>NC_134120.1:28487812-29713750 GCF_040939455.1 Microcebus murinus | reverse complement strand
AACCAGGGTGTCCAGAAGGGACACACTTCCTATAACAATTTCCTCATGAAAAAAATCTCATTTTGGGGTTCTCTTGCTTAGCAGTTATCACTCCCAAGTTACTTTGTCCTTTCTGAAAATGTGAGAAAGATAATAAAATTTCCTTTGTTGCTTTTGCTGCCAGGAACCTGAGAGTCAGATTGAATGCCCAAGCCAAATCTGACAACAGCATTAATCTGTAAGGCAGAAAAGTTGACTTTATACTCTTTTCCTTAGTCATGCCTCTCTAAATATTTCCATTTTATATGCCTGTTTTTGTTTAGTGTATTTTTAAGGGGCTCTGGGACCACCCACATGTTTGGTGACTCACAGAACTTGGAGGAAATTGTAGTCATTTCTATCATTTATTACAGCAAAAGAGAACACATAAGAATCAGTGGGGAGAAAAGGATGAATTAGACATTGGCTGGGGGAATCCAGGCTCAAACTTGCAAAGTTCTCTATCCCAGAAATGGAAGGAAGGGTAGTCACACAGTATGTATTCTTCTTCCGGCAATGAAATACACCCCCACACATGCAGTGTTTCTTCCCAATCTTCTTTAGAGTACAGAGATTTTCTCAGGGGCTGGTCACTTAGGCCTTCTCTGCCTACATGAGCAGCCTTGATTGCCAAAATTCACACTCCCAGAAGGAAAGCAGGTGCTCACCATAAATGACATTGTTGCACAAACAGTCTAAACAAGGTGATATGGCAGGGTCTCGTGTCCCACGCCTACAAGGCAGATACCAGTCTTGTGATGTAGGAAGAATTCTAAAAGTGAAGTTCCCAGGTGCCAGATAAGAGCCAGCTGTGTAAGCAGGTCCTGCTAGAGAGCAACATGAGATGTGCAAAGGTGAACTATTTACTATAGTTTGTGTCTGCTTTCTTTATGTTAACCATGGCAAATTGCTTTTGAAAAAATAATTTTAAAAAATCAGGTAATGAACCTCTCATCTTGTATGCTGCCTTATGATTGGCTGTAGTTTAAGGCCCAGCCTACTTCTGCTGCTATTACCCAAGCTAAGACTTCAATTGTTTTTCTCTGTGAAGTCTGAGCTTTCCTTAAAATTTCTTACTTCTGAGTCTTGCACCATGAAGTCCCCTCTTCTTAGAATATTCTGCAATTCAATCCACACTGTAATTCAATCCAAAGTCCCTTGCTTACTCACTCTTCCCTGTCAGCCCATGAGCACAGGAAAGAAGTCCGCTCATCTACTTAGCTCTCCACCACATAGCCAGCACGCAAGGCAGTCCTTGGTGCATAGCAGTTACCCAGTAACCATTTGATGAATGTTTTCAAATAAACAAATGGATGTGAGATTCATTGTGTGTCTTTGAAAATATCATGTTGCTTAACAGAAAATACTTTCTCGTTTTGAAACTTTATTATGTTGAAAATTGCAGGTAAAAAGCTTTTATTTTGTTTGGTTCCTCATTTGTTCAGTTATTTGTATGCTTATGAGATTGTGAGATTGTTTTTTGGAATCACATACTTACGGGAAAGGGATGTTGATTGAAAGGGTCCTTTCTGTTCTTTAGGGCAAATACAGAAAAGCAACTTTCACTTTATCCTGTTATGACTCAATTTTGGAAAATCTGATGAGTATTTTTAGTTACGTTAGTTGTGACAAATAGATTATTCATTTTTCCCTCTTGCAAGGAAGATTTAAGTGGCCTGGAGGCAAGAAATGTAAAGAAAAATTTTGAGTATATAGTTGACTATTATTTTTGAAGGATCAAAGTGTAACACAGTTACAGACTCACTATATTAGAGTGATAAATGTGTGTAAAATGCTCAGATCCTGAGAAATAACAATTCTGCTTTCTAGTGCAGGGATGAGGCCAATCTAGATTCCAAGAAGTCCCCTTCTGAGAGATGAGTCATAACCTCCAGGTTACTCACATGTTTACAACTCAGAATGCATTTGTCTAGAAAATAATGAAATACAATTTATTATTTAATAATGGTTCAGTCCCTAGATTAGCCAACGAAAGCCAGTGTAGCCAATGATGTACTTTAATTATAAGACCATAATGGCATCATAAGACCTAACAGCCATTTAGAGCAAAGTTACCATGGGAACATGTATATCATGCTGCTGAGTCCCAGACTGGGTAATCCAGACTCTCACATGTGTTTTGGATAGAGGAACAGAAATTACCCTTCTTTATGTCCTTCTGTGTGAGATGATAAAATATAAATTCCTCTAACTGTAAGGTGTTCAGAGGATTTCCCAAGGCTCAGGCTCCAACACTGATGCTCCAGAAGGTAGAAGTGGGAACAAATACCAAAACATGGAAGTGAGTTATAATCAGAAAAAAAAAATCCCCCTAACAAAAGAATGGCATTCATACATTAGAGATGTCCAAAGTCTGAAATACCATTTTTAGACAATTGTAGCAAGCTTTTCTGTACTAGATGGGACTAGGAACTTCTAAAAAGATCTTAAAAATTTTTTAAATCTAATTTGAATTGAAAAGTATGGCATGTAAGTGCCACTTTCTCTTTCTCTCTCTCTCTCTCTCTCTTTCTCTCTCTCTCTCTCTCTCTCTCTCTCTCTCTCTCTCTCTCTCGTCATTCACTGGAAAAAGCTCTTAGCTCCTTTATTTTCATCTTTCTCTTTTGGTTTAAGGATTGAGACAATTAAAAATACCTGTGGTGGAAAATTGAAATAGTGTTGAGCAATGGAGGCAATGTGCTTAATTACTGTGAGATGGGGAGAGGCAGTAAATGATTCTTGTGTCAATTTAAAGACATCAGCACTCACATTTCTCACATGATATGGACTGTGACCTGATCTCACATTTATTTAATTAAGCTAAGGAGCAAAATATCATTTTTTTTCTTTTCACATCTGCCAAATCAGCAACACTTTTAGATTTATTGCAAATATTGTTACTATCACCAACCCAAATACTGAGGATTGTGTACAAGTGGGTGATTTAAAAATCTTACATAGAGAAATTATGATGAGACTATGGATCAAAACTAGACAGCAAAGGCTTTAACCCTATACTATCACTAACAGCAGGCAAGTCATTCTCATTCTTAAGACCTTGATTACTGTATCCACAGAATAAAAAAAAATAGGATTAGATATTTCTAAGGTTTCCTTCACCCCAGATTTTCTATGATTACTATCGATGCATTCTACACCTCTCATTGTATCATTGGAGCTTAATTTTTATGCATGTTCATCTCCCAGAGAAAATGCTGTATCTGCTACAGCCTATTTCTTCACATTCCAGGAACACGAGGACTAGGAATTCTGTCAAAAGTAGGTGTTAATAACCAATTATTGTCAGTGGTGACCATGGATATATTTCAGAACTAACTTGATAAATTTAAGTCTCATGAGTTTTAGAACACAAAATTATTCCAACATCATTAAGCTCAGTGGAATCACAGTTTTTCCTGCCCTCTGCTACACTTTACAAATGAGGAATCTGAAGTCAAGAGAAGGCAATCTAGGGCTAGTTGTCATTGCTGACATTATTACCATACAAAGAAATGATTTGTAGAAAGGGGGGGGAAATCTTTAAAAACTAAATAATAGTATAATCATCTGGTTGGTTTGATTATCAGTTTGAGGAGAAAGATGACAAGACTTCCTGTTGGAGGTAACAAATACATTTTATCTTGGGGTAGAACTCTTTGGACAAATTCAGAGTGACTAATAATGTAATCTCTGTGGATGTTGGCATGTGTGTCTTCAAATCTTTCTTGCTTGAAAAAGCTATAGATGAAGAACTAGTCATTCTCAGTGAAGAAGAAGAGCATACATCTTAGCTACTATGTCCAAAACCAGTGTTCATGCCTGTGTCTTCTCATAAGAGGCCTAATATCTGATTTCTGAGGCACCTTCGCACTCAAAAATAAAATAAAAAACCTCTGTAATAAACATGGAAGTGCAGATATCTCTTTAACTAATTTCATTTCCTTTGAATATATATCCAGTAGTATGATTATTGGATCATATGGTAGTTCTATTTTTAATATTTTAAAAAACCAGGCTAGGTGCGGTGGCTCGTGCCTGTAATCCTAGCACTCAGGGAGGCCGAGGTGGGTGGATTGTTTGAGTTCAGGAGTTCAAAACCAGCCTGAGCAAGAGCAAGACCCCACCTCTACTAAAAATAGAAAGAAATTAATTGGCCAACTAAAAATATGTAGGAAAAATTATCCGAAAATGGTGGCACATACCTGTAGACCCACCTACTTGGGAGGCTGAGGCAGCAGGATTGCTTGAGCCCAGGAGTTTGAGGTTGCTATGAGCTAGGCTGACGCCATGGCACTCACTCTAGCCTGGGCAACAAAGCGAGACTCTGTCTCAAAAATATATATATTTTTAAAAACCTCTGTACTGTTGTCCATAATGACTAGACTAATTTATATTCCCACCAAAGGTGTATAAGAGTTCTCCATTCTCCACATTCTCACCAGCATTTGTTAGTTTTTGTCCTTTTGACAATAGGTATTCCAGCTGGGGTGAGATGATATCTCACTGTGGTTTTGATTTGCATTTCCCTGACAATTAGTGATGCTGAGCATTTTTTCATAGGTCTGTTGACCATTTGTATGTCTTCTTTTGAGAAATGTCTATTTAGATTTTTTGCCAATTTTTAAATATGATTATTTATTTTTTATGTTATTGAGTTGCTTGAGTTCCTTATATATTCTGGATATAAACCCCTTGTCAGATACTTAGTTTGTAAATATTTTCTCTCATGTTTATTGGAAGATATAGAATCAAGATATGGATCAATCTATCCATCAATGAATAAATGGATAAAAAAAAGTAGTATGTGTACATAATGAAATAGTATTCTGCCAGAAAAGAAGAACAAAATTTTGTCATTGGTGGCAGTATGGATGAATTTAGAAGACAGTATGTTAGTGAAATAAGCCAAGCACAGAACAAATACTGCATGATCTCATTCATATGTATAATTTTTAAAAAGTTGATCTCATAAAAGTAGAATAGTGGCAGAATAGTGGTTACTAGAGACCTAGGAGAGTATGGAACACACACAGGGAGGTTGGTCAATGGGAACACAGTCGCAATTAGGAAGAATATGCTCTGGCATTCTATCATAAATAGGGTGATTATCATCAACAATACTGTATACTTCAAAATATCTAGAAGAAAAAATTTTGAATGTTCCCACCACAAAAAATGACAAGTGTTTGTAGTGATAGATATGTAAATTATCCTGATTTGATAATTATATGGTGTATATATTATTGAAACATTACATTTTCTCCATAAATATGTATAATTATTGTGTACATTAAACATAAAATTTCTAAAAATGCAAAAAATAACAAGAAAAAGAAAAGATCTTTGTATGCTGGGAGACACAATTAATTTTTGGCCTAAGAAGAATTTCTCTGCTCTAAATGAAACTCTGTCTTTGGGACTAAAGTTTTCAATAAAAGATTCTAATAACTTGCAATTGTGCCCAATTTATGAGTGTTTAGTGCCAGTTTACATAAGCAATTAGAGAAAATGAGAGAAAAACACCACTCAAAACAAGGATTCATGCTCATGGTTACATTAGAATATCTAAAATAGATACAGAAGGCTAAAAGTTAGACATAAATTGCAAATACTCACCAACAGTTTTAAGGGGCCCCTAGAGTTCAGGTAAATGATTCTGTGCAGAGAAATGCAATCATTACCTATGAACAGGCCTGTGTATCACCAAAGCTTGATGCTCACTTGCAGAGCTAGACATGGAAGAGGAATATTTACTCTCTGGCACTTCAGAATCTGGTTGTTTCCCATGCAGAGGAAAGCCTATTTTAACCCATTTCCAAGTATGTTTCCCCTCTTTCTATTTTATAGCTATGTGCTGGATTCTTAGACAGATTTAACTTTAGCCAAATTACTCTGGATATCTAATCACTGTCTGGGCATTTGTGGGGTTTTTTTTTGTTTTGGTTTGGTTTGGTTTTTCTCCTTTCAATTTATTTTGCACAGTCATTTGCATTCTACTTCCCCATTAGACAATCACAGGGAAAGTGGAGAGATCCCATCTGTGCTTTTCAGGGGGCAAAATCAACCAGCTCAGGGACAGGTGGAGCAGGCAGCAGGAAGGTGACCCCAGGCACGCAGCAGGTGGATTGAGCAGTGCGGGAAACCAGCAGGCAGTAGGCAGCATGAAGGGAAGAAAGGCCCCGGCTGCCTTCGTCCGGGCAGCAAATCAAGCAGAGGTTAGCAGGTAAGAAGGGTGACAGGAGGGCAGAGCCAGGCATGTGACCAGTGGGGAGGGAGAACCAGAAGGCAATTAGCCAGGGGGAGAGGGCAGATGGAGGGCATCCACTGACAATTACCAGGGGAAAGGGTAGCAGGAGGGTAATAATAGGAGGCATTCCTGAGGGGCAAGCAGACATTAGGCAGGTGACATGCAATAGCAGCAAAGAAACCCTGCATGCCTTACCTGGGAAAAGGCATTGAGCAAAGAACCTCACCACCCCTGAAGCAGCACCAAGCAGTCAATGAGGCCCAGAGCCAGCCAGAAGAGGTAATACCAAGAATGTGTGGCCTCTGCAGTCTGAATATCTGTTACAAGTCCCTACCTCTGGAAGTCTTGGGGTGGGAAATATTTGTGCTATGTTGATTGATCTTTTCTCTGAGAAATTTCAGAGAAGTGCTGTGTGGTAACAGAGAAAGTAGAGGCTAAAACTGCCTTAGTTCAGGTGGCTGTAACAAAATACCATATATTGGGTGGCTTATAAACACCAGAAATTTATTTCTCATCATTCCAAAGGCTGGAAGTCCCAGGTCACACTCCCTGATATATAGTCAGGTTCTAGTGAGTGCCCACTTCTGGGTTGTAGACTGCCATTTTCTTGTTTCCTCACATGGTAGAAAGAAGGTGAGAAAGCTCTCTGGAATACCTTTTATAAGAACATTAATACCATTCACGAGGACTCCACCCTTATAAGCTAATTACTTGCTAAAAGACTTGCCTCCTACTAGATCACATGGAGGATTAGGATTTCAACACATGAATTTGGAGGGAGACAAACATCAGTCCATTGCACCAACTGCAGGGCAGGCTACTGCCAACCAGGCTCAATTTTTAAAAATGAAGGAAATTTCATTTTTTAGGTATTTTTCATGGGTCAGGCTCTGTCAGAAGCCTTACATATGATATCTTATCAAATCCTACAGCAAACACTTGCAGGTTACTGTTATTGTCATTGTGTCTAAATTGAGAAAATTGAGGCTAAGAGACATTTTGGAACTGACCCAAGACCACACAGCCAGTAAGTGAGACCTGCGATTTCAACAAGAGCTTCTCTGACACACAGATTTTTTCTACCTTGTATAGCTCAGTGGGTCTCAAAGTTGGAAAGTTCTCTTTTGACTACTGGCAGACAATGCATCTTTATCCTTAAGGGCTTTGGTGTCTGTTAAATATCAATTCCTTTAAGAAGACACATATTATAAAACAGTGTTTCTCAGATTTGAATAAGGTACAGACTCCATGGGAGAGTTTAAAACAAAACAAACAAACAACAAAAAAAAACTCTCACATATCCAGAGGCAGCACCAGACAACCTTGGTAAGGGTCTTTAGCAGCTCAGTAGGAAAAGCAGACTCTGAAACATACACATATTGTCACTGATCTCTGCATCTCCAGTCTTTCCGTTCTGTGCACTCAGTGGGCCTTTGTACCAGGGGTACTCCCACCTATAATTCATAGACTGCTCTGATCAGGCTGGCATGTACCATTAGGACATTTGTTTTGCATCACAAGAAGGTCAACGGTGAGGAGGCTCTAGCGCCCCACCTATAGTTCTCTTACTCTCCATTCCTCCCTGGTGACTTCCTCTTTGGCCCAGCAGCAGGAGGGCCATAGCAGCTCTGAGTGTTACATCCAGTCCTGGTCTATGCTGTGGAGACACCAAGGACTAGTGCATCTGGTGTCCCTTTCTTAGGAGTGAAGGAAGGGACTCAAAGGCCCTTTAGCCAGAATTCCTCAAAGGACTCACCAAAAATAATCGCATACCATTCCTAACCAGTCACCTGGAAGGGAAATGGGATTATCATGTGCATGGTCCTATCAGTATCCACCTTTCCTCTGAGAATCGTCCTGAAAGGGGTATAAGCCTGAACATAATGAGGTTAGGATTCTTTTAGAAATCAGAGAAAAGATGGATGTTGGATCAGCAACTAAGAATCTCTGCTCCAGTCCTCAATTAATAGTTGCTGAAGGAACACATGACTGAATGTGCATGATCTCTCAGCAGGTTTGACTGGGGAGAGGAATAAAAGCACTGGCTATGGAGTTGTTTTCTGGACCATTACTCATCCCACGGTAGCAGTGTGACCTTGGAAAAAATCACTTCCTTTCCTGAGTCTTGGTTTCCTCATTTATAAAGTGGGAATATAATACCTGCCCCATTTAATTCACAGGGTTATAATGATAATTAAAGGTATGTGTGTAAATGTTTTGTGTATGACAAAAGGCTATGTAAATGTGAGACATTATTATTATTAATATTCAGAATTTAATCAACCTGGTTATTATGTCAGTGAGAAAATATTTATTATTTTCTTTGAGCCAAGTGCAATTTAAGTGTGAGCTATGGAGGCCATGGGAAAATGTAACATGCAGAAAATACACAAAATCACTGAGGAATCAAAAGATTGCATGTCTGAGATTACACAATACATCATTAAAAGAACAACATAAAACAACTTAAGTGGTGTCAGGAAAATTGGGTATATATTAAAAAAATAAATGTTAGTCCCTAGATCATATTTAAAAACAAATTCTCTACACAACTTAACAGAACATTGAAGTATGAAAAAAATTAAAATAAGAATAAATTTATTTTAAAAAATAAAATTAAAAAAATTAATAAAAGAAAATAAAAGAAATTCTCAAAGGAATAACAATATAAAAAGGGAAATCTTTGCCTAGGCCAATGTCTAGAAGAGTATTTCCTACATTTTCCTCTAGAATTCTAATAGTTTCACACCTAAGGTTCAAGTCTGTTACCCAGTGCGAGTTGATTTGTGTGAGAGGTGAAAGATGTGGGTCTTGTTTCATTCTTCTACATGTAGCTACCCAGTTTTCCCAGCACCATTTATTGAATAAGGATTCTTTTCCCCAGTGTATGTTTTTGTCAAAGATTAGTTGGCTATATGAGGATGGTTTTATATCTGGGTTCTCTGTTCTTATTCCACTGGTCAATGTCCCTGTTCTTGTGCCATTCCAAAGCTGTTTTAATGACTATAGCCTTGTAGTATAGTTTGAAGTCTGGTAAATTGATACCTCCTATTTTGTTTTTGTTGCCTAGGATTGCTTTTGCTATACGGGGTCTTCTCTAGCTCCATACGAAGCATAAAATTATTTTGTCTATATCTGTGAAAAATGAAGATGGGATGTTGATAGGGATTGTGTTGACTCTGTAGGTCACTTTGGGTAGTATAGGCAAAGAATTTATGAAGCAGACCCTAAAGGAAATCACAACTGCAACAAAAATAAACAAATAGGACCTGATCAAATTAAAAAGCTTCTGCACAGCCAAAGAAACTGTCAAGAAAGCAAACAGGCAACCCACAGAATGGGAGAAAATTTTTGCAAGCTACACATCTGATAATGGGCTGACAACTAGATTCTATTTAGAACTCAGGAAAATCAGCAAGAAAAAATCAAACAACCCTATCAAAAAATGGGCAAAGGACATGAACAGAAACTTCTCAAAAGAAGACAGAATAATGGCCAACAAACATATGAAAAAATGTTCAACATCTCTAATCATCAGGGAAATGCAAATCAAAACCACAATGAGATATCACTTAACTCCAGTGAGAATAGCCTTTATCAAAAAGTCCCCAAACAATAAATGCTGGCATGGATGCGGAGAGAGAGGAACACTCCTACACTGCTGGTGGGAATGCAAACTAGTTCAATCTCTGTGGAAAGCAATATGGAGATACCTCAAAGAGATACAAGTAGATCTACTATTTGATCCAGCAATTCCACTACTGGGCATCTACCAAAAAAATCAAAAATCACTTTATGAAAAAGACACCTGCACTCAAATGTTTATAGCAGCACAATTCACAATTGCAAAGCTGTGGAAACAACTCAAGTGCCCATCAATTCAAGAGTGGATTAATAAAATGTGGTATATGTATGCCATGGAGTACTACTCAGCTTTAAGAAACAATGGTGATATAGCACCTCTCGTATATTCCTGGATACAGCTGGAATCCATTCTACTAAGTGAAGTATCTCAAGAATGGAAAAACCAGCACCACATGTACTCACCAGCAAACTGGTATTAACAGATCAACACCTAAGTGGACATATAGGAGTGACATTTATTGGGTGTCGGGAGGGTGGAAGAGGAGAGGAAGGGATGGGTATATACAACCACAACGAGTAAGATATGCAACGTTTGGGGGATGGACACGCTTGAAGCTCTTACTAGAGGGGGGAGGAGAGCATGGGCAATATATGTTACCTTAACACTTGAACCCCCATAATACGCTAAAATAAAAAAAATTAATAAATAGGGAAATCTATAATATAGAAAATATTAGAAAACATTTATTTTTTTTTTTTATTTGATATCTTTTTTTTTTTTTTTTATTTTGGCATATTATGGGGGTACAGATTTTAAGGTTTCAATAAATGCCCATTTCCCCCCCTCCCCCCAAAAGTCTGAGTCTCCATCATGACCATCCCCCAGATGGTGCACATCTCACTCATTATGTATGTATATACCCGCCCCCCTCCCCCCTCCCACCTCCCCAATACCCTATTACTGTAGCACCTATGAGAAAACATTTATTTTTGAGTCTCAGTTTAGAAAGGGCTTCCCAATCAAGTTTCAAAATCCTGATTTTTTTCAAAATCAAAAAAGATTGATACATTTTAGTGCATAAAAATGTAAATATCTTACAATAAAAGGTATCATAAGTAAAAATAAAAGACAACTGACAATCTAGGATAAAATGTTTGTAACATTTATAGCACATAAAGTACTAATATCCAGCCGGGCGTGGTGGCTCACGCCTGTAATCCTAGAACTTTGGGAGGCCGAGGCGGGCGGATTGCTCAAGGTCAGAAGTTCGAAACCAGCCTGAGCGAGACCCCTGTCTCTACCAAAAATAGAAATAAATTAATTGACCAACTAAAAATATATATACAAAAAATTAGCCGGGCATGGTGGCGCATGCCTGTAGTCCCAGCTACTTGGGAGGCTGAGGCAGTAGGATCGCTGAGCCCCGGAGATTGAGGTTGCTGTGAGCCAGGCTGATGCCACGGCACTCACTCTAGCCTGGGCAACAAAGTGAGACTCTGTCTCAAAAAAAAAAAAAAAAAAAAGTACTAATATCCATAAAATACTTTTGAAGTAAATTAAAAATAAAATATAAAACTATAAATTTTAATAAAAGAGCATTAATTTTCAATATAAACATTAAAAGACTTGTCCATCCTCAGAAGTACTAAAAAAAATTGAAAACAAAAACATAAGATAATATAATTGTTGGCCACTAGATTGGCAAAATTGTTCAAAGGTTAATAACCTGTACTACAGTGTCTGATATCAGGAAATAGACACACAATGTCATGTGGGTGAAGTGTAAACTTGTTTACCTATTTTGGAAGACCATTTGTTGGTGTGTAACAAAAACTTAAATGCCCATATTCTTTGAATTAGCAACTTACATTTTAAGGATCTACTGTACGTGAAATATTCCCAGTGTGTACAAGAATGTATATGACTCTAATTCATTTTGTTGAGGGAACCTCAAAATAGTATGACAGAGAATTGGTTCAATAATTGACAGGAAAAATATAACATTTAATGCTATCATAAAATATATTAAGGTATATTTCTACATAGCAATGTGAAAAGGTGTCCAAAATTTTTGGTCAAATAATAAAAGCAAATTAGACAACTATAGGTAATCTATGACCCAATTTTCTTCTTTAAAAATGCTGTGAGTATACATTTACCTATACACACACATTCATACACACACACACTTGATATAAAGTCAAAGAATTCTAGAGTCTGGACTGGGAAGTATTATGTAATAGTCTAAAATATTGAGTGGAAGGGAAATTTTCTAAAGAGAGAAAATGTAGATTTTACATTTTGGTTTGATAACGATCATTCAGGTCTTACCGGCTTTGTGCTGATTATGCATCTTCTGGAGTTCAATATAATTGCTACTCCAGAATGACTCATTATTCTTATATTTTCTAGTCTTCTGTTTCCAGGCTTTACCTTCAAAATCCCATAATTTAGAATACTGTATATTTCAGGATAGTGAGACATTCTCTGGGCCTGCTAGTAAAAAGCCAGATGTGGCTATTGGACACGTAATTTGTGACTAGTGGAAATTGAGATATTCTTTAAGTATAAAATATATACTAGATTTCAAAGGTCTTGTCTGCAGAAAAGAATTTAAAATATTTTATTAATAATTATATACTGACTACATGTTAAAATGATATTTTGATATATTAGATTAAATAAAATACATATTAAAATTAATTTTACCCTTTTTTTCTATTTTGTTTTTAATGTGGCCAGTAGTAAATTTAAAATATACGTGTGGGTTGGGTGCAGCGGCTCACTCCTGTAATCCTAGCACTCTGGGAGGCTGAGGCAGGAAGATCACTCAAGGTCAGCCTGAGCAAGAGCAAAACCCCATCTCTACTAAAAATAGAAAGAAATTAATTGGCCAACTAAAAATATATAGAAAAAATTAGCCGGGGATGGTAGTGTATGCCTGTAGTCCCAGCTACTCGGGAGGCTGAGGCAGACGGATTGCTTGAGCTCAGGATTTTGAGGTTGCTGTGAGCTGGGTTGACGTCACGGCACTCTAGCCTGGGCAACAGAGTGAGACTCTGTCTCAAAAAAAAAAAAAAGGGAATATCTATCTGGGAATGTGCCAGTATCTGGAGACTGTGTTCCATACTCCTCCCCAGATTGCTACAATTTCTCCATCAACAGTTTCTTGCACTTAAAGACTAAGACCCTAGTACTAAGGAGAATCATCTTAGAATCTGCAAGTTCAGATATTGAGAGTAAATATAAATCCATAATGAATCTGAAGTTTTGATACTGAATGATTGAGGTATGTCAGTACCATTAACAAGTAACAAAGTAGAAGAGGACTTGAGAATGAAAGAAACCTACTTGCTTTTAAATAGGATAAATTTGGAAAAGTGGATATATCATGCAGACATTTGGTGTAAGAAAACCAAACTGCAAATAAAAGATTCAAATGGTGATTTAGGACGGGGATTCATAGTCAGTGTATGTCAGAAAATCATCTAATTGAATTGATTTTAAAACATCCTGTCATTAAAGCCTGCCAACATTCATTTTGAATAAAGTGTATTAAAAATAAATATACTTAATGTTATGTTTATATTGATATATAGTGATTATGTAAATTCTTACCAAAGTAGTAAAATAAAGGCAAATAAAATATGTATATGTTCAGACATGCCTATGATATAGACTATTATTTTTTAAAGTATGATTTTACATCCTCATACTTAATCACAATGTTCTTCCTTCATTTTTCAATTAATTAATCAGATTTAATTTTGCATGTACTTAATGACAGATAATCTATTAGCGAGAGGGTATGGTTAGAAATGATATCCAAAGCATCTTTAATGGAGCATCATATATATCAGGTTCTCAGTAATTTATTGTTGGATAAATAAGTAAATGTAAATTCCTTAATTCAGAATAGGAAAATTACAGGGTTTCAGAAAAACTGCGCTATCTAATTATAGCTTAATCTGCTTCAATATCACAGCATTGTATATTAAGTCCAGTAGGCACTAAAATAGTCCAGTATTTTCTTTCATCCCAGAGCAGAACAGTTTCTGTTGGGGCGTATGATGAATGCTAGAGAAAAAGAGGGTAATCCACATAGTTCATGGGAATGACAAAAACATGCAAATGAAGAGGATACAGAGATAAAAATAATAATATAAAAAACCAGCAAAGACTTCCCGTTTCTAGTCTGGCATATAAAGAGCTTAAAAGTGCCAGTTTCTCATAACAACAAGTGAAAAGCTAAACAAACTAAAAAGTCAACAACTCTTCTTAGATCTGTTAGAAAAGGTGATAGGGCACCTCCTACTATCTCCCATAACAAAGTAACAGGTAGATAGAGAAAAATCACAACTTATCGGAGCAGAAACTCACAAGCAGAAACCTCCAAGACAACCAATGTCAAAGGTAGAAAATCTGAACTGTAAATGACAAATTGCTAGAGGCTCAGAGTAGGAAATGTGAGAGGTAAAAACTCCAGGAGGATCCAAACATAAGGGGCCTCCACACTTGTGAATTTTACCTTCAGAAACCTTATCAGATCCTCACAGGAAATATCAGTGAAAAAATTACTCTTGTTTTGGCAAAGGGAGAGGAAGAACAAACCATTTTAAACTATGCCAGAGCATTCTATTTTTGGCAACTAAGCCTGGCCTCAGGAGAAATGATTTTGCTGGAACATACCTATAACAGAACATTTTTTTAAAAAAATGGAAAGCAATTTGTAAAATTACTAAAATTGACTAAAGAAGAATTAGAAATTCTGAACAGAATTATAACAAAAAAATTGAAATAGTAATTAAGATTTCCCCATAAAATTCTCAGGTTTATATGGCTTCATTGGTAAATTTTAACAAACTCAAAGCACAGGAAAAAGAAATACATCCCAGGTCATTTTATCAAGCAAGCATTATCCTGAAAAGTAAGTCACACAAAGACATCAAAAGAAAATAATATCATGGACCAATTTAGAGTTAAAATATTCTCAAATAAAAACTGAGCAAACCAAATACTATAATATATAAAAATGATTTATACATGAACAAGTCAGATTTATCCTTGTATAAAGTTAGTTTAACATACAAAACTCAATTAATGTAATACAGTATATTAATAGAACAAAGGAAAAATGTATGTCATCTTAACAAATACATAAAAAAAAAGCTGACAAAGTCAAACACTTATTCATGATAGAAACATTAGACAAACTGAGAAAAGATGAAACATTTTTAACTTGATAAAACAGACCTTTGGAAAACCTATACTTAATATTCTATTTATTGGTAAAAGACTGAATTCTTTTCTACTGAGAACAGGAACACGACCAGGATATTTTTTTTCGCTACTTCTATTCAGGATTTTCCTAGAGTTTCTAGTAAGTGTAATAAAGCCAGAAAAAAAGGAATATAGTAGAATATGAAGAAATAAAATTGTGTTTATTTGCTATTGACATGATGTCTACATGGAAAATCACACAGAATCTTCCCCAAAACTATGGTACTATCACTAATGTGATTTTGTCAATGCCGTAGAATAAAAAACAGTAACCAAAAATCATGTGCATTTCTCTATGAGAGCAGTGAAGCAATTGGAAGTTGAATTTTTCAAATTCTGTTTATAATAGCACCCCAAATACATAAATGTAGGAAGAAATCTGACAAAGGCCATGAAAACTTATAAAGTATAATATATTACTGAAAGAAAAAGGACCTAAATACATGGAGAAATATACCATTTTCATGGATTGAAAGATTCAATATTAAGATGTTCACTCTTCTCAGATTATATATGTATAGATTAATTGCAATACCAATCAAAATCCTAGGAGGCTTTATATTTAGAAATAAAATAGATGATTCTAAAATTCATATGTAAATGCAAAGAACCTAGAATAATCAAAACAACTTCAATATAGAATAACAAAATTGGAGGATTTATAGAATCCTTCAATGATTTCAAGATTTCATAGAAGGTTACAGTAATTAAGAAAGTGAATTATTGGCAAGACAGAAAAAATAAATAAATAGAAAAGAATAGAGACCTAAAATATGCCCACATAGGTAGATACAATTGATTTTTTTTAAAAAGATCCAAAGGCAATTCAGTGGAGAAATGATAGTGTAAAAGAAGTGTTATATCAATTGAATATCCACACATAAAAATATAAACTTTTATCCATACCTCTTGCCATATAAAAGAATTAATAATAAACCTAAACATAAGCTAAATCTACAGAATTTTTACACAAACACATACTAGAAAAATCTGTGTGACCCTGGTTTAGGTAAAGAGTTCTTAGATAACACAACTAAAATCCTGGTTCATTTTTAAAAAGAATAAATTGGATTTCAGTAATATTAAGATCTTCTATTCTTTGAAAGACAGCGTTAAGAGAAAAAAAAGACAAGATTTTTGGAAATATTTGCAAATTGTATATTTGAAATAGAACTTGTATCCAGAATATGTAATTTTTTAAATTCAATAATGAGAAAACAAAAACCCATTGAAAAAATTCAGCAACAGATTTTAACCAGCACTCATCAAAGAAATACACAGATGGAAAATAAGCACAATAAACAATGTTCAACATCATTATTCAAAAATTGTAATGGAAGTCTCAACTACTACCTCACACATTAAAAGGTCTAAAATTGAGAAGACTCACCACCTCCAGTGCTACAAGAATTTGAGTCAACCGGAACCCTTATAAACCGCTGGTAGGTATTTAAACTGTTATAACCACTTTGGAAAACAATTCCACATTTTCATAAAAGGGTAGACATACACCTAACACACAACTCTATTCCACTCCTAAGTATTAACTGAAGAGAAATGAAAGCCTATGTTTATAGAAAGACTTGTATACAAAAGTTCATAGTAGCTTTATTTGTAACAGCCTCAAACTAAATCAACCCAAAT
The DNA here is from genome assembly GCF_040939455.1 of Microcebus murinus. Taxonomy (NCBI): domain Eukaryota; kingdom Metazoa; phylum Chordata; class Mammalia; order Primates; family Cheirogaleidae; genus Microcebus; species Microcebus murinus. Next base: position 29,696,975 of record NC_134120.1, on the reverse strand, counting down.
GTCCATACATTAGGTAAGTAAACAATAAAACTGTGATATATCTCTGTGCTGAAATGATATTTAAAAATAAAAGGAATGAAAATACATCTAAAGACATTGGTTAATCTTAAAATAGTGATGCTAAGTAAAAGAAACTCAGAACAACAAAAAAGTACATACTGTATGATTCCATTGTTCTAAAATATTAGAAAATGAAAACGAATTTATAGTGACAGAAAGCAGATCATTTGTTGCCTAGGAATGGGAAGTTAGGAAGGGCTGGGAGGGAAGGACTATAAAGGATTATAAGGAAACTGGTGGTGACAGATAACGTTTGTTATCCTAATTGTAGTGATGGTTTAACACACATATATGTTAGAACTTATTAACTTGTACATTTTAAATATGTGCCATCTATTGTATGTCAATTATACCACCATATAGCTTTCAAAAACACACACACACTGACAAGAGAGAAGTAAATGATTCATTCACATGATCATCATAGACAAATCTATGGTTCAAAGGTAGGAAAAATTATAAAAGCCAAAGGAAAAATACTAACTTTCTGAGCGAGAGAGAGACAGAAAGAGAGATGTGTATTCAGGGTTTGATGTACAAATTACTGAGGTCTTTCTATCCTTTCTTCAATCTGCCCTAACTGTAACTGGAATAGGTCCAGTTTACTATGAAATCTTCAGTGAGGTTCTCCAAATAGCAATGGGAACATGCATTGTAGTAATACAGAGCTTCAAAAAGAAGCTGCCCTATACCTAAGAAACCTTGCCTTACCTCAAAATTGGATTATACCTGGGATGCAAATCAATATCCATTATCAACGTATCAGAACATTCGGATGTAAAAGATATTACTACAATTAATATTACAATGACTATAATGAGTAATTATCTCTAATTAATCTTAATTTAAATTTTATACTTAATATAAAGGAGGGGCACCTATCATCAGATATTGGTCATTTGTCCTTGAGATTTTAATGACTTCTGAGAATGTTCTTCATTGCGCCTTTAGGTTTCAGTTTCTTCATTTGCAAAATCAAGTCATGGAGATATTTTCATACAGCCAGGATGTTATAGGATAATGAATTGCTTGATAACTCATTGTAATCTTTGGCAAAAGCACAAAGCATTATTATTGTTATTAAATACTATTAGCTAGGGTATGGTGCTGAACTGATAATTACTTCAAGGAACACTTCATAAACTGCTAACTGTAAAGTGTACATAAATTTATATATTCATTAATATCATACCTGCTATGAACAAATATTTTGGAAGATTGCCAACATCATTCCTTTTATAGTGTTAGGAAATTTCAATTTATATTCAAACCCATCTTTTCAGTTCTTCACATTCAAGTCTCTTCAATACTAATTTAAGTTCTTTAGGCTGAATAAAACTAATTTATTTGCATCTTTCATTATAAGGATAATAGCTTATAATACAGCAACATAAGGTGATTTCCCCTACTCCACTAGTTTGGTTGTTTTACCTTTAGATTATAATGCTTTGTAAGAAGAAAACTAGTTGTAGAAATTAGGGAAGTTGGGAGTTAGAATTTGAGAAATTAAAGTACTACATATTCAAATATTGTTATGTTATCAGAACCGATCACACGCATATTGTTGAATTTGCCAAAAATGCTGTTCATAAGAAATCAATGTTATTGTCATTTCTGAATATATATATATATCACCAACTCTGCAATCACAACTGTAAGGGATCAATCAGAGGCAGCAGGTGTGGTCCCTGCTATCAATCCATATAAATGTTATTATACACACATCCCTATGTACGATCCAGAGGTCAAGTGCATCATTTATCAGCCACTCAAAGGAAGTCCTGGTGCCTATTGAGAAGAGTAGGTCATTCCAGACTCAAAGAAACTTCCCCTACCTCTTTTATTTTGAAGAATTTCAATTCTGCAGAAAAGTTAAAAGACCAATATAATGAATACATACACATACTCATCACCTGACCCCACTAATTGTTAACATCTCATCATATTCACATGCTCTTTCTCTCTCTTCATATTTACAAAAACATTTTTTTAAGTTGTACATATCTCTAAGGCTTCTTATGTGTTCTGAACAAGAGGACTTATTTTTAGCTGTTGATACCAAATTTCATCATCCCATGAAGAAAGTGAGTAAAGTCCAGGCTTTGGTATAGGATGATGATGTACAGACATATCTGAAGAAGCCCCATAAAGAGACTGCTGTCTGTTCAGGGACAAAGTTTTCTTCTTAGGCTTTGCTTTCCAGATGGGCACTTAAGTAGGGATGTTCACATAATTTATTTCCTAAACCAGGACATTTCTGAAGTGAAAGGAGGCTCTGTTGAGAATTACTCCAGGACAGCAGTCCCCAGTATGTTGGGCCTTTTGGCCATTCTACCCTGAGTGAATAATGCATGTGCAACTGTTGAGGAGTTACTCAGCCACTAACTTGGATGCTTAGTTTTTCTCTAATAGACACAGCCCCAGAAGGCAACAGGCCCCTCTGCCTTCTCATGACTCCGGGGCACAACTCCCAGTGTAGACTAACTTATTGTCTTGAAAAATAGAGAATTTATTTATTTAAAAGAAAAGAATCTCATGCAAATAGAATACAATTTGTGTCAGCTATAGTCATGGTGATATTCTAGGTCAGGTAGCCAATGAGTTGGACTCCCTGGACACTCAAACTTTACCACTTTCTACCAAGTTTCCAACTAATTGTTAGTTTGTTAGTATCTTGAGAAAGCATCAAAGAGTTCAGGTAGCTGATCACTGGGCAATGCAAGAGTCTTTAATCCCTTAAACTACACATCTCAAAGAAAGTATTTATGCAAGTCCGGTTCTATTTTTTCATTTAAATGTAACTCTGCAAATCAAAATGACATTTTCTCTCAAGCACTGTCTTCTTTGGGTATACCCTGTAAGTCACTCCACCAATCAGCAGCAAGTAAGTGTTGACATGTAGTCTGATACTGGAGAAAGCACAATATCATAAAAGTTGGCAAACTGAGGCGGACTTTCACCAACATGAAGATATGAGCAAAGAGATGGATATTTTAAAATAATCATAATCTCTAGACACTCCATCTCAAGTTAGTATGAACTCATCTAGCTGAGCAAAAGGAGTTGCTGAGAAGCATGAACCAGAAGAAAAACCATATCCTAATGATTAAAGTTCCCTTCTCTGGCCTAACAGAGAAATTCCTTTCTGGTTTAGGGCATTCCCTTAGCTACTACGAAACTATATGGTGCCTAGGTCAACGGGCTAGTGAATCTCGTGCTCAAGAGAGTATAAGGAGAGAAAGGCCACCTTTCCTAATACATAGAGGAGGCAAAGTATTATTTAAAACTTCTGACAATAGCCAATAAGTCACAATAATTGGTAGCACAGTCTCACATAAGACTGCTTCTGCAAAACACCACTGGGCTCTGAGGTACTCAGGAAGACCTCAAGGAAGAAGTGCACATTGAGCTGAGATTTGACATGTGGATAAAAAGGGGATAGGTAAAGGGAATAGCCAATCATTTAATGAAGGAATGAAACAAAGATATGCAGGCACAAAGCCAGTGTCATTTCTCAATGTGTTGAGTAGATGCATAAATTTGTACAACATATTTTGGGCTTCAGAGCACTTTTATTTGTATCATCTCATTTAGTCATCTTAACCAATTTTGGAGATAAGCTGGGCAATGTTGTCATTTCCAAATTATATACAAGGAAATTTAAATATCGATAAAATTAACCTACCTACATTTTTTTGATTCTTAAATGACAGAGTTGGATCTAGCAGACATGTATTTTGATGTATTATTCTTACATATATTTTAATTTTAGAGATGAAGAAAGTGAAGTTCAGAAAAATCAGCACACAAGTGGCAGTCAGGACTCAAATCAGGGCTCACAGGTTCAAGATTCCAGATTTCTCACTGTGCCCTATTGACTGAAGAAAAAGAAAATGGGAGTCAAGAAGTCCAAAGACAATCCAAAAGCCAAAGTTGGACAGGGAGGATGGAGAAGTTGTGATTTCCAAATAAAATTTGTGGTTCCTATAAGTAAGAAGTAGGTGTAATCTCAGAGAACAGAGGTCCCAGACAAGTATTGATGGACACAAAACAGGATTCCAGTGGGTTTCTCCAGCTTTTACCCAATCCTGAATATAAATTATGGATTTCTTTCCATCTCAGTTTTCTCTCAAATTCTCTGTGTGAAGTTCTTCCTTCCTGTTCTCCACCTTCACAATCCCTCAGGGTCTTATTCCAGTAATGCTGCTCAGAACTCTCATCATCTTTCCCTAATCTGAGCTTCTACGGCACTTACCTCTGAAATAAAAGTTAGCACGGCATTCTTCTGTGTGCAATGAAGAGGTCCCATGTGCTACTGCTGATCCCTGGGCCAAGACAAAATAGAACGGTGCTGTTTGGTTTTGCTGAGAGCAAGCTGTGTCTCAGGAAATCACACTGCTTTCTTTATGCACGTTTGGGAGTCGTTTCATTCTCTAAATTCTCTGCCTCCTGACTTCTAGTGGTAGTTATTTTATATTTTCAATAATTTTGAGGGTGAACAGATGCACTTTGGACATATCTGTTTCATGTTTTAATACTCTTCCCAAAAGTGAAGGAAAGAAAGCATACCAATTTACTGCTGGTGGAAGCCTGAAATCTTGGCTCACTGAGTCCACCTTTCCCTCAGACCAAGAGCACAATGGGATTTTCATCCAGCACCAGTTTTGTGAGCACAGGTGTTTGGAGATTTAAAGCTCTCATTTTTTCATGTGCACAAAATGAACAGTGTCTCGTGTTCCCTGGCACCCATAGCCATGCCCCTCCTAGCACTGAAGGAACCAATTGGCACAATAACATTGCATTTTGGCTTCTTTCTCTTCATCCTTCTAGTTTAGGCCAGTCACCCGCCAAGTCTCCCGTCATTTGGCTTTGCTCTTTGAAACTGGCAGAAACTTAAATATAAGATATTCATGCTTTGTTTCCTCCTCACTGTAAAGGGGAATGCTGTTGTCCTGGTGCCACTTGGAGCTCCAGCTCTGGCATGTGCACTCTAGAAATCTGTACTGCAAATGCAGATTCTTGGTTTGGTGGTCTAGATATTTTAGAAATGAGAAGAATCAGTCGTAATTCCTAATGTAGTTTTAAAAGGCCCCTTTGAAGTTGTAAGCTACAGAGGTAATGTAAGGAATAGGAGTATGCAGCCAAATATAGATGCAATCATGACTATGTCAACCTGGCTATGTGGCTTAGAACAAGTTTTTATTTACCTATTGAGACCATACTTTTTTTCCCCTCCCTATACTTAGCACTTTAAAAGCATTTTAAAAATTTAATCCTCACATGAATATGTGGGGTTGATGTTATTATTTTTCTCAGTATAGAGATTATGAAATAGAGACTTAGAAATCTGAGTAACTTCTAAAAGGACTACACATACCTGGTAATAGCTGTAATTTGAACACACGTCTAAGTGATTTCAGAGTCAAACTTCTTAATCATTATTAAGGTTATTTCCTTAATAATTTCTTTAAAAACTTTATTTCTTTAATTTCCTTAAAACCTATATCCTCTAGGTTATTTCCACTCATGTGTACTCATTTCACCCTGGTCCAAAAGGCATAACTATCCTCTTTCTCTGTAGAAGTATCCTGCTAAATATTCATTGTTCATCTTTCTTATGAAGCCACATTTTAAAGGAATCAGTCCTCCATCCAAAAGCATTCATTTACTCAATCACCCTTTATTGAGTAGATTCCAGTATGAAGCACTGTGCTGGGGATGGAATGAAGCATGAATTACAATTTCTGTTTTCAAGAAGATTATTGTTTACTTGGGAGGACAAATAAATAAACATTAGGGAAAAGTAATTATTTTGATGAGGGTTTTCCCATTGTGCTATAAGGACAGGATGAGTACCTAACGGACAGGAGGGAGATGGAAGTAAGAAAAGAATTCTTGGAGGAAGATCAAACTGATAGTATAAAAAGAAAGTAATGTTCTAAGCCAAAGGATGTCACAGAGTTGAGAGTGCATAAAATTATCTCAACAGCTACAGCATTCAGTTAGCCATTTGCCTTTTGATATATTGATTATAGCACTCATTTGACCTACCTCCATCACCTTGTTTTGCAATAGATCTTTTTTGTGCAAGTTCTCTCTCTCACCATGCCTGTATAGTCATTAAAGGGAGAAAAAGACCAAGTCTCATGGCATCTCTCATTGCTAGGTTCCAAACATGCTGCAGGAATCACTGACTGTAGATGGCAGTGATGGTGTTGGTATAAAGGAGAAGAAAGAGAAGAAAGAGAAGGAGGAGGTGATATGGGTAAACAGCAGCCCCTCAGTATCCATGGGGAATTGGTTACAGAACCCCCACAGATACCAAAATCCGAGTACCTTGTATAAAATGGTATAGCATTTGCATATAACCAATGCACATCCTTCCATATATTTTAAATTATCTCTGGATTGCTTATAATACTTAATACAATATAAATGCTTTATAAATAGTTGTTATACTGTATTGGTTTCTTATTTGTATTATTAGTTTTCATTTTTTCCTAATATTTTTGATCTAGAGTTGGTTGAATATGTGGATTTTTTACCTACAGACATGGAGAGGCAACTATATATTGAGAAGAATAATGTTTTGAGACAGATGCAGAACTATGAAAAAATACTGAGCCCTTTTATTCTTATGTCTAGGATCAAACTTAAAGGGCCACAAGATGTATTGAAGAATTTTATCCTTCTGACTGCTCTCTCACCTCAGACACTAGATTGTAAATATGGTGGCAAGAAATGAAATTTTACACAGTATTTCCAATACCAAAGTCAATGCCTATTTACTCCATAAACATTTTTGTATTTGTCATATTAGCTTGAAGATCAGAATGTATGGGCACCATATGAGATAACTTTTTGCTCCCCATAGTAATTAATAGTACATACTGAAATTGTCTAATACAGGGGTAAGCAAATTACAGCCTGATCAGTATAATGTTGGCTATGGATTTACATGGCCTTTGCTATCCATTAGTTGTTCATTATATGCCTAGTTTGTTGAGGGATTTTATCATGAAGCGATGCTGAATATTAGCAAATGATTTTTCTGCATCTATTCAGATGATCATACATTTTTTGTCCTTAATTCTGTGTATGTGATGAATCATATTTATTGATTTAAATATGTTGAATCATCTTTGCATTCCTAGAATAGAATCCACTTGTATTATAGTTTTGATGTGCTGTTAAGTTTATTTTGTTAGTATCTTGCTGAGTATTTTTACATCTATGTTAATCAGGGATATTGATCTGTAGTTTTATTTTTTTGTTGTGTTTTTGTTTGGTTTCGGTATTAGGGTGATACTGACTTCATAAAATGAGTTAGGGAGGATTCTCTCTTCCTTAAGTTTTTGAAACACATTCAGTTCTTCTTTGTATGTTTGGTGGAATTTGACTATGATCCTATCGAGTCCTGGGCTTTTTTATTGTTAAAAGATTTTTATTACTGATTTAATCTCACTACTTATTATTGGTCTACAAGAGATTTCTATTTCTTCCTGGTTCAATATTGTGAGGTTGTATGTTTCCAGGAATTTGTTTTATTTCCTCTAAATTTTCTAGTTTGTGAGCATATAGTTGTTCATAGTAGTTTGCATGAGCTTTTCTATTTCTATAGCATTGGTTGAAATGTTCCCTTTTTCATTTTTTATTATGTTGCTTTGGATCTTCTCTCTTATTTTCTTGGTTAGCTCATCTAGCAGTTTATCAATTTTGTTGATCTTTTCAAAGAACCAACTTTTCATTTAATTGATCCTTTCTATTGTTTTTATTTGTTCTCTATTTCTTATAGTTCTACTCTTATCTAACAAAGATAAGAAATAATAAATTTATTTTATTCTCCTAGCTTTGGGTTTTATTTGTTCTTGTTTTCCAGTTCTTTCAGGTGAGATGTTAGGTTGTTAATTTGAGGTCCTTCTACTTTTTTCGAGGTAGGCATTTAATGCTGTAAACTTCCCTCTTGGAACAACTTTTGCTGTTTCCTAGAGATTCTGGTATGTTGTATCTCTATTTTCATTCATTTCAATTTGTTTTTTAATTTTCACCTTAATTTTGTCATTGACCCAAAGCTCATTTAGGAGTGTGTTATTTAATTCCCATGTATCTCTATCGTTTCAAGAATTCCTCTTGGTATCGATTTCTTGTTTTATCCTGCTGTAGTCTGAGAAGATACTTGATATAATTTTGATATTTTTGAAATTTACCAAGGCTAGTTTGTAGCCCAATATATATTCTATCTTGGAGAATATTCTATATGCTGCTGACAAAAATGCATATTCTGCAGTTATTGGATAGACTGTTCTGTAAATTTGTGTTAGCTCCATGTGTCCTGAAGTCCAATTTAAGTCCAGCGTTTCTTTGATAATTTTCTGTATCAATGATCTATCTAGTGTTATGAGTAGATTGTTGAAGTCTCTCACTATTATTGTATTGCTGTCTATCACTTTCTTTAGATCTAGTAATATTGGGGTTATAAAACTAGGTTTTCTGATATTAGATGTCTATGATCATATCACCCTGATCTTGGAAGCTAAGCAGGCTTGGGCCTGGTTAGTACTTGGATGGGAGATCACCAGAGAATACCAGTAGCCTTTTGGCCTCCTGTTCCCTCTTTCCTTCTGTCTTCTAATCTACCAATTCTCTCTTCTGCCAGGTGAAATTCGATGTTTAACATCTTACATATCCCCCGTGATAAAGATTTTTTTTTAATTTCATAAATAATACTTTGCTATTTCCAAAAATATTCCTATGAAATTATGTTTATACATATGTTCAAATTTTTATGGATACCTTTCCTAATTTATTTATTAGAATTTTTAAATAAAATTATGTTAAAGTTTCTTTCAGATTGATCTATTTTCTCTAGTACCACAGGAATTTATCTATTTAATAAACTCTTAATGGCACTCCACCATTCATAGCATTTTTACTGTTTACTGTATTTTATATTTTTTTTCTATAATCTTATCTCCATCATCAGTTGTCATTGGCTACAGACCTCAGGTTTCTCTGGATTGGGGAAGCATTTATATTCCTATAGGACCAATTCATGGTTGCATCTCTTTGAATACTATGAGTTTCCTCAGTTCCAATCTGAATTCTATATTAATTTATTAGGGTTTATAGTTTATGTTTTATCCCCTTTAGCTATCCCACCTCCAGAACAAATACATTTCTGACTAGGAATTCTAATCCTCAATTACTGATTTGGTTTCTGTCTATGGCATAGTGTGTATATCTTTATTATGACTATGACTTTTGGCTGACAAGCAGGAATTGTGAGTTTCCAATTTACAAAGAGGAAATGCATTTTAAGCTTCTATATAAATTATAAAAAATTATTCATACATAGTACTTCTGTTTTATTGATTATCATCCCCACAGGGACATACAAGCCCTAGTCTTAAGGCTAACATTTATTTCCAGTCCCTATGTAGACAGTTTAACTTCAATTTATACCAGCACTATAGGATTCTTCTTTATTTTTAGGGCACTGCTGCTTTCATTTCTTACTTTCAAGATTTACAATGTATATTTCATAACTATTTAAAATATTTCATCAATATTTCTATATGTTCAAAATGGAGAATGGAGTAAAGTGTATGTTCAGTGTACCCAGATTTTCTTTTTATCTTAATGATGCCATTGTCCAAAGACTATAGTTTTCTTTCATTTCTTTGAAAGTATCTAAAAAATGTTCCTTTTTAGAATAAAAATACTTTCAGAGTTAACTTTTTTCCATTTTTGGAACAGATAATTTCCTTCACTTATGCTATTCAACTACTTAAATGATCTTTTTTCTATTTACTATATATTTTTTGATTCATTATATTTTAATGTTTTCTATTTCAATCCTTGACTTTAATATAGCTATCAGATAGTCCATGTTTTCCAACTGGCAAAATATTATATTTCCCATCTTTAAAAATTTATCTAAAATTTGGAAATAAAGCAAAAATTGGAATGTCATTTTCTCACTTACGGGTGCAAACAGCCCCTAAGAACTGTCGGGTGGCCAATTTACCCAGTTTATCTCATTGTTTACTCTTTACCTTAAGTTTGAAATTTAGTAAAGTTAATTGTTATCTTGTATTATATAATTTTGTTTGAAAGAGATGCATTAATTTTAGTTTAGTGGATGAGATGATCTCAACGATTTATGGCTTGCTGGACACTAAACACATCATATCTAACAAAGCAATATTAGCTTAACATTTATTTGCTAATTTGCCTCTAAATACCTGATATTAGCAGGTATTTAGAGGTGTTCTTCTAGCAGAACCTAATATTTTCTTGTTCCCACATTAATTAATTATTAAAATAATATCTTGGATCTGTGCTCATTTTATATTTGTCTGAGAGACATGATTTTACTTTTTCAAACATAATACCCATATCTGCCCATCCTAGTGCTTTTGGATTATCTTTTATATTTTCTACTACAGGCTATCTTAATCCTAAAGAACAAATCTGGAGGCATCACATTACCAGGCTTCAAACTATATTACAAAGCTATAGTAACCAAAACAGCATAGTATTGGTACAAAAATGGAGACAGAGACCAATGAAATTGAACAGAGAACCCATATAAAAACATCTACCTACAGCCAACTTAGCTTTGACAAAGCAGACAACAATGCACACTGAGGAAAGAAGCCCTATTGAATAAATTGTGCTGAGAAAATTGGATAGCCACATGCAAAAGAATGAAACAGGACCCATATCTCTCACCACTCACAAAAATTAATTCAAGATGGATAAAAGACTTAAATGTAAGGCATGAAAACATAAAAATTTTAAAAGAAAATGTAGGAAAAACTCTTCTAGATATCAGCCTAGGCAAAGAATTTATGACTAAGATCCCAATGGTAATTACAGCTACAGCAAAATGTACTACTGTCTTCACATAAAGTGAATAATGCAGTTTATTCAACCTTGTCTGAATTTAGGATGTTATAGTCTCTCAGATGGGTTTAAAAAGAATAACCAACAAGGTGAAGAGAACAAGCATATTCTTTGAAGAAAAGAGCTTCTGCATGGTAATGAGAAAAGGAAATGACTACTAAGTTTTCAGTATGGTAGGATTCCAGTATCTGATGTAAGCATAAAATGGGAAAGATTGTGAAACAGATGTAGCAACTACTGGATATCCTTTCAATGGAATGAGGGACACAGTCTAGCAGGCCTTTCAGGGTTGTCTGTATCTATAGGGATCTGCCACTGTCATTGTCTTTGTCTTATAATGCTGTAAATTATATAAAACTCATAGCAATGCAAATTATTTTTGTCCAATGGAAATACAATTGTTTTTCATTTTTGTCATAGCCAAATTGTACTTAAAGTGGTAAAAAACCAGATTTTTATACAGGAACTATTGCAATAGGGGAAAGAGACCTCAGTATAGATCTGGGCTCAATTCCTAAATTAGGGCATGGACAAGTGGGGATTTTTAGCCAAGAAGCTGGGTGAATATTAATGAATGGAAAATTACTAAGAGGAAACATCAAAGGTAAGTGTGTATTGAGGCTAAACGGACTTGACAGGATTCTTGTTGAAGGCATACCAGGATGATCAGATATCAATGGTTGGAGGTTCTCTCAAAACTGACTTATAATTCTTATTAAAACTGAGAAATGCAGGCCCAACAATTGAAGCTCAGATAAGAAGAGAAATTAGAGGAGCCTGATTAAAGTTTGGTCAAGTGTCTTTGTTACTTTCAAAAAAGAGAACATTAAACAGTCTTACATTTATTAAAAACTCTTTATGCATTCCTGATTGCCTATATATAGTTCTTCTTCAGATGTTGCTTTAACTTGCTTTTAACACTGTAGGAGCAAAGAGAATTTCCCCCCCTCCTCTGAAGATTCTAGTCTGCTGAAATGAACTGATAATGGATAGATTAATAAGAGAAGAATATAAAAATTTATTAATGTCCAATAGCATGGGAGCCATACAAAATATGAGACTCAAAGAGAGGACAGTTAGCTGAAGCTTAAATAGCACCCTCTTCATAGGGGAGAGGGAGATAGGAATAGGGAATCTAATTTGAGGTATAGTAACTAATTTTTAGGAGAGTTTGATGGGTCCAAAGAGGAGACAATAGTTTGTAAATGATTGTCTTTGGAAACTAAATGGGACCAACAATTTATGGGAAGGTTAGGGGTGGAACTACACCATAAAGATTGTCATATTATTTAAATAAGGTATCTTGGGTGATGTCTCAGAGCTGCTATCAAAAGGCTAGACAAAAAGTCTTTCTGGGTATGGTGATGACTTCACTCTCTTCTCTTCTCTGTTAGTTAAGATTTTTTTCTCCCTTAACTAACTACTTAATATTAATGACATTCCTAGGAAGACAATTGAATTTTTCTGGAAAATTTCCTCAGTTAAATAAGAAAATTTTAGAAAGAACCACTTCCTGCACTCAAGGGGAAGAAAAAAGAAGAGGCTAGAATGTCCTTAGTTCAGAGACATCTCACAAGGTCTTCCAATTTCTTTTAATTCAAAGTGATTGGCATGCCAAAGCAACATACTTTGGTGTACACTTGTTCCTTTTACCCCATTGGTTACTCTTTAAATCCATCTGATAGACTACTATACCCTGTCACTGATACAAGTTTTAATGAAGTGAACTATTCACTTTGTGTGAAGGCAGTAGCACATTTTGTTAAGCTTTGAAGGTATACTTTTCCTGGAATATTTTCAGGATCCTTATATATTTCTGAGCTCCAACAATGCTTTACTGATATTTTCATTAATTAATGAGTTTACTAAAATCTTTGATACACATTCATTTTATATTTCTGTGAGAGTTGTGTTGGGCTCAGGACACACCACCCCAAAATACGACTGTAAAGGACCAGAATATGCCACTCCAAAATATACTTCTTTGGCATATTTTGAGCTGGTTATTCTAAGAAACTGCAGACATAGGAGTTGCTCTGAAAAGCTGCCCTTTTATAAAAGAAATATACATCTATAAAGGACATCTATATTAGTAAAATATCTGTATCAGGAAGAGGCTGCTGTAGGACAATTTTTATTGTTTATTACCTGAAAGACTTTATGTGCATATCAAGACAACCTATTTTCACCATACACTGCCTCTCCTCACTGTTCCATAGCTTGTATTGCCACCATCCCTCAGAAGCTCCAAGCTCCTATTCCTTCCTGTAGCTCAGGGTGCTATATGACCTTTAATAATCTGACCCTCTTCAAGTCTCATATTTTGCAGGACTCCCATGCATGTATAGGTATATAATTAAATATGTTTTTTTTTCTGTTAATCTCTGTTAGGACAATTTAATTCATAGTCCACCCACAAAACCTGGAAGAGTGAAGGGCTGCCATTTTTGTTCTCTTATGGTCATGATTTCACTTTTTTGAAAATTATATTTTAATACAAGGACAGATTACTCAAAAATTAAGATAAAGGATTACACTGTAAGGTACCTATTTGGCCTTTTCTCTATTGTATAATAGATAATTGTCTTTATTGTATAACAAATAATCCACCTGCTATCCATCATTTTTCAAAACTAATCATAGACAAACACTTTTGGTTTCCATTGCAATAATCTAAAGAGTTTCCTAAGTGGTTTCTAATAAGAACTTTGGTGATGATGTAACCAGCTCCATGAACAAATTCCAATAGCGCCTATATGTTTTTTTTATAATCCTTTCCCTTAACTAACTACTTAATCTTTTGAGTTGTTTCCCAGAAATGGCAGATTTTCTGCAAGACAAATGAGTTGAGATTCTGAGGGCCCCTGGGCAAGGCTTCCTGACACCAGAACTCACTATCCCCCTGTCAGGCTGCCCAAGGCACCTGGTCAATCCTTGAAAAGTCCAGGATCTCCCTTAATTGGGGAGACAGGTTTGAGGCAGCTTCTCCCGTCCTCCTGACAAGACATCTTTTATATTAAAAATTCTTTGCTTCCTTGGCAATCATTGTTTCGATAATTGGATCTTTGTGTAATAAGGAACTGTAGCTAGGCTGAAACCCTTGTGTTTTTCAATATCAGTTATGGGGGCTTATCCAGGATGGTGTTGCTTGCGGTTTGGTGGCTGTGGAATGGGAGGAGACCAAAGCCTCCCTTAGCAGCCACCTGGCCATATCTTCCAGAGGCCAGCTTTGGCCTCTCCTGCCAGCTCTGTTGTCACCGGTCTCCAGCGCATTTATAATTGCCTCCAGATTGCCTCCAAAGAAAGGACCTTTGGATTTTGACATTTGCATCCAGATGTGTGAGTGCTATTTGAAGATGCCACACAGTTGGGGACACCCCTCTCAATATGGGGAATGTTGAGGGAATTCCCATTTGTTTGGGGTTGGATAAGCCACTGACGATGAGAGTGGGAACTAACCTAACTGTTTAGATTTGCCACTCCTTTGGCTTATTGAAGGGGTCCTCAAACTCTGGCCCCAGGGCCACATGCAGCCCGCCAAGGACATTTATCTGGCCCACCAGGTGTTTTTGCTGCTGCTGTCTGTTCTGCTTAGCAGCTGACTGGTCCTAGGCCCACAGTGCGCATGTGTGGAATGTGCGCCACACTCTCCAACGGCCCTCCAATGGTCTGAGGGACAGTGAACTGGCCCCCTGTTTAAAAAGTTTGAGGACCCCTGGCTTACTGCTTGAACTGCAGTTCATTTGTTTAGAAACTCTTGAGTTTCTCTTTATATTGAGTGTTTACCTGTATGTGTTCATCACTTGTGCATGTGGAGTCTGTTACGGTCTCTGTCTCTATCTTTCTTGCCTACTGGGAATTTTTTGTCAGTGGTATTATAAGCAAAGTTCTGTTAGGTCTGGAGGTGAGAGGGAGACACACGAAGCCTCATGTGTAGCAAAACGCTGTTTATTTTGAGCATCTGTGTGTAGATTGGTGGAGGCGAAAAAGCGTCCATGAGAGAAAAGGACAGAGCCTTGGGTTTTATAGAGGGTTTTTCTGGGAGGGGTAAATACTTTTCAAACAACCTGGAGGGGCCAGCGCGGTGGCTCACACCTGTAATCCTAGCACTCTGAGAGGCCAAGGCGGGCGGATTGCTGGAGGTCAGGAGTTTGAAACCAGCCTGAGCAAGAGCGAGACCCCATCTCTACTATAAATTGAAAGAAATTAATTGGCCAACTAATATATATAGAAAAAAGTTAGCTGGGCATAGTGGCTCATGCCTGTAGTCCCAGCTACTTGGGAGGCTGAGGCAGGAGGATTGCTTGAGCCCAGGAGTTTTAGGTTGCTGTGAGCTAGGCTGACGCCAGGGCACTCACGCTAGCCTGTGCAACAAAGCGAGACTCTGTCTCAAAAAAAAAAAAAAAAAAAAAAAAAACCGGTAGGGATAATGAAAGTAAGTTCCCCTCTTGCATTCCATTCCTTTATCTCCCTAGGAAACAACACAGATGGATAAGCATTGTCTTTATCAGGAGGGATAAGGAAAGTAAGTTCCCCTTTTGCATTTCATTCCTGTATCTCCCTGGGGGTCTGGCAAAGCTACTGTGCCTAATACACCCCCAGGAAGGGGAGTGGGGTGGGTTCTATAGGAGGTTTGGGTGGAAGTCTAGGGACGGTGAATTCTTCAAACCTAACATTTCAAGGTCTGGGAGGTCAAAAGACACCTCTGTGGGTGGTTTCTCTTGCAGAAGATTCCAAGGTATGAGAGGTTAAAACACACCACTGTCCTAAGGTCTTCGAGATTACAAAATTGACATGTAGGAGATTGAAAGACACCTCCATCCATGGAGGCAGCCTGGCCAAGATGTGGGAATGCTTGCTGTTGGAAAGTGAAAGAAAGGAATAGAAATATAATGTATACAGATTTATATGGAACTTCAGAGAATCTCATGGCTAGAGTTCTGAGATAAAAGCTACTGAAATTTTGTGTGTATACGTGTTTAGATATTTTGTGTATGTACATGTATTATATGTTATGTAGACATGGTTCCAAAATTGGCTTATAAATAAAAACAAGCTCTCAAAAATCAATAAGCCCAAATGCTTTTCAAGTTCACATGAATTTAGTAATCTTTGTTAAATAGGATAGATTTTTAAAAATTACTGATAAAATAAAAATTAAAGTACCTTTGAGATTGTCAGCATATACTTTTGCCTAGGTTTATTGGTCATTTCCATATTTGAAGGTGCCAGGATTTGACACAAAATATATAAAACTATAAACCCAGCCAAAACAAAATGATTTGTGTATGTGTGATTTTTGATAAGTTGATGTAATGAAAACACTTAAATCTGCTGAGTTAATGGCAAAGTTACCCATGTGTTTAACTTTAAGTTTCTTGCTTAGGTAAAAAGTAGGTATGTCTTAACAAAAATAAGTGTCAGTATTAGAATAAATAAAACTCTTAAGTAAATGATAGCATAAAAAGTTATGGTCAAAGATTTATAAAGATATTTTGGTCTCTTCAGTTTAGTTATAGTGTCTTCCACTGACTTTATTGTATATAGAAAGGTACACACAAAAACTGTTTAAATCAAATTGGAGGCTTCCCTTTTGTTGGACTCACTCTTGATTTGTTCTGAGTACTGGTTATAAGCTACCTTGTTATGTGTACATTGTGTTACATAGCAAAGGATTTTGCCTAAGAAAATTTTTAAATAAATCCCTGAACTGTTAATTTTTAAATAGTAATTATTCTTAGAATCCAAAGAGGATCTCAAAACATTCTTACTCTTTGGAAGTATTATTAATACATGTACTTGAATTTACACTTAAGTAGAAAAGTGGTTTGAGACCATTTAGATTGTTTTTAGATCAATAGCTTGATCTTGATCCTTATGTAAAAATGTTATGACTTTGTGTCATTATTTGAGATGCTAAGGATTGATGTTACAAATTTATTTGGCCTATAGCCAGGTGATGTCATGTCAATAAATTTTATTTGGGGATGTTAGCTATTTTAGAAAAATCAAATTTGTTAACCTCTTTCAGGAGAACATGTTCTAAAATTCTACTATATTTATATTAATAGAACTTAAAGGTGTTACATTATTCAGAATAGTCTTACTAGAATACTTAACATTTATTATCTTGGTAGATTTTCTTCTTAAGCTTAAAAGTAATAATTAAAACTATATTTTTCTAAGTTTATGTCTTAAATTTCCCTTCTCTTTTTCCCCTATATTTGTTTAAGAAAATAGGTTTAGATATTGAAGCTGTTTAGACATTGAATGACTTTGTTGAGGGCACAATTAATCATGTTCATTGTATATGAAATATTCACAGGCTACAAAAAATGATTAACAGAAAATAACGTGAAATGATAACTGAGATCTAAGTATTCTGCTTCCCAGCTGGGTGCTAAAATTACAGACCTTCTTTACCCTGTTCCTTTAAGGGGTTCCACCATAAAGCCAGTAATCTAATTAAGAAACAAGCTAAATTGAAAATACCACCAATCCAACTAAATCAATCTACAATTAGCTGCTTATTTTAATGCTCTTTGTAAAAGAAAGTTTTTACCACTATAAAAAGAAAGTCTCCATTTGTAAGGATACTTTCCTCTCTGCACCTAAACCATTAAAAAGTTTTAGATAAAAAGGACTGTGGCTCAAAGTTTACAAAACAAACCTTATCTTTGTTTAAGTCAAAGTTCTTTGCCTTGAGATGTAAATTTTCTACCTGGTTTCATGTCTTTGGAAATGCAAATTTAGAGTCAACTAGCAAGAGTTGTTTAGGGCAATAAAACAAGTAATTAAGAAGTCACTAATCTAAAGTAGAGGGGAGAACCTTCTTGAAAACTTCTTTTGAAAGCAAAATCTTATAAATCTGTAAAATTTTCTTCTGACTATATGTCATAGTTTCAAGATTCTTTTAGTAAATTGAAATCTTAATGTAAATTAAGTAGTAGACAATCATAAAATGTCAGCGTCTTTTTCTGAAAACATAAGGTTAAGTTCAACAGTTTATAATTGGCTATGGTCCAAGATTTGCTTCTTTAAAAAAAAATCATGGAAATGTTTGGGTAAGGGGTTGGTAATTTTGTCTATGATTGGTTCTTGATGTGCTTTTAGCAGAAGAATGATCAGACACCAAAAGCAAGGCAAGCATGAAATGAAGTTTATTGAGAAAGGACAAGATATGCTTACAGAGCAAGAGCAAGATACAGATTTACAGAGTAACAGCAAGATAACATTTGCCACCCAATGGCAAATGGACCCCCCCTCCACCCCCCCACTCTCCCCCCTCATAACAAGAGGGCCCTGATTATGGTCTGGGTCTTGTTTTATAGCCTGGATTAGGCCCTCCTCCTTGTTCAGACTGTTAGGTAGACAGTAAGGATCTCTGGCTCTTCTCGGGGCAAAGGTTCCCTGTTTTGGTGCTGTTTCTAGCAATTGCTCCACCTGGGAAGGAGGTGTTGGCCCACTCTTAATGCTATCTCTAGCAAATGCTACACCTGAGGAAGGAGGGAATGCTTTATCAATCTAGGAATTCCCCAGCCTAGGCATAATAAGATTTAGAAAGTGACTAGAGTAACCTAAGGGTAATTAATATGCCATTTGCTTGAATCCACATTGCAGTTCACCACCAACCTCCCAGTTGGGGTGTTTTAGAGGGAGCTCCTAGATAGGAAGATGAAATTTTGAGGACACCTGTTGATTATTTGATAACACTCTACACTTCCCAAGAGCCCTCTTCCAGACTGGGCTAATAAAAGGAAACAATCTGCGAAGTCAGGAAGGAGGTGAGTGGGTCAGTGATCTCTCTCCACTCTCGGAGACAGACCCAGTTTATTCTACAATAAAGAGTTGCTCTCTTGAAACTGCTCCCTGCCTGAGGTTACTCTGTCATATTGGCCTTGCTGGCAATTTTTCCAAGAAAGGAGTCAGAGGACAGGGATAATAGTCTAGACTTGACACCTTTGTATGTCTGGTCATTCTTTGGCCAACAGCACAGCAAGAACTGAGGGCAGACCCTACCCTGACATCTTTGGTGCTGAAACCCAGGATTCTGACAAGAAGTCTCCACTGAACCACTTTGATGGACAATTAACATGATAATAAGCCTTAGATTACTTTAGGTCACCTTCCAAATCCTATTGCGTTTGGGCTGCTTGGCCTACAGGCCAGGGATTCCCTGCATTCTTTTGCAGATTAGCAAGGGTTCCTCTTTTCCTCAGGTATGGCTGTTGCTTGGGGCAGGATTGACACCAAGGAGGAGGGGGGACTTCCCTTGTCCTTCTTTCCAAGTGGGCAATTGCTTGAGTCAGCACCAAGGCAAGGTACCTACTTTTGTCCCTAGGAGAGTCTTTGAGGTCCCTTGCTATCTATCTAACAGAAATAACTGAATTTTTTTATGACTTTTTAAAAAATATATTGCTGATTCTTTTTACTTTGTTTTCCAGAGTCAAGACAATATTAAATAAATAGCTTTAGCTGATATCTCCAGAATTTTAAAACTATTCATTGCCAACTCCCTGCTGCTTAAACTATAAAAATCTTCCTTCTAGGCTTAGGGATGATCCTGAAAAAGGCAGGTGTGTGATATTGTAAGGGCCAATTTCAGGGATGGAATTAGTTCAGACCCTCCAGATCAAGAATGGATACACAGATAACTAAACAGCTGGGAAAAATGAGGGACTTTGCCCTTTGAGGCCAGATGGTGCAGGCATCCATCACAACCATGAAGAATTTCCTGCTTCCCATAGACTTAAGAAAATTGCAGAGAGGGTATCAAGATACTTGCTGACAGAGCTTCCTGGGTGCAGTTAGGACAAATTACTAAAGTGACTGCCAAAAATATTCCTGTACAACAAAAGTATCGAAATTCCTTAGCTTAAATGTTTAACAATGCTTATGCTTTACATAACAGATTACTATAAGTCTGTAAAGAAATTCAAGATTACAATAGTTCAATGCTGGAGATAAGTTAATTTTTTAAATTTTTCTTTTGGCCTTTGGTTTTTAACTCTTACATTGTAAAAGTTGATGAATGCCTGTCCATCTGCATTCCCACCTGGCCTAGAACATTTAATTGACTAGAAGTCTTTTGAGTATAAGTCCCTTGGCCACCAAGCAAGAAGGTATAACGGGGCAAATAGCCACACCACTCTGCCAATGAAGGTGCAAAATAAATGTTTGGCCATTTATGCTGCCAGTGTTGAATCTTGGCCAAAATGTAAACTAAATGGAAATGGACATGTAAACTAAAAGAAAATCCTGGGCATTCCCCATCCCATGGACTGAATGGACCCTACTTGGTGAAGGATACTCAATCAAACAGACCTTAAAGCTGAGTTCCCAGCCATGAAGGGAAGGGATTTGCACGTGGCTACTGGTTTGTTCAATACCTAAGGACAATAAACCAAATAATGGGAGATATTCATCTCCTTACCACTTGATCTTGAAATTTAGCCTGTCTTTCAGCAATAGATTTAAAAGGTACTTTCTTTTACATTCCTCTTGTTCCTGAATCCCAAGAACTATTTGCTGCAGGACGGGAAGACTTAAAGTCTAAAGCCAAATGACAGTACTGCTAGACTGTCTTACCCCAGGAATTTAAAAATTCCCCAACAATCTTCAGAAAAATTCTGTCCGGAAATGTGTTTGTTTGAGACTGAGTCTCACTCTTAGCTGGGTAGAGTGCAGTGACATCATTTTAGCTCACTGCAACCTTGAACTCCTGGGCTCAAGCGATCCTCCTTCCTCAGCCTCCCAAGTAGCTAGGACTACAAATGCACACCACAACACCTAGCTAATTTTTCTATTTTTAGTAGAGAAGGGATCTTTCCCTTGCTCAGGCTGGTCTCAAACTCCTGAGCTCAAGCAATCCTCCCACCTCAGCCTCCTAGAGTGCTAAGATTGTAGGTGTGAGCCATTGAGCCCAGCCTCTGTCTAGAGATTTGAGGGAAATAGTTTCTGGCAAGGGAATGATTTTACAGTATGTGGACAATATTCTGATAACCAGTGAGACTAAACGTGAATCAAGGCAACATGCTATAATTGTATTAAAATTACTGGCTGACAAAGGATGTTGGGAGTCGGCTACCTCTCACCACCCCACCCAACAGAGACACAGAGACACCGAGGATGCAAACAATCAAGAGGAGTTTATTTTCTGGCTAGCCAGGGTCCAAGCCTTGAGCACCAACGCAGTGGTCACTCTAGTAGGCAAGGACCCCGACCAGGGTTGCAGCATGCCTTTTATGCCTTTTATGGTGCATACGCTATGCAGTGGCTGATCACGCGTGGATCATGCATTGACCTTTAACATGATTGGTTGGCTGGCAGCCCTACTATACAGGGGTTCGAACAATGCAAAGTTGGCGCAATCAAGCAAGCAAGCAACGGTTTCCATGGCAAGCAAACAACATTTTTCCAGAAGCCGGATGTTAGTTCCGGCTTCACTGGGGTGTGGGCCTTGCAGGTGTGCAATGTCTTGACCCCTCACAAGGATATAAAGTATCTCAGAAAAAGTTCAGAACTCACTTCTCACTGTCAAATACTAGGGATTTTAATTGTCTCTTGGAACCTCTACCCAGATTGGAGAAAGGCAGTTAATTGAATAGCAGTCCCTACCACCCTTAAACAGTTGTGAGGATTCTTGGATATGGCCAGATTCTTGGGTATTGCTGGTTTCACTGTATTTAGATGCTTAAATTAAGGCTAATAGCAAAAACTCTTTATGATAATTTAAAAGGGGACAAGAAACTGGATCTAAGCTGAAACCCCCTTGTAGTTTACATAACAATGATAACTGTATACATATCCTTAAAGTGATATGATTATTTTCAGAGAAATGAACAATGAACTTAAAAATCAAGATCTCAAAGCAGATTTCTAGGGTGTAAGAATATCTAGAGAAAGAGGAGGGTCTAGAAAAAGGAATACAAAATAGGACATAAATAAAAATTATCAAAAAATATTATACAAGAACTCTGCACAAGTTCAGAGGTTTCATCTCTAATGTGGAATATGGAAAGATGAAAGAGAGGAAAAGAATCAAAGTTGGTGATAACAATTAATATGTTTAAGAAGCTGGCTGGTTTCTCCCTTTTAAAACTTGTATTGGGATTTTGCTTTGTTTAGTGTGTGTGTATGTGTTTGTGTGTGTTTTCAGCTTGGGTAACAATAACATCAATATTTTCTTTATGATGTTCCACCCCAAAGCAAGTGGAATGTAAGGCAATTGGAAGTCACCAGAGTGAGGACCCCTTAGGTTGCCTGCAAGCAACTTAACCAAGTGGGAGCCAGTGCTACTGTTTCCCTTCAATTATGCTTGTTCTTTTTTTTGTTTTTCTTTTTCCACCCTGTTTTGGATTGTAGAACCTTGAATTGAAAACTCAGCATTAGCAATTCAAATTCTAAACTGAGCTTTTTAATGCTAAATACTTGTGGATATCATTTGTGAAGATTGTCAAGTGAAACAATGTAGATTTTTCATATACACAGCAAAGTGACTTTGCAGATATTACTCACTTAAGATCTAAGCCATGATATTCATCTTGTGCTTATGCATACAATCCAGAACCAGCCAAGTATTTTGTAAATTCAGCGTTTAGTTATCTCTTACCCATTAAGAGGAAGAAAAGCAAACATTTACCCCCACCCAACACTTTTATTCATGCCTGAAGCTAAGCAAGGAGAAAGGGAAAAGGTTTTAGAATTACAAATAGAACCTTTAAATTGTAGAAACTTGCTAATTTCATTTATGAAAGCACTGCCTAACTTCTGCTTTCTCTTTCAGCTGTTATTCAAATCTCTATCCCTAGCCAAAGAGAAAGAGAAGAAATAATCCTACCACGAATTTAGTGAGTTTTCTTTTAGGGATTAGACATAAATGCTGCATATTAGAATATGCAAATTTAATAGAACAAATTGCCAAGAAATAAAATATGGTTATATGTTTAGCCCTAGGAAGTTAGCCTACCTTAATAGAGCTGACAAAGAGTTAAGTAGTGCCCACTTGCAAAACTCAAACTGGGAGGAAAGTGCATACAATTTGTTTGTCTAACAAGAAGAGATTGAAAAGTGAGTTAGACTTTAGAGATCCAGATTCTCTCCAAATTAGCCACAGCATTCTTTTAAAAGACCTCAATTTCCTCCTGCATGAAATAAAGAGGTTTTCTTAATCTCAGATTATTCTCACATTGGAAATTCTAAGACGTCTTTTTAGCATATTCATTTAGTTCACATCTATAGGAAAGGTAGCTTATGCCCCATGATTGTTTTGCAATTTGTTAAAAATATTCACCCCCATTCCCTATGGTCATCACTCATGCGGTATATTTCAATCTTTTATAATTTATCCCTTTTAAGCAGACACAATGAGTTTAACAAAGGAGAAGCTTTCATCAAGTAATACATATTTTTAGGCCCTCAAGGGTTCTCAATTTGGCTGCTAACTAATCAAGACCTTTTTTTTTTTTTTTTTAATAAGCCACCTAGTATTTGGGAGTTTGAGAAATTGAAAATTAGTTGCTCTTTTGGATTTACAGTAATCATTTGGGCAGATTGTCAATATCAAATTCCAGCCTACATGACTCTTCTATACCACTTTGGGAATTAGGTCAAAACTGTCCTTGGATAAAAAATTGGGCAAAATAATCCAAGATGGACAAACAAAGACAAAAACATAGCCTCTAATAGTTCAGGTAGAGCAGGGGAAGAAAAACAAATTATCCAGTGCCCAGTTTGAACATGCAGATATATCTTTACATCTTGATAATATGTTACACATCCTGACCCACAGGGTACAGTTCTATTCCTGTTTAAAGAGCTGATCTTTGGGTTGTACACCATTTCTTCAACTTTGTCATTTCATATTGAAGATTGTTAGAGGTCATAGTCAGTCTTGCCATTCAGCAATGACTTTTTAAAAATATATATAGAACATTAACAATTGTTATAGCCAACATTTATTGAGTACTAATATTAAATTGGGACAAAGAGGAAGGGGAACAGATGCTTTGTCTAGGGAGGGGTTTCTATTGAGAAACAGATAATGTTAGGAGCTGCTTTGTCTACCAGGAGGAACAAATTGACCAAAAGGGAGGCTTCCAAAAAGGAATAGATGATATGTCTAAGGGGTCCCCAAGGAATAGCTGGATATTTGGTTTACTGTGGGGCGCGGTGGCAACGCCATTCCAAGATGGCGCCCGCTTCTTGGTCAAACCCTGCTGTTAGTCTGACAAACAATTGCTCAGCGCATGTGCAGAGTTTGTCTCCTCCCTTCCAAGTGCCTTATCCAATCAGACAATGCCCAGTGTACTTACTGCCTTTATAAGCAGCCGCTGAGAACGCCTCGGCGTCTTCCGCATCATGCAAGTTTAAAGGGAACCCCATTAAAGCACGGTCAGAAGAACTCCTGTTGCCGCGTCTTCCTTGCTGGCGAGGCGGGCGCGACAGTTTACAATAGGAGGTCTCCAAAAACTGATCAACCAGAAAGAGGTAGAAAGGCCACAAAGTGGAGATATGAACAGGCCACAAAAGAGGATCTTTGGAGCATGTGTACAGGCAGAGTGACAGTATCCTCAAGTAGCTTACCCTCATTAACATAGTAAAAATCATAACCACCAGCACCATAACAGTTTACAAATACCATGGCAACCTTCAGAAATTGCCTTACAAGGTTAAAAAATGGGGAGGATTTCCAGTCTGGGAATTCACCACCCCTTTCCAAGAAAAACCATGAATATTCCACCCCCCACTTAACATAAAATTATGGAATCAGCATAAAAGGGAAAATTTTGTTTAACTCAGGGTCTCCTCCATTCTTGAGGTTGACCCATTACTTCTCTGGAATGTACTAAGCTTTAATAAACTTTGGCACTTTGCTTGCATGTGCTTGGTCTGCTCCTTTGCTCCGTCAACTCATTACCAGTAATCATATTTAGGTACTGGAAACCAAGAACTAGGGAACACAGGGAACACACCTGACAGTGACAATAAGCCAGCACTGTTCTAAGCACTTTATGTACATGAAAGTGTTCAAAGTATAACACCCCAAAGCATACTACTCTGGCATAAGGACTATTTTGAGTTAAGGCCATTAAGAAAGGGCATATATACATAATTGGAGAGCCATGAAAGATAAATACAAATAAAAAAATATGTGAATTAAAAGTTTTAATAAAATAATACTATAAAAAAAAAGAAAAGGCATATACACATGAGCTCTCTGCCACTCTGATCTGCTTGAAAACAAAACATAAATTCCCCTCATGAAGGTGTTTTTCCCCTTCAACTTCCCATACTCCCTACCAGGAAGGGAACAAAAGCCTTATTACTGGAGATGAGATGGCTCTGAGATGGACCTGCACAAACAAGCCATACTAAGATGACCCTTATCTTCCATTATTTTTTCTCATAAATTTACCTTCTCACAGTTTGCACCCCTAAAATCCTAAAGCTTTTCCTTTGGTCATTTGTCTACCAATTTCTAGTCATTCCTTTGAGTTACTCATCCCTGAGTTTCTTACCCAGAAAACAAAACTTCCATTTGTTTTCCTCTTGTTTTGTTTTATTTATTTATTTATTTTTGAGACAGAATCTTGCTCTGTTGTCCTGGCTAGAGTGCCATGGCATCAGCCTAGCTCATGGCAACCTCAAACTCCTGAGTTCAAGCAATCCTTCTGCCTCGGCCTCCGGAGTAGCTGGAACTACAGGCATGTGCCACCATGCCTGGCTAATTTTTTCTATATATTTTTAGTTGGGCAATTAATTTCTTTCTTTTTTTTTTTTTTTTTTTTTTTTTTTAGTAGAGACAGGTCTTGCTCTTGCTCAGGCTTGTTTGAACTCCTGACCTTGAGGGATCCACCCACCTCAGCCTCCCAGAGTGCCAGGATTACAGGCATGAGTCATCTCCCCTGGCCTGTTTTTCTCTTGTTAATCTGTCTTTTGTCAGCCTAATTTGTAGTGTCTCAGCCAGAGAAGAAGGTAGGAGGGTAGAGGGAAAAAGTTTTTCCTTCTCTACATATTAATACATAAAAACATTTAATCAAAAAAATAAATGTAGGTTGAATATCATTTATCCAAAATGCTTGGTTTAGAACTGTTTCATGTTTTTTTTTTATCTCTTTTTAATTTTGGAATATTTGCAAGAACATATGAGATATTTTAGGGATGAACTAAGTCTAAACACAAAATTCATTCATGTTTTTTATGCACAGCATCTTATATACATAATTGAAAGGTAATTTTACACAATATTTTTAGTAATTTTGTGTATGAAACAAAGTTTTGAGTGTGTTTAGACTGCAACTCATCACACGAGGTCAGGTATGTAATTTTCCACTTGTAGTATCATGTCACTCAAAAATTTTCAGATTTTGGAGCATCTCAAATTTTGGATTTTTGGATTAGGAATCATAGACTTGTATTCCTAATTTTACATTTAGGACCGTAGCTCAAAAAAGTGAACTAATTTACCCAAGGTCACATAGGTGGTAAGTTATGAACCTATAATTTGAATTCAGATACTCTGGCCCCAGAGCTAAGTTCTGAAACTTCATCTTGCTGCCTCTCATAATGTTAAAAGCTAGAGATCATTCTATGTAAAATATGAGTATCTCTTATAAGATATTCTCTCAATAAAACTTAAATAGGGGACAGAGTGTGTATAAATTTTATTTATGTAGAGGATAACATTTAGTAAGTTCATTGATTTCTCCAGACAATTATTCTTTTGAAAATTTATTCTAGCAAATAGGTATATTATGAAAAACAAGTAAGGAAATAGATTACTAACATTTCCAATATGTAAGTATAAATTTTTTGTGGGCAAAGTAGGACATTGTACAAAGTGAAATGATTTGTTTTCCATACAATTTCATCTTCTCCATATATGACTAATTCATATTTTTTCTTTTCAAATATATGTATAGGTAAAATAGTTTCATTTTGACATGACAATACTATCTATGTTGCTCTCAATAACGTTAATTTGGTGGGAGTTTAATGTAATGACTGGTAACTCTATAGTGATTTTCAAGAACACAAAAGGTGCTTTTACAGAATAGGCAAGCCAACTATTTCCAAATCTACGGAATAGAAGTTGTGAGGAAGATATAGAAGCTACGAAAAGCTAGTGTGACCTGGACTGTAGGTTGGGTGTGGTGAGAGAGAACATCATACCCTACATCCAGGCAATTTGGGTTTTAAAATGTGGAAATGGAATACAGGAAAAAAATTTGAATTTTGCTTCTTGCTTCTCCCCAAAACTAGACAAATTTCTCAAGAAGGGAAAACACTGGGGAGAACATTTTGTCTCCTCTCATTCTCTGGGTTTCTTTGGGCAAAATGGTGCTGGTGAGCTGCTCTTCCACTATTCTACCATCCTTATCTCTGTCAGTGAAACCGGCCAGAGAAGAATAAGTTCACTAATTTCCACGAGGCAGAGAAATGAAGGCTAGTCTTTTCTTTCTACCTCTCCCCCTGGGGTTTTGTGTATATATATATATATTTTTTTTTCTTTCTTTCTTTTTTTTTTTTTTTTTGTAGAGACGGGGTCTCGCTCTTACTCAGGCTGGTCTCGAACTCCGGAGCTCAAACAATCCACCAGCCTCAGCCTCCCAGAGTGCTAGGATTACAGGTGTGAGCCACCATGCCTGGCCTATTTTACATATATATATATATATATATATATATATATATATATATATATATATATATATTTCCACCTGGGATTTTGGACAGTGGTTTCCTTGCTGAGACTTGCAGAAGACCAGAATGAGCCACCACAAAAAATGACTGTGGGAGACCAGGATATGCCACCCCAACTATGCCTTTTTGGCAGAAGGATTATTTTGAGCTGATTATTTTGAGAAGTAGAATATATGGGGAAGCTCTGAAAACAGCATAAAAATGCTTTGTAAGTGCAATTTACATTTATAAAGTAAATATTCATTTGTAAGAGTGGTCTCCTTTTCTGTACTGAAAAGAGAAGGATGATGATAAAGCGCAAGAGACTCTCATCAATGGAGAAAGCAGCAACTTAAATATGCCTGAGAACTTTATTCTTGTTTACCACATTTTTCCTGATCACCTTCCCTTAAGTTGTTCTGGCAGGTGTGAACAGCTCTTGGCCAAAGAAAAACCCGAGAGGCACACAGAGAGTTGGAGAGTCAGCTTTATTTCACCGGTGGGCTCAGAGAGGCATATCTGCCCCCAAACTCTGAGCATCCCTTTTTCGTTTTTCTTTTAGTTTTATACCTTTTTGGGGGTTACAGTTAGCCAATGGCAAGTTTTCACAAAAGTCACCTCATTTACACAGTAGTCAGGCAATCAGAAATATGTTCCAAAAGTTACTTCATTTACATGGTAGTCAACCAATCAGAAGTATGACCCAATATCACCTCATCAGCTGTGAGTATTAGTAGCTGCTCAATTTAGGGGCAGGATAAGCGAAACAGGCGGGTTTTGGTGGAACGCCCTGACAAAATGACCTCTATCACACTCTTCTTTCTTTGTTTTAAATTGAAGTTGATACTTAAGTCTAAATTCTTAGGTTTTTCATTCTCTGGGTTACCCCCATGTATATATGAGATACACATGTAAATAAACTTCTGCTTGTTTTTCTCTTTTAATCTTTTTTTTTTTACATAAAGATCCTAGACAAGAACTAGAAAGGAAGAAGAAAAGATTTTTTTTCTCCTCTGCAAACATCACCTATCACCAAAAATAACAACAAAAATGTCTTAATCAGCTATTATAAAAATGAATTTTCCAAACTGAAATACTTACCCAAATATTGAAACTGGATTTCTCATATACAAGTCTATGAATATTTAACAGAAACCCTCAGCTCTGATGTATTCACGTATATTTCCATATACAATTTAGCCAGCTAGGTTCTGGTGCACTGAAACAAAAAGACCTAATTAGCAGTCATCTAAATTGAAGAAAAAATGTAAAGGGAAATCTAAATAATTCTAGGATTGTGTTGCCTTTGAGGAAAAAATTGAAATCAAGTTTTAAAAATAGTAAAATACATTATAAATATGCTGTTCTAAAATACTTCCTTGTGGCTTAAATTAGAGAGTGCTGCAGGAAGGAAAAGTATATTTACCTACAATACAAGTGTTTATTTTATACTTTGTTTGCTTCTCTCATTTTAGGCAGTCTTTTGGTAATCCTATGAAATCTTGTAAATGCAAGACACTGGGAATATATCAGATTAACACTCAAAGGCATGGATACAAAGGAAACACAATCAATAAAACCTTCCTAATAGCTAACCCACCAAAGATTCAAAGATGCTGAGATCTATTAAATGAATAATATGAATGTAAAAACCACTATTCTTTCTTCTTGACTGATGTTATAATTGTGTTTCCTCCACAGTCTTCTATTGATTTGTCCTTAGATTTTCCATGATGTTGAGAAATACCACAACTTATTTATCTCTCTCCCAAGGTTTTTTCTTCCCCAAGAGCTACATTCTTCTCTAGCCCTCCCTTCACCCTATGTTCCTTTTTCTCTTTTCAGAGATTTTTAAATGGTATAAAAAAACTAAATAGATTGGGACACATTGACAAGCAGCCAGAAAACTTAGAACCTAACCTAAGAGGAGTTATTGAACAATCCAGCAGGATGGGTAAAGAAAAAAAAAAAAAAAAGAAAAAAAAAAGTCTGATAGACTTTGCACTATAGGTCTGCCCAGAACACCCCATGCTGCAGTGTGATCACCCCTCAGTTCAGGAAAGAGATAAAATATTTCTGCCAGGCAGTTCTTAACATACTTGAAGATCAATCTTAAGCCACTTTCAGTTTTAAACCATTGAATACAGACAGAACTCACCTTTTAAAAGTGAGACAGATAACATTTGAGCACCACAGAGTGAATGATAATGTTGGTAGCACTGGCAGGCTATTGTGTCACACCTTCTCCATTACTTTCACCTGGTACACTTTATAGACTCTCTATAACGTTAAGAATAAGTCATGGCAGAAAGTCTCAAACCCCACAATATTTACCAACAAAGGGAGAAAAGTTAATAAACATTGCACATGGGTAGAACAAAAGGAAGCAGGCCACCAGTGGTAGCGACTCAGAACCCTGACATGGAAGGGCAGTACTAGAAGGGACAGAGGGTTCTTGGAGTGGTTCCAGTTCTTTCCATAGTCACCACCTCTAGAAAATGCAAACTCCAAATGATTCAGTCTTCTCCAAAGACTCAAATCGCTAAAACAACATGTATTCATCAGGATTTGCTTAAAATGTATTCTGAGTGCATGCAAAAATTATTAAACCTATCTTTTCTTACAGTTTTTTTCACCTCCTCAAAATTTTACTTAGGGTGTATGTGGTCACATTTTCTCAGCATTCTCCTCTGTTAATTAATGGGTGTGACCTTCTAGACCTTTAATCCTCTATTACCACCTGAAATCCAAAATAATAGGATCTTATTTTATGTTTTGTTTTGTTTTGTGTTTTTCTGACAGGGTCTTACTCTGTTTCCTGGGCAGTGGCATAGCTCACTGCAACCTCAAAGTCCCAAGCTCCCCAGCGATCCTCCTGCCTCAGACTCCAAGTAGCTGGCACTACAAGTACAGGCCACCACGATCAGCCTACGACTTTATTTTTAATTGTAGTGGTATTTTTGATGGTAATTGTGTTTGTTGACAATGAGATGGTAGCTTTTAAGAACTCAACTTTAAAAGTGTAAAACACCATGTGAATGTGGGGTATTATTAACATTGTCCAGCATTCTTAAATATCAAATTTGCTTTACAATATCAAAAGTTTCTGTTGCTGAAATTTTTGAATATTGAGATTATTCAACATTCAAAAGGAAATTTTTGTTATAAGGAATGAAGCCCTAGTTAAACCAACCCAAGTTTTTTTTTTTTTTTTAAGTATTTTTTAAAGAGCATGGGGAAGTTTGTGCACATGAAAAAACAGGAAATGAAATATAGCTGGACCACATAAGCATTGAAAATAGAAAAATAAAAAATGGATGTATTTGATCAGGAACAAAATCTTTTACTTTGCTCTTTGCTGACCACTTTCCACTACCCTAAAACATAGAAAGAATTTGCTTAATCTACCAGTTTTGTTGCTATTGTTTTATTATAATATATGTTTTGAACAACAGAGGAAACTATCTGTAGAAATAAGTAAGAACCATTTGTCAATATAGGAGACCAAAATGCTAACAGGGTTGAAAGGAAGACCTCATAGGCAATGAGATGTCAGGACTATTGTCTGACTATTAACCACTTCGGTACCGCACTCACCGGCTGCAAAACCTTGCCCACAAATGACACTCAGAGTCCACATGATAGTTTGTGCTGTGCATTGATGAAGAATCCATTTTGCTCTTGTGTAATGGATGAGGAAAGCTTTAAAGCACTGAAAGCCTGTTTTAATTTACAGGCAGCTTTACTTGTAATGTAAATCAGAATAGATAACATATACATATATGTTTTCATTATGTTATGTTTAAATGTTCACAATTGTATTTTGATAAATGAAAAATTAAAAAAGTCATATCAGGGCTGTCGGCTAAAGTCGCTGTGTACGTTCATCTGTGGCTATCAACTATAGTCAACGCTGGTACCGAAGTGGTTAATGGCCTGTGGCAAAACTAGACCCAAAAAAGATGATTAAAGCAGTGATTATGCCAACCCAAGAAAGACAGGTCTACCTGGAAATTCTAACTTCTACAAGCGGCTGTCCTGTGGTACATGTGCTTCATGCAGGTAGAGTGGTGTCCATCCCTTCTCAAAACAAGGAGTTATGTTCATATTTCTCTCCTTTTCCTTCCTTCAATCATGTCCTTTACTTTCTCAGACCTAAGGGGGAAAAGTAGAAGATATAAAAAGAAGAAACATTGTATGAGTATTATGACCTCTGTTCTTCAGTTTTCAATTTGTTCTGCTCTTTTAGATTGAGCTTTCTGCTACACTAAACAATGATTTTAAATATGTATTGGTTATGATTAAAAATCCAAGATTTCAGGAAGCTAGACTTCTAATGGGGCTGTTTGGAATTTCATTGTATGGTAATGCTTTTCCGTGCCTACTTCTGAAGCTCATTTTCTATTTATGGTTTCTTTGTTCCCTTATAACAATCTCCTGGTTTTGGTAGCCATTAGTACCATTTTCGCTATCTGTGATTCTAGCACATAAGAACCTTCTGTTTGAGCATGAATCACTATGTGATAATAGTCTATTAGTTCGCTTTCTTAAGGTGGAATCTGAATGGTACATTTTGGGTACCTTTATTCAGTTGGCTCTGGTCCAAATCTATCTTTGTGTGGAGGAAATGGGGAATGGAGGCACTTAAGTAGTCTTTTGCCACTTAGCTGGAATTATGGGTGGAAACAAATTCTGGGATATATTTAACCAGGGAAGTACCTCCACTGTTTACCATAAGGGTCATCTATTCCGATTTCCCTTATCCCTACTACATATTTGCCAAATGGTCACCTAGTCTCTATTTGGACACTTCCAGGGTGGGAAGTTCATTACCTTTAAAGTAGCCCATTACCTTTGAGAATATTACAAATTATTCAAAACTTCAGTTGAGCTGAAATCTACTTACTTGTAAATTTGATATCCTACTTATGTTCTCTGGGGCGGTAAAATCTCATTATATCTTAAAATGACAGGATTTCACATATTTGAAAAAGTTATATTTCCCCTAAGCCTTTCCTCTCTAAGCTAAATATTCTAATCATTGTTCTTTGGATAAAAGAAAGAATGCAGGTAGACCCACATTTTATATAATAGAGCTACTGAGAAAAAAAAATCATGTATAATTTAATTTTTCCATAAGTACAAAGAGTGGTAGTGTGAGGTACAGAATCTTGGTGCATTTGATGGCAGAGGACCTGGCAGAGCGAATCCTGGAACTGTCATGTGAGGGCATGTCATTTGAATCCTTTGATCCATTTTAGAGTTGAGGAAATAGAGACACAAATGGTTAAATAACTTGTTCAAAGTCACATGAATTGTAAAAATGTGGTAGAATCAGATGGCACAATGTCTCTAAGACAAAGTCTAGGCTCCTTAACCTCTCTCAAAAGGGCTTTCATGACCTAGATTGCCCTTCCCCCTACATTTATCTCCAATCCCATCTTTCCCTCCTCCTCTCCATACTTACTCTCTTCAAACCAGCCATAAGGTATTTCTCTAAGATCCTGCAATAGACCATGTTCTCTCTCATTGCTGAACCAACCATCATGATACATGATATTGCTTCTTTGTGGAACATTCTTACTCCAGGTATTCACTTGAATAACTTCGACTCATACTTCAAGTCCCCATATTGTTTCCCTCAGGATGTCTTCTTTGAGTGCCTGGAATTAAGTCAGGTGCCTCTCCTGTGTGTTCTCATTGCATCCTATAGTTTTCTCATTGAAGTACAAATCCATCTTTTGCTTATGTGTATTAGCATAGGAATAGCTTAATTTTATTTGATATCATCTTTCTATGTCTCCACTAAATTTTAAACTCTGAGGCCAGTCTGTATCTTTTTTGTATACCAAGAACAAAGCATTTAGCATATAATCAGCCTTCAAAATTATTTGCTAAATGAATAAATAAGTAAAATAATACACCCAAGGAAACAGAAATGCATGCCCCCTTCCTGAAGGACTTCAGTTTATTGTGTACATACACATGTGTATGTGTGTTAGATGGGATATTGACTCCTAAACAAAGTTGTATATACAATTAATTTATATTGAAAGATAAATGTGACAGCTATAATAGAATAAGTAATATTAAGTATATTACATCAATCAATACTTTGGATAGTTGGGAAGTGTACATTTGTGAGAAGCAAAAAATAGTACTTAATTTGTGCAAGATTCCTTGATATTTAACCTTACTTCTCTTTGTGAAATTTGAGCATATTCCCATCAGTAACCCTATAGTAACACTTCCAGAGCACAGAACAAATGGCACACAGATCCTACTTTTACTATGACTGTCTCCATTATGGCCCTGAGCTAAAGGTTCTCTCCAGCTGAAAGGTAAACCTCACGAGCAATGCTCTTCTCTTTGGTGTCTACCAGTGAAGCACTCTAGTCACACAGGAAGCACCTCTTTGTATTAGTCTGGCAAAGGCTGTATGAAAGAGCTCATGAGCTATTTTAATTTAAATTTCTGATCATTCTACTCAAGGGAGAGAGGGAATGAAGGTAAGACTTTCCCTCCAGGCACCTTCTCCAAAGGAATATACTGTCAGAGTGCCTATAAATTAAACCTGACCCAATGTTGTAAGTGTCTGAGTGCACCCATTTCCTGAAAACCCCTTGGGCCTCTACTTGAAGATGATCATTCTTAGAAAGTGTCTTAGAAAGTGTTTTTTTTTTTTTTTCTTAGAAAGTGTTTTGATACATTAGCAAGAGGAACAGATGACAAAATTATATGACTAAGTTCGCTTTCTTGGAAGTAAAAATATGCCATATAATACTGTGATTTCATTTATATGATGTACCTAGAATCCTCAAATTCATAGAGACAGAAAACAGAGTGGTGGTTGCCGGAGTCTGGGGAGAAGGGAGAATAAGGAGTTGTTTAATGGGTATAGTTTCGGTTTTAAAATAAATAAATAAATAAAGCCATAGACTGCTAATATATTTTCTGAATGAAAGACAGACAAAAAGATTCATGAAGTAACCTAGAGAGAGCAAACAATACTGCCAAGCTAATTCTGGGAACGTAAATTTGCATATCTGGCGAAGAATGTGTATATGGATCATAGTAAAGTCCATCTTAACAACTGATCCCTCCATAACTGGATTAACATTCCTAGTCAGCAAATGCTAGAGCTCAACTGCTTCCTCCTACTTAACAACTTCTTAGAACCCCAAAGTGGCAGGAGGGGCAGGCTGTCTCACTACTGTGGTTTGGCTACCCTTCTGTTCCAGCTGCCATTGCTCCCTTCCTGAACTGCCATATCTTTAAGGTAACTTTAGCACTGGTTCTTTGATTGGGGTGCCCACGTGGTGGGACTGGGTCTGATACTCCAACATGACCAGGTACAACAGTTTTCTCTGCCACCATGCTTTCTTACTTCAAGATCATCATTCAGTTTTTGCCCCCTGGTTAATCTCCCCTTGTCACTTCTCCTCCTGGGCTGTTGGTATGGTGATGCTGATCTCCTCTTAGCATCCCCAGTATTTGGGGGCATCAGTTCTATTAGCATCCCCTAAAGTGCCAACACCATCTATTGTTGCATATCTAGCATTCACTTCTCTTTCTCTGATAAGAAAACACCTTGTCTTTTTATTAGCTTCATCTTTATTAAGTCACTTTGTCAGTTTCCTTCTCAGTTTTTTTTTTTTTTCCCCTTCCTAAAGTATTTGGGTGACTGGTATCTGGCTCAGAAAGGATTCAAATAGAGCTTCAAAGTTCCACTGGGAACCACTACCCCTCCCACACCCAAAACCTGTTGCTAAGTCTGGTGTACCAGGCTCTCATCACTAGCAGCTTGGGTTTTCCCTTTTATCTTTTATTTTTTATTTTTTCCTTTTCAAGGACAACCTGACTTCCAGTGAATCTCTCTTATCTCCCAAGTCTGTCGACATCATGTCCAAGCACAGTCCCAGGTGTTCATTCCCACAGATGCTCTTGGGCCCCATGGAAGTGAGTAGATACAAATGTTTCACATGGAATTTTTAAAACACACTCACACATACACAGCAGTTTGGACTTAACCTTTCTTAAATACATACGATGGCACATTAATTCTATCCTTGTAATCAGGAACATCCTATAAAGAGACTCTGAGGAAAAAGCTCTGAGGTAGAGAACAGAATCTTATTCTTCCCCAAGTCCCTTTATTCTTTGTTCATCTTACCTACTTTCATTCCAAGCCTCCTTGTGACACTCTTAGATGTGAGACTTCCTATAGTTAACAGCTGACCCTGTGACAACCCCCTCCATTTGCTCTCTACCTGTTGGATAATCACTTGCATCCCACATTTATACTGACCACTGGATACGCTGGGAAGACTCACTGTGTGTGAGACACTTTCAGATCTGTAGAAATGGTATAGTGACTCAAATTGCCGTGGTTTGGGAGCTTGCCACCCCCTAGGATCAATAGCCTCTGTATTTACTTTTTGCGCTGCATTCCTGGGACCCTTGGTGGCATTCAGCAAATGACCAGAAAATAATAGTAAAAGTAGGGAAATAAGAGTCTGAAGCTGCCACAAACTCATCCCATCCCTGCTGGCACATGTCTGTGGTAAAAATTATAATTTATGTTGAGAATAATAAATCCTCTAATAAGTAAAACTGTTATTTTATTTTTAACAAAGCTGTAACGACAAGTAAGCCCATATGATTTGGAAGGGAGGAATGTGTTGGAAAATGAAGTTTTGGGATTTACATTTTGGGAGTTGGGCTTAATACTGAGGAAAGAAAGGACCTTTTTTTTCCTGGGAAGTATGGGAGTTCACAGCCAACTTATTAAACTAGTCTATTAACTTATTGAGGTTTAGCTTGTTAAATTAAGCTTAACTGAAAGCAGCCTCCTTATGTATTTTAAATCAGACCTAAAGATTTCTCCATACATAGTGAACCATAACCTACTTGGATGTGTAAACAGATTGTAACCTATTGAGTTTCAGCCAATCATAGGCAGCCAACTGTTCAAACTGTGTTCAAATAAGACAAATGCTGAGCTGTAACCAATCCACTTGTTTCTGAACCCCACTTTTCTGTATATCATTTTCCATTTTCTGTCATAAATGTTATCGACCATGTGGCAGCCATGGAGTCACTCTGAGCCTGTTCTGGTTTCGGTGCTGCCTGATCAGTGAATCATTCCTTGTTCGTTTAACCCCTGATAAATTTAATTTGTCTAAAGTTTGTGTTGCTATTGTTCACAAGCTTTAACTCAGCCAAAAGATATATATCCCTCAACATGTGACATTGTAAACCATGTATTTCTGTTCCAATTCCTTCCTTCTGTTTTATGCATTAGTGGCATATTATTAAAATTTTACTTCTTTAGTACAGGGACAGCTTAATTTTATTTGATATGGACTTTTTGGCATGTCCAAATTCCTCCCAACTCTACTAAAATGACCAAAAGTTATTAATTTGGGGACTATTGAACTTGTGCAATAGAGAAAATATGAACTAGGACCATGAATGCTGTGATTGTTAATCTGGAATCCACTTTTCTCATGTAACATTATTTTTTTTATTATTTTAAAATATTATTTTTCAAAACGGCAAGTGATAGCTATTCTTGAAGTAAAAGGAATTCAACTATCATGTGAACATGACCTTAGACATATGTTTGAATAAAGAACAGGTTGATGTGATAGGAAGAGCCCAATCCCAAGAGTCTGGGTTCTAGGGTTTGGTCCCATCTCCCTACCAAAGTATTCAGTGACCCTCAGCAACTCATTTAACCATTTTAGATCTCAATTCCCTTTTATAAAAAACAAAGGGCTTCATATATTGATCTCAAAGTTCTCTTCCATCTGTGGAATTATGTGATTCTATAGCTTTTTAGTATTTGTCAAAGAGATTTCACATTAATTTTCTTGTACAACAAATGAGCCCACAATTTTTTAAAAGTTGGTGAGGATGGCCTTTTAGTTTCAATTTTATAAATAAACAATTGAAGTACAGTGAACAGTGTTGACTTGTCTAAGTTACATAGCTAGTTTAACATCATGACTGAATTTAAGATGGAGATCTCTGGATTTTTCTGACATTACTG
Source organism: Microcebus murinus (assembly GCF_040939455.1). Lineage (NCBI taxonomy): Eukaryota > Metazoa > Chordata > Mammalia > Primates > Cheirogaleidae > Microcebus > Microcebus murinus. The sequence goes on along the minus strand of NC_134120.1, from coordinate 29,659,273 downwards.
TGCAAATATACAAAAGGCAAGTCTAGACAATGGGATTCTCTTGGCAAATAACTTACCTGTTCCAATTATTGCCTTTTGTTTGTATTTCATCTGAAAAATCAAAATCATAATATCATTGTGGATATTTTACCATGTTAATATTAGATTCAAATGAGTCGATATATGGGAAAGCATTTTGAAAGGTATAAAGTGTTATTTGAATATATGAACCACACTCCATACTCATGCTGAAAGCACCAACATCATTTTTAACTGAGCTGTTTTATTTGACTCTATACATCCATCATCATAACTGGGTAATTGGAAATTCTTACTGCTGCTATTTTTTTTTTTTTTTTGCTATATAGAAAAGCAAGCAATATATAAATGCTCTATATTTTGTATAAGATTCACTTGAAACTTTTTGGTAAAGTCAAAACTCAGCTTTATTAATTCATTCAGCATATATTAATATTTATGTTTATTAAGCACCTACGATCTGGCAGCAGGGTTTGGGATAGTGAGAACACAGAAGTAAGTAAAAAGAGCAAACTTTTGGTGTCATGAAATGTATAATTTAATAAGAGGATCAAGAAGAAAATAAATAGTAACCAAGAAAAAAAAATCAAGTATTTATACATTTTTTTCTTTTTTCCTTTTATTAAAGAGACAGGCTCTTTCTCTGTCACCCAGGCTGGAATGCAGTGGTGCGATCATAGCTCACTACAGCCTTGAACTCTTGGGCTTCAAGTAATTCTCCTGCCTCAGTATCCTGAGTAGCTGGAATTGCAGACACATGCTACTATGCCTGACTAATTTTATTTTTTTTTGGTAGAGATGGAGGTCTCACTATGTTGCCCAGGCTGGTCTTGAACTTCTGGCCTCAAGCAATCCTCCCACCTTGTTTTCCCAGAGTACTGGGATTACATAGTGAGCCACTGCACCTGGCCTCTAAATTCTTTAATAACAATGATAATAATGATGATGATAAACCAAATGGAGTGTTTAGGATATAATGAGTTAAGATTTAAATTACAGCAGAGACAAGTAAGGTGAAGTTGGGGAAGAAATACAATCCGGGCAAAGGAAACCAATGTTGTACACTATCTAAGAAAATAAGAGTGTGTGGGTGCTAAGAAAAGTTAGGTAGGATGTGAAGTGAGAAGTAATCATTAGGTTAAATCACATGGAAGTCATTGGTGATCTTGATAAGTGTAGCTCAGCACAGTTGTTAAGGAAAAATGCTGGTTTGGAAAGATTTGAGGAATGAGTATGAGAATGGGGAAATGGAGATTGTGAAAATAAACATTTTATTTAAAAAAAAAGTGTGAACTATATTGTGCTAACTATACATGGATTAGTAACCAGCTGACTGTGGATAACTAAAGAATGTTAATAGATTAAAATTAACCTACCAGCATGATTATAGAAATAGAGAAAAGAATTCTGTACTTAATCCTCTCTCATTTAACAATCATAGCAATATGCTAACTAACTCATTTTATTGGTAGATTTATATAGTTTAAAATCTAACAAACAACTAATATCATAAAAGGGAAAAGCAAATAATAAAGGATGATATAAAAGGAAAATGCTATCAAAATATTCATGCATATAAAAGTTATAGGTAATTGCTACAAACTTATTTTGAGCCTTAAAGCAATGAGGCCAAGGGGGGAAATTCTATGTCATATATAGCTCTCCTTTTATGATTAAAAGGAAAAGTTTTCTTTCCTTCAGCTTTTCATTGTCTTCAACTCAGAGAATAATTTGAAAAGAGCAAACTTAATATGGAGGCCTTGTGCACCGTAACAAGTAGTACTCCCATCCTACAAAAAACACACGTGTTCTCCATGTAGTATCCCTTAACCAATGAAAGCTGGAGCTGTGGTTGAATTTTATTTTTGTGAAGGCAAAATTTGGAATCCTTGTATGGAGTGTATGGGACAGGACAAGGAGAGGGCAACTGATTTATGATATGCATCTTTATGATGATGGCCTATTAATAGTTTAATCGAGGGCTAGAAATTTAATGGAGAATTGGTAGAAAACAATGATTCTTTAATTTCTTTCTTTCTTTTTTTTTAGACAGAGTCTCACTCTGTTGCCCAGGCTAGAGTGCCATGGTGTCAACCTAGCTCACAGCAACCTCAAACTCCTGGGCTCAAGAGATCCTTCTGCCTCAGCCTTCCAAGTAGCTGGAACTACAGGCATGCGCCACCATGCCCGGCTAATTTTTTCTATATATTTTCAGTTGACAAATTAATTTCTTTCTATTTTTAGTAGAGATGGGGTCTCGCTCCTGCTCAGGCTGGTTTTGAACTCCTGACTTTGAGCAATCCGCCGGCCTTGGCATCCCAGAGTGCTAGGATTACAGGCGTGAGCCACAGCGCCTGACCGATTCTTTAATTTCTTGATGGCTGAAGCTGAAGAGTAGAAAATGTGTTGTATGGTAGAATCAAGATCCATAGCAATCTGCATATACAAGCTGAATATATATAATAAGTTAAAATTCAACAATTCTCATGTTAATGCTTAAAAGTTGCAGCCAGTATCCACCTGTACAATTCTAGGAATAGTTAGAGATGTAGTAGACTGATATGTAATAATGAGGTAAAAAGTACTTATTATAAAAATAGTTAAAATGCTAAATGTGAATCAAAAATATTATGAAACATCTCCAAAATCACAAGTCAGTATAGGTTGGGATTAACATCCATATAATATTTAAAAAGATAACAGTAATCTCACTTTATTCTCTTTTAGCAGAATTTAATTTGCATTCTTCACATAATCATGAACCCTGATTTTTAGAGAAATAAACTGAAACTTGTTCAGATCATGTACGCTAGAAGGAATTGAATTCATGACCTAGGAGTTTCTGTTAAAGAAATCAGCAAAGTTTAGCTTAGAATTAGGAAGATTTGGGTGTATTGTGGTACAAAAGACCAGCTTGCTTCAAGCAGCCAGTAGGGTTCACTTATTCTGTGTGACCACAAGAAGCTTGATGGGGAAAATATAAAAAGAGTCTGATTTTAGCTCTGCATAAGTAAACGGTTCAAAATTATACTGTCAGACGGTTTACTTTTGGATGCAGGAGTTTGTTAGGGACCGACCTTCCACAGCCCCACCGGACAGAAAAGCAGAGACATTGAGGATGCAATCACACAAGAGGAGGTTTATTTTCTGGCTAGCCAGGGTCCAAGCCCCAGAGCGCCAACGCAGTGGCCACTCTCGCAGGCAAGGACCCTGACCGGAACAACGGCATGCCTTTTATCCCCATGGTGCACAAGCTGCGCACAAGCTGACTACGCATGGATCATGCGTTGACCTTTAAAATGATTGGTTGCCCACTATTGCCTTTTGAAATAATTCGTGGGTTGGTTGCCTTCTATTGCCTGATGGGCCAGTCGCCTGTGCTTCAATGACCTCATCCCATAATTCCCCATACAGCGGTGTAGCAAGCAAGCAATGACCAGAAGCAAAAGTTTGTGGTTAGCTCATTGCCCCACCCAAGTAAATTCCCGACAATTGGAAAAATTTCTCTGCCCTTCCTCTGCCCTACAGAGTTCTCTTTCCCTATGGGTCATTTGAGTACATAATGGAAGAGGTTCCAGTGTCAAAAGTAATTCAGCTAGAAAATCATTAAGGTATAAATCAATCTTTGATATTTATGATTTTTCTTCATTGAAATACAGATTAGTTTTACCTTTTTTAAAAAAGGAAAGAGTGGCCAGGCGCGGTGGATCATGCCTGTAATCCTAGCACTCTGGGAGGCCAAGGAGGGAGGATTGCTTGCGGTCAGGAGTTTGAGACCAGCCTGAGCAAGAGCAAGACCCCATCTCTACTAAAAATGGAAAAAATTAGCTGGGTGGGGTGTCTCGCACCTGTAGTCCCAGTTACTTGGGAGGCTGAGGCAGGAGGATCGCTTGAGCCCAGAAGTTTGAGGTTGCTGTGAGCTAAGCTGATGCCATGGCACTCTAGCCCAGGCAATAGTGTGAAACTCTGAAAGGAAGGAAGGAAGGAAGGAAGGAAGGAAGGAAGGAAGGAAGGAAGGAAGGAAGGAAGGAAGGGAGGGAGGGAGGGAGGGAGGGAGGGAGGGAGGGAGGGAGGGAGGGGCAAGCATAACATTTGCAGAAAGACAGTGAAATTCCCAGAATTTCCTAGTTGAATTTAAACTTGTTTTATCAGAAACTTATATGCTTACAACCTCCCAAGGGAAAGGCGATTTTAATTTATACCATCAACTTCTATTATATTGTTTTAAAAAGCGGGATATGTATGTACAGACATGCCTCAACATTGTCAATATCAATGTTCTCCTTTAAATAAAGCAGCTCCTAAAATCATTTTGGTTTGCTTCTGATGAAATATACCAATGTGAGTAAAGAAAGATTATCATTACAGTATCCTTTTTTGGACAGGGCACATTTTACTACCCCTGCCTTGATCACCTGGCTGCACTGTTCTTTCATTTCTCTCCCAGCAAGCCTGGCTTTCTGTAGGGCAACTGTTGTGTTGGATAGTACAACAGCTGATCTCAGCTCTCAGAGGGTTCATGCTGAGCAGCTGGTTGGATTTTGCTTTAAACTTGTTTGCACAGTGCTGCTGTGTACAGCTGTTTACCCCATCAAGTTTATCTCCCAAACACAGTACAATATAATTTATTTTTATAGGGAATTCTTCATAATATGGGATTGCAAATGGCTTCTCAGGGAGAGTCAATCATAGAATAAAGAGGAACAGAAGGATAGAAGGGGAGCTGTAAAGTGAGAAAGTGACACATGAGAGGTGAATATTCCAGGGAAAGTGAGAATTCTAGCATGCAAAAAGAAAGACTACAGGGAAAACATTGGGAAAGGCAATGAACAGGGGTGGGAGAGTGAGTCAAAAGTGGCAGGAACCCAGGCATCAGAGGGAAAGTAATGAGAAGCACCTGTGAACATTTCTCACCTCTCTGTTTTGACTGGCTTACCTTAAGGCTGCATTGACAAATACCAAGTGGAGACTAGTGACAAATTGCTAGATAACTGACAACACTTGGTTTACCAAATGCCTTTGGAAACAATGACCTAAGGACCACCTGGAATGCTTGTTAAATATGTAGATTCTGGCTCTCCTCCCAAACCTACAGTAATGAAATTTCTAACGGAGACACCTAGAAAACTGGATTTTGAACAATCACCTTGTGATTCTTATGAACAATCAGTGATTGAGGAACACCTTTGGTTGCAAGCAACAGAATAGCTAGCCCACAAGAGTTGAATTCTAAAAGCATTTATGTTTCTCACACATGGAGTTTAGAATTGGTTGACCACTGGCTTATCTCCCATAGTTTAGAAATGTCATCAGGGACCTAGGCTTAGGTAACATTTCTACTCCATTATCCTAACTTATGACTATTTACCTCATACTCTTTGACTCATAAGTTATCAAAAAATGTCTATCAGATTCAAGGTAGGAAAGAGGGAAAAGAGAAGGCAAGAGAGTTGGATTCCTTTTTTTTTCCCAGAAAATTAAAATGTCCTGTTTAAGTAAATTAAAATGAAGACCAGACCTGAAGAATCCCCAAGCAGTGAATTAGGCCTCCTAAGTGACTTTAACATTCCTTGATTTGCATACATAAGTTAAACTTAATTTGGGCTATTTCAAGCGTCATCCTGTTTTCCGTCTTCACATCATTTAAGGAAGTGAAGGTAAAATTCTTTTAAAATCTTATAATTTTATTAATTTATAATTTATTATTCCTAAATTGTTTAAACTAAAACAATTGGTTTTAAACCAATGTTTATGGGAATACTTTTTCTTCTAAATTTCTAATATATTAGAAAATATATATCACATGTGAGCTCCAGATTTCAGAAGGATTGTAAAGAATGGACAGTGAGCAGGGCAGGTGTCCCACAAAAACGAGCATTGTTGTTATCTTTATGGGCATTGTTATTTTCTTTATGATATTTTAAGACATTTTTCCTTTTCCTTTTCCTAAAATGTGTGATGCTTATTCAGAGGGCAGATTATATTTAAAATTATGCATGACTTTGTTTTTGAAAGTATCTCCCTAACAATGTGTGTTCCAATAAGTTATAGGGACTAACTTATGTCCTTAACAGATTTTTGTCTTAAAAATAAGAAAAAAGCCTGAAATGTATGGATGCAGTTCCACAACTAGAAAAAGGCTAATTTTAAATTATCTATTTGATTTTTATTTTTTACAAACTTACCATATGTTTGCTTTATATGCATTCTTTTTTCTTTATTGTGGGAATACACAGATGTGTAGGAGAATAAAAGATTGAAAGAGAGGTATGAATAATATTCAGCTTCTTCACTTAACACAAGCAGAATAACATCTAAAACAATTAGGCAGCTATTATATTGATTAGGTGAATACTAGATTAATTGTTCTATTCTATCTTTTTTTTTTTTACCTTAACAAGAAGCAATAGATTTAATATTTCTGACTTTAATTTTTTTTTTATTTTGTTCCCACTTTTTGGATAACTCAGTAGTTAAGTTTTAATATTTCTGACCCTGTTGCATGAAAACTTGTGAAGGATTACATGATCAGTGCATTAATTTTAATTTAGGATTATATTAAGGTATGTGTGTGTAATAAAAAATATACTTGGAATATACAGGAAAAAATAAAGAAAACCTAACTTAGTATGAATTCACCATCCAAACTCCAACTTTGCTAATGCTTTCATATAGTGTCTTCTTTCCTTTCTGCCATGAATATAAGACAAATGGGTTTATATCATGAATGTTGTTTTATCATATGCTTCTTTCTTTCTTTCTTTCTTTCTTTCTCTCTCTCTCTCTCTCTCTCTCTCTCTCTCTCTCTCTCTCTCTCTCTCTCTCTCTCTCTCTCTCTCTCTCTTTCTTTCTTTCTTTCTTTCTTTCTTTCTTTCTTTCTTTCTTTCTTTCGAGACAGATTTTCTGGGACCCCAGAGAGGTCAATGCAAAATTGTTGGACAGGGACATGTGGGCACCAGTTCTATTTTGTCTCCTTTACTGAGAGGTGGTCTTGCTGAGCTCAGCTCAATACTACTAGACCACATGTTGTAAACACTACCCTAAACAGAAAGTATGGATTATTAGTGTAAGTTCTTCTGGAATGATAACAGAAACTGTGGTATACAAAGTCAGTGGCAAAGCAAGAATTTAATTTATTGATCAATGTCAGCAGGACCCTAAGCTGGGTGGAGAGCGTCTGTGGCAGTGGCTTTCCTCGTGGCAAACCCAGACCAAGGTGCAAACTGCACTAACGCAGGCTGTGTCTCCTCCTTCTCTGTGCCACCACCTAACTTTCTTTAAGTTCTGCAACCTTGAATAAATAAATTAGATCCTTGTAATAGGCACAGACTCTTTTTCTCATCTCTGCAACTCATCTGCAATGCTGCACAGTGTACCGTGAACGTGGTTTCATGAATGTACTTATATGTTTGCTTGTTGTACAGATGCACACTATAGATAGACATTCATGTCATTTTCACATTTTATTACAAAATAATTTTGTGTGAAACCTTCTTGTACATATATTTATGAAGCTGCAGGGTAAATTCCTAAAGTAGAGTTACTTACATGTTTGCAATTCATTTTAAATTTTAAACAGTAGTATGCTCATTTAAATTTTGACATAGACTCTATATTTGATTTATGCACCATCTTGGAATGACACAGGTTACAAAATATTTAAAAGAAGATTGCCTTCCTATATTACACTATTTAAGTGGTATATAGTTAACAAATTTTCTTTTAACCAAAATTATATGAACAAGCTGAAACAATCTACATTATTATTATATATTCACCATTAAAGCCCACCATTTATTTGCATTTTAAGTGCATGCATGACACATCTCTAAGACCAATTAATCAGCTGGCATCTTTGGTTAATGTTGATTTTAGCTAAAATGTGAAATTTCCCCATAATAGCACATATCTAGACAAATAGAGAAACATGTTTAGCACCATGCAAATTAACACAAGGTCATAGGCAAGACCCACCAAATAATTAAACCAGGTTAAGGGAGTCATGCTTTAGGAGACTAAGAATTTTAATTAAAACTGTTATTGAGTTCAAATGAGGGGGTTCTGTCTGTAATTAGTGAGTAATATCTTTCTGCATTAATCAACGTCACCAAAAACTGTCTAAATTAACACTTTGCTTTTCCTATATTGCTTCAGGTTTGTGGGGTTAGTGAGGAGTAAGTTATATAAAAGAGTAATTAAGATTAGAAAGACACTTTTTAAAATCTTGCTTTTCTACCTGATTTAATCTTGGGCACCATATTTGACAGCAAATGAATTAACACATATTTATTGAATACTTACTAGAAGAGAGTCATGGTTGTAACTGCAAAGAAGGCCCAGTGGCTGCTTACGAGGGATATATGATTTGTTAGGCACTGAATTAGGCATTTTGTAACCATTGCCTAATATTTTTCTTCTTACAATACCATTTTTATAGTTGAAAATACATTTCCCCCACCCCTAGAGGGAACGAGTGATTTGCGCAACGTTTTAGCAATAAATTACAATGGAGACAATAAAAGTGAGACTGGAGAATATGGTTTGGGTTTACAGTCATAACAGTCTCTCCTAATGAGACATCACTTTGTTTGTCCCACTCAGTTGCTGGCATAGGTGGACATCCATGATCCTCCCTTTCCATCTCATGCTTGAGAACAGACCAGAACATACTCTCTGCCTGCAAGCAGACCTAAAAGCAGGAAATCACTCTCCAAGGTGAGTACACTCAGATGCCTGTCATGTTCTCCAGGAAGATAAGCAATGCATTCCTTGGGAGACATTGAGTAATAAGTGAGGAGAGGTCAGGAAAGTTACTCTCACAGATTCCCCATGACATTGCAGGCCAGGAGAACAGAAATGTGGTTTGCTAACAGATTTGGGATTCAAACTCTGTGGACTCCAAAGTCAATATTCTTTCTGTGCACTATTCCTTGTCCCCAGGACGATGGGGGTCCTCCAATGGGCAATAAATACCTGTACAGATCTTAGTCCAGATCCTTCTGTTACCCCACCTTGCTCAGATTCTAGCCTAGGGGTCCAATTTCACAACTAGTGGATTAGATTGTGAACTGTCAGGAACAAAACAAAGATCTCTGGAGGATTACAGGGGCTGGTGCTTCAGATTCTGCTTACTGACAAACTGCTCTTGATTGTCCTCGCAGAAACAACACAGCTCTTCATTTTACATATTGAAACAGGTCTCAGAACTGAAAACTGTTATTTTATCCATTCCTTTCACTTTATCTTTTCCCCTCCCCTCCCTCTTTTCCTTCCTTCCTTCCTTCCTTCCTTCCTTCCTTCCTTCCTTCCTTCCTTCCTTCCTTCCTTCCTTCCTTCCTTCCTTCCTTCCTTCCTTCCTTCCTTCCTTCCTTCCTCTCTCCCTCCCTCCCTCCCTCCCTCCCTCCCTCCCTCCCTCCCTCCCTCCCTCCCTCCCTCCCTCCCTTCCTTCCTTCCTTCCTTCCTTCCTTCCTTCCTTCCTTCCTTCCTTCCTTCTTTCCTTCTTTCCTTCCTTCCTCCTTCCTCAGTCACTAAATATCTGCTACGTGCAGGCTGCCGGCTGCCGGGGCCAAGACATTTCTGAGGACTGTAGCTACTTCTTTATAAAAGCCTTTGTAATTTCTTTTGGGTCCTTCCATTTCCTCTCTTTCTCCTCTTCATGACAATCCTATTTCTGTCACTTTATGAAAACACAGGTTTCTTTCAACAGCTGTTAAATTGTTTGAAACTCTATTAAGATGATTGCAAAAATGGATTAGCATCAGCCCATTTCCCTCTGTGGAAGATCCATATTAATGCTTTGCACGAATAAAATGAAATTTCAACCCAAGAAATATTCCAATAGTTTTGTTTGTTATTTTGGAAAATTTTGTTTTGTTTGACTTTTGTTTTTTGTCAATGATGTGGTTATGTGGCATTTATGAAGACAATTTTGAGGACATATTTTGGACATATATATTAGAAAACTTGTAAATTATTCCTTACTGGCACTATCTCCCTGCTTCATTAAGGTTATAATTTTTCTTCTTTGCCCATGAAAGCTGCTCCTATCTCCAAAGGCAAGTTTGAAATTCTATTAAACTTAAATTGCTCAGTTATTGCAGGATCAAGACACACACACACACACACACACACACACACACACACACACACACACGCAAGCATTTCGGGGAAAAAATGAGGACCAAGTGGTAAAAAGGCATATTACATAAAAGAGGGAGTGAAATTTAAGAAGAAGAGAAGCAACTTGAGAAAAGAATCGTCAGAGAACAAGGGTACATTAATGCAGAGTCGGCTTTTGAATTGGGAAGTCTGAAAGAGCAAATAGCTTCTGAAGCAAATATGCACGACACCAGTATAGATTTCCAGATAATTAGGCATGAGAAATGGTAAGTAATATATTCACCTACTGCATTTATGTTCTTTTAAGGTACACAGCATTTTTTTTTTTTTTTTAGGAGATAGTGTGAGGCGTCGAAGTCAGCTGAGGCTAAAACTGAAAAGAGTGGCAGAGATTCTTCTAAAACAGTTTTTGGCAAGCACAGGTCAATTAATTTGACTGCTGCACTTGGCCTCCTAAGTTGCAGTGAGTACTAAACACAAGATGCAGACCTTTTAAAGGATTTGGCTCTTTCTTTCTTTTAATTTAGAGAACATAGCAGTAAAAGGTGCAAAAGGAACAGCTTGGGGATTGGCTTCACTCTCTACTAGAGACTGGCTGATGACAGAGAACAGGAACACTGGCTTGGTTTATAGGCTGAGGACCTGCACCCATGCCACATGCCTTCTTTACACACAGGAGGGCAAGATATAGAGTCCAGTTGCTTTTGTGAAATAGTCATTAGGTTTTTTTCCCACTTGTGCCCTGTGGACTTTTTTATTTTTGCAAAGTGACCCTATGTTAGGTGACCTCCTGAATAAATACTCTGTAACACACTACAAAATAAATACAATCAATCAATCAATATTTTAATAAAATATACCTATTATCATTAACTGGCTAGCTCTCCTCTTGAAACAGCTTCTCTATTTTCAACATGATAGGAACACTAGTGGATAAAAGAGAAGCATAAAATTTAGTCTCTAGCAACTTCCAGAATGTGTTAATTCATTTATTTAAAAATCTTCATTGAAATCCTACCATTTACCTGGAATTTTGCTAGAAGTTAATGGGAAAACATCAAAAGCCAGATGTGGTCCCTACTGTCCCAGAGTATACATATCAGCGAGACCAGACATTTAGAAGACTAGTAAACAAACACAGAATGCTGAAGCATCTTAGATAGAAAGAAGAAAATTACTAGGGTGCTGTGTGGGAAATAACTATGGCATATAACTTGGATTGTGAAGGTAAGCCCATCTAAGAAAGTGCAATTTCAACCAAGTTTCAAAAGCAGAGTAGTAGACACACAGGAGAAGAATGGGGAGAAAGTAATCTAGGTGAAGAAAGAGCTTTTATGAAAGTATGGAGGCTTTCAGCATTCTAAGGAAATTGCAAATGAGCTCATGTGGTTTGGGCTCTTGGGAGTAGAAGCACACTGTACTTTCTGTTTTTTTTTTTTTTTTTTTTGAGACAGAGTCTTGCTTTGTTGCCCAGGCTGGAGTGAGTGCCGTGGTGTCAGCCTAGCGCACAGCAACCTTAAACTCCTGGGCTGAAGTAATCCTGCTGCCTCAGCCTCCCCAGTAGCTGGGACTACAGGCATGCGCCACCATGCCTGGCTAAATTTTTCTATATATATTAGTTGGCCAATTAATTTCTTTCTATTTATAGCAGAGACGGGGTCTCACTCTTGCTCAGGCTGGTTTCGAACTCCTGACCTCCAGCAATCTGCCCTCCTCGGCCTCCCAGAGTGCTAGGATTACAGGCGAGAGCCACCGTGCCCGGCCTCTACTTTCATTTCATCATTTCTTTACCCTTCCATGTAATGAGTTTATCCAGTCGTCTCCTGACTTTCACAGTAAGAGATCCTGGAATTCACAGGCACCCAAGAAAGAGGTCTCTGAGGAAGGTAGGAGAGGATAGCAAAATCAAAGTTGGGCAGGGGCATGGAGACCCCAGATTTGCCAACTTCACACTGCTGCCAGAGGGAAAATGAGAACTAGAGATAGCCACTAGGCAGGAGACTTGGTTTGCAATTCTGGGTCTCTGAATTCATTCCTTTTAGATCTGGGACAAGTCATTAACCATGTTAGAATTTTATTTTATTTTATTTTATTTTTGTCTATAAATTGAGGATGACCCCTTACAGGATAATTTTCAAGCTTTACATAACATGCAGTACATGACTTTTAAAAGACTAAGGGACATGCCAATGCAAATATATGGGATTTGGAGCTGTTCTCTGTATATCCAGCATTCAGATTAAATCCCTGTGCATTACTTACTCTGTTTGTAAGCAGCCCTCACAGCAACATCACTGGTATTCCAAATCTGGTACTGAAACAGAAGGTGTCTCAGTGTATGTGTACGTGTGATGATTATATAACTTATGTGTCGAGTGCATGTACTGTGCGTGTACTGGCATGTGTTTATATGTGGTTCACGTAGCCTGTATGTGTAGGCTTATGATGTATGTATGGCACGAATGTATAGTATATGTGTGCATACACGTGTGTGTGTGAGTGTGGTGTGAGATATGTGGTGTGTGGTGCTGGGAGATGCACACAAGCTGGAAGTCAGGAATCATTATGTGAAAATATCATCCAACTTCATCTCAATTCCCTGGGGGAATCTCAAAGATGGCACGTTGCTAAAATCCACAGAAATTGCTACCTTCAAAATAAACGTAAGCTTTTTGTCTTCTAATATTAGTAATTGTGCAGGGTACAAGCCAGAAAACTCTAGGAAGAGTAAATCAGGTCCAGGGTAAATAACAGGAAGATTGGAGCCCAGGCCAAGTGGTATTTCGAAGAGGTGAAAACGAGCAAAATTGTAATGGAAATTAGTTTTCTCCAAATGCACAGAGACCCAAAGGAACAAAGGCCTCTGGTGTCACCACTCTGATACTTCTATGCACACTCAACAGAGTTGTTGCCCAGGCTTGACTTTGTCAACAGCCCTCCTAAAAGTTTGGGGATGCCTGGCTAGGGACTTAGCGGTGAGGAAATGAGAGGTCACTGTCAGGAGGGCACTCTCAGGCCTGTGCTCTAGCAAGACGTCTCCAAGCCAATCTGTAGACCCAGGGCCACTGGAAGCTGGGGAGAGGAGACTGAGCATTTAAGAATACAGCTGTTCTGATGCTGGTCAGATGAGAAGAAAGTGTAGTTCTCAGGTTCTCTATAATCTCCCTTTATGCAATTGCATAGCAATCAGTCAGCAATTGTGCCCTAATTCCTACACCCCCCACGTTCGGGAGAGCAAACTGGAAAACTTGCATGATATAGAGACTTAGGCAGCATTTCTCTGCCTTGTCTTCTGGTTTGTGCAAATAGGAGCAAAGCATCCCAGGGGAAATAGCGACAATCATGGTCCTGCATTTTCTCTGGATGCCCATTGCATTGACGGCATCTCCAGACCACACCAGAGGAGATTTTCAAATACAAAAGAGCATTCTAAAATCGTATTCACCATGCTCTGGAGCATATGTCCTCTGTAAGGAGAATAAAATGCAGTTTTTCTACATAGAAAATTCATAGACTAAGAGAGGAAACAAGACCACCACCCGGAAACAATAGTGGAAAATGGTGGCACTGGATATACTGAAGTATTCAGTTTAGCTACAGAGTCTGAGATTTGAAGTCCAGAGATGGAATAAATCTGTGAGATAAATGGGGCTTGAGTTTGCCCCTAAAAATAGATGGATTTTGCTAAACATACTGGCTGATGGTGGGAGAGAAGGGCAAAAAAAGAGATTGCTTGGGTAGTTTAGGAAAAAGTATTTTTTTTTTTTTTACCATTTATAATCTGTAGTTACAGTGCCTAAAACCTATGGGGTTCTAAAAGTCTACAAAAATGATGCCTTGAGACCCAAAACTACAGATATAGATCCGAAACAAAAAAAATAAAAATTAGAATTATAAACATTTTATGGTATCTATAAAGCATAGCAAAACGTCAACTAATCAACTATATCTTAACTTATATATTAATAAATGTAGTGTCTGATGTAGGTGTTTGGTAGGATTAGTGTAAGATCTCCAAAAGAAAAAGTGTTCAGGATTCAAGAAGGTCTTAGAGCAGGCTTATTTTAAAAAGACAGAGACAACAAGGGGGTACCTCAAGAATATTGCTTAAACAGACATTGTTTTCTTTATCTATAAAAAGCAATGGAGTTTCTAAATTGGGTTCCCCAAAGGCCTGGGCGTCAAAATATAATAAAGTAGAGGAACCATAGAAATCTTACAAATTTAGAGATAGAGAACTTAATTCAAATGTTTGAATAAATCAGTCAGATCTAGCAGTATTGGAGGATCGTTCACAATTAGTGAGAGAACAGAGCACACACACATAATGGTTTAGCTGTATATTATTTGTGTTAACACATTGTCTGTCAAATGTGTATGCTTTGTAGCTAAAACTAGATTTTTTGTTTGTTTTGATAGAAGGAAAGGTCAACTAACCAGAAACATTTGTTACTAACTCTGTGAGTTGATCAAATAGTGGAGATTCGGGGTATTTGGTCTATAATCAGGCACTTCTGTGGACCTGTTGACAACTTACCCAGTAACAGGCATAGCAATTTGCAATGCAGGCCTTAGAACCCTAATCTATGAAGTAAATCAGTCATTACACATGTGTAAGAAGAAACTGTAAGAATTAAAAAGGGAAGTTGCCAATAGTTTTCTTTTTACAGCCCTGTGTATCAATTGATACATTATAGCTCCCTATTATGTCATGAATCTTGATTTGCCAAAAACTTGTTTTCTTCTTCCAAACATCAGAGCTTCATACTGTAAAAGGAACATATAAGACAGTTACATAATTAAAAGGAGTAAGTTCTTCACTCAGATCAGTGTCACAAAGTACTACGTTGTACTCAGTCACCACTATTTGGAAATACATCTTATATAATGTTCAACTAAATATACATTCAGTTTATATTTCTGGATTTATTTACATCAATAGCAGTGTAAATTTTGCAAAAACAGAACAGATCCTGGCTAAGTTACTTAAGTGCAGTTTGCGGGACCTAGCCAGCTGTAAACTGTTATTTTAGTAAATGTTTTGCTATGAGGATGAGGGTTACAAACAGCAGAAGAAATCTTCAGTGATATATTTAAAATTGTGCTGAAGCCAAGACCTGGGGATATAAAAGTTCTAAATATATAGACATTGCTCTTCAACTTTAATGGGCACAGCTCTTCAGTAATTGTTCTTTATGCAAATTCTATATCTTATCTGACATGGTAGATATTTTTACCTGAATTTGGTAAATAAGTAAACTGGATCTGAGGGGTGATACTGTGCCCAAGGTCACAGAGCTAGTTTTAGGGCAGAAGCTAAACTTCCATTCCCAGTTGTTCCCATGATGTCCTCATGTCCTATAGTTCTATCGGGCACCAATTCTCTTTGTCAGTATTATGCGTTACAAAGAAAAAAATTCAAATTCACTGAGAAAATTCTGTTTTAAACGTAATGAAGTAGGCTCCTTTACTACAAGGAGTGTACAGAAACTTTAATATGCTGCGGTATGTTGTAAATTTCTGAGGGGAATATACAGAATATATTATTCCCGGGTTTATTTAACTACAGATGCTGTTCTAGGATTAGAAAGAATACCTTTTGGGAAATTTACATTTCTCCATGAAATCTCTACAAATCTCAGAAGAAAATAGACCCCTACCATTGGCCTTATCATACCTTGTATATTTGAAACTGTTGTTGATGATGACACACAAGCATTTCAAGTCTTATATTCTTTCTTTAAGAAATCTGCAAAACCAAGTAAGGGATACCTAATGCAGTTTGTTTCAGGAAACCCAGCTAGTGGCCGATAGATGCCTTCTGGAATAAGATCCTGTGAGCTGTGGCTGGAACACTGTGATATATTTTGCACATAAAATGAATCCTTACGGCCGGGCGCTGTGGCTCACGCCTGTAATCCTAGCTCTTGGGAGGCCGAGGCGGGCGGATTGCTCAAGGTCAGGAGTTCAAAACCAGCCTGAGCAAGAGCAAGACCCCGTCTCTACTATAAATAGAAAGAAATTAATTGGCCAACTGATATATATATATAAAAAATTAGCCGGGCATGGTGGCGCATGCCTGTAGTCCCAGCTACCCGGGAGGCTGAGGCAGAAGGATCACTCGAGCCCAGGAGTTTGAGGTTGCTGTGAGCTAGGCTGACGCCACGGCACTCACTCTAGCCTGGGCAACAAAGCGAGACTCTGTCTCAAAAAAAAAAAAAAAAAAAAAAAAAAAAAAAAAAAATGAATCCTTATGTATGGAAAGTCAGTATCTGTTGTGAGTGGCTATCATCTGGTAGTTGGTCTAAAAGGTTGGGAATTAGAGTAGCTCATTCCAGCTGAAACTCTCACTCCTCAATGAAGAAAGAGGAGCAAAGAAGTTTGCACAAATCTAAATGTGTTGTGTTCTGGTTTTGTCCCAGGTTGGTTAAACAAACAAACAAAAAAAGCACAGCTCACTTTGTAGCATATGCCATATGCAAAGAGTAGACTTTGCCAGAGGAGACCTGCCTTTTCTTCAAAGACAAAGAATACTTTACTGCATCCTGCAAAACAGTCTTGGTATTTCATTCTGCATAGAGCAGGGAATATG
Organism: Microcebus murinus; assembly: GCF_040939455.1. Lineage (NCBI taxonomy): Eukaryota > Metazoa > Chordata > Mammalia > Primates > Cheirogaleidae > Microcebus > Microcebus murinus. The sequence goes on along the minus strand of NC_134120.1, from coordinate 29,642,544 downwards.
GTAGACACTCAATAGACCTACTTTAATAATTGAGTAATTTTGGTTGGTCCGAGTGCAGTGGTGTTTACAACTAATTGATCACAACCAGTTACAGATTCCTTTGTTCCTTCACTCCCACTGCTCCACTTGACCAGACTTTAAAAAATAAAAAATAAAATAAAAAAAATAATTGAGTAATGTTAAGCTTGTTTTATTAAGGAAGAAAATATGCTTTATCCCTACATATGATTTTCATATATCAATAAGATATATTTTAGACCAGAAGCCCTGAGACAGTAGAGACTATTGGGTCTTCCTGACATCAAATCAGGTACTAAATTCAGTTAATTCAGAAAAAGATAGAAAATCCATTCGTATGAAATTTTGAATGACAGTAAGAGGGAACTTCAGCCTTTGGATCTATTAAATACATTAGTTAGATACCATGAGGAACTTATGTGTTTATAAATAAGCAATTGCACCAAGACTTTCAATATCTGTCCAAAATAATTATCCTTCCAAATATTTATGCATGTTAATGCAAGGTTTGTTTCTTGATCTTTGCATTCCTTCTAGATGTTTCTTCTCTTTAACATTGTGTATTTGTCTCTTTGTGAATTTCTGCTGTCTTTGTGGTTATTTCTCTCTCTCAGTCTATATATTGATATATTTGTGTATTTTATATTATATATTTATATTTATTTATATTATAATATATAAATATGTTTACATATATATTAATATATATATTCTTTCTAATTTGGGGGAAAGACAAATTGCCAATCCTGTTGGATTAACAAAATGAAAAACATTTGAGAAAGCAAAAGCAGTTAAAAACAAAAGAAAGAACAAATCACATAAAGCATGATTATAAAAAAGAAAAAAAAATATAGTAGCTGTCATGCAGCTCCCTTCCTGTTATGTTCCACTGCCCTTACTCTGTGTCAGCGTCTCACTGCAAGAAAGCCTTATCTCTCACCATCATTAAATGCACAAAGGTGTTCTGTAGTGCTGAGCCAAACCTGGATGAAATAATGAGAAATCACAGAACCAGAAAGTAGTTGAGTTGGGAGGAATATTTAGGGAACATCTATTCTGGTATACAGGGTGTAATAGCTAAAGGCTTTTAACTCAAGACTGTGTTCAAATCTTCTCTTTCTCAGTTCTTTCCTACCTCTTTCCCTCTCAAGAGAACCTCATTTTCTTTGCTTTGGCTCCATCTGTAAAATTTAGATAATAATTGTAGATAGCTCCAGAATTCTTGGATTGCTTACATGAATAGAGTACCTAGCATGTAGCAAACATCTCATAAATGTTAGCTGCTATTGTTATTACCACTATTGTTTAATAATTTTAATAATAACCATTGTTATTAATGATCTTAGTATTAGAAATATTTAACATAACAGGAAACCGAAGGCGGGAGAAGTTAAATGGATATTTTTTAATGGCATACAGATAGGGAGAGAAGGGTAGCTTAACTTCTAAGCCATGAGTCATTTCAAATTCATGTCTGAGTATCATTTATTGGCATTCTTCAATTCTGTCATGCATGTCTTATGTTTAGGGATTGCACCTGACTTGTGCATTCTGCTATCCCCTGGGCCTGGGAGATCACTGTCACATGGCAGGAGGTACCTAATATATATATAACTGAATAAGGAGTGACTTCAGAGTAGCACACTTGGCGGGGAATGAAGAGAGTAAGGAAACAAAGAAATCATAAAGTTGTACCTAAAAACTTTAAAATGATAATACTTCAAATTCTGAGGATAGAAAATGATGATGCTTTCTAAGAATGTTCAGCATTTTAGGGAAGTGAAGATAATACAATTGATAAATATGTTAAAACTGTAAAGAGAGTAATAGAAAGAGAAATAATGAGAACTTTTAGAAGGCAAAACCATCAAAATAATATCAATAAATATATTAAAAGAAAACATATTAATTTATGGCACACCAATATTGAAGAGTTTATGCTTTTATGTTGCAAAACTTGAATGTATGTATGTGATATATTTTTGCATATAAATTTTGTTTAGCTTATCAGTGGTTGTTTTACACTTAGGACCTTCATTTTTACTTGTTTTTTTTCTTGCTAATACTTGAAAATCTACTAATAAAGATGGTGTGTTCACTTCAAGAAATTGTCAGAGTTGAAGAGTAGCATCTACTGAAGAAAATTTAGTACTAATGAGTAATTTATTTATCTTGTAATACAATGATAATGAAGCAATGTAACAAATAGTCAATTAAATGTGTTTAAAAATTAATTAAGCAAAATTCTATATACTGATTAAGTTTTATTTATTTTTTTATAAATACCAAAGATTCTTCAGTTATAATAAAAGATAGAAATATAAAGATTAAAGATTTCTGTTATTACTTTGGGCTCCAAATATTTTAATATTAAGACTATTTTCTATCACCACCTAGATTACTCTAGAACTTGCAGTCTCAACAGGGATGTAAATTGGTTCCTGAGGGTGAAAAAAAGTCTTAATTTTTGTATGTATAAAGTACAGGTATATATATATATGTGTGTGTGTGTGTGTGTGTGTGTGTGTGTGTGTCTGTATTATGTCAATAGCAATTTAATATATTATGAAATAAAAGTTTCAGGGGTGAGTGATTAGGAAAAAAAAATTGTCTAAAAAGGCTCTACGGGGCAGGAGTGCATAATGAAAAAAAAAATTTGAGAAACACTGGCCTAAAATGTCATAGCTCAAATCTGGTTTGTGCTAGCCTGTTTTGAATCAGAAACTGAATAATTTACCTCCTAAAAATCCATCCCTTACACAGTAGCTTTATTTTAACCAATCTCAACTAAGGTTTCCTGGAAGTTTTTGTATGTTTAAAAACAGAACTTAGAGTAGAAAAACATCTGGGTTTGAATCCTAGTTTTAATTAAGTTCTAGTCAAGTACTCTCAGCCTGCTTTTTCTTTAAATCTTCATCATAAAATAATAATGGCACCTATGAATGTTAAGAAGAACCATTAAGGTGGTACAGGCCAATCTTTTAGCCCAGGGTTTAATGCAGGCTGAGCACTCTCAGTGAGTGTAGCCTTGAGTATTATGATTGTTCTAATTTCGAGTTGGGGATTGCCACTTCCACATGGAGGCTGTAATTACGCCTGCTTTTGAAGCCAAATTGAAACCAATTTAGAACCTCCCCACTGAATTAAAGGTGACTACACTTTAGAGTCTATCCTTTCCCCAACCAGATCCTACTTGTCATTATTTTAATCCAAATACATGAAAACCATATGCATACACACATATATGTATACATACAGGTATATATATATATATATATATATACATATATATATATAAAGTTATATAAGACAATGATCAAAGGGTTAGGAAACTTTGCAGAAAGCTTATTAAAAGGGAAAATTAATAAGCATCATTCAAAAATATTTCTAGATATTGCAAGAAGAAAGGATTAACTGCCTTTCTTTCTAATTGTAAATAAGAGTATACAGTGTAAGGAGGTACCAATCATACTTTACTATAGCAAACACTGAAAAAAATCCAAGTTAGTCTTGTAATTTTTTTTCTATAAACCATATTTACCTTTGACATAAGCTAGAGCCAAAAACAAAAAATCCATCAAATATTTATACAGCACTCAAACATGAATTCAAGAGCATAAAGTTCAAATCAGTTTGAATATATGCGTGAATGAGTTTGAGTGAATGAAGTGACCTCAGAAATGAAAAAGATATCTTCTGATACAATTAGCTCCACAGTTCCTTCCCACCTCCCAGATTATTTGTTGCTTATAACTAAGGTTTGCATAACATTTTATCTTTCTGGTAGAGTGGCAGCTGAATGGTGATTGATGGAAGACAGGAAAGATAAGGAAAGTTTACCAGCAATGTTTGAGAGCAGAAACCGAACTCAGGAGAGCTGGCTGGTTCAGGGCTAGAGATCTCTCTCATGTACAATTCTGCAAAATATACTCCTCCATTGAATGCTTTCTTTAAAGCAATAATTAGAGAATAATTAATAAATAAACCAAGTCTTTTATAATGGAGACTATATGTTTTATGAATAGCCAAGAGAGAAAGCATTTGTTGTGTAGTGTTAGTAATTGTAGATTATTTGTTATGACCAGATCAACAAAATGCTATTACTATAGAGCATTCCTCCTGGGACACAAGGATGACTTTGTTATGCAAAATATCTCTGTAAAGCTTTGTGCCAGAATCAGATTTTACACCAACAGCACTTTATTCTACATGGCTAGCAGTGTAAAGCCCTGCTCTCTGGCCTGTTCTGAGACATGAGGGCAAAAGAATACTTATTGCTTTCTTTTTTTTTTTTTTTTTTTTTTTTGAGACAGAGTCTCGCTTTGTTGCCTAGGCTAGAGTGAGTGCCGTGGCGTCATCCTAGTTCACAGCAACCTCAAACTCCTGGACTCAAGCGATCCTCCTGCCTCAGCCTCCCAAGTAGCTGGGACTACAGGCATGCGCCACCATGCCCGGCTAATTTTTTCTATATATATTAGTTGGCCAATTAATTTCTTTCTATTTATAGTAGAGACGGGGTCTCGCTCTTGCTCAGGCTGGTTTCGAACTCCTGACCTAGAGCAATCCGCCCGCCTCGGCCTCCCAGAGAGCTAGGATTACAGGCGTGAGCCACCGCGCCCGGCCCTACTTATTGCTTTCTTTACTAATCTTAGATAAAACAGAAAGGTGTTAGAGAAGAACTCTGAACCAGTTCTCAAGTTTCACTTCAGAATTAACCTTGAATAATCCATTTGCCATATTTTACTTCAATTTCCTCATCTGTATAACATAGACAATAATTCCTGACTTAAAGACTTCCTAGTGTTATTATAAAGAGCCAAGTCATTGAATAAAAGTGATTTGTCTCAAAGTATGTAGTGGTAGACATGTATGAGGAGCCAAGGTAATTCTTTGATTGAGCAACGGCATGGATGGAACAATGGGAAAGACCTGGTTGCTAATCAGAGTTGATATTAAAAATACTTAAAAAGAGATGCAGTTGCAGTTCAGTTATAGTGGGTGCTGGGAGAGCTGTATAGGCAGGTATCATCAGTATCCCAGCCCTGGTGTTTTTTTGCCATTGTAGTCAGCTCATCTAGGACATCATTCTGAACTTCACTTGAATAATCAGTCTCTCTAGACATTCCTGTCATCCTTTCTCCTTTGGGTGGGGGAGTCATCTCCTTCAGTGTCTGCCAGACAAGAGAGCTTATTACATTACCCTTATTAAATTTCCTCCTTTTGCTCTTCAACTCTCATTGCCCATGCTGTCTCATTTCTATCAAGCTTATAACATTTAATTTCTCCTTTCCTCTGCTATTATTGAGTCCAATTTTCATCCCAATTGTGAGGCTACAGGATGTAGCTTCCATTCCAGTGAGAGCTCTCCAAACTTATTAATATCATTACTGATTAATCATTTTAAGCACAAGAGATACATTGAATACTCTTGTTTGAACTTTCCAAGTATCTATGGCTCTCGACCTAAATGAGATACAATTTCACTTTTAAAAAATTTCCCTTGGCCATATCTTTCTTGATTTGTGATCCTTCATTGGTACTGAGTGCTATAGTAGATTGAACTGTAGGTTGGTCCTTATTGGAAATCTCAAATAGTTCTCTCATATCCTTTAGATAAAGTTCAAGATTCTCAGGCTAGCTTACAGAGTTCTTTATGATTAGTTCAACCAAACAGTAAGAATCTCTGTGTAGTATCTCTACTTTGCCAGGCTTACTTGCCACTACCCTACGGTGCCCCACTTTTTAATTTGGTTAGGAAGATTCTGTAGGCTGCTTGATTCCCACATTAGCATCTTTCCATGTGATGTTTTCCTATTTTTTATTCTTGCTATCTTCTCCTAAAATCCTACTCACTACCAAGGGTACTTTGAAGTCTCTATCTTCCCCACCCAGTTAAGGTGTCCTCTCTCTGCACATATTTGTTGTACTACCTTGAGTTGAATATGTAGTCACTTACTATCTTGCTACATCATTTAATCTGTCCATGGATATTATTTCCCTCCCTTTACCCTGTAAATTCTTTAATTTCAGAAATCATGTAGTGGAATAGTCTTTTTTTTCACTTCTTTCAGGTATCCCAGAGATAGGCAGATAATAGGTACAAGGATACTAAGCACATACAGCATAACTGTGTGCAAGAAAGAGTGACCACCAACTCTTGTGAAACACTTGCTTTAAAGGTGGCTTCACAAACTTAACCATTAGACTGTACTGCCCCATAATTCCGCACGCTGATTGATTTTATTTTAAACACTTGGGTACGATCAATAGATTTGTATATTTCTAGAGTGGAAGTCTTAACCTCATATCTAAGAACATTTAAGGTATTCAAGAATGGTTTTCAAAGCTTTTTATTAACCCACTGAAATTTAATGCAAATATTGGTGCACATTTGATTCTGTCTTGTTTCATTTGCCCTTCCCATCTCCAAAAGTTCACAAATTCAAACATATTCTCAAAGGAGTTCATGACCTAGGAGATTAGGGACCTCTTTAGTGAGCCTATGAGGATGTTGCCAAAGCCAATCATTGCGTAGATGGGTAGGAGGTTGACAGGCAACAAAATAAATTAACAAGAACTTTTCCCATTTTCTACTAAACATTGCTTATTTCTTAGCACATTTAAACTGTTGTGTGAGGAAATGCACATCAGGGGCTCTTACAACAGGTTTCTATCATGGTCTAAGTCAGAGCTGTTCTTATTTGCTGGCCCCACCCTTCCTATGAGAGTCTTCCTCCCACTGCTGCCCACTGCCCAAAGCCTATCAGTAGAGCTGTGCCCCAGGCTGTGTACTGGTGAGGTGGAATGCCTAAAGCAAATTCAGAATTAAGGAGTTCCACAGGGAGTGGCCCTAGTGGGATTAAGAAAACAGGGCTTTGATTTCCCCTCAAGCAACAATCCTGTTTCCCCTAAACCCTTCAGGTTGAATGAGGAGTGAGGCTCAGCCTGAATTAATATGTCAAAGCAAGCCTGCCAACCAGGTCCACAGTAATTGTCTTCTCTTCTTATTTTAGGGAAAGAAAACCAAATTTATGATTTTCTTCCCCTAAACTGTAGCTCTCATTCTGCTTCTATCTATCTTCTGGGCTAATGTAGCCCCAGTTTTTTTTTTTTTTTTTTCTCACACTACTGATATTTGTCCTTTTCTTGGCTTCTCTCTAGGATAACACAGACTTTCTGGAGGTCTAGAACGAAGGAAGAAGTGGATGTGTTATGCTAATGTATGTCTATTGCTTATCTTAGAGTGGCAAATCCTAGTTCTCAGAAAGGCTCTTCCTTAAGGCTTTTAAACACTAGATCTGTTCCTTTGAGGATCAGTGAATGTGGGACACAGCCTTAGACTATAAAACATGGAAGTAGAGACAAAGTAAAGTTTGCAAAATCCATCCTATTAAACTTAGATGAGGTTTCCTAGCCCTTATTCATGCCTAGCCCCAATTTTATCTCTAGTTCTCAAGACCTCACCTGCTTCATGTTTTGAACATTTTAGTTCTCATGCAAGACCTGATGGACCTTCACACTATGCCACTAGTGAGGACATAGGAGAACATTTCAGTAGAACATGCTGTCCTGAGTCCCATGGTCAATATATTCGTGATTCCCTTATGGGATCAATACATTGAAAATGACTCCCCAGATTCCCAGGTCTGGGCACTCTAAATTCTCCAGTTGCCTTATAGTGTGATGATTTAAACACACTCATCAAAATCCACAGGTGAGATTGATAGATTTTAGAGAAAAGGGCTACATCCAAGAGAAGGAATCCTTTCTTTCATCTGTGACAACTATAAGTCAGCTAAACTTCAAAGTGAACACTATTCCTATTTGCTTCCCCTGGTTCTATTTACCAGTCCCCAGTTGATGCCTGTCAAGGCTCCTTGACTAATCTGGGTACCTTGATATTGTGGTTTGAGATATTTTCAATCATTTTCCCCCTAAATCTCTGAAAGGCATTTTTCCACATTAGAAGATATGGACTCATTCCAAATATAGGAAAATTTGCATTTAGAAAGAAGATAAAGAAAGCAAAATTTCTATGGTGAGATAACACGTTTGGGTTTACAAAAGTGTTCTCATTTGGCTTTGTTTGAATTAGAGTACATATATAAGTTAATATGAATTAAGACAAAATAATCAAATTCACTAATACACATATCTTAAATATAATGTTTTTGACCCCAATTTATTTCTTAAGTATTTATTGAACCTTTACTATGGCTCAGCTCTGGGATGTTGAAGGAATTCCAAAATCTGTAGACATGGTTAGTCTTCTCTTCAAAAAGTTCTCTCTCCACTTGAAGAAAATAAATTACACAAATAAATAGTCAAGGTGAGTTCTTCCCCAAAGAGTCAAAGTTACTTCCAAGGGTATGAATGTCCTAAATTCAATATCAGCAAATTCCTGAACTATATGTAAACACATATATTGATTTGATTTATGAGCAAACTTTCAATGGCTAGAGCTTCTTGATTAATGATTACTTTATCCTGTTAAACTAACAAAGATGACAAAATCATAGAATTTAGGAACTGTCAATAGTTCAATTTTTGACCTTAAGCCTCTTCCTAAAGCCGTCACACTTTTTTGGAAGTGGGTAGGAGTACAAAAGGTCATATATAGCAGGCTATGATATATTTGGACATATTCCCCAAATGACATGCATTACATTTTGAGGCATGTCCTTGTTCAACTCTAAGTTATTTATTTCTTGATGTTCTTTCATAGTTTATTGTGGCATTGGGACTAGGTAAGAACTTTGAGCAGACAGATGACCAAGACCAGAAATAAACTTTGTAATGTGCAACATGTAATGGGTTCCTAGGGCAGAAAGCCCCCAGAATGACTAGGTTAAATGTCTCACCAGCATGACAAAACGGTGGCTTGAGATTGTTATTAAGTTTAACCTTAGGGTGAAAAATGCAATATTTCCATACTGCTGAGTTTGTGGACCAAGCTCATACTACTTACCTGAGTATCCTCCAAATCTCCACAAATGATAAACTTCAATGTTGCTCTTGATAGCAAGGTATTCATGTCTCAATCTGCCTGGGTCTTTAATTTTACCTTGAGCAAGCCTCCATGATGCAAAGAATTTTGTTGATTTTCTTTCTTCCTCTTTTTGGCTGAATATGAAACAATGAAAAAGTTGACTATGAAGAATGCTATAAAAGCTGCAAACAATTATAATATATCAGGTGGAAAAAATTAAATAGTAGAGTAAATAAAATCTTCTCATACAGCCTGGCTGCTGAACAAAATTATCTTTAGATAAGAAATCTGGTGCTGGGGAGCCAAGAGGGTCTCTTCTGTCTTGGCTCAGTTAGCAGGTGACTAAGTGAGGGAAGAGCTGAGCTGAGCAGAGGCTGTGATGCTTGAGTTTGGCTCCATCACTCAAGATGAGAAGAGTTAGGCCACTGTCTGACCCTGCCTGAGAACCTAGGGTAACCTGCTGCAGCTTCTCCTCTTCTTCATAATGTGCCATGACCCAGTTCATTCTCACATCTAAAATCATTGTGCTAAGAATTAACAGCAAGCTTATGCTGATGTGAAAGTGGGAAATCAGAAGTTTGGGTCCTGGTTCATAGAAAGGCCACTGCATTGGTTCCCTGAGACCTGGACCCTAGGGGAAAAAAAAAAGTTGTTTGAATTTTCACCCATCTTCCACTTCTACAACTCCATTTTTCTCTGTCTCCTTGAGGTTTGTCTAGTCTGTGAATGTGTTATAAAATATGTCTTAGGCTCTTAACATGCATCCGACTTTTGCTATGTACTGTGGTGGGTACAGGTAAGAATAGGACACTGTCCTCATCGCAGGGAAATGTAGAGCAATATAACAATATAACAATGTTGCTGGTGCCCATGGTGAAGCTGAGATAAGCTGAGAGAGGGTGCTAGCTGGACGGGGAGCAGGAGAAGTTACAGGAGACCGCAGGGCACAGCACTGAGCTGGGGCTTCCGGGAACCTGGTCATAATAGGAGGAACATTTACCTGCGGCAGTGGAGTTAGTATTACTGGGGGGAGAACTTGGGAAGATAGTGCGATACATCAAGAATATAGGGTGAGGAAAGGTGATGCTAGAAAGAAGAGAATGAGCAATGAGGGCTGAGGCTGACATGATCAAAAGCTAGCTGGAATGCAGCACAAAAAAATGGGTCAAGATCAATGGTTCAGAACTAAGGCTGTGAAGAGTGAGAGCGCCTGAGTTCTCCTTTCATGCGGTGCCCAGTGTGTGGCCCTGATGTGAGGATGGAGGCTTTCAGAAATCATTAAGGGCTGAAACAAAGCAAACATTTAATGTGTGCTTAAGGAACAGACCTTATCATAGGGCAAATAATCACTATAAATATTAGAGCACATTATTGTGCTTTTTCTAAATAATTAATAGATTTATATGTGTCCTATTGGGATAAACATTTTGAGGATAATTAAACAATTCAAGGACCTTAGTTTAGTTTGTGTGTTTTGTCTGTAATAATTCCTCCATTATGGCTTATCTGCCAATCAGAAATCATATTCCTGGGATTTTTTTCCCAAACTGCCTCACACACCTCTGCACCTCAGGACTATTTTCTCACTCTGTTTTACCCTTCACATCAACACCCATGTATTCTAGCCTTTAGAATTTAGGAGGCTAATTGAATGATATCTTTGGATCACAAACTGTAGGTTTTTCCCACTCTATAACTTGTTTTACTCCCTGAATAGTTCTGCACTGAAAGGCTGGCAAACAAACTCCTTGTCAAGGGCAGGGTAAGTCTAGGAAGCCCTGGAGAGCCCTGTTAAGCATTTCCCAATTACCTAGCTGCCACCCCCTTCTTAACTCCAGCTTGTCCCGAAATGCTAGGCACCATCTGGATGTCCCTCTTTATATAATAACATCACCAAACCTCTACCCATAATTTTGATACTCTTTGTTAGATAAAAACATCCTTTCTCTCCATCAGTCTGAGTAAACAGGTGGGGAATTATTCAATCAGAAGCAATTTCACATTGAAAAATCGAACTACAAGGCCATCTTCATTAAGGATACTTCAACTCATGAAGAGCTACAAGCGATTCTGTTTACAGGTGGGGCTGCCACACCTGCTCAACCAAATCGTGTGTCACCAACACAAGCATTGTACAGTCTCCAGGGCATTAAATTGAATTGGCCTTGTAAAATTACTTTATAAACACCTATTCTATTAGGTAGAAAGATAATATATATGCCTGAAAAGTTAAATAATAATGGGAGAAAACAGTTTGAGCAAAATAATAGTATATGATTAATTAGCCAGGGAGCCCTATGAGCAATAAGTCATATAGTTTAGCAGAAAGATTCATCAGGACAGGCATGAATGGGAAAGGCTCATTGGAGAGGATAGTACATGAAAAGTTCTTGAAAAATGGGGAGAATTGTTAAAGGTAGAGAGGCAGAAGAAGCATTCTGGGAAAGAAGAGCAGGAAACATTGAGGGTGAAAAAAAATGCATGTTTGGAGGCAGTGATAAGCTACAGACTACAAATGAAGCTATTAATGATGCTGCATCAAATCGGCCTTCTTTTATATGATGATTTGGTATGAGTGTCTAGAAATTTTGAGGGCTGCTCTATGCAGGAAAATAGGATTATCTAGATATCAGATGTTCTCATTAGAACCATACTCACCAAAATAGTGTGGCGAGCAGCAGGTCCTTAGCTTCTCCTACTGTTTCTCCATTCCTTTGCTTTCTGTCCCCCAACACCTGCTCCAATATAACCCCTTCCTAAGCAACTATATTGTCCCCAATTCCCTTAAAGAATCTTTGTGTTGTCTGAAAATGTACTTAACTCTGGTGGTAAGTAGTAAGAGCAAAAGTTTAGATTTTTCTAAACTCTAGAAAGATGCATAGGTTCTCTATAAAAACTCTGAGGTGCTAAACCCTGAGGTGCTTTCTAAGAAGACTCTAGAACAAACATACCTCCTAAGAAATATTTTGCAAGAAATCAATTATATGATATTCTATGGTAGAAATAGCACAGAAAGTTAAAAGTGAAGGTTAGAAATACTGAAGTGAGGAAATACAATGAATCCACCTAAGAATAAGATGTCCTGAATCATATGCCATGAATCATTTAATCAACTGAATAATACAGTAAGACTAACTGAGTCATGCCATGATCAGTGGACAAGAGAGTGGCATTTCTTTATTTGGTGGTGTGAGCAGGTATGTGACTTTCAAAGACAAAGCAAAGCAAGGTTCTATCCCTGGGAATTCTATCATATACAAATAACAACATTCAAGAAATAAAAGTCCAGATATACCAACAGACAGCTTAAGATATAAGAATAATACTGTACTATGGTATATTATGAATATGAAAACATGGCATTTCACTAAAAATGGGAAACACTTTTCCATCTTCCATAGGCAAACAAGTTTCTATAAGCAAGTTTTCAACAGTCATTTATAAACTTCACTAATTTGGACTGACTAGAGACTCTGCCATCAGTCTCATACAGTCTCCATAAGAAGGTGTAGAAGATGTATATGGCACAGACACTGTGCACAAAGGGCTTCCAATCTGTTTGGGGAGAATGTAGCCACTGCCAGATGTCAAAGAGAGAAAAGAAGCTTGGAAGAAATAGCTCCAACTCTCTCTCTGCTCTTTATCTCTAATTTCTACTAGTGCTTTCCACTGGCCAAATCCAACTGGAAGAGAGCAAGACAAGTTAAACCATAGAAGTCAGTCACCTGAGTCATAGAACAAAGAAAATAAGTGCAACAAATGAATCTGTAAGGTTAGATAGGGAAATGGCATTGCAGGAAGAGGGTATACAAGCAACTCACCCTTAGCCACCAACCTATTCAGGAAGTTCAGAGAATCTATCTGGGAAACCTGAAGCCTGCAAGGTTGAAATGCTGTTCTGCAGGCTGTGAAACTGGTCTTAAACAAATAGCCAATATATCAAATCATTACCCCCATAGCCAGATGACTCAGATTCAAGAATTTGCTTCTAATTATAACAACTTTGGACTCACTAAACTTGATAGATTGTATTATTGTTCAAAAATATTATCTTTCCTACCCTGGGTTAGGATTATACAGCAGGCTTTGGCATGTGACTCACTTTGGCCAATGAAATGTGATTAGCATCTCTAAAAAATCAGTGAATGATTCAACATCTTCTCTTTTTCTTCTGCCATATGACCAATAATGTTTAGATGAAGGCTGCTTTATTAGCCTAGATCTTGGAATAAAAACTATGTGAGACAGCCCACCAATAATAGATAGACTGTAGAAAAGAGAAATCAACCTTGTAAGTGATTAAGATTTCAGGGTCATTTGTTCCCACGGCATCACCCAGCCTAACCATACTGGTAAAGAAACACTGGAGACTATGGCTGTAGTTTCATTAAATTGGAAGCTAAATTTTGCCTCTGGCTATTTTGGGTTCCTCATCCATTCCACTAACACCCAGAGAGAAGTAGATTGCTACTACACAATAAGGGTAAGTGGAGTGGACATAGGGGTAGAGGGTGTAGGTAAGTCTTTAACCCAGGGGATCCATTGCAGGTATTCTTAGTAATATCCTAATCCACTTTATGATCATTTTTGGCAAAGCAATATAGACAAGACCATTAAAGACTTAGGTCCTGTGATATGAAGGTTTGGGTCATCCTCCCAGGTAAAGAATTCTGACTTGGTGAGGCCCAGACTAAGGGTAAAATGGACTGTATATGTATAGTGGGAAAAGGAAGTTATGATTCCCAGCTTTGGCCTTATGGCCAGTTAAAGAAGTGCACAGAAATATTAATGCTAGCTTACGTTCTCTGATCATTTTGTTATTCCCACTTTTTTTCCCTACTACCTTGTATGAAACATGCTGCTCATAACTAATATTACTAATTATTAATACTAACCATTTGGGAATAGCCCTAAATAGACAAAACACTGGGATGATACACAGTGGCTCTTGGGACTTGATTTTCTTTCTCACCTGTATTGGAAATGAGAGAGTTTTATCATTTGTGCCAAGGGCAAGAATGAATGCTGAAGGAGTACACTGTGCTGGTTCTTCTTCATTTTCCTGTCTCTTTATCTATTATCCACCTTGCTCTATGGCCTGAGGTTGGCCCTAAGGGCTAACATATCCAACTGTTTTACTAGCTGTTTTCCAGTTAAGTAAATGAGAGACAAAAATAGGAAATCAAAGGGCAGGAGGAGCAACAAGTCCCATCCCTGTTCCTTCCTGCTTCAGAGCCACATACCTGGCTGTCTCTATTCATGACTGAAGTTCTTTCTAGGTAGCCCATTCTCCATGGTTCTATCTCTCGTTAGGTTCCAGAAGCATTATGTCCTCCCACTGCTTCTTTATGTGTAGAGATGCTATCAGCTTTCAATACTTGTTGGTTTCTGGATGCTTCAACATGCCTTGCTGAACCCCTTAACTCTTGCCATACTTCTGTAAGGTACCCCCTTTATTTAAATTTCTTTCTTTGCAACCCTCATCTGATTAGATTTCTTTCATTTATGGATTTCTATGCATTAACATTTCATGTGTACTTTACTGCTATCTTCTAATGCAAAACCACAACACCCATTCATGTATCTGTTTACAAAGAGATGCTATCTTACTTGACTTTCAGGAGTTGAATATTTCCAAGTTTTTGTGTTTTTTGTTTTGTTTTGTTTTCAAGGAAGCAAACACTGAACCTGGTAACTTGGGTTGGAATTCTTAGTTTATGGGGCTTCAGTTTATTTTCTTAAACAATGTAGTGTTCTTTGGGAATAGACTCTCTGGCAGCTAGCTGACATGTGACATATTATTTTTAATTCCTAAACCTTGACTCTTCATTATATCATCCTCCTATCAAAAACCCAGCTAAAACCCAAAGCATAATCCAAGTTTCAGACTTAATTTGTTAATTCAGGTATGTTGATCAATTAACCAGTAATTCAATGGATTATTTTTGTCAATACATTCCCAGGATTGTCTTGGTGGTGGATGGCAAAAAGAGGAAGAAGGGTTTCTAAGATGCACTAACAATCAAATTGAACAAGGCCAATACACATGAAACAATTAGTTAATAGTACAAGATGGTATGGGAAAGCAACCTTAATAGGTGATACAGACTTTAAGAGCTTTGGGAGCTCAGAGAAGAGGGAAATCAATAAAGCATAGAGTATTCCAGGAAGGCTTTAGCTTGAGGGAACATGCAGTTTATATTTTGGAGTAGAAGGTTTTAAGGCTGTGTTTATCCTGAGGCATTGGCAGTGTCTCTGTAAATATATGCCACTCACAGGATGGAAGAGGCAATAATGCACCACAGTGTCTACTGGCCGACCATTTCCCATAATACAAAATGTTGACACTGTTGAAACTTGGTTAGTTTTACAAACAGCATCCATATGAGTCACTGTGCCACAATCACAGAAAAATTACTAGATAAGAAATCAGGAGATTTCTTTCTCTGTGTCTTTCTATACACATAATAAGAACAAATGGTGGTGACCTTCCTTTGCAGGGCTCTCCTTATAAGATTTTAATACAAACCTCATTACACTGAAATCCTGGCATAATATTAATTAGAACACCTCTAAGGTCTGTGTGGAGAACTTAATAGCTAAAACAAGCCATATGAATTAGCCAGTCATTCTATAAGTGAACTCACCATGAACCTTTTTTCTAGATTAAGGTAACATTTTTGGAGACATTCTCTTTGCTGCACAATAGAATATCACTGAAACTTGTAAACAAGGTATGTTTTGTCTACATTGGTAACTTCCAAAAACATTTATCTGTTAGATAAATATCTATTTATGATGATGATAACACAGTTTAATTCATATTAGAATTAAATAAAACATACTATAAAACTGGGTTAAGAAAGATTTGCTAAATGCTATTAATATGTTCGAATATTTGTGCTCCCCTAAAAATTATATGTTGAAATGTAACCCCCAAGGTAATGGTATTAAGAAGCAGAGCCTTTAAGAGGTGACAAAGTCATGAGAGCTTTGCCCTCATGCATGGGATTCGGACCGTTAGCAAAGAGGCCTGAGGGAGCCTGTTCATCCCTTCTGTCATGCGAGGTCATGGTCAAATTGCACCATCCATGAAGCAGAGAGCCCTCACCAGACACGGAATCTGTTAGTTCCTTGATCTTGGACTTTGAAGCTTCCAGAACTGTAAGAAATAAATTTCTGTTGTTAACAAATTATCCAGTCTCAGGTATTTTGTTATAGCAGCCAAAACAGACTAAGACACTGAATTTCTAAAAAACAAAGTGTTTCACTGAAACTCTCTTTTCATCTCTTTTTCAGTTCCTCATTAGAAAGTATTGACCTATGTTTGAAACAGTTTTAACATATATACAGGGCTGTATGGAAAAGTATTCTGCTATATAACCAGTCTTGTTACAGTAGCAATGGCTGGATACTTTCCACATAGCCCTCATTTGCATATCATGTAACATATTCTAAGCACTCTGCTAGGCCCTGCTTCTGCTTGAGTCATAGCAGTTAGATGACTATAACTGCATCGTTCTGATGGTGCAGAATCTGCATCAATATCTTGGTTATATCTTGCATCAATAGCTACTATTTATCATCTTCTATTCTAAAATAGTCAGTAGCACAGAATAGGTAACATTTGAAATGAACGGTTCATTCATGAGGGATATATCAGGCAAGGGGAGATTGAGATGACCATGCAGTGACTTTATCAGATGACAATGGATCTCTGAAGTGTACACCACTGCAAGGAGGAAACCGAACATTCCTGCTCTCGTGGACAAGGAGGAATGTAGCCAGTAGATGGCTACTGCACACAGCGAAAAGAGAACACTGGGATAATATGCAGTCTGGGCACCTGGCAACACATACATGTTTGTTATCTCAGGCATGTATGAATTATCTGTCCAAAAACCTGGAGTAGATAATAGTCTGAAGGAGTGATGACCAGAGCCTATAGTCAGAGAGAGTGTTTAGCAAAACAAAATTTAAGTCCCTAATGACATTTCTTTCTTTTTAATTTGCCTCTTTTTATCCTAAAATTAAACTATTAGGGAAAAAAAATTTGAGGTTTCTTTCTCCCGTAGCAGGACTATGATTATTGCTGATTTAAAGTTGCTGGTGAATGCTTCAATGAAGGGAAACATTGATGCTTTCCTATAACACTCACTGTTGTCCTTTTGAGAATTTGAGAATAAGAAGAATCTTTCTTAGATCAAAGACAATGGAGATTATTAGTGAAAGCACACCCCCCCCAAAAAAATCTGACTAAGTCATGTTTCACCTATAATATTATTAATACCTTGAGCCACAGAATCTGTGGCGATAGAATAAAACTCCTAAAATAGGTTTTTCTCTTCTTTCAACTGTTCAAAATTGTTTTAAATTATTCTACACTCAAGAAAAGACATTGTAGTTATATTCTGTAAGATTTTGGGTGTGGAGAGATGTGTTTTGAAATGTAATAATGTGGACTACCTTTGGAGATTGTCGTAAGACATTAAAACTATAGTTATAAAGAAGAAGATGACTGCTATAACTAACTGGTTGACTATACTTTGATTTCAGAAAGAGTATATTCTACCAGATTGGTCATGCATTTCTTTATACAGATGCATACACACATACACACACACAAATATATACATACACACATATGTTATATACTAGTGTATATATACGTATGGCGAAATTTAGATGGTGTATACAAAACTCTGTATACAGGTATACACAGAGATATACATACTTAGTAAAACACAAAATAATATAATATCAAAGCTATCAGCCATATAGAGATCATCAAGTACAATATCTCTCATTTTGAAGATGACCACAAGAAAGTCTAGAAAATACGACTTCAGCAAGTCACCAGGTCTCTGTATTTCCAGTCACATGGTTCAAGTAAC
This sequence comes from Microcebus murinus, assembly GCF_040939455.1. Classification (NCBI taxonomy): domain Eukaryota; kingdom Metazoa; phylum Chordata; class Mammalia; order Primates; family Cheirogaleidae; genus Microcebus; species Microcebus murinus. Next base: position 29,624,643 of record NC_134120.1, on the reverse strand, counting down.
ATTCACATTGTTTGTTATTCTGATTATGGCAACACGCTATTACTTTTTCCCAACTTTTCTAAGATTTGATGGAACTCATATATGGGACCATATTATTAGACGGTCTTTTGAACGGAGTAAATATAACCGCTTGATTCCTCTTTGTTTTTCCACAGTTTCTTCAGCCACCTCCATTGCGTCCTGGCTGCCAGTTATTGCATTGGACAATTGCTTGGTAGTGAGGCATAAGGAACAGATAGTGGCTACCTGACAGTCTTTCTATTTTTCCTTTAAACAAGCTCACTGGAGTATATGTCCTCTTCAATAGTGTCCTAGTGAGGACATGTAGCTGTCCCTGTAACAATGTCACCAGTCAGATCTCTGGTAATTCTCACTGTTGAGTTGCCCAAGCAGCCACTTCAGAATCCACCCAAGGAAATGAACACAATCACTCTCCCTCTACTTCCCCTCCTCCTTCAAACTGCTACTGTTTTATCATCATATCTCAACTTTGATCAAGCCTTCTGTTATATGATGCTCGAATCTACTGATTTTTGTTAATTTGAAATTATTCCTTAAATGCCTCAAATTATTTCCCTTTATAAGGAAATGATCTCAGTATCATGAAACCACTTCTTATTATAACTGCAAATAGATTAGTGACCTTTATTTTCAAAGATATGTTACAATGCTTCTAAATATAACTAAGATTATTGAACTCAGACATTTCTTTCTTCGTTGCCAGTGTATGACTAATAATTATGTACTGGAAGTTGTTGATTTGCAGAATGGTACCAACTCAAATTTTCTATAATGTTCTTTGAATGATAGACAATTAGCTTATTATATAAAGAAACATATTTATTAAACTATTGTTTGCTGAAAATACATATAGGAACTTTTAATATCAGAATGGTAATGTACATTGTCATGCATCAGGAATCCAAAAGCAACTCTTGAAGGAAATAAACAGAATTAGAAATTAGTTATTAAAAGTAAAGAAAAATAGGATGATTAGAAGGACGGTATGGTGATAAGCATCTAAATATAAATAAAAAATCCTGGCCCAGCCAAGGGTCTTACGGTCATCTCTGTACAATGCCAGAACTCAGGATTAGAGAAATACCTGAGTTGTCATAATAAATCCAGCTTGGTCAGGTGTCCTGTTCGTATTGATGTCCATTAGGGAGCAATGCACCTACCCAGCAGTCCTGATGCCAGTACATAAATCATCTCTACCATCATTATTGTACAATGCCTTTGGTGCTCATTTGAACCACCTCCAAGGGGTGCAGAGAGTTGGATTGAGAGAATATCTCTCAAAAGATATTGTGCTACCTTATCCATTTGTCTGTCCTGATTTTAGGCTCATATTTATCAGTGCAGGAGGCCTCAGTCAGTGGCTGAGCTGCTGCAATGTGCTGTCCGCAAACACACACACAGTGCGTCCAGCTGCCTGATGGGGGATCTGCTAATTGGAGAAGTCTGCTCTGGTCCCCTGTCACCAGTTGGCAGACAGAACAGTCTGGGCCGAAACTGATTTCCAGAGTCAGGCATTCATTTATCTCAGTGATAACAGGGTATGTGTAGAGAGAGGTAGCAAAGAAAGCAGAGGGCAGCTGCAGTTGAGGTGGGGACAGTACTAATGCCTCGGCATCAAGGACATGCTTCACTGAGGGGCTCGCCACTTTATTCCTCTCTCCAAAGTTTAATTAGTCACTAATTATGAACAACTCTCTTTTATTATAGATGCATTTGGTCGGGGCTGTAATTTTTTAAAAAACATGTTCTCATCTCAACCAAGTTCCAAACGCTAACGTATCAATGTCAGAAACTGCAGTCAAGCACAACCTGTCCCCAAATCCCAGCCCCTTGAAACACGATGGCTCATTAATAACTTAAAAAGGATGATGACACTGATACTATTTATAGGTCCCTGCCAGGCAGGTCTGCCAGCGTTAAAGAAATTAACATGGAGAAATTGTCAACTGGAAAACATTAGTGTTTATCAACAGATCAATCAAACTTCAACAACTGTAAACTGTGCTTTTAGCTAAGTGAAACGTATTGACAATGACAGCCACTTGCCCACCTTGCTGGGAAAACCTGTATCCCTATATCCAAACCAGACTGACTGTTCTCTTGACACTGCAGCTATGATCCCACTGCTGCCTTTTAGGCAAGAGTTCATCTGCCTCTGTTCCGGATGCAGGGGGAAACTGGAACGACTGGGTGGTGGTCTTGGTTGTGTATTAATTAGCTTTGACTGCCAGTTTGCAAAGTCACAGACTAAAATAAATACCAACGTTAGTGGCTCTAGGAGCCAAATTTTAGTTTCTTTATGAAAGGAAGACTTTATGATTTAAGAAGTTTTTCTTGGTTCTCTCATCCTTTTAAAGCAGTGCTTGACTCTCATTGTTGTATATTTAGAGATGGTGCTATTTTCATTTCTGGGCTACATCGGCGATGATGACATGGCTTCGGAACCTGAACAAAGCTGGAGAGCTCTGATAGGCTGCTGGTGATGTCATCCCTGTGCCTCTAATGCCCAGGAAAAAGCACCAGGGACTGACTGTTTACCGGACTTTTCTTTTCTTTCTTTCTTCCTTTTTCTCCCTTTACTTTTTTTTTTTTCAAATATGAAATCCCACTTTCACACTAACTGTGTGTTTGGAGTTTCATATCCTAGCAACGTTATCACTAAAGGTAGCCGGTGGCCGCTCCATGCAGACCAACACTGCTTTGGCTTGATACACAGTTTCAGCTCTCAGGAAGAGGATTTTGTGCTGCATCACACTGGATATTGCTGCTCTGTAATTTCTTGTCATTATAGCAAACCCTTTCACGTGCTTCCTTTCTGTAACCCAGATGATCATCGCCTGCCAAATTTGACCACCCACACAAATTCTAACCAGAAGAACCTAACAGTGGTAGGGGGTGTGAAACCCAAAAGATATAGAACACATGGGAAGGGCACCTAGTTTCATGATTAGGTAGCCTAGACTCATCCCACAGGCTTCTTCTTATGTTATCTATTGTATAGCCTCACCCACTGACACCTTTTGTTCTTTTTTAAGCATTCATTCCTAAAAACTGCAGGACTAGGGAAATGATGTTTTCACTGGGGCGGGTGGGAAGGTCTGGGGGTATCTAGGACAGGATAAAGGAAGCTCTCTGGGTCCCTGTTTAGGTGGCTTTATTTTTGCATTCAATATGTAACAAATTTCGTATTCTGTTAAAACAAAACAACACAAAAAACCAAAACACCAATCCTGCAGTTTCAGTTTTGACATCCTAGGTAAAACCCTAAGTCCCAAGTTTCTCATCTTATTAAGTGGGACAATAAAATGCAACTCACTAAGGAGTTGTGAGCATTAAATTCATTCCTGTATGTGGAACACATAGTGTATAATAAGAACAAAACTAAAATCTGCTTCTGCCAATTAGATTCCATACTTTGTGATACAAGTAAATCAAGATAACCAGGAAATGTAAAAAAAATAAACAATAGGAAGAATAAACAATATGGGAAATAAATAGACAAACTGGGGAAAAAAGAAAGTTGAGAACTGATAAACAATCTCCACGGCAGGCCTAGGACACCTAATACATTCTCAACTCCAGAGTCATTTCTCTTCTTTATATCATTACAATTGGTTTTTCCAAGAGGTTAAAAATTGCAATGCTAGAATTTGAGGGGAGGGGGAAGGATATTAAAGATTAAATTTATAAACACAAATCTGCAATTAAAAAAAATCTGATGTGTCTTCACTTGATGCAAAAGAGTTTAGAAAATTTGAAGTAAAATCCTCCCTGTAGGATTTGTGTGCAGAAAATTGATTAGGTCAAGAAGGCTCAGAAAAGGAATTTTATGAAAATTACAAAATAAATATGAGTCACGGATCTTGCATCAAGGCTTACAATAAAATTTTAATATATAAACATAAATCTATGAAAAAGAATAAATGGATATAATAGTTCAAAATACAAATAAGAGTTTGAGACAGTGGTAGAAGACATGTCCAAGGTCAGGGTGTGATTAAATGTTAATTACACTGTACATATAATTATCTCATGGGAATTCAAAAGAAAAATTTTATTCCTAAATGAAATGGTCAGAAAAGGTTTGATAGCAGGTATGAGCTATGCTCTGAGCCACAGAGGATGGGTGTGTTATGATTAAACAGCAAGAGGTGTTCAGACAGAAGGAAAGGCACGGCAGTGGAAGAGAGGTACAGCTGTCTTTAGGAAGTAGGTGTGTAAAGGTATGGTGGGGAAAGCTTTAGAAAGTATTGGAAAGCTCTGAGATTCCCATAAGGGACAACTGGCCCTGGAACAAAGTTATCCATTATGCACCTAATGTGGAAGAAGATAGGCAGACATTTACTCTTGAACTCACTTTTATTTGTGCATCTGGAACACTCCATATGAGCACTGATTCCTCGCGTTCTGCCCTCTCCTATATCTTAGATGCTGTACGTTGTTACCCACTTCCTTCTAGAGAACAAAGCCTGCCCAAATTCTAGTAAAAGGTTTTCAATTCATCACATTTTTAATACTTTGGCTTTCAATGTCTTTGGTAATTACAAATTCTAGTTTGGGGATAATTTCTTCAGAATGAAAAATGTTGCCCTCATATCTCTTTACTTTAGTATTCCCATATTGTTCTGATTTGAAAAAAATATATATTATTTTAAATATGAAAAGGTTCACTCATTTTTATTAGCTATTTAATGTGTGTATCATGTTGACATAGTAAATAATATTTTTTTCTTTGAATTGACCTGATCAGGAAATTCAACATCATAATTTTTTGATTCTGTACTCTGTTACTTCCTTTTTCTAGGTAAGTTTTACACACTATACCACTCCTACTATAAGCTCACCTTCTCCAGTAGAACAACATAGAAAGGCCAAATTTTACAGGTTGACTAAAATACTACCGTGAAACCTGAGGAACGATGGAAACGTTGGTAACCATCAGGGTGGCATTACACAGATTACAACATATAATCAACATTTTTTTTTCCCAAGGTCTTCCTGCCTTGTTTTCCTTTTGAAATTTTCTAACATATTCTAAAGTTTTCATTGTTTGGACCAAATCTAGATTGTATCATTTCTTTCTTATTTTATTTTATTTTTATCTATTTCTTATCATTTCTAACTATCCAGTTACTCTAGTGGGGCATTTAAAAATTTTTAGCTATGTAAATGAACAGGACACCACCCTACTTGGAGGCAGATACTGCAAATTGCAAGTAAAGGCCCGGTCCCAAAGGAGCAACTACTGACTGCTACAATATGTGCCCAGACAAATAGATTTCATTTAAAGTGATTGTTCCTGTAAAATTTAACAGGTGGTTTTGAATTAATAACTTTATTTCAGCATTAATTAAATATAATATTTGCATTGACACATTAAATGTTTTCAAGAAGAAATTTTCATGCTCATTAGAGAGAAAGTATCATGATCTAAGAGACAATATCTTCAAATTACCTGTGCATTCTCCACATCACAGGCAGATAGTGCCTGGCCTGACAAAGGGGGAACAGTTTATATTTTAAAGAACCACAAAAGCTACTTGATTCTATAGGGCTTTGTGTATGGTTGGGAGAGAGCCATTTGTACTTTATTGAGAAAATTTATCCTTCTGAAGCCTGCCTTCAAGAGCAACCATTTCATTAGTTATGAAAGGTTTTCATTCCTTTCTTATTTTTTTTAATTTTTTTCTCCCATAAATATTTATTGAGGGACTAATGTGTGACAGTCACTGCTAGCCACTGAGTGAATACTTGGTGAATAAAACAGACATATCCTCTGCTCTCCCATATTGTGCTGAAAAAACAAAACAGGGCACAGCGATAAAAACCAGGGAGGGAACTAGTGAGGTATGGTGGCCAGGGGAAGTCTCTGGGAAGAGCTGACATTCTCACATACACAGGATGACTGAGAAGTAGTCATTTCCAGGAAGAACAAAGGGAATAGCATGTACAAAGCCTGAATTAGAAAAGAATTTAGGTAGTATGTTAAAAGAAAGCCTGAGCTGCTGTAGCAGAGTGAGCAATGGACAGAGAGACACGAGACAGATTTGAAAAGGCAGTCAAGGACCATGTCAGCCATTGTATGCAGGTAAATATTATTCAAAGTGAAGGGGAAATACCAAAGAATTTTAACAAAGGCTGCAAAATAAACAGACAACTATTTTAAAATAGTACTCTGATTATTATGGGATGATTGGATCAGGGAGGGTAAGAATGTGAACAGGGAGAACAGTTCAGAAACTTGCAATAGTGTAGGTGAGAAGATGGTATGGCTTGCAATAGGCTTAGAACAGTGGAGATGGGGAGAAACATATTTATTTAAAACACACATCTATGCACGCACGTGCACACACACACACATATTAAGACGTGATGGGTAGGGTTGGGTGATGAGAGAGCAGCATGAAACTGAGCAGATAGCCAACTAGTGGGAGCCTTTCTGGGTAAGGTCTGGGAGAGTGAGTTTTGGGAGAAAGAAACTGAGAATGCCATTTGGGTCATCTGAATTTTGAGATGTCGATGAGCCATACAAGTGGTGACATTCAGTGAGTAGTTTCTATAAAAATAAAGAGCTCAAAAGAGAGGCCAGGGTTGGGTTCAAATGTGGAGTCATCAACATATACATCTGATAGCATGGCAATGGATGGGATCCTCTATGAATAGAAAGAAACTGCCGAACACAGCAGCTAGGACTGACACTGGAAAGATTCTAATATTTGGGTGCTGGGGAAAGAAGCAGGAACTTTAAAAGGCCAAGCAAAAGTGTCTTGAAAAGTGGAAAGAAAATGAGGAATGTGTCATGTCATAAAAGCCTAGAAAAGAGAATGGTTTGGGAAGGAAAACAGTCAATTTGGGAGAGCACTCTGTCTAATAACATAAGTTAAAAAGTTGCCATGGGCACAGGCTACTCCTGTTGTGGGATGGGGGCATCCACCAGCCTGCAGTGACTTAAGGCCCAAGGTGACAGGTGACAACATGCCTTGGCATCATCTTGGTTTTGCAGTTGCCCTGAGAAAATTTCCCAAATATGTGTCATTACTTTATCTGTGGTTATATAAAGCCCCACACATTTGGTCTGTTGGTTAATTTTGTGACAAAATTTCAAACTGGTTGCTTAATTGAACTTCTTAGTCCTTCCTACTTGATGATTTCTTTGTGTGTCTAAATATATACCCAAACACAAACTGGGGCTGATATACTCAACAAATAAGCAAACAGAAACCATTCGATGAAGAGGAACAAAACATCCTGTTCCTGAAAGGGGAAGAAAGATTTGTATTTATTTATTGTATCTTTTCATTATTCAGCTTTTGAACTTTGGTTGCTCAAATTCAGCAGATAATTGTTTAAGTCTCCACAAGAATCACCCTGTGGAGTCTCAGCGTGAAGCTAGCCATACAAAAATGTGCAAAATTTGAACTCCCGAGGAAATTTCATCCCTTCGTATCATCAGACTTAAAACATCCAAATGGCTACAGATTTACCTTTATCTGTTAAGCCTCTCACCACATCAGTGAATCTTCCACTTCAACAAAATAGGTAGAATTCTGAAAAATTGAAATATGCGGGCCATGTAAGTTTGGAATATTTGAAACATAAAGGCAATTAAATGCCCCCCAACTCACACACAAACACACACACAACACATCATCCCTTAAGACCTGACATCCAATTTCTAATAAAAAATTTTGCCAACAATAAATCTATGAAAGCAATGCACATTGTCTGCATAAAAGCCTTCTTTTGACGAGAAAATGACTATTAATGAGAACATGTTCGTTTCTGGCATCAAGCTTGAAGAGACACAGGTCATAAATCTCTTTGATCTTCTTGCTAAAGCTAGAATCAAGCAAAGAAGCAAGTTCATTCATTTAAAAAAAATGCTTTTGATTGAAATGATTCCATTTAGTTACAAGTAATTTATCATGTTTTTCTTTCCCTTCCCAGGTTTGGTTTGTTTTCCATTCTCTACTCTGTCATCACAGTTAAATTTGTGCTAGGGTTCCAGCTCAATGTTACTTAAGGATTTCTTATTTGAAGGGGGTCAGGAAAAACTTCTAAGAGAACTGTGTGTGTTGGGGGGGTATAGAATGGGGGATGAGACAAACAACAATAAGAATTCATAAATTTTGAACAACAAAAAAAAATCTCTCGTAGCTCAGCATGTAAGCCTCTTCGACTTGCTTTAGATGCATCAACACTGCCCTCTCTTGCTTATTCACAGTTTACACTGAAACTGCTTTCAATGCACAGCCTCATAAACCCAGCACCTCTCTTTCTTCCCACTGCTTCCTAAACGTCACCATCGAAAACAAAATACAGAGTTCTTAAATGGTTTTCTTCCATTGAATTAATTCTCTTTTTTATTACATGTGTTTCCTTCTGTTATTTCTGTTCCATGTCTCCCTGGGTGTGTCTGGTCCTGTCTTAATACAAAGCACCTGGGAGGAGCAGGAGGCCCAAGCCACTCGTCAGCAATGTCCCTTTGGAAATGTTATGCAAGCAGTCCTGGCAGGAGAATTGTGATCTTCTCCTCCCTATAAAGAGGCTTAATTCTATTTCCAGTAATCTCCGAGACTGTATCTGTGGATTGCTATCCTGGCTGCAAGGCGAAATTTGGTGTCTTTTTTTGATCTTCTCAACCAAACTTCCTCACTCTCTGGAGCCTCTGAGCTTCCTCCGTAAAAAGAATTGAAGCCAGATGTTTATTGTGCAAAGACACAGCAAGGAGTGTCTGCATGTCTTTCATGATGCAGAGACAGCAAGAAATTGAAAACTACTCCCATCTATGACCACAAAATTTTGAAGGAAGAATTTTTCTCTCAATCTCTGAAAAATCCAGAGAAAATGGGAGATATTCAGGCTCAAGTCACTGATTGACACAGTTAATTAGCCCTCTTGCTCCCTACCCCTGATTAGCATTTTGATTTTGATCAAATGAGTTAGAATCACAGGACAGAAAGAAGTATTAAAAACAAAATGATCTTTTGAGTCATAGATGCTGAATTTTGACGTGCAAGATTTTGGAATTCTCAGCGTAACTCATTCACGGGTTGCAAGCTATCTTTTTAGTGCTTCTAAATATAGTAATCTGAGAGGGACCAAAATGAGGCTAAGAAAAGTAGAGGAAAGTTGTAACAGCTGTTGCGTTCTAGGCCAATTATGGTGCTTTGATTTGGGTGGGAAAGGGGTTACAGGAAGCTTACCAACCTGCTGCACCCAAGATATCTGTGAGTGAACAAGGGTGAAATGGGACCTACTTCTCTTGCCCCTTTTGATTAATTATTGTCAATCATCTAAATCACTAGATAAAGAAAGACTCTGATATCCTGACTGAGCTCAGTAGGTGAAAAATTTCTGGGATCTAGTAATGATGTATGCAACAGGAGTGAGAATCAAGATGGTGCATATCCATAGTTGATTGAGATTTGGCATTTCTTGTTAGGATACCAGCACAGGACCTGGAAGACTATGCTTCCTTGTTGCTCTTAAAGTGGATTTGCATTTGTTTAGCAGACTGCAGAGGACAAAACTCGGGAAGGGGAAGACAGCACCGGCCACTTAGAGGTAGAGGGAGGACAGGTAAAATTTAACTTACTTACTCAAGGAGAGAGAAACAGATTTTGGGGCTTCTTGGCAGCCAAGAAATAGCGGAAGGCACACAAAAGTACCACTAAATGACAAATGGCTAGAGAAAGGTTTGGAGGAAGCTATGGCAGGCATTTACTTTATTAGAAGGTAACATTGAGAAGGATGTTTTCAGTATTTCGGTTTCCGTTTACTATCAACGTGTGCCCTTTTTCTCTGGCTGTCATGCTCATATTTCAGTATCCAGTGGTGTTCTGCTTTTGCTCCTGGTTGCTTATCCAAATCTGCTCTTGAGGAAACCTCTCACATTGGCCATCTGACTAAGATGTTTTGCCACTGTCATTGTCGACATATACCTGCTTCACCTCTAGGCATTTGGAAATGGCAAGAGAAGATAAAAACAATTTTCTTAAATGTCTACAACATTTCTCCATAGTGTAGACTTTTAGAGCCAAAAATAGCCAATGGTGTAGATGAATGGGCATTATCAGCTCCTGTTTGCTTGCTGTAATGGAACAATTACTGAACTTTAACTCATCAGGTATATATTCAAATCCTGTGATTCAGTTGCATGCCATCCAGGTGACCTTGGCCAAGTCACTTAACCTCTCTGAGTCTAGTTTTCTGTTCTATAAAATGAGGAAAATAATTCCTGCCTTGCCTACTTCACAATGTTGCTGTGAAGATCAAATGAGATACTGTATGTGAAAGTCCTTTGAAACACTACAAAACACTGCACAGATGCAAGCTATTGTTATAAAGCTGAATCCCAGTGGGTCCCTGTGGTTTTTGAGCCATACGTGTGCATGCTGGGTCTGGTCTATCATTATTTCTAAATATGGCTGGTCTATTGGCTTCTGAAGTTTCCACATGAAATACAGTCTGTGTATTTGCTCGAAGTCTCTGCTGTATGTCCTCAAATAATGGGCCATTAAATGCTACATTCCAAACCAGCAGAACCAGCATTTCTGACCTTGTACCTGTGACCTGCAGAAGTACTATTGTATCTCAGAGATAAACGTACCCGAACTGCAAGGTGTTTAAAAGATATATTTAGTGCATAGGCATTTCATTTGTCACTGAGCAATTTTATAGTGTCTGATATAAGCTGGAGATTTTATGATCTATAATCAAAGACTTTTGCAGATACCTCTCCTTAATTTGGATTTGTGACAGTATTAAAAAATGGGACTTTCATCTTTGGATCCATTTCACTTACTTGGATGAAATAGCAATGTATGCTTTTAAGTGCAAGTCACTTAAAAATTTGAAACTGTCCTTAGTAACACAGGAACTCTTGACACAAACTTGTACTGTTGACTTAAGGAAAGATTATTCTACTTTCTGCCTCTTTTGATCACCATGAAATCTTCTTGCCTTAAGCCCGATTGACTAGGGGTCTAATGGGCAGGAGTGAAGGGGAGCTCTCTCTTGTAATTGTATATGGAAGCTTTATGAGTGACAGATTGACAGTGTGATGGAGATAGACTCTCAGAATATTAGAACTAGTCAAGAACTTTCAGAGTATTTCCTTAAAAGGTACCATTTTAATTATTTAAAAGCTGAGACTCAAATAGATTTAGGACTATACAAAAAAGCACATTTTCATGATTGGCAAAATAAGCACTAGGATCAATACTTGGTAAAACTATCCTTTCTAGAGTACAAGAGAAAACCATTTTATTATGAGTAACATATCCATCTCTCCACATTTTGATAAATCCATACATATAATTTGAGCCATGGAATCTTGCTACATGGCATATATCACTTTTTTCTTCTCTACTAGAAGTGTCATGAAATAATGACACTTCCTTCCACAAGGAAGGAAGGAAGTATTGCTTCCTTCCACAAAGCTGTTTGAAGAAGTTAAATCCATATAAGGGTTCTACCATATCTGGATAGATTGTATGCACATACAAAGTGAGGAAAACCAACTGACCTCAAGCACAAAATATATTCTTTCTTCCTTCTTATTTTATTCATTTTGTTGAATTAAAGTGTAATACCTAGTGATTTATTATGAATTTTGAGTCTATCTCTCACCTTTCTAGCACTCTACTTGCATGTTCTAAATCTCAAAAGGGTCTAGAAATAATTTTTTTCTGCTTGGTCTCTGTAACATAGTCAACGCTTCCTCTCCATCATCTCACTTCTAGTGGCTCTGAGCTTGCTTTTCTGGTTATAAATGTGTGCTTTCCTGGTTTCCCACTCTAGAGAAGCAAAAGGCCAGCCATCAACAGTTATGATCATACAATGTGGGAGTGCACTACACAAGTGTGTAAAAAAGGAGATGGGGCTCATTAGGACCATCTGGAGTCTAGATGCCACCACAAACAAAGTGAAAAATTTACAGAGAAGAATTGATGTATTCAAAAACAATTTGAGAAGTTCTTTTCTGGAGACCTGAAAAAAAATTTACATCTGATTTTAAAACAAATAGAGATTCTTGGTATTATGATTATAAAGTCTGTACCATATTATGTTCTCAAGTCTGGCTAAAATGTTGCTTTGGTTTAGTGTTACCCCTGGATTTTGTCTGAAAACGCCCTGGATGGGAAAACATGGAAAGAAGAGAAAGAAAAAAATGGCAGGAATGCCAAGATCAGTCCTATGTAGGATGAGCCCTGTAAACCAGGTACCACTAAACCACTGGTATGTGGTGCCAGGGCATAGAAACACCTCCAGGTATTCACATTCTGCTTCCTAGGACAAGTTTAGTCCACTAGCATCTGTGCCTATGCTAACTATGCTCTCCTTGGAGCTTATGGGATGTGGTGGCCTTCCCTGAGCAGAGGCCAGCCTGATCCACACCATGTCAAGACACTGATGCCATTATCTCACAGGTTTTCCATTCTGTGTGCATCTTAAGTGTCTGTTCTTTTGCCTAGATATTTATGATTCTTCCCTTATTATTAACTGGACAAATCTAGTGAGAGAAATGATGGGCTCAAGATGCCTCAGAAGCTAAGCTCTGTTTTCAAACATTTTATTAGCCATACCATCTGAATCACCTGGCCGCAGGAAAGTTTTTCCCTTGGCTTGGGGTGAAAATTGGGTCTGGAGCCAGACTAGGAACAAGCTAACAGTAGTGTGCAAATGCCAGCAGTGAGAGAGGGGATGCCTTGTCTCTGGAGGAGATCAAATAAAATGAAACTAAAGTGGGATTTGACGTAGTATCCCCTAAATTTAAGCAATTGATAAACATTTTAATGAAAAGCTAAACACAATGGAAGATTGAATGTGAGGCCCAAGGAGAAACCCTTCAGATGACCAGATTCTTCCCAGAGGTATTTGGGAAAGTGGGTGGCTTAGAACTTTAAATATGAAAGAAGAATTTAAAACATAAAGAAGATACTTTCTTCTTGTGTTTCCTTAGGTCCAAGATGATTAAAATATATATATATACCAGGACAAAATAATTAAGAGAAGAAATGTAGAGCTTTTTGTTAGAAAATATAATTCAACTGGCTTAATGTAAGTGGAAGTCCTGCAGTGGATCAGGCTTCAGAGCTGGATGGATTCAAACCTGGCTAAGTTTTACCTTCTCACTTGCTTCCTTAGTGCCAGACTCTTCCAGTGATTGGATTTCCCAATGAAAACACATTCATTGCTACAGTTCCAGCCTTCACATCTGTACATCAAACACCATCTTGAAGGAGATAAAGAGAGCTTTTTCCCCTAGCATTCTGAAATTGACTTTGATTAGATTGCTTAAAATGGCTGCTCAGTGAGTGTGGGACAGGAGAATAGAATGTGCTGATTGGTTTACACCAACTGTGTCCCTGAACTGGAGAGGAACGAGGTTAGAGTTCTTCAAAGATCAGAATTGCAAGAGGAAAGGTAGACATTCCAATTAAAACTTAGTCTATTTTCACTAATGTGACTTCCCAAGGCCACATACCAGACAAGATGAGGAAGGTTTGACCTCCAATTCTGTCTGGCATAACCACTCCCATTCACTCCCACATTTTATTTTCAGCTATTTCAAGTGGCTTCTGAATGTAACTTTTTGGCTCTCCTTTCCTAATCTGTTGAGTAATATGATGCCATAATCTGTATAAGGTCCCTTCCAACTCTAAGGTGGTATAATTCTATTATTTCCACAGCAAAAAAAGTGTTTTTTGTTTTTTTTTTGCTTGAAAAGCTAGATTTTAGTATTTGCTGCTCTAGTATAAATACTAATCTTGTGTGTGTTACTTAAATTTAGTAACTAACCCAACTAGGAAACAATATCAAAAGGAATTTGAAAATAAGAATGTGTCTGAGATTCACTAATTTAATCCACTCATTCACTCATTGACAAATGTTTAGTGAGTACCTATTATTTGCCAACCAATATTTTAAGTAGTGGGATAAGAGCCTGGGTACAAATGCCATCTGTGGACCAATGGCACTAGTACTGTTTGGAAACATGTAAGAAATGCAGACCCTCAGGCCCTACACAGTCATCCCAAATCAGAATCTGAATTTTTAACAAGATCTCTGTTTGATTCATATGTACATCAAAGTTGGATAAATACTGTATAAGAAAACAAGACAAAGTCATTGGCCTTTAAGAAAAAGAAAATTTTAAAAAAATTATCATTTTTTAACTTAGATTATAAAGAAAAATATCCACTTATATATTTAGTAATATTATCAAAATATAATTGTATTATAATTGAACCAATTCTCAACAATGGATATCCTTTTAGTAGAAAATTGAGCTGTTGGGCTCCTTTATGAATGTACAAGAATCTTCCATTTATTTCAATTTATCTTTCAAAATGTTTAATTACCTCTTACTTACAAAATATCTAAACACTGGGGGAAATGGTCCAAGGTAATATATAAGGCATCTCAGTAATCAGAAGGAATTGGTGGAAAGTATTGTACAAATACCAAAAGTGTCAGTTACCATCATGCCCAGGGATGGTATCTACCATTTTTTATTTAGAAAGCACTTCATTCTGGCTTGTAAATGAGAAGGAAAAGCAGCCTATCCCGCTCTTACAATAAGGCTTTGGACAGTTACATATTCTGGAATACAGAAGGTTAAATGAAATATTCATTTTATCTTTCAAAACACAGACTGGAAATGTACCCAATGCCCACTGGGAAGTATCAAAGAAGATAAATTATTGGGAAAAGCAGATTTTGCCTTCTTCTTTTCTCTGGTCTCTGCGCTTTCCAAATCCAGACTCTCTTTCCTTTTTCTTCCCCTTTGGGAGCATTTTAAGAAGATAAATACAGATTTATCATTTTTAGCCCAAATGAATGTTTTCAAAATAAGTTGTGGTGCTGTCTGCCAGCAGTAGGCACCCCTGTGTTCACTAGTAAAATTCTGCCAAACTCTCAGTCCTCATGGGCACCTTTGCACTCTAATTGCCAAAAAGGAAGGGAAAAAAGCCTCACATCAAGTATGTGGCACCCAAGGGATAGAAAAGCAAAGAATATGCGCATGAACAGTAACATTTTTCAAAGAAGAAACATAATTTGCTGGAGCAATGATAGGTGAATGGATTTTTCTACAGATATTCTCTCTATGCTTTAGCGGTTAATAACATCTCTCCTCCGGATAGAAACCTTTACACATGGGACCTCAAAATGGTCCTACTGGTGACACCCAGGTACCAACCCTAAGGTTAGATCCAGGCAAATGAATAGGGCAGCTTTGTAGGCGGTGCTCTGCACAGCTCCACTGCACATTCCCAGGAAGCTCCATTCATATGAATGATGACATGAACAGCACCTCCATGGCCACCTGCTGCCTAAAGCCCCTCCTCAGCAGCAGTTCAGCCCTTCATCAGAAAATCATTACCCTCTCAGCCTGCCATCCCACCTCCTCCTATTCTTCTATCCTCACCACAGGTAGCTGTAAAACGTCATAGCATAACCC
Source organism: Microcebus murinus (assembly GCF_040939455.1). Classification (NCBI taxonomy): domain Eukaryota; kingdom Metazoa; phylum Chordata; class Mammalia; order Primates; family Cheirogaleidae; genus Microcebus; species Microcebus murinus. The sequence goes on along the minus strand of NC_134120.1, from coordinate 29,609,153 downwards.
CTTTCCACCTATCTTCTTTCTATTAAAGGCAACAAAAATGTACTTCCAACTTTTGACTAAGCTATCTTTTCTCTAGAACATTGAAAGAAAGAAGGAAAGAGAAAAAGAAAGAAAGAAAGAAAGAAAGAAAAAGAAAGAAAGAAAGAAAGAAAGAAAGAAAGAAAGAAAGAAAGAAAGAAAGAAAGAAAAGAAAAGAAAAGATGGGAGGGAGGAAGGAAGGAAGGAAGGAAGGAAGGAAGGAAGGAAGGAAGGAAGGAAGGAAGGAAGGAAGGAAGGAAGGGAGGGAGGGAGGGAGGGAGGGAGGGAGGGAGGGAGGGAGGGAGAAAGGAAGGAAGGAAGGAAGGAGGGAGGGAGGGAGAGAGGGAAGGAGGGAGGGAGGGAGGGAGGGAAGGAAGGAAGGAAGGAAGGAAGGAAGGAAGGAAGGAAGGAAGGAAGGAAGGAAGGAAGGAAGGAGTAATTTGTTTTGTTTGTTTGGGTTTAAAATACAATAAAAATAGTGGAATCCAATGACTATAAAAGATACATCTGATAAACAATGTGAGTGAGTGTCCTGTGCTTTCTGCAAATCTCAGATCAATGGCATATCTTTGCAAACAAGATTGTTTTGCTAGTTAGAAATTTCATGTGGAACTTCATATAACGTTTGGAAAACTCTGCTGATATCTGCCACCACTATGGACAAAATTGTTTATCAAAGTTTCTATTTTATCCTTTTTCTACACTGATTGGGAACACTCAGATTTATTCCGTAAATGTATTCTTTTTATTTTTCTATCTATATTGCTGTGAATATCTCATTTATGTGGATGTAATCATTTATCCCACCTTCAATAAGTGCTGAGAATAGGGGCTCAATGACATTTGGTGAATAAATAAGCAAACGAATCAATGAGTGAATGAGTCTGTGAAACACTACTAGGAATGTGTAGAGCAGGGATTTACTTAAGGAAAACTTAAGATCATGATTCAATCATAGAAGAGTTTAGCATCTAGTTGAGGTTGTACAACCACGTTGAGTTAAATTAAGATCTAAATCTATGCCAAGTTCCAAACAGAAAGTGGGGTGGATAAGAGATAATGGTCCAAAGTCATGGGGTGGGAGCTTGATTGGTTATTTCTCTCCAAGAGGTGAAATTTGAGCTACCCTTTGATGGATAAGTTGCTGCAAACTATGCTAATTTATACATACTCATTTAACAAGATAGGTGATCTTAATGGCTGAGGAATGTTCATTAACAAAAAGGCTAAGAGACCTAGAATTTTTATATGCCACCATAATGGTTACCAACAGAAACACAGTACTTGCTTTACAAATCTAACACATAAGAAGATACCATTCCTTTAGGCCCTAGGGTGAACAACTCTCTGAAATCACAACTCTTTGTTGCTCCCAGAAGGCAGATTATATTTTTACCACCTATTCTTTCTTTGATTTAGAATCTATTATCAAAAGTTTGGTGGAAATTGGTACTAAATATGACAGGCCTCCCAACAATTTTAAAGCATGTGTAATCCAATTAGCAGAGAAGAAACCTTGGCAATGGTGTCTGGACACAAGGAAGATGGGAGTGTTTTTGATCAGAATTCTTAAACTTTGTCTCATCAATAGTCAACTTGTATCAGTTTAGCATCTTGAAATGTAGCATTGATATAAAAGAAATGCATCTCATTCTGATCTATCTAGCTCTCTTAAACCCATTCTAAATCTGCCCTTGATTTAGGTCTCAAAAAAATAATCAGATTGGAAAAAGAAATAAATAAAAATATAGTTTGCATGTATTTATTTTCTTAAAATAGCCTCTTCAAAGAATCTATGTGTTGCCCAGGCAATACAAAAAATATCTAAACACTCCAAGTTCTGGTAAAATAAAATTACACAATGCTCTGCATGTGTATGTGCATGTCTATGTCTTTTTTAAAGCCTGTCTCTTTAGCAGTGGTGTTTCTGTAATGATTTAATGATGGGTGCTGATGGGTAGGGCCTGCCTTTCTCCCTTAACAGTATGAATAAAGCAACAGGGCATCTGTGATATTCGGACATATAAATCTCAAAACAACAAAGGTCGTTTGGTTTTCCCATTGCTTAGAAAGCACCATTTATATTTCCCATATGTTTTATTTATTTATCTGAGTGTTTCATTGTACTCTTTTCCCTATTTCCTTTACTTTTGAGAGCATTGACCTATCTCTTTCTTAAGAGCATAAGGAATGAGAACAGAGATTAAATAATAATAATAATTCAACATTAGGCCGTTTGCTTCTTCTCTGTCTTCGGTGAAAATTTAATGACATTTGAAACCTGACTCTATGCTTTCTGTCCAGGAGGATGTTAGTAACTTACCCTTTTATTTTCCCATCCAATACAAATTCTTTCTTTTTTAAAGGAGGATTACCCAAGAACAGGACAAGACCATTTTATTCTACTTCAGAACTGGCCCCTGGAGAGTGCTCTGGGTAAACTCTCCTGCAGACTGCCTTGGTTCTCAGCTGGTCCTTTGTAGGGAGGTGTGAGGAAGTAGACAGGTGGTGGATTGCGATGCTTTTCTCTTATTCTTGCAACTCTGAGGGCCAAGTTCTCAAAAATCTCCAATGTATCTTTGCTTCATTGTACCTCACTGTCCCTACCTTTTATCATTCGATCTCTTGAGATTTTAATTATTTGGTTGTTATCTATTTTCTAGGATTTCTGAAAGGATAAGCCCATGAAGTACATTCCTGATAGAGTAGCACTCCAAGGGATAAGTTTTTTTATCAAAAGGCCACATGGATTTCAGGGTTGCTTTTCCATCATTGAGTCCTGCAGTCTACCATTTGCTAGTAGCAGGACTCTGTCAAGTCCTGTAATCCCCCGAGCCTCAGTTTTCCCACATGTAAAAGATGGATAACAATACCTGCCTTGTACAGTTGCTCAGATGATTTTATTAGATGCAACAGCCTGATAGATGTGAGATGTATCACTGTGCCTGACATTTAGTAGATACTCAAAAAACTTCAGTTTCTTTTTCTTCCTCAAGCCTTGTTGCATTTTCACCAGGACACTAAACATGGAAATCCACATACATTTGGAAGTTCTTTGGAATTAATGGAAAAAGTTAATATTTCTCACATGTGACTAATGATACCTCTTGAACCAGAGCTGAACTCTAAAATCCTTTCGGAGCTCTCTCCCTCCTTGTCCATTATTACAGCAGCTCATATCAGAGCATCTGTCAAAAATTGCAGTGGGACACATTTGGCAGTCACTTTCCCCCTCATTCATTTAATGTTACCCATTAAAGGGCAACCATCATCAAAGAAGCAATAGTACAAATGAAGACATTGAGCCAAGTGAAGTTTAAAGAAAAAAAAAAGTAAAATCTGCTTTGATCGTTGTCCAACATCCATGAGATATGACTTCTGCCATTATAGGATGCACTCTAGCACTAAATTTTTGGTTCAGTACATAAATATATCATGAGTCCCTGAAATGTGATTTTATGACCAGAAGCACTGAGAGGACCGTGCAGTACCATGGGATTAATTGTAACTAGATCATAAGGCAAGGACCCCAAGGATAGTTTTGCAAATAACAACTGTGCAAATGGATTTCTCTGTTCATGGCGGATTAGATCAATCTTCTCTGCAAGACGTTGGCAAGTCTGCCATTTTTGTTGGGAAAGGACTTTGGACAACATCCATCTCCTCTAGTCTCCAAAACAATTTCTCTTCTGTTCTCTGAGTCCACTAGCTCACAGGATAGAGCCAATAAAGGCAATGACCTAAAAAGCATTGCCACCAGAGGTACCCAGGTACATTATCACATTGGTGACAGGGAGAAACAGTCACATTAGATTCATTTCGCATCGATTGTATTGCACAGCATAATCAGTGGCAGCAAAGGGAGGAGAAGGTGCCTGTGCCTGCCAGCCACAGAGCCGCAGGAGGTACCACCTAACATAGGCAGCCTGTGACCCTTCCCTGGGCTGTCTGGGAGGCAGCACCATGCTATGTCCGCCTCTTCTTCGTTAGGCTTCACACTAACAGCACCCTTTATCACTAATTCAGATGGTAAAATAACACTGCCTCTGCTCTGAATAATCAAGTAGCAGAAGGAATGTGGCAGCAAAAAGCCCAGGCATGGGGACATAATAAATATGTTTCGAGATGACAGTTTCGAGGAGCCTGAGCCCGCACGGCAGAGTTGAAGGCAGACAGCTTCAGATGGCAAAAGCTGCCGAGGAGATGTCTTCGAGACCAGCAGTGTCTAAAGGGAAAGAACAGAACACAGGCCAGGTCTGGATCAGAGGAAAAGCCCCAGAGACGTGCAATGAGATGCGCCTTTTGAAACAGCCAGAAGAGAATAAGAAATAAGGAAGGGACTGAGCCAGTTCAAGTATTCTTGTAATAGGATGAGGTTGCTTTATTTCCGTATCTGAAATCCGTTCCCTTTCAAGGCATTTCTTTTTACTTCACTTTGCTTTAGCCCCTGCTTTCCAAGTCCTATTCCGTAGTGTACCAAAACTGCATAAATAAAACCACTTTGGAAACTCCCTCCTCAGTCATCTCGGGGGCATATGTGACAGGCAGGGTTGGTATAATTCAGCCTTTGATATATTTTTAACCACCCGGCATAAACCCACATTTAAATGTCACCAGTAGCAAAGCCAAGAATAAATTCACAAGTGTGCCTGCATTCACACACACACACACACACACACACACACACACACACACACACACACAGTGGTACTGAGAACAAACTTGCCAATCTGCAAATGGGACATCAGATTCCATTTGGACAAAGGTGAGCCTATGGTTTAAGAGAGTAAGTAATTGGTTTCTGTCCTGTGTCATGTTTTAATTAAAGATAGCAATGCAATCTACCATATATCTGGAAATTATTAGAAACCTTTTTTTCCAGAGGCTAAAAGGATCGATACCTTTTTGTCTCTGTGGCATAAAACATCTCGGGTTACTTTGTCCCTGTTTATTTCAGCAACTTGAAGTTGAAAGTAAACATTAAAGTGATAAAGGTAAAATCATATTTTGAGAGGAAATGAGGACATTTGGAAATTAGGTAAAATGTTTGCTTCACCAGCTTTCCAGATATCAATCTGAAGGCCTTTGCTCTAGGGATAGAGCAAAAAAAGAGGAAAATGATTCAATGAGGGCTTTCTGTTTTTTTTTTTTTTTTTTTTTTTTTTTTCAGGCAGAACAGCCAAAACTACTAGACAAAGCCAGGAGCTAAGAGTCCATGAAAAAGGATAGTGACCATTCATCCCATCTCTGGGAGGAACTAAAACAACACAGCAAGTTCACTGTATTTTTCTCTCCATAAAATGGGTTTCCAAAATTTGCTACTTCTTTCCAGGATGCTGAAAGCAAAATATTGTATTAGAATTCTAAAAGACAAATATCACTTCTGTGGAAAATATTGTCAGAAGTCACCAAATGCAGAGGAAGAAGCTTTCTCTCCAGCTGCTAAAACAATCATTTGTTGAAGTCTTTCCCATTGAAATGAAAGCATCCCAATAGATAGCATTCAAGCACACTATTCAGAAGTGTGGAAATGCAGAAAATAGAATGACCCTCCAATCATTATCTATAGGACATTATGCTGATAAATGGTGGTATTAATGAACCCAAATGAATTTGAATCCTTTCTCCCGGCAGTTATTTTGATAATACAGGAATCTACTGAAGTACAAGGAATTAACAATTAAAGGGGGTTAAGCAGACACTTAATACTTGTTCTCTTTTGCACAATTTGGCAGTAATGCATCTGCTGTAATCAGGATTTTATTTCTTTTTAGGAAAAAAAAGGGAAATGTTTATGTTTTGGAAGTAAAGCCTCTAGGATTTGCGGCTCCTCGGTGCAGACCCGGCATGTATGTGTTTGTGTTTGTGTGTGTGTGGTGCGTGTGTGTTGGTGGCCCTGCCAGGCACGGCTGGCCTGTCTGGTTTTCTCCTTTTGCAACAGCTCCACCTTTGGGCTTCTAAAGGGAAAGGTCTTTTTTTTTTTTGCTAAAGGATATGAAAAAAAAAAAAAAAAAAAAAAAACCGGCAACAACCAGAAAGCTGCACTCCGTTCTCAACCTTTTGTTGAATGAAACTAAAAAATAAAATTATTTTCCTTATCAGAAAGAGAGACAGGGAGAAAAAAAAGGAGCATGGAGGAAGGAAAGGAGGATAACAAGGAAGGTAATAGGAGGGAGGAAGAGAGAAAAGAAAGAAAAAGAGAAGAGATCAGGAAGAGAAAAGGGAAAAGCTTCCTTTTTTTGGGTAGGGGAAGATGCAGCACTCTTTGAATAATTCTTTCTTGTGAGCTTTCCTGCCTGGGTTACAGATTTCTGCTAGGCTGTGACTAGTCCGGGGTCCACTGGTGCTGTTTCCCACTTCCTTGGCAGTGCCGTTTTCCCTATCACTTGTTGTTCATAGACTATAGCATCAGATTAATGAATGAGAGAGTCTAACAGAGGATGTGGATTTCTGTGAAGCCCATTGTCTTTACAATAAGAATTACACACAACATGTGCATGTTGGTAAGGTTCTTACCATTTCTTTCTGAAAGCTCAACAGTCTTGGATTGTTTCCAGAGAGATTATAGCCTCACTCCCAGGAAGCATGACCTTGGCTAAACCAGCGATGGGGGAATGAACACAGTGAAACTTCTTAAATCCCACTGTCTACTAAATCCCAACCTTTAGATGTGTGAGGTTCAGTTAGGCAAGTGTCCCGGGAATATACAATTCAGAGCTCAGTGGGCAGGGCTGGAGATCTAAGCAAATCTTTGTCTAGGGGAATTGGTGTGGGTCTTTTCGTATCAAAAGATAAGAAAAAAAAATGTCTGCCCAAAATTCTGTGCTTTGTAGGAATGTAGGGTTTTATAATCAAATCCATTAGGTTGTAAGAGAAAAAAAGAAAAGGAAAATGTCACGTGTATAATGGAAACGACATTCTGAAGCCTCAGATTACCTCCAGGAGCCAGGCAAGTCCAGGCACTTTGCTTTGGAGCCTTTAGTTCTGACCTTCATAGTTTTAAATCTGGTTGTTTCTTATTATCTTGACTGCTTGCTTTTTCGTCTCTGAAAATTATATTGCATAGTTCACCTAGATTCCAAATCTGAAAGTGCCTTCTTTGATAAGTAACACTTCTGCTCAGAATTCTCTGAGTTCTCGACATTGCTCACAGGATAAAATTCATATTTCTCAGCCCAGAGACCAAGGTCTTTCAAGATCTGCTTCTAAGTCCCTCTTCCAATAGTCCCTTACCAGAGACTGTCCTATCATGTCAGGGTGAGCATTCAATCCCTCATCCCCAAGACCACTCAGAGCTTCTGTCCCAGGCTATTTTCCCTCAGGGTCTACCTGCAATCCTAAACCTGTAGAGAGCAACACAACAAACCCATTCATAAAAGTATTTACTCCCTCTTATAACTCTATGTATATCTATCTATATGGATCTGATATTTCAACTCCACAGCTGGGTTATCAGCTTTTTGAGGGCACAGTTTATGCCTATTTGAACCTCTTTGTGACAATTAGGGTGGTGCTTTGTATACATGAGGTATTGAATAAAAAAGAAATACATATATTGATTGGTTGAAATGACAGTAAAATGAGTGTCCATTTTGTTGCCCAAATAAGGAGTTAGATACTTTTAACTGGTATATTTTTGGATAGTTTGAGGAGTTGGTAATTAAATGAGTCTGACCTTTAGAAAAGCAGGCACCTTGACTCTTAAATCTTTACTATTTAATATTTAGCCAGTCCCTACTGCAGCATTAAGTAGGTATAAGACAATTTACCTCTTGTCTTATACCTCCCAGCTATGTTTACATGTATTTTTTTTAATATTTATTTTAAGTATCTATAAATCTTATATATGCTGAAACCAGAAAAAGGAGCTTGCTTATTTTGGTGCATAATTTTTTTATATATCTTATTTAATTGAAACCAAACTAAGCTCTGAGAATTCTTGTAACTTCTAACAATCACTTAGGCCAAGAATGTATCCAGTATATTCCTCTTCTTTCCTTAGCTACTAAACAGTGAATTATTTCTTAAGAAAGGCCCTGATGCCTCTGTCGGTCATGCACATGATCACAATGGACTGCAGAAACCCTTGGATCAGGACACAGATGGTGGAGGGAAGACTCTTCATTACCACAAGGAATGTTCTCAACACTGTTGAGGACGGTGAGCTTGGAATACATTTTCCATGGAGGAAAAACTGATTTTCCCAGTCAACAGGTATCTATCACATTTATCTCATACAAAACACTGTGGTGACTGCAGAAGAAATGTGGTCATAACTCCTGCTCTCAAATTGGGAGTAAGGGCATTATTAGTGTCTTAAGACTAAGGATCTATAAAACAACAGTGGTTTGTAAGAGGTAAATTGTTTGCAAAAGACCATCCATGCTGAAGGAGCTTAGAGAAAGATATCTTTCAGGCCTGAAATTAGAAGAGGCATACCGGATCCTGGGAGATTGCCAATATCTCCTTGCTAGGATCGGATTTAAGCAATATAGCTCTTTTTTTTTTTTTGCATACTATGTATCAATATTTTTTTAAGATGTGAATTCCAGAAAGGTGATGGATGCATGAAATGCCTCTCCCCAATCTCTCATCTTAACTTTTTATTACTAAACAAGTCTGCCTCCCTTTCTAGATTGAATTACCCCTTCTTCATTCTGGACTTCCTGCAAGTACTTCTATCTTTATAAAAATCATTTATTTGTGTGTCTCTATCCCAATGGGTGAGGATGGAATGTGTCACGTATATCTATGCATCCCTTTTACCTTTTACCTTTTACATAATGATGATCAATAAATGCTTGCTAAAATGTTCAAATGAATTGTAAGCTGTTTTGAGAGAGTGAATTACATTTATTAGGGAGTGATCACATTTACATCCTTAAAATTCTTAAAGCAATGCTTTGCAAATAGATGGAACTCAATGATTGTATGTTGCTTTAAAACAAGGAGGGAATCCATGACCTAAACTTTAAAAGATGAATGCTTTGTTAGGGCAGAGCCTACCTACTTTTCAGGTTTGGGGCTCAGATGCAGAACCCAGCCATTAGTTGATATGAGAAATATATCAGACAACAGACATTTTTCTTCATCAGAATCGTGTACCTCAAAAATTTTTTCTTTTAAAGAAAGAAGTTGTCATTTATTATTGTGGCATTTCAAGTTTGGTTTCACGTTCTATTTCTCAGCATCAGGTTCAGTCCTGCACTGTTTCTCTGTTAAGTTGTGCCACTCTAGTAAATGCTAACTGCCTGTTGATGGGCAGCTTAAATGTGTCTGAGGAATAATTATACCCGGACTTTCACCTTAATGCCTTTAAAATGTTCTCTGCTTTGTTTTTAAAGGTGACTAAGAGAGTTTAATATCATAAAAGGCTGAGTAAGTATCCAAGGCAAACACATTTCAAGTCGGAAATGGGCTGGCCCCCTACTGTTCACATTATAAATTCATCTTGTGGGCCTCTGGAAGAGAAAAACAATTGTTTCTTGGTGCAGTTCCCCCACCCCCAGGCTATTTACTTCGTGATTGTTCAGCACATGTAAATAAATATGTCATTATCCTTTTTAGTTTCAGAGTAACAGCAGGTAAGATAAGAATTGAAGCAAACATCAGGATATAGCCCTGGATATTGTGAGTCTTTGGTACCTGGAAATGCAGAAAATTTCTATTCTCTTACATTATAACTTGTGAGAATTTGTCTGAAATGTACAAAGTTACAGAGATCTGGTGTATTAGAGTTCTTCAGAGACACAGAATGGATTGTGTGTACACACACACACACACACTCATATTTATTATAAGGAATCAGCTCACATGATTATGGAATCTGAGAAATCACAGAGTTGGCAGTTGGCAAGCAGGAGACCCAGGGGGCAGACGGTGTTGGCCCAGTCCTGATCCAAAGGCCGGAGAGCCAGGAAAGCCAGTGGTGTAAGTGTTAGTCTGAAAGCTGGCTCAAGACCCAAGAAGAGTTGATTTTTTTCAAGTCCAAAGGCAGGAAAAGAATGACATTCCAATTACGTTAGGCAAGAGGAGTTCCCTGTTACTCAGCAATTTTGTTTTATCAGGTCTCAACGATTGGATGAGGGTCTCCCACATTAGGAAGGGCAATCTGCTTTACTCAGTCTACTGATTCATGTGTAGCCTCATCCAGAAGCATCCTCACAGGTATACCCAGAACAATGTTTGATCAAATGTCTGGACACTACATAGTTCAGTCAAATTGACACATAAAATTAGCCACCACACTTAGTATTGCTCAAGACCTCGGTTGGCTCTTGATTATATGTGTGCAAATGTATATGCAGTCATATACCGCAAAAATGACATTTTGGTCATGGACAAACCACATTGTAATCATCGTGGTCCCATAAGATTATAATGGAGCTGAAAATTTCCCTTTGTCTAGTGATGTCATAGCTATCATAACATTGTAGTGCAGTGCATTACTGATGTATTTGTGGTGATGCTGGTATAAACAAACCTACTGTGCTGTGTGCCAATTGTATAAAAGTGCACCATAATATCATAAGCCTTCATACTCACTAACCACTCACTCACAGACTCACTCAGAGCAACTTCCAGTCCTGCAAGCTCCATTCATGGTAAGTGCCTTATATAGGTATACCATTAACTTTGATATCACATTTTTATTGTACTTTTTCTGTTTAGGTACATTTAGACCCACTAATACTTATCAATGGGTTACAATTATCTACAGTATTCATTTGAGTAGCATGCCCTACAAGTTTGTAGCCTAGGAGCAATTGGTCATACCCACATAGCATTAGTGGATAATAGACTATACCATCTAGGTTTGTGTAAATACACTCAATGATGTTCACACAATGATAAAATCACCTAATGACACATTTCTCAGAAAGCATCCCCATTATTAAATGACAAATGACTGTATATATTTCTTAATTTAACTACTTATTATGCCATTGCATGTATTTATATTAATGTGTTAAAATCTAGTTAGCATTTGTCTAGTGTTCACCAAGTACCTGGCACTCTGCTACATATCTGACTTCATTTATTTTTCAAAATGATACTACAGTATATGTATTATCATTACTTAAGTTTTACAGATGTAAAAACTAAGTATGAGACAGGTAAAATAAATTGCCCCAAGTCACAAAACTTGTAATTTGCATGCCAAGATTAGAATCCAGATCTATTTGGAATCAAAACCCTGCATTCTTTTCTCCATTTTTCACAATATACTTGAAAACCATGACACTCTGAAAATATGTTTTGTATGTAGAATCTGAAGAATTAAATATAGTAGTTCTATTTTGAGAAATATTCTTTCTGCCATGGAAGCCAATTTGCAAGAAAATACCATTAGAAATAACACTACCATTAGAAATAGCACTACTTAATCCTTTGTACAGGTAGAGAAATAGCAGTGAGAAGGGGGCATTTTCAAGATATAAAGTCTGTAATGTAGTATGCTGAATTAAATTCATGAACACCAGACTGTCACCTTTTTTTCTGGGAGAAATAAATAATACAAAAATAAGAGGGTCAACTTTCATTTCTCTGAAGGACTTCTGGATCAGGTCTAATTCTGGCCTCTTTATGGAAATAACCATTAAACAGATATGTTATGAAAAAATTATTGTGATGTTAAATGTTGTATAACAACCTATGTTACTAGACTTAAATGCTTTTCAAATTTTAGAAAGCACAGCCATCTAAAAAGCACATATGATTTCAGAGTAAATGCAGGATAAGACTCTACAAAGCCAGGCAAAAGCAACTACCCTGGGAACAATAACAATAGGAGAGCTGTGACCAAAGCAATTTCTGGGGACTACACATGACCAGGTGATTTTGAGTCATGATGGCAGGAGTGGAAAGAAATTATGGAATAGTTAAAGCATTCCATAGAGACCTCAAAAGGACAAACCGTGGGAGCTGAGTTTATCTGATTTTAAAGTAGAAATAGATCTAGCAGTTTCTTAACAAAGCTAAACATTCATATACCCTATGATCCAACAACTTCAGTCTTAAGCATTTATCCAAAAGAAATAATAATACATAACCACCAAAAACATGTATAAAAATGTACATAGCAACTTTAGTCATAATAACTGAAAGCTAAAAACAATTCAAATATCCATCGGTAGAAAAATACATTAAAATATAATATATATTGTGTTTTATCCTGTGTGCAAGACAATCAGTAAAACTGCACAATTCAGAAACATACTAGCAAGAGTTCATAATTTAGCAAAAAAAAATCAGTGTCCTTTTCAAAGTCTGTAAGTTGTATCTGTAAGTTGTACTGTACTGTAATCAGTACAACAGTTTGAGGAACTTATAAGATTTGAGAGACTTATAATAAGATTCTTTGCTCAAGGACAGTATGTAAGCTATGGATCATAAGATCTCCCTCAGGCAGCTTAATCTGGAAGCCTGTCAAACGTAACTTGTAGGTTATCAATTCACACAGGGGAATATTATGCAGCAACGAAAAGGAACTATTGATACATGAAACAACCTACATAAATCTCAAGAACAGTATATAGAGTGAAAAAATAAGACATAAAAGGGTACAGTATGATTCCACTCATATTAGAATAGGTAAAATGAATCTTGGTAAAAGAAGTCAAATAAGTAGTTGTGCTCAAGGCAAGATAGAGACAGACAGGGAAGGAAAGCTTTCTGAGGTGATAGAAATTTTCCATTTTTTGATAGAGTCATGGAATAAATAGGTATATGCACTGTCAAAACTCATGAAACTATACTCATTAGATCAGTGCATTCCATTGTCCAGAAATCAAATATCGATCGCATATTCTTGACCAAAAAAAAAAAAAAAAGAAAAAAAGGAGATCATAATGTCTGATACATAGTAAACACTCAATAAATGTGAGTTGAATGGTATTATTCCTAGGAAGGATAACAGATGGTGATAAAAATCACTAAGCATAGTTCTTCCCTGCAAAGAACTACAGCAGATATTGAGGAAACAACTCAAAGAGAATGTCAGTTGCATCATCTTTGTTCATAATGGATGTGAAAATTATTTTTGCAATATTGATTTCTGTTCCGAGTGAAACTAAAACAGACCAATTTGTTCAATCTACAGAGAGATTTAGGTAGTGTTAAAGTGGCTCATTGGGAAAGTAGAAACCGAAGCCAACACAGCTCTCTCAGCCTGACCTTTATCAAACCCAAGCCAAAGACTGTGGTTGCATTTCTCAAAGTCCATTTGACAGATAGGAACTGTTAGTAACAGTCATACTTAGCAGAAATTCATTAACCTGCAGACCTTTCCCATTTGAGGAAATATTTTCTCAGTCTATTGAAAGCATACTCATTTCTCTAAGAACAACCTCATATGCACTTCCTCCTTGAAGTTTTTTTCAAGTTTTGCAGCCTGAAATGATCTCTACATCTTCTAGATATTATGGCAATTTCCTAGTGCTTCTATTATAAAACCCATCACCTTCCACTTTATATTACAGCAATTTGGGTACCTGTTTTATCCCCTCTTGGATTGCAAACTGCTTTAGAGGAGAGAGCTTGTTATTCATTTTATATTTCCACAGAATCTACTAGACTGTAGTTTTCTACCCACATATTTGCCAAATAAGTGCATGAATAATTAGAAAAATGGAGAAATGTTTGTGTAATGAGAGAAAAAAACTCTAATTACAAACAGAAGAATGTGATTTTGCATAATTTTTTATAATTTTATTAATTATTTTTCTCAAATGTATTTATTGAGCACTATTACTTGACAGATACTGCTATAGCTATGTGCTATGGTGAACATTGGGTAGACAAGGACCTTGCCCCTCAAGGAGATCACAAATAGGAATGAAGAAATGGAAGTGTTAGTCAATAATTGTAAAAATATGAAATAAGAGCTCTAGTGGAGGAGGGTTCAGGGGAGAGTGATAGCACAAAAGAAAAATGTACTCGTATTAAATTGAGGTTTGGAGAATGTGTGAGGGCATTTCCAGATGACTTTACAGTATAATAATAACAGCTGATCTATCAGGAGTTTACTAGGCTCTATTCAACTCCTTGAGTCCTCTCAATAAGCCTAGGAGGTACTATAATTATTACTATCCTATAGATGAAAAAACTGAGTCACTACAAATTAAGTATTTTGCCTAAGGTCATCACAGGTGCTGGTGAAATCAAAATTTGAGTACATGATGTTTGAACCCAGAGTCTACATCTTCAATCAAAATGATCTGGGTCTTGGAAAATGAGTAGGATTCACTTACATGGTATCTGTGAGGATGTTCATGGGGAGTTAGAGTGGTTTTATCAGTCAAGATTCTTCACTGTTTCATTCAAGTTTAATTACTGAATCTTGCTACCTTATGAAGCAATGAGAATCTATCAGAAAAACACCAGGATTTCCTGGAGTATCCAAGTAGTTGTTGAATACTCAAACTTCAGGAAGAGTGGGAACTATGTCAGATTAATGGGTCTTAACAGCTGGAGATAGTGGGTCTTCTCTTTGTGTATTCATTCTTGGATCAGGTGTAAATTCCTGGATCAATCAATTGTGGACAGAGGCAGGGTCATTGTCGCAGGGCAACCACTTACATTATGTATATAAGGTGCCATTTACATTATGAGCTATATACAGGGCAATGTGAAAAATGTTACCTGGAGTTGTGCAATATGAATACTCAAAAAGAAACTCTGTGGTAGCTGTGTGACTAATGAAGTACCACATGACTACCAACCAGGGCAGATTAGAGCAGAAACAAAGCAAAAGAATATTAAGACAATAGCTATCTGCTACAGGGATTGGAAGTGGGGATAACATTCAGAATTCCCATACACAAGTGAGTCTCTGATATTTTATAGCATCAGGAAATTTTTTTCTCCTTAGTCTCTGCTATGTCCAATGCAGTGTGGAGTTTCCAATAATCAAGGTCTCACCTCATGTGATTCTTGTTCTTCTTTAACTAAAAGTAATTTTAGACTGATTTCATCTGGATTAAAATATAGTAACCGCGCCCCCCTCCCCATTCAACATATTACTTGAACTTATGCTGACCTTCACATTCTCAGCTATTTTCCATCATGGTGTGATGGGGTGGGGAACTAATAAACTGAGTGTTTCATGATTTTAGTCAGTTGGTGGGAGATTCAAGATCAGGTTAGTGTATTCAAAGGTAAGTCGAGAAAAAGGCTGTTTGCTTTAATGGTGTCAATATTTCTCAGCTGCTTCACTTTGCCTATGTGAAAAAAGGGAGAATGCATGGAGAAAATAAAATAATACTATTATCCTATCATGTCTTTATTAAATATTACATCCCTATATGTGGATAATTGTATTTAATCCTCCAACTAACATACAGGTTTTCTTCCCCTTATTTTCCACAAAGGTGGTAACAAGTGGAGGGTGATTAAGTAATTAAAGTTTCACTGCTAGGAAATGGCACAGGTGGAACTAAAACCCACATCTCTATTTGTGCCTTCAGGTCCACCTGAAAATACATAAGAACAATTTCCGCAGGATCTGTGACTGCAACCAGAGTGGTGGGGCCCTCCAGGTTTATTGACACGTGTAATACGTTTACCAAGACACAAATCAACTGGCAAAATCACCTCCCTTTAAACTCAACACTTCAAGGGTGTGTTGTAATACATTCGATCAATTTCAACTTAATAGTGAAATAGAGGTCTTCATTTGATAAGCTCAGTTACTAAAGGCTGCAATACTTTTATTTAAAGTGGTAGAATTATTGTTTACTAATTACAGAATTTATGCCATTGGTAGCTTTTCCAACTCACAGATCTTCCCAAGTTTCTTTCTCCTTGAATGGGAGCCACATTCCTCTTCTTAGTATTGTGTATAAGTGGAGTTAACAGAAACTCATGTGAAATGGCTTTTTAAACCAGTAATACTTAATTAAATTTGAAAATAGAGAGGCACCACCAACACGTAGTAGAATAAATCCCATTGAAGTAGTGGCAATGCTGCACCACATTCTTGGTTTGTCAGTGACATTTATAAGGCCATTCTGGTCATGCTATAAATATAATGTAACCACCCAGGGCTTCATTTTTCTCATCTATCAATTATAATGCTTGTTCTACTTCCTAAAAGAGCAAAGGTTTGAATGAATGAATGTCCATGCAAGTTCTTTAATGAAATACAAAATATACTTACTGTTACATGTTGCTGTGCTTTACCTTAACACACATTTTAAAAGAATCCCCCCATTCTTCCCATTTTTCAAAGTGGAAAAATCAGGAAAAAGGAGGTTAAAAATAGAAGAGATATCTTCTAAAAGACTAAAAGAGGATAGTCCTAGGGGCCAAATAGCAAAAAGGGATTTTCTCTGAGGCAGGCTGGCTTTGGCGCATGATAATTTTCTTAAACATTAAGAACCCACTAACTTCAGCTAATAATGTCTGGGATCATGAACCCCCAAATGCCAAGATCCACTGTTTTCACATGTTTCTTGGCCTTTGTCATATTTTTGCACCTTTGATGCTATTTGGCAAAATCCTCCCTGAATATCTCACTTAAATGTAACTCTCAGGATTGTGAAGGTACATTGCCAAATGTGCAGCCTGAACAATCAGAGGTCAGAGGCAAGAATGTCTATCCTGCAAACAGAGCTCTGAACTGAAGGACTTACCAGTCCCTTTGAGATTTTGTTTTATGTAAATGTTCCCACCTCCTGGAGAGTCCTCCCTTATGACTTTGTTAGAAAGGCCATATATTTCCAGATTTCATTTAGAGAAAGTATTTGTTCATTCAGGGAAAGAGAAAAACTAATTCCCCGGGGCGCACTGACATTGATGACAAATAAAACCAGAGCCCAACAATGGTGCAAGACCAGGGGAACTTCAGCAAAGTAGAATGAAAGTCACAAGATGTTTCAACTGAACACAAATAAAAGGGAACCTTTTGAGAAACTGAAACCACCTACTTGAACTTTCTCTTTAAATGCATGTTTTGGGGACAGAGGAGGTGAGAGGAGGCTGTCTCTGGAAAGGTAGCCCTAGGGTCTTCAGAGCCAAACTTCTGGTCTCACCATTTTAGGTAAAGAAGGTTAAGTCTGTCTGAAATGGCATCAACTGGCTGAGAAACTGTTTGACCTTCAATGGATTGTCAGGCATTCTTTTGCTTGAGTGGCTGAATGAAGAGTATGTCATTCTGTCATAGCAAAAATCTGGAGAAGGGGAAAAAAATTAAATCGATGCTCTTCATCTCAAAAAGGCTTAGTTTCATTGGCATCTAACTGACACAAATACTCTTTTCTAGGTTTCTATTTGCTGATAGTAATTAAACATTTCTGCCTTTGACTTCACAGCCAAATGCCTTTGCTGGTGAGTAGGACAATATTCTCCTGTTTTAAAGGACAGGGTTGGAAATTTTGCTCATTCTAAATGCCTCTGGTTGCAGACATGTATATGCCTGGATTCTCCTTCTCTTTATAAAATCTATTCCACTCATCAAACATAAGAACCTATTAAACTAAAAACAAAACACTAAAAATCTATAATGTGCAACAAATTGATATTTGTTGTCCTGTTTTAGCTGTTAATTAGGGCCTATCCATAGAAAAATCTGGATTTCAGATGAATAATTTAAGCAATTGATAAACTTCCAGGTCTTCAGTTATTTATTAAAGCATAGAAAGGTGAATTTAAAAAAGAAAGAAAAGAGGGTGAAAATAAGGCAACTGAGAGATCTAGGTGACACAAATTGTTCCAACCTTGAAGCCTTGATTGCCTCACCTTTGTTTGGTTGCTGGCTTCTGTTTGCACTGCACCACCTCTGAGGTTAGATAGCAGTGAAATGGTACTGTGATTGACCACATTTTTTTCCCAAGACAATGGTAAGATATGGAGACTTCTTTCCCTTAAGAAAAGAGTGAATAGCAATTGTCCTGTGTGCCTTTCAATAACTAGTAAGATTAACCCCAGAGAAACCTCTTGTAGCTGGGACATTGATTGTTCTTTCTCATCTGGGCCAGAGTCTATTTGAGGAGAATCTGCCCCATCCTTAAAAGGGATGGGGATGAGGGGAGGTCAGGAGTTAGACAGTCTCATTTTCTTCTTTAGAATTCCTGTGCTCAGGACAGGTCTCTACACACAGTCTAGTTGAGAATTGGGGCCATCACCCAGAGACTTTAGACCCTAAAAATACTTTATTTAGAGACTTATATACTTTAGAAAGTTTTGCTTTTTATTTCTTGTTTCAACTTAGCTGAAAATTACCTTCAGATTCCATTCTGCTTTGCCACGGTTGATCATAACACAGTCTTCCTACATTATTCAAGAAACTGAAGGTCTGAAACTAAGCAGAAGAAATTCAAGAAATATCGTAACAAATATTAAATGCTAGATAAATGGAATTCAGATTATAAAGGTCTCAAAATGAGCCTTTTCTTCTTTCCCCCTTTTTTTTCTTAATTTATACAATTTAAAGAACTTCTTCATTCTTATAGAAGGTATGTGAATTAGACTCTTGGAGCAGCAAAAATGTGTCTTTATTTAGATAATCTTTCTTGTCAATATTCAAATAAAAACCTTTTATCATGGACCTATTAAGGTTTTAGAGTTCTTGTTAACTTTAGAAGTTAGAGCAACATCAATCAATAATATAAACATGCACAATGCAAGCCACTGGGTTAAGAAGATTTGGGATTTAATCTGAGTTGGGAAGATATTGGTGTGAAAAACAAAGGAAAGGAGAGCTGTGTCTGAAGTTCTTTGCCTTTTCCAAGATAGTCACACACCTAAATTATCTGGATGTGACCTATTTTTTTACCTACTGTCCTCATAAATTTCTGAGGTTAAGCTTTTTCCATATTTATGTTTATATATATATATAATACCTTATTTCTGATCTTCATTACAACCCTGAAAGTTGATATTGATCAACTTAGATTGCAAAACTTGTGACACAGCTTGGAACTGACCCATCTTGCTTTGAAGTCAATACTATTACAATGCACCATGCTACCTATGAATAATCAATGATGTGGCAATGGAAGTAAACATGGTGTTTAAATATTGCCAAGGACTCTATGGTAGGTATGTTGAGCATACATGTTGGGGAATAGGCACATTAAGTTTAAATAGATTGATTAGGATCAGCTAATCTTTACCTCTTCAAATATCAGAGGTGAAGATTGAACTCTATTCTGGAGGCTACAGAGAGATATTCAAGTAGGAATATGGTGTGTATGGTATTGAGATCATAAATAATAGACATATTTCACTATAACTTTCATTTTTTGCACCTACACAGAGCCAAGAATATAATAGGTACAGATCAATAAATATTTTATGAAAGAACAAGTGAAATTCAGTTATAAAATAATTTAGTAGACTAATTAAAAATTAAAGTAGGAGCCACAATCAGTTCTATTCATGAACTACATTTCATTGATCAATTTTGATGCCAGAGGCAGCCTTTGAACCCAAGTTCCTTTCATTTCTAAACACTCATTGAACAATTATATATTAAGTATCAGCTATGTGCAATAAATATATTTTCAGTATCTGCTATTCACAACAAATTTATATTGAACACGTGCTATTAAAAGAACCAATTTGGTGCTTTGTAGATACCAAGAAGTTTAAAATAATACCTCTCTTTCAAAATACTTAAAATCTTTCTACAGAGATTTTAGTCATTTGAAAGCTTTATTAATAATAAAAGAGCAATAGAGATTCACTAGTTAAAATATAAGGAAATACATGATTATGTAGCAGGTAATGGCTCAGATAATATTAAGTAATTCAACCCCTATAGCAAATTATCTTCCATGTTTAAAGGGAAGATTCTATGTATCTTTGAGGAATGTCAGAATATTACATAAATAAGTTGTGTAGTGAATATAGTGAATTGGGTGCTTAGAGTGTTACTTACCAATATATTACAATTGCATGAAATAAAATCAGAAAAATTATACATCTTGGTGAGTTCCAAATGAAGAGAATGTTGAGTTTTCATACAGGCATTGACTATAACCATCAAATCGTGAAGGAAATGATTCATGGAAATGAAAGAAATGACAGGATCCTACCACTGTGACTTGGTAACCACACCATAAATCCAGGACAAAAGTCTTCAATGAAACCAATCCCATGGTCTCTTCTAGGAAGCCTCTTATTACTCTTCCCCCTAGCTCCATGATTTTTCAAGGTCCATACTTTTTTTTTCATCTGTTGAAGGACACTGCTACTGATATTTGAACATGTTAGACAGCCACAGACAGATTTTGAACAGTGACAATTTCTGCCCCGGGTTCCCTCTCCGGGTTCACTATAACCATTTTTATTGAAATCACCCCTTCCTGGATCTAAGGTATATCCATTACATGTGTCTATGTAAGCCAGCTTGCCCTCCATCCAGGTAGGAAGGAATTACTGTACTCATGGTATAGTAATCATTTTACCAAAGGAAGCATCTCACCACTCTTGGCCACTTCCTCCATAAAAAAAAAAAAAAAAAAAAAAATGCAAGTTATCCAGATCATGTCCATTCTCAAATCCAAATCAAGCTATATATATGGCTGGGAAGGTGGCTGTATATTATAAGGAGCGTTAGAGACACACTCACATCCCTGAATGATCTGCAAAAGTGTACTTCCCTGCAGTTGGAAGTCCCTACGTGAATAAACCCTTCCTGAGACATGTACTCAAATGCAAATGCTCTCCTTGTACAGAGGTATCTCCGCTCATTAGCAACATAAATTTTGGGTTGGCATAAAACCTATAGTTAGATCTATCCTATAAGTTAGATAATTTTCAACAGGGTTGAAGGATCAGGAAAAATGTGACCAACATTATTGCTGGGGAAGGAGGAACTTATTTGGGAGGTCTACACAGGGAATCAAGCAAGGTTCACAGACCATTCCATGGCTGTATGGGAAGGGATGCATTTTTAAAAGAAAATGTTTAGTACTGTAAAGATATATATATATATATATATATATATATATATATATATATATATATATAAATTTCACAATCTGAGCAATGGCCAGGTTATACAGTTTACCTGAAAGAGCTGAGATTTATATTTAATTTCTAGACAGTTGAATAACTGTGCCCCTTCCATTTTATCTACCCTTGTAAAGGTTAAAAATATTCAGTTATTTCTAGATTTTAGATATTCTTCCTCCATTAACACCATTAACAAGACACATCAGGTCTCTTCAATGTAGATGAAACTGGGTGAAGATCATGACCCTGCTATGGATGAATGTTGGTTAAAGGATTCAGACCTAAGTCTGCCTCTGTATTTTAATTCATTATGTAAATCCTGAAACACTTCTTCAGATATATTCAAACTCTTCTTTATGTTGTAATCTATATGATAATGCTATGAAAATCCCATCAAGCATTCTATCCTGCTCCATTCTTTGATGATTTACAAACTGATGGTACCTACTCTGTCAGAGGACAGTTCTCTCCAGCTATCAATGACATAAAGGCATTTTCAAGGTGGTTGAATTACATGTCTCTATTACCTGTCAGCCGACGAGAAGTGCGACTATATTAATAGTCTCAAATAGGGGCAAAAGTATGTAAGAGCAAAGAGGTTAGCTTAATCATTCAATTCACCAATAATTTACTGGAATAATTTGTGCATAATACCAACCTAAAGTATACATTGTATTGTTAAATGAAAGAGAGGGAGGCTTAATGATAGTTGCCATTTACTTTACTAGAAGAACTTTAGAAAAATTCTCAAGGATCTCAGCACCATGTGAAATAGAAATTATCCCAGGTTTATAGTTTTCTTGTTTTTTGTTTTTGTTTTTAAGAGATGAAGAAACTAAGGCTTAGAAAGATTAACTTTTACAATGACCACATGAATACCTAGTGGTAAAGCTGCAATTTAAGCCAGATCTGTGACTCTGAAGCCAGCACTTGATGCTTGCACTCTTCCATATTACTCTCTAAATAGCCCTCTTACCACTGCCATAGTCCAAATGTCCTCTTGAATCAGACTTGACAGTCATCTCTGACATGGTAAGGATGTAGAAGTGATAAGTGGTCAGCTAAAGTGTCATCCTTCCAGCCTTTGTTTTTGGAATGAACTATAACAATGTAGGGCATTATAGGTAGATTCAAGCCATCTTGGTTTCTAACCCATTGTTAGAGGAAATTAGTCAGTAAGAAAGAGGAATTAGTCAGTAAGCTCAGTCACAAGGCGAGGTTTAATAACTTCTTACTACAAATAGACATAGCATCTGGATTTCTTGGGAGGAACTTGCAGACATAGCCTTCCCTCTTTTATACTCGCTTTGCCCATCCCTCTTTCCCAAGACCACACTCAGGTTAAACTAATACCTATGGCTTGCCTGTCTTAAATCCCATTTTATCACCCTTCCAATTCATTCTTCTTCTTTTTTTTTTTTTTTTTTGAGACAGAGTCTCGCTTTGTTGCCTAGGCTAGAGTGAGTGCCATGGCGTCAGCCTAGCTCACAGCAACCTCAAACTCCTGGGCTCAAGCGATCCTACTGCCTCAGCCTCCCAAGTAGCTGGGACTACAGGCATTCGCCACCATGCCCGGCTAATTTTTTTTTATATATATTAGTTGGCCAATTAGTTTCTTTCTATTTATAGTAGAGACGGGGTCTCGCTCTTGCTCAGGCTGGTTTCGAACTCCCGACCTCGAGCAATCCACCCGCCTCAGCCTCCCAGAGAGCTAGGATTACAGGCGTGAGCCACCGCGCCCGGCTTCAATTCATTCTTCTTTTACCCTCTGATTGTAGCCATGCCAAGAAACTTAGCATGCGTAGCTTACTAGCTCCTCTAAATAAGGCAATGTTTCTCCCACTGTTTGTCAGAACCACCAAAGAAAATTTTTGCCTCCCTCTCTACCATTCCTTATTTCTTCCACTTGACTGTTAGGTCTGGGTTGGGTTGCAGTTTTCTACAACATAAACTTTGAGAATAAAATCCTAAGAGATTTTAGTCTTCCACCTGTACCTACAGAGTGTAATTATGCCATGACTGGAAGAATTCTTATAACCCTGACATGGTTCTGTCTGATTATATTACCTATCAAGTGGAAAAATTCACTTTGAGAAACTGTAATTTTCCCATGCAGAGAGACCATGTCTGCCTTGTTTATTGGTGTATCTTGAAAGGCATTTCTAAGATATGGTACATAATAAGATCAAATGAAACAAAATTTGTTTCATTTGAATCAATGGCTGGAATACTGAATAAATGGAAGAATGGATGAAAGGCATACCTGTTGGTTGAACTACACTATTCATTCCTCTCCACCACATACACTATGTCCCCATGATAATAATGACCTTAAACTGTCCCTGATCCTTACAATTAAGGACTTATTATATCACATTGGATCAGTCTCTTTCCCAGGATAACTAGACAAAATATCTATGAATGGTATTATGGACTAGGAGAGTTTTCAACAACCTAAAGGAAGTATCAAGTTCTCCTATCACTCCTTTTTATTTCCTGAAGTTGAGTTTGTTGTATTATACAACATACTGTGCTTCCCCGAAAATAATTTTTCTTCAAGAAGACGACTTAGGGTTTATTTTCGGGGGATGTGTTATTTCTCTTAAGTACAGTACAGCAATCTACATTTATTCAAATATAGTTAAGTCGTCTTCTTCTGGAACATCAACATAACTCTCTAAACCCCAAATTCCATCCTGAATTTCTTGGGACTCTATCTCTTTTAGAACCATTGGCCCCAAGTCGAGCAATAGAGCTCTCATGGGGCAGATGAAAAGGGCTGCTCGTCTTCTTTACCGCTCCGTGACGAAATGCTTGGGTTGTGCAAATATGCTGCATAGCCACGCCCATCACTAGGTCTTATTTTAGGGTAGGGTTTATATTGTGCAAATGCTTAGAAATCCTGCTAGGGCTTATTTTATGGGTAGGTCTTATTTTGGGGGAAACACGGTATTTATTAAAGCAACAAACATTCACACTACACATTTTTAATCCCAATTCTAATTGTTTTTGTTTGTCTGTATTTTGTTTTTTTCATTAAAAACCTTCATCCAAACTGAACCACTTCAATTTTGCTTAGTTTATAAACCCCAAAGAAATTTTAGCTAGAGGTGGTATGACCATAGCTGGAGTATATATTCATAAAAAACAATATTGGTAAGAACATGCCTTTGGTTTTTATGATAGGTTTTACATCAGATTTTTCAATTACTTAAAAGTTTTTTTTTAAATGTATACCATATGCCTACTTTTTTTGACATTTATAAAGAAGGTTATTCTACGCCTGAGCTCTTTGGTTATCTGACTACTAGGGAATATGAGGCAGAGAACACTTACTGCAAGGAAAATGTTCTTTTATAGCATCCTTTAGTATGCATTATAGCTCTAAAAGAAATAGAAGCCCAGATTTCCAAATATATTAGGTTCCTAAAGTTATCACTCAACAATATTTGACACAAGCAGAGGCGATAGGTGAAGTTTGCACAGTCCTTGTTAAACCCTGGGTTTAAGGATTTTTTTTTTTAGGACATTGATATTAAAATGGGATCGTTAAAAATATACTGCCATTCTAGCAGCATAAAAAATGCATACAATAAGTTCACACAATGCATACCGATAATGACTCAACAAAATAAATGGCGAAATGAAACCAGCATTGCTCACACTGTGTTTAAAATAACCTTTAGGCATTTGATGATTTTTATTGGTAACAATTTGGTGGCAAACTACTCAGTGTAAAAGAATAGTTTAAAAGCTAATAGGAAAAATCTGGCATTAATAATGTGGTAGATTACAGTGAGAACAATAGTGAGGTTACTGCAGAGAGCAATGTATCTGGATAATTAAACTTGAACCATTTTGGTTCTACAGCAATATAAGATATGCCCTCTGAGAAGATGAGAGACCCCATATGCAAAGCTAACTCTAAGAGAAAGAAGTTGGCTTCTTGGTTACACAAGTAGATTGAAATTGCATGTTGAGCAATGCAGAGAAGGGTAGGTAGGTCACTGGGATTCATTAATCATCCTCTCTCTGCTTTATTTTTCTTTAACTCCAAAGGTTATTATTATCATTCTAATCTTGAATTATGTTGGTAAATACTATCCCTCCCTCTTAAATTAATCTGTTCCAGAATCCTGAATAAACAACTTAAATTTGCAAAAGATCTTGGATATGCATGCCAAGATAAACTACAGATAGAATTATCCATAGCTTGAAATTAAAGTTAAAATCCTGGTGCAGTTACTTCTTCCAGATATCTGCGAATAGGCCAAACTTTGTGTTTCAGTTTCTCAGTAAGCATGATAATGAAGGAAATGTTAATCATAATCTTATGATGCAGAGTGATTAATAAGTGATTAGGACTTGTCGTATCTAGATGATTTTGTTGGCAGTCTTGGATATGTGTTTCTTGAAAATCCACTACTGTCTGGTATTGATTCTGACAATTAGTATATAAAAAAATTACAGTATTTTATTAATAACCAAACCATAACAGGAGTGGATCTGGGCATAGCCAATGAACAGCATATGATCAGGGCTGTTTATTATTATTATTATTTTAATTTTTTTTTTTTTTACTTTTAAAGGGAGGGCGCTTTCTTTTTTTCTTTTATTTTTTGAGACAGAGTCTTACTTTGTTGCCCAGGCTAGAGTGAGTGCCGTGGCGTCAGCCTAGCTCACAGCAACCTCAAACTCCTGGGCCTAAGCAATCCTACTGCCTCAGCCTCCCAAGTAGCTGGGTCCATAGGCATGCACCACCATGCCTGGCTAATTTTTTCTATATATATTAGTTGGCCAATTAATTTCTTTCCATTTATATTAGAGACAGGGTCTTGCTCTTACTTAGGCTGGCTTCGAACTCCCAACCTGGAGCAATCTGCCTGCCTCAGCCTCCCAGAGAGCCAGCATTATAGGCATGAGCCACCGGCCCGGCCAGGGCTGTTTAGATTTCAATGTAGAGGACACACTTAAAAGCAAAAATAACAAAATAATATAATAATAACACAATAGCAAAAATAACAACTGTCGGATCATCCTATTGTTATATTCTATTTATTCTTTTGAAGTTCTTTTTTATTTATAGAATTTTTTATTTTGTTTTTGTTTTGTTTTTTGATTTCTATCATGTTAACTTTGTCAAAATTTTAGATGAGAAACAGAGCATCTTAGATGCATTTTTAATTATGGGACTCTTAAACTCCATATTTGAAGAGAAAAAGCCAAGTATTTTTTTATTCTGGCTAGTCTAAACATCTCTTCAAAATCCTGAGTTCAAAATCTGTCAAAGACTCCATAGTTTCTCACACCTGAGGATCACATGAAACTTTTCAGTAATATATTAGTCACATTTCATATCACACATAGTAATCACAACAGCATTATGATGCTATATGATACACATGTTGAGCCCCTGTGGACTGATAAAGAAATCTGAGCCCAGGGAGCTTTGAAAATTTGTTCAAATAAAAAATCAGGGTCTTATACATAGAGACCTTGCATGGTTGAATTAAACATAGAGTCAGCTGTCATGATATAAAAGAAGTTTTGAGTTTGGGTAATTAGATTGTGTTAGAACATCACAAAATAACTGCTGAAAATGTTTTAAACAAGGAAATCTAAAAAGGAGTCAAAAATGGGAAAACCACCACCACATACATCCCAGCAAACCCAAACCACCCAAGGGAGGAGGCGGGAGAGGCTTTTCTCTGTTTCAGTTTAACAAATGACCCTGAATTCAGATCTGTGATACTAACTCTCAGTACTTTTATACATAGAGTTACCAGCAAGGGAAAAGTGTTTTTAGCTCCTGAGTGATATTCTCTAACATGCCAAAGTTTCTTTTATACCCTAGAAGTCATCCCCATAGGACTGATAAATGGCCAAGAAGAAGCAGCAGGAAAGAAGGACGGGGGTGGGGGGTGGGCTTGGGGGGGATGTAGGAGGGGAGGAGGAGTGAGAGAGAGAGGAAGGAGAGGAAGGAAGAAAAGGAAAGAATTCCCAGTCCTCTCCTGCGCTCCTGAATTTTTTAGCCACAGACATAGCACCAGGATGCTCTTTCAGATTCAATTCAATGGAATTTGGCTCTTAATCAAGAGCCAGGAAAAGCCCAGAAAAAGGACCCAGAAAAGGTCCCCAAAAGGACCCAGAAAGAGCCATGCTGACCCCAAATGGCAGCCATATGTAAGGATCACATCTTCTCTCTTCCCTCATATTCCTGGCCCATGCATTTGCTTTCTTAAAGCAAGAAGTATCTAAAAGAGTGGGGAGAGGGAAGCTGTTAGATAGGAGAAGAAGGAAAACAAGAAGAAGAAGAAGAAGAAAAAAAAATAACCTGATTGCAGCTTAGCTTTGTGAATTCAAGAAGTGTGTGTTTGAAAAATGAAGGTGCATAAGTTAGTGTAGCTCCGGGGCGCCTGCTTCCCTAGTGTTAGCATAGCTGACACACTGACAGTTTATATGGAATTTATGTGCCTATTTCCTCTGCTTTTTATGGGAAAACATGTTGTTACCTTACAGCTGCCCACATCACATGGCGCCAATCCGCCTCTGAGCCATAGAGCACCTTTCTCAAGGAAACATACATACATCAAGGGCTTATGTATTTTTTACAATGTTGTAAGGGGAAAATAATAAAATATGGGTTATTGTGTACACCATTCCACGGTTTAATTTTTTTTTATTTCACTGGTTTAATTGACTCTGACCATTTTTATTACCCTTTTCCCCACCTCATCTCGCCATTTTAATTGTTTATGTGTTTGTGTACAATTGGATCACATCTGGAAAAGGACAGGAGCTGTAACCACAACTTAAAAGCCAATTGCAGAGCTTTAAAAAGTAAATAAAGCATTTAAGCTGCCACATCAGTAGGAAGATATATGCAGATGTAAACAGAAGGAAATGTACATTTTAAAGTAAAATGCTTAAAAATAAGCTCCTCTTTTCAATCACCTGCAGGA
The DNA here is from genome assembly GCF_040939455.1 of Microcebus murinus. NCBI lineage: Eukaryota > Metazoa > Chordata > Mammalia > Primates > Cheirogaleidae > Microcebus > Microcebus murinus. Next base: position 29,581,212 of record NC_134120.1, on the reverse strand, counting down.
GCCCTGGATCCTTTGTGCTCTCTGGCTGGAGGAGGCAGGGTAGGAGGAAGCACAGCAGGGGGCTCGCTCTGCCTCTTCACTTCCACTGCAAGAAAATTTGCATGGGCCAGAGGCAGAGTCTTTGCCTGAGCATACCGGAGAAGCAGGATGTTCATGACCAAGGGCAGAGGGGCCTTTCCACCTCCTCCTTGACTCTGATCTGCTCTCTTGCCAATACCCCTAACACTTGCCATCAGCCAGTTTAACACCCTCAACCATGGCATTGCAGCATTTCTTCCAGGATACATCCCATTTTCTTTTTAGTTTCTATTTCTATTCTTTCAATGAAATTATGGGAGAAAAATAAACTATGTATGCCAATTTACATTTCCTACAGTCATCTACGTTTCGAAATAGGACCTCATTGTGATAAATCGATTTTTAATTGGGAAGTGAAGAATGTAATGTATTGAGAGGAAAAAAAATTGGAGACAGAGTAATGAATTCAAATTGTAGGAGGTACCTTACTCTTTGCAATACACAGACAGGACTGGCTCTGCAATACACAGACAGGACCCTCCAATAGGCAATAAATGGAAATACAATTCAGCAATTATCTTGCCAAGCTCTCCTCAAATTTGTCTGACCAAGCTTCCTGGGATACCCCATATTGTTAGGCAACAAAACATGAAGGAAGTTTTCACTTAAGGGGAAAGATAATGTATGTGAACTTAGCCTTCTAGTGAGTAGGTTGAACTCTAAATAATGCAAAGAATTCTCTAATTGCTACCCGTGTGTGTGTGTGTGTGTGTGTGTGTGTGTGTGTGTGTGTGTGTGTGCATCTTGAGCATCCAAGCTTGATAATCTTGTCATAGTGAGTGCCCAGAAATTTTATATTGGCTAATTCATTGGGAAGGTGGAGGTGTTATTGTACCCTTCTACCAAGCCACCTTTTGAATAAAAACATTTTCTAAGTGAATAGAAAAACAACCTAAGATGCTGGTACTGGAAGGATCAGCCTGCGGTGGTAAGGGGCACATGATCAGCAGTCCACTCACTGATATTCCCTGCAATCCACCCACTGATAATCCCTTTCTTCTCAGGGTGCCAGCGAATTACAGCAAAATCAATGAAGTCTTTCAGTGTATTGTTCTTCTCCCTGTCACACTTTAGCCTCCAAAATGACACATCGTCTCCATTATTGCTCTTTAGCAAAACTGAGACAGGGCTAAACTATTTAACACATTTATAAGGGATCTTCAATAACAAATAGCAAATAAACACACCTTTTTTTGAATTAAGTTGCCTTTTTTCCCAAGATTTGGGTTATTCATCTTTGTGTCCATCCCACCCTTGAACTGGTCCCCTCTCTAACTCCTACTCTGCTCCACATGGCAGAGGTCCTTTTTAACCCTATTGCTAGGATCCCTCAAAATCCAGATCAAGAAAAATCAAGAAATCCAGGTAGTCTACTTCAAATATATGAGATCCTATCATATGGAAGAGAAATTTGACTTGCTCTGTGCAGTTCTGTGTGTGAAATTATGACCAATTTAGGTGGCGTGAAGATAAGGCCCAGGATGAGGAGGAAACCTCTAACGAGTAGCTCTGGATTACAAGAGAATGAGAAGCTTTAGGAGACAAAGAGTCAGAAGTAGAACTTGAAAGAGCAGCAAGGACATAGGACACTCAGACATGAGGGTTGGAGTGGTTCATAAAGTTGCCTATAGGGCAATCATCCTCTAAATCTGAAGGCCAATGACTCTATCATGGTTTCAGTTTAACATTAACATTCTTAAAGAAAGAGCTCTAAAGGAAGAGGCCCCACACTGATGTAATTCGTACTATTGTTAGGTAGCAATGAGGTTTGCCAAATCCTAGGTCTGGATAAATTTCTATGGTGGGATAAATGCTGGGAGGACTCGATTACCTGCAACACATAAGTCTTTGTGATATCAAAGACAGCAGGGTGGTATTTGTTCTCTCTTGCAGTTATTTAGATAATGTTTGGGATAAGTTTTCGGTTTGGTTTTTATCTGTTATTGGTTTGAAGTTTCATGTATGCTTATCCTATTTATAAAAGGGTTGTGTACATCCTAGCTCACAGCTCTCTTGGCATTGTTTCTGAGGGATAGTAATCTGTTCTGCATTTTTCTTGCCCTTCAGTTGTTCCCCCAAACCAGGGATGTATACAAGAAGAAATATGACAAATACAATCTGCTTTCATGTCAACGTGCATTTATTTAAAGTGAGAAGCCAAAGAGATCGGAAAATCTGTACACCCAAATTTGTACAACCAGTGTCCCTGATGCTAATAACACAGAACGAACAGGTAACAACTTCAACTTTCTGCAATAAGCAATAGGATAAACAAAGATTATACCGTCCATGATGTCCATGTGCATGTGTGTGTGTTTACACTTTCATTGAAAGAAGACATTTGAAAAGCACCCATTTTACTGGATTTTTTCTATAACTCCTAATCTTAGCCTAAAAAGGAAAAAGAACACAAGTATAGAGAGGTTGGCCTGAGAGGGATCTTAGAGAGTCTTCAATTCAACTGTCTTATTTTACTGATGGGATGTTTGAAGCCATAGGGGGTGGGGAATGGTAAAATGGCTTTTCCACAGTTGCACAGCTCTTTAATGGAAGAACTAAGATTGGCAGCAGTCCACTGCTCTTTCTTTCATAGTACCCTTTGGGCAAATCACTGATGAGTTTTTCAGTAGCTTGGGCAGATTGGTGGTTTAATCAAAGATTGTTATTGAAGTTAATTTTGTGCATCTACAATAGTGAATTATGGGTTGTAGGACACTGAGGGCCACACTTAGAAAGTTGCTTTTCATAGGTATCCTAGTGTACTACCAACAGGAAGCCCACTAAGTTTTTGATGAAGAGTGAGACTTAATAAAAGGATTATATGTATAACAAAAACAGCTAATATTTATTGAATGCTTACTCTGTCAATCTCAGTTCTAAGGGTTTTTGCGTATTAACCTTATAAAATCCCTAATACGGAACAATGATGTAAGTAACATAAATATTCTACTTTACAGAATGAGGAAACTGAGATTCAGTATACATGCTCAATATCACAGTTAGTAGAGGTGGAAGCAGAATTGCAGTCTAAGCAATACCATTCCAGGGGCTGCTCTTTTAACCACCAAGCTATTTTGTCTCCCTTGCAGAATCAGTGTACCATAGACGGTTACTTATGTTGTGTGACTTAAGAAGAGAGAACAGTCCCAGAATGTCTTTTCTTTTTCTTTATCAGTTCCTGAAGTCTCTAGTGAGTCTAGACAGTGTTATCAGCAGAAATATGTATATGTGTGTGTGTGTGGTGTTCAAAAATGTTACAAAAGAAAGGTACTACAGTATTTAAACTTACTACTACTACATAGTTAATTGTCACTTTGGAAAACATAGCTCTGAAAGAAAAGCACCCAGGGCAGGTAATTTTTTGAAACTTGGTGGTATTGATAGAAAAATCTAGACCCTACAAGGACTTATCAAGAGTAAGATAAGTTGTGCTAGTGTAATAAGTTTTAGGAATCTAGGGGAAGAGAGAAGGCACTGGGATTCTGAAAGCAAAGAAAAGAAAAATGAAAGAAGAAGCAAATATATGAGTATATTGCATATATATTCTATTTCATAATATGTATGCATGTATAATCTACATCATAATTTATATTCCCGTATACAATTTAATTCTTACAATTGAACTTACAGCACATGTGCACTCCTCCTATCCTTTAATAACTGAAGTTCCAGTTTAAACTCATTACTTCTTCAGTCTTTTCATTAAATTACATTTCTGCTATCTGGTTTAGGTCATTAGATCCCTCACCTCTGGATTGGTGTGTTAGGTTGGATATACTATGAATTCTTCTTTTGAACATTGCCTCTTTTTTCTCTAATTCCATTTTAATCAAGTCACTAGTTAGCTCAAATATCTTCTCTAAGTTTCTACTTTCTAAAGGATAAAACTGTTTATCCTATCCTTCAAGCCCATCCACATCTAACCTGAACCTTGAGCCAGCCTTTTCAGTCCATAACTTCTTTCACAAGTCCAGTCAGTTGGGTCCACTGGCCATTCTCAGAATACGCTCTGGCTTCCTGCTTCTGAAACTTTGCCCCTGGCATTCCCTCCACTTCTAATCTCCCCTATTCCCGATTTCAAAATCCTAACCATTCTCAAGGCCCAGCTCAACTGCCACCTACTTCTGGAAGCTTTTATTGTCCCAATTAAAAAAAAAAATGTTTTCTAGTGAGTTTTAATGGACCGATAATGATGTAACACCAATTGCATGCTACCTTGAATTATAGTTATTTATATGGAAGTTAAGTATTCAGTAGTGACTCAATCAATGTCTTCAAACCTCCTTTATTGCTAGATATGTTCTTTTTGAGCCAAAGCACAATATTTTGTACTCCACCCAGTCTCTAGAACTGTGCCTGGAATCATGCTTCAAACATACAAGAAATCTAAATGAAGCTCTGATAAATGAATAGGTGATAGATGTTTCATGATTTGTCCACTTGCTAGTATTTTCATTCCATCTCTTGCTGGTCTCTCCTATACTCACTACTAGTTACCAGGCCTCCTTCGTCATTCTGAAAACCTTCAAGAACAGCCTCCCTCAGGATTTTCTCTAGTTGAAATGTTTTTCCCATGCATATGAGCCAGGCTCATGTCCTCGGTGGAAGCAGATCTCTGCTCAAACGTTACCTGATTATAGAGGCTTTCCCTGACTGCCTTGTGTAAAATAGTAGTTCTTTCTCACCATCACTTTCAATCTCCCTGGCCTTGCTTTGTTTTCTTCAACCACTTGTCATCACCTGATATTTTATTCATTCATTTGCCTGTTTATTGTCTATCTCTTCCCAGCTCAAACTAAAATTCATGAGAACACTGAGTTTGTGTTACTTATAATGGGGGTATGACTAAGATCTAGTAGAATCTTGATTAATATCTACCAAATGAATAAAGGAGTGAATTATTTAATGGTTAATTTTTTTTTATCATTTTTAGCTGGGCATGAATTCAAGAGAACATAGAGTGCATTGCTTTCTCCTAATCAAGGTAATTTTAAATAATAATAATAAAAAACATAAAGCAAAGTCTTATATTATAGTTTGGATGCATTCACCTGAATTGTTAGTACATATAGATAAGGGAGCTTGGCTCAAGGGAATCAAACCATTCTCTGGACCCAGCTGCCAATTTGTGGAGAATGCTGAGGACAGAAGAGTATGTTGAACAGCAGCAATCATGTGCACTCAGCAACATGCAGACCATGGGACTGCTCTGCAGGGCAAACACCCCAGAGTTTTCAACAGACAAATTTTAAAGACAAGAAAAGAATGGAAGGAGAACTTGTAGACTAAAAGAGACATATTAAGTTTTAAAATAGGCAAAACTAAACTAAACTACTCTGGAGTTGTATGGTTGGGTGATAAAATCATAAAGCAATACATGGAGGTGATTACTATGGACGTCAGGAGATGCGTTACTGTGACAGGAGGAAGGTGCTGGGTTAGGACACAGCCCACAGAGAGGCTTCTGGGGTAGGTGGCAAAGTTCCACTTTTTGACCTGGGTGGTAAAGTCAGGAATACATGCCTTACAGTGAGTAGCTAAACCGTGCATTTTGTTTGTGTGTGTGTGTGTGTGTGTGTGTGTGTGTGTGTACATGTGGGTTTTATTTTATGATAAAATAAAACCTATTTGTTTTACATAAAGAGAGGCAACAAAGGGCTTGACTCCAAAGTAGAGGGTTTACACTTCAAAATTTCAATTCACACTTCTGTATCCTCTTTTCAGTATGGCCTGTCTGGTGCCTTGTCTTGTTATCCACTATGAGTGTACTGAATGATGCATTTGATGAATTCTGGAACTTAATTCCTCTGCCTCACCACCTCCACCCACTGTCCTCTCTCCTTCACTCTCCCCTTGAATTCAGAAATCAGTGTGGGTCTCAATGACTTGTCACATGCTTCTTAGGAAGGCTTAGGAAAATCACTTTCTATTTTCCTCATTAGGAAGGAAGGAAGGAAGGAAGGAAGGAAGGAAGGAAGGAAGGAAGGAAGGAAGGAAGGAAGGAAGGAAGAGAGGGAGGGAGGGAGGGAGGGAAGGAGGAAAAGAGGAGGGAAAAAGGAAGAGGTAGAGAGAAAAAAAGGAAAAATAGTTTTTTATTTATATTGTGTCTTTGCCTACAGCTCCACCTTGGGTGAAAGGGAAAGTAAGTGGGGTCTAAATGAAGATTATGTTTATTCATTTATTTTCCATACAGAGGAAATATTGGTCTTCAAACAGCTTTAAGAATAATTAAAGCAATGCTGAAATGTATGGATTGATTTCGAATTTCCTCACAGGAGTGATTAATTGCATTTTGGACTTTGAGAAATTCCAAAGGAGATTGCAACAGAAGAGAATCCTGATCCCGAGCCATGTCTGGCATGTTTTTGTTGTTGTTGTTGCTCTCCCTTTGTGTTGTTATTAAAATTGCAGCTGTGAATACATACAGACAAGAATGTGCCCAGTGCTGAAAAAGAGTTGAAGAACAGCCCCCACCAAGGCACCGAACATCAGTAGAAATTTTACAACGTGCTAGAGACACTCGGTCAATAATCTAGTAGAAAACAATCAATATATGAACACGACAGAAACCCAAAGCTAGACTACTTATGTGATGTACTAACGATATGAAGTGATGTGATTGGGGTATTTTGCTACTTTTGACACTGCAAATGACATGATTTAGTTTAATATGACCATGATCTCAAGAATCCAGTGGAACAGAATGAATTTTTCTTCCGGTGAAACTGCAGTCCTTGTAGCTCCTTTGGCACATTTTCCTTGCCAGAGATAAGCATTGGGCTGCATCCCCAAAGCTGGCATGCTCTCTGTGTCTCGGTGTCTAGGACCCTACTCTGTAGCATATATGAGCTGTAACTAATATTGATCACACAACCCTGATAATGCTAGGCACTGAGCTAAGGCCTCGGGTTTACTCCTCCCCACAATCCTATGCAGGAAACCCCTCCAGGACTACATTTAGATGAAGACACATCAGTTCAGAGGGCTTAGGAGAAACAGAAGAGACGGAGTTTTCAACCCAGTAGAGCATTCCAAAGCCCACACTCTCAAAAACAAACTCCTTACTATTTGTGGTTCTGCCAAAATTGCACATTATTCCTCAGGTCATCAAACTTCACATAGGTAAAATCTTGAAATTAGTCTTTGTGATAATACTGAAGGGGGCAAGATGAAAAACCCAGGGTTTGAGAGCCCAGGTGTACATTGGCACTGTGATTTTTTTTTTTTTTTTTTTGAAATGGAGTCTCACTATGTCACCTGGATAAGAGTACAGTGGTGTCAGCCTAACTCACTGCAACCTCAAACTCCTGGGCTCAAGCAATCTTTCTGTCTCAGCCTCCCGAGTAGCTGGGACTATAGGCACATACCACCATACCCAGTTAATTTTTCTATTTTTAGTACAGACTGTCTCACTCTTGCTCGGGCTGGTGGTCTTGAACACCTGAACTCAAGAAATCCTCAGATTATAGGCATGAGTCACTGCGTCTGGCCTGGCTCTGCGATCTTAAGCAAGTTTCTTATTTTCTCCAGGTCTCAGATTCTTCATCTATAAAATAGACACTTATCTTAGGTATTTAGGCTGAGACAATGGAATAGCAAATATGAAAGCTTATAGTACACTCTTATGGGTCATGTGAATAGAAGTCATTATCTATGAAAAGGAAACTGAGACCCAGAAATATGAAGTGACTTGCCCAGAATCACCCCTGGTAGATGGTTAGGGCCTGAGCTGAGAATCTAAGACTCTTGGCACACATTTATAAACTTCCCCTCTATAAGCATGCCAAGACTAAATTAAATTAATACCTGTTCACTTGGGGGATTTTATAGGTAAAATATGAGTACTAATTTTTTAGCTCTGTGCTTGGCACACTGTAATTAATTAATAAATGCTAAGTATTATAATTATTATTATTACCTTCTCTTAGCATTGCTCTGAAGAAAAAATTAGATGAGAAATACAAAAAGATTTTTAAAAAACGATATGCTCTATGAATAGCATCAGGCAGTGTTAGGAGATTGTGTTCAGTATCGTATTCAAATTTAACAGCACTTGACTCATCCCCTACCCAGAGTCCAGCACTGTTTGACCATGATACTATCAGAAAGAGAACAACTGACCCATTTTGTAAAAGGACTTTACAGTTGGACTGTTCTTGTCCAACTCAGTTTTTAATCTGCGTATGTCTCATAATCCCAGTCCATGCAGATATCCAATATCTTTGTTTTCTCCTCACTAGCCAGTGTAGGTTTAAAAGTCTTTGAAGGAAATTCGAATATTTTCACTTGTGTTGTTATAATTGTGCTCATGTCTCTCTTTCTTCTATTTCAGACTCTGGGATACGGGGCTAGTCCAGTAAGCATTTTGTCTCCCCCTAGACTATCTGCTCTTTTAATAATTCTTTAAACTAAAGGCCATTTCCAGGAGCAAATGGAATAAATCATTCTATAAGGACATTCATCCACACTCCACCTGCCCCAGTTGGCCTCAATTTTGTACATCTGAAACTGGGTAAAATAAACAACATGGGTAGGTATAGGGCTGGGTGGTAGAAGGTGGGGATGGAAATTGCAATTAGCAATGCAATTGGGGCAGAGGTTGTCCTCATTATTTTACTGTAAGATACTGATGTTGGCAATGCATCCTTACTCTTTTTCAATTTCTTGTCAGCTCCTCACAAAGTTCCCTTTGGTGACTTGGGTATCCTTATCTCTGGCTCCTGGTGTTCACCCCCCAAACTACAGACCAGCATTGAATTGTGGCCTGGGGACTCCCCTCTTTGGGCTGCCCCTTGCTGCACCTGAGCTCCAAATAGCTGCTGAACTTGTGAATCAGATACACATGGGTCCAAATCAATGGGCCTGACTCCTCTATCAATAGCAGGAAATGCATCCTCTCTGTTCTGCCTGCACAAAACAAAAACCAGTATCTGTCACATGGCTCCTCCATAGTCAGAAGAGGGCCACACAGCTGGGTGAAGCCAATGACAGCCTCTCCCAAGAGCTGGGAGCTTTTCCCACTTGTTTTCTTTTCTAATTTGTCTACCTACCCTGTCTCTTTGCCTTTTGAAAAGGAGATAAGAAGTCTGGGCCCAGGAGCTTCCCACCAGTAGTGCCTGCCAGGAGCTGAAAGGGCCAATTAGCAGGGTCCCCTATCCGGGATCTCTCCTCTCTCTGACTAGCTGGGGACTCATAAATTACCCAGGCTGAGGCAGACGCGGGACCCTGGGCACTTGCTCGCAGCTCTTCAGACACCACAAACAGAACAGGAGCTTCCTGTGAGAGGGCCTGCGGGACCTTCACTAAACCTGCCTCAGTGGGAAATCGTGGTTAACTGGGTCATAGGCAGCTGATGAAAACTCTGAAGGGAGTGAGTCTGCTAGGGACTGGCTTTCTTTAGAAAAAAGTTTGTTCCAAAAGTCAGGGAGGAAGGTTGGAAGAAGCTAGTAACGGATTAAAAGCTTCAGGAAAGGGGGGACATGAGAAAGGAAAGGAGGGAAGAAGAGAAAGAGGGAGGAAGGGAAGAAGGGAGGGAGGGAGAGAGAAAGAAAGAGAGATTGAGAGAGAGAGAGAGAGAGAGAGAGAGAGAGAGAGAGAGAGAGAGAGAGAGAGAGAGAGAGAGAAAGGAAGGGAGGAAGGGAAATTCTATACTTTAGCTGCTTCCCAAAATAAACAGGGATATTTGGGAAACTTGACATACTGGGACCTGATATTCATATTAGAACCTGATTGGGCAAGAATTTAGATATGTAAGTTTACCAGGAACCTTCTCATGTATTATCTCCTCTGATTGTGATGGACATAAATTTGGACACAGGTTCTCTGGTTATGAATTCAATCCAAACCATTGTTAAAAGAAAAACTTCAGACAAATTAAATTTAACAGGATTTAATTGAGCAAAGAATGATTCCGATCCGTGAATGAGTCAACCCCCTGAACCAGAATAGGTTCAGAGAGACTCCAGCACTGCCACATGGTCAGAGAGGATTTATGGACAGAAAATGGAAAGTGATGTGCAGAAAATGGAAATGAGGCAGAAACAGTTGTATTGGGTATAGCTTGGCGTTTGCCACAGTTTGGACAGTTGGCTGCCTGTGATTGGCTGGAACTTGGTGATTGGTACAAGTGAGTTACAGTCTGGATACATATCTGGTTAGGATACAGTTCACCATATATAAGAAATCTCTTAGACCAAATTTAAAATATGTAAGGAGGCAGCTTTAGGCTAAACTTAAGTTGATACCACTAAACTAGTATGTTTGTCTAAACTTCCTCATCTCAAGCCAAAGGTTAAACTATTTTTTCCCCAATTGTGTCCTCATTAATAAAATATTAGTTTTTTATTTATATGTGCCTCAAACTCAATATATTTAAAAGCAAATCTCCCAGTCTCTCCTCCACCCCTTGTCCTGTGGCTTAGTCATTGACTTAGGGGGATCTAGGATTTCTCCCTCCCATTCTGTGTGGTCATGAGCCACGTTCTGACAAATCCGTATCTCTGATGCCCCCGACACCTGCTGAATGCTTGTGCCCAGACCCTCATTGCCACTGGCTGGGATTGCTGAGACTATCATTAATTAGCCTTCCTGCTGCTGGCTTGTGTCACTTTACTGTCCCTGCTACACACTGCTGTCAAAGGTCTCATTCTAAAATGCCCTCAGAAAACTAACACCAAATATGGAATATAATCACGAATCAACAATTACTCACTCAAGACTTTCTGCAACCTAGCCTAGCTTTTCCACCCTGTTGACATTTCTCCCTTGCCCCCCACACACTGCCCATTTTGGCCAGAGTGGGCATATGCTGCATTTCTCTCATTTGTGCTCTGCCCACTCCCTGTGATGCCTCTCCTGCTATCTTCACTGCACTTGTGCAGGCACTGCTGAACACCATGTCCTCCAAGAGAATTTTCCAGAGCTCTCAATCTCAAAATAACCCTTTCATTTTATTATGTTTTAGTTGCAACCATGCTACAGACTATTTTGTCTAGTACAGTAGCAATTAATCACATGTTGCTATTGAGCACTTAAAAATGTGGCTATTTCAAATTGAAATGTGCTACAAGAATGAAGCCTGAGTTTTCAAGACATATTTCAAAAATTAAAATATCTCATTAATAATTTTGTATTACGTATCAAAATGATAATATTTTAGACAATATTTTGGACAATATTTTGAATAAATTTGCCTACATAAAATGTATTATTGGAATCAATCTCACTTGTTATTATTATTATTATTACCCTTCTAATGTGACTACTAGAAAATTTAAAATTACATATGTGGCTTTCATTATGTTTCCATTGGACAGAGCTACTATAGAATGTTTTACAACTCCTATCGTATTATCTTACTATTAAAGTGTCAGCCTCCCTCCCCGCTCAATTGTAAGCCCCAAGAGAGAAGCAAGAAGATGATTCCATTTCACGCATAGTAGTTGTGTATGCCAGAAAGTCAACAGAGTTTATTTAAATGAAATTCCTGACCTGGGTGTGGTCTTTTCCTTTCTTAAATATTCTGGTATTTAATATGTTTGGTTGCTATTCATGGTTTCTTTTTTGTTGGTTTCTCTACTGAATTTTATTGTTGTTGTTGTTGTTGCATTGTTGGTTTGTAAAAGTTCTTTATATATATTCTGGATTCATTTTATATACATACATATGTTGCAAAGATTTCCCTATTTATAGAATGCTTTTTCATTCTTTTGTGAAAAGACTATTTGTGATGAACAGGAAATTTAATTTTGATGCAATCTAATGCATTTTTTCCTTTATAGTTTGAAATTATATGGAGTTCTGTTTAAAAATATATATTGCCTATCATAAATCATAGCAATATTTATCTGTATTTTCATCTAAAATGTTTAAAGTTTGACTTTCAGATTTAATTTTTTATTTATCCTGAACTGATTTTTGAGATGATGTGAGATATAGATCTTTTTTTTTAACTTAGTACTGTAATATCACCCTTATAATAGATCAAATTTATATTTCTAGTAGATAAGAGTAGATTTCATCCATCTAGGGACTACTATGAGGGCAAAGTGCAAATTATACATATATAGAATGATTTTTCTAAAAATAAGATTGTTACTGTTTATATTTATAAAAATCCTATTTTTAGAAAAACTGTTATGTATGTATATAATTTGTACTTCATATTTTATATTTATTCATATTTTTCATATCTAAAACATGAGCATAATATTTTTGTTTTTGGTAAGCCTCTGATAAACATGTAAGAGTTTGGCTATTTGTTTCTGTATCCCTCACCCACAAAGCATATTCATCCACCGGCTCCACAACTCAGTTTTTTGTCTTGTCTCATATATATGAAAGGATCTTACCTAACTAGTCCTTCTTAATATTTATCTGACAGAAAAACTCACACTAATTTGCAGCATTTGTAATAGCAAAACATGGAGACAAACATGTTATGGTACAAAGAATACAGTGGAATACAAGGCATCTGTTAGAATAATCAAGGAGATCTACCTATATGTACTGACCTGGAAATTATCCCACAATACATTTGTTGTTGTTGTTTTGCTTTATTTAAAATTGTTTTTCATAGTGTATTTTTAAGTGGAAAAAAATTGCATGAATAGCATACTATAATCAGCTGTTACTTAAAATATAATTTATTTATTATATATAAATATATATGCAATGCTATATATTTAGACATGAATTTTGGGGCAAGGAAATCCTGGAAATCTAAAGTCCGTATGTGCTATAATAAATACACTATAAGGTTTCTCTTCCATATATTGAGTGCTGTCTCTATGGCTTTTATGATATGGAGATACTTCATAGTCTCCACGTCCTTACCTGACGCCTGGGATTTATCCATATTTGGGGGGAGTAATGTTGTCTCATCTCTGCAGGTGGGTACTGACTGGTCTCAGAATTCTCTTCTCAGGAGATTGGCGGATGGTTATAGGTGTGCGTTTTCACTGTCAGTTCACAGCCTGACGAGTGTGGGAACAGGGCATGTCTGTGTGTAGGGACATCTTCATTGTGCTATTTCTTCTCCCAGAAACCAGTTTTTCTGTAACTGAGTTTCATTAAAACAGTCATCAAAGTGTATTATTTGATATTACTGTCAAATAATAAGCCTTTAGGGAGGAAGCAAAGTAGCTTCCATCTTATGGTTTCATAGTTAGCTTGCCCTCTCCCCTGCACTGAGTTTCTCCATTCTCTCATTAGTGAACAAAATATATTTCTGGCACTCTAGAAAAGTGAATTTTCTCTAAATTTGTGTCTAAAGCTGTTTTCTTGTTGTTGTTGTTGTTTGTGAATAGAAAAATCTAAACACTATTTCATACATTTCAACTAGCTTTTGGATCCAAGAATAAGGTGTGTTTAGTGCTTAATGGCAGTGCACATTCAAAGCATTCTTAAGTGACTAGATGAGAGCTGAGACAAAGCATTATGTTCAGAATGTGCACTATAAGCTTCTCAGAGTGGACAATGCCACCCCATTCTCAGGCCATTCTCCTCTATTCAAAAACAAAAAACAAAGTGTACCAACATAAATATCACATCCAATATTCTGATCAAATCATCTTCACTTCCAGGTAAATGGCAATTGGTTTTATTGAGTCAATCTACAAGGAATAGCACAGGAAGGTGTCTGCAATTTGGAATAGCATTATCTTAGTCAACAGTGGAGCTGTACCACACCCCAATATCCACCAGCTCAAAGATCCTATTTGCTGCTATATCATTTTAAATAATCAAGGACCTTTATAAATTGAGTTCCTCTATATGTTTCCTTTGGCTTCCTAGTGTATCTACTTCAGGCCTGTTAAACTTATTTTCTAACAGCCCTGCAAGTACTCTCTATTATATATCTTATCATTTCTATGTCTGTGTTCAGGTTTTTCATCACCTCCAGAATGCTCACCTTTTCTTTCTCCATGTAAATAATGCCTTCCCATCTTTCAAGGTCCTCTCAATTCTCATCTCTATTTTGAATCATTACTCATATCTTTATTCATCTCCCTTTCATTTCAATTCCCATAGTCAGTACTCAGTTTATAGCATATTATTTCAACACCTAATTATATGTTGTCATAGTGTGCTGTTCAACTTTCTTTGCTTTCACAGATTGTGAGTTCTACCATTGCACAGATAATATACTTCTTTCAATTCTCTCCAAAGAAGAGACATGTGGTAGGCATTTATTAATAAATAGCAGGGAGATTCACTGATTACTTAATTAATTACAGGAAACGATGACTCCTCAAGTATGGCCATAACAGTGACTACTCTGGTGTGGATTGGTGCACCAGTATCACCTGGGAACTTTTGAAATTATATATAACATCTGTATCCTCTCATTCCTCCTCCACACTTTCACTGTGTCAACTTGATGTCCCCAACCAAAGGGACATTCCTGTCTGTGGGAACCATCATTACAGTGAGCGCTGATGGAAATGTGTCATTACCTTCTATTAATATAGGGTAGATCAGAGAAAAGGTTTTAACTGCTGAGCTCGAGCACAGAACACATGAGGCAGAGTACAGGTATAAATATTTGAAAGATAGATTGTATCCTTCTCCTTAAGGAGAAATGCATACCTGTGGCTAATTTGGAAATGGGTTAGGCCAAATTATGGAAGTCCTTGGATATAATGTGAGCATTCTGCCTATATTTTTACAAAATACATCTTGCTTTCACACTTGGCTTTTTAAATGGAAGAATATATCTTTCAGCTTCTTTCCATATGAATGTTTAAGAATTATGTCATTTTACAACTTCAGACCCATTAGGTGTTATTTTCAAAAAGTGGGAAATAAGTGTCAGCCAAAGGTGAAGAAATTAGAAAGCTTGTGTACTGTTAGTAGGAATGCAAAATGGTGCAGCCATTATGGAACAGTTTGGTGGTTCCTTTAAAAGTTAAATATAGAATTGCCACATGACCCAGAAATTCTACTTCTTGATATATATCCAAAAGGAATTAAAGTAGGAACTGTAACGGATATTCATGCTCATAGCAGCATTACTTACAATAGCCAAAAGGCGGAAGTGGCTCAAGTGTCTATCAACACATGAATGGATAAACAAAGTGTGGTATATACATACAACGGGATATTATTCAGATTTAAAAATGAGTGAAATTCCTGATTCATAATACAATCTTGGTGAATCTTCAAAACATGCTAAGTGAAATAAGACAGACACACTTAGATGAAGTACCTAGAATAGGCAAATTTATGCAGACAGAAAGTAGAATAAAAGATTATTAGGAGTCAGGGGAACGAAGGGTGAGGAGTTATTGCTTAATGGGTATAGAGTTTCTGTTTGGGATGATAAAAATGTTCTGGAAGTGGATAGTGGTGATGATTGCACAACATTATGAATGTACTAAATGACACTGAATTGTACACTCAAAATGGTTAAAATGGTTAAGTTTATGTTAAGTATATTTTACCACAATTAAAAAAACCTTATTTTTAAAAAATGTTTTAAGGATTCTATAGGTTGAATTTGGATCTTCCTGTTTCATTTTGTTTTATTTCATTTTGTTTTGTTTTTGTTGTTGTTGTTCAAGCTGTACCTACTGCAAAATGATTTTACAGCAGACACCCCTCTCTATTTGTGTCTTATAAGTCCCCATGCATGAAGAACTTAGCCCTTTGATTTGTCCATGTCCCTCCATTGGATGTGCTCATGTGGCAATCTCAATCATACCCTGCCTCAGTTTTCTAAATTTCTTCTACAATACTCCCTTACTCCTAACCACACTCCAGATGTTCAGTTTAACAGAGTGGCTACCTAAGACACATGCAAACCAAAAAGAATTGTATCATAATTAGGAATCTGATTATATTGCAAATGAAATGAGACCCTGTGTTGTTGCTACCTCATAAAATATATGTTTCTACTTAATTTGATCAAGGTTTCATAGGTTTAACTATACTTCCTCATTTTTATCTTATCTCACTGTTGATAGCCAAGCTGTATTCATTCCATGAGTTTATTTTTGAGGTAATTATTTTCATTCCAACAAGCCTTCTTTTCCATAATTATCTAATTAATGCAGAGTTGGGTCTTCTATGATTCAACTCAGACACGTCTATTCAGATTACACTGCCTGACAATCTAATCAACAACTTTATGTTATGTATTTCTTTGTTTCTCAGGTAAATGTGCGCCATTCGTTCTCAGATAACATTCATTATTCTAGTCAATCCTAGTATTTTGTCTTGTAACAAGGAACTAAAATAATTATGACTTTGGCTTAGTTACCTCAGAAATATCTATTCAATGACTGCCTAATGATTCCTTATCCTTCACAGAATCTTCTAGACTTCTGTTCATTTTCTGGGGGAAAAAATATGGGAGTCAATATTTTCTTCTCATAATTAATGTACTTATGTTATTTACCATTGTTAAGTACCATTCTGAATCTCATAACAGAAGCAAAACTAATTATAAAGTCAAATTTGTTAAAGAACAAATGAGTTTTATTTGTTTATATAACAAATTTGACGTTAGCTATACTGCTATTTATACATAGTGTTAATTTTTTTGTAATTTCATTAACTCAATAGGACTCCAAGAAGTAACTATTAAGCCAATATATATTGATAATAAAAACTTGCTAGAGCTCATTGTAATAAATAAAAAGTTTTGTTGTGACAGGAGAGCACATTACCATCAGCCACAGACACATAATGTGTGAGGGGCATACAGAAGAAAGGGAAAGATTTCAATCTAAACAAATCAGTTCTAACAAATTAAATAACAGTAATGGCAAAAAAGTAAGTCAGCAATTTTGTGTCATTAGGTATATGGTGCATAGACTTTTTCCCCCAAGGCTCTTCAAACACAGTGAGGGAGACCACATAATGTGAATAGGAGGGTTTCCCTTTATCATTGCTATGGGGTTCACAAAAGAAACCTCCAAGGGAGTCAAGGCACAGAGAAGGCTTTGTGACATTGTTAGGTACTTGGGCACTGTCCTGAAAGGCAGATAGGAATGGATAAATGTGAGGAGGGCATGAAGTCCAAGGAGGAGGATGATCCACGGCATAGTGGGAGTCGTGGCTGATGTGACTGGAGGTGATCAGAAGATCATCCAGCTAAAAGGAGGAACTGAATTGACATTGAATAGAGTAGCTGAGACTCAGATGTAGTCAACTGGCAGGTGCAGGCAGCCTGTGTACAGCTTTGAAAGCCAGAAAGCCAGACTCTGTGTTTGAACAGTGGAGGCCCTACTTTGTTAGTGACACTTTAAGAAGACAAATATGCTGTCAGCATGAAAATATTTTGGAGAGAGGAAGACTAGAGAAAGAAAAAAAAAAAGGAAGAGGGAAAAGAACTAGCAATGGTTAGTGTGGGTGACCTCATAACCATGACTTTCCTGTGTTGGTGAAGTAGGTAGAGACGGTCACATCAGGTTCCCACCTTTGTGGATGGAGAGGATGAAGTATTTTGCCTCATTGTTTGATTTCTTTTAAGTCATACTATTTACTGGGAGATTTTATAAACATTAGGATTTATTATATTTTCCAGTGGGGAATTTTTTAAAGGTTAAGATCTACTGCTAAGTAACATTTCAAGGGTTTTGTTCTTTGTTTATTTTTGTTAGTCCATTTTTTAATTTATAAGTAGGAAGGAAATTTTAAAAGATACAAATAACCTTTTGAAATTTTAAGATACATATTTAAGATTAAGTCAAAGGAAAATTATATCATAATAACAACAACAATATAATAGCTAACATTTGTTGCTGTTTACTATGCACCAGCTTATATTCTAAATACTTTCCTGGTAAAATCTTGTTTTGTTAGCACAAAAATCTCTAAAAGGTAAGTACTATTATTCTCCTATTTTACAGGTGAAGAAGCCAAGACACAGAGGGACTAAATTTGTAAATGATGTCAGAGATAGGAAGTGATAGAATCAGGAAGACAGTGTAGACAGTCTGTCTGATATAGCCCGTGCTGGTAACCACCAGGCAATCTGGCCACAAAAGCAACAGTAAACAATATCTAAGACCAAACCTCAAAGATGGGTACTATATTAATCAATAACAGAGTCATAATTAGGGTGCTATAGAATCTTTTAGAAACTATTTTCAATATTATATTATTGCATGAGTTTCTCATCACTTGACGGGAGAAACAGACATTCAGGAGAATCTGAGTAACACTACTTGATAGAAATACTCTAGAAGCACTGAGTTTAAGCTTGAACTTTTTTCAGAGCTTCAGTTACTCATCCACTTTGCTTAGCATGCATACAATTGGCACCAAAATTTAACAAATAACAGAAAAAAATGTAAAACATCCCTGAAGAGAGGAAAGTCACCAGCAATCAAAACTGAGAGGAATGTCAAAATTAACAAATAGCACCTGCAGAAAATGAATAAATTAGGTACTTATAATGCTTTATTATTTTAAATTATGGCACTGCTAACTGAGCTTGGAAGGCATTTTTTTCCTGATTATTGTATCTTTAAAAATATGAATTCCATTTTGACTGCTTCTTTAAATAAGATTAATTCATAGCATTTCCCATTTAATTGCTTTATCTGTTTTGGTCCATTAGATTCTATTCGAGAATATAGCTTTTATGATAAATTAAATTCTAAGGTTTTATTTTGACATCTAAGTTAATTTTTAATTCTAGAAAAAGTTCTGCTCTATGCAATTTAGTTCTTTCAGAAGTGCTAAAAAAAATGAGATTTGGAGCATTGTAAGTTTTCCATGAAACGGGTATTTCACAGCCAAACTGACTGGGCTTTCTTTGGGTTTTCTTAGGCTTTAACCACCCTAATGAAAGGCTTCTTTGAGAGATGTTTGCATATTAGCTTTTCCTAAGATTTCCAAAGAGCAATTTCATTAGCGGAAGCTGTTTGGTTGGTGCACATCTGCCTATCAGGATGGAATTGAATTCTTACTCTGTTTTCACTTGAGAAAATGAAAAGGCATTTGAAATTTCCATATGGGCTATTTTCTATGAATTAGTCTGTTTTTGACAATGGAACCAGAGCATCTGTAAGAGTTACAGGGATAAACATAATTTAATATATAAATTAAGGTTTACACACATGTAAAAAGAGCAGGGAGAGTGAAGGATGGATGGCTCTAGTCACAAGGTTGGAGAAATAGTCATTGATGACTTTGGCCTGAAGTATTGAACTAGATGGCTGGCTGAGAAACTGCTTCAATTCTCCAGTTTACATAAAGGTTCCACCCCTGTCCCAGTCTACATCATCAGAGTGGAAGCACATTGTTAAATCTCAGAAGTCACTCCAACTGGCTTCCATAACCTCCAAGAATAATGCCCTCCACTCGATTCTGCCTTCTAAATCTGGAACTACCTAGAAAAGTGGATTCTGAGAAACACAGTTTCTGGATTTTCCTCAGCATTGCATAAGAGGCAGAAGAAGGAGGTATGCAAGTGCAGTTGACAACAGACCAGAATGCCCTACCAGACACATAATAAAATGGGTCATCAAGTTACAGAACGATGAGAGTGCATTATTCTTCCGTGTGTTTAATGAAACTTTATCTTAAAGTATCATGCTATATTGACAATCAACCCAATCTTTGTCAGTTACCGTTCGGACATCTGTTATGTAGCTGGTGTTGTGGTAGGCACTGTGAATAAGTTTACTTTTTTGTTGTTGTTTAAAGGTACAAAACCAAATCATGGCCTAAAAAAAGTATATATATATATATATATATATATATATATATATATATATACACACACACATATACACACACACACACATATACACACACATATACACATATATATGTATTTTTTAAAATTCTTCCTAGGAGCTTAACACAATCTGAATGCTGACATGTTATGAATAATGTGTTAATAGTTTGTTGGAATAAGAAAAGTGATTATTTGAAATCAGGACTGACACAGAAAATTTAAGACATTTGAAATAATAATCGTTCCATACATTTAAGACACATGGTTGTTGTAAGACTGTGGGAAGCAAAAGAAGGAGAAGATCCACTAACTATATTTGATCTATTTGAACTTAAATTGCTCTTCCTGGGAAGGTGAGCCTTCCAGAGAATATGGCTTATAATGTTGTGCTTCAAAACTAGTTTTTTATAGTTTTGAATATGTGTAGTTCTCTACAATAGCCATCTGGCTCCAGAATGTTTTTCTTGACCAGTAATATAGTAGAATATGAAATCTTTGGGGTTGGGTACCATATCTAAGACATCTATTCTTATTTACTAACAAAATTATCATAACATGGCAGAGACTATGCAAAGGTTTATAGTATTAATATTTATAGTAATTCAAACAACACAGTCCTAGACAAGGTTGAGGACATGTTGATGTGACCTCCAGGAGAATGGTGGCAGTGTCTCTTCCAAAAGATCTCATGAAGTAGGATTTATATTCTTGCTAAACTTTCTCAGTGGCTCAGATTGTGCCCTTCATCCTTACAGCTATAGAAACTTGACTTTGTCAGCATATTGAGACTGCATCCATCTTTCTGAAACATCTGCACTTCAACCAAACTTGAGAGACTGATAAATAAACCCAGGACATCAGTTTATTAATTTAGTGAAAACAATACATTTTTACTGGGACAATAAATTTCATTCATAGGGAGTTATCTATGCAAAGTCCACATGACCAATCTTTTTCTTCTTAGGGTGAAGGTATATGTGGGAAACCAGAAAATAATCAGAACTGATGAACATTGGATTAAAAAAAAAACAGGAGTTAATGGAATTAATATCAGACTAACACTGAAATGGTTCTGACAATGGGACTAGAATACATGAATTCTACTGGGTACTTTCTTTAGCTTATATCTCCATAGAAGGATAGCCTTGACAAAGGGACCAGAATACCCAAGGCCCTTTATCTAAAGTTCTCTTTCCTCTGAGCAGAGCATTGCCAACATATGGCCATGTGATTATTGTCTTTCACTTCCTATTCCTCCATGGCTGACATAATTCTTTGCAATTTCTATATTCGTTCAGATCGTAGTCATGTGTTGCAAGCTTAGGAAAGAGTTTATCTCTTTCACAAAGCCCTGATCTCTCTGTTTTACCGAATAATGTGTGGATTATGTCAGTTATGTCTTGGTGGTCATTCTTATGTTTTTCATAGTCAAGCTCCCTAACATCTAAGTATTTACTACAATATTAATATTCATCACATATTAAAACATGCATTTTGTGTCACATGCTAATTATGTGCTTTATGTCTTTTATTTGTTTCATCCTTCCAGTAGTCTTATAAGGTAGGGATCATTAACACTATGCTTTTATGAGGATGGTGATGTTCACAGTGGTTAACTTTGAACTAAAGTCACCCACCCTGCATAGTGAGTGAGCAGTCCAGATTTAGAAGTTGTCTGTTGACTCCTAAGCCTATACACTGCTTTTCTCCGGAAGGGTATAGGAAGAGTAGTTGTCACATTCTTCTTCTGGGATTGAATTTTTTTCAATCTGGACTAAATTAGATAATACTTACCTATTCCAACCCCTAATACCTTCCCTTAATATCTATAACAAAAGCAACCATAAAGTTGAAATTTTCTAAACTGAGCATCTTGTTAAAAGGAAATGCTAAGTAGATTTGTCTGGGATTATATAACTGAATTATTGATTTCCAAGCCTCCTACAGGATTCTTCCTGGATCCAATCTCCAAAGTCAAACAGTGCTACCAATGTGTGTTCTCATTGGTTCAAGGTACAGTCCTATGTGACTGTTGGGAAAGGGAAGCTGGAGTGTTCATTTGTTGGACAGGAGTCATGCAAAACTCTACAACAGCTACTCATTTCCCTGTGAGGAAAACCTTACCATGACTTGCTAACTCTACTGTAACTTACAGGTTCCTACATAAACTGGCCTTTTGTTACTTCCTTCCTTCATCACCTCTGCTGAACCCTTTGTTCCAGTGGTCTAAAAACATTGGTATCTTCATCACTCCTGGAACATGCCAGGCACTTTCTCATTTCAGGGCATATGCAATTTCCTCTGCCAGAAAAGTTTATCTTCAGCATAATATCACCATGACATATTTTCTCTTTCCCTCTATATATATCTCTCCTCCCCCCTTACCCCCACCCCAGCTGGCCAAAATAAAATTTTGACTTCCTCCACCTAACATATTTTGTTCATAAAAGATTGGCTGACATGGAACAAAATCTCAATAAATATTTGATGAATGAATGAACATTGGATTTCAATTAACATAATGTTCTTACAGAGGAAAGTCAGGAATTTGTCTTTAGGCTGCTGATAAAATCCTCTTTCCTTGTCATGGATGGTTCCATAGTACCAGGTAACAGCATTACAGTGAGTGATTAGGTAGAAAGTGCAATCACTGTGCCTGGTCAAAATTTCTCTACTAAGATTTTAAGTCAACAACTTAACTTTGTGACTTTAGGAACTAGAAAAAGAAGAACTAACTAAACTCAAGTGAGCAGGAAAAAAATAAGTATATAAAAATATTACATATTTTAAACAAAATAGAGAATAGAAAAAACAATAGAGAAAATCAATGAAACCAAAAGTTGATTCTTTGAAAAGATCAGGATAACTGACAAACCTTTAGATACTTGAACTAGGAAGAGAGAGGACTCAAGTTACTATAATCAGAAATGAAAATAGAGACATTACTATCAATTCTACAGAAATTTTGAAAAGAATTGTAATAGTACTGTCAACAATGATAGGCTAATGAATTGAATTGAATAACTTGAATGAAATGGACAAATTCTTAATAAAACTTGTATCAAAACTAGATCACCCATAAATAGAAAATATGAATAGACTTATAACTAGTAAGAAGAACGAATCAGCAATCCAAAATCTCTCAACAAAGAAAAGCTCTGGACCTGATAGCATCACTGGTGAATTATACCAAACATTTAAAGAACTGACACCAATCCTTCTCAAACTTTTCCAAAAATTGGAAGAAAAGGGGACACTTTCTAACTCATTCTATGAGGCCAGCATTACCCTGATTCCAAAGTCAGACAAAACACTATAAGAAAGGAAAACTATAGATCAATATCCTATGTGAACACTGATGCAAAATTTCTCAACAAAGCACTAGCAAACTTAATGGAGCATATTAAAAGGATTATACACCATGACCTGGTAGAGTTTATTCTTGGAATGGAAAGAGTTCAACACACTAAAATCTATCAGTGTAATATATCACATTAACAGAATGAAGAAAAAGAACCATGTGATCATCTCAACTGATGCAGAAAAAACATTACAAAAAGACAACACCCTTTTATGATAAAAACACTGAACAAACAAGGAACAGAAAAACCAGCTCAACAATACAAAAGCCACATATAAAACATCCACAGCAAACATCACACACAATAGTGAAAGACTACAAGCTTTTCCTCTAAGATTAGGAACAAGGCAAGAATGGCAAATTTCACCTCTTCTATTATATAAAATATAGTACTGGAAGTTCTATCCAGAGAAATGAGGTAAGGAAAAGTAATAATAGACATCAAAATCATAAAGAAAAGTTAAAACTACCTCTGTTCACAGACTATATGATCTCATATGTAGAAAATCCTTAAGATTATATACACTCACCCACAAAACCCATTAGAACTAGTAAATGAAGTTAGCAAAGTATCAGGATACAAAATCAATACACAAAAATTGGCTGCATGTTTATACACTAACAATGAACAATCTGAAAAGGCAATTATGAGAACAATTCCATTTACAATAGAATCAAAAGTATACGTAGTAATTAACCATGAAGGAGAAAGACTTGAACAATGAAACTACAAAATATTGCTGAAAATAATGAAAGAAGACATAAATAGAAATACAGCTCATGCTCATGGATTGGAAGACTTAATATTATTAAAAAGTGAATACCACCCAAAATGATCTGGAGATTCAATATAGTCTTTACCAAAATCCCAGTGATGTTTTTTCCAGAAGTAGAAAACCCATCCAAAAGTTCACATGGAAAACCCAAATAGTCAAAATCATCTTGAAAAAGATAAATAAAATTGGAGGACTCAAACTTCCTAATTTCAAATCTTACTACAAAGCAAAAGTAATCAAAACAGTGTGGTATTTGCATAAAGACAGAAAAATACAGATCAATGGAATAAAATAGAAAGCCTGCAAATAAACACTCACATATATAGTCCAGTGATTTTTGACAAAGGTGCCAAGACCATTCTATGGATAAAAGACAATCTTTTCAGCAAATGATGCTAGGAAAAACCAGATACCCACATGCAAATGAATGAGGTCAGACCCTTACATAACACCATATAGAAAAATTAAATTAAAATGTATCAAACACCTAAATGTAAGACCTAACACTATAAAACGTCTAGAAAGAAAACACAGGGAAGAAGCTTCAGGAAATTATATCTGGCAATGATTTCTTAGACAAGTGGAGAGAGAGACAGACTGAATGAGTGACACACTGACTGACTGAGTGACTAACACCAACTCACCAACCCACTCGCCTACACACTCTCTCTTTTTCTTTCTCTCTCTCCCTCTGAATTCATGGATTGTTTCCTTTTATTAGCTCAGTCTGGGGAGGGCTCTCGGGATGTGTGGGATGTTATCAAATGATCAACAGGTGTCCTCAAAATTCCATCTGCATATATATGAATTCCCTCTCCAAAAGCCCACCTGGGAGTGGGTGAACCACAATGCAGATTCAAACTAATGGCATAATAATCACCCTTAAGTTACTCTAGGTCACTTTCTAAATCCTAATAATATCCTGGTTGGGCTGGGAAATTCCCAGATTGATAAAACCTTCATTCCTTCCCCAGGTGCAGCACTTGATCAGGATAGGATTAAGGGTAGGGCAACACCAAAACAAAGTGCCTGCCCTGATTTGTGTTCCCAGATGAAGCAATTGCTGGAGCCAGCCCCAAAGTAGGGAAACCTTGTCCTGAGAAGAGCTGGAGATCCTAACTACCTAATAGGTATATACCCCAAATGATTGTAAGTGGACTCAAAGAGATATTTCAACACCCATGTTCATAGCAGCATTATTCACAATAACTAAAATGTAGAAGCACCCCAAGTATCAATTAATGGATGAATGGATACCCAAAATGTAGGCTGAGGGACAAGAGAATTGGGAGTTATTGTTTCATGGGTACAGTTTTAGTTTTGCAAGATAAAAAGAGTTCTGGAGATGGATAGTGGTGATAGTTGTACAATGTTATGAATGTATTTAATACTACCAAACTGTACATTTAAAAATGGTGAAGATGGTAAATTTTATGTTATATGTATTTTAGCACAATAAAAAATGAGGACAAACAAGAATCTTTTATGACTCCTGCAAAATGTCACCAAGGAAGAAGTTTCCTGCCTGTGTTTTCAATATTGATGCAACTGGCATGTTTTGGAAAAGCATACAAGATAAAATATTGTTACTAAGAAGTTTATACCTAGTTTTAAAGCCTCACCAGACTGACTCACATTCCCATTTGATAGAAACATATCTTAGGACAGTAGACTTATATACTTTATATACTCACCTTGAAGTTTCAAACAGCTCTTCGGAAACACATCTTTTTAGGGCTGGCTGCAGTGGCCCACACCTGTAATTTCAGTACTTTGGGAGGCTGAAGCAGGAGGATGATTTGAGGCCAGGAGTTTGAGACCAGCCTGGGCTACATAATGACACTCTGTCTCTATTATAAAAAATAAAAAAAAAGGAAACATCTTTTTAACTCAATAGACATTCAGTCCTATACTAAGTTGTAGGTTCTTTTAAATTGATCTCTTGGGTTACCATTCTCTTCTAGAGTCAATTCACTTTGCATATGGGTAATTTTTTTTCCCTAAGAAGGGCATATGTTACTTGAAGTTAGGAATGAAATATAATAACAATTCTTTAATATTGGGTTATATCCAGTCCAATTTAAAATATAGCAAGTAGTCAGATATCTTTGAGTCAGTTCTTCCTGTTTTAATTCAACTCATTCAAATAAAAGTTGACTTAATGATTAGTATGTGTTCAGCATTCTTTTCTGAGCTATAGGATAACAAAACTCTGGATGCTCCAGCCTATTTGGAGAAAGAAGAGTGATGTTTCAATATTTCTCATCTGGGTTCTGTATTAGACACAAGGAGGCATTTGGAAATGTCTCCAGTGCTTTTGGTTTTCACAGTAATAGGGCACATTGATGCCATTAAATATTGGGCATTCAGGGATGTTCAATATCCTACAATATGTGGAACAGTCCCACAGAAGCAAGAATCACGGTGCCCAAAATGTTAATGGCATTCCTAGCTGAGAAAGACTGTAGGAATTAGGTAGAGTTAGAAGAAATGACAACTCATGCTGAATAAAGTGGGAGCTCTCAGATGTGTTTAAGCATGGGGGAGACTTGATCAGCTTTAGATTTTAGAAAGGAAACTAAACAATAGTAGGCAGAAAGAGGAAACAAGATCACAAAGTAGGTAATTTCAGTAGAGCTCCTAAGGAGTTGTACATTGTTTATCATCTTCATGTAGCTCTGTCCAGGGCACTATAAGCAACAAAATCATCAAACTAAGGAAAATATAGTAGAGAAGAAGAGATCCTAGCAAAAGTGGCACGTTCATCTCTAAGCAAATTAGCATGCCCAGGTAATGGGACATGTTCACTGGCTTATTCTAATCCGACCTACTCTTAGAGCTGAGGATGTGGCCAATCTTAAACAAACTATAAGTGGAGAATAGAGTGGTATTCTAAGGAAATTCAGTGTTCTTTCAGATATTCAGACGAGGAGAAATGGGAACACACAATAGGGAAATGGCACATAAAATGATTGTAGAATAGTATATGAGAGTACACATGAGAATTTAGAAACTTATCTTTCTAAAAGCTCTTGTAAGTTTTGCAATGTTTAGCATAGAATCAACTGTTCAGCAAAGCTCCAATAAAAGGCTGCTCAACTGTACTGTGATAAGTGTATACATTTTAACTTTAACTTTTGCAAGAGAAAGGTCTAAAGTTGCTATTGATTAATTGACTGCCTAACTTATACTGAGATTATCTATGTAACCAATAAATTCTGTTATCTGCAGAGAAACAATAGTAAAAATATTTATATACTAGGTGAAAAAATAAAAATATAAAATATGAAGAAAGAAAAAAAACTGGTGTTAATCTGAAGATATCTGATGACAAGTGTGAAAGCAATTAGAGAGGATTAATATAGACTGGTGCAATCAGTGAAGTCTTCATGGAGGAGAGGGGTCTGAGAGAACAGAGAGAACTTGAGTAAAGGGTAAAAAATTGAGCAAACCAAAGTGACTAAAATAAACAAATGAGGTAAAAAAATGGACTAGACTTAGTCCCATTTTGGCATTTACTTCTCTGCAATTGATCCTTTTAGTTTCTGATTTCTGACCTATAAAATGGAACTGGTGACGTTTATCTTTACAGGAATGCTGTGAAGGTTTACTGAGATGGTATGTGACTTAGCTCCTGGACCTGTGCTCAGAATGCTTACATAGGTGCTCTCAATCATTTGTTTGTTCATTCTTGAAATGCAAAAACTTAACAGCTTTCTCTGTGACAGAAGTCAAAATTGTGAGATCTTGGTTTCAAAGCAGCTAAGGATCAGCTCTGGTCATTTCAACCTCCTCTAGCCAGTCAGCTGAGCTGCCCCCACTGTGGGATTGGATCCTGATAAGGATCCTGCCTTATCAGAAAACATATTTCATTTAGTCATATGCATATGAACATCTGAGGGAAAGAGACCTATTCTCACTACTGTGCAGACACTGTCGTTCTGCGGGGTTCCTGCACAGAAACTCTGATCAGAATTAGGCCACCATTCATCACACCATGCCTACCTTTCCCAGCAAGTCTTTCTTGACTACGTTCTTGAGAAACCCACAGGGATCAATGCCCTGAGACTAGAGATGACTGAAATGAAATCCAGGACTGAAACTTATATTGTGTATCCTGATTATTTCACTTGACAAACATCATTGACAAGTCATTGGGATGTCTGCTTGTAAGGCTTGTTTTAGTCTTCTGGTTGGATCATTTATCTTCTATTATTTACACCTTTTCATAAACTTTTCTAAGAATGACTGAATTATTTTTCAAAAAGAAATGTTGCATGTAAGTCCCTGAATTAAGAGAAATGCCCTTAGTTTTTTTGCATTTGCTATGTATTACTTTGCATTCACTTACTGAACTCAGCTTGCCTTTCTCTTCCTTTTATACTTCAATCTCTGCCCTCCAGTTCTCACCCCACAAATCTTTTCTCTGTACATTTTTTGGTTTAATTTTCTGTGGTAGTTTGATCCCTCTCACATTGACTCTAGTCATCATAAGAAGGATGGCAGACGAACTGGGATTGGACCAAATTCTAGTGACGGGCGCTGTTCTTCAGTCAGAGCAGGTGCATGCAAAGCCAGAGGGATGCTTCATGCAGGAAAAGCCATCAGCTCACTTAACATCAAGGTAGCTGCTGCTGCCTTATTCCGAGCTCATTGCTTTAAATGAAAGTAGGCTTTAAACATTCATTCAGATCGATTTATTCAAAAGTGTTTAAGGTTGAGCTGAGTTTATTACTACAGATGTGGTTGGGGCCCTTAGAGTTTAGCATAATGTTTCATCAATCGCAGTGCCAAATACACCCATGTGGTGTCTGTTGACAAGGGTATAGGGGTCTTTTATAGCAAAGCAGAGATAGCGGGAGAAGGTTTGCTAGAAAACTTGTTCCCATAATACTCCGAGGGGGTTAAAGTTTATGAAGATTTTAAATCTTTCCTCTTGGCTTGAATTATCTATTTTTTTTTCTTTTTGCCCATCCCTGTCTCCAAAGAAAGCAATAAGCCTGTCAAAGGAGGAATTAATTAAGCAAATCAATCAGTCAGTTTTATTAAGGAATTACAAAACCCAAGTGGAGCATTAATTATTCAGATAATGGGATATCTCTGAGCCTTTCTTTTCAATTATTGATAAGCTGCTATCTATCATTCAGACTGCTTTAGTACTGATTTAGCTGTGAATGAAGCCAGGTCATTCAGCCAGAGCATATGCTAGTTATGAACAGTGTTGGAAGGCTGCAGTAAAGGAACGGGCTGGGCTTTTGCGTCCACCTAATGTGAGTGAAAACAGTAACTGTTACAAAGCAAGGACCAGGCTACACTGCAGATGTTTGGGTGAAAGGCTCACTACACTGACATCACCCACTTGATTAAAGATGCACATTGAGGCAATGAGGCCAGGGGCTTCTTTTCCTTTACTGCTGCAGCCCCCAACCTCCAGACTGTGGACTGGTACCAGTCCATGGTCTCTTAGGTACTGGGCTGTACAGCAGGAGGTGAGCAGCAACGAATGAGCAAAGCTTCATCTGTATTTACTGCTGCTCCCCATTGCTCACATCACCGCGTAAGTTCCACCTCCTGTCAGATCATCAGTAGCATTAGATTCTAATAGGAGCAAGAACCCTACTGTAAACTGCACATGCAAGGGATCTAGATTGCATACTCCTTATGAGAATCTAATGCCCAATGATCTGAGGTGGAGCTGAAGTTCTGATGCTAGCGCTGGGGAGCGGCTGCAAATACACATTATCATTAGCAGACCGATTTGACTCTACAGAGACCATAATAAGTCAATTGCTTGCAGACTCATATCAAAACCCTATCAGTGAGTGGCAAGTGACAATTAAGCTGCATCTGGTGGCGGGCTTTAAGTCAGAATCTGACATTTATTTTAGGCTGTGAGTGGCCTGCCCATTATTTTATTTACCACTTCCACCCATACCTCTTTTCTGCACTGCACACTTTTCTCAGTCACAGTTTTGCTAAGCCCACAAGCTAACCCCATGTAGCAAAATGAATAAAAAACAAATGTTTCTGGAAAGCTTCTTTGGAAGGAGGGAAAGACCCAATGATGAGATAGCAGAAGACTCTAAGACTGCCAACTCTAAGACTGCTGCATTTAAAAGAAAATGCCAAGAGTCATACTTAAATTATGAGTTCGTTGCAACAGGTGATCCACATTCTCCAAGCCTGCTTTGTATAATATGTGGCAACCGGCTATCCAACAAAGCTGTGAAACCTTTAAAACTCCTTTGCCATATAGAAACCAAGCACTCTGCATTAGAAGGCAAGCCTTTGGAGTTTTTCAAAAGAAAAAAAATGTGAACACGAAGAACAGAAGCAATTATTGAAGGCCACCACTTCATCAAATGGTAAATGTGCCTGCACTGAGAGCATCATTCTTAGTGGCTGACTCCATTGCTGAAGTTAAGAAGCCCTTTACTTTTGGTGAAGAGTTGATCCTTCCTGCTGCTAAGATCATTTGCCATGAACTTTTAGGAGAGGCTGCAGTTCAAAAGGTGGCATGTGTTCCTCTTTCAGCTAGCACCATAACTAGATGAATTGATGAAATAGCAGAGGCTATTGGGGCACAATCATTAGAGAGGATTAATGAGTTGCCATGGTACACAATCCAGGTTGACAAGTCTACCAGTGTTGACAACAAGGCAATAATGCTTGTTTTTGTGTGATATATTTTTCAGGAGGATGTGCATGAGGATATGTTATGTGCACCTTTGTTTCCAACCAACACCACAGCTGCAGAACTATTCAAGTCTTTGAATGATTACCTATCAGGAAAAATTCATTGGTCATTTTGTGTTGGTATATGCACAGATGGAGTGGCTTCCATGAATGGATGGCTTTCTGGTTTCACTACTTGGGTCAAGGAATTTGCTTTTGAATGTGAGCCTATGTACTGTGTTATCCATAGAGAAATGCTGGCTAGCTGAAAAATGTCACTAGAACTAAACAATATCTTGCAGGATGTTATTAAAATTATGAACCACATTAAAGTACATGCCCTTAATTCATGTCTGTTCATGCAGTTCTGTAAGGAGATGAATGCAGAGCACACATGTCTTCCATTACACACAGAAGTGAGATGGCTTTCTAAAGGTAGATCACTTGCCAGAGTTTTTGAGTTATGAGAGCTGCTTCAGAGATTTCTTTTAGAAAACAATCACCACTGGCAGCACATTTCAGTGACACAAAATGGGTCACAAAACTTGCTTACTTTTGTGACATATTCAACCTGTTCAATGAACTCAATCTGTTGCTTCAGGGGAGAACAACAACTGTGTTCAAGTTGGCAGACAAAATGGCTACATTCAAAGCCAAACTGGAATTATGAGGGTGACAAGTGAACATTGGGGTTTTTGAAATGTTTGAAACATTAGCAAAAAATTTGAAAGAGACTGAGCCAGGGCCTTCTTTCTCCCAGATGGTGCATGATCACGTATCTCAGCTTTCAAAAGAGTTTGAGCATTATTTCTCAACCACAACCCCCCCCCCAAACTGGGAAGGGATGGATCCATTGACCCACTTGTGAATAAGCCAGGTGAATCAACTTTGTCCCTGCTAGAAGAGGATCAACTGCTTGTGTTTGCAAATGACAGTGGCCTTAAAAGTATGTTTGAGACAACTTCAAATCTCCATATGTTCTGGATTAAAATCAAGGCACTATATCCTGAAATTGCCACAAAAGCACTGAAAAGTCTGCTTCCATTTCCAACATCCTATCTTTGTAAAGCAGGTTTTTCTGCAGTGACAGCAATCAAAATGAGACTACAGAGTAGACTGGACATAAACTACACACTTCAGGTGTCACTGTCTCCCATCATCCCCAGATGGGACCGTCTAGTTGCAAGAAAATGAATGTAGAGCTCTCACTGATTCTGCATCATTGTGAGTTGTATAATTAGTTCATTATATATTATAATGTAATAATAATAGAAATAAAGTCCACAATAGATGTAATGCACTCGAATCATCCTAAAACCAACCCCCAACCCCCCACCCTGATCCATGGAAAAATTATCTTCCATGAATCCAGTCCCTGGTGCCATAAAAGTTGGGGACCACTAATTTACCACATTTAGATTTCTTATTGGCCTTATAAGAGCGGCTAAACAAAATTGTGCTTATAATAAAGCCAATGTTGTTGCTCCACAGCTAAGAGAAATGAAAAATGCCCTTCTTTTTACATCTGCAGAAACTTTTTTCCCCTCCAGAATCAGGAAGAAAAATGTTTCCTACAATCTCAGAATTATTTGTAATACCCTTTGATTTAGTGTTTAGATGTATATTGATATCAATAGATGTATACAGATGTAAGATTAAAAGCTCTGTTCAATTCCTTTCAGATTTGAAGGAGTTTGATTACTTATACTTTCGCTTATCAAAGGTTTATTGAGTACCTACTATGCACTGAATCCCGTTCCTGCAAAGACTTAAATTACAAGGCACTCATGGTTCAGTGATAAAGGCATATACTAATAAAAGGTTTATTTTATTTTAATCAGGCAAGCCATCAGTCCCTCAAAAACAAGTTTTAACTTGTTTTTGATAAGTAGAATCAAAGATTTCAGTGAGGCACACAGGATTGCAGCTATAAGCAAAATAAACACATAATTTGTTTCTCATAAATCACAGAGGAAAATATATAAAACCTAAAGGGTCTGCTGAAACTGTAAAGAAACTCCTATAGAATAAAGTGTTATATGGCTAGTACTGGGGCAAAGGGAGGAAGTTCTGGGCAGAGATTGAAAGTTTAGGAACATTTCTGGCACTTTATATCACTAATGGCTCAGTTTGGGGCTCACTGGCCACAGATAGATACATTTCTTAAACTTTATGTGCTCAAGCCAAATCTTGAAACATTAACAATATATCTCAATACTTAGAAAATTCAGGAGTCAGCAGCAGCTTATTGGAAAACTGTTAAGCAGCATTGCAAAATTACCTACTTCCCGGTTATTTCTTCCTCCCCTGAACTCTTTTAGCACTTTATATTACTCACATACCACTTATCATATCCTGTGGATATTCAGGCAAAGCCTTTAGCATGATGCAATATTAAAAGTTCCTTGAGGCAACACCAAAAGCATGATTTATAAGAGAAAATGTTGATAAATTGAAATTCATAAAATTAAACATGTTTGTCCTGTAGAAAAACACTGTTAATATAATTAAAAGATCAAAGCCAAAGTTTGGGAGAAAATATTTGCAGATTGCATATCAGCAAAGAAGTTGCATCTAAGATATATATAGAATTTTCAAAAGTCAAAAGTAAGAAATCAATCGATTAAAGTGGGAAAAAACTTTGATAGACACGTTGCCAAAGAAGATATATAAATGGCAAACAAGCAAATGAAAAGATGTTCACCATCATTAATCATTAGGAAAATGCAAATTAGAATCATAATGATATACTACATACCTATTAGAATGGATAACATTTTAAATCTGACAGTGCCAAATAAATATGCAGGGCAATTAGAATTCTAGCATATTAGTGGCAATGTAAAATGGCACAACCACTTTGGAAAATAGTTTGGCACTTTCTTATAAAATCAAACCTATACTTTTCATGTGACCTGGAAGTTTCATTCAGTTACTACCCATGAGTATCAAAAATTCATGTTTATGTAGAAACCTGTACATGAATGTTCAAATAGTAGTTTTATTTATAATTGACCAAAACTGTAAACAACCAAATGACTTCAATAGATGAAGACAATTTGGTAAATCTATTCGATGTGCTCATCAATAAAGAGGATTGGACTGTTGTTATATGCAGTGAAGTAGATGAATCTCAAATGCATTATGCTAAGTGAAAAAAAGCAGACTAAAAATCTACATATTATATGATTCCGTTAATATGAAATTCTAAAAATGCAAAACTATAGGTACTGAAAACATATCAGTTGCAGCCAGATTTGGAGGGTGAAGGGAAAGTTTGTCAACAAAGGGGTAGCTTGAGGGAATTTTTTTGGGGAAAGGAGGTGATGAAACTATTCTCTATCTTGATTGCTGTGATGGTTATATGACTATTCATTTGTCAAAACTTGAACTATACACAAAAAGTCAATTTTTACTATATAAAATTAAAAATACATTTTAGAAAAGAGCTTCTTGAGGATGAAAACTATACTGTATTAATACATACCAATTACTATAGTTTAATAAACATTTTTTGGGTAAAAGATACCAGTGTTTGAACTTGAAACTTTTACAGTTGTACAGACATAATAGGTAAAAGTTGGAATAAACCGATTGAAAATGCCATACTTCCGCAAATAGTTTTATTTTTAAAGATTTTGTATAAGTCCTGGAAATTGGGTCTTTTTGCAAAGGACACATTTGATAGTGAATGAAACATCATGATAAAACAAGTTTGCCTTCTCTTACTATTAGTCCTTGACTCAGTACAACTCAGTACTTAACTGACAAACAGGAAAAGGTGAATATTTGTTGAACAGTTGGTATATGCAAGGGATTTTAATACATTTTGCATGGACTTTCTAATTTATTCTTTAAGTGACAATTCAGGTATGCATTGTCTTTGTCTTGCAGATGGGAAAGGTTAAGTATCTTGCCCAAGTTCACAACTGTTGTTAATGGGGAGAGACATGACTCAGCTGAAGTTTACTGGTTCCAGTCTATGTCTTGTCCATTAATCAAAACACTTTACATCAGTAATGAGACAAGGAGAGCAGCAGGTTGGTAAAAGAAGAGCAAGCACTGCGATGAACCAGGAGTTAGGGCTTAATCTATGATAAATTCCAGAAACCGTAGTGAATTTGGAGCTGATACTCTGAACCCAGGTAAGTTGTGAGGATTCATGTGCCATGCAATAATTAATATGGCCAAGGCCAGAAGATAGAAAGAGTGTGCATTAGGGAGGAAAGAGAGGAGCAAGTTCTGTGTAGGTCAACTCATCATTAAAGCACGCTGATACTAGACAGTAGAGGAAAACAGCTGCAAGTGTTTAATAAGTTCCTATCATATACCATATCTGTGGTGAGCAATGGAGTCAAAAGACAAATGAGACACAGTGTCAACCTTCAAGGAGCATAGAGTCTAGTAGAGGGAAACAGCAGGTTTATTTTTTAATGTTTTCCTTTTTAAAGCATTACAAAACATGCTGCAATAGTTGTAGGCACAGGGTACAGAGAGATCATGAAGTAAGAAGTGGTCAGATCTATTTGGAGAATTCCTTAAAGCCTTCGTGGAGGGAGGGATATTGTTGTAGAGTTTTGAAAGATGACTTGATTGGTCAGTTAGCCAGAAAGAAATGGAGTGGTGAGAACACTCTAGGAAGAGAGGGTAGTGGGACTATAAATTGTGAAGCTGGTACTGGCATGAAAACTGTGAGGAGTTGTAAAAAGTTCAAGAGAGCTAGAACATGAGATTCAAGGCAAGATTCCATGGAAATAAGATTGAATTTATGGGCAGGTGCACATTATAGTGAGGTTGTTTGTTTTTGTTTTTTAATTACAGCAAGAAATTTTGACTGTATTTCATAACTATTTGAAAATTTTGAAGGGTTTTTCAAACAAACATAATGTAAACAGACTTCCAGTTTAGAAACAGACCTTCAGAAGAACATTAGGATTGCAAGACTGGGATGTAGAATCTTGTTAGGATGCTATTACTATGCTCTAGACACCAGACAGGAAGGTCTTCTAGTTGAAAGAGATGGTTCAGTATTCATGCTTATCTCCTTTGTTCACAATCCTCTCCTCAAGATTCCTCTAAAATGCAAACTTTTAAAGAAGCAACACAAAACACAGATAATAATATGTGAGTGGAATCATCAGTTCAAAAGAAATGCCTGTACATTTGTAGAAGCTGAAAAGAAGACAGAGGAGATGTAACTTAATACTACAAGACAGAGGATAACATGGTTTGAGAGCACATACAAAGATGTAAGCACAAGAGAGCTCTTTATTTTGTTTCTGTAGAACCCAAAATATGCCAGATTCAGAGAAACTCTGAACATGGAAAAGTTTTTCTCCTCTTCCTTCACTTCATTTCACCTGCATGACGTGGGCTTGCATACATGTTTTATCCAATTTCTGATTCCACATTCCAACATTTGGCATCCCTTATAATGATGAAAGCAGTTCTTTGCCTGTAGTAATTCCTTTCAAATATTTGTTCAGTGAATCAGGATCATAAGCCATCATCTCACACTGTACTCAGCTGCCTTCAGAGCCCCACCTAATTTGAATGATCAGATCATCTGACTGGTATTTTAAGATACCACTCTGTGCTAGACATCATACAGGGTTAATTAAAATAATTTAAATAAGCAAATTAATATGGAAAGAACTTTGGCAACTTCACCTGTAATTCCACTTAAAGTTCAATTGCAGAACTTTCAGGCAGGTTAGGTAGGTTGTGTGATTTCATCTGATTCATCTGAGTCAAGGAGTCTGAGCACTATGTGATAGGGAGGAGATGGTATATTGGTGGCTTCCTCATACAACAACCCCATATATCACACAGAACTAAGTTCACATAATTACATTCCTAGACTATTGTCTATTTCCTATGTCTGTCTCTAACGATAGAACAACAGCAATGCCTTGAGATGGAATTTGTCTTCCATAAATAAATTTGGGATAGAACATAAAAGTGAGAAAGAATGGGTGGAAAGGTGTTCCGCTGTGTTCCTGGCTTTTTCCTTAGACAATGACTCCTGCATCTGTCTCTCTTCCTTCACTACCAATGGCATTCTAAGTCTGAGTGAGCAGCATGCCAATCCTTGTAACGTTGTTAGACTCTCTTATCTTCCTGGATCTGGCACAAGAGGGTTCTATGACAACCTCCTTTTGCCTCTTGCCTCTGCCTCCTCCAGGTGACCTGATACCGCTCTTCCTCCTCAACAACATTGGTTGTGACTTTGCAGAAGGAGCCATTGTGTTTAGGGGAAATAGGTAAAGAGGACAAACTCTTTGGAGTTTGTTCTGAACTTAAGGCAGAGAATTGGAGTCTTTTGTAAATTCTGTTTGTTGGTGTATAGCTTGGTGTATAAGTTCCTCACTCCTTCCCTTTGTTAAAGAGGTGAGAGTGAGGTGAATTTTTGGTATTTGAATATTTTCCAAAGGTAATTTTTTGTCAAAAGCTGACCCCTCAAATGTTACCAACACAACCTCTTGACAAGACAAATCTGGATTGATTGCTTATTATTTTAAGGGAGAATACCACTTTGCAAGAATCTTTGGCACTGTCTTAAGGAGAGAAGGTAAGGCCAAAATTTCTTGATTTCAGGTAGATCTTTCAATGTTGGGTTTGATTAAAATTGGGTAAGGATTATGATCCGACAGTCCAAGGTTGGTGGAAACTGCAAAGTGAGTATTTTGGGTGAGGGATTCAAGGAATTTGGGGGCATAAAGTGTTGATGTTTTTCATTAAAAATTTGGGCTGTTCAGGAAGTTCCTGTAATGAGCAATCACATTTGCCCAGGCAGGAGACTTTTGGAAAGAATAAGGTCATGCTAATGAAAACAGAGCATACCAAACACAAGCTAACAAAGACAGAAAAATGGCACAGTCAAGTTAGTGTGGATGGTAAGGAATGGTTTCCATTCTCAGTGCCCAGGCAGAGTGTGGAGATCAATAGCCTTGGTTTTCATTGTCATCACAGTATCTGGCACCACAGTATTTTGCCCATTTGTTTTGGAATTTTATTGATTATCTCACAATGAAATTGTGCTCATGTATTCCATTTAGTGACACTGAGGATGTTGGTACTTGGCAGGCTTGAGTTCAGGCTCTGTTATTTGCTAGCACTGTGACCTTGGTCAAGTTACTTCATGTCTTTGATCCTCAGTTTCCTCATCTGTAAACCAGGTGTCTTAGTCTGTTCCTGCTGTTATAAAAAATACCACAGACTGGGTAATTTATAAACAACAGAAAGTTATACATTTATAAACAACAGAAAGTTGCTCTCAGTTTTGGAAGCTGGAAAGTCCAACAACAAGGTGGCAGCAGATTTGGTATCTGGAGAAGGTTTGTTCTCTGCTTGAAAGATGACACCTTATTGCTGCATCCTCACATGACAGAAGAGGGCAAAGGAGCTTGCTCGAGACTCATATAAGTGCACTAATCCCCTTCATGAGGGTGACGCCCTCATGACATGATCACTTCCCAAAGGCCCTATTTTTTAATACTATCATATTAGAAATTAGGTTTCAATATGTGAATTTTGAGAAAACACCAACATCCAAACAACAGCAGTAGGATAATATCATTTACCTCAAAGAATATTACCCCAAATTAAGAGTATAGGATTTTACAGTGTTATGATCTTCTTCTAGTCAATGTTATGTATATGCATTTTTACTGGGGTTTCTGTCCTGACTTTATTGGTTTTTGTGCAAATCCCCATTTTTGGACAATTATTTCTCTGAAAGTTTGGCTAACTTGTGACTTTGTTCTCCCAAGTTTTCCCACATTTCCAAGGCACTGACAATTCTGTATGAACATTTGATGTATTATTTGGCTCAGTCTTCTGATATATACACAGCTGTAAGCATGGTGAATTGGAAAGATCACTGGAATTGAAGTCAGAAGTTCTTGACTTAATCCTTAACTCAGCTACCAGCTCTCCCTGTGACCTTGAGCTATGATAGCCATGCTGAAATTTGTCTCAGTTAGACCCTTAGTTCTAAATCAGACCCTGCTGAGTGTTTGGACTTTGAAGTACTTCTCATCTGGGCAATTTTGCCAACAATTTCATGGAGTTTCTTGATGTATCTCCATGGAACTTTTGGATTTCTCAGAGCATGGCTTGAAAACAACTGCCATAAAACCATGGCATCGACTTAATGAAACTCATTTATTTTTCTCTCCACTCATTTATTCCACAAATATTTACTTTCCATGACTAAGAGCCAAGCTTAATAGGAAGTCAATAAAAATGATCCAAGGGATAGAAGATAATAGTTTCTTTGCCTTAGAAGTCTTGTGAATCTCAAGTCCTCAACATGAAAACAAAGCTTCTCTCCCATTCCCCACTACTCCCTAACACACACACATATATTCTCATGCACACACCCCACCATAGCTGCCAAGTTTCCCAGGTTCATGCATTTCTGTTTTGCTTGTTCATTAAAAGGGTGGCCCTTCAGCAGCACTGAGGCCAGGCCTTGGCTGTGCAGTCATTCTCAATTTGTCTCAGCCATATTATTTCTCTTACCAGCCATTTCAGAGCACATTTTTGCCTTCCCTCCATTATTCCTCCATCTCATTTATTTTTTAGTATTTTTTCAACACTTCCTCCAGACGCTCTCATTAAGCACTGGGCTAATTAACCTCCTGTTTCTGAACAGTGGAGCTATGGTGAGCTGGATGGCCCTGCAGGAGGGCTCCCTGCTCCATGGGAGGAAATAGGCCCAGCTCCAGTCTGCTCACGCACCTGCAATGGCTCACAACCGGACCTGGCACCTACTCAGCAAGGTTTTTTTGTTGTTGTTTTTGCTATTTGATTTTTTCCAACATTGCTGCTCCTTATTCCAGATGAGGATGGCCCAAGCCATTCTCACTTACCGACAATATCAGTGATTGAAATCTCTCAGCCCCCAGAAGCCAAAGCTATCTATTAACTGTGCAGACATGCTTTCCATGCTATAGACTCCGTAGGCACTTAGCAGCTGCTCTCCAAGATGCTCTGGTTCATAGCTAAGAGCAGCGGATACAGCCAATGCCACAGAAAAGCCGTGCACAGAATCAAGAGTGAGAGATCAGAGAGTCGTCCAGGAAATTTGAAGTATCTGAAATGATACCTCACCACCAGGGCCTGTCCTCCCCATTTTTATATCTAAGCCAAATGTATTCAAATATATTTGAATCTCTTCTCCTAGGGTCCTAGCATAGCAAACTTTTTGGGGTCATGGTTGTTGGGACAAGTGTTCAGGTCTGAGCCCCACATTTATAGAAAGGAGAGTAGTAAAATAAAAACATCTTCCTGTCCTTTTCTATATATAGCTAAGATATAAACCTAATATTTTGCCCACCCTTGGCTGAGTCCATTTAGGTTAAGATAACTGATGAGCAATTATTTATTCATCCATCTTTGTGCACATATCCTATATGGACAAACATTTTACCATAATAGCATTGTAAGTTATTAGAGAGTCTCTAAGTTTCCTTCCTTGCTCTAAATAACATTAGTGTATCACTTTATAGTTAGCAAAACACTTTCAAGCCCATCATCTTATTTATTCTTTAATTGGATAAAAATATTACCATCATCTGAGATTTAGGAAGACTTGCCAAAAGACACCCAAATGAAAATAAGAAAACCAGAAAAAGGGAGTGACTTTACTGCCTAAGTCTCTGGAGGTTCCCCTGGCCCCGAGGTTTAGCCCTGATGTTCACTCTCTCCATGCCAACCCCTTTGTTTCTTGCCTTTTCACCTTCACATTCTGAAGATCTCTCCCTACTATCTCTCTTTGGGTCCCTGTCCGTCTCTCACAGTGCATTGGAACAGAAATTTTCAAGACCTAACTCCATTTATGCACATGGTAATTTTCTTAGTCTTCTCTGTCTGGTAAATATCAAAGCTATTCTTCAATTGTTTTCTGATAAAAGGAGGGCACATCTTGATTCTCACTGTTGTTGAGGTGTCATTTGAAAAGTGACATGCATGAGGGATTCATATTATTCCTACTTACATAGTTTGTTCTTAGTACAGGTGACCCAATAAAGATAATATTGTTATGATGTAAAAGTATTGCCCCTTCCTGCTCTGGTTGTATCTCCAAGCTTTTCTCACCATACTTTTGACAAAAAGAGGTAGGCTCAAATTTCCTCTTTCTAAGTCCTCAGTTTCTCTCAGGACTACTGAAAATAGAACAAAGGAAATAAGGTTTTATAGCTAGAGAAGAGCAGAGCAGGGAGTCAAGCTGTGTTTTCTGATTTTGTATCCATCCTGCATGACTCTGTAAAAGTCACTAAACCCAACCTGGCTTCAACCATCTCATAAGTCAATTGAGAAGATGAGCTAACATGATTTCAGAATTTGCTTCTAGCAATAAAATTTCACAACTTTATTTCATAAGGTAGAGAAAGATATAAAAGAAAGTTATTTTTTCCATTGAGCCAAAGTTCACTCACTTTCTACCAACTGATACCAACTTCACTGCTCCCTTTTCCCCTTCTCCATACAAGAGTCCCTTAAGTGCTTGAGGCAACTTCTACTTTCTCTGAAGTTACCTTCTCTTCAGGCTAATTAATTTTCTCAGCAATGGATATGGCTTGGTCTTCATGTGTTGTGTTAACATTTCAAATAGCTTTCATACATTTATTAAAATATACTATGGGTTTTTGGGCTGGATGCTTTTTATAGAAAGCATAATTACAACCTATGCGCTGCTTTGCTTCCTTTGTAACATTATTCCTCCTTCTAGAAGATTAGATTATTTATTACTTTTATTCCCCTTGATGACATTAGAATCACACACACACACACACACACACAATGCCATCAATCAATCTATGCTATGGGCTCTGTGACTTCCTGGTTGCCCTCACCCCAGATGCTGGCTGCAGACCCTTGGGCAATACTGCTCATGTGTCAGATACTTTTGAAATGCTTTACCTTCCTAAGTATCTAATAGTTGTAACAATACTAAGTATTTTTATTTTCACTGTAGATGAAGAACTGGAAACTCAGCTTGCCCAAGCCCCACCGCTAGACGTGGTGAAGCTGGGATTAAACCTCATGGCTGTCTGACTCTAAATCTCAAGCTTTAGCCATTAGCTATGAAAGGGGATAAGGAGATCACAATGAAACCTGAAATAAATTCAAAAGTAGGAGAACAATATCTCTCATTCCAACTTAGATGATTGAAAATATCCTAACTCTCAGCTGAAAATCTGTTAAAGAAGGATTAAGCAGATGATTTATAATAAAACAATAAACCAGAAGTATCTTTCATTGTGATGAGGACAAAAGAGTAGAACACACAACCGCCTTCCAGTTTATCACTTTCTTGCAAGCCTGAAGGCAGTTTCTAGTTGAGCAGCTAGAAACATGGATACAGGGTGACTCTGAGGATCAATGCCCTGGTTGTTCTCCAGGCTTGCCAGCTGCTCCTTCTCAGGCCTCTTCTCCATCTCTTGAATTTTATAATAAATGCCCAAGTGCCAAGCACTCTGCATGCAAGTCTCAGTTCTCCTGTACCCACAGTCTCTTACTTAAGTGTCCTTCAGCTCAAGCTGAAATCAGCCTTCTGATCTAGAAACATGGCAAGCAGAATTTGGGAGTCCTATAGCCTAAAGTCATCAATCATCAATCAGAAAGTCATTGGTACCTCATATTTTTTCTTGTTTGCTAAACTCCAACTCTTCATTTGATGTTTTTTATTAAAATACAACTATGTGTCAGAGAGAAAATTTAACTAGGTTTTCAATTATCAGTATATTGGTTTGAATTTATTTCTAAGACCTTTCTTGCAATAAGCTAATATGATGAAACAAGGTTCAGAGGATACGTAAAGTGTATTCTCAGATGTGCAGTCTCAGGGGATGCCCTCAGAGAGCCAGGATACAGTCTGGGAAGACCTGAGAAGGAGAAGAGAAGCAAACCATGGGGCCAGGAAGGAAACTGAGGGATGTAAACTCACATTAAATATCTCTGAGCTGGCACTCTGCTGAACACTCCCTGGAGTCTACCTCATTTGATCTTCACAAAAATTCCACAACATAAATATTGTTACTCACAAGTAACATGTTATGGTAGAAACATTCTCAGAGAGGTTAATTAATAGACCCCATATTACTGAGCCAAGCAATGATGATGCAGAAATTCAAATCTAAGTTTTTCTCCATATCCCAAGCTCTTTTTCACCTATGAGCTTATTTCCCAAGTAATGGCAATGCTTAGGTCTTTGAGGTGATATTTTAAGTGGACTTGAAAGATATTTGATGTCATAAGATGCTACTAAATAAACCTTAAACCGCATTTGCATCACTGTAGTTGGCAGACTGATCTTTGGAACATTGTGAAGCCGGAAGAGCTCTTGGCAAGCTTTCCATCCTCTTCCTTTCTCTTTGTACCAGGTGCTGACCTCTCTCCTTTCCCCTGTACAAATCCACATTTAATTTCTTTCTTGACAGTGTGGTTTCCTATTCTCTCCCCACAGCCTCTCCGTAAAATTCTGATGTCTTCTGCACCCAGAAGTTGCAGGAACTTTTGACAATTACAGCCATAGTGAATCACCGTTGCAGATGGAGTGTGGCATAATTTTCAGAAATGCTCGGTTTAAAGCAAAAATCTGAGAATTGCTTGTTTTAAATGAAAAGTTTATGGAGAAGAATTTGAATTTGAACAGGGATTGGAGCATAAAGTAAAAGGAATAAAGCGTACAAAACCAAGTGTTGAGACACAGGGCATTAAAAAGAGTGAGAGATTTCCCATGGCATGCTAAAATCCTTTAAGATCGTGCTCTTGGGTTAAACTCTGATTCTTAAATGCGTTTCCTTGCATTATAGAAAACCCAACTTATCTTCTAGCCCCCTTGGCATTGTCCTCATATTGTATAATCTGAAAGATGGGTTTTCTAAAGTGCAAGTGACAGGTTTTTATTTTCTCCACCTAGAGCCCAACCCCAGAATCTTGGCCACCTCAGTCATGCTCTGGTGCAGGTGGCTGTATTCAGAGGAGCTGCAGCAAAGGTCTGACCTCACGTTTTCATGCTATTTTGCTGCCTTACTTCTCAGTTCATGCACATGACCCATAACCATAGCTGTGTGGACTATTTTTTTTTTCCTTCAATAATTTCTTTCACAGCAAGCTTGATTCTGGCAGCCAGCCACATTAGAATCATCTGAGACTGGCTGCACACCAAGCCCCTTAGAACTTTGGTCTGCACCTAGAGAGAAGATCACTCTGGGGTTTCAATTCTGACTTGGCAAATTGACCTTGAGTAAGTTATTTAACCTTTCTGCGACACAATTTCTTCATCTATAAAGTAGAAGCATTAACAACATAAAGTTCATAAGGTTGAGGATTAAATACAATAATCCTATATAAAGAGCTTATTATAGCACCTAGTGCATAGTCTATATTCAATTAATATTAGTTATTAATATAATACAGACTTCACCCAACTTTCTTACTTGTGAAAACATTCCTTTACTCCCAGAAAGAAAAGAAGACCCCTTCTTTCAGAGTATTATAAATATTTTCAGAAGTCCCTTGTCCCAATATCTACTTATTATAAAAATGAATGAGTAAATTGAAATCTAAAAGTCATTATAAGCTGGCTGTCTTGTATTTGTTCTATAATTTACATGCTGTGGAATGATCTCAGTAGTCAT
Organism: Microcebus murinus; assembly: GCF_040939455.1. Lineage (NCBI taxonomy): Eukaryota > Metazoa > Chordata > Mammalia > Primates > Cheirogaleidae > Microcebus > Microcebus murinus. The sequence goes on along the minus strand of NC_134120.1, from coordinate 29,536,977 downwards.
TCAGAAGGTCCTCAGCTAGCAGGAAGAAATTCTCTTCCAAGTTATAGGCCAAACTGTTGGGGGGGTCATAGACGCTAAATATCTGGTCAATGCTAAAAATAATTCAAAGGAAACAATTCTAGGCTCTATAAGGACATTTGTGGCAATGCGCTTAATGAGTCTGAAGCAGTAGCTCATTGTTTAGGCCTTAAGAGACACCATCACCAGTCAACTCAACTACCTTGTGCTGACTACTTTTGGATAAAAATAAAGCCATTACACTAAAAACTGCTTCATGCATTTACCATGTATACCCTTTGGTAATGAAGTCCATATTACAGTCTGAGTTTTTCCTGACTAGCCCATTTTTGCAAGATCTTAACCTAGAGAACTCCCTCCAATGTTATATATGTTATCTGACACATCTGTCTCTTGGGAATGAAGGATATCTGATCATCTCATTACACTAAGGTGTTAAGGGTAACACGCATTAGTGTTACTAGAAGAAATTGCCTCTTAAATGAGGAGCCTGGACAGGTCAGTGGTTAATCAAAAGCAGTGAAGATTGATAAACTTTCAGACATCAGTAGGTGAGATATTTGAAGACAGGGAAGTACTGAGCATCCATCAAATCACACCACTGAAATGACTCCTCTGACATATAAAATATTTTTGTAGCTACTTAGTCATTCACGTAAGATCTTTGGTGAGAACTGACTGTTTGCAAGTTGGAAGTATGACAGCAATAACCAAGGCAAGCAAGATAGACATGTAACGATAAATTAAAGAATTGCTATGAGTACAAAGTATAACAAAAGTATGGAATCAGGGCCTGAAGGTGTTTGGAGAATCAAGGAAACCTTCCTTGAAAATTTTTTACTGAATTTTAGTAGAAATTATATATGAAAAGGAGATTGACAGGAGAAGAAAAAGCACTTTACAAGGCAGACTAACACCCGTGAAAGCCCTGGGGTCATTTACAAAGTATTGGGAGGAGGTGGCTATGACTAGAACACAGGGTGAGGGAAAGGGGCTTCACAAAAGGTTAATGAGGTAGGCAAAAGACAGAGCCCCCAGGCTTCATTCATTTATAAACTAGGGTCTAGAATATTTAAAGCAAGGGAGTGATCAGATTATATACATGCTTTTAGAAAGCTATCTCTGGCTTCATTGTGAGGAATAGCTTAGGTAGAAAGAGGAGAAGCGTAATGGTGACGGACCACACAGGTGGCTATAGCTAAAGCTGGCAGCTTGAACAAGAATGGAGGGAATAGACAAAGAGGAGTAGGAGGATGTTGCATTTGATTATAGATGGAATCTGAGTGCAAAGGAGATGTCAAGGATAATTCTTGGTTCTCTGACTTGCTCAGCTAGATGGATGATAGCATCCTTTGCAGAGGCAGGACTGCCAGCTAATTTTTAAATTTTTTGTAGAGACAGGGTCTCAATATGTTGCCCAGGCTGGTCTTGAACTCCTGGCCTCAAATAATTCTCCTTTCTCAGTCTTCTAAAGTTCTGGGATTATAGGCATGAGCCACCACACCTGGCTTTTTCATTATTTTAGAGGAAGAAATTATTTTTAAAAAATGGCAGAAATAACATACATGTGGATATAAAAAATTAGAAAACATTATATGATCAAAATTTGCTATTGATATAAAACATTGAATTAGTAATGCCAGCTCAAGATAGGCCACAGTCACAATAATACTTAGAGTTTAAGAAAATTTGAAAACTCTATCTCTAAGCAGAGAGAGACAAAGAGGTAAAACAAGGCTAAGATAGTATAACAAGGAAAACAACAGATCCATTTCACTCATAAATTCAGATGCAAAAATTCTAGACCAAATATTATCCAATTGAATCCACTATTAGGTATAAAACATAATGGCCAATTTGAGTTTATCCTAGAAATGTATATTAATGAATTAAAAGAGAATGTCTATATAATTATCTCAAAGATTCCATAAAACACTTAACTAAAATTGAATACAAATGTTTTTTAAAAGTTTCCAGAAAACTAGGAAGAGAAGGAAATTCTTTAACATTAAAAAGTGTGTATTATATCATTAGCATTATTATAAACATGTTAGAAGAATGAAGAATGAGATAATACACCCACTTTCATCAATGCAACTTCTTGACTATGTGTAGGTGATCCTATCTACTGCAATTGAAATAAAAAAAGCTTAAATTTCAGAAAAGAATAATCAAAATCTCATTAATGTAAATGATAAGAGACTTTATATGAAAAATTTAAAGAAACTATGAATAAATTTTAGAATCACGGAGGAGTTCAACAAAATGGCAAGATAACAAGAAAACCAAACACAAGTCAGTTGTATTTCCATACTCTGGAAAATGTAACTAAAAAGAAAACAATAACATAAAAGAACAGCAAGTAAGCAAGAATAAATCTAACAAAAGATATGTAAAACCTGTACTTAGAAAATTATATTTTATTTATTTATAGTCAGTAAAGACAGCCTAAAGTAGTGGAGAGATATTGTGTTCAAAGAAGAAAAGAATTAATATTGTAAAGTTGCCAATTATTTCTCTAATTTATCTATAGATTTGATAAATTGAAGCTTTATTAATTTATTTATATTCCAATAAATTTAGAGGGTACAAATGTTTTTGTTACATGGATGGTTTGTATCATGCTGAAGTCAGGGCTTTCAATGTACTCTTCACCAGGATAGAGTACATTATACCTGATAGGTAGATTTTTATCCCTCATTCCCTTCTCACCTTGTTCTCTTCTTAATTCCCAATGTCCACTACACCTCTTTATGACCATATATATCCCTTGTTTAGCCCCCATTTGTAAGTGAGAACATGTGGTATTTGTTTTTCCATTCCTGAGATACTTTGCTTACGATAATGTTTTCAAGTTTCATCCAAGTTGCGGCAAAAGACATTATTCTATTCCTTTTTATGGCTGAGTAGTACCACATTTTCTTTATCCACTTACTAGTTGATGGGCAGTTAGGTTGGTTCCGTATCTTTGCAATTGTGAACTGTGCTGCAATAAACATTCTAGTGCAGGTGTCTTTTTGATATAATGATTTCTTTTCCTTTGGGTAGATACTCAGTAGTGGGATGGCTGGATCAAATAGTAGGTCCACTTTTAGTTCTTTGAGGCATTTCCATACTGCTTTCGACAGCAGTTATACTAGCTTAGGTTCCCACTAGTAATGTATAAGAGTAGATTTCATATATTGAAGTTTTAAATACATGTATAAAAGGATAAAGAGCCAAGATTAGCCCAGACTTTTTTGAAAAAAAAAAAAAAAAGTGAGGAGAGGAAACTGGTCCAACCTGACATCAAATCTTACTAAAAACCTATAGAAATTAAGTTCATAAACATCATGTAGGAAGCAACAAATTGACAAAAGAAATAGAGTAACAACCCCAAAACTGAGTTGTGCATTTATGGCAAAGATGGCCTATTATACCAGTGGACAAATGTAGCAATGCAGTATTGATTAAATGGAGTTTTAAAAAATTGACTATTCACTGAAAAAATTGTATTTGGATTTCTCACTTTCCATCATATACAAAAAATCAGATGTGTGAGTATTTAAAAGTGCACGGTCTCTATGAAAAAGACACTTACACTAGAATGTTTATAGCAGCACAATTCACAATTGCAAAGATGTGGAAACAACTGAAATGCCTATCAATATATGAGTGGATTAATAAAATGTGGTATATGTATACCATGGAGTACTATTCAGCTATAAGAAACAATGGTGATATAGCACCTCTTGTATTTTCCTGGCTAGAGCTGGAACCCATTCTATTAAGTGAAGTATCCCAAGAATGGAAAAATAAGCACCACATGTACTCACCAGCAAATTGGTATTAACTGATCAACACCTAAGTGGACATATACAAATAACATCTATTGGGTGTCGGGCAGGTGGGGGGATGGGTATATACATATGTAATGAGTGTGATGCGCACCAACTGGGGGATGGACACGCTTGAAGCTCTGACTCAAAGCGGGAGGGGGGCAAGGTCAATATACGTAACCTTAATATTTGTACTCTCATAATATGCTGGAAAAAAAAAGTGCACTGTTAAACAACTTGTATGTCAAAGAGGAAATTGTAACAATGGAAGTCATAAAATATTTAGAACTGAATGATCATTAAAGTACGATGTAATTGAAGTTAGGAGTTAACAGCTAACACAGGACTAGTAGTAAATTTAACATTATAGAAAATTGTTATTAAAAAAAAGAAGAAATTGAAGATTAGAAATAAATGACTTGTGTTCAAATAAGGTACTACAGAAATACACAAAAAAATTTTAAAAATATAAAAATAAAAATAAAGAGCAGCAATTTAAAGAAATATGAGAAAAAGTAATGAAAGTAAAATCTCCAGTAAGTCTGACAAAAAAAAAAGAAAGAAAGAAAAGGAGAGGGAGGGAAAGGCTCAGAAGGAAGCAGGACTATGTTCATAATATTAGGATTAGAAGACAGAATAAAAATACAAATATAATAAGGATTTTTAAAAATGAAAATTATACATAATTTACATAAAATAAACAATTTTCTAAAACAACACATACATTTCCAAAGTATGTCAATAAAAAAACTCAATAACCATTATGTACATCATAATAAAATTTCTTCTGTTTTAAAAGGAAACCAGTCACAGATGAATTTACAGTCAAATTTTCCCAAAATCTTAAATAGGCAAATAAATCTGATCTTCTTTAGAATTTCTCAGACTAGGACATATGATTAAGTTTACCAACTCATTTTTCAACTTTAGTTTCACTTTAATTCTAAAGCAAGCAAGGGCAAGTATAGTAAATGATAATTATAGGCCAATTGTATCAATGAAAATATTGACAAATTCCTAAAAACCAGTTAGCAAACCAATTTCAGCATCATGTTTATGCATTGCTTATTGTAAGAATGCAATGACTGTTTAAATCAGAAAACTTATTAAAGCCATCCTAATGTAATTCAGCATATTAATAATTAAAAGAAGGAATACAAAATAAGATCTTCTCATTATACTTACTTCTCAGTAGAGCCAGAAAAGCATTTGATTAAATTTTACATTTGTTCATGACAAAACTCTTAGCCAATGAAATTATCAGAAAACTTAATGAAGCTCATAAGGAGTACTATATTATTGTTTTTAGAGGTGATGTAGCAAATTATGACAAATGTCTTGGCTTAAAGCCACACACACTATATTTTTTTGTTGTTAGAGACAGAGTCTCCTCTATTGCTCAGGCTGGTGTGCAGTGGTGCAGTCACAGCTCACTGCAATTTGGAACTCCTGAGCTCAAGTGATCCTCCCCCTTCAGCTTCCCTAGTAGCTAGAATTACAGGTGTGTGCCACCATGCCCAGCTAACTCCCCAATTTTTTTTATTCTTAAAATTTTTTATACTTTTTATCTCTCTCTCTCTCTTTTTTTTTTACATAACCTTAACATTTGTAACCAATTTTTTTTTTTTTTTTTTTTTTTTTTAGTAGAGACAGTATCTCACTATAGTTCCCAGGCTGGTCTTGAACTGCTGGACTCAAGCAATCCTCCTGCTTTGGCCTCCCAAAGCAGTGGGATTACACGTCTGAGCCACTGCACCTGCCCCATACACATTCATTATTTTACAGTTCTGTATGTTAGAAGTTTAACATGGTTCTCACCGGATGAAAATCAAGTTGTCAGTGGGGTGCTGTTCCTTCTGGAGGCTCTAGGAGAGAATCCGCTGTTTTGCATTTTTGAGTTTCTAGAGGCTGCACACATTCCTTGGCTTGTGGCCCCTCCCCCATCTTCAAGGCAGGCCAAGTCCTCACATTCTACAACTCTGAACTGTTCTTTTAACTCCCTTTTCCACTTTTAAACCCTTGTGATAACATTAGGTTCAGATAAAACAAGATAGTCTTCTCATTTGGAATTCACTTTAAGAATAGCAATCTTAATTCTATTTGCAACTTTAACCCCCTTTGGCCAGGTGTTGTGAAACATTCGGAGGCCCTGGGATTAAAATGTGAACACCTTTGGGAGACCATTATTCTGCCTACCACCAGTACATATGAGTTAGATTTGTTTTATGCTAAGAATAACCAAAATGTTAGCAGAAAGGGCTTAAATAAGAAGGTTTTGATTTGTTTCATGCTATGAGAAACAACACTTTAGGACAGCATACGAACCCAAGATGACATCTGTGTCTTCAGCTCCTTCTACTTTTCTGTTACACAATCTCTGATGCAAAAATGACTGTTCCTCTAACAGGCAGCATATCTGCATTCTAGGCAGGAAGAAGAAAGTGGAAGAAGGAAGGGGCAGTGCCTGTATCAAGAATGCAAAAAGCTTTTCCAGAGAGCTTCAATGTGCATGTCATTATCCAGAACTATGTTTTTAGTTGGAATGGAGTTTAAAAAATAAGATTAAAAAAAAAATCTGGACGTATTGCTGCCCTTTTCAAAATCAATTGCCTATTAGTAAGATGGAAGGGGGGTAATGAATACTGCATAGGAAAGTAGCAGTGTCAGCTACTGAATAATTATCATCATACTTAATGGTGATATTTTAGAAGCGTTCCAATTCAAGTCACGAATAAGGTAGACATGTCTATTATCACTGTTTCTACTCATTCTACTGGAGGTTACAGTCAACGCAATAACAGGAAAAATAAACAGGAGAGATAAGAAAAGAAAGGAGAAAACCATAGAAAATGAGTATATTGGAAGGAGGACATAATAAATGCAGTTTTGGAAGGATTTTGAGGCATCTACAAAGTGTCAAATTGAAAATATTATTTAATTGTAATATGGGTATATGGGTAGGGAAGCCAATTTAAGTCATTAGTGAACAAATGAAAAAAATCTCTATGATTGAGTATAATTGTCTGAGGATAAAGTAGAGAGTAGGGGTAAAAAGAGGGGTGAGGAGACTTAAGACTGAACATTAAAGAATTATAATATTTAAAGGTAAAGCTGAGAAGGCTTGTCCAAAGAAGTAGGGGTAAATGCAGATACATACGGTGTTGATGCCAACAACAGAAAGTGAATTTCCAGGGGAAGAAGTTAGAACTGTTCTGTTTTTCTCAGAAGCCAAGAAAAAAAACAGGGAAAAAATGTTAAATTGATTTTAGCACATTATAGACTTTGATGACCAGCACACAGAGTGGAATAGTGGGAATTTTGAAATGAACCTGATCAAAGTGAGCTCAAGAGTTCATGGGATCACAATAGTCGAGAAGTGGAAACAACCTAAATGTCCATGAACAGATAAATGGTAGAGAAGATGTGGTATATTCATGCAATGAAATATGCATTATTCAGACTTATAAAAGAAAGGAATTCTGCAATACTTGATACCATGGATGAACATGGAGAAAACTATGCTAAGTGAAATAAGCCAGTCACAGAAAGACAAATACTGCATGATTCCACTTGTATGAGGTGTCTAATAAAATAGTGAAATCCATGCAATCGGATAGTGGAATGGTGGTTTCCAGGGACTGGGAGTGGAGAGAAATGGGGAGGTACTAATTAATGGGCAGAAAGTTTCAGTCAGACAAGATGAATAAGCTCCGGATATTGCCATACAACACTATATTTATAGTCAACAAAACTGTACTATACACTTAAAAATTTGCGTATAAATTGCATGTTGTTTTCTTATCATAATAAAATAAAATTCAGTGCAAGGGAAATAAAGAAATTGAAGCCGAATGAAAATATTGAAAATTCTGGTTTTTTTTTTTTTTTTTGAGACAGAGTCTCGCTTTGTTGTCCAGGCTAGAGTGAGTGCCGTGGCGTCAGCCTAGCTCACAGCAACCTCAAACTCCTGGGCTCAAGCGATCCTCCTGCCTCAGCCTCCCGAGTAGCTGGGACTACAGGCATGTGCCACCATGCCCGGCTAATTTTTTATATATATATCAGTTGGCCAATTAATTTCTTTCTATTTTTATAGTAGAGACGGGGTCTCGCTCTTGCTCAGGCTGGTTTTGAACTCCTGACCTTGAGCAATCCGCCCGCCTCGGCCTCCCAAGAGCTAGGATTACAGGCGTGAGCCACAGCGCCCGGCCTGAAAATTCTGGTTTTAAGGTGAGATGTAGGGTAGCATTGGGATGGGTGTGGAGATGAGAGTAAAATTTTATTTATGAGAAACTAAAGTTTGTCATCTGCTAATTGGGATGATCTTATAAAAAGATCTGGCAAAAGTTCCAATAAAAGGCATGGTGACCAAGAATATATTGTGGCTATATAGGTAGGAAGGAATCCTCATTATAATAAGATGGATAATTCCTTTTTTAAAAAAAGTCATAAGGGAGAAGAATGGGTATAGATAGAAAGATGGAAAGACACAGGAGCTCTCATATGATGGCTTCAATTTTCCCTGTGAAGTGAAGAATAAGATCATCTGCTGAGAATTGGCAAGGGCAGGTGGGGAGAGCCAGAAGATTAATGAAAATGGGAGAGGTTTAAAATAGCCATTGTAAAAGTTGGAGAGAAATTGACCAGACAAACATAGTAGAATTTTTGGATAGTACTATTACTGGGATTCCGCTGAGTTTGGCAATCATAAATTCACAGTAGAATCACACTGTTATGTGAAATGTTTTCCAGGAAAACATGATATTTCCTGGCAATAGTTTCATCCAAGTTTTGGGTTTGGATAAGAGAAATAAAGGACAAAGGGGCAAAGGATTTCACATTTGTGTGGGGTTTAATTGTAATGAGAGGTCAAGCAAGCCAAGCTGGGTAGGAAGGAGAGTAAAAGCAGTTTAAAAGCCCATGGGTAGCAAGACAAACAGGGATCAAAGTAATAGGTCTGAACATGCATGATAGGGCTACTTGAATGAACTAGGAAAATGGGAAATTGAGGCCAGAGAACAGTAACTTTGAACTAGTGATTTAGAAAGTAAAAATCATTCCAAGATTAAGACAAGGAGCAGGAAAGAATATTTAAGTAAGAATTTGAGACTATGAAGAAATATGTAGATTATCAAATAGATATTCCAAAAAGGAAAAGAATGGCTTAGGATTGCAGTGAAAGCATGCAGTGCAGAGCATTTGGGCAAAATGGTGCAGTTTACAATGTGGAACAGAAGTAAGATGGACTTATCCCTTGGGTGTTGACTAATAAGAACTGAGCATTGGGCAATGCCATGAAAATAGGGTCCCTGAGGGCCCAGTGAACTGGAGCATGGATGGGATGCTTTCCTATATTCACAGAATATTCTAAAAACCACCAAATAATGTTCCCTCTAGGATGAATTGGTCCATCTCAATGAAAAGTGGCATCTTCTATTATTCATCAGTTTCCTGACCAGCCTAGACATAGAAAACCAGGGAGCACAAATGATGCGAAATGATAGCATGAGCACATTATGTAAGGTTTTAAGTTTGGCTCCAGAGTCAGCCTTGGATCCATCAGGAGTTTGGGTGCAGTTATCTGCATCAAACCTCCCTTCGTCCCCCTGTTGCCTCTCAGAAGCCTGAAAACAGACCCCAGTGCTCTAGGATGTATCCTCTTTTGTGCTCAAAGCCGCCCACCAAATGGTGACAATCTGTTTGGATTCTCATTCCATTTGGGTCTTGTTGCAGACAGATTGGCTAATCGGTCAAAACAATTTATGCAGAGGTGCAAATGGCTGAAGGTAGCACGGTGCATTGTAATGTCCTTGTAACCAATTCTTAACTCAGCTTATCAGTGCTTTAGTCTAAAAGAGTGATTTATAGTATGAGTTTCAAGCGCTGTGTGAGAGAGAGTTGGAGAGTCTTTTTCGGGCTGGAAAGATTTTTAAATTTCTCAAGTTTATTCTTTAATTCATCCAACATCTGAGAGCCTGTTATATCCCAGACATTGTTCAAGGTTCTGAACATAAGAAATGGCTAGACCAGTGCCCCATGCCTCAAACAATTTATAGTCTGGAAAGAAGACAGACATGTAACAAAAATTTTAGGATAATAGATGCTACAATAGAAATCTAAGTGTACAAAAGAGACATAAAGGATGAAGTGGTGAATCCTTATTCTCTTATTTCCTCTGGGAGCTTGTTCTATTAATGACCCTTTCTCTCCTATTTCTTTTATGTTTCTTCTCTACTGGTCCTTTCTACTCATCCTATAACTCAAGTGTTTGTCACTGAAAAACAAAACAAAACAGCAACTTATTATTAACTCTGGGCATATTTCCATTTATCTATTTTTCTTTTAGCCTTCTTATCCGAAATGTTCTTAAAATTGATTGCATATTGAAATCACCTGAGAAGCTTTAAAAAAATCTGCTGCTTGGTCCTTTGCCCCTAGAAATTCTGATTTAATTCATCTGGGAAGCAGGCATCAGGATTTTCAAAGTCTCCACTCTGAAAATTAGGTGTATTCTAACATACAGCTAAGGATGAGAGCTGCTCTTCTAAAGGATGATGAAGACTGAGTGCTCCAACATATGTATAGTGCAAGACATATTAAGCACTCAATAAATGATAACTATTATCACTGCATTGATCAATAAACATTAGTGTGCTTTTTGTTCATGGATGTCACAATCTAGTTAACAGAAAACCGGTAGACAGATTTGCCTGAGGTTGAAATGACTTAGTAATTACTGACTGCTCCAAATTTATTTCATCTTCAAAATGTTGATAGTTAAAAGGCAAGACTCTTGGCACTCAGTTTCTCCATCTATAAAATGGGAAAAATCACTTTTTTTTCTGAAGTCACTGGGTTGGTGAGAGGATTAATTAGTTCATCTTTGTAAAACGCTCTGCAGAGGGGAAAAAAATCTACAAGAGTGAAGGATTATGGTCTCCCTCAAGCATCTATAATTTGAAGAGAAATTTATAGCCAGTCTGGTCAGTGAAGCCTGAAGTTTGGAACCTCACTTTCGCTGCCATGCCTTGGAGCACAGACTGTTGCTAAACTCAATGGCTTTCATTAAGCTCTTGGTAAAATGACTGTGAACTAGTTGCTGCTATAAATGTCCATGACCTTTGCTCTTAAAGCTCTAGGTGAATGTTCAATCCTACATGTTCCCAAAATGCCCCATTTTTATACCTTCTCTTGGGAACGTGAGTAGTGGAAGTGAGGAAGAAGTGTAGATGGGAGACCCCTCCCCTAAACCTATCAATTGGATGATGTTTCTAGACAACTAAACTAGACCTTTAACTATTTTCCTGGAGGACTTCCTAGTGGCTGCTTTCATACCCCCTTTCAGTAATATTTAATGTTTCCTCACCTTGCCATTGTGCTCGAAGGTCTTCGTAAGGACACTGAAATAAAAATGATGGTTCCTGGCAACTGCGCAGAGTGAAACAAGAGAATGTTACAAATGAGAAAATAGAGCTGGGGTCTGCTTCCTTTCTTTTGGCAAAAGAACCTGCTATAGAAACGAATGTAGATGAGGGGGCACTGAGCCATATATAAGTGAGTAATTATCTACTGTTACAGGCCTTATTATCTCTCCAAATGTTTGCTAAAATTCTGTTGGGCAACCATCTGGACCCAGAGATTTACCCGTGGATAGAGAGTGGATTGTTGTTTTAACTTGAGATGGGAAAATTTCTTTCTCTAATTCTTTTCTGTCATCTTCTGTTAAATAATTTAACTGAATGTCTCTTACATAGCTCTCTGTGAGTCCTTAGAGTAAGTGGATTCAGTGTGATATACTCATATAAAATATTCTTTGAAAGTTTTTTTTTTTTCTCTCTTTTTCCCCCACCAGAGATTCTAAGGACAGTTTGCCATCTGTTGTAAGAATTTCATTAATGCACCTATTTTCTCTTCCTTTTTGCAAGAGCGGTCAGTCCAGATAATTTGTGGCCCTCTCCTGTTATGGGAAGGATTCGCTGCCCAGAAGCCTCACCCCACCACCTCGAAGTCCCTGCTCTCTCATTATGGCTTTCTCTCAGGTGGCTTTGTTAGCTCCGAACAACAAAGCCTGTGTCCCAAAGCCTGGCTGGTTATCAATAATTTAACAACATGTCATAGACAACAGTGAACCATGCTGCTAGGCTTGAAATATTCCTGGGGCTCACCGTCTATTATGCTGGGCTTTTCTCAGTGCGCAGTGAATGGAGCACAGGTGGGCCCAGCATTTTCCCAATTCAGAAACTTACAAGATAAGATAATGGCACAGGGGAGGGTTTATTTGCATTACAAAAGATTCCATGCTTTACCAAAGGGTTCACTTTGGGTATTCTTTAAATTAAGAGCTCCTTTTCAGCAATTAAAAGTTTATAGACTTAATTCACTTGGGGCTTTCCAGAAAACACTTCTGCAGAAGAACTGCCTTATTCAGACCCGATGGCCCTCCTTCAGACTTGACTGGTCAAAAGTCTGTGCATAAAATATTCGAAACATAACATCCAAACACCAGAATTTTTGCATCAGATTTTCTCCTGGTACAGATTTCATCTCAGTGTCTCAGTCTGGCGCATACAAGCGTAGCTTCGAGTCTGCTACACCTGATCTGAGCACATTGACCCCACGTCCTCACAGTCTCCCATAGCCACAGTGCCTGATAAAATACCTGAAGACATGGGATAGCAGTGGAGAATGTTCTGTTCTAGTGGTTGTATTTGAGAGATGTAGGAAGGTTTGCGATGCAATCCTATCACACACAACCACAGAGATACCCAGGCATAGTTGTGTCTTCCCTAAAGTTCTTCTCCAAGTGTCACAAGTCCCCTGTCTGTCCTCCCCTATAAGTGCTCAGGCACAGGTCTCTGGTCTCTATCCCCCTGGAGTCGGTTCCCACTGCTCACTAACCCCCCCAACCCTGAATTATGCAGAGAATTCTGCCCTGCTCAATCCAGCCTCTGCCTCTCTATTGTCATACATCACTGTGCTTAGCTAAGAAAGCGCCCCCCTCCCCCTGCCAGAATCCTCTATTCTACTCCTGCCTTTTTTTCTTTTATATAATAAGAAGACTTTTGGTTACAACTAAACTGACCTACCTTCACTAGAGAAGTTTACTCCCTTTGAAACTTGCATGTTCTCAAATATCAAAGAGGATATGCCCATGTTTGGAGCATGGCATGAGGTCATTCATTACAAATTGTCAGAGCAGTTTGGACAGGGGGCAATTATAATATGCCCATGAAAGCCAGAGAATCATTGCAGAAGAACTATTTCTTACATTGTTCTGAATTGTGTTTACTCTTTGACTTAATAAGCCTTAGATCATGCAGAGTGATTGGGAACTTCAACTCCCCTTCTCAGAATGGACCAGAAGTGGCCCCCAATTATGGGGGTTTCCATCAGTGAAGGGTTGTTATTCTATAGGAATTATATTAAGACAGATTTGAGAGCTTAGTAAGGAATGTGAGCTGTCAGTGGTCAGGTTCAGGAATAAGAAAGAGCTCCTTTCCTCCTGCTTTTTGTTGCTAGGATTTATCACGAACTCTCCTCTCCTGTCACTATCATTACAGTCTGGATCAACCTTGCTATCCAGTAAGAGCAGTTTCCTTGCTGGTCTCCCTGCCTCTCACGCTCTCTAAGCCTGTTGGATGTCAGGGCCACAGAAATCTTTACAAAACACTGCCTCTGTCCCATCATTTTCCTGCTCAAAAAGCTGCCCTGCTCCTTATGTTCCTGCAGTTATAAGAGACAGCACCACATATGTTATTGCCCAACCCAGGACACATTTGAGAATGAAAAATAGCACTTTCAATACTTATTTCAAGACCATTAAGTGTAAATGGAAAAGGCCACTAATAAACAGGTGTATAGAGGGTCACTTTAGATATAAGCTTCCTACATTGTGTTTGAGACTATGCATGTAACCATATCCCTTACACTTATCAATTTCATCTTATTTGTTTTTAATTTCAGAATATTATGGGGATAAAAACAATTTGGTTACTTATATTGCCTTTGTATCACCCCACACAGAGCTGCAAGCATGCTGATTCCCAAGATAGTGCACAACATACCTGTTAGGTATGAATTTACCCATCCCATCCTCCTCTATCACACCTGCCCAATACCCAATGAATGTTACTTCCATGTGCACATATGTGTTGATCAATTAGTACCAGTTTAATGGTGAGTACATGTGGTGCTTATTTTTCGATTCGTGTGATACTTCACTTCAAAGAATGGACTCCAGCTCTATCCAGGATAACAGAGGAGGAATTAGTTCACCATTGTTTTTAAGGCTAAGTAGTACTCCATGGTATATATATATATACACCACATTTTATTAATTCACTCATGGATTGAGGGGCACTTGAGTTATTTCCACATCTTTGCAATTGTGAATTGTTTTCTATAAACATTCAGGTATGGATGTCTTTATTATAGAATGTCTTTTTTTCCTTTGGGTAAATACCCAGTAGTGAGATTGCTGGATCAAATGGCAGTTTTACTTTTATTTTTTTGAGGTATCTCCACATTACTTTCCATAGAGGTTGGCTAATTTGGAGTCCCACCAACAGTGTATGAGTGTTCCTATCTCTCTGCATCCATAACAAAATTTATTGTTTTGGGACTTTTTAATAAAAGATACTCTCACTAGAGTTAAATGATATCTCATTGTGGTTTTGATTTGCATTTCCCTGATGATTAGAGATGTTGAGCAATTTTTCATATGTGTGTTGGGCATTAGTCTGTCTTCTTTTGAAAAGTTTCTATTCACATCCTTTGTCCACTTTTTAATGGGGTGTTTTATTTTTTCTTTTTAATTTTCCTGAGTTTTACACAGATTCTAGTTATCAGCCCTTTATTGGATGTGTGGCATGTAAATATTTTCTCCCATTCTTCAAGTTTTCTGTTCACTCTAATAATATTTTCCTCGGCTATATAGGGATAACTATGAAACATTGAGAAAAGAAATTGCAGAGGATGTAAACAGATGGAAAACCATACCATGCTCATGAATTGGCATAATCAACATTGTTAAAATGTCTATACTACCCAAAGCGATCTACAGATTCAATGCAATCCCTATTAAAATATCGAGATCATTTTTCACAGATCTAGAAAAAATAATTCTACTCTTCGTATGGAATCAGAGAAGAACCTATATAGCCAAAGCAATCTTAGGCAAAAAGAGCAAATTGGGAGGCATTGATCTATCAGGCTTCAAGCTATACTACAAGGCTAAAGCAAACAAAACAGCATGGTACCAGCACAGGAACAGAGACATAGACCAATGGAACAGAACTGAGAACCCAGATATAAAACCATCCTCATATTGTCATCTGATCTTTGACAAAGCAGACAAAAACTTACACTGGGAAAAAGAATCACTAGTTAATAAATGGCACTGAGAAAATGAGATAGGCACATGTAGAAAACTGAAACAGGATCCACATCTCTCAACTCTCACAAAAATCAACTCACAATGAATAACAGACTTAAATGTAAGGCATGGAACCATAAGAATTTTAGAAGAAAATATTGAAAAAACTCTTATAGATATCAGCCCAGGTAAAGATTTATGAAGAAGACCCCTAAAGCAATCACAACAGCAACAAAAATAAATTCACACCGATCAAATTTCATCTAATTTTAAGGTTGAAATGGCAACCACAATACTTGCAACCACTCACAGGTTCTGTCCTCTCTAGCAAGCATAATGTCTCACTTATGTTTTTGATCTCCACAACATTGCTGGGAGATCAGGGCATCATTATTGGCATTTTAGAAATTGGTAAACTGATGCAAAGAGGTTTAAATACTTGGTCAAGGTCACTCAGCCAGTTAAGTGACAGAACTGAAAATTAAGCCCAGGACTGGTTGACTCCAGGCTTGCTGCTGTTTTGGCCAACACCATCTCCTTATACTTTTTAAGTGCTTTGTAAAGCACATGAAGAATATTTAGAATTATAACTGATGGAATGTTCTCTGGTCTCAATTTTGTCTTAGCTGTGTTGCTTAATGGCTTTGTGAATGCCCTTATTAACGTTGCTCTGTTTCCTTCCCGACCCTGCAGCTTTGCTTATGCTGTTATCTCTAAATTTATCGCCCTCCTATGTTCTCCATGTCAATCTATAGTTGATCCATCTGGCAAAGCTCAGTTTAATTTCACACCCTCTGTGAAACCATAGCTGGCTACTCGATTGACATTAATCCCTCCCACCTGTATCCTCCTAGCCTTATTATCCTCAGTGTAGTACACAAATTTGCATTAGATTATAGTTTTCCTTTTTGGTTGTCTAATTGCTTTCTGTTTGTTATTCTTCTCTTCCCAACCTGTATGCAAACCTATCGAAGACAGGGGACCTCCCAGAACAAAATTGCACTTGAAAATTGGCCAGATTAATATAGTTTTGGCAGTTTTTTAAAAGACAAACTCAGTTAATAAGAGATTAAATAACTCGCTCACAATGAGTTATTCATATCCTAAATAGTGATCCTAAAAGAATTGTCAACAATTTAATATTGTTTTATGCTCCCAAAATGAGATGTTATGTAGCATTATTAAGACATTTTGAAACAATATTTTTATTTTAAATAAATGGAAATATATCAAAACAGCAAACTGAAAATACTATTGCTTTTTAAATAAATATTTTCAACTGATTTGAGTTGTCTCATCTCATCCTTTGAAGAGGCAAAATAACCCCTAATATTTTCCTCACATTCATAATGGGTGAAACACAATATTCTGCTGCATGGACCAGAAAAATAAGGCAGAATCCCAGGGATGCTTTATGGTCTCAAGTTCACTAGAAATCTATTTGGGGAGACTGAGGAGGAAGCTGGTCTAGTTGCATTGCCTCAATGACAATGCATTGAAATTCCTGATGAAGCTGAACAAGGTCCATACCATCAGCTTTCTCTGGCTTGGTTCCTTTTGCTAATAAATTGGTGTGAATTTTCCTGGCCATGCTGAGGTCATCTGCCAGCTTGTGACAGATAATTGTATGTGGGCAAATAACTCAACAAGTACCACTCAGATGGCCAGCAACCTGCTCCTACTCTGTCCCCAGGCCCAGGGCAGCATGCAAGCCCTGGCTGCATGAGGTGATGGCTTTGGGCCTGGTGGAATGAGCACTTTCCAAGAATCCTCAGAGAGCAGTGAGAGGGAAAGGAGGAACAAACGGGACAGGAGGCATTCTAGAATACCACAGGTGCAGGATATTATGGCCACTAATTGGCCAAAGATTATACTGGTAGGAAATCATATGGCCTATTAGCAAAACACTTCTCTGAGTTACTGCAGTGAAAAACGACAAAGTTAGTCAAGGTGTTTTTTCCTTTTCTTTTCTTTTGTCCCAACATCCTTAGGACACTTCTGATGCCTAAATCCTTTTACCCTTTGCTTTTCTTTCTCTAGCTCTCTCTCACTTCTCCTAATAAAATAACAATAATAGCAAACATTTATAGATTGCTTGTTATATACCAGGAACTATACTTTTCATAGGCTACCTCTTTGATCCTCACAACCACACCTTGAATTGGCCACGATTTTAATCTTGACTTTAAAGAGTGAAGGAAACTAGGCTTGAAGTCATTTATGAATTTACCCAGAGACAGAGCTCATTAAGTAGCAGAGCTGGAATGTGAAGCCAGGCAGGGCCACCTGAGTCCTGAGCTTCTGAAGCCACATATAGCATATGCCAAATTCAATCATGCAACTATTTTTCTGCCAAGAAGAAATGTGATTTTAGAAACTAGTTTACTCTTAGATTACGGACATAACTAATCCCTTTAATGCAAGTGTTATTTGCATTAAAAAAAAATTAAACACCAACCTTAGGGTAGAAAAATAACAAGTTTGTTTAATGGAAAAACAACATGTTTGTTTAATGGAATATCATCCCCCTGATATGAAAGACTTTTTCTAAAACCAGTAAAAAACCAGTGTAAAACCAGTCTTCTTAATCAAACTGATTTATTCTAGAAGAAATATAACCTCTATTGATCGTGGGACTATAAGGGTAGGTGCTCTTCAGAGCTCCCCAGAAGCTTCAGAGATGAATAGAGTCTTTCTCTATCCTCACATTCAAATCTTGATTACATGAGCTCTTGGATGTGAATGTCTCCCCTCCAAACTCCACAAACCACCTTTTTAATGTATAAAAAACAATTTCTCTAGTTTAAGACTCATGCTTTTCTTTATATAAGACATGACCAATTCTAGCCCAATCATATATCCTTTTTTAAAAAATTATTTCAAAATATGATGGGGGTACCAATGTTGAGGTTACATATATTGCCTTTGCACCATTTGAGTCATAGCCACAAATGTGCCCCAGACAGCATGCACCGCAACCATTAGGTGTGAATTTACCCATCCCCTCCTCCTCTCTCCCTCCTGCTGGACACCCAATGAATGCTACTTGCATATGTGCACTTAAGTGTTGATCAGTTAGTACCAATTTGATAGTGAGCACATGTGGTGCTAGTCTGATTGAGCAAACTCAATAAGTTTGAAGAATGTAAACCAAGATAATGAACTTTCCTCACTTGGGCCACTGTCTCCTTTGAGATCAATGGAGCCTGTCTCATCATACTTTCTAGAGCAAGTCTGCTCAGGAGACACCTGGCAAAACAGCCTCATTAATTATTTACCCTGACAGCCAAACTAGCTCTTTCAGACTCATCATGGTTTCTCAAACAACAAAAGTTAATTTCTTTAAGTGAATAAAAAATGATATTATAAAAACAACCTTATATGGGTATAGCATTTGAATTATCATAATTTTATCAGCATTTTTATTTTATTAATGAATATTATTTTATCTCAAGCATATGTTCTTGTTTTTACGAATCAGTGCTCATGACTGGTCTGGGGTAAAACAGTCATCTGTAGCTTCTGGCAAGTAGAGAGTCCACATCTGGGTAAGTTTACCTGTCTACACTTTGTAATTCTTAAGCACAAGTCTGGCCCTGTGGAGTTCTTCTATTGCCAGCTAAAGGCGGGGAAGGAGAGTCTATGGTTGGAGCCTTATGGTGCAAAGACCCCAGTTTCAAAAATGGGAATACATAAAAGAGGAGAGATACTTGTTTTTATATAAATTCTCTCTCAAGTAAGAACTATTAAATAATAGAACTAAATATGTCAACATTTTAAAATATATTTTGAAGAAATAAAGAATTAGATATACAACTTGATATCTTTCTTGCTAATTCCTGAAGTATTTTCAGTCACCATCAATTGGTAAACATTTTTCTTTTAAATTCGGGAAGGGCTTTGGTGTATCTTCCTGAATACCACATTAACTATTGTTATTTATGATTTTGCAGTGGTGATAGGACTTCAAAAATAAGAGAGTATTACTAGAAACCAGTGTGTATTCATCTACAGTGACATGTAGCAAACCAGATGCCTTCCAATACTTAAAAATGGTGTTAGACTAGCAAATCATAGGAGAAAACAAAGAAATTATGTAGAATATATTTCATAGATCTTGTATTTCTTCCTGATGTCAGGTGCTTTTGTTTCACTAAGAGATTGTGACTGGAAATGACCCTTCTTTTTATGCCACTGTTATTACTCAGGTGTCAATGTCACATCTAACCGTGTCCATTAAAATCCTTTTTACTTCTTTAAATAAGGATTTGGGCTCAATTAACTGATTCCCATGTTTGCTCACACATATCTTTCCAAATTATAACCAATTGCAAACTACACATAATTAAACTGAGTATATGAGTTCCCCATCTCAATAGAGCTTCCCACTCTCATATCACACCCTAGACTTTGATCTACCAGTGACATCATTCCCTCAAAAATTTTACCTGTAAGCCTATTTCGCAAATCCCCAACACATTTATGCCACCATCTCCAAGCCAATAATCCATCCACACCATCTTCCAATACATAGCCCTTCACTTTTTCATTATCAAAGACCGTCTTTTTTCCCTTTTTTCTTTTTTTTATCCTTCCCACATCTGTATAACAAAGACCTTATTATTATTATTATTATCATTATCATTATTATTTGTCTTCTCTTTCCTCTTTCCCCAGCTTCAGCTCCAGGGTCAGCCACTCATTCCCTTGCATATACCCTCATTTTCCTTGCCTTCCCCTCTCTCCTTGCTAAAACATATTTCCTCAACTATCTCACATGTGCACTAAAGCTATGGAATGTGGATTGGAAAAAACATGATTATGCTGATTGGTTTCATTTTAAGTTTATAACTATCCATTTCCTGTGGGCTCTTAGAATGTCTCTGCAGTCCTTCTTTATATCCCTAGTTCCTTCACTCTCCAAATTTCCTCAGTTCAGAAGGAACACTTTCATAAGTCTTCCTTTCTCCTCAAACTTTTAACATATCTTCACTCTCCTTACTGTGTTGATGACTTCACTTTTTATTTCCATGAGAAAACAGAGAAACAAGAAGAAAACAACATTCTCAACTCCCTTCACCAAAGCCACAAATATATCTGTACTTTCATTTTACAATGCTTTTATTTTGTTACAGTGAATGAATTTTTCCTGTCCACACTGAAATCCAAACATTCCTCTTCCATGCTGGATCCCATCATTTCTAAAATACTCAAAGGGCTTTGTTCCTACAATTTGATTTGTCTCTCTTTACTGCACCATTGATCACTTTGCACTGTTTGTTCTCATCAGTCTATATACTAGTTGCAATACCTCTCATGTTAACAATTTATTGGCCCCACATTCCCCTTATACATGTCTCTGCTACTCATTATAGGAACACTCCTGGAAATAGTGGCTTGTACCTCTGCTTTCCATTTCCTCCACTCCATTTTGGTTTTTGAAGCCATTCTTGTTAAGCTTTCATTCAGTCAGCTCTTGTCATGTTATTCAAAAACTCCATGTTGCTGAATCCATTGCTCAATACTCAGTTCTAATCCTTTTCTACTCCATGGCAGCGTTTGGCAAAGTTAATCACTCCCTCATCCTTGAAATACTTTATTCACTTGGCTTTTGAGACACTTTGCCCTCCTGGTATACTCTTATCTCACTGGTTGCTTTCCCAGACACCTTGGCTAATGTGCCTTCGTCTTTCCAACTGGGTTTAGACTTCCCTCCTCTCCTCTCCTCTCCTCTCCTCTCCTCTCCTCTCCTCTCCTCTCCTCTCCTCTCCTCTCCTCTCCTCTCCTCTCCTCTCCTCTCCTCTCCTCAATAATCATTCTCTGCATTGGAATGCCCATGTCCATGACTTTAAGCATCATCCATTCATTGACTTCACATTCATCACCTTCACAGTGATGTCTTCAACCAGGTCTTTCCATTCAACTCTATCCCAAAAGATATTACATAATTATTTGTCTATTTTCTTCTCTCTAGTCTATAAACCTAATTAGGTCAGATTTCTTTAGCTCATTCCAGTGCATAGAACAGTCTCTGACACCTCGTAGATATTAGTTTTTCCAATGAATGAATGAATAAATGGTTTCTTCCTATCTCTGAACAGTTCTGTTTTCCAAATTGTAGCTTAACATTGCTTTGTTATATAGTTATTTGAGATGTATTCATTTTTGCTTTATATACTTTTATTTGGCATATATCCACATAATCTGGCATTTGATCTTGCAAAGTTGTGTGTTGTTACACAGATGCCATATATATATGACACATATATAAAATATATATGTATATATAAAAGTAAAAAATATATCATTTTATCCTGTCTAAATGATAAAGTTCCTTGAGAGCAGAAACCACACCTACTTTCCTATCTCTTAGATCCTCACATTGTATTTTGAAGTTAAAAACTAAAAGAGCACAGTGCCTCTGAAACATTAAGGGTGACTTCTGATTATTTCTGATCCCAGAATTAGAAACACTCTAGTATTACCTGAAATAGCTTTCCTTTACTTGGTTCTGGGCTGAGCTTACACACACGGAGGCCATTAAAAGCATCAGCCACAAAAGATAGCACTGTCTCAGAAATTATTCTGATAAGGAAAGAAGATTATGTCAAATGCAACATTAACTAGCAGTAATTGCATATATCATTAGTACTTTCAGGATGTTGACTTCTGATATTAATAAAAATATATGGATTGGGATTCCTCAAACCATATATACCTTTTAAATATCTTTCAATTTCTTTTATCTTATTCCATTTCTCTTATTGAGGAAATTTCCTGAACTAATTCAATTGATTCCTAATCAGTTTTCATTCTATTTTCCACATGATCATAAGAGTGCTCTTTGTGAAACACATCTAACACAACTAATCTCTGCTTACAGGTTTTTGTGAGTCTCCAGGGCCCACAGAGAAAAAGTATCTAGCTTCTAGCATGACACTCTAGGTCGTCACATGTCTTGGCTCCAGTCTGTCTTCCCAGCTCCATATCTTACTACGCATCCATAACCCACGTATATTCTGATTGTATTAGCCCACTTCTAGTTTCTTGGCCCTAGCAGGCTCGCTCTCTCCTCTGCCTTAGTGTATGTCATTACCTCTGCAGTATTTCCTGCATGAAGTATTCTCTGGAAGCTCCAGGCAGTTAGATTTTCATACAGAATCCTATACATAGCACCTATTACATTGATGAGTGCATTTTGTTTTGAATTACCTGGCTCTTCCATTAAACTGTCAACCCTTAAGGGCAATAAACTATCTGGTTTCCTAACATTTAGAACAGGGAGATAGGGAAGAGTTGAGTGAGAAAAGGAGACAGAAAAGAATGATTTTCTGTGTGCACTGTACTTGACTCTCTATATAATATCTTACTTAATGTTCACCATAACATGATCAAGTCATTATTATCCTTAGCTTACAAAACAGGGAAACTAAATCCTGAAAAGGGGGGTGGTCAATAAGTTATGAAATAAAGCATTTTCTCAACCTGAGTAAGTTTGTCTTACACATTTATCATGGTCTCACTGTTCTCCCCAATAAGCATTCGTTAAGTACATGAAGTCACAAATAAATAAAATTTTCAGGCTAAAATCAGGATTTTTTCCCTCTATCTTCAGTCTTGGATGCAAGTACTTTGCTCTTTGGCAGAAAATTGACTTTTAAAGCAAAGTATATATGTCGCTTGCTCTCTAAAATTGATGTAGCAAGAATTTCTGATTCTTGCTGTGAAAATTCCCTCCTCTGTTGATCATTTTATCCTCTTCAAAGTATAAGGCATATTGCTAATTTTCAAAGTGAATCAGTGTGATGGCTACTTATAGATGGAATAAAACAGGCTCTTTTTAGTAAACTCTTGCTATGTTCCTTAACTTAGAGACTTTGCAGTAACATCCTGGATCTGAGATATCTGAAAACAATTCTCTGTGGCATGAGTCCATTCCTTTAAAAAGCATATTCTGCACTAATTTAATGGAATTATAAAAGCATGTTTCTTCATCAGAGCTCAAATTCATTTTAGTTATACAACCATTTAGATAGGTCACCAGGTATCTGAGCTTAAACTGAACTGTCTTAAAACTACAAAAATATGTCAGACATAACAATGTTTAAAATTGATAGAAGGTGAAGAGTCCATGTAAATTATGCAATAATAGTATATATAATTGACATGCCATGTCAATATTTTCCTATATAATATAAATATTTTTGATCAATAAGGGTTTATCACGTGTGTTTTGTTGAAACATCTGTCAACTTTACTCTCGTATGTATTTCTTGTCAATCTTTCTCTGTTCATCCAGGTTATAATTAATTGTTTGAGTCTTTTAGTTACCTAACCTAGCTTCACTTTTTTTCCTGTATGATAATTATGTGAAAGTTATAAAAGTCATTGACGGTCATTATATAAATTTGAACTTGATGCTGTAGACAAATTGAAACTATTAGTTTCAAGCAGGAAACAAATACTGGTATTTGAGAACAAAATTATATCAAGTCCTCTCTTCTGCAAGTTATGAACCAGATTGAAATAAAAAGACAGGAGTCATGTAGATGAACTGGTATCCACTTTCTATCTGATAAAATTGGATCAGGGAATGTGGCTTAGATAGGTGGCCAGATTCAGACTTTCTAGTACTTTCCCTTCTAATCTGGAGCTCCAGACAACCTGCCCCAGGGAGAATTTGTGTCTCAGCTTTGATACACTTACCCAGAATCACTGACCCTCATGCTATTGTGTTTATTCATTTACTTACCCAACAAATATTGAGCACCTGCTATGTATCAGGTTCCAGATGCTATGGATGTTGTAATCAAACACAATAATTCCACTCAAAGTTTCTCAACAGAGGGAAACAGACTCTGACAACACTATGCCAATCCTGCAGCCAGACAGATCCTAAAATGGAAAAGAGAAACGGCTGAGACATAGGCTCTTCTTCCAGTTTTATCCATCATCGAATCACTCCCCTTCCTCCTTCAGGAAGGATTGAGTGAGAGAATGTGGAGAAATAAGGCTGACATGTTTTTCCATAACATTATCTCCTAGGGATATAGCATGAGTTCCTTCCACAACTTGGAAGAAAAAAATATGATCAGCTTTGTGATTTAGAAAAATCATCCTATTGGCATAATCAAGGATAAAGAGAAAAAAGAAATGTTAGTCTCCACAGCTTTTGTAAACATCCTCTTAAATTTGGTGGAGGGGCAAGTTGCTTTAATTATGGATGTACAATAACTATAACATAAAGTGACTTCTGTCTGGAATATAGTATCGCGATAAAGTTTAATGAAAATAGCATTTGTTCCCAATATCCTTTGGATGATCACCTCTCTGATAGATCAGATTTTTTTATAGAATTGCTTGAGAGGGTGAATATATTATTACATTAGTAGGCCACATCTTTACATTGCAATCACTAGAAAATATGATCGGAATAATGAACAGAATTTACAGTGAGATTATTAGCAATGTTGAATTTCTTCCTTGCTTTATGATTTTCTATTGAAAACTAGAATAATTGCCAGGGACTTTATAACTTTACTTTGTCACAATAAATGCTATTGCTCTTTATATTTTATGGTTCTTATACATCTTAAATTATGAGTGCATTTTGTAACATCTTCCTAAATCATTGACACAGCTTGCTCTCATATCTACAAAAATTGTAAGAAAAAATATTTTTTTTTTTTTTTTTTTTTTTTTTTTTTTTTTTTATTTTGGCACATTATGGGGGTACAGATTTTAAGGTTTCAATAAATGCCCATTTCCCCCCCTCCCCCCAAAAGTCTGAGTCTCCATCATGACCATCCCCCAGATGGTGCACATCTCACTCACTATGTATGTATATACCCGCCCCCCTCCCCCCTCCCACCTGCCCAATACCCTATTACTGTAGCACCTATGTGTCCACTTAGGTGCTACTCAGTTAATACCAGTTTGCTGGAGAATATATCTGGTGCTTGTTTTTCCATTCTTGGGATACTTCACTTAGTAGTATGGGTTCCAGCTCTAACCAGGAAAATATAAGGTGTGCTATATCACCATTGTTTCTTAGAGCTGAATAGTACTCCATGGTGTACATATACCACATTTTATTAATCCATTCTTTGATTGATGGGCACTTGGGCTGTTTCCACAGCCTTGCAATTATGAATTGTGCTGCTATAAACATTCGAGTGCAGGTGTCTTTTTTGTAGAGTGTCACTGGATCATTTGGGTAGATGCCCAGCAATGGGATTGCTGGATCAAATGGTAGATTCACTTGTATTGCTTTAAGGTATCTCCATATTGCTTTCCACAGAGGTTGAACTAGTTTGCAGTCCCACCAGCAGTGTAGGAGTGTTCCTCTCTCTCCGCAACCACGCCAGCATTTATTGTTTGGAGATTTTTTGATAAAGGCCATTCTCACTGGGGTTAAGTGATATCTCATTGTGGTTTTGATTTGCATTTCCCTGATGATTAGAGATGTTGAGCATTTCTTCATATGTTTGTTGGCCATTCTTCTGTCTTCTTTAGAAAAATTTCTGTTCAAGTCCTTTGCCCACTTTTTAATGGGGTTATTTGATTTTTTCTTCCTAATTTTCGTGAGTTCTAAGTATATTCTAGTTATCAGTCCCTTATCGGATGCATAGGATGCAAAAATTTTCTCCCATTCTGTAGGTTGTCTGTTTACTTTCATGACTATTTCTTTGGCTGTGCAGAAGCTTTGTAGTTTGATCATGTCCCATTTATTTATTTTTGTTGCTGCTGTGATTGCCTTTGGGGACTTCTTCATAAACTCTTTGCCCAGGCCGATGTCTAGGAGAGTGTTTCCAACTTTTTCCTCTAGAGTTCTAATAGTTTCATATCTTAGGTTTAAGTCTGTTATCCAGCGTGAGTTGGTTTTTGTGAGAGGTGAAAGGTGTGGGTCCTGTTTTAGCCTTCTACAGGTGGCTATCCAGTTTTCCCAGCACCATTTATTGAAGAGGGATTCTTTTCCCCAGCGTATGTTTTTGTCTGCTTTGTCAAAGATGAGACGGCTATATGAGGATGGTTTTATATCAGGATTCTCACATCTGTTCCACTGGTCAATATTCCTGTTTTTGTGCCAATACCATATTGTTTTAATTACTACAGCTTTGTAGTATAGTTTAATATCTGGCATATTAATGCCTCCCATTTTGTTTTTGTTGCCTAGAATTGCTCTTGATATTCGGGGTCTTCTTTGGTTCCATACGAAGCGTAAAATTATTTTTTCTATATCTGTGAAGAATGCTGATGGGATTTTAATAGGTATTGCATTGAATCTGTAGATCAGTTTGGGTAGTATAGACATTTTGACAATATTGAGTCTGCCGATCCACGAGCATGGTATGGATTTCCATCTGTTTACATCCTCTGCTATTTCCTTCCTCAGTGTTTCATAGTTCTCCCTGTAGAGGTCTTTTACCTCTTTGGTTAAATATATTCCTAGGTACTTTAATTTCTTTGTTGCTATTGTGAAGGGAATTGAGTCTTTGATTTGGTTCTCAATTAGATTGTTGTTGGCGTATATGAATGCCTCTGATTTCTGTGTATTAATTTTGTATCCTGAGACTTTACTAAATTCATTGATCAGTTCCAGGAGTTTCTTGGTTGAATCCTTGGGGTTTTCTAGATACAATATCATATCATCAGCAAACAGTGAAAGTTTGATCTCTTCTGCCCCTATTTGGATACCTTTGATTCCATTTTCCTGTCTGATTGCTGTAGCCAAGACTTCCAGCACTATGTTGAATAGAAGTGGAGATAGTGGGCAGCCTTGTCTGGTTCCAGTTCTAAGTGGGAATGATTTCAGTCTTTCCCCATTCAGTATGATGTTGGCTACGGGTCTGTCATATATGGCTTGTATCATTTTTAGGTATGTCCCTTCTATGCCTATTTTCTTAAGTGTTCGTATCATGAAAGGGTGTTGAATTTTGTCAAAAGCTTTTTCTGCATCTATTGAAAGAATCATGTGGTCTTTGTTTTTGCTTCTGTTGATGTGGTGAATTGCATTTATAGATTTACGTATGTTGAACCATCCCTGCATCCCTGGGATGAAGCCCACTTGGTCGTGGTGGATTATTTTTTTGATAAGTGTCTGGATTCGGTTAGCTAAGATTTTGTTGAAAATTTTTGCATCTATATTCATTAGGGATATTGGTCTGTAGTTTTCTTTTTTTGTTGCATCCTTTCCTGGTTTTGGTATCAGAGTAATATTCGCTTCATAAAAGGTGTCGGGGAGGTTTCCGTTCTTCTCGATGTTGTGGAATAGTTTCTGCAAGATAGGTACTAGTTCTTCTTTGTAAGTATGGTAAAATTCAGGTGTGAAGCCATCTGGACCGGGACTTTTCTTTTTAGGGAGATTTTTAATTGCTGTTTCTATTTCAGCTGTTGAGATTGGTCTGTTCAGGGAATCTATTTCTTCCTGGTTGAGCCTAGGGAGGCTGTGTGTTTCTAGAAATTTGTCCATTTCCTCCACATTTTCCAGTTTGTGTGCATAAAGATTTTTGTAGTATTCATAAATTGTATCTTGTATCTCTTTGGGATCAGTTGTGATATCTCCTTTTTCATTCCTGATGGAGCTTATTAGAGATTTCTCTTTTCTGCTTTTCGTTAGCTTAGCCAATGGCGTGTCAATTTTGTTTATTTTTTCAAAGAACCAACTTTTTGTTTTATTAATCTCCTGAATAGCTTTCCTGTTTTCAATTTCGTTTAGTTCTGATTTGATCTTGTTGATTTCACTTCTTCTGCTGGGTTTGGGGTTGGTCTGTTCTTCTTTTTCCAGCTCTTTGAGTCGTTTCATTAGATTGTCTATTTGTGATCTTCTTGCCTTTTGGTTATAGGCATTTATGGAGATAAACTTTCCTCTCAGAACTGCTTTAGCTGTGTCCCAGAGGAGTTGATAACTTGTCTCTCCATTGTCGTTTTCTTCATAGAAGTTTTTTATTTCTGTCTTGATTTCTTCATTTACGAAGTAATCATTTAGTAGGAGGTTGTTTAATTTCCACGTTTTTGTGTAGAAATGTGAGTTTCTGTTAGGGTTGATTTCTAGTTTTATTCCACTGTGATCTGAGAAAGTACATGGTATGATTTCTATTTTTTTAAATTTCTTGAGATTTTCTTTGTGTCCTAGGATATGGTCAATCTTAGAGAATGTCCCGTGAGCTGATGAGAAGAACGTATATTCAGTGGATTTTGGGTAGAATGTTCTGTAGATGTCTGTCAGACCCAATTGTTCTAGAGTTTTGTTTAAGTCCATTATTTCTTTATTAATTTTCTGTTTGGAGGATCTGTCTCGTGCCGTCAGTGGGGTGTTGAAATCTCCGGCGATTATGGAGTTGCTATTAATCCATTTGCTTAGCTCCAGTAAGGTTTGCTTTATGAATCTGGGTGCACCTAAGTTGGGTGCATATATATTTAAAATTGTTATCTCCTCTTGTTGGACTGTGCCCTTCACCATTATATAATGACCCTCTTTGTCTTTTACTACTTTTGTTGGTTTAAAAACTAAATCGTCTGAAATTAGAACTGCCACACCAGCCTTCTTTTGGTTTCTATTTGCTTGGAATATTGATCTCCACCCTTTTATTTTTAGTCTATGTGCATCCTTGCAGGTTAAATGTGTTTCCTGAAGACAGCATATACTTGGCCTGTATTTTCTTATCCATTCAGCCAGCCTATGTCTCTTGAGTGGAGAGTTTAAGCCATTCACATTTATTGAGAGAACTGATAGGTAAGGTAGATTACTGATCATTCTGTTGGGTTGGATGTTGTTGCTATGATTTCTGTCTTGAGCCATTGTAATATCTGGCCTTTAATATCTTTGGGTTTTGGTTGTTTTTATATCCGTGGATTATTATTATGATGTTCCGTGGGTAACGCTGTTTTAAGTACTTCTTGTAGGGCTGGTCTTGTCTTGGTGAATTCTCTGAGCCTTTGCTTGTCTGAGAATGTTTTTATTTCTCCTTCATATATGAAGCTTAGTTTTGCAGGGAATAATATTCTAGGCTGGGCATTGTTTTGTTTCAAAAGAGTGAGAATGGGGCCCCAGTCTCTCCTTGCTTGTAAAGTCTCATTAGAGAAGTCTGATGTTATTCGAATTGGCTTTCCCTTGTATGTCACTTGCTTCTTTTGTCTTACAGCTCTTAGAAGGGCCTCTTTAGTTGATACTTTGGTCAGTCTGATGACTGCATGACGTGACGTCTTCCTGTTTGCATTGAATCTCCCAGGGGTCCTCTGGGCTTCTTGAACTTGTATATCGAGATTTTGAGCAAGGCCTGGGAAATTTTCCTCTATTATATCTTCAAAAAGCTTGTCCAGCCCTTGAGTGTTGTCTTCCTCCCCTTCGGCTAAACCTATGACCCTCACGTTAGGTTTTTTCACATAATCCCACAGCTCTTGTAGGCTTTGGTCTTTTCTCTTGTTTCTCTGCTGTATTTCTGTGACTGATTTATTTAATTGGAAGGTGTTATCTTCAAGCTCTGAGATTCTTTCTTCTGCTTGATCTACCCTGTTCTTGAGACTTTCCACAGTATTTTGTAGTTCTCTGAGTTGATTCTTCATCTCCAGGACTTCGGTTAAAGTTTTCTTCACTGTGTCAATCTCTTTGTTGAACCTTTGTTCCATTTCTTGGAGGTTTTTTGTGTTTTCTTGGTGTTGGTTATTGAGTTGTTGTTGCAGCTGGGTGAGTGTTCTTATGATCCACATACGAAATTCCTTTTCTGTCATATTGGTTGCCTGATTTTGGTCGGTGTCCGTTTCTAGGGGGCTGGTGCTCCTCCTTGGGGGTGTGTTTTCCGTTTGGTTCTTCATATTTCCTGAGTTCTTTCGCTGACTTCTTCCCATGTCGATCAGTTGTTGTTTCTTTCCTTAGGTTATTGTTTGGGTATTCACATACCTTGTTTAGTTTCTGAGGCGTTAGGTGGTGCCTGTGGGTGAAATTGGACCACTCCCTGTATATTGAGTCAGTGGATGCCGTGGAAAGGCTGTGCAAGATGCTGCCCCTGTCAGTAGGTGGCGTTTGCTTGGAGGAACAGGCTATGGTGTTGATTTTGAGTCCTGTTATCAGCTCTCGTTCTGGGCGGAGCTGGGTTGGGTAAGCCTGCCCTCAGGCCGTTAGCAGGGGTCAAAGTTCTGTTCTCAGCTTACAGGGAAAGCTGTCAGGGCAGGGCTGGAATGGTCCCGCTCAGCCAGAAAGTCTGGAGGTGGGGGTGGGGCTGTCTGAGACCCGCAGTCTGCAGCAGGCCTCGCTTCTTTCCACCCTCCCCAACTCTGCAGCTACTCCTGGGCCTCTGCCAGCAGGCCAGACCACAAGCCACCAGGCCTCCCCGGACTGTGGTGCCGGCGGGGAGGTTCCCTGCACAGGAACGCCACCTGGGTTGGGCGCACGGCCTCCTCCTGGGAGGAGGGTTGCCCTCTAGGACGCCGATCCGCCCCTGGAGGCACACAGCCCTCAGTAGGCTGTTCGCGTATAATCCTTCTGTGCCCGGGGCAATGCTAGCCCTCGGTGCAGGGGATCTGGTCTGCAGGTCCGACCTCTGGGTCCCAGAGTTCAAACTGTATTCCCACCAGGGAGAGGATTTCCGGTCCTAATTCACCCACAGGGAGCCCAAGCTGGATCTATGTCTCTCAGCCTCTGAGTCGGCAACGTTTTCCTGGGAACAAGGTGCCAGCAGCACCTGGGAGGGCGGGCGGGGTCCCAAACGGGAAGGTCCCGTTCCCTGGAGGTGCCTCCGGCTGGTGGCTGTATTGTCTCTCTGGGCAGCCGCGGGTAGGGTCGGCGGAGGGGAGGAGGAGGCAATATGGCGCCTGCCGCGCGGCTCGGGTCCGTGCACACGGAGGTGCCCGGAGGAAGTTGGGAACCTGGTGCCACGTCTGCTACAGGCTCACCGTTGGCAAGCGGCGGCAGTCTCTGGGCTGATGTCCGCAGGTCTCTCCACCCACTGGGGAGCCCGCCAGCAGTCCCGAATGCAGGGGAGGGGAAACAGCAATTCCACCTACCCTTGCCGCTGGTCTCCGGGCTGCTCCAGTGGTCTCAGCCTCCAGTTCTCCTCCGCAGCCTCCTCCCGTGGAGTCTCCCGGGGTCTCAGGTACCCCTCCTTCCGGCCCTTGTCCGCTGTATGCTCGTCTTCTTGCTTCTTTCCTCTAGTTTCTGCTAGAATTGGTCTTTTCTGTAGAGACCCTCTGTCTGGCGGTGTTATTCGTCCGCCATCTTGCTCCGCCCCCCGAAAAAATATTTTTATTATACAAAAATACCATTCTCTTTATTTTGCATGTACTATTAAAAAAATAGCCAGGCACAGTGGCTGGTGCCTCTAGTCCCAGCTACTTGTGAGGCTGAGGAAGGAGAATGGCTTGAGCCCAGGAGTTCAAAGCTGCAGTGTGCAATGGTCACTCCTATAAGTAGCCACTGCACTCCAGCCTGGACAATATAGCAAGACATCATCTCTAAAAAATAATAAAAATAAAAGACTTTATTTTTTTTGACTAGCTTTAGGTTTACAGAAAAATTGAGTGGAGAGTACTGAATTTCCTTATAGTCTCCAGTTCCCCTGCTTTTTGTATTCTTTTATTATTAACATTATGCATCAGTATGGTACATATGTTACAATTGATAAATCAATATTGATACACTGTTATTATTATTAACTCTAGTCCATATTTTATATAAAGATTCATTCTTTGTATTATTGTACATTCTATGGCTTTTGACAAATGTATAATGACATGTGTCCACCATTGTAGTATCATGTATAATAGTTTTAAAAATTTTTTTTTCTTTTTTTCCTAGTCTTGAACTCCTGGGTTCAAGCAATTCTCCCACATCAGCTTCCCAAGTAGCTGACAGTAGCTGGGATTACTGGTGAAAGCCAGACACCCTAGGGTAGTTTCATTGTCCTAAATATCCCCTTTGATCAACCTGTTTATCCCTCCCTCCCTCTGCCCAAATCTCTGGCAACCACGGATCATTTTAACTGTCTCTGCAGCTTTGCCTTTTCCTCAATGTCACAGAGTTGGAATTATATAGCATGTAGCCTTTTCAGACTGGCTTCATTCATTTAACAATATGAATTTAAGGTTCTTCCATGTCTTTTTGTGGTTTGATAGCTCATTTCTTTTTATCATTAAACAATATTTCATAGTATGCATGTACCACAGTTTGTTTATGCATTTACCTATGGAAGTACATCTTGGTTGCTTCTAAGTTTTGGAAATTATGAATATTTGCAACTTTTTGTGTGGACTTATTTTTAAGTCATTTGGATAAATGCATGTACTTTTTAAAGCTCAAGAAAGAAGAATTTAACTTTTGAAATAGTTTTTCTCCATTATTCCAAATGATTAAACATCATTTGTTGGCATGGGATGCTTTGGACATAGCATTACATCATCACTGTGGGTCATTACAGTGCTGTACACTCTTTTTTTTTTTTTTTTTTTTTTTTTTTTTTTTTTTTTTGAGACAGAGTCTCGCTTGTTGACCAGGCTAGAGTGAGTGCTGTGGCATCAGCCTAGCTCACAGCAACCTCAAACTCCTGGGCTCAAGCAATCCTTCTGCCTCAGCCTCCCGAGTAGCTGGGACTACAGGCATGCGCCACCATGCCCGGCTAATTTTCTATATATATTAGTTGGCCAATTAATTTCTTTCTATTTATAGTAGAGACGGGGTCTCGCTCTTGCTCAGGCTGGTTTTGAACTCCTGACCTCGAGCAATCCGCCCGCCTCAGCCTCCCAGAGTGCTAGGATTACAGGCGTGAGCCACCGCACCTGGCTTCAGTGCTGTACATTCTTGACCATAGGAGTTTTTACCTGCTGGTCATCTTCTCCATTTACCTGTACCTCCCTCTACCCCTCAAGGTCTCAATCTTGGCTCTTGCCTTTCAACATATCTCTAACACCAGGTTCACTTCATCCTTTCTAACCTATTCCTGGTTCATTATTATTATTTCAGAAAATTTTGGAGAGATCAGAAACAGATAAGTTTACTGGTTTGGGGGTTATGGCATTTTATCAGGTCCCTCTTAATCCCTCTATGAGTCAACTCTCCTTTTTTCTAACCCTAGTTAAATAATTGATAAGGTGTGAGTAGGGTCAGGTAAATGAACAACATTCCCCTAACCCGTTACAAAAATACAAACTAGTTGTGATACTTTCCTGGAACATAGATGAGTTGAGGTCCCAGAGGAAGGGGCGGGGGGGGGGGAGCTGAGTTTTGAAGCACTAAAAGCTACAGCAGTGATAACATTCTTGGAAAGCTGTTCCACTAGTATATAGTGTTTAGGCTAATTTGATCTCCAAACTGGCCTCTCTTTCCACGAAACTCATTTGTTCCTGAGCAGCCAAAAAATGCTTCTGGACAAAGTATGGTTTTATCAGAATGTTGCAATACACTGTATGTCAGTGGGGTGCTGTGTTTTATTTTATATACTTGTTTTCCAATCTCTATTTTCATAACAAACTTCTAAGACAGAGAAGGAGGACACAGTCCCCATTTTACAGGTGAAGAAATTCAGGCCCACGAAGGTTCATTTTCATGCCTGATGTCACATGGGTAAATATGGGAAAACGAGAAGACAAAAGCCCAGTTTTCTGGACTCTTAGCCCTACGTCCTCTTTTCTACAACATGCTGCCTTCACAACTGTGGTCATTAGTCTGTGGCTGGGATTGTGATGGTGTCATGTCAGTGGGGCCAGAGCAACAAATTTAATGACACAGCTGGGAAAACTTAAAAGCCTGCCCTTGGCTAGGTCATAAGTGGAGGTTAATACAATGGTGTCATTACAGCCTTTTGCCCGCCTCCCAAAACCACAGCACAGTTCAAGAGAATCACAAAGGTTCCTTTGGGGGTTGACTCAGGTCTGAATGAGCAGCCAAGGTCAGACTAGAAATGTGGAATAGACAGGGAACTGTTGAGCCCAATGCAAAGTTCAAAACTGCTCAGTGAATCCCACATGACCCGAAGCCTACCTTCACCTGCCAATTAAAAGAAGCTCATCCACAGTTAGAGCTTAAATCAAGGCAGCATGCTGCTTCTTGGGCTAAAGACCTGGTGATTAAATGCAACTTATTTCTAAATCAATCCTTTTCAAAGTAACGTGCTTGAAACAAGGCTCTATTACCTGTCCAAACTCTTTCAAAAAAATACTCCCACTG
Organism: Microcebus murinus; assembly: GCF_040939455.1. Classification (NCBI taxonomy): domain Eukaryota; kingdom Metazoa; phylum Chordata; class Mammalia; order Primates; family Cheirogaleidae; genus Microcebus; species Microcebus murinus. Next base: position 29,502,614 of record NC_134120.1, on the reverse strand, counting down.
CAACTAAATACAACACTCCCAAGGTCCCATTGCACACTTTGCACCCCTACCGTGTACTATACCTTTAATTTCATAATATATGCAGTTTTAAATTCAACATTTATTTTTAACACCTATATTTTAATGAAACATGAAATATAAAATGAAACTCCAGTCTGCCTTGTATGAGCACGAAGAAAAATCCTAATTACCTGTTTCAAAAGTGTGAAGCGCTTTCTAATTTTCCACCAGCCAGTTTCCTTAGACAGCACTCAGTATTATAACTATTTATGCCAATTGTGCTATTTCATGCATAAAATTACCGCATTATTGTTGGAATAGATGCCAGAGAGAGATATCTAAGCAGGGTGCAATCACTTCACTTTCTATCAAATTGGGCTCCTGAAAGGTATCATAAATTTTATTAGAAGGCAAGGGGCTAATGGCAGCCAATCAGTGTTAATGCTGATAAAATTGCTGTATTTTACATTATAAAAACCAGATGATATTTTTTGTCAGAAGGCCACCTTTTGTTTTATTAAGAATGCATCATGAAAACTATATTGTAATCACATAAGCTACTTAGGAAAGCTGCCTGCTTCCCCCAGGATGTGGGGGTGACATCCCTCTTGGGGTGCCCTGGCAGCGGTTGGTGAGGCAGGCTTTACTTTTGGCTGTCTGATTAATGGTGGCATAAAATGAAGCAATGCAAAATGCATCTTCTCCACTATGGGTACCGTAATTCAATTGCATGCAGCTTTATTCTCTCAGGGTCCACTCTTTGGGAAACAAATATTAATGTTCCACTGTTCCTAGGTCCTTTATTGTGCTATAAAAAAATTGTTTTCGATTAACCTGCCAATTGAATCTGGAGAGCTGGGTGGTTTTTAAGACTCCCTCGCTTCTTCCTGAGGTACCACAGTAAAGAGTGGCAGATTATGATGATATTGAAAAAGAAAAAAAAAAGAAGAAGAAGAAAAAGAAAGTGTGGTGCAGAGTTCTGGCCCTTTGAAACAGTACAAATTGCGTTTTATCAATAGCAACTAATTTCTCTAAGTTGAAGGTTAAAATGTGTGACCTTGGGCAAATCATTTCATCACCCCCTAGGTATCTGTGTCCTTATCTCTAAAATGTTGATATAAGATGTGGTCACCTCTAAGTCACCTTTTAGCTCTAACAGTTCAATATTCCTACTATACACCACTCTGCACACACCCCTGAAGAAATAAGTTATCTTCTTACCTTTGCCTCTATTAGCCACTCCTTTCCTGAACTGGTATTGGAGAGAAACACCACTGTTATCAGACTTGAGGAAGCATGTGCTGGCTGACCTGGTCTTTTGTTATTGCTCTATTCCAGGGAGGGAAAGCTAGGACAATGTAGCTGTTTATAGTCAGCAACTATCAACAACACAAAAAATTAAATCATCATTCCAGTGCTCTTTTAGACATCCACAAACTTAGCATATAAGAGTTTGATCTCCCTAGTTTCTAGCAATGACGTCAAGAATATGGTGCAATTTAACTCTCAGATACAACAGGACTTACGTTACCTTGTGTCCAACCAGATATAAATTCTTCAAGAAGAAGGACCTATTTCTATTTCTTTTTAACACACCTGTTGCTCAACACTAAGTAGTCACTCAAAAGTTACTTTGGGACTCAAGTGATTAAATGGCAAGTGATTGACAGAAGGTGTAGAAACCATCAGTGGACTTACATGCTGGAGCACAACATGCTGAGCAGCTGTTTGTTAGAGGAAGTGCCTTCTTTGAAAGCAGGAAATGTACATTAGATACTAGGAAAACATGCTGTGTTTACACTGTCTTCCATTTTTATTCTCATTTGACTATAACCATAAATCCATTAAAAAAAAAAAAGTTGCATATTTGTTTACTTCACTTTAGGTTGGCTGTGATATTTCTCCATAGAACCACCGGTGGCTGCCTTGTTTCATGGGTTTATATCCCACCTGCTGGAGCCTAGTAATTATAACCCTGTTATAAGTATTTCTAGAAGCTTAGGGGTGTGCATAAACAAAATAAACACATATTTATGTAGCTAACAATATATAAATGTTTATATAAATCAAGTTACACATGTTGTATATAGCAACAAATTACCAAGGTTCTGTGACTAGTGACTATAATTTTGTACTAACCAGACAAGGCTGCCATATATAGTTGTGCAGGTTGTGTGTCACACAAAGGTACAGACAGGACAGGGAGTCCTGACTCACCAAGCTAGGTGCCTGGTATTAGGGAGCAACCATTGGAAGGAAGGCGCACCTTTTCATTCTCAGGAAGGGATTAACCATTCTCGTAGCCTTGCGACCACAGAGAGAAGGCATGTTTTCAAATTCGTATAAAAGGGCCTTAAATATACAAGGGACTAGTAAAGCAATTGATTTTAAAATTCCACTGACAGAGCCCTACATACTGAATATCAACTGGTCTTTAATTCCATAAGTTTCTAAAAAGCAACAGCAGCTACAATCTGAGAAATTTTAAATCTCCTGAAAACAGATTCCCAAGAACCTAAATCCCACAGCCACCAAATGAAACAAAGCTGTGCTCCTATCCTCCAGCAAGACAATTTTTGCCTGGATTTACCTGAGGTGGGAATAAAGATTGCAACAGACCCACACAGAAATGCCCAGATACAAATGAAACAATGAGTTAAAAGACCAAGAGAAAACCAAACATGCAGTCACCAACCAATATGTGCAATGGAGAGATACAATGTTCTCGTTATATACATATGGTTGCCCCATTCTCAGATGTCTTAATGGCCTAGGGAGATTATTCCATTAGGGTTTCCTTAATTATTCCCATATTATTGTCACCTTTGCACCCAGCTTTAGAATAGTTTAAGAATAGAGCATGAATGATTCTGAGATGCATTAACTACAGCTGAGCAATTACACCATTCAACCAGAATGCAAATATAATTCAAGATAATGAATCCTTAACTATGGGTATGACAGAAGAATTGCTTCTACTCCATGGCGGCACAGTCATTCAGTTAATACTGCATGTCATACATGATTTTAGAGGAGCTAGTTACACTTTTAAGGGCTTTCAAAAATCTTAGGACATGTTCCAAAGCTGGACGTTGTTGCTGGTACTGTTTTCATACATTGCATTCAAAACAACCAGATGATGAAAGCAAAACATTTTTGATTGCCTAGATAAACTTACACATGACATGTACTTATGACTCTTGCCTCATGTCTGAATCACATCCTGTCCCTAACCCTGCCGCTGCCATCATACTATTCTTTAACCTCACACTATCCCTTAAATTGTTCATCCTTCATCCCTGTCTGAGGCCACCTTCTATCACAAATCTCATCTTTGTAATTTAATGTTTAATTTGAAGCCACATCAAAATGTACTTGAAGTCAAAACAGAATCTCCAAAATGCCTTGTAATCTACACAGCTTGGGAAATTCAAGTTGTTTAAAGTATAGTTGGGAGAGTGAAACTGAGCCCATTGAAAATCTAAATAACAATGAAAGTTTAACAAAAATTGCAACTGCAAAGTTGTCAGAAGCTGACATATGATTAACATCAAATAAGTGGATCTAATAATAACTGATTTATGAGGTCAAAGCATGAAAGTCTTATTGAGGGCCGTGATCAGTGGTGTGAGATGTAGTAGCTTACTATTGCCAAGGAGATTTGCCCAGATTTCCCAGCAGGAAGTAAATACCCTTAATCACCCATCTCACTCTTTCAGGATCCAAACATTAGTCTTCTGATGACATGGAAAATTGGCCAGATTGCCTTATTGCTCATGAAACTCCCTTACATCCATCCTATAGGGAGTTTACTCCTGGGTCAGGAGAAACCCTGGTTCAAGCCAAGGACAGTGCCTGAGGCCAGGTGAAAACACATGGCAATTGGAATACATGAAAGTATAAAGGAGATTAAAAGGGTCTTCTCATTTGTTTGTTTTTAGTTTTTTGGTTTTTGGGGGTTTTTTTGGTGGTGGTTGTTTCTGACACTATTTTAAAATTTAGATTTGAAAGATGAGTAGTAAACATTCTAGTCTTAGAGGAGAAGGTTAAAGGAAAAGAAGAATAAAGTGGGTAACAAGTAGGTGAAATGACAGAAACCTGGGAGCTTTACTTATTTCTATAAACAAAAGGAATTCCAGGAATGTTTTAACAAAAGAATCCTGTCATAAAAGTGGGTTTGTAGAAACAAAACTGGAGACTTGGACAGATTATGTGTATGTGGATGATGACACACAGCTATTTATGTAAACTGCAGCTAGTATTTCTATAAAATTATTTTATCATCTTATGAAAACTCAGTGGTAACCATAATATGACATTTGAATCCTCAATCGGCTGAAAGTTTCATGATTCCATCCACATGTTGATTACATGAAACCTTGGCAATATACCCATGGTCAATGTATCTTAAAATCCTGATTGATTTATAGTCTTGCAATCTATTTGTATGCATTTATTATCTTTTATATAAAACCAGACATCCTGAGTTGTCTCTGATGCTGAATCTAAAGAGTTGAAAGAAGAGGAGTTTAGGCCACAGGAGCCTTTTTAGAAAGAGGATATAATGCAAGAGATCAGCAAAGCAATAAAAGGGTCTGACGGTCCCATCCCTAGTATATGAAATTCAGTTAAAAATATAACACCAGGACTTTTTAATAAAGGGATAGAAGTTTGTAGCACCTGTCCTTGAAGATTCTAGTGCAAGACGAATCTTTACAATTCAGACCTTGGATAGGAGGGGGAGGGATATGGAAAAAAAATGAATAAATCTCTAAAATTTGACAAGTGACAGATCTTTGCCTAGTTAACTGGCTATGCAAAGATTTTAGTAGATTCTTCTGTCATTCCCAATTTATCTTATTCATGAGAATTTTATAATATTTAAATGACATGAGGGAGGGCAATGTTACATTTGCTTTGCAGAACATTTTAAGATGTGCAGTAAGAGTGTATGATATAGTCCTTTTTCCACCACTCTGCAAAGACAAAGTTGTATAATCAACTTCAAATCGGGGGTGGAGGGGAGAAAGATACAGAATTATTTTCATTGTTTCAGAATATACAAAACAATGGTTCGTATACTTAGAGCTGTTTTGAGCTAAAATATCCAAAGTACTCTCTACAAAAAAGACACCTGCACTCGAATGTTTATAGCAGCACAATTCATAATTGCAAGGCTGTGGAAACAGCCCAAGTGCCCATCAATCCAAGAATGGATTAATAAAATGTGGTATATGTATACCATGGAGTACTATTCAGCTCTAAGAAACAATGGTGATATAGCACATCTTATATTTTCCTGGTTAGAGCTGGAACCCATACTACTAAGTGAAGTATCCCAAGAATGGAAAAACAAGCACCAGATATATTCTCCAGCAAACTGGTATTAACTGAGTAGCACCTAAGTGGACACATAGGTGCTACAGTAATAGGGTATTGGGCAGGTGGGAGGGGGGAGGGGGGCGGGTATATACATACATAATGAGTGAGATGTGCACCATCTGGGGGATGGTCATGATGGAGACTCAGACTTTTGGGGGGAGTGGGGGGGAAATGGGCATTTATTGAAACCTTAAAATCTGTACCCCCATAATATGCCAAAATAAAAAAAAATTAAAAAAAAAATATCCAAAGTACATCAGTGCATAAATTGGTGCAACCATTTGGTCCCGTTCCCATTTCTGTTTGAGTCTGGAACCCTATTTATCCCTAGTTCCCTCTTTCCCTTTGTCTTTGTGTGTGCTATTCTTGTCTCCCTTTACCTTCTTTGTGTTATTCCTTTGTGTTAGTTTCCCTCTTCTCCCATTCGTCTCTCCAGATCCCCATCTCAACACACACTTCTTCCTTGGCTTTCCTAAGTCTTCACACTTTCCTTATTATGAGAAAGAAAAATGAATGCCTTTACTTAGCCACTTGCTGGCATTTTCTTCTAATAAAGTTTTAGCAAACTTCAAGTAAAATCAAGAATTTTAACTCAAACTCAAGGGAAATGTCACAATAAAGTGGCACAAATTAGAGCACAGATAAGAAAAAGAAATATGGTCAAATTAGTGGAATGATTTTAAAAGCTCATTATTAGCATATGGGACAAAGGAATTGGTTTTAAGCAACTAGCACAGTTTTGATCAATGGCTGAAACTGAATGCTTCTTAAAAAGACAATTAATTCACAGGTTGAGGTGTCTACTGTGGGATCAGAGAGGCCTGCCTTGAACCCTGCCTCTGCTATTTCTGGCCATATGTCCTGAAACTACTTATTTATGCTCTCTAAGGCTCAGTTTTTTCATCAACAAAATAAACACATAAATAAATAAATAACAGCATGGTACCTAAACTAAGATAATGTTAAGTAAGGTATCTAACAAAGTCCCTGTCACTTAATACATGCTCAAACATGTTAGTCATTATCATCAATAGGATGGTTTCCTTATTTTTATCAGCCACAAGAATAAGAATTTCCAGATTAAATATTTTCATACAATAATTTGCTGTTTAAACAAAAATAACAATAATGTAAAATGAAGTAAAATGTACAACCATAGTATAAAAACTGAGATATTTACAACATAAAGTGAAATGCATGACCATAGCACAGTAACTGAGAGGAGAGAATGAGAAGTATATTATTGTAATAGTCTAGTACTATACGTGAATTAGTATAATATCCTTTATAAAGAGACTATGATAAATTAAAAATGTAACCTATGAAACCTCACACAACCACCAAAATGACAGAGTGAAGAATATTAGATAACAAGCCACCAAAAATGATAAATGAAATATAACAAAACATTTAATGGAAAAGAAAGTAGAGAAAAACAACAACAACAAAAAAATGGAACAAGGAACAGATGGAACAAATATAAAACAAAAAGCAAAATTAGAAATCAATAATCACATTACATGCAAATGTTCTGAACACACCAATTGAAAGGCAGAGATTGTGAAATTGGATTTAAAAAATAAAAAAAAAAGTAAGACTCATCTATATCCCACTTACAAGAAGTGCATTCTAAATAAAAGATGCAAATAGATCAGAAGCAAAAGGGTGGAATAATATATACCACACTAATACTAATTTAAAAAATATCTGGAGTGTCTGTATTAATATCAAACAAAGGAGAGTCTAGAGCAAAGAGTATTACTAGAGATAGAGAAGATCATTTTATAATGATAATGAATTAAAGCCATAAGATGGACAGTGATTCTAAATATGTATGTACCTAGGAACAGAGCTTAAAAAACACATAAAGCAAAACTGAAACAATTATAAGGAGAAATACAAAAATCTGTTTAGATAGTCAAAAGTTTTTGTACTTTTCTGCTGCAATTGGTAGGACAAGTAAGTATATAGGTATATAGAAGTATATAGAAGACTTGAAATCAATTCACTTGACCAAATGACAATTATAGGACACTCTAATAATGACAGAAGAATAAGCATTCTTTTCAAGTGCACATGGAATGTTTGCCAAGATATAAAATATTCTGGTTCATAAGACAAGTCTTAAAAAATTTAAAAGGACTCAAGTACAAAATATATTCTCAGTCTACAATGAAATTAAATTAGAATTAAATAAAACAATGCCTAGAAAATAATTTGAAATATTTGAAAACTAAATAATGTATTTCTAAAAAGCTCATATGTCAGAAAACAGATCAAAAGGGATATTAGAGAGTATTTTGAACTGAATAAAAATGAAAAGACATGAGAATTTGTGGGATGCCACTAAAGCAGTAATTAGGGGGAAATTTATAGCACTAAATGCCCATATGAGAAAAAAAGAAAGGCATAAGATCAATGATCTCACCTTTTATCTTATGAAGTCAGAGAAAGAATGGTAAATTAAGTGCAGATTAAACAGAATAAAAGAAATAATAATAAAGATCAGAGTGGAAAGTAGTGAGAGGAAAACTAGAGAAATAAATAAAGCTATAAATGGGTTTGGTTTTTCTTTTTTTTTTTTTTTTGAGATATATAAAAGTATATATTAATAACTTCTGGCCAGACTCATCAGGAAAAAATACAGAAAGCAAAATATTATAAATATCAAAAATGAAAGAAGTGATTTCACAAGAATTTATATAGACAGCAAAACCTGACAAAGAGATTGCATGAAAAGAACAGTACAATCCAGTAGGAATATTTGGATCCTAGAGATACTGCTGAACCCAATTTTAGCAAATAAAATCCATCTCTCTCTCTCTCTCTCTCTCTCTCTCTCTCTCTCTCTCTCTCTCTCTCTCTCTCCACACACACATGCACGCACACACACACACACACAACATTATCATGACCAAGTAGGATTTATTTCATGAATTCCAAGTTTGTTTTAACCCTAAACATTAATTAATGCAATCTATCATATCAAGAAAATAAAAATAAAAGTGTTATGATCATATCAGTAGCCACAGAGACTACTAGCATTTGACAAAACCCATTTCTAATTAAAACTTTCAACCAAACTAGGAATATAAGAGAATTTCCCCAGGCTGATAAAGGACATCTACTATAAGCTTACAGTTAACATCATGCTTAATAGTGAAAGACTGAATGTTTCTCCCTAAGAATAGAAATACGACAAGAAAGTTTCCACTAACCACTTTTATTCAACAGCATAATGGAGGTTCTAGTCTAAGCAGTTCAGTGCAGCACAAATAGGTATAAAAGTTACCCAGATTGACACAGAAGATGTAAAACTGCCTTTAATTTGCAAACAACATTTTTATCTGTGTAGAAAATCCAAGGAAATTTCAAAAAAGCAACTAGAATATGTGAGTTCTGCAAGTTTGTATGATACAAGGTCAATATGCAAAAATCAATTATATTTTCATATACTGGCTACAAACTATCAAAATTGAAGTATAAAACAATACCATTTTTTATGGTATAAAGTTATGAAATGCTTAGAGATAAAGCTGGCAAGACCTGTACACTGAAAGTTACAAAATGTTGCTAAGAGAAATCAACCTAAATAAATGTAGAGATATAGCATGTTTATGGGGCAGATGAATCGATATAGTTAGGATGTAAATTCTCCTAAAATTGATCTATAAATTTAAAGTAATGTCAATCAAAATCCCAGCAGTGTTTTGTAGAAAATAGAAAGCTGATCTAAAATCCATTTTAGAAATGAAAAAGACCTAGAATTCTCAAAAAACTTTTAAAAGAAAGATTGAAGCTAGGGCACTAATATTACCTGATACCAAGACATGTTATAAATCTATAATAATCAAGACAGTGGGTGCATTGGCATCAAGATAAATAGTTCAGTGGAACAGAGAGTCTAAAATTAGAACTGTGTGTGTGTATATATATATATGAAGATTTTTGGAAGCATGCAAAGGCAGTATAGTGAGAAAAGTCTTCTCAACAAATTGAGCTGGAACAATTGGATATTTGTATGCCAAAAAACTAAAAATTTGGATCCATACCTCAAATTAACTCCAAACATATTATAAACTTAAGTGTGCAACTTAAAATTATAAAACTTCTTGAAGTAAACACCAGAGAAAGCCTTTGTGACCCTAGGTTAGGGGAAGATTTCTTAGAAATGCCACCAAAAGCGTAATCCAGAAAAGAAAAATTGATGAATTTCACTTTATCAAATTGAAAAACATTTGTTCTTTGAAAAATGAGAAATTACTTGTAAATCATATCTCTGATAAAGACTCATATCCACAATATATACAGAACTCTCAAAACTTAACAAGAAAACAAAATATGTGATTTTATAAAAAATGGGCAAAAGATTTGAGGAGTACTTCTTCAAAGATCTATGGATGGTCAATAAATACATAAAAGGATTCTCTGCATCGTAAGTTTTTATGGAAGTGAAAATTTAAAAAAAACAATGAAATATCTCTACTTAACCTATTAGAATGGCAAAAATTAAAAAGACTTCTTATTCTAAGTGTTGTGAGGATATAGAACAAGCAGAAATCTCATACACTTCTGATGGAAGTCTAAAATGGCACAATCACTTGAGAAGATAGTTTAGCATTTCTTAAATAGTCAAACATACATCTAAAATACGATCTAGTCATTCTACCTTTCCGTACTTGAGCAAGAAAAAAAAATTAAAGCACATATCCACACAAAAGACTTGTACACAAATGTTCAAAGCAGCTTTATTTTTAAGAGTAGAAAAACTGGAAACAGCCCAAATATTTATCAAGTGATTGGATAAATAAATTGTGGTGTGGCCATACAATGAAATACCATTCCACAATAAAAATGAATGAACTATTGACAAATACAACAACTTCTATAAATCTCAAAATAATTATACTGACGAAGTCAGACAAGGAAAAGTAAATATTATGTAACTCCACTTAAATAAAATTTAAAAAATTGCTAACTAATCTATGGTGACAAAAACCAGATCAGTGGTTGCTTCGGGATGAGGTGTGTATGTATGAGGGAAGAATTAGAAAAGGACACAAGGAAACTTTTAGGAGTGATGAATATGTTCGTTATCTTGGAGATGACAGTTTCATGGGTTCATACAAATGTCAAAACTTATCAAACTGTATACTTTAAATATGTGCAGTTTATTGTATGTCAATTATATCCCAATAACACTGTTACTTTTTTTAAAAAAATCATTAAAAGATACAGTAAAATGTTACCCTCCAATATTTTTCTCTGAGCTATAGATTTTCTCTCCAGAAGCAACCAGTATTATCAGTTTTTCAAAGATCCTTTGTATCTGTTTTTTTTTTTTTTTTCTGTTTGGCCTCTGTCTTTCATTTTAAGATTTTCTTCAAATGTCAAATGGTCTCTGACCATTTGTTCACATTTAAGTGTAGATCACTAAAATGTTAATTGAAAGCCTAGCATACAGGAACACAGTTTGAGATGTGGTGAGTTTTACTTTAAGCTATTTGGTCAGAGATCCTGGTTTTTTGTTTGTTTGTTTGTTTGTTTTGTTTTTTAACATAAATCTCAGGGCTTTTTCTTGTAGAGAATTCTTTTCCACTGACCAAAATATCTAGAAGGCCATAATCGAATGTTATGCCTGTAGTGTGTACGAATGGCTGTCCACTGTTTTAGGAAGTACAGGAAAACATGGATTTTATTATTCATGGTAGGGTAGTATGCTCCAGAATTTTCTGCAAGGAAGGCAATGGGATGGAGGAACAGTGTAGCTTATGAAATTTTTTAAACTTCTCAGACATTGCTTAACCTCCTGTATTTGGAAATTTGTTACTAACACTTTAAAAATATGGGACATTTTATGTTAAAATCAGTCACATCAATGCTTTCGAACCAACTACCTTAGGAACACAGACTCTTAATCCAATGATCCAATATTGTTAGGAAAATTTCTGAAGTTTCTTTTGGATTTTTATGTGAACCCAAAAGTACTTCTTATGAATATTCTTAATGCCCTAAGAATGAATTTCTTTGAGAAATAGGAAAAGGCAAATTTGATTAACATGAACATGAGCAAGGTGGGGTTACAATTCTGACCTCAAAACAGTTGTCCTTTGAAGTTAGTGGAACTTAAAAGCCAGTTCTGAAGAAAATTTCAAAAGAGAAATTCAAAATGTATTTTGAATGCCAACAGCCTTGTTAGAATAAATGTATCTACTCCCTAAATGACTACTTTGAAAGACAGCTCTCACTCATTCATATAAATTTAGGTGTGTCAGCATGGGTAGGAGTAATTAGGAGGTCCAATTTATTTCTTTACAGACACACTTTGAATAAGTATTTCAGGTGAGGTCAAGAAAGTTGCCCCATTACTCACCTGCAAAAGCCTATTAAAGCTTTACTGCCTCCTGAGAACGTGTGGCCGATGACAGCAGAAGACAAGAAGGCTACCGCTTTGATAAATACCCCGAGGGTCTGCAAAATGGCAGTGCTGGGAGGCATGTGCCAAATCATGTTTGGCTTTGGCCCTATAACTTGCGAGTCTGTCAAGGACTCATCACGTCAATTGGTGGAAAATGGATTACTGTCATTCTTCAAGGCACGGCACATCATTCCCCATTGATTGGCATGCCAAATCCTTCACAAAGTAATGAGTCAGGGACGATTCAAATCATCATCCAACTGTCAGCTTGATTGCATAGCCCTCTATCAATGGGATTAAACTGGTGTGGCATCCAAAATGTAATGAAATGCATTACTTTACTTGAAAAGTTGACAGGGAGACAGGGATGCTGGACCCAGGAGGCCTAAGCATACAGAAAAAAAAAATAATAATAAAAGTGGGGGGAATAAATTGATAGATGATATAAATATATTTTTTTTGAGCCTTGGAGGAGATGCTGTGACTAAAGAGAATTATATTTCTCTACAAAGAGAATTAAAACTGAAAGAGGGACTGTAGAAATCATCTAGTTGGTGCTTTTTCTTTAACAAAAATAAATAAATAAATAAACTGAGGCAAAGTGAGTCACTAATGTTAGTTAATGTGGAGAGAATGGGAGTACACTACAAATCATGTTCTTCGGGGAAAAAGAAACCTAGTTTTCAATCTTGGTTTTTACACTTACTAGTTGTGTTTTCATGGGTAGTACCTTAGCCTCTATCATTTTGCCTTACAAATGGGGATACTTGTACTACCTATATCACATATATCATACACATCAGCATCCATAAAATACATCTAGCTCACATATCACATATCACATGTCATGTACATTTCTCATGTACTTCACAAATGTAGGAGGATTAAAGGAACAGAATTGTACATAAAATGACTATCGCATAGTAGCTATGTCCCTTATCAAAAACCAAGAGTTAGGACACCATCTCAGTGTTTGCCAAGAAAAAAAGTTCTGTCAATGCTTAGTTTGCATGTAGTAGACACATGAAAAAATGCCTGTTAGAGAGACTCAAGCTGAATTTCTCATTTTTCTTTTGCCCTAGCATTTTATCTCAGAAAAGGGCCATCCCTTGCACAAACCATAACTCACTACATTATCTTAGTTAATACAGTTTAGAAAAATCATAAATCTTGCCAAGGACATATACCCAATAAGTGGTTAAGGATTCACTGGGATGGTTCCAATGTTCCTCATGGTGATGATGTTTCTGGTTCATCAACAGCAGAGAACATTCTTCCAGTGCTGTTTCATGTTCTATGACACAATGGGTTGTGTTGCAAGAGACTTGCCTTGCATGTAAGTAGCCATCTATGTGATATTAGAGTGGAACTTGTCCGTAATTTGCTCTAAATTTTATTAAGGTACATCAAGCTGATTAAACGTACATTATTTTGGATCTTAGAAAATATTTTGTTTTGGGAGGGTAGAGTGTGTTACACCTATATCTAAAGGAATTATTTGACATCCTAAAAACCTAAGTATTTGAGGAACTGTTAGGGTGTTGGGATCTAAAAGAAGAGGTGCCATTTTAGGAACAAAATATGTTCCCAAGGTCAGGCATCAGAATCAGAGTTTGACATGTGAATCGAAGTGAACTATTTAAGCATCTATTCATTCCACTGTTAGAAATCCCACTGTATTCCCTGTCAGATTCTTTAGATATGGATTCTGTGCAAACTTCACATCTGCAAATCGTATCTTTGGAGTGGCATTGACAATTCATAATGCATCCAAAGAAGGGAAAGTGACCTTTGATCGAACAAGTTGAGAAAATCTTGCACAACATGTCCCTTTTAGCCCAAATACTTACTAACATATTAAAGACCCTAAGAAGTCCTGTGGTGAAGAAACCTGTTTAACTTTGTTCTCTCCAGCATTTCTATAGCTTCCTTTACAAGAGAAGTTCTTTCTTATAGAATGTCCACTGTAGCACCTAGAACAGAACCTGACATACAGGAGGGGCTCAAGAAATTCTTGTGAGAGTATTATGGAATAAAGTTCCCAGCATATTAATGTCCTATGGTTGTTCTGCAGAAAAAGGTGATTTGATGGATATATATTGCACTATGGCAGGCACTGGGGAAAGGGTATAAAACAATAAATGTGACATATGCATTGCTCTCAAAGGAGTTTAGAGTTTAGTGGCTAAGGCAGAAATGTTCATAAATGACAAAAGGGTGGCAGTATCTCATAAATATTGAGAGCACTAGCTTTGGTCTTGGACAGAACTGGGTTCAAGTTGTGACATTGCCACTTACTGGCTGGCTGGTCTAGGGCAAGTTATTTAATCACACCAAGGCTTCAGTTTTCTAACCAGGAAAATGTAGATAATGGTGGCAAATATCTCCCAGGAACATAGTTTGCTGTAATGTATACAAACAGAAAAGAATGGTAACTTGTCTCCCTAATTCTAGTGTCAACCAATGTTGAAAACATAGTCATCGCTCAAATATTTATTGAGTGAATTAATGATGACTTAATTATAGATTTATAATTTCTGCCTAGAACAGTGCCTTATATAGATAGATGCCTAAGAAAGTATTGTTGAATAAATAACAGAATGAATCAGAGAGGCATTTCTAACCCCAGTTCACACATTCTCTTCTCTGTGTAAATAATTCTCCTGTGCTGCCATTGCATTTGTAGCGGCATAACTGTGCATTTATGAATATCCACCTTTTTATATCCTCCCTGTGGTGTCTTTGTAATGTGTGCACTTGGGTAGTCTGAACTATATTTACCATAAATATTTTCCCTATATGTCTCTGGTTACAGTAATCCAAAAGAAACTTTTTTTTGCAATATTTGAAGGATGAAAATAAAGGAGCAGCCATTTTGTAGCTCACACATGTTGTGCCTTACTTTCTGGCTCCTCTTGCGATGAGGAGTTGTAGTCAGGTCTACCACTGCTCCATCTCCAAGGGTTCTCCTTCAGTTTCTCTGACTCCTGGCTAGATGTCTATTTAGCCCTATGACGAAGGACACCAACTTGACCTTCCCCATCAAGGTTAAAAGCAGCAAAACTGACATGAATTTTAGTACATCCTTGTGAGTTCCAGCTCAAATTACATAAAACCTTTTTAGACAATCTGTGTTTCCACTTTAGAAAGGAAAACCTGGGGAAATTTCTGTGATACTTATGAATGTGATTAGTTAGGGTTCTTAGGTCTCTTTTTGCACATATCACTTTTCAGCTGGAAGGACAACAGGGTAGTGCAAAGCTTTGCCAGAGATATGGACTAAGAGTCCCAGAGTCCCAGCTCTCAATGTACCAGCCCTAGGGGCGTGAGCAAATCACTAATTCTGCGAGTGTTAATTTCTACTTTATCCAATGGATGGTGTCAATTTTTCCCTTGCTTATATAGCTACTGTAGGAATAAACTATCACATTTAAAACTAATACACCTTGAAAAAAACACATAAATCTCTAGTATTTATAAAGGCGCAGCATTATTTTGGCATTATTGCTATTATATTTTCAAATCTATAATTTAATAAGAACTTATATTACACCAAGCACCATTAAGAGAGCACATTTCATTATTTCATTTATTCCCTGTAGAATAGGCCTTATTATCCCTATTACACATATGAGAAAATGAGTTAGAACTTAGATAACTACCCCCGAGTTTATAGCCTGGTCAAACTACATAGCTAAAGTGCCTAAGCAAATCTTTATAATATATACAACACATTGAAAAAATTTAAAAACCTTGTTATAATGTGAATTATCTGCATCAGTTTTATAATAGTTGTGCTGTATGAAGTTGCTTATGATACATTTATTAAATTGTATAATGATACAATGATAATATGAAAAATTATTGCATGTTGTATGATAGTCAACTCAAGTTGAAGAAATGGAAATTAACAAATCACTTGGCTTAGAGCAGATATTTTTCAGACTTAGGAAAGGTTAGTGTGACTGACAAAGTACTTTAAAGAACTCTCCCTGAGGCACCAACCATCCATCAATCAAAAAATTTCAGTTGATATTTAAGAGTAGCTATTTAACTTCAAGCAATATTATTTTAATTAGAGAAAATTGAAAGTGAACATTTAAATATGATAAATAGTAAATGTGCATTAAATCATTTGCTATATCTTAAAAGGTGATAACAAGGTTAAGATTTTAAGTTTGGGTTTTGAAAATTAGCGTGTCATATTGATAGTGTAACTGCCATTGGCCAAAAGTGCTTCAGAAAAATATTTAGAATCTGAATATGAAGAAGGCTTAGACTTTGATTGGGATAATGAGTAAGAAACTATTTGTGATTTTGTGTTGATAAATATATATTTTTCTGTATGACTATGAATATGTGCAGTGTGTGTGCATATCCGAAAATATGTGGTGGGATGTCTCTGTGTGTGTGTGTGTGTGTGTGTGTGTGTGTGTTCAAGTATTTACCCAGAAAAGCTATTGTCAAATTAATGTGTGTTTATGGTCAATGGTAACTTAGAGTTGAGGGAATTAGGTACATGTATTTAAGCTGTTGTTAATATTAAATTGCACAAGTTAGAGCCAAGACTATAGATAGGTAAAATATTCTAGGTAAACAGTTAAAGGAAATAAACAAGGTGGGTAATTGCTAGCAGGTCAGCTTGGGGAAAAAAGATCTACTGAATTTTAGACATGAAGTCATCCTAAGATTTCAGAAAATTTAAGTTAACTAAATCATCCGTAAGCTCCATAAATGTTGAATCCCAAGATAGAACAATAATATTTGATGTTGAGAGGGATTAAAAAACACAAGTCAAAGGGAGTAAGCTGAAGCTATTAATTTTTTAAAATATTTGAATGGGAAAATGTTATTTCTATAATAAAATGAAAACACAACTCTAGAATAACGAGTACATAATTTACTCGAAAATAATTGTAGCCACCAGAACAATGAGTCTATAACCTATGAAGGTAAGTGATGTGAATTGAAAGACTAGGTAGAAAGAGAAACCAACATGGAAGATGAGTATGCAAAAACAAAAGGAAAAAAGAAGAAAAACATTAAGTATAGGTTAATTCAAAATAACACAACAAATCATACACAGTACACAAAGGGTGTTTAGATATTTTCTTTGTTAGAGTTTTTGACTTGATGGCAAAAATAGGAGAAATAATGTATTTACACATGAAATAAGACAAATCTTAGGAAAATAAATCTCGAGTAGGATTAAAGAAATTGACTCCTAATTAAAAATAGGATATTTCATGGAAATTTCTAATAGATAAATATAGTGAAATTATCCTCCTGACTGAGCATTGGACCTTAGGGCAGGTATGTATGTATTTTGTACTGTCCAACACTGATATATGTGGTTATGGTAATACCACATATATAGGATAGACACAAGTTAAATTATGATAATGTGAACACTGAAGTAACTAACAGGAAGTAATCAAGTGAAAGGAAAGCTCAAGTCCTAATCTGTGATTTAATTCATAGAATTATAAAACATGTTTGGGAGTAAGTGGTCTTGTACATTGCACAAGTTTAACAATTGCTTATTTTCTCTTTGGTATAAAACTATACTCTTTTGTTGTGCACGGTAGGATTTCCTTTGATTGTTCATAAACATTATCTCTTTCCAACCTGAGATGAGAAACTTTTCTGGGATGGAGAACTTGGAGCCAGGACTGAGAAGAGTTCCATCTGGAACCAAAAATTTTGCCCCTGGGAGTCTGGGTTCCAATGCAAAGTAAGATTTACCACTTGCCAACAGTGCTAAAGTCTTGTGAGAAAAAGGAAATATCTATTCCCATTTCTTTTTTTTCCCCCATCTCTCTTTATTTTCTTCCTGTTTCCAAACTCCTAAGGCCTTGCCCTCCAAATTTTCTCAAAACAGTTTTCTGATATTAGAAAAATATACATCAATATTATTTGAAATTATGATAAAGCTCTCAAGTGATATTTCACTTTTTTTCTAATTATAAAATAAAAGTTTCCTAGTGAAAAGATCCCATAAATCTCTAGCAGAAACGTAAGGATTTATAGGGGAGAATAAAAGCTTTACATCATCCGTGAAATCTTCATGCTTGAGCTACACTGAAGAAATCTCAGATCTCCCAGTCTACTCCTCACTCCCTTACAAGAGAAATGGCTACATGGCTGGAAGTTCCATGTTTCGATGGTACAAAAGCAATGTGCAATGAACATTACCAAACCCTAGGCTCAAATGTTGCTACTTTGGTGTGCCCAAAACATTTTTGAATTTAATCAAATAGTACTGGTAGGATCAGTCAAAATGTGAAATAAATAGAAGACCTTCCTAGCAACCTCAATTCCTCTACACCCTAATTTCCCTGAGTCCTCAGATGCCTTTTACTGTGCAGCAGCATGGCCCAGACAGCTGGTATTCTGGTCTGAGTGCTTGGTTTTTAAAGTTCTTCTTAACCTATTCTTTGACCCATCTCATCTAGGTTCTTCTTTTGGCCACAGAAGAACATATAACTATGTTGAGGCCAGGTATTATGGATAATAATAGCTTAATAAACCCCACCATGATGATAATTTCAGGAACAATAAAAAGAAAAAGGGGGGAAATAATACATTAGTTGTACCTTATATGAGAATTTATTTTAGGACAGAGGTAGATGCAAATCACACCATAGAGTCAGATATTGATTTCACTTATATTTAAAGCTGGACCTGGATTCATATGCACAAATAAAGTATACAGTTCAAAGTCACTTTGTATGGATATAGCTCTCAAAAAATTTCTCTTTCCTTTACCCTGATGGATAAGAAACAACATGCTACATTTTTCTTAACTAAGGGTCTCACACATTGGCAATTTTGTCAACCTAGATGTAAACACCACTGCCACGTCCGAATCATAATAAATTTTGTTTACTGTAGTTAGACATTGGGTTTGCTTACATTTTAGTTAAAACAGCCGAAGATTTATCCTTCTGTCAGAGCCACTGGAAAATTGAGAGTCTTGTGCAAGTTGTAAGCTTTCTGCTTAATCTTCTGGAAACTTTTCCAATTTTCCTTTAATAACACCAGGAGGCCAGTGGTGTGCCACTTATGGATGGAGGAGGAGGAGTTCTCCATCCCTAGTTTCCCTCCTTTGCTCAGCTGACAGGCTCCGTGGAAATGAAATGCAGTAATATACATTAGCACTAACTTATACACCAGGCTGTCACCATCATGTAAAATTGATCACAAATTACTGATTACTGAATCAAGAAAGTCATCAGTTATATTGTACTTGATTACTTTCTCATAAGAGGAATATATTACTGAATATGGTGAGATTACTCATGCATAAGAATTTGGAAGTGACACCCCAGCAGCTCACACTCAGGAGGGAAGAAGAATTGTGCTGAGGAAGTAGAGTCTAAGTTCTATATAAAAATTGTTTTAAACTGGTTATTAAATTATGGCCAAGACTGTAATGTGTACTTGAATAATTTTCAACCGTTTTATGTGCTGAAAGCTTGTTAATCACACATTCTTTCCCTCTAGGAAGTGTCATGGTTTCTTTCATCAACTACCCTTTTCTGGTAGAAAGAACTCTGATACTGGTTAAGTTTACAAAATTAGGCCAATAGAGTTGATGGAATTCTTGCCAGGATAAAGTATGAAAGAAAACATGCTTTCCTTTGTGCTTCATTTTCTCCTTAAAATCCCATTTTGACTTGTCTTACTGTTCTTTCTCTTCTCTCCTATTGTGTGATCATTTTGAAACCTATTGAAAACTGCCTCTCATTAAAATGATGGTCCTTCTGTTCTTGGAGGACTATATGGGCTAGGATAGGAGTCCTAAGACTGATCTTAAGGAAAACAAGTGAAGGAAATATTAGCATTCACATATTGTCTAGTCAACTCACCAAGGATATGGACTGAAGCATCCCTTTAAGTTAAAGAGTGGTCATTTGCCCACATAAAGACAGTTTTATCATTGTCAACTGATGGCAACTGATTGCAATTTAGGTGCTGGGAAAAGAGGGTAAGCATACAGAAGAAATACAAAGTCAGGTCAGTATCTCACACTTGACTCCCAAATAAAGTCCAGCTGGTTAAAGCATGATTTGTCCAAGCAAAGTTCTGACCTGGTTTATCCAAACTGGATTATGCCAGAGAGTCTCAGGGATAAGCAGCAGTGAAGATGGCAGCATGAGAGGTAAAAGAAAAAAAAACAAAAACATCCTCTTGAAGTGTTCATTTTATGGTGATTTGGTATATTTGCTGCCTTAAAATATTTAGGCCAACTTCTTACTTTTGTTCAAGTTCAGAGGGCAATATGCATTTACATTCACGGAATGATTTGAAATATTTTTCTTTTGTGTTATGTGCCCTTCAACTCCATTCCCTTCATCAGATTATTAGCACGCTTGGTGCTATGTGAATACAGTTTGCTCTGCTGGATTAATAGCACTAACCCTACTCCTGGTGGTAGTCTGCAAGTGATAACTTAGTTCTTGGTGTTCAGCTGGAGTCACCATGGACTAGAAGTTGAACAGAAGAGAGAACATTAGGAATCCCATCTTTATCCAGTGATGTGAGCCTGGATGCTCTCCCATAGCTACAGACCATACTCTTACTCACTAGACCAACATTTTGTCAGCTTCTCCCATCAAGTGTGACCTTACCCTTAGGATTTCTAATAGCTGGTCAAGGTTCTGTTAGCAAATGGATAGACACTCAAAACCACAAAACTTCCTGACTAAATAGGCTTACTGCCTATAGATTCCTGATCCAATTTCATCCATAAGTTTGGATTTTTTTTTTTTAATATAGACACCAGCCACAAACAAACCCAAGTCATCACTTGGTTGCAGAATATAGATATTTGACTAATAGATTCTCCCTGTAGGCCTCAGGCCTAGCACCATATCCATAAAAATAATCATATCATACTCTATTCTTCCTTAGGAAGAAGTATCCAGCACAACTCAGAATTTTACAACCTTAATATTTGAGAGAGCTACAGAACATGTCTTCTTAAACAGAGGAAAGAGAGCCTCCTTTCAGATCATATGACATGTGGCATTTAAAAAATAATAATAACTATAAAATAGATGCTTATCTAATTCTTTAATGATAGAGTTTGAAAGAAGATCTGTTGTAGTTTGGAGTGTTTGACTATAACCTTGTAATTCATTATAAATATGTTCTGGACAGTGCTTCATGAAAAAAACAGTAACTCCAACCATTTAATCATCAAAGCTAGTTGTTTATAACAATAGAATATTTAATGCTATAGGACAGAAAACAAATGTCATGCAATGCATTTTTTTCTTTGCCTGAGCTTTAGTCTTCAGTAAGATCTGACAAATATTGGCATTATATGTCACTAAGAAGTAAAAGAGCATGCTCTGACCTTCAAGAATCCCCACAATATGTACATTATGTTGATGTGCCCTTTGTTTTTTCTATTTTGGTTTGCTTTGGTGGCCTCTGCAATTTCACGATAAGCAAGATTGTTTTACCAAGTTTCCAATGGCATCATTTTAGCCAAGGAATTAACTAAAGGCAAAGACTACTTCTTCCACTATTTGTTTATTTCAGTCTGACACAGCTGGGAGTCAAGACATGTTGAAAAACCCTAATCCACAAATGGCTCAGATGCTCATTTAGGATATGAGACTCAACGTGACTTCACAAAGGCAAGTGTAAACTTTTCAAAGAACAGTTTGGTTTTAAATTAAAGTCTCTTGAGAAAGAATTCATCTGAGAAGGTCAGAATTTTGCATCTTCCTTTTCAAATGGCCATCTACCCACATGTCAAAAATGTGCACCATCTCTAAGGCTCCATTCACCTTCCTCCTAATCCATGGAGACTTGCTCCCACCTCCATTACTATATTCACTTACTTTCTCTGTCTTCAAACTCCTTAAGTTCTTATAATCTATATTGTACATGTTATCATTTAATTATATTTTTCTTGTTTTTTCCTCCCCAGCCTGAGGTCAAGCAAATTAAGATGATTGACCACAGCTCTTCCTTCTCAGTACATGACATGATGTGTGGTATACCCTTAATAAAACAATTTTAATGGATTTGTTACCTAACTGCAGACAGAGTTCAAAAGCAGACAGATAAAAAATAAAATATAAGTATTATTAGATTCCTGATTTCTCTTGTAAACTCAGAGAAATTTCCTTCTAATATTAGTCATATGTTTTTACTTTTCAAAGCAATTATATATTTACTATCAAGATTGATCTTCATAATAATCCTTAAAGATAAATAGGGCTGGTATATGTGTGTACTTGGGCATGGGTTCACACTCAGAATAAATGGCAGAGTCTAGAACTCAAGACTCATAGTACCTAAATGATGTGCTTGACTCTAAATAACACAGGCATAATTTGCTGTTCTTTTATGAAAAATAAGACTTTAGGTTCTGCCAGCTAATGGCATCATTAAGACAATGCTACTGAAATGCAGTGGAAAAGAAGAGATTCTATTAAGTTTGATAGATCACAGAAAATTTTCCCCTCACAATTATAGAATAGCAAAGTAGAGGGTTAAACAAGGGTTAAAATAGAATTATTGAAAGAAAACTCAGGAAGTAAGAGTAAGCGAAGCAGTCTCCGTTCTGTAGATCTCCTCTCTGCTCCTCCATAATCACAAGGAAATGAAGGAATTGATCTCAAGAATGGCTTCCAGCCTAATATTCAGGATTGACCTCTAACATTGATAACTAAGAGTAACTTCTTTATTGTTCACATCTATGATCTGTGTCTACCCTATGATTTCAGCCTTGGCATGATACTATTATTTGAGTACATATTTGAATTGAGGAAATATTTACTATCATTTCCTGGTATTGTTTACTGGCTCATAGTTTAATGGTTTGGCTTATCTATCTGTGCATGTTCAAGAGCTAATTGGTGATTATATTGTTTGTTTAAGAATTCATACCTCCTGGAGACATATTGCCAGTTCATTCTAGTGCTACTGAGAAAAAGAAATCCCCATTCCTCGTTCAAGTTTGACAGTGCCTTGATCAGTTAATACTTATTAAGTACATATTCAGTGCTCTAGAACAGTATATGAGGCATGCTGAGAAATGCATTTATAAGGAAAGGATCCTGCCCACAAATGCCCGATAACCTTGCTGGGAAGTAAAACACATAAAGATGAATGATTAGATGACAACCCCAAGTAGTACATAATAAATAACAAAATCTTGGTATATTTACTGTCTAATGGTGTGCTGGTAAACATTTAACAACTGACTCTCATGGGTCTGCAAGATAACCAGAGGTAGTATTTGCCAATTTCCTTGGTGTGAATACTGCCACACTGGCCAATTTTAAGCTACAAACTTGAGGTCACTGAACACATGGTTGGGGAGAGATTCACACAATAGGTTCTAGCAAGCCAGTTCCAGCTGATTCTAGCACTCCAGCACTCTGTCGGAGAGCTCAAGGGCCAAATCAGTCATGTTCTATGGAGGAATATCTTTCACGTTAATATCTCTGAAGGGCAATAGCATGAATAGGGAGAATTGATGTGAAAGCAATCCTGAGATGAGATGATATAAACAACAGTCTAAGGGTCCAATAACCAAGATAGGTTTGGGGAATGAAATATATCTAGCTGGAGTAGAATATTGAGAATAATCTTAGATCGTAGGGAAGAAAGTAGAGAAGAACTCTTTTGTGATTTGGATTGTATCCTGTAGATTTGCCTTTCCAAAGATGTAAATATCTGTGTCAATGAAGAAAAATGAAAAAAAAAAAATAGTGACAAATACCAAATTCATTTTTGTTCAAAAAATCAATTTGATGATTGTAGCAATGTTTTTTCGAGATAGAAATTATGAAGAATCTTCTTATAGAGAGCTTCCAAATCACAGAAAATCCCTGCAACACAAAATCACTCTGGAAAAAGAAAGTTTAAATCCATCTTTAACCAAAACAGATTAAATCCCTGTAGTAGTTATTCAGTACCACACTGGAGCCTTAAAATCTCTGTGTTCTCCCCAACAAATAAATCTATGTTTTGCCCTAGTAAACTCTAACTTCAATTCTTCTTTACAGCAGAATCCACTGTGATAGCACTATTCCAAAATATTTCCATTCTTGTCAAAATCCCTGAAGATAAGGCTTTATTTTGATAATTCATGTGGTTGGATATCAAACAGCTGCCAGGAATCTACCGACATCTGCTGTTTCGTTTTTATCAGTTTGTCCCATCTGGCCTGCATTCAACAGGACCCAAGTCAAGGCTGAACAAAATCACAGGACCTTCAAAAGCAATTTCACATTATTTTTGGAAACATCAAGTATCCTTTCTCCATTGTTACAGTCATAAACTGTGTCATCTATTGTCCTGCAGGCAACTCTGAAATTTTTCAGATTGAACTTTTCAATACTATTTCCTCCACCAAATGTTAATAATGTCTAAAATATGTTTGGTATTCATCTGCACTGGCTTTTGCTTGGCTTAGAGACATTAAATATGATATGGAATGGTAAATGATTGATATGCATAATCATTAAAATACATTTTAGTCATTAATATAATCTATACAGATAGATGCAAGAAAATTTCATATCTTGGGTATTTCAAATATCTTAAAATTCCTTGCATCTGTCTTTCGTCCCCCTCAGTTTCATGTGCCAGATGTCTGCTAATATCCTTCCCTCCTGCCTCATTCTACCTTCTTGTTGCATATCTTCTGCCTCTGTCCACACTTACCAGGAAAAGGAAAAGGGCCAGTATAGTAAATATGGCACATACTCAGTAACATAAAATTCCACTGTGCCTTTCAGCCCACTATCTTTTCACTTCTCCTGGGTCAATTCCTCTTCTGTGAGCCTTTCTAGCACATCTCCAGTCCCAATGTTTCCCCTCTATTTCATACATACACCGCATTCTACCCACTTATGTGAAAATAAAATGTACAGTCTCATTTTAAAATAAAGAGACAGACATAAGGAAGGTCAATAATCTTCCAAAAGCCCTGTGGTAAATCAATGGCCAAACAAAGATAAAAGCAGGAAGATTTGACTCAATAAACCCCACTCTTCTAAAATCTTCGCTAAAAAGGGCAGCGACACAGTATGTGTTCGCTAAAGCAGACTAGAAACGTTTTTAACTTCATAGAAAAACGTGGCTGGAAAATCAGAACTAATTGAACTTTAAATGAATAATTTTATCCCTAATGTTTTCTACAAAATCATGATGAAAAGAAATAAATATTTAGTCTAAAAGGAATAGGATTGAAGTTATATCTTCTCTTTCTTTCTAAAGTGGTTTAACAGGGCAATATTTTTTCCACTGTGTCCATATACTGAAGGTTGAAAATTGAGACCATCCTCTATCATAAAGGCCCTAAAATAAACCCCACTTTCTCATAAGTATTTGACAAGTATTGTTCTCTATGAACTTTCAAGTGAATTTCTATAATTTCTCCTTCCACTTTGATTGTGTCAATGGCTGGGTGGAATAAATAATTCTGTTAAGTTCTACTCTGCAAATGATTAAAAGCGACAAGCCAAGGACCAGTAGCCTCAGGCTAACTGGGTATCTGGTTTCTAACTCTCACTCTAGCAACTTCCCTTCTAACATCACCTCCAGGTACCCAGGACCCAGGAATGTTTTACCTAATTCCTCCAAACCCATTTCTAAGGTCTGAAAATGCTGCTTGCCCGGGTTTCTCCTTCTAGGGGCCAACCATAATCCCAGTGTAAATGTGATCTCGCTGCTGGCCTAGTGCTGTGGAGGGAGCTTGGATCTGCAGGATGAGGTGTCCACATGTGCATGCATGAGGCTCTTTGCGGTGTTGAACAGAACTTGGGATGGGAAAAGCAGAACCTATGTCAAAGATCAATACCCAGAGGCCATGACCAAGTCTCCCCATGCATGGATCCACAGAGTCTGTGAATGTTGTATTCAAATCTGACGCTCCCAGTCTTTAACTTATTTACCAAGTTGTTCTGTTGAGTTATAATATGTGGTATGAAGATTTATATATGTGGTATGAAGAATTATATATGTGGTATGAAGACTTCCTTCACTGATCATTCACCAGCTCTGCAAATGTTAGATGCAGGTCAGCTTTCTCAGCTTCCACCTACAATGGATATGAATATGTATCAAAAGGAAATTTCAGGTAAATTTGATCAATTTATCCAAAAATGAGCTAGATTTTTTTTTTCCAAAATACTTATTGTTTAAGAATTTTCACCACATTTTTAGGCAAAATTCAAATTTATGACTACAGAGGATTTTAAGCTCCATTTTCTTTTCCATTTCTGCAATCAACACTGATCCCTTTGTTAATAGAATGTCAAATCTTTACTTTTTTCATTCTATAGAGACTCCAAAACAGAATAATTCTTTAGTTTCTTTCTAATATGTCCATTCCAAAAGAGTAGCCAATTTAGCCTCATTCTCCATTTCTTTGTATAGAGCAAGGGTATTTTTATTGAAATGAGAAATTTACATGCCCATTACAAAGTGCTAATTCTTGCTCAAAATAGCTTTGGCATGTATTATGCAAGATTTCTCCCTAAATCAGGAAATGCTGAATTAACAGATCCAGTGTGGGGAATTTAGAGGTTGTGCCCAGTAACTTTACTATGTCTGCCAGGGAAGTCCCTCTCACCATTCAAAAGTAATCTCATTTTTGGTTTGAGTGGAACTTTTGTAGCTTAATGGGTGATAATTTCCTCCTGTCATACATCTCATATTCTGCATGCCCCTCATCTGGCCTGTGTCACATAAAAAGGAGGGAATATAATTTTCCACCCACCTGTAGAAAACAGCTAACTTTTATTTCCTATGTGATTCTGAATACACTGCCCCATGACAGGAATTCATTATCCACAGATAAAGTAATTATCTCCAACTAAAGTAGAGTTGAAGCACATAAACTTTTAAGTCTGACAGGGATGGGTTTGAAGGCTGGCTCCCCTAACCCTTACACGCTATATGATCCCTAGCAAATTGCTTAATGTCTCAGAGATTCAGATTTCTCATTTGTAAAGCAGAAATAATACACCATTCTTATAGAGTAATTGTGAGGATTAGATGAGACACTATGTGTTAAGTTTTTGGTACCTGATGGGCACTCAATAATTGTTGTTAATATTCAAGCATGTATCGATCACTTCTGTGTAACTGATTCCTATTTGACCTGAAATCTTTTTACTCTAATCAGGCACCTCCACTCAAATGTCTCAGAGTTATCTCAATTCAATCCATGCAATATAAAACATCATCACATTTTTAAAAATTAATCCCTGGATTTCCTGAAAGTTAAAGATTCAGATACTCCTTGCTTAAATTTTTTTTAAGCAGTGATAAAGAAGATGTGACATTAAAAGTGAAAATTTCTCTTTCCCTAGCTCCTCTCCCATTCCTTTTCCAAATGCCCATAACTAAGCACAGTTACAGTTTGGTATGTTTCCTCATTGTCGTTTTTGCCTTCTCTTTCATTTTTCCAGTGTATGCTATTTATCACTAAATCCTAACTTTTGTACTTTGCAAATCCATCTCATGTCTGTTGCTGATCCTTAATTTTCCTTCCATTAACACTGCTCTAGGTCTTCACTGTTGCACATTAAACTAAACATCTCCCTGACACCTGATATCTCTCATATCCTTTCTTCCTCCCTCAAATTATTCTCCTATGCAGGTTTTATTGCCCTCTGCATCCAGTAAGTAACCAATCTACTTATTTTAAAGACCCTTTGATATTTATCCCTGCCTTTCTTCTTTACTTGGTGTACTTTGGTATCACATAGTGCATTTTACACAAAATACATTTTTTTTTTCTGCCTGCAATGCTTTGTTTATACTGTTACTTGCTGTTATAGGTTGGAATCTATTGATCCATAATTCATACAACGGAGTTCTAATGCCATACCTCAGAGTGTAACCATATTTGGAGATAGAGCCTTAACAGAGGTACTCAAGTAAAAATGAATTAGGGTGGGTCCTAGTCCACTGTAACTAGTTTCCTTATCAAAAGGGGAAATTGGAGACAGACATGCATGTGGAGAGAATGCCATGTGAACAGCAGAGATGGAATGATACCTCTATGAGCCAAGGAGCACCAAAGATTGCCAGCAGACCAGCAGAAGCTAGGGGAGAGGCAGGCAGGGCACAGATTTTCCTCACAGCCCTCAGAAGGAATCAACCCTTCTGACATCTTGATCTTGGACTTCTAACTTCCAGAACAGTGAGAGAATAAATTTCTGTTGTTTAATATATCAAGTCTGTTATACCTTTCTATGGCCACCCTTGTAAATCACTACACCACCACTTGTAATAATTGTCCCTCTACATATGCCAACTCTGTTAACCTGAGTGTTACTTTTCAATAGACAAAGTATGCCTGGAACAGCAACAGCTATCTTAAGACCCAGAAACACCAAGTGTCAGAAAAAATTTCCAACATGCTAATAATCACAGGGCACAAAGACTGTAAGGGCATGAGTCCTTGATGGTATCACTGACAGCCAAACTAATGCTAGCAAATGCTGATCTCTAGACCTCTTGTTACATGAGAAGAAATTACACTTGTTGGTTTCAGCCACTTTTATAAAAGCATGTCCAATTGACGAGATGCTATGAGATTATTAAATGAAGTATTTCATATGTCCTGCTTACCAATAGTGGCTGGGGCTTTTTTCTCCTGGCATGTGATAGATTCTGAGTAGATAAATGTTAGTATGTTTTTAAGTCATGTTGGGCTCTTTATGAAGCTGTTACTATTTGACCAGTGCAAGCTTAATTTTTTTGTCAAACTCTGTGTAAACACAGATAATCTTGAAATGAAATGTTTTCTATGATCTCAGCTGTAGTAGCCATTTGTGGTATTCCCCAAATATTTTGGCACTCCAGCAACTAGGCACAATGATTGAATTGTATTTATCCACCCTATTTTAAGTCAAGCATGACTATAGGACTTGCTTAAGGCAACAAGAGTAGAAGTGATGTGTGTCACTTTCAGGTGGAAGCTTAAAGATCCAAGGCAGAATTTTTGAAAGTCTTTTTTGCTCTGTTCTGGTAACTGGCAATGCTCCAGATGGGGGCTCCCCGAATCAAGCCTGGGCCCCAGAATAAAGATGGTACAGAGCAGAGCTCTCGGCTGACCCCTGCTGGATGGACATTCAATGTGCATGAAAAGTTAACCACCTTTTAAGCCACTGGGACTTTTGCTTCCCACAGAGTAACATAGCCTGACTAGTATATAAAACTATCTTATCTTCTGAAACAAGATTTCAGGTTGATTTGAGCACTAAAACCTCCTATGACCACCATTTTGGCTTCAGTGATCTGTGATTTAGGTCTTTTGCTAAGCCTTTTATTAACATTCATATAGTTTTGTAATACTATATGGCTCTCACCCAGAATGGTTATGAATAATTTTATGACTTTATTAACCCAAGTCCTGCCCTCGAGGCACTTACAAGATCTATGGTGTATTGAGTTTCTCTATAAATATTCAACACATGCACAAACCACTGGCAAATGTAAAGCAACAACGGCATAAAAAGAAAAATTACCAAACACATTTGGAAGCTGAAGACTTAAAGGAGGATAGAAAAGGAGGAAAACAATTTTTTTTCAGCCTTTAATGCCATAAGACCCTTCGTTTTTATGTGTTACTATAAGTATTATTAATAGCAATATCTGAATTCAGAGCACCAGATGGAAAAATTGCAAGGTCAGCAAGGTTTGTGTTGTGGCCCCCAAGCTTTGGCAGTAGGAACTGTTTCTCCATTTCCAAGGAACTGCTTCCTCCTGTCTCTATCCCTCATTTCCAATCTTTCTTTCTCCTATTTGTTAGGCTCCCAGACTTCCTTCCAAATCTCCTATAAAATCCACCCCTCTCTCCTTCCTAGCCGTGTATTAGGCACCTAGCCTTTACCATACCCCTAGGGGGGAAAAGGAATGAAATGCAAAAGGGAACTTACTCTCAGGATCTCTCTTGATAAGGACCAATTCTTATCCCTCACCATTGTTCCCTAAAGAGAAAAAGGAATGGAATGCAAGAGGGGAACTTACTTTCCTCATTCCTTCTGGTTGTTTGAAAAGAATTTGTTTGTTCCTCCCAGAAAAACCCTCTATAATACCCAAAGCTCTCCCTTTTTCTCTCATGCCTTTTTCAGCCTCCTCCCACCTGTACCCAGATGTTCAAAATAAACAGCATTTTGCTACACATGAGGCTTCACGTATCTCCCTCTCTGCTCAAGACCTAACACTAGTATCTTCTGCTCTTCCTAAATAAAATCTGATCCAAACAGGTGGATCATTTGAGCTCAGGAGTTTGAGACCAGCCTGAGCAAGAGCGAGAGCCCTGTCTTTACTAAAAATAGAAAGAAATTAGCCGGACAACTAAAAATATATATAAAAAATTAGCCAAGCATGGTGGTGCGTGCCTGTAGTCCCAGCTACTCGGGAGTCTGAGGCAGAAGGATTGCTTGAGCCCAGGAGTTTGAGGTTGCTATGAGCTAGGCTGAAGCCACTGCACTCTAGCCAGGGCAACAGAGTGAGACTCTGTCAAAAAAAAAAAATCTAATCCAGGAACACATATGTTATCCGTGGCTTAAAATATATTAGAATGCCAGATAATTTGCATTTGAATCTTTCCTACAGTCATGACTTGGTGAGTCCTGATCTCATTTCAATGATCTAAAGGACTCACGATCTGGTAGAGATGACATTTTGAATGTTTTAGGGAAACTTTTTTCTTATCTCTGAAATCATTCACTGGAGTTGCTTCATCCACATATAAGTAATTGGGATTTTCTTACACTACACCAACTTGTGAACATGGGAGTAAGAACAATACCTAACTGCATTACTAACTGCTGACAATGTGCCACCCACTCCTCAGGGCACGTCCTATGAGTGACTCCATCCAATTCTTCCAAATGTTCTGTGAGACAAATCACATTATTTCCTCCCTGTTAGAGGACAGTTAAGTAAATGTCCCAAGGCCATGCAATAGAGTGATGCAAATCTAGGATTTAATCCAGAGCCCAGCCACTTGACTTCTACTTTATTCTGCCTCTTTGTTTTTTAAAGTGTCGCTCAAATTTTGAACTGCAAGTCTGGCGTTGTCCACCGAGCTTCAGCCTAAGTATAACTGGAAGATGAAGGGAAAGAGAAAGGTGGTCTGCAGTGGGGGTCTCTGTTTCCCTGCTTTTGTCCTTACCCTTCTATAGACATACACATTTCAGGCTGGAATGTGTAAAACAGGCTCTCCTCTGCATCCCTTTAGGCCCTTTTGGTGTTTTGTGTTGTTGCTACATCTTGTATTCTACTAGATAGGAGAATAAAGTCAGTTCTCATTTTGTAACAGACGGAATGGCCTAAGGGGAAAAGTGGCAAAAAAAATATTTTCTGTCTCTTTAAAACTTCCCCCACTCTTTTTGGGAAATGTGGCCTGGCCTACATGCCTGCTTGGGGCAGGTGGTCAGGAAAGACAGGGGAATGTCTTTTGTTCTTTGTGTTATAGGAGATAGTTCAGCCATCCCAGGCCAGGCACCAGCTTCCCACGTGGGCACAGGTGGGTGGAGGTCACAGGTTTTGGTAACAGGCTTTGTCTTATGGCAGAGACGGGACGATTAGAATTGTTAAGGACAACAGCCCAGAACTGAGAGCTTTCCCTTTAAAAGCTCTGTATTTCTGCTTATAGACAGGAAATTTGGATTTTGAGATAACAGTCTGCCCTTTTTCTTCCTTTGCTGGCAAAGTAGTAAATTTCTCTTTCCTTCTAGTCAAACCACTTGTTCTCATTCTTCCAATGCAGCCTCCAGGACAAGAGCTGAGCTTTTTGGTAACAATCTTCACATTCACTGGCCAGTTTCCTCACGAAGCTTCAGCTACCTGCCTCTATCCCTCTTGGAAGCCAGTCTTCCTGTTTTCTCTATCTTACCAATGATTATCTCAGAAATGGATCAGAATGCTCTCATTTGAGAAAAATATCTTACATCTGGGATTGGGCTACCCATGTCAGAATTTTTATTTGTACTGTTCAGAGCTATGTTCATAGAACCCTCATGATACAGTATCTTGGGGTGGGTGTGGGAATACCTTGAAGTTGCTTTTGTCCAACCATGACAGTCATTAGATGTTTTAGGGAAAGACTTCAGTCTTCTATTCCTCTTACCTCCACCAACAATGTTATGACAAGGAACAACATACAGTAAGAAGTCGATACTTGCTATTGACTGACTTCTTAAATTCATTGCAAGATTTGTTGAGAATTTTTTTCCTCTTTAATTGTGGAACTCAAGTTTACTTCAGGGAGAGTTAATTCTGCATTGGTCTGGCTCATTTGCAATTTATTTTTTAAAGAAATTATTTGATGTCTAAGGGCCTTTTTAAAAAAGAAGCCATTTCCCTTTGAACAATGAAATCACGTTTCACTGGCATAATTGGACTGGAACACAGACAGGCTCAAGTTTAGCTCTAAACTCAGAATCCATGAAGGTCGATTGGAAAAATGCAGTCGCCCATCCCTGTCTTAAGTGGCACTTTTTTTTTCAAATTGTGTCACAAACATGCATACAAAACAAGGGCTAAGTGTTACAGATTATAACCTAAAGCTTTCCAGCATGCCAGTTAGAAGAGAAAATAAAAGCAACTTGCAATGTTTCAATTTAGCTTTCTTTTTCCACAGCATGTAAAGGGTGAGGGAAAATCAGTTAGGTTTTAAGGTATAGCCTACAGCGTTACCAAAAGGAAAAAAAAAATCTGCTTTACCATGCTTTGCTTTTATTTCAGAGCACTATCAGTTTGGCTACAGCCTGAACAAACAAAATCTGTCTTTTAAAGAAATGTTTATTCTTGTAACTACCCAAGAAATCAGTAACAATGAAAGCCGTGACCAGCTCACAACAAACGCACAGCAATTATGTCAAACTCTCTCATCTTGCACCCTCTTTGTTCAACTGCCCGCATTTACCTAGTTCCTACTAGTTATAGCCCCGTCCTGGTTCCCTTTTTTCACCATCATTTGGCAGCTAATTTTGGCCCCAAGAGCTCCTGTAGAGACCATATACTTCCTTTGATTCTTCCTACTTCTGGGTGTGAGTAACCACCCCATACATTCACACTTACCTCTGTGATTGGCTTGTCTGTTAATACCCCCAAGATGGTGTTCCTGACACCCAGTATGAGGAGATTTTGCCTAACCAATAGAGAAACAATCTACAAGAAATGGCAGAAAGGAGATAAATCAGTAAGGACCAAAGAGACCTCTCAAGGTAGTGAGGGGTGCCACTAGCAGCGAATTATTTCAGGGTGGACAATTACAAAGGCTGTACTTAAAAAAAAAAAAAAAAGTTATCAAGGATTATTCCCATGAGAAAGGCTCTCAATCTGGTCCAAATGCTTCATTTTATAGGTATGGATATTTAGCCCAGAAAAATCAAGAGAATTAGTGAAGTTTATATGGTGAATTAATGACAGACTGCAGTCAGAACTAAAGCATCCTAAATCCAAATCGAGTGCTTTTCTTCCCCAATTCTCTAGGGGTCCTTGTAGTATTTTGTACATCGAAGGGATTCAATAAATATTGAAGAAAGCAAAGAAGGGACACAGAAATTGAAGGAGGAAGTAAAAAGGGAAGATAATGTATTCTGTATTCTTTGAGCTAAGAAAAAAGCTTCAGAGAATGTTGCCTTTCCTGGCATAGCAGAACGTGGAGCAGAGTCAAACAGTGAAGTAAGAAACAAGTACCAAGTCTCAATTTGGGATACAAGGACCCAAGAGGAACATACCTGAAAGCACTTAGAGATGTCAGCATACAAAACAGGGATGTCCCACAACCAAGGCTGAGAATGAAGTCCAAGAGTTAGGACTCGAAGAAAACAGTCACATAAACAGGAAACAAAATATATGCATAGCTGCTGAAACAAACTGACTGATTCTATCTGGAGGTTTTTTTTTTGTTTGTTTTGTTTTTCACTTGTGGCCAATTTTAACAACCCAGATCTTGCTTCACGGCATTTAGAGGGTTGCTCAGAACTTAATTTCTTGGGCAACTTCAGGAAAGTAAGTGGGAGTTCAACAAAAATATTAATCAAATTATGGCCAATCTGAAAAAGTGTGCTCTGTACTGCTTATGGTATGGTATCAAACTGGTAAAATGAAATCATAGAGTATCAAGTCCCTAAAGTTACCAATAAACTACAGATGAGGGTAAAGACTCTTCCATAGGGGAGCATATTGAAAGCATGGAAACATTTTTGTGAAGAAAGCAGAAAGAGCAAAAGATAACAAAACAATTATATGTGACACCTCTATCATGCCCAGCCAATTGATAGCTCCATTTTAACATGGTATTGTGTTTTTAAAAAAATAGTATTCTGGCATGCAAAATAACTTTTAAAAAATTTAATGTTTATTGTATTCTTTCATGAAAATATCAAAGAGGAGAAATATTCATAAGGCAGAGTAAAATTTTTAATCTCTCACTCTATTTCCATCTCTCTTTCTTTCAGTATCCCCCTCATCCAAGAACACTGCCTAAGTTGTTCTTGTCTTTCATACTAGCATTCTTTTTGAATGCTAGTATTCTTTATTATTTATACAAACTCTCTTATTTTCTCTCCTTTTCCCTCTCTGTCTCAGTTCAGTATATGTACATTGTACCTGTGTGTTACAAACAAGGACAAGAAGCGAAAGTCCTTCTCTCTCTCAAGAGTTTGGTCAAAGTAGAGACACAGGGGATATAAAGAGAAGGGAATTGCCACATGCCCCTCAGATAGCATTTGAACTTGTCTTACCCCAAACCCCATGTTACATGATCCCAAGCCACTGGCTCTTCTCCTAACACTTCAGTGCTTCACCTCACTCTACAATTTAATTCTCAAATCAACACACTTTTATCCAGAACTGTCCATGGCTTCAATTCACCCAACTTTCAGCCTAATCATGTACTACAAGCCTCACTTTTGTAGCTCCCTGGAATTCTGTTCTCAGGACTTGCCCCACACACTCCCATGTCATTGCTCCAGACATCTTCACTGAACTACCCTTCTGCCACTTACCAATTATTAATAATCTACCTTCAATATTATCGCCTTTTAGATATTTTTGCAGCTATTGTCCCAGTCAAATCAAATTCTCTCTCTTGTGGGGGCCCACTGCATTGTGCCCCTACATTGTAGATTTACCATGTGTTAGTTTTCATCTAATTCAAAAGAAACTTGAGGTGATTAGTATACCTACTTGTGAATGTGTTTGGCTTTCCTAAGTTCTGAATTTCTTATGAACAGAGATGCAGCTTTATTTATCTAAATTCTCAGCAAAACCCAGTTAGTGACTTGCAATGAGTATGAACCTAAACAATGAATGACCTGACCTCTTTTTATCCAACTTACATTCCATACTCATCGAAACTAATGGCAAAATTCATTGAGTTAAATGAAATAAATGTCATTAAGGTGAAATAAATTTGTACATGGGAGAAATGTAATCTCCATGTTGTCTCCAAGCCAGTTGCCTCCATTAAAGAACTGCTATTTAACAATAACCAGTAAAATAGATCAGAACTGCCTGGAAGTTACTATCTGCTACCTTAGCATGGTCAAATCATCATTTAATATGAATTTGGAGGCGTATAATGATTTTTTTCATGTTAAATAAATGAAGAAGAAAGTAAAACAGACTAGAAGAGAAATAATCACAGTCAAACAATGATGTCTCCAAAGTAACATCAATATAATGTAATTAAAAGTCAAGAAGAAATCTTTTCATCCTGAATGCACTTAAATTGTTTATCTCTTTCCTGTTTGAAACATTTCATCAAACTTACTCAACAGCTATTCCCTGTGGGCCTTTACAGACACATAATAAATGTGAGGTTTAAAAGTTCTACTCTTTTGAGTTATTTCTGAAAAATTTTATTTTGAGTTAGTCTGCATGTATGCATGTGAATGTGCATGCATAAACACCTGTGTACATGTGCGCACACAGACACATGCACATACACTCTGGAAAGATCACTGAATGGTTAGTCAGAGTGCCAACACTGGCTCTACATCATAACTTGGAGCACTCTGCCTTCATGGGTAAAGTTTCCTGGTCTTCATTATTGGGGCTCTAAAAAAGATGATGTCTACCTTTTTCTTGTTCTTAGACCCTTGGATTCTATGCAAATGCACACTATTGCCTAATGGTGGACATTTAAAGATATATTTTTAAAAATTATACTTAGTAAACACTTTGGTAGAATCCTTTGGTTCCATGGATAGCCCTTACCCATGAAACTGCAAAGAAGGCATGGGGGATGTTCATACTCATGCAGAGAATTTGATGTCTAAACGAGATCAGAAGTCAGGGATGCTATCTCTGGCCCTAAAATTAATCAGAGCCCATTGCTCTCAACCATAAGATTAAAAGGAAGAACGTTTTAACTGAAAGAATGTTCTGATTTAATCTCATATCAGGTGTTGCCATACAATCTTATTTTGTCTTCTCTCAGTTTGGTTTCACACATGAAAAAGAAAGCCCTTGCAAAATCTGTGCAAATTGTTAAATGTCAGCTGAATGTCATTTTCCAAGTTTGGCACTCAAATAAGGCTCTCTGAAAATTGGCTGTCATCCGCTGAGAGTTAAAGGAAAGATCTTTGAAAAGGTCCTGGGAGGCTTCATTTCCAGAGGTTTCTAAGGTCCCACATGAGCTGACTGCTTCCCCACAAAAGTCATTTTCCCTAAGGTCTGCAATATCACTGTCCTTCCTGCTTCTATGCCTGTGATTGTGCCATTCCTCTGCCTATGAATACCCTCTCCTTGCTCTCTGTCTACCCAAATGTGACTCTCTCTCAAAGACAACATTAAAATTCTTCCTCTGTAAAGCCAGTCTTGACTTCCTCAGCCATATACGATCTTTCCACACTTTGCAACCTGACTACACTTGAACCTTGTGCCAGCTAGTCCTCTTTTAGACTAGTGTTGGTCTACATAATATTTGCCCACACTACTTTAAACTCATTTCTCTTGTCTTGCAGCTTGCTTGTAAATTCTTCAAGATAAAAACCTAGTTTTACCCTACCATTCCTATTGCTCAGCACAATGCTGATAGTAAGATAGGTATTCCAACACACAACATGTCTTCTATTCCATCTGCTGTTGTCCTCAACAAGCCGAGAAATTTGAATGCCTCATTGCCTTTAAGGGTGGCCCCACGCAATTGCTATTTTTTTTTTAAATGAAAGGTTGTAAGGGGGAGAAATTAAGACGAGTAACCAATGAATTAAGAGAAGAACTTCCTGCTTTGATTATATGAGTATTTCAGTACATAGCAACACTTGGACCTGAATTATCATCTCCATGACCCAATTAAACTTATGCTCTCTAAAAGTATTTGCCCATACCTTCCTGCTCTTGATAACCTAGATACAATTACCCCAGTTCATGGGGAAACTTAAATATCACAAATGGCCAAACTGAGTAGCATGAAGTGTGAACTGCCTAAGAATAGACATGAGTATCTGATGGCCTTACACCCTCTGAAAATCCTGGGCATTTGTCTTACTGCCAGATTGACCTTCTTGTGAGAAATATGGTTATTTTTCTCTCATTGAGGTAGTATAATCGGTGTGTTGACTCTTGTTTTTCTTCCAGGTAAATGGGACAGAGACAGATGAAGAAAAATATAGAAGAAGCTTTGATGAATCTATGCAGTGTTGTATTGCTGATGCAGACTGATCCCATACAGTTCTAGAAACGCAAAGCTTTAGAAGAGGAGAGGGTGGGTCAGAATTGTGGGAGGGGGTGAGGTGATGGAAGTCTGTGTACCTTATCAGTAGTTGGGCAGACACTCTTGCTCTGCAGATGGACCTAGTCACATAGGAAAAATCAGATGACATCAAATAGAGCTTAATGTTTTCATTAAAGTGAGAAGAGACTTTTACTTGCTTAAGAAAAATGTCTTAACTAAAGAATAGATTTTTCAAAGACCACAGACAACAGCGAGGTAAAATGTGTCTGATTTATGGCAGGTTTAAAAGGTCTTCTTCCCACATGTGAGTCTAGAGCCACAGTAGGTGCCACAATAGGATGATAAATGAAGAAATAACTCAGGAGGAAAGCACAGAGGCAGTGGGCTCTGGGTGGTGACGGCTGCGCCACTCAGCCTCAGAGTGGAATCCAAATGCTGAGGGTGCACAGCAGTGTCACGGGAGGAGGAGGCACATAAAGACAAGAGGGTGACACTGGGAATCAGAAAAGTGGCGATCTTGTCCCAAGTCCACCACTAATCATCTGCATGACCTTGGGGAAATCACCTTAACCTTTCTCTGCCTCCGATTTTGCATCTCTGAATAACAAGAATCTGTTCCACCTACTCACTGGGATGGTATAAAAAATAAAACACAGTGTGATAATAGGTGAACTAGTGCTTTCAAGAGCTCAAAGCCCTGTACAAATGCAAGGTATTAATTATGTTCTAAAGGTATCATTTCAGTGAGAGAGATAAAAAAAAGAAGGAACATATTATTAAATTACATATTTGAAAAGATAAGAGACATATTTGGAGGGCTGCTTTCAAGAGATATTATAAAAGCTAGCATTCAATCTTCTACACACCAGCCAATCCTCACACAAAACACAGATCTGAGATGAGAGAGAAATAGATGATGGTGTGCAGGAGGTGAACCGTGTATCTAGGTAAATTACAGAAATGTACTGACAAAATAAAGTCAGTGACTTACATAATGAGCATCACAAATTAATAAGCATACAAAAGACCTAACATTATAAAGAAGTAAGAGAAGATAGAGACTCGGGGCAAATTCTAAGCTACTAGATGAGCTTAAAAGGACAATTATTAGCAAGTACTCCTTCCTGACTAAGCATAGGGGACCTGGGGAGAAATAGGCCATG
The DNA here is from genome assembly GCF_040939455.1 of Microcebus murinus. Taxonomy (NCBI): domain Eukaryota; kingdom Metazoa; phylum Chordata; class Mammalia; order Primates; family Cheirogaleidae; genus Microcebus; species Microcebus murinus. The sequence continues at coordinate 29,463,961 of NC_134120.1, read as the reverse complement.
AAGAGCTTAGGCCCAGCTAAGAGTGAGGTCCACCTCCAATGGCATGCACGGTGATTTCAGAGAATTGCTAGCTTCAGATATAAGCAAAAATACTCCTTTAATAAATAATTTATGTCTTAGGTTTGGGGGAGACAAAAGAAGGAAATTCTGGGAAACTCTGCCCTTGTAGACTAGCTAGCAAGAAAGGATGAGAAGGCAACAAACAGTGATGCTAACACAGGCTCCTGACTATGAACATTTTAGTTGGTTAGAAAAGAAATACAATGAGAAGCGTGCTCCATGATATCTAAAACCATTTCTGGTCCTAGGATTCTAAAATTTCTAAGAGCATTTTCTTTGCTAGAAGTGACATTCAGAGACTTCTGTTGCTCGGCTGTCAGTAAAAGAATAGAAAGTGACTCTAAAGAGGTGAAAGTTGATTACTTTGTATTCAGGAATATCAGGCCCAGCTAAGAGTGTGGTTCCTGCTACAAACAAAGAGAGGGAAAGTGACAGTCAATGTACTAAAAACTGAGGTCCTAAGGTCCCTGTCCCAGCTTCCAGAACACTGGCAAGCAGGCTTATATTCCCCTTTAATGCATCCCTGTCACTTCCTCGAGGGAAAGGGATCACAAGATACTCTTTGGTGAGAATTCACAAATGCAAGAGGAAATATAGATAGATTCTGGTGGTTGAATCACATCTCTATACACAAAATCTCAGCAGCTCTAACATAAGCAAATAGCCTGGGGTCACCACACAGTGGATGACAGTCTTCAATGGGAAAGAAAAAGGCATAAACAAACACTCAAACAGAAACAGTTAAAGGAAATAGAAGAAAGCAGAAAACTTCCTAGGAGAAGAAATCTTAAAAACAAAAACAAAAAAAACCACAACATTATAATTAAAATTCTCAGAGCTTAAATAAAAAGCCTAATCCCTTTGAAAGAAAAACAATAATTATGAAAACCTGGAGGCATATATTAAGGTAAAGAGAATAATATAATGAACCCTGTGTGCTCATCAGCTAGCTTTAAAAATAATCAGTTTATGGTCATCCTATTTTACCTCTAAAACATTACCCACTCTCCGTCCCAGATTATTTGAAACAATTCCTAGACTAATAGAATTCTATCTATAAATATTTCAGCACAATCTCCAAAAAATAAGTACTTAAAAAAACTATTATGCCATTATCACACCAAAAAGTTAATAATTATTATTTCATTTCATCAAAAACTTGGTCATATTTCAGATCTTCCAGGTTGTTTCACTTATTTTATTTCAGTTTATTTATGGTTTCTTCAAATTACGATCCCAATGGTGGCATTTTGATTTTCATCAGTTTGCCTAAACCTCTTTTTTTGCTAGAGGGTCCCCTCCCTTTCTCTTTCTTTCCCTTTATGTTCCCCTTGCAATTTATTTTTAAAGTTATTTGTTCATTTTCCTATAGAGTATTGCACAGCCTAGATTTTGCATCCCTGTGTTATCATTAAACAGGTTTATCCATGTCTGATAATTCCTATTAATTGGTAATTATACTTAGAGACTTAGCCAAACTTAGGTTCAATACCTTGGCAGAATTTTCTGTAATTGATGATACATACTTCTATCATTAGGATGTAGTGTCTGGTTGTCTACCTTTTTGTGATATTTTTTAGCCTTCAAAATTACTGCTTAATCACTAGAACTAAGTGTTTTATTTCACTTAAGTTTACAAAATACTCTAATTCTATAATTTTATCTTTATTTTTATTTTTGAAATAGCCTGGAAATCTTTGCTTTTTTCATTTGATGAGATGTGCCACATTCATCTTATACATTTCTAATCTTAGATCTGGATTCTTTTAGTTTTCCAAAGCCCTTTGGTTCTTTTTACTGGGAAATGGTTTTTAGAGACCACAATCCCTTTCCTTCATATCAGCTCCTTATTGCTTTTAAAGATTAGAAATATATTTATCCAGAATATTTGTTTATTCGAATAGGAGGATTGGTCCAAATAATCTAGCCCACCGTTCACACAAACTGGTCTCAGGACTTCTGCTAAATCCGTTCATTTGCATATACTTCCCCTGGTTCTTTGTATGGCTCATTTCTCTAATTCTGTGAAGCTTTTTCTTAAAAAACATCTTATCCATAAATTGTTCCCTGACTGTATACAGTGCAAAGAAGTGGGTATTGAATGAATAAATGAATAGTGCATAATAAAACACAAAGAGAAGCTTATTAAAAGGCAACATAGAGTGGTTAGAAAAGAGATCTTAAAAATTGTTAATGTCATAAAAAGTGAAAAATTCAGATAGCAATCCAGAAGCACAAATATCTAAAAATAAACAAAAATGGACAAAAAACCCTGATGATAAATAACTATACAGTAATAGTTGAAAAATCCCAGAAATAAAGAATACATGTTTCTAGAAAGCAATGAAAAGGATCCATTGAATGCCCAGCATGGGGAATGAAAATAAGACCTGCATTGCCATGAAATTTCACAATACTGGCCAAAAGGATGACTCTAAAAGTTTCTATGCAGAGGCAAATTCACTAATTATACACAAAAGTTCAAGAATTACAATGTCATCCAATCTCTGACAGTAATAATCCTTTGCTAAATTCTGAGGGGAATGATTCTCAATCTAGAACATATTACTGACCAAGTGTGAGCAGCAGAATAGGGACATTTTCAGACATGTGAGTCCTGGGAAGAGAGACCCCAGAATGGCAGCGAGCATGGAGAACCATGAGCCCATATAATAGAGTAGAATGAAAGATGACAGGAGGAGTATTTCTAAGAAATTAAGAAGGGAGGGAAGGAAGAAGAGGGGGGAAAAGGAGGAAAAGACTACCTGAGTCATTTGAATCAACTGAAAGGAGATTTCTACAACTGTCAGATTATTTGGGGAGATTTAGTAATTGATATGCAAAAACAAAAAGCAACTAAATGAAAAGTTATTAAATACAAACAAAAACTTGATATAAAATGTTGAAAAAGAAAATAAAACTAGTATACCACATGGCTCAGCCATGAGTAAAGTTTATGTATTCATAATGAAGTAAATATTATATAATGATCTCAAAATTATGGCTTATTTACTCTGGGAGAACAGGGAAGGAGAATGATCTGAGCTGGTGTGTGTATGCAGAGGGCAGGACATATAATAGAGTTTATTTTCCAAAGGAGGAATCAGAAGATACTGTATTTTTTTTTTTTTTTTTTTTTGAGACAGAGTCTCGCTTTGTTGCACAGGCTAGAGTGAGTGCCATGGCATCAGCCTAGCTCACAGCAACCTCAAACTCCTGGGCTCAAGTAATCCTGCTGCCTCAGCCTCCCGAGTAGCTGGGACTACAGGCATGTGCCACCACGCCCGGCTAATTTTATATATATATATTAGTTGGCCAATTAATTTCTTTCTATTTATAGTAGAGACGGGGTCTTGCTCTTGCTCAGGCTGGTTTCGAACTCCTGACCTTGAGCAATCCGCCCGCCTCGGCCTCCCAGAGTGCTAGGATTACAGGCTTGAGCCACCGCGCCCGGCCAGAAGATACTGTATTTAACTGAAAATTTTAGAACTAACAGAATAAAAATGGTATCTCAGGGCATAAAAATGAATACTAAAAGACAGTTGAAAGAGTTAAAAATATTATCTTTAGGGAGCAGAAATAATTAGAGATGGGGGATACTTTCTTAAGTAAGTAAAAAAAAGACTATTTGACTTTGTAAACTAGGTAAATATATATCTCTAATGAAAATTGTTTTTAAAATATTTTTTTTAAAGAGTGAATAAGATGTCAAAAGGGAACATTAAGGAAATGAATTAGTCTGGTTATTGACAATTTACATAAATCCTGTAGTCCAGAAGCAAGACAGGTAATAGCTTGAACAAAGTTGGGTGTGTGCAAAGAGATAGAGGTTGTCACACCTGAGCTGATGTGGGAAGTTTTTTCCCAAAACACAGAAACTGCAAATCCATGTTGGCTTGGTTTCCCTGGGTCTCTCTTAATTTTTCCAAAGAAAAATTTAATAGCCAGAAGAAGTTCTTCACAGGTTCGAATGCCCTCAGAGAACTGCTGACACTTACAAGGATTCCTTCCACTCTTTTTATTGCTAAGCTGGAGAGGAAAGCAGTGTACAACCATGAACACTGAGTATTCTGATACTGATTCAGACCATGCCAATGCAAGAAGTGATAGGCAAGTGCCAACCCCATTACCCTAAAGGAAACATAGATGCAAACCACTCCGTTTCGTCCACAATTCAAACTCTTCCCCTTATATTTTCAATCTTTTTCTCTACTTCCTCCCAAATTCCACCACACGTTCTAATGAATCTCTTATGGTAACAAGAATGTCAATGCTTTAAAATCTCCTTCCCTTTATCCTGATTACACTATTCATGCATATCCAAGAAACTTATTACCTGAGACATGTTCATTTAATTCCATACTTTTTATGTATCCTATTTCTCCCTGCAAAACACAATATGAAAATTTTCTCCAAATTATTCACAGGCATACAGGGAAACCTCAAAATGTACCTTGATCATACATATTATTTAAATTATATTTTTTCCCTGTTTAAATACCATAAAAATACCCCCTGATAAGCACTCTTTCCCCGTTTTGCAATTATCTTTAAAATTTTCTGGTCTCCCTATAAAATGGGGTTCATTTCTATATCTATCCATATTCTTCTTGTCTATTTAGAACTGTCCTTCAAAATTACTATGAAAAATCTGGATAAAAAGCATTACCTACTGAAAGTTTATCAATAATAAAGGCAATACTATATACAAACTAAATTGGGTGGGAAGATTTTAGCAGCATGGTAGAAGGAGATGTTATGAAGACTCCTGAAAATTCAACAAAGTCTACATGTCCAACATGCCTACATTTCTTCACAAAGATTATCATACTTTGGACTTAGGGAAAAGCATCTTCTCTAAAATGTAAATGTATATGTCTATTATGGGGAAAATAAAGGTTTCAGACTTTTACCCCAAAATAAATTTGAATGGTGGAAGTGGAAATAAATATAATTATTCCAGGTTACTAGGATGTGGCTGGTATTACTAATGGGGATAGGGCTGCAAAAGAAGGAGGTGGAAGATGTTGACCATCACTTGCTTCCCAGTCTGGTCCCATATCAGCCACAAGTAAAAGAAATCTGATTTCTGACAAGGGTGGGAACACATGCAGAAATTGTCACTGATCTAACGTCTGTCATCCTGATATATGGAGACCATTGTTCTGTGCCTATTTCCGTGGTGACCGTCTAGGATCTGGTCTCACAAGGACATCTGGCTGATGCCCTTTTGCTATCCTTTTGCACATGGCCAGACTGAGGCTCAGCAACACAGAAGGCTAAAGGACGCAAATTCATCTATTCGCATATGGTGAATGACTGGCAGGGCTCAATGGACACTTTGAATAGCTGTTTACAATTTATCAGTGTGAACAGTACTATAAACTATCATTTTTTGAGCTACCACCATATGGTAGGCATAGTACATTCAATGAATTGTTTAAACTCAAACCTTGCCAGGTCAGTTATCTTCCCCCATTTTATGGGAGAGGTAACTGCGTCTCAAGATCACCCAGCTAATAAATGACACAGATAGGATTCATAGCCAGCTCGGCTTAGCTGTCAAACTCACACTGCTTATATTCTGCTGGCTGCTTCTCAGAATGAAGCATAATTTCTAACCTCAGGGACAGACTAGTGGAGGCCATCATTTGGAAAAAGAAGTCCACCTTCAGTGGCCCTCAAATCAAACCAAATTGGTAATTGTATAAATTGCCTTGTGTGTTAGACTTGTGAAGATGTGAATGCATGTAAATATTACAATCTGTGAGTGTATTACATATGTTAAACTTCATAATTCATCTAATACAAAATAATCTGGGGATGTTTTGTGGCATATTCAAACCCTGACCAAAAAGATTTCCCCCTCTTTTCCTAACATACTATAGCATCCACACTGTGAAATTCCTGTGTATATAGACCTCTTGGGCTCCCTAGATCAGTTATCTTCCTATGCAAATCCCTTAGACTTTGGACTTGGCATGAGATTTAATCCTGAGAGCCTAGAGCTAAAACAGACATAAAGAAATAATAAACAACGGTAACTAAAAAAAGAACATAAATGTGCCAATACAAGAAAACAGCAATACCTGCTTGTGCACTAGCATCATTCAGTATTGTAAGCATTATCCTCCTTTAAATTATTAATCAGTAGGGAGATTTTTAGAACTCAACATCAATAAGATTATTTTCCCCCCTCAATCCAAGATAATGAACAGCCTTTCCTTCCTCCCCCTCCCTCCTCTTTTTATTTTGCTGACATTCTGTTACTTGATGCACATTAATAAATAGCCCAAAATGGTCAACTCAGAGATTTCCAGACCACCTTGGCAAGACTTAAAGTTCTGGGCTTTGGATGGGCAAAAAGAATATTAGACCTTCTGGGGTGTTATCCACCCAGTCAGAACATTTTACCATTCATCCGTCATTACTTATTTCCTCATTCCAAAATGGCCACTTGCCATAACAGCCTGCCACAAGCTGCCCGGCAATCGTTTCCATACACATTGCACCTTTGGCAGGGAGACTGCCATTCTTGTTTAAGGCCGTCATTGGTCTCACATTTGTGATAATTTATCAAATGTCTTGCTGAAATTTTATTTTCTATGAGAATCTATAAGAGACTCATAGCATCTTTTCTCTATTTGGCAAAAATTGAAAGCTTTGAAATTTCTTGGCCTCTTTCAAGAAGGAAGCTTAAGGCAAATCCATTGCTCATATCTTCTAAAGGGATTGGCATCGCTCTCAGAGCTGTAGGCATTCCTGATGCCAAGGTTGGCATGCTGAATTGTTATTTTCTGTAATCTATTGCATAAAAATATGTAAAATTCTGACAGTTGCATTTGGAATTGGGTCCTATTCGAACAGGCAGGAGGGCCCTCCTTCTTCTCAGTTAATCACTCAATTGCCACCCGCCATCAGTAGCACATATCTAATACATGATTGCTGACAACATATCTCGTGCAAGTGGGTATAAATGCATACAATTAGAGGAGAAAAAGAAGAGAGAGGAGAGGTTTAGTCTAGATGTCGTGAGAGTGATGGCATTCTTCAATAAAATCATGATAGCCCATATTAGAGATGGGTTAACTAAGGCTAAGAAAAGGTAAATAATTTGTGCAGTGAACAGAAAACTCAAAGGTGTCATGTTTCCTATCAGGGCTTGCTAGCTTCCAAGGCCATGTTATGTTAACTTAATGATGCTCAGAAAGAGAATACATACTTTGTTCAGAGCAAAAGTCATGTCAAGGAATCTACATTTTAAAACAATTGCTCAGCATCCAGTTGAAAAGATTTAAAAGGCAGCCCTCTATCCACTGCCAAATTATGCTGAAAGAATGCAATCACACACACACCCGCACGAGCGCGCACACACAATGTGCTAAGCACCACGTTAGGAGCAGAAAGAAGCAGCATCACATGGCCACTTTGTTTAATCAGTACAACAGAAACCAGCACGAAAAAGAACATACTTAAGAAAAATAAAGTTTCCTATAACCATCAAATTTAAGAAATTCAGGACATATACTCACTGCATCAAAAAATTGGCAACCAATCTATTAATATTTTGAGACCATGAAAAGACATTTTCTTAATTGCAAGGACACAGCCATGGTGCTAAAAATGAAAATAGTAAAACTTCTATTCAGTGCTATCCAATAAAAATATAATACAATCCATAAATGTGAGTCACATATGTAATTTTAAATTTTGTGTTATAGTAGTCACATTAAAAAAGTAAAGACAAATAAGTAAAATTAATTTTAAAAGTATACTTTTATTAGCTTAATATGCCCAAAACACTATCATTTCAAGATATAATAAAAATATTGAATAAAACATGTTACATTTTAAAATACCTCCAGTATGTGTTTTACACTTAAAACACGTCTCAATTCAGACTAGCCACATGTCAAGTTCATAGTAGCCACATGGAGCTGATGCCTACCATGTTGAAGAGCACAGCTTTGTACTATGCTCCACAAAAAATAGGTAGAATGAGTATATGTTCATACATTAGAATTCTATTTATTCTTCTTCTTACTAGTCCTCTTGATTCATAAATAAAGGATCTAGATTAATCAGAAAAAATAGAAAGTGTAGGAGAACTAGAAGAAGATAGAGAGAAGTTTCACTGACAAGTACAGGCACTGGCAAGTGGCATCCTAAGGGACAGAATTGGCCCATTTTCAAGTAAAATGCTGACATGGATGGGTGAGCTGAAGACAGAAAATGAGAAGTCTTCAAACCAGGGGTTCCTGTAATGTGTAGATTTTCATATACCTAAGAGTTTCAGTGAGACCGGCAGTGGAGAAGGTCACAAAGCCTTGGATGACAATCTGTCTCCAAGAGCCACAGAGCAGGAGCATGGCATATGCACCTGGGGCTGAACTATATGTGGATCCCAAAAGAAGATTTGGCCACTGCTTAAGTTGATAGAGTGGGACCAATGGCCATAGCCATACATTTAGTTGATAGGTATTTTGGTTAACAAAGATTTTTTGTCCAGAAAATAATACATAACAAAGCAAAAAACTGCACAGAAACAATAATAGCAATAATTAAAGAAGAAGAAGAAAAAATCATAAATCACTAGCAAAAAGACAGGTTATTTTTTAAATAACATGGAGAATGTGAATTAGAAAAATTCTATGTATATTAAAGCGTTAAATCTTTCTTCTTAATAAATCAACGGAAAGCTAGAAGAAAATATCAGAGGATATCAATATTTTCCCAGGATAAGAGGAATTTTTCTAAGCATAGATTTATGAAAGAAAGCCATTTGGGGAATGCAAGAAACAATCAATGTATTTGTATCAAAAATAGAACAGTTCTAAAATTCAACAAACATCATAAGTCAAATTAAAAACAAGTGATAAACAAGAAAATGCTTAACAAAAATAGTGCTTTTATAAATCAACAACAAACATTAAAAACAGTAAAAGACATGCACAGACATTTCACAAAAGAAAACAATAAAAGAATAGATAAAGGATATAAAAAGACATAATCTGGCAGAATTCAAGTAAACTGAACACTGAATTATGATATTTAACCTTACCTATAATAATGAAATCAAACAATGCAAAAGATGCTGTGTATCTCAAATTTATCAACAGAGTGGTTGTTTATCATAACATTTTATGTACTAGCAAAACACAAAAAATGGGAGCATTCTATGTGCTAATGAAAGAAAAATTAGGTAAATTAAATAAAAATACACTCTTTTAGAATATTTACTAACATACTTTCAATGTCTAGTGACTAGGAATAAAATTAGTCTAAAAATATTTATTTTATTTAATTCTGAATTGAAAAAGTGAACTATAAAGTCATCGATATATATACATTTATTTTTGTTAAAATGTGTTTATATTTAATAAAATGTATACATTAGATTTTATTAAGAATGTTTATACATGTAGTTCTATGTATATAAATTAATTACATGTATGTGTATAAACATATATATAGAAACATGGGCAAAAATTTAGAAAACACTTATATATATAAAAAAACACTTGAATAACCTATATTACATTTTAACAGTTATATCTGAAAAATAAGATTTATGAATTGTTATTTTTTCTGCATTTTTATTTTTCAAGTGTTTTTAAATGGTTATATATTATTTTTATCACTAAGCTACTACTGATTTTTAAAATTCTAAATATTAGGAGGCAATATGTATAATATGGGGCAAGAGTGTGAGGTGGCTAATGTGATCAGAGCGAATGTGATCTCTATTGCTGGAGATAGTCTAACTAAAAAAGCAATTTCTTATTGAAATGAAAAGAGTACAGTACAACATCCAGGGGCAGATTATGTATACACTGGATAACTACCAGAACCGTGAGGAGGAAGGATCAATATGAGCTGAAATTATTGGGTTTTGGCTTATGCTGAAAATTAAAGTTCCTCATGTCCTTGAAAGGCTTGTAAAAAAAAAAAACAGTGAAGAAAGTTAAAGACTTAGTTGGAATATCATGGATAAAGACAAAATGTAAAGCAGCTTGTGTGCAGAGCGCTTCTTCCATGCAGGTGCAGGGAATGCATCTTCGCTATAAGATCTCTTCCGTCCAGGAAGCAATCCAAGCCATGTGGTTTTCAGTCTAGATATCTTTGGATCTAAGATGAGTAGTTGAAAAGACATTTTATCAGCCTCTTGGACTTGTAGTTTAGAAACACTGGCAAGTCTCCCTAAATGGATCTTCCTCTAGAATAAGAATTCTAAAGATAGAATAAGCAATAATTCCAGCTTAGTTCATTTAATTCATTCTTAGCTTGAGTCCTCACCAAAGTCACAGGCTAAATATTTCTTATACTGTAATTGAATTCTTGCCGGACAGAAGCTGAGTTCAAGTTATACTATTAGCGTTTAACTCTCAACTTCTAAGAATATGTTCTTATTGAAATAGACATTCCAGTTAACTGCATACCATTTGATTTTAATTATTCTGGTCTATTTTCATAGGACATGTTTTTGTTTCCATTCCCTCTCTTTGGCTTGTATCTACTTTTCATATGCAATACATTCTTTGTCTTGGAGATGATTTTTCTCTTTGCACCTAGCTCTTTCACCTGCATCAGGAAATTACATCTGGCTAGTATTTATCTCCTAAACATGGCCCACACTGCAACCCAGAGAGTCTCGAGCCTACATTAGGGAAAAAAAAAAAATCCAGGGAAAAAGTCTTGTTCAGAGAAACACATTTTGCAGACACATAGCACAGTTCTCTTTGGTTTGGGGCACTGAGAAATGCTAAAATAAAATAATACTTTTATTTTCAGCAAAGCCAAGCCTAAACCTTACTGTTAGACCATTCCCAGGCACCAATAACCTGTATGCTGTGCTGTTACAAAACCTTTTCACATGAAACAATCCTTTTTCAATTAGTTGCAAAGCAGATTTCAGAGGGAGAGCTCAACCAACAACAGGGACCTCGCTGGGGATCCCAACTCTGGTAACTTGTTGATTCCTCAGGTGAACTTGAATCCTCTTCCTGAAGGTGAAATCTGTCTTCAGAGTCCACTGAGCTTTTTAGTCCCTTGAAAGTTCTTACAGTGTCTATAAAAATTTCTGCTCTTAACCTTTCTTGTGTTATAAAAAGCACAGCCACGTTCCTCATAACTATTTGATGTCTTATATAAAACCCTTTATAAAATAAAAAAAAAAAAATCTCCCCAGATAGCCTCAAAAGAAAAGTTGCCTGGCGTTGTCTTAAAACGGCATGCTTATTTAATACCGGCATGAAGGTAGAGTCAGTGCTCTGAATTCTGGACTGCCCATGCTGGCATTGAGGGGCACTGTTAAAACCTGCCAGTTGCTAAAATATCCCTTCTACTCCATGGGGAGATAGTGTCAAGAGTAAAAGCCAGAAAGGAAAAATTTTGGCTGGCATCCAAAAACAGTTGTAGGAAAGAAGGTTCTCTCTTCGACAGCATTCTGACATGCTTTCTTCAGTTTTGCCATGAAGTTGAAATCTTTCCTCGGGAGAGATGAGTGTATATATAAAGACAGCACGCACGTGGTGGGCTCAAGAATTTCAAACATGGCCCAGTCTGACATAAAGGAAGGGAAGGGAGAGGGGGTGGGGAAGGAGACCGCTGAAGTTCCAGAAAGGGCTGTCAAAAGTAAGCCATTTCAACACATTTATCTTTGAAATATTTCTACTCCCAAACTCTTCTGAGCGATTCTAATATAATTTGGACCCAATCGTTGTATGATTTTTATATGAGGCTGCTTGTTTGCTTGATTTCTGAAAGTTTGGATCTATCATATACATAATGACATACGTGATCTGCATGATAAAAACAATTTTGCATTTATGCAGTAATTAGCACACAGCATGATAGTATACAAAGAGCAGCTAAGAAATATGGTCTAAATTTAAAAAGCATACCAGGAAGGCAGTAATGGGGAAGGGTCATAGGAAAATATATGAAAAAGTCCTCCAACCTCAACTGGCCATGCTTCTGTCACTGAGAAGAGGGTGGCAGACATCTGTCATCACTCCGGCTTAAGGATTCTGTATAGTAGTGGGAAAGGGTGTGTTTGGTGTGTATATACCAACATACATGAGCAGGTAGAATGAGGAGGGCCCCTTAAGCAAAATAAAACGTCGCAAAAGATACATATGCACCTGTTTCCTACACTCAAAGGCTGAATTTATATAGAGCAAACAATAAAAACTTTCAATTGTCAAAGTACTTTCATCAACGACTTTAGCATTAACAACAGAAGACATGTATATTAGACCTTGACCAACAAGGTGAGTTTAATAAAGCTGTCCTTATTTTATGTTTTGCTATGTTTTGAACTGTAAGAAAAAAATGATTCTAGCTTTTAGGTCTTTCTGAATAACTGTTAATAAGTAAGCAAAGAAATAGGCCATGTGTGATTGTTAAGGAAATTGAAAGATAATTTCTAAATAAGCCTATTAAGCCACCAAAAGCCATGATGAAACACAAAGTACAATTTTCTTGATTTGCCTAAAAGGTAAATTTTTAGTTTTGTCTTGATTCTACCCCTATCTAGTTGTTTATCTTCTTTATGGCAAACAATTCCTCTGAATGTCAATTTTCTCATCGGCAAAATAGAAATAATAATAACACCTACTTCTCAGTATTATGTGATTTCAAATGGTACAACGGATGTATTTTTAGCAGACTATAAAATGCTGCACACATGTTGATCATCATGAATAGTAGTAATATCTCTGATTCATTTCACTCACAAGATTGAAGAGAAAGGTTATTTCATAGCTTCTTAGATTTTAATCAGTTTCTAATGCGCTAATTTCATGGTCATAAAATATCAGAGCTGAAAGAGATCTTAGACACCATCTCATTCAAATGTCCTCATTTTTAAGGCCCAGAGAGTTTGTGGCATGCTCAAAGTCAAACATCGACATGCATGGAATACAGACATGTATTCCAGATATATACATCCGGAATACATGCTATTGTGAGCTTGCTAAATGTTTTATTTGATAAGATTCTCTGACTTTTTGCAAAAGATTAGGTTAACAAATCTAGCCTTGAAGAAAATTTCTGTAAACTGATTTCTGTCTACCCATTAGTTCTTATAATATAATTTATAAAAAAATGATCCCATGGAAACAGCAGCCAGAGACATCTTTTAAAGCTACAAGTCCAATCATCTCACCCGTTGCTTAAGCCTCTCCATCAGCCCTCTCTGGTCCTTATTATGAAAAACTCCCACCTTCTCCTGCAAGGTTTGCATGCTCTAATTCCTGCTGCTTTAAACAAACTCATCTCTTATGAAATATCCCCTTCATTAATTGGACTTTGGCTACACCTGCCTTTTTTCTTTTCCTCCAAATTCTGATATTTAGGCAATGATTTTCCCCCTAGATCATTGCAAGGCAAACCTTTTTTCAGCTTAAGTATCACCTCCTTGGAGAGACCATCTGTAACTGTACCAGTCTCTTACCCATCTCCCTGTTTTGTTCATGGTGTTCATCCCATATGGAATAGTCTTATTTATGTACATTTCTCATGTTTAGTGTCAGCTACAGGCACTAGAACATAAGCTCTATTAGGGCAGCAATTATTCTCTTTCCTACAAACTATAGAATGCACCTCCCATCCCTGGTATCTAGCTAGACAGGCCAGCACTACCATGATCAGGATTGCTGTCATAAAAGAGCACAAAAAAAGTATAATTTTGACCTGATTAAAATATTCTGGCACCCAGGACTGTGTTGCAATAATTCTGTGGAAAAAAAAAATTCAATTCTGTGAATTGGTATTTGACAGCAAGATAAAAGAAGACCAAAGACAAACTTTACTGCTATCAGAATTTCACATGAAACCAGGACTCAGCATCAGGTAGAGTCATTAATTATATGAATAAATAAATAAATATGTTTTAAGCCCCTTGTCAATATTCTAGGTATATAGCATACAGAAGAGTGAAGGAGAAAAAAGGTAACACAAGACACAGTCATTTACATGGAGTCCATATAATTTGTTTTGTAACATAAGCTATAAATGCAAAAAAAAATTGTATAGAAGAGTGCAAAAGTTGGAAAAAATATTCAAAATTTAAATGACAACAAAGAAAGATACAAATTATAAAAAGAGTACCCAATTCTGTGTCAGGTAAGTAGAACCTGGTGCTACGAATTCAAGAGAGAAGAGGGTGTTACCAACTGGTACACACTGTTAAGGTTTTTGTAGAAGGAATATTATCAAGTCATCTATTCATCATTTTAGGCAATAAAGGATGTTTGGATCTCCTGATCTTTATTTAGTTCCAGATACATAATGACAGAACTTTCCATTCCTCTAACTCCATCATGCACAAATACATCCTGTGATGATTGTAAATGACAGAGGAGACCATGTGGGTACAGGGCACAGAGCTCGTTTGTGGCAAAACTGAGATGTAGACAATTTGTGCTTTTTATGGATTTTACATTACCCTTTGGGATTTCCTATCTTCTGGCCCATTTCCAGATGACAGCAGGACTAAAATGTTCAAATGTGCTTAATTGTGGGGGACCAATGGATTAGCACAAATGTGACCAGAATGATTTTCTAATTAGAGTATGAGTAAACTAAGTGTCCTTACAGCTTTCTTCCATGAGACTGCCATTTTCTATGCTGTCTTCATTCTTGATTTGAAAAAAATGGTATTAATACAGAGATGCATAGGATATACTTTAGACCTTTCTTTCAATATTATCTCAGCATCTCTACCTCAGATGGGGCTGGGTTGCACTGAAATCTTTTTTTGCTAGGGATTAAAGCTTTAGGTTCCAGAAACACTGTATCCAGCAAAAGGCAAGCATCCACAGCTTTAGGGTTAGGGCCAGTTCTGCTGGATTCAGATACTCTTGCTGACCCTCTCTCACCTTCACGCTTCTGAGTCCTTCCTGTTAGAGCCAGGTAAAGGACATATTCTTCTTTACTTGGGCTCACCTCTGTACACTAGCACTGGCCATGGCATATTAATGGTGCTTGTTAAATATTTGGAAGATGCTTAGATAATGGATGGATGCTTGGTGACTCCTTTTGTCCTAAGCTACAAGCCCTCTTCATGTTAGAAAGTTGAGGAAAGGCAATTGAACCGTAAATATTGACATATCTGAGACTTGGGTTCTACCCCAGCTCACTACTTCTAGCTTTGAGGTACTGAGCAAGACCAGTAATATCTATGAACCTCAGTCTCTCTATTTTTAAAAAGTAGGATCATACATTTACTTTCCAAGGTTAAGACCAAAGAAGGAGATCATGTACATAACATATATTGCTTTTCATTTTCTGACTATTTGATATAATTTTTCCACATCCTGTTCTTTTCTACACTCTGGAATTTCGTATGTTGATTGTTCGGCTTTGTTTTTGTTTTCCCAAGCCTAAGATTCTATTAGAATATCTGACCCTTTTATCTACACATGGTATTAGTTGTCTTGCTTTTTTTTTCTAATGCTGACCTCTGCTGGAGGCAGGAAGCCAGGCAAAGCACTAGAATAGGGCAGGTGTCTTACCCAACACCCCAATATACATAACAACATTCTGCATCTTGAATACACATCATGAATAAATTTGAAAATGAGATTTTACTTGTTATTTCATATTCTCTGCATTGTGACACTCATTTGTAAAAATATCCCCACTCATCACTGTTTATTGTTCTCTAAAACAGAATTCCAAAATCATGAAAGGTGGTTAAGCTATTTATTTATTTTAAAGCAAAGCCTCTCTCATCTTTCATATCCTTCTCCAATTTCCATCATTCAGTGACTCAGGATCTCTCTCCTTATCATTTTAACACTGTACCCAGGCTTGGGGGCCGTGGAAAAACTCATCACTTCCTGGACAAGAGCACCCGTATCTCTTTGTTGCAGAACTGGGATGGACGGTTCATTATCAGGGAAGGCGAGGGGAATGAACACAATATTTAGAATAGCTACTGCAGCAGGCTCTGCACAAATCAGAGATTTGTGGAAATGATCACATTTCTACAGCCTGCCTTCCCTCCACAGCACGTCCTGCTCATTAACTCATTAATCTTTGTACCACCCCTGCAGCGAAGGTAACTATTATTAGCTTGAGTTTGTAGATGGAGAAATAGAACTAAAGTACAGTGAAGTTCAGTAACTTTCCCAAGATCACAGTGGGAGATGTTGTTGGGAGTGGGATCTGAGCCCAGAAGTCTTGTCTCCCAAGTGCCTGCTCTGACACACAGACACCTCCCCCCACCCTGTCTATTAGCATAATTGTTAAGAGAAGCTGTCATTTTATTTCTTGGAGTTGCATTCACCTAAGCCACTGAACTCTCCTGAACACACATACAGTTGAGTTGTTCTAACATTTACACTGCCAAATGTCTGCATAATTCCTCTCTTTTCTTTGCCTAGCTGTCAGCAGCTGCCCTGCCTGACAGAATGTACCCACTTGGTCAGGAAAATATAATTTTGAAAAAAAAACCAAAAACCCTGTTACTTTTCAGCCCAATGTTGCAAAAGAAGCGTGATATTGTCACCTAGTGAAACAACACATCTCTTTCTGAAAGAGAAGGCATATCATGTTATTTTTACACACTGACCCTCTCTGTACATCCCATCCCAAAGTGCAAATGACATTTTGGCTTATCACCATGGTGCTGATGAAAATGATCTGACAGTCAACTTGTAACCCTTGATTTGATTTCAGGAGACCCATAGAGAGGTAGATCAAAGAGGACACCGGTGGGGGCTAAGGGCCCACCACGTGCCTCCCACTGCATTGGACTCATTGATAGTCACAAAGCTACAAGGTAGTACTGGTGCTCTAGTTATATAGCTGGGGAAATATAGACCTACAGAAAGGAACTAGCCCCAGATTGCTCAGCTACCAGCTAGAGCCAGGATTTGAACCCCTTCTATCTGATGCTAAATCAGATAGTATCATATATATATATATATATATATATATATATATATATACACACACACACACAATATCATTCACAAAATTAAAAAAATAAAACTGTATGGTTTAGAGATGGATACATGGGTGTCAAAACTATGAAGAAAAACAAAGAATTGAGTGATTTTTAAAATAATATAAATGAAAACATGCCATTTATCTGCTTGAAATCCATCAGCAACTTTCTATTGCACATAAACTAAAACCCAATTTCCTTATCCTAACCCAGAAATATGTGTGAACTCTGGCACCGGCCACCTCTCTGACTTAATCTCAAGTCATACTCCCCCTTGGCATCTGCCTTCCAGAAACAACTTTGGACCATTCCAAGAACAGGGCAAACTTACTGGTGTCTAGGGCCTTTTCTGGGCCACTCTCTCAGGATTTTCATATTGCTGGCACGTTGTCACTCAGATCTCAATTTAATGTCTCTTCCTGAGAGTGGTCCTTCCCTCCCCCCATATGAATTAGCATCAATTCACTTTATTATGTTTTCATAATATCATTTATCATTACTTAACATTTTGTTATTTATTTACTTATTTATTTGATCATGTTTGCCTGAGCCCATTAGAATATAATTTCCATGAGGAAAAGGGCCACCTCTGTTTTGTTTGATGCTGTTTCCTTAGCAACAAGAAGAATGCCTGGCGCATAGCAGATGCTGAATAAATAGCGATTGGGTTCACTAGTCAAAGAGCAGATCATTCTCTGCTTTGATAGCATCGAACATCAAGAACACATAAATGATTCCTAAAAGAATTCTGATCTTGTGACTGACAGCTGGTGAGTGGGAAGAACCAGACAGAAGGAGAGAAAGAGGAAGACCCAGTAGAAGAAACCTTGCTCCAGGGGCGAGGCCGGATCGTACATAGATTCTGGTCTTAGGATTCACCTGTAGGAGGTGATGAATTTTACCTACCTCTTAGGACTTTCCACCCCACTCCCACCTCCCTGATCATGGAGAGAACCTTTTGATTAAACCATCCGTTTCCCATTCTAACTCTCCGTGCCCAACCATGACAGGGTAAAGAGAGAGCTGAAGAGCAGAAGTGGAATGTGAGAACTCGCCCAAGGCAAGCTGGGACTTTTGGAGACTCATGCTTCTCTGTGTCCAGCCCTAACTCATGCCGCGGCCGTCATCCAGCTGTGTTATCAATGGACCACAGGTCCCATTCAGGGTCAGGTGACCTTGTGAAGCAGAAATAATATGTCACAAAGATACGGTATAATAAAAGATGTGTGCAGGGCTTGGCTGGCAAGCCAGCTTTTCTAAATAACATTCTGATTGCATTCAATGCCTCAGCAACCCCACTATTCTTGCTGCCCAGGCGCTCTGCAGCCAATATATGCACTGGATGATAAAAAGCCCAGGGACCCACTGGGCAAAAGCCAAATCACATATCAGCAACATCGGCATAAGAGCATATAAAGCAATCCTGTTAAATATTTAGATGTGTAGGGCCCCAGAGTGTGACATACACTTGGCTAGAAATGTACTTTTTTTCAACCAGGAAACTTGAGATTACAAACCAGTATAATATTGCACCTTTTAAAGGGGAGCAAATCTGAGAAGGATTTGTTGCATATTGATCTATGGGATTTAAATCATCACCATCAAATCACATGTCGACCTGCGACTGGGCTCATTGAATCACAGCATTAAGCTTGTAATTTATATTTTACTTTTTTTGTTGTTACAAATTTCTTTCCCTATCATTACATTGTTTGATGCTCAAAACAAAAACCCATGGAGATAAGTGTATTAGCAAGTATTTTTTTATCATCTACTCAGGACTAAGTGTCAGACTACACACTAAGGAAGATACAGAGAATAGTTCTCAGTTGGAGAGAGGGGACAATGTAGAAATGGACGGATATTATCTCCTTCAGGGAAACTGTGATGAAATGAGCATCAGGTGCATATCTAAGATAAAAGTAGAGTTTAACAGCAAGAACAAGTATTTGTCATATGCCTGTTATCATAAAGAAACAGTTCCAGGTTTAAGCCTTGGAACTAACCATCCCGTAGTTGTTTTGAGCACAAATGAGAAGATAGAACATTTTAATAAAATAATAATTATAAGTACACTATTATATGTAAAACATAAAGATGTCAGAGCTTGGAGGAATGTAGGCTGAATAGGATTTGGAGAAGAATTGGGACTTGGGCTAATATTTGAGGGAAAGGTGATATAAAGATGAAAGTGTAAGTGAATCTGTGTGTGAGAATGTGGGAAGGTGTTTTCTCAGTTGAGGGCTTATTTTTCATATGAAGAACAACGTGAGTTCTAAAGGATTACAAACCTAATCAGTTAGAACCCAAATGTATTATAACCTCCCCTACTGCAAAATACTACCTTCAAATAAATGACAAAATCTGTTCACCTATTTAATAAACAGGGAGTAAATATTGGAGATGGAGTCTTCTCTTAAGAAGATCAGAAAACTGACACGTGTGCAGACAGGATAGTCCCCAGGGAGGAGGCAGAAAGCAGGAACTATCCTGAATGCACAGGGGAGGCCACTGAAGGAAAAAGACATGGAATACAGGTATGTCTGATGGAAGAAACGAAAGAAGAAAGGCTTGTATCCATATAGCAGGACAGCTTCCTTCCGGCAGTAATTCCTATGCAGGGCACAGAACTCAGCATAATCCTCATCTCTCCACCTTGGCCACATGGTGAGAAAGGAAGGTCACAATCCTCAACCCCATCAAGAGTGAGCTCTTCAGGATCCTCAAGTCATCCTCAGCACTGAGCAGAGGAAGGTAAAGGTCTTCCCTCAGCTCTAGCCCCAGAGCGAGCTCTGAGGACCATGATTGTGATAAGACACCAGAGTCCTACATCTGGGAGCAGAGCTGAAGGCTTCTGAGAGGTTTCTGCTGTCACCAGCTAGAACTATGTGGGAAGCTTGGAGCACATGACCCTGCCGTGTACTCCAAGCCACATACTTGTTCACACTCACCTTGGTCTAGGAGATGCTGCTCCTCAGATTCTACTCAATGTCAAAACAGAGATTTAAAAACCTGACGATAAATGATTAAGTTGAGCTTGATTATTAAGCCTCAATTATAAGTACATTTCTTCAGCCTTCTTTATTCTTCCTTTATCCTCTCTCTAATTTTCCTTGATGGCTCTCAACTATATCTGAAAGCTTGGTCGAAATAATTAAGGATAAGTATATTAGGATTCATTGAATCATTTTTGTTGAAAGTAAGTGAAAGAGTTAATTACAGTTCTACTTCTTGAACTTCTCTTGCTAAACTGTCTAAAGCAATGCTTTGAAGAAGAAGTATAGTGTTTGTAGCCATAGCTAACCATCAGAGACAATCGTCCACTGGGTCTTTCCTCAAAGAGAAACCCTCAGATGATCTCACCTCTTATTTTACTGATAAGATATCCAGAACAAAAAAGAAGAACCCATGTAAATAAATATGGCACTTTCAATTTCCCCTGCCATAATATCGGAGAAACAGAGCTACCACACACTGAATGCAAAAGAATTAAAAATCAAAGAAAGTCTGAACCATCAATTCAGCTGAGCAACTAAAGACATTAGAAGATGTGGATTCGGGGTCTAGATTCATCATTCCCAAGTCATGATCTTCTTAAGATCATCAATGTGGAGTAGATCAATATGAAACAAGGTGTATATGATTGGAGTGTGCTGAGGGGCCCACACAACACATTCAGTGCAGCTGCAGCTAAGCTGTTAGACCAAGGCCCTGTTGTTATCTGCTCAAAGACACACAAGATACCAACTGACTGGGAGCCAGAGCTAGGTTAGTTAAAGACAAAGACAAAATCTAGAATTGTATGCCATTTTTACTTGCATGGAAAAAATAAATAAAAACCAACTTCCAAAGTTGCCATTGTAGGAAATAGTATTCCCATTTTCTCAGGCTGGCTTTCATGGTTTCCTGTCTGAGGTTTTTCTATAAATGGATTATTCAGGCAAGTAAAAAAGCAGAAAAATAAACACTGCTACTGTTTTCAAATTACAACAACCACCATGGCTTTTAGTAATCCTGATCAGTCCTGCCACGCTTCAGTAGCAGTATTCCATATACCTCCTTCTTACCAGTAATCCTTAATATATGGGATACACTGATATATATATATATATACATATATATATATTTATATATAAATACATACACTGATTATATGTATTTATATATATACACATATATATCTATATATATAAATATAATCAGAACCTTCAAAACTGCATTTATGAGAGAGCAATGCTCTATATAAATTTGAGGTTCAGTTCTCCTAGCAAAAACCACAGAAAGAAAAGAAATTCTTTACAAAAAGTTTGACTGTATTGTTAAAAATATTGAATCCAACCAAAGTCCTTTCTTCTGCCCTTTTTTTTTTTTTTTTTTTTTTTTTTGGTTCAAGCACTGGGATAGGATATGGCTGTTGAGTCTGTCAACTGGAAAATCCTTCCTAAAGGGCAAAATACAACATTATGGATCACAGTCAACCAAAGGGGGAAAAATAAAGTAGAAAATTGCCCTCCAAGCTGATAAAAACCCATCTCCCTCCCATGACAAGGCAGTGCCATTCTTCACAGCCTCCCATCCTGAAGCCATTTAAAGGGTCATAATTTCCAGTTCCCTTTTCTTTTATTCTTCTTTCTTTTTCTTGGTGGGGGAAGGCAGATTTGAAAAGAGCTGGTTGCTGAAGACGGAGAGAAGATGGCCTGAACTAATTTATCTTGTGACCTTTTAGTGCCTTCACAGTAAGGTGATTTAATAGCACTTAATCTGTCAAAAATCTGAAGCTTTGTAATAACTGTATATTAAACCAGTTTTTATGGAGCATTAGTGAAAGTCCCTCCAGTTTACAAAGAATGAGGAAAAGATGAGAAAGAATAGTTGCCATGTTTACACTCACTAAACTTCCTGGGACTCCTTAATGTATTCCTGTGCTGTGGAGTGACTGGCCCACAAAGATAGTCATGTCCTTTCATTGTAGGGTGTCCCAAGGAGGGCTGGACCATAACTGGCCTAACTGGAGCAGTGTAGTCTAGGCAATGTCACTGACTGTGAAAATGGATTTGCTATTGACAGTACTGAGCAGAAAGGTGGGCAAACCCCACATCAATGAGCCCTGTGACTGTTTTGAATCCAGAATACTTTGCTGCAAAGTGAAAGAAAGTGGGATTGGTTTGTCTTGTGTCTTTTTTCCCCAACACCAACACCCTATTCTCCAACACCAAGTAGGTGTCCAATAATGCAATTGAATTCTGACACTGTCTACCTGGAGTTAGAATCAGACCCCACAAGTTAAAGGGAGATGTCGCAGAGGACTGACCCCACTTCACATGTCAGCCACAAGTGGGATCCTTGGGTGACTGACTACAAATTTGGGGGTTCCCACAATCCCCTCTGCAGGTTCAATAGTTTGCTAAGGACTCAGAACTTAGGAAAGTGCTTTGCTTATGATTACTAGTTTATTATAAAGGATACAACTCAGAGACAACCAAGCAAAAAAGATATTAGGGCAAGGTATGAGGATGAAGGGCACAGAGTTTCCATGTCCTCCACACATGCCACCCTCCCAGTACCCAAATGTGTTCACCAACCCGGAAGCTCTTGAAATCACATTGTTCAAGAGTTTCTGTAACCCAGTCTTCAGCTCTCTTCTCCTCTATGGAGGTCAGGGCATGAAGCTGAAATTTTCCAACCTCTAATCATGTGTCTGATCTTTCCTATGACCAGTATCATTTGTAAGCTATATAGAGGTCCCAACCTGAGGCAACTCAGGAGCATGGTTAGAAATTTTATCATGCACTAAAATTTTACTTCTTAAAACAATGCACTTACATGCACCTTATGATCTTGCTCACATTTCTCTCCCTGGCAAAGGCTAGATCCTTTTTTCCATGTCTGTTTAATACCCTCTTCCCACCAATAATTCCTGAGGCTTCAGTTTCAGCTCACCTCCTACCTAAACCTTTTTTTTTCTGACCTATCAATCCTTGTCACCTTTTTTTCCTTTCCTTTTTTCTGAGTTCTGATGTCACCTGGTATCTATGACACAAACTTGGTTTGTGTTGAATTGTTCCAACCAAATCGTAACTTCTGTATTGTTTGGTGTCAAATAAATAGTAGATGGCACATTTTAATCAGAATAAATGGAGGAAGATTTAATAGAAGAACTATTTTCAAAAGTGGTGAGAGGGTATAGGGAAATCACAGGAACACCAAGGCTATCAGTGGTCCTATTACTGCTTCTAGGCCTGAAGAGATGGGGGAAGGAGTGGTAGCTAGACTGAAAAGAGGGAGTTGTACAGATATGGCCACCTTTAAATGGGCTGTGACTTCTGTTAGAGAAGTCATAAGAGCCAGATGATACCACAGACAGGGGTGGGGGAATAAAAAGCCAGATGATACCACAGGGTGGTGGTGGGGGAATAAAGATCCCAAAGCCATTCTCTAATCTCCTGCTAGGTTTGTCATTGGCTGAAGTAGACCAGGAGCTATGGGCCAGTGAGCTCATTGACAAAGTCCATATAGGTTAGTTCCTGAAACAGAAAGAAAGCAGAAAGTAGCTTTGGATAAGCATTACCATGGATAATAATAACCAGTCACTGAAGTATGGATCCAGAGACCTACAGATACTCCCCAAATCCAGGTAGACTCTCCTCTATGTTGCCATGCCCCAGTGTACCCTCTGTTTGCTGGAATAGTGAAAAAAGGCTCATCAAATGTTCACCTTGCAACACCACATTTTGATCTCTCTATTGACTGCTATTTAGCTAAAAAAAAAAAAAAAAAAAAAGCAAAGGAATTATGAGTCTATAGAGCATTTAAAGTGGCAACCCAATGGAAGGGGAATAATACTCATGGTGTCTTCTGTCTTCAGATACTCTCTTCTCTTAGTTTTCATGGAACTTCCTTCCTAGTTTCTCTTGCTTCACTGCAACTCCTTGGGCTCCTTTGCTCGCCCCTTACCTCTTTGTACTCTCTTTGGGCCCTTTTCTCTTTATCTCTACACTTCCTTTCTAAAAGAGTGCTCAGTTATCATGATTTTAAGTACTATTGATATGCTTATGCCATGAAACAATTTCTTAAATCTCAAATCAGCACTTTTTGGTAAATTCAAAGCACATATACAAAGTTCCCTACGTAGAAGCTCTTATTGACTGTCTTGTGTACATCTCAGAACTTAATCTTTGCAAGTAAACTCCTTCCTATTTTCCTAACTCACTTAACCATGGCTTCAGCCACTGTCTGTTCAAGCCATAAGCAGAGTTCACGCTGTCTCCTTCCTCCTCTTCATCCTCCACCTGTTAACCTCTGCCAAATCCAGTAAACTCTCACTTGCCCAGAACACGCATAGAATCTTTCTATTCTAAGACAGCCACTTTCGTCCAAACAACCAGCATCTCTCACTAAACTACAAACCATCTTCCTGTTTCTTCCTCTTTCTTCCCTACAAATCAATCTCCAGACTGCTGGCAGAATGAGAGTTTTAAAAGGCACATTCAATCATGCATCATTTGAAAGCCCTTCACCAACTTCCCATTTCATTTAAAATCACGTCCAAACTTCTTCCACATGATCAGGCCCTTCCTTTCTCTCCAGACTAATTGGGACTGACCACCCAACACTCTCTTCCTCACTCACTCCTTGACCTACCAAACTCATTCCTGTCTGAGAAGTTTCATTTTAAGTGTCGGATTATTCTCCTAGAAAGAGGTGTATGCTGGCTCTTTCACTTGGCTCAGGTTGCAGTTCGAGTGTTACCTCCTCGGTAAGCCCTTTCCTGAGTTTCTCATGTAAAACAATTTCCATCTTAATCACCCTTACATCTCTTATATGATTTCATTTTTTTCAGGGCCTTTTCACTAACCAAAATTATATTATTTATTACCTGTTCATAGTATTCTTCACTAAAATAAAAATTTCTGGAAATCACCAATTCTCACTGCTTAAATAAAGGCTGGTGCATAATAATTGCTGAATAAATAAATACATTTTTTTTTCTGAAATTAGTGGATGAATGAATAAATGAAGCCAGGAATAAAAGAAAGTTGTCTCCTTCTTCTTCTTTAACTAATTATTCTCTAATTCAATTAAATAAGCACCTGTCCATAATAACTTAGTATATTTGTTGTTCACATAAAAGATTTTTTTTCCCCAAATTCCAGTGAAAAATTTTGAAGACTGGAGAATATGGTTCATATAACTTTCAGCTATCATGGCTTTCAGCACATTATTTGCAACCTAAGAGTTGCTGAGTAAATATTTGTTGAAAGAATAAATGGAAGAATCAAATGGGAGGAAATGAAGGAAAAAAATACCTTTCTTTTCATATGATAACAAACTCAGCATCCAAAATCAACAGTTCCAGCCAGCAGCAGCTTGAGCACATCTGCTCATGGCTACAATCTTCTCTATGCTTAATATTCTCCCCCTGGTGTTCCTCGTTGCTTTATAGTTTTAGCCTTTGCACAAAATCCAGAGAAACAAAGAGGCACAACTTAAGCCCTCAGAGAAGCTTGGTTAAAGAGTGAGAAACAGAGGTAAGTGGTGGATGTGATTTAAGACAGGTACTTCAGACTCCATAAATTTTCTCAGTCAGCATTAGAGCTGCTTAATATTTTATATAGCATTGCTTGCCTAGGTGTGACATCCAGAAAACTTCATAAATGTATATGCTTTCTCTTTTGATTTGTTTTTTTTTTTTCTCCCTGGCATTACAAATGGTTTTAGGAATATAGGGGGAATGCTTATATTCCCCTCCCTCTCGTTTTGCTTGCTATATAATTCCAATTATACATATCTGCAGTTTTCTTTGGCTATAAATAAAAAGTTGATTCTAGAACATTTTCTTTTTGTCTTTCTTTAAAGTAATATATGGAAATTACAACACAGAAAGAATTAATTTCAACAATTACCACAAACCTCAAGAAGGATAAATAAAAGAAAACAACCCCTAAAAGATTATACTAAACAGCTAAAAATTAAAAAGTAAAGGTAAAACATATTAAAAGCATATTGGCATAAATATTCTATTACTGTCAAGGCAGCAACAGCTGAGAGAGAGAGAGAGAGAGAGAGAGAGAGAGAGAGAGAGAGAGAGGCCAGAAGACAATGAAATGATGTCTTCATTGAGGAAACATTCTTGCCCTATATCTATTGAGGAAAACAATAATGTTCCAAAATTGAAAGCCAACTAAATAAATGTTCAGGGAATTAATATCTGATAGGATTTGTCACTGGAAGACTCTTCAAAAACAAAATATTAAAAGCAGAAGTAAAATAATCCACCTTAGAAAAAGAAATCGATAACTTTAGACAGGCTATAAAGAGAGAGCAAGAGAGAAAATGAGATCTTTATAAAATTTTAAATTATATGGCTACAGTAACAGAAAAACTGAGGAGAATATAAGTGGAGTAAAAATATTCTAAGGTCTTTGCATTGTTTTGGGAATGGAAAAATTATAATTTATACTCAAATTTAATAAGGTAATATTTTAAATAGGAAGAAAGAGAAAACATAGAGCAGGTAAGAAAATAGAAAGCAAAGAGTAAGATGGCAGATTTAAATCCCAATATATATATGTGATTACATTAAATATAAGTGAGCTAAACACTCCAATTAAAAGATAAAGGTTGACAGATTAAGTAAAGAAGGTCAAATTCACCACGAAAACATAGCAATTTAAAATTTCTATGCACCTAAAAAATATTGGCATTTACAGTTAAAATTAAAGTAGTCTAGAACCTAAGCAAGATTTTTGTTTGTTTTGTTTTAGTTGATGGAACATTTTAATGTCACATAGGACACAAGATGATATTTTTTCCATTTTGAAAAATTGTACCACTGATTTCTAGACATTTCCCCACCCCTCCCTATTAAACATGAAAAGTACCAAACCATATATCTCAAACACCCCCTAGGGAGCAGTACTAATCCAAACATTAACCCAGACAGCCAGAATAGAAATAGGAGCAATTTGTTGTTTTGTAGTACAAAATGTGAGTGATTGCCATCAGGATCAAGGAAGCCTTAGAAATCAGGAACTTGATGGCCTCTTACTTGTCTTGTAAAGTGAATGAGGGTAATTATATTTTCATTCTTTAGTTAATAATTACACAAAGAGACAGAGAGACAGATACAGGAAAAGAGATCACTTAATTTTTTCATTAAGTTTTACAAACGATGGTAAATATATAAGAGAAAGTACTATTATTGCATTCCAAGAGATTTAAGTATGTGAGAAAGAAGCCACAGTCAAATATCACTGAAGTGGAGGAGAGAACAAGTGCCATATGAAAGCTAATAAAAACAATTGCAAGTAGGGTTTGAAAAAGAGAAAGGTCATTCATTTTTGGAATATATACTCCCTGATTAGTTATAAGTGTATTTAAATGCCCCATGAATGATTCTAACACAAAGTGAGAGACAAGAATCAATGCTGCATGTTCCCAAGTTAGAAAAAAATGGTGCACTGGTATCCCAATTATATAATTTTTACTTAATATCATATGCTACAAGGGTTACAAGTATGAGGCTTATTTAAAAATGGAGATCCTTGGGTATACCAGAGAGATTATGATTTGAGCAATCTGGAGACTTGTGCAGAAATCTTCCTTTTACGAGGCCAATCACGAATTTTGGTACAGGTGGGACTCTGTACTATCCTTTCAGAAACACTTTTCTGAAGATACTTAGCACATTTATTCTGATAAGATGTATTCTTCAATTTAAATCAGGAAGAGTGGCTCCTCTCAAAAAAAAGCCAAGTAAGAAGTCTAGAGAAAAATCTATAGAGAATGGCTTGCCTCCTAGAAGAGAGGTATGATCCACTGAGTTGAGACCCGTCAATAAATTGATTTACAGTTGTTGAGTAGCAGAAGTAAGATTAAAAACTCTGACATATTTCGGGGGGAGGGAGGGGGCAAGAGCAATATTTGTAACCCTAACAATATTTGTACCTCCATAATATGATGAAATAAAAATCATGTTCTAATAAACAAACAAACAAACAAACAAAAACTCTAACATAAATCCCTTCCTCCAAGTGTCTGGATATTTCTAGCCCTCTTTCTCCTTAGGCCTGAGTAATCCTCCCTCTACTCATACCCCTTATCATTTCAAAGAAAGATTTTGTCCTCATCAGGTCCTGTGTGGGACTTGTCTTTCCTTTCTTTTCATTCTTGTTACCAAAGAAAGATCCTGAACCCAAGTTCCAAGAATACAACAAAGCCCATAAATTGGCAGTGTCTTGTAGCAGCGCTGATTGCAATCCATGCCAATTTGGAGCTGTGGGGTTATGAGACAACCAACCTTGGGCCTTTCTAACACAGACAAGGTTGGGCTGGGACTGGTGATCATCAACATAGCTTTATTTTCCTTCTGCACTCCTTGGAGTGCTGAGAGCTGCCTTGCAGGTGGGGAACAATTGCATTACCATAAGCCTCCAATTAGAGAGCCTCCCCGGCAGGCTGATCTGATCCCTTTACAAGAGCTGCTGATGGCGGCCAATTTCTGCCACCAATCTTCATATTCACTCACTCAGAAGATACAAAGAATAGTAGCAGAAAAGAGATTTGAGGAGGATTTAGGTACCAATGAGTTTAGTACCTAAGGGCTGCTCACAGACATAGCTTCTAGTGTAGGAAGGATTAGAAATTAGTAAGCAGATCACCATCCAGTTTTTCTGGGAAAAGACTAGTTTTCCCTTTTCTAAAATTGTGCTTTCACTCTGGGATACTCTGAATCATATGGGGCATTTTTAGTTCAGATGTTCCTACAAGAATACCTGAAAGATCTGTGGGAGGACAGCCTAGCTCCTAGATAATTAATCATTCCTCTCTATGCACCACGTTCACGATAAGGAAAAAGCTAACATTGTTAATGCAGCCTCCACTGAAATAATAACAAGATAATCATTTATTTAAAACTAAGTAAGTTTTCTTTTCTAGCTCTAGGTATTTGATTTAAAAACTTAGAGTCTAGTATATCATAAACAAGAGTTCTAGTTTCTAAATGTGGAAACGCATACACGTATTTTTGATAAAGACATCAGCGCAATATATGAAACAAGTATGGGATGATAAATGAGCAATAATCCTTAA
The DNA here is from genome assembly GCF_040939455.1 of Microcebus murinus. Classification (NCBI taxonomy): domain Eukaryota; kingdom Metazoa; phylum Chordata; class Mammalia; order Primates; family Cheirogaleidae; genus Microcebus; species Microcebus murinus. The sequence continues at coordinate 29,434,854 of NC_134120.1, read as the reverse complement.
TGTATGTCACAGAAAATAATAAATCATCCAAATTGAGACCAAATGGTGGAAACTGTTACATGTGAGGTTAACACCAGCATTTTCTTCATTTTATTCCTATAAGTCCAAACATACCTGATGCAATAGTTACTCTAGAATAGTCAGGAACCATCAAATACCTTTTATTAAATGTGCATGTGAGTGATATAAATCTTCAGTGAGCCCAGGGTCACTTTGATCCTTTTAGTGGCTCATAAAGCAGCATGTATCCTCGTACAGACAAAGGAGGCAGGCGCCAAGTCTCAGGAAAGAGAGGCAAAAGGGTCTTTGAAGGGAGAAATGGGATGCAGTTGAGTCTCGGATTGCCTCCAACGCTGAAACTAGATTTCTCTCCACTCTGTTTGGAAGAGAAAGACAAAGAAAACTGGAAATTTTACACAGTGAACTCATCTTCTGATCCTTCCCTATCGCTATCTACAGGTTTTGGTATAAAATTGAATGTTTGGTGCCCTGATGAAATCAAATCGAGCTGAATGAAGCTTAAGTGCCCCCTGAAAGATCTTCAACGTAAGGTCAGAAACCTAATTATTGTCACCACAAGGAACTGGCTGGGGGAAATACTTGGCCGTAGGTTATTTGGAAAGTGAGCAAAAATACGATTTTCTCATTCATCTGTAGGTCATTAATTTGTTTCCTACTTTTTTATTCCCCAAACCTGAGGTGGCTGTATTTTGTCTTTTTTTTAAAAAAAAAGGTTTTAATAGCATTTTTACATTCAGAAATGGTTCAGAGATGAGCTACCAGTTATCTGAGGAGTATGTGTGACATAAGCCAGTAAGTGAAGGTCAAAACTGTCACACAGACTGTAGAGCCACTCTCATTGCTTATGTGTAAATATGAAGTAAACAAGCCATTTTTGCCTCCAAGCGCTCAGAGGAGGAGCAATGAGATAGTGAACTTAGAATGCCTTGTGGTATTTTTCAGTAAAGACAGTTTATGAGGCCAGGGCATAAATATTATTGTGGTTATTATTCCGATGCCTACTGAATAACACAGCGTGGCGGTTACTGTATCTTCTCAGTAAACTCCCTCTAGAGGCCCAACAGGTGAAAGGCCACACTTTTCATTCGATAACCCCCAAGCAAAGTTTGGAAGCATGAGTTTTTAATAAGATGAGCCTTTTCCAAGTCTTAAGTTTTCCGTGTGTTGACACAGTTACTCATATTGCAATTTCAGAATAAATGCTTCTGGCAGGGCTCTAGCCAGTGAATCTCTCTCTACTAATCTTTAAGAAGAATCCGAAACCTTAAAATCTGTACCCCCATAATATGCCGAAATAAAAAAAAAAAAAAAAGTTTTAACTGCCATAAAAAAAAAAAAAAAAGAAGAATCGTAGTAAGTAGCATTATCATCACGAAGGCAGCATTCCTTCGGTCAAGGCAAGATGAGAAGGTGTCTGATACTTCTGGCAAATCTCTACCAGGCAAGACAAAACCTGAGATGCTCCTAACTTTCCCAAAACAGAATCAAAGTTATTATTTATTTTTGTTTCCATCCATTGATTAAACCATAATTTTAAAAGATAATCCTTTAAACATATTATATGATCTCTACTATCATTGCCACATAGAAGGACTGACACAAAAACATGGAGAAAGATGGAGATATTTTCTTTAAGTAGTGTATACCTGGTCTGAAAAACTGATACAGTGATTGTGAATATTTAATAAAGTTGTCATCATAAAATAACTAGAAAGTGAGAAGTCTCTGAACCTATGTATTTCACTGTATACATTTTAATTTTTTATTGTTAAATATGTATTCATATAAGTATGCAAGATTTTGGTCAAAAATCAATGGTTTATCACAAAATGAATATGTAACCACCTCCCCGGTCAAGAAATCCCCCTCTGACCCCCTTTATAATCTATACAACTCTCCTGATTTAAATGTAATTATATTTTTGTATTTCTTTGTAGTTTTTTTTCCCCCTAAGCATCTATCTCTGAATGCTACAGTTTGGTTTCATTTGTATTTTGAAATGTATGTAACTGGATTTATATTGTATGTACTCCTTTTTGTCTAGCTTCTTTTACTCAACATGTCCAGAGCTCTTAATGAAGTTCAGCCACATACGCATGAAATGGTGCCACTCAGTCTCCAGCCCTTCCAGAGGCCAGACTGATACAGCACAGCCCAAAGTCCTAGGCACATCAGACCAGGTGCTCACCATAAATCTCCTTGTTACCATAAACTATTAATACATGGTGTGGCCCAAACCCTTGCATACACAAGACACTCTTATCAGGCAGGAAGGGGGTATATGGAATTAAAGAGATCTAAGATCTTTGCATTCTCTGGGAAACTGATAGATTGAAAAATGACAGATTTGGGTGATTTGACTCCACAATTGCAATGAAACAGACAGATAGCTTGGTGCTGTTTAGGGAGGCTGTGGCCACAGGGCTTCTGATACAGTGCAGTGGTATGTGCAACATGGAAAGAAAGGGGCAGACAGGGCAGTAGTCCAGGTAAGCTGATTCTTCCAACCTGCCCATATCTTGATTTTGGAATTTTGACTTCTGAAAAAAATTATCAGGACAAACTCAGTATGCATTCCTGCAGCACGTATCTGTGTGGGAACAGAGGGACAGAGGGTAGGAAGGGGATTGAAGGGTTAAGATGTATACATAGCTGTCCCCAAGCCAATGAGGGCACACAGAGGTCACCCTCTGAGTCTATGAGCAAGAGGGAAAAGGAGCCCACAAAGGACCCAGCAGAATTTTCATCCCCATGCACCTAAATCATTGCTTCCTGCTGGAAGTTGTAGAATGTCAGGATAAACATTATGAAGTAAATATTGCGCACAATGGGGAGGGAATTAGCTGTGCAATTTCCATTAATGCTAATGAGACTTTGGTGGTTAATTTCCCATGCCTTGTGCTGAATATTTGCCCCAATTAGTTATGTCAAGCTTGTGCCACACTCTGACCAAGTTTTCACTTTTGGGGAGGGGTGCCAAGGGGTGTGGGTAATTGTCCTCATCATTTCTTTTAAGTTCAGATGGTGAAGGCAAGGCTGGAGTCATCTAATCATGTTGTTTGCTTCAATGGGTGAAAAGCCTCTGAGAAACTAGCACTTTGCCAAAACTTTCGAAACGCACAACCCCTTGGAAATCATTGTTTTCATTAGTAAGCTACCTGCTGGGGCATTCTCTTATAGGAGACGGGTTTATTTTGGTTAATTTATGTTACTCCAAAGAATAATTTCATCTCTATTCTCATTAGACCTACAGTTTGGTTTAACATCCCTATTACTTCTATGATGATGCTCCAGATAATAGGAAATTAGAGGAGATGGAGGAGCGATTTTTAGAGGAGTACAATCAGATGGATCAGTCCATAATAAGATTTTATTCTTGTACAAGATAGGTTTTTTCTCTTTTGTTCCAAATAAGTGTATCTCTCAGTTAATGGCCCCTCTCTCAAACCTGCCTTATATATTTTATATACATATAGATAGATAGATATTGCTTTTGTTTTCCCTACTAGATTGTGAGCTCCTGAATGGTCCAGACAGTGTTTTATGTATCTTTACTTCCCTACTAAAATCTAGCAAAGCATTAGACACTTAGTTGCTACTTACCAATGAATGAAAATACAACACACATGACATATAGGGGTATGGAGGACTGTAAAAGAGTTGCAAAAATCCAATAGAAGTTCCCTTCAAATTAAATCGTAAGGTACATGTGGTCACATCATATACATTATCGGAATCTCAAAAACTTTGTTTTTAGTGTATGAAAATTTTCTTGGGGGTAATTTTTTTAAAAAAGGAAATAATCTGTTTGAAATAAAAATCAGAGACAGAAAGGGGGTAGAATGAGAGGGGAGACTTTTGCAGTAAGCTTTGAGGGAAAATATATGGAAATGAGGAGAAATAAAACCCAACCTTTAAGCTGGATTCAGATGGCTTTTGTGGGCCAAGAAGGAGCTAGTGTACCTATAACAAAGACCACGATGACATGTGCTCTGGAACAAAGAGAGTGAGGACTATATAGCCCTGGGTGTTGGAGAAAGACGGTGGTGAATATAAACTCAAATCGGCTGCCTTGAGCCTTTTTATTAATATATTTCAAACATCCCTGTTAATCCTCATAGTTCTTCTCTGGGAAAGAAGTGGAACCTGGTAAATATAAGAGTACAACTGCTAATCATGAATCAGAAAGGAACTTTTAAATTTTGGTGGAAAAATATACACAGAAAACTACAAACTGTTCCTCATTATGCATATTCTCTGTAATAAAAACACAGTTTAAGCATCCCATCAGAACCCAAAGAAAGTAAATCCTAAAAATATATTAATGAGTTAAAAAAAACATGCAAAAAAATAGTACATGTCTTTCTTTATAAAAGAAAGGTCTGTAAAATGCCCTTAATGCAGACTTTAGTTATCAGATACTCACTACGTAGGGGTTGAATAAATGAATGGCTTGTTTCAAAGCATACCACCCCTAGACTGGTCTTGGAAGATAGCGTGTTTTCTAAACTTCATAAATAGGTTTAGAAAAGCGCTCTTCCTAAGCAGCAATTTATGACCATGAAGAGAAAAGCACATTCATGCCTTAGCCATCAGATTTCCCTTTTCATGTTCTTCTCTGTAAAATAATCTCAATTTGCCTTTACCCTTATCTGCAGTAGTTGCAGCTAACTTATATCGAATGCTTCCCATATGCCAAGTGATACACTAAGCACCTTATATGTATTGACTCATTTAATCTTCCCAAATATCCTACGATGCTGGTGTTATTATTAACATAGAAAATAGGGGACAGAGAGCCTTGGTAACATGTGCAAAGTCACTAGCCCTTAAAAGGGCCAGGATTTGAATCCAGGAAGCCTGGCTCCACAGCTTGCTTGTTTTCTTTCTTCTTTTCTTCATTTATTTCTTTGTAGCTTTATTGAATTATAATTCACGTGCTGCTTTGAGCTTAATTGTGCCTCCTGCCAAAATTCATATGTTGAAGTTCTAACCCCCAGGACCTCAGAATGTGATCATATTTGAACATGGCGTCTTTACAGAGGTGATTAAGTTAAAAATAAGATCATTAGGGTGGACCCTAACCTGTTAGGACTGATGTCCTTATTAGAAAAGGAAATTTGAGCACAGAGGAAACGTGATGTGAAGATACTGGAAGAATAGGGTCATCTACTAGGCAAAGAGAACGGCCTCATAGCAACAGATTCTTCCCACATAGCCGCAGAAGGAAGCAATACTGTCAACACCTTGATTTTGGACTTCCAGCCTCTAAAACCATGAGAAAATAAATTTTCATTGTTTAAGCCAGTCCGTCTGTATTATTTTATTATAGCAGCCTTAGCAAACTATAATAGTACACATATCATACGCTACCTATTTAGCATGTACAATGCAGTGTTTTTCAGTATATCCAGAGAGTTCTGCAACCATCACCACAGTCGGTTGTAAAATATTCCTCACATCCTGAAAGCCCCATACCCATTAGCTATCACTCCCTACTCCCTGCCCCTGCACTATCACTCCCTACTCCCTGCACCAATCTATGACACCTTCTGTCTCTATGGATTTGCCTATTCTAGACATTTCATAAAAATGAAACCCTACAACATGTGGCCTTCTGTGTCTGGTTTCTTTCACATAGAGCCCACTTATTTGACTACTTTCTTACTATGCTATATTATCTTACTATCTTACCTTTTTTTGTTCATTTTAATCAATATATGACAACAAATTTCTAACAATTACTGCTAATTGAAATAAACAATAGCACTCTGAAACAGTAAATTTTCAGACAAATCACTGAAGTGTGTAAATACATGGAAGAGTGAGTGGGAATAAACTCCACTGGGTAAAATACACCAAAAGTAAAAATGCATTACATAAAAATTAATCTAGATGATATTGCAACGTTTTCCTGTGAATTACATGAATAATACTGCCTGCATTTCCAAGGACTTTAAATGCCTCCCAAACAGTTCAGTGGCCCCGTTTCTGTTCAACATATACAGATGATGTAAACTTAAAGAGAAAAAAAAACCACATTTAAAAAAGTCATTTTCCTAGAGCCTCCTGGGATAGAGAGAGAAACAAAAGACCCACTCACTTCTATTATAATAGATCCTCAGGCCTACCTCAGGCAACTCTGCCTCTGTAATACTTTTATTCTCTAAAATCTAGCACTTAAAAATTAGTGAACATCATGGCTTAGAGTGATTAAAAGTAAGGTGTTAGCTCTGTGGGTGATTTTGGACTGGAAGTGAGGCAGAAGGAAATGAATGACACCCTGATTCTCAAAATTGTTTTGCATCCCACTGAATGAGAGTTGCACCAAAGAGCATTCAAGTGTGATGATGCTGTGGTGACTCATTGAATAAGCATGCCTCTGGGGACATGAGGTGGATTATCTTGCACCTTGGAGGGGCCCTGGGACCTGGGTTGATAGGGTTTTGGGTATCTGGGATCCATCTGTGAACTAAAGTGTATTCTGCCCACAGTGTAGCAGAGTTAGATAAGAGAATTTTAAAAATTCTTTTCAGAAAGGGAAGTAGAAATATATTGGCATGTGCAAAAGAGAAGAATGGAGGGAAGGACAGGTGATTTAGAGAACTCGGCCATATTGCTTTAATTCAAATTATCTTTTTTTAAAATATGCAAATTCGAGTTTAAAAATGTATACTGAGACACTCCTTCCCCTTCAATGTGTGCCTAGCTTTGTGCTAGGTACTCAGTGTGTGTTTGCTGTGTCAAGGAGATAGCAGTGATCATAAATACCTTAAGACGGGGCCCTTGTCCCATACAGATCACCATCCACTTGAAGCCACGGTTGCACACAAATGAATCAAGGCACAAAATAGACGGTGTGTGAACCAGAAATAAATTACATAGTTCAGATTGTACTGTTATAGGACTTTAAGCCTTTGTCTTTATTTATTATTGCTTCCAGTTCTTTTCCAAACATAGATTACAATATTCTCTTAGATATGTCTCTGTTACAAAATTGTTTTCCTTAGCTTAAAAACAAATAACTGTACAGGAATAAGTTTTCATTCTATTGATGTTTGAATTTTAGGATCACCACATCTGAGTATGAAACCTGTACCTAGATTCAGGAAGCCCAGCTATGAGACTTGGTTTGGTGTGACCACGGGTGAGGCATGTAGCCAAGAGTGCTCTCATCTGATCCAGGTATACTGTCAAATGATGAGGATCAAATCCCATTAGAAAAAGTGGAGGAGAGAAAATGAAATCTCGAACACAAGATATAAAGTAAGAGAGAGATGCTATTGTCATTGTACACCCTCATACAGTTCATGTCCTAGAGCTTACAGGGAATAGATTTTGCCATTCTCAGATCATGGAAAGAGTGGCAGAGCTGTACCCTCTAAAATAGTATTAACTTTCCTAATCCTTACTCTCCAGAAAAAGTGTAACCACTTCAGCAGCCAGATCTCTATTGAACACCTATTGTATAACCCTGCCCCATGCCAGGCACCAGGCCAGAGACAAGCAGTTGAGAAAAAGTGTCCTAGAATTTGAGGATTACAAGCGAAACAAGGAAGGGAATCTTGCAAGCTGAGCAGGGGATCAGGGGAGGCTATAGGGAGGAGGCAGAGGAAATTTGACACTGACATTTGAATTGCTTAAGAATCTTTCAGCACAAAAATGACAGAAATCTGACTGGAAATAGAAATTTATTGGTTGATGAAAATTCCATGAATAGTGCTGATTTTAAGCATGTCTGAATCCAGGTGCTAAAATAACGTCCTCGTTTTTTGTCACACTTACGCACTCTGTCTCTAGCCTAGTCTCAGCACCCCTTTCCGAGGAGTTTGTTTTCTTGCACAACTCTCTCAGTATGGCAGAAAGAAGGACAATTCCAGCTCTAAGCACACACAGTTCTCACTGTTTGAGACCCCAGAGGCAAAGACATTATCCCTCTCCAGTTTCCAGCTGTCTGGTGAAATCTCGGAGGGACACCTATTGGCTCTGTATGGCTGTGAGTGCACCTTGTGGAGATAGTACCATGGACAGAGGTCCAGGGAAACACAGATATCAAATGCTGGTCCCTGAGGCCAAGAGTGGTGAGGCAGTGTGATGGGCAGTCTTCTCATTATCCATGGGATGGGGAAGAGACGACTACTTAATAGAAACAGGAGTGCTGGGTAGACACAAACAATGGCTACCTATGCATCTTAAACAACTGAAAAGAATGAATAGGCAGAGAGAAGGTGTGGAAAACTAGGAGAGTGTACTGATAATACACGAATAAAGTTGTACAGAAGCTATGTGTGTCTGAAGAGGAAAGGAGGATGTGATACAGTGTGCGCAAAACAGATTGGTTACAAAGAAAAGTCATAACAGTTCTCCTTCCTCCCACCTTCCACACCTCCTCCCTTTGCAAAGTAAACCTAGCCAGTCTTTGTGGAAGGTCTGACAAGAACAAAAACTAATCTAGTTGATCTGACATAGGATGTGATGGCCACCTTTGTGGAGTTCACAGCCTAATTGTAGAGACAAGACAGGTACACGCAGAAAGCTATCCAGTGATGATGCTAACAGGTTAACACATAACCCGGTTCAATAGTCCCAAATAAATCTTCCTTTACAATGAAGCCCCCAGCTTGAGGTTGACACTCCTCATGAAGAAAGCAGGTCCAGGGGGCTTCCTGTAGGGGTCCCCCTGGACCCAGGTTGGCCTCAGATTGTAGCTTCTTCCTCACCCCGTGAAGGTCGGATTGTAGTTCAAAAGGAATCCTGGCGACATAAATTATGTAAAACAACCACTTCAGGGTGTTAAACTGAACTGAAGTCTGAATTTAACTGCCCAGCAAATCACTGAAAAGGGACTATAGCAATATCTTTAATAGATGATATAAATACTTAGGGCATAAAACTGCCTATTCTACTTATTTCCATTACAGCAATTCCCTCCTTCTCCCAGACCTGATTAGGACAGATAAACAGGCTCTTGAGCTTCTGTTTTCTGGGTACATGCAATTTTTCTAATTTTTCTAAGCATACTACCTTTTCCCACACCACCCAAACTTATTTGTTTGGTTTTTATCAGATACTAGTACCTGGAAGACCGAGAACAGCAGTCAAGACCTGCTGTTTTGGACAGAATGCTTAGATTACTAAGGTTCGTAAATTCCTGTGTTGGCCACCATTTCAGGCTGATAAAAATCTGTCAAAATCGAGTCCAGTCCTAAATCATCCTCTATGTTCCATATCCCCACTGCCCCACCCAGTACCACCTCTTGTGATGATCTCTGAGCAGATGAATCTGTCTAACCTCCTATTCTAACCATAATGGGTAGCCTTGTGTGGTCGCTTTCCATGTCTGCGTCTTTTCGTCCAATTTGAATGAATAAAGGCTTCCCTGAATCAGAGACCACATTTTATTTTTACTCTCTATAGGGTGCAGCATGGGAGGCAGGAGACAAAATCAGCAGTGTTCTGAAGCCATGGAGATTCAGACTTGACACCAACCCTGCCATTATTCTTTCTGAGCCACCATTGCTGCTTCTGTAAAATGAGGATCATTCCACTCACCTCTTAATTTTCAGAATTAAAACAAAAAGTAAATGTTTGCTTGTTTCTTCATGTCCATTTCCTCTCCTTTTCTTTTCTTCATGCCCATTGATGCACCTTCTGGATACTTAATGATTATTGTTGACAGGTCCAGCTGTTCTTGCAAAACCTGGAGTCACACCCCACATCTTGTCTGCCTCTAAATTCTACTAGCATTTCAAAGTCCAGGTCAAGTTCTGATGTTTTTCATTCCCGAATTGTTCTAGCTTTTACTATTTTGGGTTGTCTCCAAGAGCCCTTTGTACTCTCTTATCCCAATGGAGAACTGTTTATCAAAATTTTCACATCCATTATTTTTCCTTTCTCATCAAGCTTCTCAGTGGTAGGGGGTATACTTTTTGCCTTTTCCATGTGCCTCCTTATAACTGGCAAAGTGCTGGTCCATTAGTAGAAACAAAATAAGTAGGTGTTGATCACCATCGATAAAAATAATGCCACAATCCATTATGTACCAAGTAGAACATTTTTAGTTATGATAGTGAAGACTACAAAAATGTAGTAGAAGTCAAACACCCTTCTAACATATTTTGCACAGATTATCTTATTCAAACAAAGGCCTAAGAGTGTGTGTGTGTATGTGTGTGCATGTGTGTTCATGTGTATAAAAAATACTGTTAGAAGGAGAGATAGCTAAATTGTTTGGATTTCGCTAGATAAAAGCTTTGTAGAGGAGATAAAATTTCTGAAGAAATTCAAATGGTTCTAGTGGCAAGGCTACAATTAGAAACAGCTTGCAGACTTTTGGATAATGTTATTTTCCTATAATATATGGTCTATCAATCAGCCAGAAATGTGTAAAATATGACTAATTCCTTAGAGGCCACTTCCCCAGCTTAATTATGGTGCCTCTTGAATTCTTGTGATCCCTCCCATCTGTGAACACATAGATAAGCACTTCTGTGGATACTTCTGCTTTCTTTGTGGTTTCCTGTATGTATGATTTTGTTTCTAACTAAATTTTAACTTCCTTTCAGAGAGAGACTTTTTCCATCTTCAAAAAAAACCTAATACATACCTGAGAATACAGACAGCATGCAGCACATTTTTTCATTAGACTTACTAAATTTCATCCATTCCAAATATCACCGTGAAATCCAACTACATCTCAAAAGCCCACTATCTTTCAGTGCGGAAACACGTGACAGAGTGCCAATAAAAACAGCAATTCCTTTTCTAAACTCCTCTAGGAAGTGAAACCATGTTGCACAGCAGAGCGTAACAATTTGAAATCCCGAAATACAAAGCAAGGCTGCACACCCAGAAATGAGGTTCATCCCCCACACAGCGGCATCTGGTTACTAATTCCTGTCCTTGGTTGCTCGAATACACCTTCTATTACACTAACTTAAATGAAAACCCCAAGGGGAGAATTTGGCCCTAACAATTTATCTGATGGTATGGCCATATTAGATCCTTTCAAATCCTTTAATTTGCAAAAAGTCCCAAAGTCGGTGAACCAAACATATAGCAGCTCTCTCCTCATGCTGTGTAACTTGGGTGATATTTATGGACAGGGAGAAGTTCTGTGTTCAGCAATTTCCTAATCAACTAAGAACAAATGGGGAAAGCAAATCCATGAAATAGGAAAGGGCAAGCCCACCGAGCTATGACTTAAAAGGCGGCAGAGAAATGTTAGCGCCATTACGCTGCCGAGCCTCCTGCCCCAGTCAAAATGCATCCATCAGAGACGTTACAGTAGCTAAAACTTGGGAAAATGGCCTGAGAATGTTAAAGCTAGAGCCTCCTGCCAGCCAGCGGCCCTATGGAAGAAGCCCTGCAAATCAAAGTGGGCCTGCGTCTAGCCTCAAATATCAATTACATGTCTCACTGGGTTCGTTTTTTGTTTAATGGTATATAATTCATCATTGGCTGTTTCTGGGAATCTTATAAACTCAAATCAAGCACATCCCTTTAAAATACTTACTATGTGCATGTCAATACCTGAGAGAGACACTGTAGCACCGCCCCCTCCCCCCAACCAGAAGAAGGGATGGTTCCCATGGTCAAAACATGGAATATTTCATGGCTTTTGTTTGTTGCTCATGCTTGTGCCTGTGGCTTGTCACCCTGATGGTCGTCTCTCTATCCTTCTACCATCAGTGAGTCTGCAGCTAAAATGTCCCATGCAGATAAACCATATATGGTTGCAGTCTTCCAGCAGCTCTTCCAAGACCCTAGTTGACATCATGGAATCCTCACTGTCAGGAAAGTCTTCCCTGAAATATGACTTAACTGCCTCCATGCTGAACTTTGCATTGTTGCTTCTTATCCTTTTATTCATGGGAAAAAGAATAATCTGTTTCCTTTCTATGGCTCTATTTATACTCATGGATTCAGAAGTAGAAAAGCACTTCTGAAACTATGGAATATAGCTGCAGAATTTCTCCACACAGTGAGCACAAGAAGGTAAAAAATGAGAGAATATCAGTGCTCACAGGACTGCAGAGAACAGCTCCCTCCCGGTTCAACTTCCTGCTGTTTACCACGTGGGGATTGTGCCCTAGAGGATTTGGGTCATCTGCACAATGTCCAGGTCTGCCTCCCTTGTAGCATGCGGTGGAAAAATGTTAGCCCCACACACCCTAAATTAGTTTTCTTTCCTCTTCTTCCATTTCACACGGTTTACAAAGGACTCTTAGCCAGTAAGCTAAGACCATTATGGGGTGTCTCTCACAAAAGCCAAATGCAATCCTGGAATGAAGTAAAGCTGTCAATGACCCTCTGAGATGATTTTGTTTTACTTTCTTTGAGACTTACATAAATGTATTTCAAGTTTATTTAGACTGGTTTGAAACCTAATTATTCATCTTCTTTTCTCTGACTGGCCTTTAAATCTCAACTCTAGCATCACCGTCTTTAGATTTCTCTTTTCTACTTTCTTAACTTGCTATTCTTGTGAATCAATGAATTATTTTGGTAAGTTTCAGTAGCACCAAGGTTCTTAGATTCTCTAGGGAAAGGTGGGTCTGATTTCCTACTGGCCTCAAATAATTCAACTAGGACTGGACAGTGACTCAAAACTTCCATGGCCATTGCTTGCCCACTACTTTGTATCTGTTCATTTTTGCAAAAGGTTGTGTGCAAGACAAGAGGGTTCACAGCTGAGCTAGCTTGGTGAAGCGATCAGCCAGGTTTTCTGGAACCTCTAGCCCAGAAAGCATATAGGGATGGAGCACAGTGTCTCTAGTGACTTGGATCTAAGCAGCTGTGCAGTTAAGATATAAAAGATCCTGAAGCAAGGAATAGTTGTAAACCAACATGAGTGTTTGGGACTGAATTTTTTTTTTTTTCCGGAGGAACTAAAAAGCTAGAGAGAAGCCAAGTCAATGATTCTCATTCATCAGAATATAAAGATCAATCTCATGAATTTAAAAAAAGAAGATATTGCAAAGAAAACAGGAAATAATTCTGCTTATAAGACTTTTTTTGACTTTATTAAAAGGATCTTTGTAATGGGAGAAAATGTATTATAACAAGGTATTTCAGAGAGGGAAATGGAAGCAAAGTTAGCTATGGTCACAAACTAAGGTGGAGAGAGGCTATTAAGCACTGGCCTTCATATTCATCACACACAGCTCTTCATATTCATTACAAAATCCTTCCTACCACCCCAGATTTCTTCCTCCAGATTGGCTCAGGTCTCCCAGGACCTGGAACCATGGTTGAAGGACACTTAGCCACCAGGACTAAGGATAGCAATTTGTTACTCTCCTCTGACTGTCATCTCAGACTTTCACGGCTGAAGGTTCTCACTAAAGCATGTCTGTCAAAGCATGCTAGAAGCAGAATAATGGCAGACATCTGAAAGAGTTCCAGGGGAACCACAGAAGAATTTTCTAGAACAAAGTATATATTAAAGGACTAAAAGAGACAAAAATGATCTTTTACTCCAGCAGTTAAGGGGTTGCAACGTTATAGCTGAACGTAGGTAAGGCCCAGAGACATTCACGGGGGGAAGGATAGACCAAGGACTAGAATCAGAAGGTCCTACTGCTCAGGGGGACAGAGATTTCCCACAATGCCACACTTCCCCTCCTAGTGTGTGGCGAGAAGGCCCCCCAACATTACAGAAACTTTAAAATCAATTAGTTTGTTGGCTTCTGAGAAGGTATTGTAAACTGTCCAGAGTAATAAAATCAGCAATGCACAGCATTACTTTCCTCGATGAAGAGCTTGAATAAATAAGACATTTATAAAAATGAGTGGAAAATCTGAAATGAATATACCAAAAACCATGAAAAAAAATAAGCTAAAAGAAATTGAATTTTCTTTTGAGTCTCTAAGAGAGAGGCGGCAGTTGAGGATTTTATACATAATTTATAAGGAAAATTGTCCCGTTCACTCAGGTATACACCGTATCAGTTTGTGGGAAAGATTAAGCAAGCTGTCTTTTTTTTAATTGAAATCAAATATAGGTATGGAAAAAAATGAATTCTGACTGAGGGAGAATGCAATGAGTCATGTGACATAAGGCTTTCTGGAGTTTACATGGGAGTTTTTATTTTTCTTTAAACCAAGTAACTTTGACTTTATTTATTGGTTAGTAATAGGAAAAGGCCCAAAGTAAAGTACTAGTTATTGCCAAAGCTTCCAGTTCTTATTTCTTTCCATTCTGAGGAAAGCTGGATCTTGGCATCAGTAGCACATTCCTTACTGGGTTTCTGTGACTTGAACAGCATCAGTAAAGAACTCTGGGCTGTTTATCATTGTCTCCTAAAATGTTACTATAAATAATTCAGCCCTCGGAAATCTTCACCCAGAGATAACCTTTTGAATTGCAAAGACTCCCAGATACATAATACTAATTCACACCAAGGTGTTGGTAACTTTCTCTAAGCCTCAAATTAAGAGGATTCAGGGAGGCTGGGCAAGCAAAAGGAGACAGATTTTAAAGGAAGGACTCGCTACAGTGATGTTACAATTTTGCTGCTAGGACCCCAGCATAGGTCAAGAGGGTGGTTCTCAACAACCTATATGAGCAGTACAAGTCATTCCCCATGCTCCTGTTTGCCTTGAGACCCCCTGCCATGCCTCCTCATCACTCAGAAACATCATTCTGGTACTTTCCGAGTCACTGTGAGTTCCTCTAGCAGTAGTGGCATGTGGGCATTAACCTATATGCCATGCCCATGTCCTATGTCCCCGTGCCATTGTTTTTTGGGTATTCACTGTATTCTTGCTTCGGGCCCCAGCATAACTGAAGCGTTAATGCATCTCTCTATCTTTGGACACCCTACAGCATCTGCAACAAAGCTATTTCTGCTAAGCAGGCTCAATACTAATACTAAAAAGAAAATAATAAATGAAATAAAATGATGCAGCACTTTACAGTTTCCAAAACCATTTACTTCTATAATAACTTATTTATCTAAACCAAAAAAGAAATTAGGTAAGAAGGTATGATAATACCATGTTTATAGAGAGGAGATGACCACTGAAATGACAGCCACCACTAGCTAACTCTTGTTGAAAATTACTCTATGACAGGTCCTTTTTTTTAGGAACTCATTTGAGCACATTATGATATTAACTAATTAATTATTTTAAGAGTCCTGCAAAAAAGCTACTATTATTATTCCTATTTTGTGTATGAGGAAACTACAGCTTGAAGAATTTGAGCTACTTTCTCAAGATCACACAGGCAGTAGTTGGCAGAAATTATGGTTTGAATCTAATTCTATTGAATTAAAACTCAATACTCCTAAATAATGCTACTCCAAAAAAAGTCTTAAAGCATGGAAGTTTCATTCTCAAAGTCATACTTCCTAAATGGCAGGAAGTAGGCTACTTCTGGATCTAATTCCTCACTGAATGCACTTTCAACTCTACCCTGATATTTATGGAAATGCAGGCAATTTGGCTGAGGAGCAGGAACTTATGGTAGATCTGGTCTTGTACCTAAACTTTAACAAACACTAGCTCCTCTCCTAGAAGACTCTGCTTTGCAATGGAAATTTCCTGTGGATCTATTGGATGGTTTCAAGATATTCTACCTGCTAGAAATGAAATGGATTTAATGTTCCCCATTAAGCTTATGGTAATTTTAGCCTTTCCAATTTCTGGCAGAAGAACATACAGTGTGAACACAGGGTAAATTCCAACCTAACGTTTCAGTTTTGATCCTTCTATGTTATTAGCAGAGCAAATCACTCTAGCCAAGAGCTACAGAGAACATTTTCTTCTGGTAGCTTCTTAGAATGTAACAGTGAAAGAATGTGAGCCAAGCACAGGCAGATTTTAGAGTTCTACCCCAAAGTGATTGTTCTTTTGACAAAGCAAACACATGTCAACATTAAGAAATATCATTTCCTTAATAATGATGATTACCCATCTTTATACGATGAAGAGCCCCCCCCCCAGTCATGTAATGTTATAACCTGTTCTGTGCATAGCAATGACCTCTTTGTACATTTAAACCATGATTTGATAAATACCCGTCTGTGGATTGTCCATAAAGTAGCCTGAGATTGCTCTAAAATATTAAATTCATCTTCATAGTACCAAAATGAAGAGAGGAAAGTAGAAAATACTTAATTTCACCTAAATATCTTGACCCCCTGGTCAAGTACTAAATTTGGAATGATGAGTGTAGTGGTGCCATGTAAATTCACCTACAGAGTTGGCTATTTTTCCTTAGATGAAATACAGTGTTTGTCTATAGTTTTCTGTCAATAACATTATTCAATGAAATTCTAAAAAAAAAAAAAAAAAACACAGAGAGTTCTTAACAGATGTGATGGCAGTGGTTCTCCAGGGCCCAAGAATGTTTTTCAAAGAGTGACTCTAAAATCATCACTGGGAGAATCTCCTGGCAGTGAGTGAGGAAAGGGAGAAATCCTTGCTAAAAACAGAATTCCAGGCTCTAACTCAGACTACTGAATAAACCTTTAAAGGGACACCCTTAAAGGGTGTCAGCATTTCTAAAAGATTCCAGAACAGATTGTTTCATATTAAAGTTTGAGAATCCCTGGCACAGAGAAGTGAGAGAGAGAGAGAGAGGAGGCTGCCATAGCCACAGTAGAGTAGGCTAAGGAAAGTCCTCCTCCTAATAGCAATTCCTAAATTGCTTTGGCTCTCAGGTAACAGAGATGGCGAGGAGCCTGGAGAGAGAGCCCTACAAAAAAGGTGAGGTCCTCTCAGAGTGGAAGAATGATGGGCCAGTGAAGCCTGTGTCACTGGGGGCAGGGGTCATGGAAGAAGAGAAACAGAAGAGCAGGGTTAGACCCTCTGCTCAGCTCTCCCTTTCCTGGGATTGCTTTCCAGGGAAGAGGTGAGGTACTTGATTCCAAGGGAATGATTTTGAGGTCAGGCAACTTCTTCCCTGACCTATATTTGAAGCTCTCAAGGGAGATCACCTACCAGGTTTCCCTAATAACCCATGATGGTCATCACCAGAAGAACTCGGCCACACTGTGGTCAGAGAGAGAGAGGCCTGTGGACTGGTGCCTTGAGTTTCCTCTCTGTCTGTGATGGGGACACAGAGGACAACTGAATTGAGAGCAGTGGCCTTGCCCTAAGCCCATCCTAACTTGTGGCATCCTCTCCTACCCTTGCAGCTGAGGCCAGGATTGGCTTACATGAGATGATGTCTATGAAGCCTCTATTATTGCACTAATTCGAAAGGTAGCTAATGGCACAAAGCAAGTACAAGTGGTTTAAGAATCTGCACACTGAACAAATGAAATATATAAAATTAAGAGAAAAATTGTGGTTCCAAAAATTTTTTTAATTGCATGGTAAGCTATTGGGTTTACAGTGGTTTTGAATTGAGCTCCATATGCCCTAGCAGTTTCTCTGAGTCCCCCTCTCCTACCACACTCTTGTCCACTGCGAGGAGATAAGGCTCTAGGAGACAGAGTTCTAATGGTCCACCTCACCTTCACTTTGCCATAGTACCACCGATTCTGATTCATACTATCATTTGTTTGATCAAAGACTTTCTCAACCAAGGAAGTGTATGAAAAATATTGTTCTTGAAGAGAAAAATTAAGTCACCAAGACTCCAGAAAGAAATTAGTAATATTTTGAGATATATCATGAACTTAATTAAGCAGGCTTAAAATCCAAAACTATTATCAACCTTACACACAAGTTCCTTGTTATTTTAATATTTTACTATTAATATTAATTATATTAATATTACTATTTTACTATTATTTTTATTATTTTACTAATAAAAGGAATTGGAATCTCAAACCGTGCTTAGACTACATGCAATAGTTTATAATGTTTGCAGCCCTGATCTGTCTCCAATAAAGAACAGGACACTAAACTCCAAGAGTTTACAATAAAACCCATTGAATCCCTGGGTTCCCTAAGCACTGCCTTGTCACAAGCACAATGAATTGCCTCACAAAGCACTAATACTTTGAATTACTGTCAGCATCAATTCTTATCTGCTAGAAACTGATAAAACAATCAATAGCCTTTTTTGTGTATTTGTTTCCAAGGAGATAATGATGTGCTCAGGGTTATTGGGAAGGTTTGCTAGTCTCCAGGGAAGAGCAAGGATTACGAGACAAAAGCCTTGAGAACAACCACCGGCTGTGCTTGGTGTTCTTAGATAAATTTCTTACTTTTTGTCCAAAAGTTTCCCATCTGTAAAATGGGAAGGATAATAGCTGGCCCATCCCCCCAACAGAGAAATAGGTTAACTATAAAATCCTAGAGTTGTAGAGGACAGAAGAGTTCCTAATCTCTTAGATACCATTGCTGTGAACTCAAATTAGGATAAACATTAGATTTTCATTGCTCTCCACCACTGCATGTCATTGTTATCCACTTACTTGTCTCTTGACAGGTAGAAATAGGGCTCTCTTGAGATTCAGGGCAATATCTTAACTGTCTTAATCATCTTTGTCTCCACAGCACCAACATAGTATCTGCATATCCTAGAGAATCATTTATTATTAACAGTTTATTAAATGAATGAAAGAATAAAATAAACTAGTGAATAAAAAGGTTAACAAATAAAAGTGTTCTGCCATTTAAATTTCCACTCCCAAATCAAGAGTCCTTTATAAAATATCCTTTATAAAATATTAGGGACCCCACAAGAGGGTCCCTAATCCTTGAAACATTGCACTAAGGAAAATGACCAGGATGGTTGGGGCATGTAGGAACAATGCCACAAGGCACAACATTCTATTGTTAATAGATCCAAAACTGCACATACTTATTATTGGTAGTCATGTCATATTGTCATACTAAGATTAGGTTCAACCAGCAGTCTTGAATATTTTCTACATACTATGGATTCAAATCAGTGGAATTCCAGGTACTTTTTGAGTTCAGAAGCAGAAATGTCCATGAAACCCTGACAAATATTGGCATGTCAACTTAGACCCATATTTAATTTATATTGATGTGTAATATAAATACACAAAAGTGAAAAATCAATTGTCCAACTTGATGAGTTTTCAATAGAACAACCCTTGTAACTAGCACTCAAATAAAAGAAATGAAAAATAAAACATTACCAGTACTCCACAGGCTCCTGTTTGTGTTCTTTTCCTGTCATTACTCCAGCAAGGGCGACCACCATTCTGACTCCTAACATCCTGCATTAGTTTAGCAAGTTTTCAAACATTGTATCCATGTGATATGACTGAATGAACTATGTTGTTTTCTTTCTTTCCCTTAACATTTGTTCATTCTCGTTGGTGATATAGTATTCCATTGTGTGAATACCCCACAATGTATTTAGCCATGCTACTGTTGATGAACATTTGGGTCAGTTCTCATTTGGGGCCATTAGCAATAGCGCTGATGTGAACAATTCATGCATGTATAGCTTTCTGTTACAACCAATAAAAGCCTTTGTGAATCATGAATCTATCTCAGTCCTATCAGCTCACCTCCTAACATTTCTACATCTGTCCACCTCTGTCTTCTCTATTCCCAAACTTGGTCTCTGCCACTTTGCTTCTGATGTGAAAGATGGCAATGAATCCTGACCTACCTCTGCTTTCGGAATCCAGGATCCACACATCAGAAATCATTGTCTTTTTAAAAATGTAAATAAGATCATACCTCACAACAGCTTAAAATTCACCAGTGGTTTATATATATTTGATTAAAATAAAATAAACACTCCCTACCATGTTCTACGAAGCCCTGTCATAATGGCCTGTGCCTACATCTCTGCACTGATTCTGAACTGTAAGATACTGGGCTATAAGGACAATAGACACCTTCCAGCTTCTGTTTACTGCTTGTTTGGTAACTGCAAGGCATTGTGAGTATATCATGGGATGCAGAGGAAAAAGACAAAGAGAGCGGAAACCTGAGTCTCTCAGCTAGGACCCAGAACAGGTTAGGGCCTATCAGGGGCAGGCTGAAGTAAAAATCACTGTGGGGGCGGATGCATGACCAGTGTGTAAACAACTAAGTTATAAAAAGGGGACTAACACACAAAGGAGGGTCCCTGGCCGGAGAAGAGGCCACTGCGCTGGCACTCTGGGGGCTCGGACCCTAGCTCGAGCTAGACAATAAAACTCCTTTTGATAATTACAGCCTCGGTGACTCTGTCTCTCTGTCCTGCGGCCTTGTGAATCTCGAATATAACAGAATCATTCTTTCTCTCCTGCTCACTCTGCTACAGCCACATGCTAAGCATGTTCCTTCTTTCTATAACGCACCTGCCCCAGGATCTTCACATAACAAGATCCTTTTCTTTATCTAGGGCTCCTATCAATATTATATCCTTATAGAGATCTTCCCTGACCACGCCCCCTATCTCAAATAGCACTTCCCTCTAGGTCATTTCCCATCTGGTTAAATGGAGCTCATTCCACTGTCTAATGTTTCTGTTATCTATTTTCTTACTTACTGACTCTCTTATTGTTTATAACAGTTTTATTGAGATGTAATTTACATACCATAAAATTCACCCTTTTAAAGTGTTCAATTCAGTGGTTTTTAGTAGATTCACAAAGTTGTACGAGTATCACCGCTATCTAATTTGAGAACATTTCTATCTCCCCAAAAGAAACTCTGTAGCCATTAGCTGTCACTCCCCATTCTCCTTCCCCACAGCCCCTGGGAACCACTAACCTACTTTCTGTCCCTATGGATTTGACTATTGTGGACATTTAATATAAACAGAATCATATGATATGTGCCTTGGTGGCTGACTTCTTTCATGTAGCATAATGTGTTCAAGGTTCAATAAGTTGTAGCCCATATAAGTATTACATTTTTTCCCTTTTCCCAATAATATTCCATTGTATAGATATATCACATTTTGTTCATCCATTTATCAGCAAATGGCCAGTTGGGCTATTTCCTTTTTCCAGCTATTCTACATAATGCTGCCATGAACGTTTTTGTATACATTTTTCTATATATGTATGTTTCAGCTTGTCTTGGGTATATACACAGAAATGGATGACTGTCTTTTGATATTAGGATGTCATCTCATCTCTGTGGGAGCAAACACTGCTGGCACCAGCACAACGTAGGCACCCACCCCAGTTTTGTTCAATTAGTTAACCTAAGATTTCAAAGCAGTGTTACCAGAACCGATTACCTTTTATAGTTTATCTTAAAACCCTGGCAACGCTTAGGCCTCAACTGCGCTCTCCCCCAAAACAAAATCAATGGAAAGGTGGTTTTTCATACTAGTTTTCACATTAAAGAGCACATACTGAGAATCTTGTGTTGATAGGGATATTTGAACTTAAATGCACAGTAGAATTTGGAGAAGGGAACAGAGTCATGGATAGAATATGAATACAAAAGAAGAGAATTAAACTATGGCCACTTCTACAGATGAATCAGCTTACAAGGACCCTGATAAGGATTCTCTGAGACCAGATGAAGAAATTAACTCTAGGCTGAGCAAGTCATGTCCTTATGCTGAAACAGTTGAGAAAATAAACGTAGCAAATGACTTTAAATATTTGGGGCTGCTGTTTACATCAAAACTGGAGTCAAGTGTTTTTATATTCATAGCTGTGGGAATTTATCTCAAAATCCTCTTAGAATCACATTTATCTCTCAGCAAGGTTGTTTAAGACCATCAAAGCACAAGAATTGCCCCAGTGGAACCAGACCAATGGTCCATCCAGCCTGAGATCTTGCCTCTGAGAGTAACCAGTGTGGAATAGTATTAAAAAAAAAAAAAAAAAAGCCAAAAGTCCTTGCTGAAATGCACCTAATTGTGCAATGCCAGAGCAGGGGGCTTGGAGCAATCTCTTCTGAGCCCAGCTGGTGACCAACTTCTGCCCTGAAGCAGGAGGCCTGACGGCCCTTGCAAGACTTACCCTTGCAAGTGTAACTGCAGCTCCATTTCAGAGCATGATTTCCTTCCCCTGGTGTCTTTAGAAAAGAAGGTTGGATATTTACCACCCAACAAGTTTACCACTATCACATTATGGTGAGCCATTAGAGTTAATCCATTAGCAAAGGGGAAAAGATCTTCAAGGGACTTGGGAGTTTAAGTTGAAAATCGAGATAATTTGCTGTCATTTCCTCCAAAATATTTATTTTATTCTTAGGCTGTCTTTGTTGTTTTATTGTTTGTTTGTTTGTTTGTTTTTGTTAAAGAGAAATACTCTGCATTCTGCCTGGCTTGGATATGTTCCCTTAAACAAAGCTGATTTCCTTAGCTAA
Source organism: Microcebus murinus (assembly GCF_040939455.1). Taxonomy (NCBI): domain Eukaryota; kingdom Metazoa; phylum Chordata; class Mammalia; order Primates; family Cheirogaleidae; genus Microcebus; species Microcebus murinus. The sequence goes on along the minus strand of NC_134120.1, from coordinate 29,412,627 downwards.
CTGTCTTTGTGCATCATAAACAGGCCAACCAGAAACATACACAAAGTAGTTAAGATTTTGAGCAGAATGGTCCCTCTGTAGCTTCCCAGCTAATACAGTGTCTGTATTTCTAGTGTCTTGATAAAAGAAAAGCAAATTATTCATTCATTTATTCTGTCATTAAAAATTTAGCACAAAGAGCTAGGCTAGACCCTGGGAATACACTGGCGAAAAAAAACAGATACCATGCTTGTGGTTATAGGGTTTCTAATCTAGTGTGGTGACCTGAAAAGGAAATGTGAAGGGACAAATGAAAAAAAAAAATATATATATATATATATTCCCTTATACAATTGTACTAATTAGAACCAAGGAAGATGTTGAAACAAAAACTGATTTGGCAGTCAGGTGAGGGATTGTTTAACTTACTTTAGAGGTTTAAACAGGAATAAATGCAATAAAGAGAAAGAGGTGTGCTCCACCAGAGAGAAGTATGGGCCAAGGCTTTGAGGTAGCAATGAGGTCAGCATGCTCCAGAACCAAGCAATCACCCATCTGATAAGGGTGTAGTCTTTAAGGAAGCAATGTGATATGAGAGGAGGTTTAAATTAAGTGACTTAGGCCAGGCCTATCATGCATAGCCTTATATGTCATAGAAGAAACTTTGAATTTCATGCAATGGAAATGTTTAACTCTTTTTTTTTTTATTCTTCTTTAAGAGATTAAGTCTCATTCTGTCACTCAGCGTGGAGTTCAGTGGTGCAATTGTAGCTCACTGCAGCCTGGAACTCCTGGGCTCAGACAACCCTCCTGCCTCAGCATCTCAGGTAGATGGGACTACAGGTATGTGCCATCACACACAGTTAATTTTTTTTTTTTTTTTCATTTTTTGTAGAGATGAGGTCTTGCTATGGTCTCAAACTTCTGACCTCAAGTGATCTTCCTGCCTTGGCCTCCCAAAGTTCTGGGATTACAGGCATGAGCCACTGTACCTGGCCTGGAAATGTCGAACTGTTGAGGTCATTATCTAAACAGTTGACAGTTATTAAATAAATCTCTATAATACAGGCAGGTTTCTCTGGGACTAGCTGACCAGGCTGGGTGGAGCTGGGCAGCAAACAAACTATGCATTTGACCCTCTGAAACTCTCTGGCTGTGGTCACACTAGGGAATGGCCACAGGGGTAAGATGAAAACTGCTGATTCCATACAGCTCCTTTTTCTGGGATCATGACCTTTTACATGGCTTTATATACCTCCCTTCTGCTTAACCTGAGCCCCAAACTTTATTAATATTTCTGTTGGATCTTGTATTTCATTCTTTTGGTCTAATGTTTTAGCAAGGGTACTCCTTCCCTGAAACCCTTCCCATGATTATTAGCCACTTAACACAGGGCATCTGATCCTGATGGGTAAACCCTTCTGACCCCCTGAAATCTGACACTTGACACCATGCGGAAAATACCATTTCAAGCTTTGGACTTGGTAGAGAAATAGAAGTGTTGCATTGAGATGGAGCCCAGGGTGGACTGGAGATAATGATAAAGGAAAAAACTTCAGAGGCCATGAGTTTGGCTACCAAACAGCATGACAAAACCATAACAGCATGCATGAACTCAGTGCTTACTAAAGGCCATACCCTACGCCCCACACTTTATGTGCATTAACTTATTGAATGCTTCCTGAAATTCTATGAGAAACTTTTCAATCCATTTTTTATACAAGAGAGAACTGAGGCACAGAGACAAGATGTGGCACGTTCAAGGTAGGAAGACGGTGGAGCCACGATTTGTCCCCAAAAGGTCTGACACTAGAGCCAGTGTTTGCATCCCAAGCTGTAGGGAAAGAGGAAGTTGGAAGATTTCAGTTCCAAGGGCAGTGCTGTTGCTGACTCACAGTCATGATGTGACTACTGTGTTATGTATTCCACAGGTCCAGATAAAGAACACCAAAAATTTCACCCATCTCTACTACCCAAAGACCCGAGAACGTTTACTCACAGTACTTACTGGGCACCCATTAGAAACCATGGTTTTCTCTACGTGTTTGGAAGGGAAAACAAAGTCACATAGTAACATCTACAAATCAGGTATCTAGTGAGCATCTGCATGATGCAAAACACTTCTCTAGACACAGGGACAGAGAGACATATCAGTGACTTATGTGACACTCCCTGTCCCCCAAATGACTTGCAAAGTAATTGGTATAGCTAATGACATAAAGCAGGATGAAGATGCAAACAAGATGAGCTATGGAAGATCAAAGACAGAAATTAATGCTACATGGGACAGGCAGTAGAAATAGGAAGAAGGCTGGGTCTGGAAAAAATTAACAGGTCTCAAACAAGTGGGAGAAAAGTAAATTCTAACTGCTGAGTGAAAAAAATATATACATATGCTTATGTTCAGATGGCTGTTATTTAGGTGACTGAAATCCAGAAAATAAATCAAAGTACACACACATGCCCAGACACAAACACACACACACACACACACACACACACACACACACACAGAGCAACCCGTGTTGTCTTATTTGTCATTTTTATTATTGGGCTCTGTCCCATTGCGTACAAATGTACATAGTAGGGCTTAAGGCTTGGGAGTGGAGGCAGGAAGTAGAGGGAGGTAAAACCACTCTATGGTTTGGACATTATGGCCATTGTCTTTCACTTCACCAGAGGTGCCTCAAAATCACCTAAGGAGCTTTTTCAAAATGTAGCTTCTTGTGCTCTACCCCAAGCTAGACAAGATGAGTCTAGGCATGCAAAATAGGTTTCTAGAAGATTCCAACAACCACTGCTCTGTGGAAGTACTGCTGTGTGGAACAACAATGAAATATGTGCCACAGTAGCCTAAACACCCCCAAGATAAGAAATCAGAACTTGTACTCACAGGAATGTCTCTTAAACAAGCATTGATTATAAGCAAGTAGCATTTAGGAACTGGACTCGAAAAGTTCACAGAGGAAGAGAAAGCCAGAGACTATAGAAGATCATATTCTCACTATCTTTCTGTTCTTCAGTATAAAACACAAAGACCAAATACAATTTATTCACATAGATAGTATATTTCAGGCATCGAATTCCATGTGTTTTTGGTGGGGAATCAATTCCTGGTCCAATCATACAAAATACTACAACAGAAGTCTGGGAAATATAAGGAGAAAAACAGATTTTCTGCCTTAAAGAAACTTATAAATGGGAGAGAAAATTTGAATATATGAAATATTTAAATAATAATATAGAAGATTTAGTGACAAAATGAATGGTTACAAGTAAAATTTACTCTAGAGCAAAAGATCATACTAGCCTATAGATCTCACCCCGCAAGTATGTTTTGTTTAGTCTGCATGGTGTTTAAATGTGTCTCCTTTAAAAATTGGGAGATTTCATATACTGATCAAGATTTTTAACTTCTCTTGAAAACACTGGAAGCTCTGGCCTCACTCTGGGATCTGCCAGGGTGCCTGGGGGCAGAGAGGCTGACTGGTGGTGGCTTCTCATTAGCCACGCCTCCGGCTTCCTGTTGGCCATAATCCCTACTACTTCCTTGTGCTGCCTGATCCCACCTTCCTAACTCATTCCTGTTGCTTGCCTGGCCTCTTTGTGTCTGAGTTCTCAGCTACACAAATTGAGAAGAAAGGGAAGGCATTATGTGTTAGAATGTTGAATTCCTGGAGGACAGAGATCTAGGTCTTGAAAGAGAATATGGCATTGTGTATCAGGACTTTTGATCAATGTGAAGAAATAGACTTTAAAATCCCCATCCTCAAATAAGAAAATGTTTCTTTCACCTATCCTATTTCCTCTTGAAGTCAATGTCAAGCAGGATTCATTTATAGTCATTAAAGAATGCGACCATCTATCTCTTTTCAGAACTTGTAACTTTAACAATTCAGGAAAGAAGTAGCAATGCTTGGGGAAATGTGTTCTTGGCTTTGCCATGCTCTAAACATTTGCATAATAGTGAGGGGTGCAGGCATTTTTGAAAAGAAATGGCATTCACCCATCCAGAGAGTGAACAGCTGAGTAGAAAATGCTAATTCTGAGACCTGGTGCCTGGGAGACATTGAAATTCACAGTGGGAAGAGTGGCCAGCAGGTGCATGCCCCTCTGTTAAGCTCTAGGAAAAGAACTGGGGAACAGGAAGCCCTCGTAGGTTTCGAACTCTAAGACATAACTACTCGATTTGCTTTTGACAAAGTGCAATCTAATTGTAATCCGATGACCTCAAAGGGGACTCTTCAATGATTAAATTCAAGAGTCAAGAACCATGTACCTACTTTTTCCTTTTGATTTCCAAACCATAAAACTTAATGAGGTATATTCAAGGCCTTATGGAGGATTGGAGTTACCAAAAAAAAAAAAAAACCTTAAAAATAAAGAAAAAAAGCCCAGATGGTCTGATTCAGATTTTTTAAAGTTGGCTCCAGTCTGCATTGCTGAGGCCCCAGCCATTATTATTTAATCTCTCATTGACAAGGGGAAGCTTCCCTGCAGACTGGGATTTGGGACTTGTTATCTCCATTTTAGTGGCCTCTTTGCCAAGAATAGCAGGGCCGATAAAACACAGACTTCAGTCAGCAGGGAAAGAGGAATGGACACTGAGGCCCTAGGGACAGCAGAGAGCAGCTGCTCACATTCCCAATGGAGGCAGGGGAGGTTGCTTATGTAGTAGTCTGCAGTGAAACAAATGAAAGGAAAGAAGTGGTGTGGTGTGGTGCAGGAGAAAGAAGGTAAGAACGAAAAGAGAGAGTGAGAAAGGGAAAGCTAGAGAGACAAAGAAAAGAAAAGGAAGGAATGAGGCAGTGGGGGAAGGGAAAGAAAGTCTAAGGAAGGAAGGAGAGGAAAAGGAGGAGGGGAGGGAAAGGAAGATAATTTTACAAATAGAGCATAATTCTTTCTATTTCAGGGTTTTGAGCTGCCTTTCTCAAAAAGCAAAAGTTTCAAGCAACACTGGGAGACAATTCTTTCTCACTTTTCCCTGTGATGTTTACGAAGGAAATTGGAGGAGTTTCCTGTTACCTTTAGAATAAAGTACAAAATCTCAATGAGATTTATGAGTTTCTGTAAAATTTATTGCTAGCCAATATCCTCAGACCAGTGGCACACCTGCAGTACATACCACGCCTGTGTGAACCCCAACCTCTAAAATTCCATTAGTTTCTCAAATGAAATCGGCCCATTGTCACCTGTCTGTTTTATTCAGAAGTTTTCTCTGCCCCAAGCTTAGCCTTCTTTTTTTTGCCAATGTGACTGACAAGCATTCAGCCTCAGGTTGTGGGTTGCTTCTGAACGACTGAAGAGGGAAGGTAGGCAGCAGACACTCTGGCCTTCTTCTGAAAATGTCTACAGATACAAGCCTTATCTTTGGATGTGAAGAGCATGATTCGGGAGCCAGAGAATTAAGGAAAAGGCCAGGAAGTGGTGGTGGGAGGACTGTTTGGGTAGGATGTTTCTGGAACCATCTCGGAAATCCAGAACAATCCAGAACAATCTATGAAATCAAGGCAGGTCCAGAAGGAGAGAACATGACAACCATGCATAGCCATTACTGACTCTGCTCCTACATGCCAACATTCCCCCACCGACCAGAGATGAAATTGTATGACAGCCACTTGTGTGATGGTGACAGAAGGTAGCCATAAAAATTGATTTTCTGTGCTCAACCAGACATTCTACAAGACTATCCCTATTACTCTGTTGGCTGCTTACTCAGTACCCTTTGCACTTTCCCAAGACAGTGAATCAACGATATTCTCCTGGTCAGATGGTTCCTGTGAATCACCCACTGGAGGGTGCACAGTGAGTTCTAATTTGGCTCCTTGCAATCTCTAAGAGATGTCCCTTAAGCCCTCAAACACCTGGAACCATCTATCTAGTAGAAACTTCGAATGTATATTCAACCTTACCTCACAATCTCACTGGATTTCTCTACAATGCTCACTCTTCATTCTCATCAAAGATTATCTTATATATCTCTCTTTTTTTTAACCTTTTTTTTTTTATTTTATTTTTTTTTTTAATACAGGTAAAACATAGGAGAGAATTAACCTTTTTTTTAGCCTTACCACTTTCAGCTTATAATATTTCCTATATTTTATTGATTAAATCAGGAGCTATCAGACTGTAATTTCTATGTGTTCCCATGTCCAACTTCCTTAACCTACCTATAGAAATATCCTTTTTCTCGTTTTTTCCTACTGACTCGAGTGATTAAGCATCGTTCCTTTATCAAAGGGACTCTCCACATTGTGTTCTGCATCACAAATCCCATCACCTTCCCCAGGGCTTTGATTTCTCTCCTACATCATCAGCTTCTCTGTTTCAGTCAAATTGTTCACATTTGCATATAAACATAATGGCTCTTACATCTCAAAATAAAAATAAAAGAAAATAAAATCAGCCTCCCATGACTTTATAGTTTTCTGTCAGCTATAGTACAATTTCTTTGCTTTCCTTCTCAGCCAAACCTGTGAACAGAATTGTCTGACACACTGTCTCTACTTCTTTAGCTCTTTTTCATTTTCTAATCCACTCCAGTTTGACTTCTCTCCCATCATTTCACTGAAACTGCTCCTCACTGCAGCAGCACTGAGCACAGCTCCCATTCTCCTATCTTTTCTATTCTCACCTGTAAGTTACCATCCTCCCTATATTTCTTCCTCCTCCCTGGCTGCTCCTTCTCAGTCTTTTTTCAGGTTCATCCTCTTCTCCCTGATAGCTGAATGCTGGAGTTCTTTTGGGGCTCCCCTGCCGCCACCCCACTTCTCTATTTTTTTCCAGATCCCCTTACATTATTCTCACATTTACTGGGTATTTATATATTGATACTTCCCAAATTTATATCCTCAGTATGGGACTTCTCTGACCCATATATTCAACTGTGTACTCAAAGTGCTCGAAACAGAATTCTTGATTTTATCCCAAAATCTGTTCTTCCCTCACTCAGTCTTTCCCATCTCAGTAAATGGCACCACTATCCACACATTTTCTTAAGTCAGAAACTTTAGAGTGTGGCATTCCATATCCCACCCACACCAAATCTATTACATGTCTGCTCTATCAACCAGCCCTGGCCTTTCTACCACCAAACTGTATGACAAATCCTTTTAACTCTGCTCATTCCCTCAACCCACATCCTTATCCTAGACACCATCACTTCTCCCCAAGGTACTGTAAGAACCATCTCACGGGTCTTTCAATTTCTTTGCTGTACTCCAAATCCACCCTTCTCCACACAGCATCAAAGTCACCTTTTTTCATAGTGATTGTATTATGTCACTCCCCAGATCAGGTTTCAATAATGTCTCATTTCACTTTGAGTAAAAGGCAAATCCCCCACTAGGGCCCACACTGCCTTTCTTCTTGTCTCAGTAGCATTTCATGCACCATCCACTTTCTTACAGTGCTTCATCCATTAAGCCCTCCTTCCAGTTTCTCAAACACTCAAATTTCTTACCTAAGATCTCCACATCTGCCAGTCTCTCAACCAGATGTTCTCTGTCTGGTTACCTCTTCTCATCATCAGCTTTAATTATCACCTCCTTGGAGGCCTTCCTTCATCACCATATACAGCATAATATTAATAGTTAACATGTATTATACATTGTGCAATCAATACTCAGCTAAGTATTTTAAATGGATTACCTTATTTAATATTTTTAACAAACCTATGAGTAACACACTACATGAAAAAAATTAAAGCACAGAGACTTGCAATAACTTATTTGAGGACAATATGGTTTATAAACAAAGGCTGTAGGATTCAAAATTAGACAGTATAACTCCAGAACAAAAATCTTAACCACTACAGTGTATCATGTTTCCTCCTATTGCCCACACTTTATAACGTGTAATTACATATTCATTCATTTGCCATATTTATTCCTATAACTAAACTCTATAAGGGCCTACTATGTTTCAGGACCTGTCCTAGGTATAAAAGGCAAGATCTCCCACCTTGTGGGACTTGTGTCCAAGTGGAGATGACTGACAGAAGCCAAGGCAACAAATCTGCATACAAGGCCAGGAACGTGCCTCAGCCCCATGTGCCTGCTATATCATACCTGGTACATGATAGGTGTTTAATGATGTTTTTTGATAAAAAATGTGTTCTGAAGAATTTCTTGTCTGATTTAACAGCAAGAAGAGTATATTAGTTTCCTGTGTCTGCCCTAATAAATTACCACAAGGTAAGTGACTTAAAACAGAACTGTATTCTGTCAAAGTTCTGGAGGCATGAAACCCAATGTCAAGGTGTCAGTCACATGGCTGCAGTTCCTCCAGAGGCACTAAGGAAGAATCCAGTCCCTGCCTCTTCCAGCTTTTGGTGACTATCTGCATTCTTTGGATTGTGACCACATCTCTCCTTGCTCCTTCTTCACATCACCTTCTCCTCTGTGTGTCTGTTTTATCTTCTTTCCCCTTTTTCTTAGAAGGACACTTTTGATGTCATTACGGTAATTCAGGTAAAATTTTCATCGCAATACCTTAACTTATTTATATTTTTTTGGTCATATAAGGAATTATTCACAGGGTCTGGGGGTGAGGATATGGATACAACCTTTTTGGGGCAACCATTCAGCCCAGAAGAAAGTGTAGGTCCATCTGCCCTTATAAAGGATTATCACTCAGTGAGGGACAACATCTCTGTTTTCTCAATGGTCTGTGTTGTTAGCAATAAGTACAGATCTTACCAAAATCCAGATTTACCTTTGAAGCTGTTAGAGAAGTGGCTCTTAAATGCCAATGTATTTAAGAATCATTTAGGAACTCATTTAAAGTCTTGATCGGTGGACTTATCAGCCGTAGATTCAAACTCCATAGTTGGCTGTTTGGTGTCGGATACCTACATTATAATGAACACGCAGATGACTCTGATCCAAGTGACAGAGGACCACCCTGCATGGATAGTGCACAAAAGAAAAATTTAAGATAGAATCAGATAGAGATTTCTAGAAATGATGTCAAGTTTTTTGCTCTAAGATCAATAGTTCCTAAATTTTCTAGGTTGTGTTTTGGGAAACAAAGACTAGATACTGAGCAGAATCAGAAACAACTCTCATCTTTCAGGCACCCACAGCACTCTTTCTTTTGGGGACACACTGAAGGCTAGTTCTATATTTTCTAGAGAACAACCAATGAGAATGAATTCTTCTCAACTTACTGTAAGGCATCTCATAGGAACTTTTAAATAAAGATTCACATATAATATAGATGGGCACAGCTTCTAAGAACTATAATGATACATTTTGTGCCAATAGGTCAAAAGAATATTATCTGAAGCATTCAACCAAATAAATTCTTTTATTTGGTTATATAAGTGGACACAGTCTCAAATGCTTTTTGAAGTACCTAACTGTCTTCACGAGATTTACACTGGCCCTCTAAAGCCACGGAAAACATTATCTTAACAATTTTTCTGGAAATAACAACCTCCTCTTTCCATGAAAATTTAAATGGTGGTATGAGCCTGTCTAACACAAGGCACTTACTTACGGGCCTAGCATCTTTAAGGGGTATTGTGTGCCTACTTTCATAAAGGAAAGATGTGAATTTGAAAAATTAAAACCGTATAAAATGAGGCAATCAGGTTTTTTTTATTTGTTGTTTTTTTATAATTACAGACAAATTAGGGACTAACTAGATTGGAAGAAAAATTTTTCAAGTAGTTAAATCTCCCCAAAGATGTAAGAATTTTATTCAACCTAAAGATTGCTTTCCAAATTGTTCATCTGTTTTTCTAGCCCCTCCAGTGGTGCCATGACTCACAGGCTCCAGTTCAGGTGATCATGAAGAGTCAATAACAAACCACAGTAAATTGGAAGAGCATGTATTTCAGTCACTTCATTGAGCTCAGGTGAAGTTGTGTCTGCAGAGACAGAGATATGTTCCCCTATGTGATAGAGTGAGTCAATGTATTGCGTACGCTTTTTTGTAAGTATTCCATAACCCAAATTCCTGTATGGAAATTTACATTTACATCCAGCTGGATAAGCAGTTTACTAAATGGTGCTTGAAGAGATCTATTGGTCACCTGCCCTTCTCCCCTGGCAAAGGCATGGAAGAGCTTCCTCCATTTCCCTCCACCACCTCCCCTCAAGAATAGCCCTGCTTATATATGATGACCTTCTGTAAATTATTTCTCTTTTACAATTCTAAATGGGCATTTTGACTTGATTTATTCTGGGTGCAAATATGGCAAGAGACACATAGAATTTACTTTGGCACCAACATATCCCTCTAAGAGTGCATTCACTCATTTACTTAGCAAGTGTTTATGAAGATCTAACATCTGTCAGGCACACAATTGCGTCATGATTTGTTTTCAAATAAATTGTAAGCCAAAGAGATTATTTTCTTGACTGTACATTTATGTATTTATATTTGTATTAATAGATAAGAATTTAAAACCTAGTATTAACTATCAAGTGTATAGATGAAGTATATGTTCACGTAATTATTCAAAAGCTAAATATTAGTGTCTTTAATTAAGACTGTCTGCCTTGACAATCGACATCAGAAAATGAAAATGTGGTTTTATGGTCACTTATGGAAAAAGTCATACTTTTGCATTTTAGTATTCCACCCATAAAACCAAATTAGCAAATGTTGCCATGTGTTAGTAACACTATTTCAGTAAGACCGCAGACGTTAGTTAAACAAATATTTAAATTTCAGCATAGAGGTATAGATCGCTAATTTTTCATGCTGTAGACAGTATGGTATTTGGTGATTAACTGTTCTCTCTCCTTCTCTCTCTCTCTTTCTCCCTTCCTCCCTCCCTCTCTGTCTCTGTCTCTGTCTCTCTCTCTCTCTCTCTCTCTCACACACACACACACACACACACGCACATTTGCTTATTATTTTCCCACAGATAACCAGAGGACAGATATTTGCCGTCAAGATAGCTCGGGCCTTCAGTAGCTCAGCAAGGCAGTTTGCGTGATGCCTGTGATTCCATTTGTCACAGGAGCCTTTATGAGGGAACAGAAGATATAACTTTGCCTCATTTTTCATTTCCTGTTATCTCTCAGATTTTAGTCTTCAGCTGCTCTATTTTCCTGTACCTCAACTGGAGCCGACGTTATCAGAGCACCACCTGCTACCACCGCTGCAGCTGAGGCTCTGTCAGCAGTTCCAGAGCAGCTGGGAAGCTCCCCCTGGGCCAGAACAAACCAAGTCCACGGTGAGGTCTACATATGCAGAGCAAAGTGAAGACACTCCACTATTAACTAAATAATTCCAAGGGAGGAACATTCTTGGATTTGCAAAGTGCTTTAAATTTTGCAGAGCACTTTCTCACCTATATTTCACAGGATCTTCAGAGCAGCCTGTGAGACAAGTGGGCCAGTGCAATTATGCCCATTTGCAATCCTGTGGAGGTCACACTTTCTGCATCCCCTGAAGTTAGAAATGCTCAGGGTGCACAACGTAACTCAAGGATAAGTAATGGAGTCAGAGAGTCAATGGTGGGGAACTGAGGCCAGAGATGTACAAGGAAAGGTAAACAGCTGTGGGTTAGCTTTAATATGACTCTCCAAATGAAGAACGCTAAGGAACAGAAGCAGAAAGGGACTGATAATAAGGGAAAGCGAGACAAAACACATCGCCTGATAATTGAGTCATGCATTGTGAGGAAAAAGAGGAAGTTGGTAGTGATGGACTGGCCCACCCTTTTCTTTCCTGATACTTTTTCTTACAGGTGCCTCCTCCAGGCTAGACTCTAACAAATCTGTCATTGGCTTATAGATGCCATTTTCTCTTCCTCTTCTCCTTTGGAAATTACCTTCCCACTGGTCAGAATTGTCTTAACTGCAGGCTCTCATCGTCTCCCTAGACCATAATAGCAGGTCTATGTTAACCCAGGAGTGGGAGGGGGTGGTGTGGAGTCTTCTCTCGGCCTTGTCACCTGCATCTCCTGATTCCCCCACCAGTGCCCTCCCCAAAGACACAATCCTGCTCCAGTATCTAGTGATAATTTCAACCTCATTTGATTTTTGGTATGCAGTTGTATGCCTTGGTCTGATTACTGGATCCCCGTCTTCGTTCTATACTCATACCTCTGAATCCTTTACCATCATGGCTCTGGGCAATCTTATAACTTCCAGAAGAGGTGATGTCAACCTCTAGCCCAGGGAGCTGGGGATCTGCTAACTGCTGAGAAATGGCTTCCTGACACTGGCTTCCTGCCAATCTGCTCGGCCACCTAAATTTACATGTCATTTGCTTGTCCTTCTCCAACCTAATGTTTTCTCACTTGTTGGGAGACCTTTCCATTTGTTTTAAATCTCTCTAAAATGGGTATCTTGCTTGGGTTATAACCTATCGTCATGTTCTCTGGGTATCTACTTTGACCTGCTACAGTGGAAAATATGGCAGAATCATCCTCAACAACACTTATTTAATCTAAATGGAACCTGGGAAGCTGATTTCTGATCCTACCTTCTTCTAGTCCTCCTAGTCTTCTAAACATAAATTTCATCAGTGATATGAAGATTAGAGGCCATCACTAGAGTGATTAGAAGATAATTCATATTTCAGTTGTACTTTGAGAGCATGTGCCACAGAATGGATCAGGCCATGAGAGAGAAACAATTTAAACCTATAAAAAGATCCATTAAGGATCCATATTTACTGTGCCTTGAGAAACTACCCCTGCAGGCACAAACGTGTTAAGCCTGGTATAGACTCTGAGATGGAGTTCACTGGGATATTCCTCCATACCCACACTCTCCAGAAGTCTTATTTCAGGTGGGCTGCTATAACAAAAAATTCTATAGACCGGGTAGCTTACAGACAACAGAAATTTATTCCTCACAGTTCTGGAACCTGTGAAGTCCAGGATCAAAGTGTTCTCTAGTGAAGCCCTGCTTCTTGGTTCATAGACAGCTGTCTTTTTGCTGTTCCCTCATGGCAGAAGGGAGGGGTGAGCTCTCTGCAGTCTCTTTTGTAAGGACACTTTTATAAGGGCTCCTTCTTTTGGTGGGGGGACTTAATTCCCTCCCAAAGGCCCCACCTTTAAATATCATCCTATTGGGGTTTAGGATTTCAACATATGAATTTTGGAGGATGTAAGCATTCAATCTACAACACAAGACTTCTTCTTTATGCTCTTAATATTTTCCTTTTTTAAAATGCTCTGGTTCTGCTATCACACACGCTCTCATCTTATTGTACATGTTAAATGCATGACTAATTGTGGTTTGATGCACTACTAATACTAAAGATATTTGACAACTTGCCATGGTAAGGGCCAAAAGGAATGATTCTTTAATGAAGCATTTTGCAAGATGCTGAAGGCTGTGGATTGGTGATTGAGAGACTATAGGTATGGTGTTGCACCTCTAATAAGGGAAGAGGACAGGAGAGGAAAGATTGAGCAAGGAGGGTCTGCAATGGAACCTTCCACAGAAATGACTATAGCCATTAGAAGCTCTACTCTGCAGTGCCCTTCACCCGATGTCCTCCCTGAAACAGAAGGGTCTCTTGATTTCCAAAGTGTACTATTTATTCCCTCCAATTGCTCCATGCAGATTTACTCTTGAGTTTTTCTTGTAACTTCTGATAAGTTCAGAACTGAACTCTGGTGACTTAGAGCAGTATTTCCCCAAGTGTGAAATGCTACAGATAATTTTAGGTGCTGTACAAGTTTGGCAAATAAAATGGAATCACAGAGTGAGGAAGTTATTCCCTTTTCAATTCTCTTTTGATCCTTCTGATGACACCACAGATAAATTCTCAGTCTGGAATTGTACATCTTTAACACCTCTCTAATGCTTACTTTTCTTCTTTTTATAGCAATGAAAGTACATGTTTGAAGCTTGGAGCCTTTGACAGGTAATAATATGTTCCTAAAAATTAATAATGTTTAGTTACATTGTATTTATTTTTACACTTACTGTCCTCTAATGAAAAATAATATTGGTCGTATATCTAAGATAGAAAAATCAAGTTTTCTTTTAAAAATAAGTTTCTAAATTTAAAAGAGAAGGTGGGTTGAAAAAGGATGTAAATAACTGATAGTGCAGGTGGTGATTGGCAATAAGACACAGGAAAGATGTCGATGGTGATATGCAAATGACCCACTAGTAGTAAACACCAGCTTGGGTCACACTCCCAAAATTTCCACTAGGCTGCAGAATTCCTCGCTTTCACCATTCCTCATCTTTTTTTTTTTTGCTATCCTTTTGTTCAACATAATATTTTAGTTGAAGTGCACCTTGATTGACTTGAAAGCAAGTGGACAACTCTCTAGTGTTCATTCATTTTATGGTGGTGCTACAAGTCTCACTAAAAGCTTAGATATATGCAAAGGAATGAGAAATTTAACAAGGGAAAAACCAGCAACCTTTACCTTCAGCACTGGGGGGAAGACAGAATGGAGGTGGAAAGGGAAGGATGATCAATTTAGGATGGGAAATATATGCCCCTGGTGTCCTCTTCACCAATCCACCCAGTACTATCTCCCATTGCAGAGGAGTAGTGGGAGGGGAAAGGGAAACCACAGACCACGTATTTGGGTAATTGCTTTCTCAAAATGAAATGGCATCTTCTTTTTATTTCCCTTACTCTCACCTAATAACACCAGTATATTGTATTCCCCACACTGAAATCTGGGTGTATAAATCTTTGCAGGCACAGTGAGGCCTTGTTGGGTTTGGCTGTTGTTTCTGAACAGAGTATAAGGGGACATAAAATGTAAGTGAATCAAGCCCTCAGCTAGCATTTAATTGATAAGAACTAAAGCTAATATTAGATAACAAATAAATGGTCTGTTGCACAGGCATTTAATTAAACACCAAATTAATGCAGTAATGACCTACTGGAACTAACAGCCAGGAATGCTTTACTGCACTCCAGCATCTGGACGCTTTCACCTTCCCGTCCCCCTCCTCCCTCCCCCGCCTCCGTGGACAGATCCATTATAAAGAAATACATTCACTCATATCCTATGTCCTCATGTTTTCGTGTCCCAACTCATCACACATAAGAATCTACTTTGCTCAAGGAAGCTTGACTATTTAGCTGACTCTCTACCTAGTCTTCCCCATTATGTGTCCCAAACCTCAGCATTTGGGACTATTTGAAATCCTAGTCTTGTAACCCTTGGCTGATTACATGCTGCCTTGAAGATTAATTGCAGACTGTGTTTTAGATAATGGTTTCAGGGAAGAGCATGCAAAATCATGAAGGGGAGTTGAAGAATCGATACGTGGCTTTGTCTGGGCCTATCCAGGAGCTTTCAATCATACAATAAAACACATAATAGGTAGAGGAGATTAACTCCACTCAGATTTACTCAATTCACTCCTGTTGTCTTTCCCATGGCTCATCTGGGCTGCACTTATACTTTTGTCTTCATGCTGGCTCTTGTCCACAAGTTAGAGATAAGCACTGGGGGTACTTTTTGAACACCTTTTGCATGCAAAGACCACATACATCCGTATGTATGATGCATTGCTCCTGTGGTCCATGAGACTTTGCAATACCCTGCTGGACAAAGGAACAGAGCCTTTTCAGCATTGCCCTCCAAAGATCTCTGTTTTCCTAGGCACAAGTGCAACTTCCATGGAGAAGTGCTCTCCAGGTACCAGCAGCCTTATATCTATGCTTCATTCCAATGCTGGGCCTAAAAACTGAATGTGGGTGACTTTACTGGAGTAGTGCTACAGAATTCCTGAGCCCTATGTGGCCTAATTTCTCCCCTCTGAGAGCTGAGAAAGCAAACTTGTAGCATCTGGCATGTGTTGTATACTGACCCATGTGAGAGCTCCACCTGCAATCCCTGAGTTGAGGGGTTCTTAGATAGAAAAAGTATTAATGAGTACAAAGAAAATTTTTCTTCAAATCAGCAACTACCCACTTCTCCCATGTGCTCAGAAATCAAACTGACTTTGACAAGCTGAGTTAAACCCCATTGACTCTAGAAGGACAGTTTATAGTGAAAAACCATCTATATTTATATCTAACTATGTCTACATCATTTATATATTCATTCACAGCTTTCATGGTTAATGTTTTTTCCTGCAGTATTCTTTTATCTACTTTACCATATTCTCTTCCTTTTACATCACACTCCCTCTTCCAATTCTACCTTCAGCCAATTCCCATCTCCATTGCCTTTTTGGGATTCTCATTACCTCACCCTTTCTCAGAACTTCCCATGTATCTCCTCATATATCCCATACCATTCCTGCCTCTGGAAGTTAAGAATCTGAAAGTCAGTAGTAACTTCAATGAACCCACTTAAGGTTTTGTTTTCCTTTGCAAGGAAGCTGAAAAAAGTAAACCTCTAATGGTGAAATTTCCTGAAAAATTCAAGGTGAATAGGGAAAATACCTGAGGTCTAGGATGGGAGTTTTCCAGTGTCTTTTAACATCATGCATTTTTGCCCTTTCCATGTAGCATTAATTCTATGTGAGTGAGGGAGACAGATTCAGGGGAATTATATCCTATAACTTTTCATACCAGTGGCTTCAGGGTCATATATGAAGTCTTCTGGGTGACCTAGAAATAATAATAACAGCTAATCTTTATTGAAGATTCACCATGTGTTAGGCTCTTTCTAATTTGGGGGGAAATATTCTCTTTTTTACAAAAATAACATTTTTATATATTTCTTGACATGTACCCAATATCCTGTTTTCTCATTAATGCCTTCATCCTAGGATTCATCTTGCTATTAGATAGCCAAGTAAAAGTGTTTATTATAGGCTTTTTAATTTTCCAAGCCATTCTTCACATCATTTGTTACATGCAATAGTCTTCTCACCTCTGTAAGATAAGTTGGGCATATATTACTTCCCTTTTGAAATAAATGCCTGAAACTCAGAAAAGTTTAAAAATCACACAGAAATTTAGGGCTGGAACTCAAAAAGAAACCCGACTTTCATCAGAAGGTGTTTTTTTTTGTTTGTTTGTTTGTTTGTTTGTTTGTTGTGTGATAGCACATTGTCCCTTGTTTTGAAGGGCTGCTATGCACACTGTTGAAATAAACTACCTGGGAAAAGGCAATCATGTAATACATCTTAAAAATAAATAAAGAGATATTAAATTGTCTCCTCTAATATTTATTCTTCAGTCATATGTTTTATCCCGGGATGGCAAATTGTTTACAAGCAATTACAGTAATTAAGCATAAATACACCCCAGCGAGGCAAATATTATTATCCACTTTTTAACAGATGGGAAAGCAGAAGTGGAAAGAACCAGAATGACCTGCACAAGGCCAAACAGGGTGTCTGCTACAGACAGGGAGGGCCTGGAACCGTGGACATCCCAGCTTTGTCCTCGGACTTCTGTATGATCCATACTCTTTAAGGAAGGTTTGACATTTAAAAAAGGAAGAAGGAAATAAAGGATGAAGGTGGTTGGTGACGATGCCAGGGAGAGAGATGCCAGAGGTAACAGTGCCAAAAGTGGAATGGTTTGAGAGATGCAATGTGACATAGCTAGATGCCTTAGAGGCATCTGAAACAAGGTCCAGGCTCATTCTGGGGCCTCCTCGGTTTAGCAGCAAAGGTCAGAAACAGAATACAAGAGAATCTCCTCTAAGAAATAAAGTGGTTTTTTTTTGTTTTTTTTTTTCCAGTTCTGCATATTCAGAATGAGCCTGAGCCCATAAAATGAAGATTACTGGAACCACAGAATAAGACAATGTGCTCGTGATGAAGATACAATTGCCCTTTCTGAAGGGCTTTGGAATTTGTGAGTCAAATGCATAGTTGCATTAATATTAGGAAAATTACATCTAGGGGAAAATGCTGAAAGACAAGAAGGCTAACTTCCCATCCTGCATCTTTCTGCCCATTATCACATTTGACAAACAGTTTGAATTCAAGCAGAAAGTGTATGGCCAAATAAAGTAAGACAGGAATGAAACAATGGCATTAAGAGTTAACAAAAACACATTTGAAAGGAAAAGTTGGCAGGCGAAGTTAATGTCACATTTCTGAAATCCAAAAACGGTGAAGCCAAGACAAATACTTGTTTGATTTTTCTGTTGAAACATTTGGGAGATTTTTTTTAAAATCCTATTTGTCATCACTTATCAATGTAAGATGGATGCACCCTACAATAAAACAGGGGCAATTTGAATGCCTCCCTCAGACAGTTTTACAAAGTGGTATGTATAAAACAGAAAAGTATCCAGACATCCATTTCTACAGAGAACCAAATAGTTATTTATGGCACTGGTTAATCCTATGAAATCTTACACAGCCATTATATACCAACCACAAAGGAAAGAGAGAAAAGGAAAAGTGAGAAAGAGAGAGTGTGTACACAAGCAAACAAGAGAGTACAACATTTCATTGTTAAAGTAACTGGCTTCACCCACCTCAGGAAGGCAGCTGACTGTGTGTATCTGTCACCTCTAATTTTCTCAGAAGAGTCAAGAAGATATTAAGAAGGGTATGTACTCTCTTGGAGAATGCTTTATACAAATATATTTTGGCCAACATTTGAACAAGCACAGACTATCACTGCCTATAATGAGATGCCTTAATCAATTCCAATAGATTCTGAAAATTTGTTAAGTAAAAACAAAAAAAAACCCTAAATGTCAGTTGAAATACACAATTTTGAGTCTTTGATATCGTGACCCTTTCTCAGAACACTAAAAATGTATGTGCCTGTTGTAGTGGTGCAGGCAACAGTCTTTCTTCTCTGACTCCTACCTTTCATGAGATGTTTCTATGTGTTACCAGAACAATCAGCTGATTTGCGAATAAGAAAAAGAACAAAGAGACAAAGGAGGCAGTTAAGCTGTGTAGCCTATCACCAATTAAAAAACATTCCCACTCAACAATAAATCCTAAGATGTTAAATGGAAATGATCTCAAAGATCAAAATGTGAGTAACTAGGGCAAAGTAGGATAACTAGAGTAACAGAAGTTGAGTGTCAGTCCTTTTATTTCTATTATTTTGTTGACTTGTCACTGTGTCTTCTTAAATTCAGCAGTGTGACTTCAACATAAACAAAGCCACCAGTCTGAATGAAGGAATGAAGTAATGAACAAATGAATGAGCTGCAAGTAGACTTACCTTTGCCCTATTTACACCAGCTAGGCAATTTATGAAATTTGATGTTTGAATTCTGAAGTTTCCTTGTCCCTGTCTTAGGCTGGTCAGCCATCCCACTCACATGTGACATATCAGTTGGCACCTGGTAGTGTCCAGGCTGAGACATCATGCACCTCTAACACAACATTCAGCAAGCAACACCATGAGGCCAAAATATCCCCTTGCATTATTATCACTCAGGAATCTGTGTGTGGTCTGGCTTTGATTTCCACTTTGTATTCTACCCACCAAATCACTTGTAGGTAAGAGGGTTCATTCACCATCCAAAACATCGGACACTGATCTGGATAGCCCAGTTTCCCTCACCTTGGAATACCAGTAGTTGATGAGTAATGGTGTTGCTGCCTTCCAACTCACTGGAGAAGAACAGGCCCCTCTGGAAGCAATTACTAATCCTGGTGGTCAGTAGGTGAGCTATAGCTCCTGTTCTCAGGCCTGTATTTCAACAATGTGACTAAATATACTTCTTCTGTAAAGCTGATCATCTACTGCATGCTTAAAAGAGAACAGACTAGTAAAAGGAATATTTAATGACCTCTCCAGCTGATTAATCTTCAAATTTTCAATGACATTTGAGCAAAGTCACATTGGTACTCTGTAAATTTTCCCCAGTTCAGATTCTAGTTCATGGGTCAGTGAAGGAGCTTTACTGGGTCTCAAATCTCTCTAATACTTTCCTGCTTTTCCAAATGCTTTATGATCATTAGTATCATACAGTGATACCACATACTTTCTGGACAACAAATGAAAGGAAATAACTATAGCAAGTGGCTAAACCATTTCTCTCAGTCTCCCACTTTGACATCCAGAGGATTGAGGTGGCTCAGGACAGGTGCCACTGGCTAGATAATTATGAAGCTTTAATTGATTTATTTTCAAACCAGCTGCCACATCTTTTTTTACTGATCAATACCTTAAATTTTCTTTATGCTCCTCCTGCTCTAAATAGCAATAATAAGGCTTTAGGGAAATAAAATTTAAATTTTAAGTAGTAAAACAATAGGATTAGTTTGCTTGTTTATTTGTTTTACTAATGGTATATGATCTAAAAGTCTCTCTCTCTCTTTTTTTTTTTTTTGGTCTTTTCCTTGTCTTATGACCCATTATCATTCCATTTTTAAAATATGAATGTCAACACACTTAAGAGTTTAGTTTCTGTTATAATTTTAGCAGTTCTCCATTCTCAGTTGTGATGGAGAAAACATCAAGATGATCTTCAGTAATTAGTCAATCCAATGGATGATTTGATAATGTTACCATGTTTTCTCTCATAGTAATAATTCTCTCTAGGACATATAATACTCGTCACAAGCCCTGACAGTCTCGGTGGATGGACTTTGTACCTAAGTGGATTCATGACTAATGGTGTTATGGCCATTTACTTCAATTGAGAAAATGAGCCAAAAATATTCACCATAGAGAGTGGTCTTACTAAAATATGAGTCTAATCCTTACACACTCCACTGTGGGTTATATTTGAAATGCTGTATATGGGGCATCCAGACTCTTCTGATCTGGCTCCTGCCTTCCACTGTAGCCCCACAGCTCAAGATTTCTCAGTGCACCTTTGTGTGATAACACCACTGAACTACACATAATCCACTGCTCCTCCAATATCCCCAAACATTCCCCAGTGCACTCATACATACCATGCTACTTGTCACATCTCTGCCATGTTGAACTGTCCCTTCAGTTTGGAATGTTTCAGTCTAGCTTAGATAAAATTCTCATTATTTGTCACATTATTAAATGGCAAACATAAAGTCCTAAATGGATAATGTGTAACAATGACTGCAACTGGAAGGAATAGAAAGGAATTTGGGCATTACATTGTGGAGGAATGCCATCATCACAGATGAGATAGCGTTCCCTGGTAGCCTTTTGAGAAGAGGATGTGGATGGGAAAGGTCGTATGTGTTGGAAAATGATGATGGTAAGTTTGGAAAGCAGAAACGTGGTTGCTCCTGTTTATTTCATGCAATGAATCCTCATGTTTTCATATAAAATAAGGCATTACACTCTGAAGATGATTTGTGATTCCACTTTAGTCCAGCTTCGACCTTAAAGTTCACTTTCCCACCAGTGTGTGATTGCTTAGGCATGTACCAACTGCATGTTCATTAGCCAGTGACTCTGCTGCATCTGACCATCTACAGGGGTTAAGTTCATTATCACCAAGCAATATGAAGGGCTTAGCAGTCACAGCATAACAATTCATGGAGGAGGAAGTGTCAACAACCTCTGTCCTTTGTATTTTTTTTTTTTCTTTTCTGCTTCGGAGTTAGCTTACTTTGCCATTCGTTTCCCAGAATTAATGTACTTTCAAAATGTAGACTGCCATCAGCCACATATTTTAAGCCCACTTCTTTTCTTGTTGGCCACACTATTTCATTCCTCAGCTTTCCAAACTTCTGGAATAAGATGAAGCAAATATACATCAGAAACACAAACTCTCACCTATGTCTGCATGGAGGAAAAAGAAAGGCAGGTGATGATTTTTTTTTTTCCTGTTTATGAAAATTTAACTTAGAATCAGGAACCCTCTATTATCTAAATATAATTCAAATATAATCTAAATTTAAATAAATAAAACACACTGTGCTTTTCTGCAAATATTGACATCTAATAATCTTTAGCCACATTA
Source organism: Microcebus murinus (assembly GCF_040939455.1). Lineage (NCBI taxonomy): Eukaryota > Metazoa > Chordata > Mammalia > Primates > Cheirogaleidae > Microcebus > Microcebus murinus. Next base: position 29,390,915 of record NC_134120.1, on the reverse strand, counting down.
AAAATATGGACTGAATACAAAACCAGTCAAAGTCAGTAGATATGCTACGGTGTCCATGACCTAAATTGTAGCTTAAATTTATGACTTTATATGATTAGACAAAGAATAGGAAACTAACATCTGTAAGATTATATACTATTACTTAGTATCCAAAATAGAAATGGTCTTAGTTTTTAACATTATTTTTGCTCTGAGATCCTTTATAATATTATGTCATATTTCAAAACATTACACTGAAAATTATTTTCTTAAAGTTTATAATTGTTGGGCACAGGAATATAACTCTTAGAATATTCTTTCCACTATCCCACTTTCCATTTTACAGGAGTACATCGCAGCTTTGCTCCTTAAGATTCCTTTTCAGTACACACTAGAAAGACGTTCTTGAACTTGTCCACAGCTATTTCTAATTTGTCTGATCTTCATCAGTCAGTTTAAAGGAGCATAAAATGTCATCTGCCTCATCCGTCACTGTGTGTGTGTGTTAATGTATTTATCTGATTCACTTCCCCTGAGTCGTCTAAGCTTGATGCAGTTCTGAATCTTTCCCATCTCCTAATTTATTTTAGTCACTCCTCGGGTGTACTGGAGCTGAATTTCTCAGGTAGACTCATCTGAAAAGATGCCATGCTCTAGCAATTCTATAAGCAATTATCATCCTAATGGCTTGCAAATCTTGCTTTGTATTTTCACTGTTGGTCTAGTGCCAGACAGAGGTCCGTTTCTCCCTAAACCCTTGACTTAGTATTTTCAGAAGCCTTCCCAATGGAGAAGCAGTTGATTGACTTTTTTGGGATTACTGGAGATAGTTAATAATGCTATATTATTACATGAGGCTTGTGTGGACACTAACTTTAACATTCAATGGTAGTATGGAGGCAATTGCTACTACCAAAAATTCAAATCAACCTACTGCTGCAGCTGACATAGTATAGTGGAGTGGTCAAGGCTACTGTGTTTTCAGATAAAGTTAATGTGGCTCAATATAGCATCAAGAGAACTTTCTTCATCACCACCACCATCAACATCCATTATCAACATAATTACTTCATCAGAATCTAACATTAACTGTAGGGTTATTACACTCAGAGTCATGTGCTAGGCACTAACAGGTGGAGTGGTATAATAAGATAAATATCAGCATGAGGTAGCAGATGCTGTTTCTCAATATAGATCGTGATGCCAGGGCAGGAATGAGACAATAAGAAGAGACACCAAGACTCCAGACAGCTGGTGGAACCCTAGCAAGTCCTGAAAGGACAGGAGTGGGCATGCATAGAGAAGGTGGGAGAATGGCCTGGGCAATAGTGCAGCAGTCATTCTATGTTAGGAATAATCTATACACCAAACCAGCTGACACAGAGAGCTCATGGAGGAGACATTAAAATTAAGACTGTATCAATGCAAACACAGGTGATGGAAGGTTTTGAATTAAACTTTCACTTTAGGCTAGAAGAAAATAAGAGCCACAAGCACTTAAAACAGGACCCTCATCCTGAGCTTATTATATTTCCCTGGTATGAATGCCTTCCTATAAGGTACCTCATTCGGTCTTCTATTTATTCATTCAGCAAAGGGCTCTTGAGTGCCTACTGTGTGCCAGGGACTTTTCTAGGTGTCAGATACACAGCAGGAAATGAAAGGAAAAAGTTCTCTCTCATTATGGAGAGTATTAGTTTGCTAGGGCCTCTGTAACAAAATATCACAGGCCACGTAGCTTAAACAACAGAAATGCATGTTGTTATGGTTCTGAAGTCTGTAATTTCGAAACCAAGGTGCTAACAGGATTTGCTCTGAGACTTCTCTCTTTGTCTTGCGGACGGCTACCCTCTTGCCACCTCATCATGTGGTCGTCCCTCCTTGCACAACCACTCCCCTGATGTCTCTCCCTCTTCTTATAAAGACACCAGTCAGATTACAGCCCACCCTAAAAGTCTCATTTTAACTTAATCACCTCTTTAAAGATCTTTTGTCTAAATATATTTACAGTCTGAGTCCTGGGGTTTGCAACTTCAAAATAGGAGTTTTGTGTGGGGGCACAATTCAACCCATAACATGGAGCTAATATTCCACTCATCTCATCTCTCATAAAAATGAACTTCTTGGGGGGCTCCAAAAGAGTTTCCCTGTCACCTCCAACACCCAGGAGTGTGCATAGCCAATGCTGAGGCTGAGCTCTCTGTTACATACACACTTATAACCCCTGCCCCCTTCACTGGCACTATCCAGGCAAAAGAAAGGGAAGAGTGAGGATCTATCTCTTCCATAATATGCCTCTTGTGACTTCTATTCTCCTGCAAGTATTCTCTTGACATTCACCATGTCTCTTGAGAGTGATAAGGACAAAGGATCAACACAGTGAGGTTTGGCTTTAGATCAACATGCCCTAGGAATGGTCCTGATCACAAGGCTCCAATAAGAATATACTAAGAGACAAAAATGCTTTGAAAAGAAATGTGCTATGTGTAACCTGAATTTCCCAATCTCAGCAGTCTGTGGGTAAAATGAGGTCACATTAATATTAATAATCAAATTTTTCTGGCCTGCAGCCACACCTGTAAAGCCTCAGATTCTCATTCTTCATTCTCCTGGCCTACACCCCAAGGTCTTTGATCATCTCTCAGTTATTTCTGGGAGGCCCCAGGGTGAGTCTCACCTCATGTTAGTTCAGGAATAAATGCACATCTGTCCTTTCTCTTGAAGCACGTTATAGAAGTCCACTGGCCAGGATTTGGGGCCAGCACCTCTCTACCACCACAGCTGACAATGTCTTCTGAGAAAGTGATATTTCCCAGCCAGTCTGCCTCAACATTCTCCAGTTCCTGCCAACATCAGCCAGTCTTTCCCTTGAAAATTTGCAGAGAATATCCCTATCTCCAACTGGGCCTGCTTTTCCTCACCTAGACACCCAGGCAACATTGCTGAAATGCTTTCCAGCATTTCAACTCCTGCTCAAGTGGCCCCTGGAAATGGAGAGATGGTGTATTACACTCCTGCCTCCTCCATAATCCCTGAATTCAATCCCACAAGCATACCAACTCATGAAAACACTCAGGTCCAGGAAAGACTGGGAGTGGGGGATTAAGCATAATTTACCCCCTTCCCACAGCCAAACTTCAATTTGGTCTACTAATATTGACAATTCTGCTTTCCATGGGAAAATAAATGTCCTTCATTTGTGAAGATGTGTCAATGATTTTCATATCATGTATTCTATTATTTGGACATTGGTAATTTTCTGCCAAATATTTTCTGCCAGGATAAAGAAAATAATATTTTTTCTAAAATAATTTTCTACAGTCCAAATGAGCTTAACCTACCTCAACCATCAAATATTTATGAGCACCTACTATGTGCAAGGTATTTTGCAAGAGGAGGTCATTGTTATGTGCTGCAGGTAAGACAATCCTCCTTCTTTTTAAAATATATATTTTCTTTTTTGTTTCTAAAGATTCAGTGGTAATTGAGACTGTATTTTTTCATATACACAAGGAATGACTCTCTTCTTTTGCCTCAGTATCATCAGAATCAAAGATAAACGAAGCACCTAAACCCTACATGAGAATTCAACAGGTCACATGTCTTGATGGCAAGATAAAGCAACCTACCTCCAACCTGTATCACCTACACAATGGATCCTTATTGACTGTCATCCAAGTGGGCCAGTTAACTATAAGCCAAGGAACTAACTCCTTGCTTTGCTCTCTTATCTGAACATATTAAGGTAAAACATCTATGTAATCCACATCAAAAAGGGAAGTCTAGTAAAAATTATCAAACCAGTGGGCATCAGATAAATGATTTGGCATTCTCTTTTCTACTGTTGCTATGTATGGCACAGGCAAAACATGTTCCACAATGTTCCTGACACATGGAACATTAGGCTCATTTCTATATAAATTTATGTTTAAAGGTTATTTCAAGATATATTGTCTAATCTCTAAAAGTAAATTCCTCCAAAAAAAGTCAACAGTGGTGTAGTAGAAGGTTCAAACAAGTAAATCTAACAGACTCCATGTATGACAAGGAATCATATGTTTCACTAGGGCATTGCTGAGGAAACTATCATGAGTCCTTTAATAATCCATTTAGTAATGACCATTATTTGAAGTCAATGGAAAAATCAATAAGCATGATGACTCTTGCAGATACTACTGCTAATAATGATAAGAATTTTCTTTAGTAAAACTTTAGAATTTATAATATGTTCTATATTCTCTACCTCATTGGAATCTTTCATAGTCTGAATAATATATATGTATTATGATATCCAAGAGTTGTGGGGCAAGACTTAGAGAGGTTAATGGCTTTACCTAGAGTTACTAGAACAACAGAAACTACAGGCCAGCTTTCCTGGCTTCTGTTGTTTTCTTTCTGCACTTTTGTCACTGTCTCATCACTAAAGTCACACTGTACACCTCACTGCACCCCTAACTTTTCCATCCTTTCTCTCTTTCAGAATTTTATAGTCATACAGACATGAGTAGCTATCATTGAATTATTTGTAACATTTTTTGTCAGTAGCCACCCTTAAACAATAATCTTCTTAATACCATGCAAAGAAAAGTCTATAATAACATCTTCCCCCTAAATTCTCTCTCAAAAAAAGCCTTAAATCTTAATCATTGCAGCATTCTTTATAGCCCTTGATTAAATTTGCCTTCCAAATGAAAGTACGCCCACCTACCATAAACTAGTATAAAGCTGGCTGAAATAACTAATCCTATTGTTTTCAAGTAGTGGATAAAAGGAAAGGCAGGTGGTAATCCTTAAGAGAAAGAGAACACATATGAGTTGAATCTCCCATTCACTAAGGCCTTCTGAATGAGAGCACTTTCACTACTGTGCTACGGGGACATAAGGCCCAAGCACGGCAGCAATCTTGCTGGGCTGAGGAGACAGATATCAGAGTTCAGGGCTGCTAAAGTAGCTGTGATTTACTGGACAAAATACCAAAGAGGAGATAGCTGAGAAAAGAAGAGGCCCAAAATTCTGCATGGGGGTTCTTTTTTTTTTTTTTTTTTTTTTTTTTTTTTTTTTAGACAGAGTCTTGCTTTGTTGCCCAGGCTAGAGTGAGTTCCATGGCGTCAGCCTAGCTCACAGCAACCTCAAACTCCTGGGCTCAAGCAATACTCCTGCTTCAGCCTCCTGAGTAGCTGGGACTACAGGCATGCGCCACCATTCCCGGCTAATTTTTTCTATATATTTTTAGTTGGCCAATTAATTCCTTTGTATTTTTAGTGGAGCCGAGGTCTCGCTCTTGTTCAGGCTGGTTTCAAACTCTTGACCTTGAGTGATCCGCCCGCCTCGGCCTCCCGGAGTGCTAGGATTACAGGCGTGAGCCACAGTGCCTGGCCTGCATGGGGGTCCTTCACAGGTCCTTGACTGAAGCTGGGCTATGCATGTGTAGGGTCAACACTCTGTGAAGTCTTCACTATAGCAGAGATCACCTGCTGTGGGACAGAGAACTAGATGAAGATGTCACATGTCACACAGAGTTGGGGGATGTTGAATTTCCAGTAGAGCCCAAAGTGAAGAGACCCAATAGCTGAGTATCTTAGCCATTCAGTTATGGCCTGAGAGAGACCATACCTTAGGAGTAAGGAATATGCTCCAAGATAAGAAAGAGCAACACCATAGGATTAAGGACAAAACCAATAAGAGACTGGGCTTAGCAAAGAATAAAGTCAAACCTGACAGAATCTAAAGCATCTACTATTAATAGTAATTGAATTGCCTTCCTGAAAGTTAACTCTCTTTAGAGATAGACAATAAAATCCAGATTCACAAGAACTTATCATTTTTACTATCTATGATACAATCAAAATATTACTAGACATGCAAAGAAGTAGAAAAAGGAAACGTATGATCAAGTAAAAAAAATAGTAGAAACAAATCCTTAGATAACCAACATGATAGAATTGCTAGACAAGGACTTTAAGAGGCAGCTATTATAAACATGCTCAAAGAATTATAAGAAAAGATGGTCATCTTGAGTGATTATGTGGAGAACCAGAAATAAAACAAATGGAGATTCTGGAACTGACAAATACAAATTGTGAAATGATAAAGTCACTGAATGTATTTAACAGTGTATTGCAGAAGAAAGAGTTGGAAAACTTGAAGGTAAATCAATGCAAATCATCAAACATAAAAATCACAGACGAAAATACTTTTAATAAATGAATAGAGTCTCAGAGATCTGAATCAGTATCAAGAGATCTAACTCACATGTAGCTGAAGTTACTGAAGAAAGAGAAACAGAATGAGTAATTTTTGAAGAAATAAAGGGAAAATTGGTAAAAAAAGAAAAAATTGAATCACAGATCTAAGAACCTATGTGAATCACAAGCAGGATAAACATAAAAAGAACCACACCTAGGCACATCAAAATCAAACCACTGGAAACTGAAAATAATCATAAAAGCAGCCAGTGGAAAAAAAGACACATTACATACAGAAGAACAGCAACACAAAATGATAACCAGCTTATTACCAGAAACAATGAAACCTAGAAGACAAAAATGACATATTTCAAGGGCTTTAAAAACAAAACAAAGGAAAGGAATCAATCCAGGATTCTATATCCATTAAAAGTAGGAAAGAAATAAAGACATCCTTCAGATATATATAAAAACTGAGATAATTTGTTGTAAACACATCTGAATGACAAGTAATGCTAAAGAGTTATTCATCCTGAAGGCAAAAGATGACATATGCAAATTCAGATATATAGAAAATCAGTGGAAATGGTAAATATAAAATGTTATTTTTTTTCTTTCCTCAATTTCTTTAAATGACAACTGGCTATTTATAGAAAAAGTAGTAGTATGTTATATTGTGGGATATAATATATGCAGATGTAAAATATTTGACAATAATAACAGCATAGAGTGTGGGGGGTGAATAAATGAAATAATATTGCTGTAAAGTTTCTATATTTTACTTGAAGTGGTATGATATTCATTCTCAGTAGACTCTGACAAGTTAAGGATACATACTGTGAACCCTATCAACCATTTAAAAAATGCAAACAGGTATACCTTAAAAGCTCATAGATACATAAAATAGAAATACTAAAAAAATTATACTGGACTAAAAGAAGCCAAGAAAGAAAGAGTAAAAACAACAATGGATTAGACAAGTAGAAATCAAACAGCCAAACCATAGCAAAAATTATATGAAATATAGTGAATTAGACTTTCACACAGAAGGCTACATGCCTTTTAGCAATATCTCAAAGACAATTTAATGGAGTCTTTTCAACACGCAGTACTGAAACAATTTGGTGTTCATGTGCACCCAAAAAAGAATGTAGTACCATATAAAAATCAGTTAAAAAGGAATTGTGGACCTAAAGGTAAAATCTAAAGATATAAAATTATAAAGCTTCTACAAGAAAACATGGAAGAAAATCTTTGTGAACTTAGTTTATACAAAAATTTCTTTGCTTACACCATCAAATGCATTATTCATAAAATAAAAGAAACATTAATTTGACTTCATCAAAATTTTAAAACTGTTCTTCTTTGAGAGACACTATTTAAAAAATTAAAAGACAAGTTGGGAGAAAATATTTCCACAAATGGGAGAAAATATTTGCACATCACTTATCTGGTAAAGGATTTGAATTCAGAATTTATAAAGAACTTACAAAATTCAATAATAAGAAATACAACAACACAATAAAAAGGGGGCAAATTATTTCAACAAATATTTCACCAAATAAGATATGTGGAGGGCAAAAAAATAAAAATCACATGAAAAGATGGTCAGCATCATTAGTCATTATGAAACACAAATTCAAACAATGAGACATTCCTACATCCATATTACATTTAGAAATATTTTCCACAGCAAGTGTTGAGAATGTGGAGCAACTGTGAATTACTTATACTTCAGATGGAAATGTAAAATGATACAATCACTTTGGTAATTTCATCAAAAAATGTACACGCACTATATGACTCTATCATTCCACCCGTAGGTATTTACCATAAGAAAAAAGAAAAACAGATGTCCATATAAAGACTTGTACACAAATGTTTATAGTAGTTTTTTGTGTAATAATCCTAAACTTGTAATGACGCAAATGCTCATCAACAGGCAAATAGATAAACAAATTCCATGCAATAGGGTACGGGCATACCGAGTTTTATTTTGCTTCCCTTTATTGAGTTTTGCAGACTTGTTTTTTTTACAAATTGAGGATTTGTGGCAACCTTGTGTCCAGCAACTCTAGTAGCACAATTTTTTCCAACAGCATGTGCTCACTTTGTGTCTCTATGTCACATTTTCATATTCCTACAATATTTCAAGCTTTTTTGATATATATATATATATATATTAAGATTTTGACTACTAGATCACCAGGGAACTATTATATCTCTTACAGTGATCTGTGATCAGTGATCTTTGATGTTACTACTGTTATTGTTTTGGGACACCAAAAATCATGCCCATATAGGACATCAAACTTAATTTATAAATGTTGTATGTGTTCTGACTGCTCCACTGACTGGCTATTCCCTGTCTCTGTCTGTCTCCTGGGGCCTCCCTATTCGCTGATATACAACAATATTGAAATTAGGCCAATTAATAACCCTACCATGGCCTCTAAATGTTCAAATGAAAGAAAGAGTTGCACATCTCTCACTTTAAATAAAAAACTAGAAATGATTAAGCTTAGTGAGGAAGGCATATCGAAAGCCAAGATACGCCGAAAGCTAGGCCTCTTATGCTGAACAGCCACGTAGTAAACACAAAGGGAAGTTGTTGAAGTAAATTAAAAATGCTACTCCAGTGAACACATGAACATTAAGAAAGTGAAATAGCCTTATTGTTGATGTGGAGAAAATTTTAGCAGTCTGGATAGAAGATCAAACCAGCCACAACATTCCCTTAAGCCAAAGCTTAATCCAAAGCAAGACCTTAACTTTCTTCAATTCTATGAAGACTGAGAGGTGAAAAAGCTGCAGAAGAAAAGTTGGAAACTAGCACAGGTTGGTCCACGAGGTTTAGGGAGAGAGGCTGTCTTGATAATATAAAATGGCAAGGTAAAGTAGCAAGTGCTAATATAGAGAAGCTGCCGGAAGTTCTTCAGAAGATCTAGCTAAGATATTCGAGGAAGGTGGCTACACTAAACAGATTTTCAGTGTAGATGAAATACCCTTATACTGGAAGAAGATGCCATCTAGCACTTTCATAGCTAGAGAGAAGTCAATCCTGACTTCAAAGCTTCAAAGGACAGGCTAACTCTCTTTTCAGGGAGTAATGCAGCTGGTGTCTTTAAGTTGAAGCCAATTCTCATTTACCATTCTGAAAACCCTAGAGCCCTTACGAATGCTAAATTTACTTTGTGCTCTAGAAATGGAACAACAAAGCCTGGATGAGAGCACATCTGAAAATTACTGCTCAGAAAAAAAAAAAAAAAAAAGATTATTTTCAAAATATCACTGCTCACTCACAATGCACCTGGTCACCCAAGAGTTCTGATGGAGATGTACAAGGATGTTTTTGTACAAGGATGTACAAGTAATGTTGTTTTTATGCCTGCTAACACAACATCCATTATGCATCCCATGGATCAATGAGTAATTTAAACTTTTAATTTTTATTATTTAAGAAATATGTTTCATAAGGCTAACACTGCCATAGATAGTGGTTCCTCAATGGATATGGGCAGAGTAAATTGAAAACCTTCTGGAAAGAATTCACCATTCTAGATGCCATTAAGAACATTTGTGATTTGTGAGGTAAAAATATCAACATTAACTGGGGTTTGGGAGAAATTGATTCTAACCCTCATGGATGATTTTGAGAGGTTCAAGACTTCAGTGGTGGAAACCACTGCAGATGTGGTGGAAATAGCAAGAGAACTAGAATTAAAAGTGGAGCCCGAAGATGTCGCTGAATTGCTACAATTTCATGATAAAACTTGAATAGATAAGGAGTTATTTTTTATGGATGAGCAAAGAAAGTGTTTTTTTTTCCTCTTTTTTTTTTTTAAATTTCAGAATATTACAGGGCTACAAAGGCTTTGGTCACATAAATTGCCTTTGCACCACCTGAGTCAGAGTGAGCTACAAGCATGTCCATCCCTTAGAAAGTGCACACCATGCCCATTAGGTATGAATTTACCCATTCCCTCCTCCCTCCCACCTGATAAATGTTACTTTCATATGTGCACGTGTTGATCAATTAGCTCCAATTTAATGGTGAGTACATGTGGTATTTATTTTTCCATTCTTGTGATATTTCACTTAGAATAATGGGCTCCAGCTCCCTCCAGGATAATACAATAGGTAGTTCACCATTTTTTTTATCACTGAGTAGTACTCCATGGTATACATATACCACATTTTATTAATCCACTCATGTATTGATGTGCACTTGGGTTGTTTCCACATCTTTGCAATTGTGAATTGTGCTGCTATAAACATTTGAGTGCAGATGTCTTTTTTTATAGAATGCCTTTTTTTCCTTTGTTAAATACCCAGTATTGAGATTGCTGGATCAAATGATAGTTCTACTAAAAGTAGTATGGAAAGTGGTTTGTTCAGATGGAATTTTCTCCTGGTGAAGAGGCTGTGAACATTATTGAAATGACAACAAAAGATTTAGACTTTACATAAACTTAGTTGATAAAGCGGCAGCAGGATTTTATTGGATTGACTTTAATTTTGAAAGAAGTTCTGCTGGGGGTAAAAGTATCAAACAGCATTGCATGCTACAGAGAAATCTTTCTGTAAAGATGAAAGGAAGAGCAAACTTTATTATTGTCTTACTTTAAGAAGTTGCCACAGGTACCCCAACCTTCAGTAACCACACCTTGATCAATCAGCAGCCTTCAACATCAAAGCAAGACCCTCAACCAGCAAAAAATTACAACTTGGAGAAGGCTCATGTGATTGTTAGCATTTTTTAGCAAAAAAGTAATATTTAATTAAGATATATATTGTTTTATTAGACATAATGCTACTGCACACTTAATAGACTACAATATAATGTAAATATAAGTTTTATATGCACCAGAAAACCAAAGATTTTTTGCGATTCATTTCATTGTGATATTCACTTTTTGCGATGGTCTGGAACCCAACCAGTGATATCTCCGAGATATGCCTGTACTACTCAGCAATAAAAAGGAATGAACTATTAATATTTATGTGCACAACAACATGAATCTCAAAATAATCGTGCAGAGTGAAAGACAGACAAAAAGAGTACATGCTATATAATACATTTATAAAAAAATGCTAGAAAACGCAAACCAATATGTACTGACTAAAAGCAGAATCGTGATCACCTGATAACGGGAGTAATACAGGAAAGGGTGGGAGGGAAAGATTAGAAAAACTTTGGAAGTGATGATTACTTTCCTAATCTTGATTAAAGTGTTGGTTTCATGGGTGTATATATGTATCAAAACTTAATTGTATACTTTAAAGATGTGGAGTGAATATATTGCTTATAAAAGCAAAAATCTAAACAACAGAAGAACATTTCATAATGATGAAAGAGCCAATTCGAATTGCATGAAATGAGTAAAATAATTATCTGCAAGCAGCAAGGCAAGCTGACTGAGTACTGGGGGCTGTGGGAAAGAGTGTGTCTTTTGTTCTCTCTCAAACAGTGACATAGAAAGACTCTGGTTCTTGTCAACCTCATGGACCCACCATTCCAGTTCTGAACTGCCTTTCTCTTCTTTACTTCCTATTCATAAACTTCTGTCCTATGCGAAAGAGAATCAAGATAAGAAGCCAGGAAAAAAAAAAAAAAAGCACAGCATCACAACAAAAAAGAAATAAAAGTATGTGGGGATTCTTAATAAAGCAATCAACATTACAACTATTAGCATTAATAATTCACAATAATTTGCCCAAATTCTAAACAAGTTGTTTAGACTATGGACTTTTTATTTCTGCTTCTATTTGCAACTTGCTCTTTTGCTTGGATATTTTTTTCTTTATTTGATTTTGTTGGCACTTAAATCAGAAATACAAATATTGAACTTAAAAATAAATTGATACATGGTTGAGCCCATGTGTGATCAGAAAAATCGAAATCATTTTTCTTTTCAGACAAAAGTATTAAAATGAATTGCCATCCTGGCTAAGTGGAGACATTACAGTGACATGAGTAATATTCCAAGTTGCTGCAAAAGGCTGCAGTGTTTGCTGATTACTCTATGGTAAGTGTGTCAGACACAGAGCTTAGGGACAGATTTCATCTTCTAAAATTATTTCCACTCAGGAGGAGAAGCTGGCATCTTGATGATCGTGGAAGAATAAACAAAACAAAATAACTCAGGCAACTGACATAGGCTGGGGACCAGTACAAACAACCAACTTTACTGGCCCCTGTCCATCCAGTCTTCTCTCTTAATTTACTTGTTGATTTATACCATAAACGGATTTATCCTCTTCTTTTCCCCAGCTCACACTTCAGATGTTCAGAGTTAGAATATGTTTCTTAGTTCCTTCTCCTTCAAGAAGGAGACACAGACCCACACAGCCGAGATTTCGGTCACAGAGGGGTCCCTTAATCTGCAGAAACCTCCTCTTCTCTAGCTGTTATGACCATGAAATCTGAATGACTATATAGTCCACTGAGAGGTTGGTTAGAGCTAGAGACAGTAGCAAAGCGTTAACATTATTTCTAGTATGAAAGTGTGTTTATTCAAGCAGTGTATAACCATTTTTCAAATATTTTCTGACAGTTAAGGTGTGCATGTGTGTGTGCATTTATGTGATTTGCATAAACCACACATGAAAATCCATCACATCATTTAATGTTAGTATATACATGTGCTCATATATGGAGAGTGAGTTTAGCAATATAAATATTTTCACCATCCATCATTTCAACAAATACTCATTAAATATTTATTGAGCATCTATGATATATCAGGCCATGAATTAGATATTATGGGAGCCATGAAGATGAATTAGTCATATAGTCTCTTCTAAGTAGCTTATTACCCAGGGCCAGAGATAAACCAAAGACTCAAAATTTTACTTCCAAGTGTAAAGTAATATATGCCACAAGAAGACACAAAAAAAGTGCCAAGGGAGCCTTAGAAGGGGAGACTAACTCTGCGAGTGCAGACTATAGAAGAGAGACATTGAGGAATGCTTTATGGACCATTTTTTTGAAATGGGCCAGAATGTCTGCTCGAATTTTGATAGGGGCAGTGGGTGGAGACAAGATTTCCACAAAAGCATACTGCAAGTGTAGAGCTGCAGGAATAAGAGCAAGAGATGCATTGTCAAACATGTAGATTTGTATAATTTGAGTAGAACATAAGTTTGCAAAGGGGATTCCTGTGAGATAAAGCCTGGGATACAAGGGTTTAGAAAAAATGTAATGGGCAATGGGGAGCCATTCAAGGAATTTGAGTATGGAGATAAAATGCCTTGATATGTGAGATTCTCCTCTCATTTACTTCTGAACACATCAATACCCAGTAAGGTGACATGCACTTGGCAGATGTCCAGTAAAAAATGTTTATTGCTTACATTTATTGAGCATTTACTATATGCCTGACCCTGTTCTAGATACTTTACATGTAGAAGCTCATTTAATCCTTACTGTAACCTTATGAGGTTTTTGACATCATCTCTGTTTTATAGGTAAAGTAACTGAGATGCAGCACAAGTTAAAAACTTAACCAAGGTCACACAGCTTGTAAATAACAGAACACGAACATAGGCCAAAGCCTCAACTAGCTTTCTCTGCAACTTCTCAACAAATAAATATCTATTAAGTAAATAAAGACCTTAAGACCCTGAAGAACAAAACATCAAACTCTTTCATCACATGATTAAATGACCGAAGAAAGAAGACACAACCCACTAGACTAAGTTATAGGCTTAGATGTTGCAGTCTCAAAGACAGTAAAAATGAACTGTTGGTTTGGGTCAGATTTCTGCTAACATCAGAATTGTTTTGTTTTGTCATTGAATCCTACAGGATGTGCAAAGATGGCTCCCAGGTGCTACTGCCAGGCAGCAGCCATGAAGATCTGACCATCCATGATGAAGCAGCTGCAGCGTGTGGCATCCTTCTCTGGGGGCTGTGTGGCTATGAGAAAGACACGGAAGAATCTGCAAATGGCCCTTGTGTAGGAAGGAAAGTAAAGCAGAACCCCTGGGGGTTCTCAGGATGTGAGATATTGCCTCCTGTCCTGCATGCGGAACCACAATGCTTTCTTACACTGGGATAATAAAATTATTCTGCCAGTGGCTGAGGAGTAGGAAGAGGAGTGGGCTATACAGTGAATTGAGTTTGGTCTACACAAGTTAGGGAAAGAAAAAGCAATTATCTGATCTTTATAATTATAAAGACAGCTTAGTTAAGTTCCAAAAGTCATATTTGTCTTTGAGGTTAATTTTTCTCTTCCCAAATGATATAAATTTCTTAAATCTTTCTAGGAAGACAAGGCCTTAGGGTTTCTGAAAAGGGCATCAATCCAGTCATGTCTGGACGTACTTACTGAGTGCTTATTACGAACTCTTCAGGGCCATCGTGTGGGGAATTAGAAGACCATAAGGCAGTGTGTTGAAGGGGAGAGAGCAAGAACTTTGACACCCAGATCAAACCCAACTCCAGCAGGTAGTGGCTGAGGGGCCATGGTCAAGGCATCCCAGGGCTCTGAGCCATTTTTTCCATCTTTAACTTAGAGATAATAGCATCTATATGATAGAATGGCAGAAGGGTGGTGAAATAAAAGGGTTTTGTAGAAACTAATTAGTCAATGAATTTGTGTGTGGGGGTGTGTGTGTGTGTGTGTGTTTCTATGCATCAGTCAAAAGGTACTTCAAGTTAAACTATTGCTGAAAATTTGTTTCTTTCACATTCTATTAGATTACAAAGCCAGGTTATCAGAATTTAGTATAATTCCAGATATACCTATTTGTAACAGATTCATCAATGGAATGGATGATCCTTTCTCAACATTTAACACAGTGAGAGAGATGAAATCAACCAAACCTTTCCCAACTCTTGCTTCCTCTATTTATAGGTCCATAGGAGAAAGAGAGAAAAATCTAAAAACATGAGAGTAAGCAGAACAGAGTACTTAGGGAAGTATTAACACAGAGTTTTTAAATTCATTTAGACGAGATTATACTCTATGACGGCATTGTCAGTGATGCCACAGTTCTAGTTACATGTTCCTTTAACAAGTGTTTATGTATTAGTTTCCTGTTGCTGCTGTAACAAAGCACCACAAATGTAGTGGCTTAAACATTACAAATTTAGTTTTACACAGTTATGGAGGTTGGAATTCTCACTGAGCTAAAATCAAGGTGTAGGCAATGGTATATTCCTTCTAGAAGCTCTAAGAGAGAATTTTTTCCTTGCTTTTTTCAGCTTAGAGAGGCTTCCCACCTTCCTTGGCTGGTGGCCACCTTCTGTCTTCAAAGCCAGCAATTACATCATCAAGCTGACCTCTGCTATAGCCACCAAATATTTTTCTTAGACTCTTCTGCTTCCTTCCTTCCCTCCTTCCTTACATTATAAAGAACCTTGAGATTGCAATGTGTCCACTTAGATAATCCAGGGTAATTATATCTCAAGATTCTTAATCCCATCTGCAAAGTACAAAGTCTATTTTGCCATGGGAAGGTCAATATACCCACAGATTGAAGGGATTAATTAGTTTTCCCTACTACCATTTAACAAATATCTATTAAATAAACAGAAAAATGGACACCTTTGAAGGCTACTATTCTCTCCCCCATATTTTTGTGTTGTTTTGTTTTGTTTTCTAGCCCCTGTAACCCTCCACCCCAGGCCAGCATTGTCACTAGAACAGAGAGATATCACAGTCTTTAAAATAACTCTAACCATGGGCAAAATTGCTCACCAAGCGGGGGAAGTACCCTTAAGATGCTCAAAAGTGGAATAGAATTGGTTCAGGCATAGATATTTGCAGAGCTTTCTCCCTCTGTACATCACCTGGGCAACTCTTCACACCGGCTTCTTCCTAAAACCAGCCCCGATTCAGGTAAACACATTACACATTCTGAATTGTTCAGTTTGAGAATGTAACCATCCCACAGGACAGAGATAACAGTGACCTGCTGTCCTTCCAGAAAATTGGCCTTGTGTTCAACACTTGGACGTATTGCATATGGGTTGCTTAATAAACCAGAATGCTTATGTTTCCTTCAGCCATATTCCTATAACAGCAGCCAAAGAAAAATGGTGCCGAAGAAAAGGCTTTTATTATCTTTTATTTTACCCTCTAAAATCTAATTCAGAGCATGAGGAGAAATGCACGCACAGAGCCAAATTTCATGTTCATTAATGTAATTGGACATTAGTGCCATAGCCACGTCCTCCCACTCAGCAGCGAAAATGACCCTCTTCCTGTATTATCATCAATAACAGCACAGTGATGGCCGGGCTGGGACTGACCAGACTGTAACTGAGCTCTCAGTCCCTTGGGCAACGGGGTGATTTTTATTTACAGTGACAAGATGATCTTTACACTTGTTTCTCTTTGGACTGTACACACACAGCTCTATCCATAAGCGAAAATACAGCCAGGCCGGCTCTTTCTGCTCTGCACTTTACTTAACTGACGAGGTGTCAGCATTAATTTCTTGACTGTCGGAAAGTTTCATCTCTCTTGCCCTAGGGATGTTTTCTTGACCTCTCCAGTACTGTGATTGGAAGCGGTTTGGTCTTTTCTCATAAGCTCCAAACATTTTCTTTCTTTTCCATTGCAATTATTATCTCCTGTGACATTTACAAGGACCGGTTCTGCTGTAGCTAGAGTTATAAACATACAAGGAGCCTCGCTCGGCAAACCAGAATTCTTTTCTACTTGAACATGCTGGTTAATAACTTTAGGGGCTTTCAGTATGAATTTGTGATGTGAGCCCTCCAAATAAATGCCTGGCTTCAAAAGCAGCCTTTGTCGGTAGGACTCTTCAAGAATGTGTTTCAAAACATTATAGGCAAACATAATTATGTAAATAAAACATTTAATTGTTCAACACTACACCATTATTATTATTATTTTATTTTAAAGGACTAAGGTTCACACAATGGCTAGAAACAGATTTGCACTGTGGCTGGTTTTCACTAGGCTAGAAGTGGGCTGAACTAAGGGATAGTACCATCTTTGGCAACTCACTTCCTTAAAATTCCATTTTCCTAATTTGCAAAAAAAAAAAAAACAACAATAAAGAAGAAAAAGAAGAAAGAAAAAAAGAAAAAGTTATTAGCCTAGCTCACTGCTAAGTTCTTTCCCAGTTCTAATATTCTGTATATAAATAAATAACCACGTTGCACCTTTCAACCGTTATTAATATTGTCTATGGGAGTGTTGCTTCCCTGCAACAGATGAAGAATTAAGCAACAGACTACTCCTTCTGTGTTTAGTACCGCAGACCTCAGTGCTCACATATTTTCACTACCTCACTGTAGACAAGAAGAACAAGCTGGAACCAGCAGGTGCTTGCCCTTATCCATGGAGAGATTCGTTCTGGGACCCAGAGGTTTTGAAGGGAAGTAATGAGAGAGCGCCCAGTTGGTCTCTGTTTACTGAGGTGCGTTCTCCAAGGTGCAATGATTTTAGTTAACTGTTAGATGACTTTAATATTCTAAAGATATTTTTATTTCACAAGTTTTATATTTAGAGAGTGAAACTTTGCTTTCAAGCAAGAAAAACACTATTTATCAAGGACAATATAGCTACTCGTTCTTAAAATACCCACTGACTTTTCCTGGCACTGCTTTTTTTTCTCTTAGTTTCTCTCGAAGTTAAAACAGAAATGTGCCTTTATCTTCTGAAGAGAGTTGGCAGTCACGAGAGTTGCTCTGGTCCTTGGCCACTTCTTCTGAGTGTTAATGCTGTGCCTCCCATTCCTCAGGCACTATATGTTCTGTCCCTTGTGCAAGGCCCCATGAGTTCCTGGTTTGTCTCTGCTCAGATCCCAGCCTCCCAGAGCTCTATGCTCCCATCAACAGCAGGAGGACATGCACCATGTAACTTATCTATTTTTTAAATCCTTCATTTTTAAGACCTCTTATTCTGTATCAAATTATGAGTTCTTTGAGAACAGAAAACATGCTATATTCTTTCTACTTCAGAAATAGTAAGTGGTCAATGAACATTTAATGGATGCTCCATAACTTCTGTTATATGGGAGATATAATCATAGATAAATATTGTTTTAAGAGTGGGATCTCAGAACCAGCAATATCAGCAACATCTAGGACCTTGTTAGAAACAAATTCTCAGGCCCCATTTCAGATTTATTAAATCAGAGATTCCAGGTGTGTGACGAGCTCTCTGTGTTTTAGTGATCCTTCCAGGTAATTCTAATGCTTGCCAGTGTTTGAGGATCACAGTCACAGACCAGTCACCAAATCTTAGAAGTTATAGGTGGTCTATCTCCACTAAACTAAACATGACAAATACCTTGTTACTTATAATAGAAATATGCAATGAATTAATTTGGGGTTGCATTAATTCATTCATTCATCATGGTAGTAGAGGTTTATTCATAAGGATACAATGTTTGCCAGCCAGGCCTTCACCTAAAGTACAGTGTATACAGCAGGCATCAGTAAAGGTTTTCAAAAAAATTCATTGATTTTTATATATGAAAAACATGACTAACATTATCATCTTACTAGAAGTTAATCTTTAGTCACTTCTGCCAAATGTAGCTAAAGCCGCCAGGATCTGAGGCTATTCTGCAGGTCACTGTGTAGACACTGGGGGCCAGCTGATTGAGCTGGATGAATGGATGCTCCCTCTTCTTTTAATCCTGGGTCTCCTCCAAACTGAGCATCCTGGAAAGAAAACATTATGTGTGCTCACCTATGAAAAATCCTAATATATGATTAAGATACACTGTAAGAGAATATTGAATTCTCTGGATTCATCCTAACGAGCAGCTGCATGTAGCCTTTATTGCTTTATTTTATTTATTTATTTTTGTCTTTATTGTTTTCAAGTACAGATGATCAGGTTTCTGCCAGTGAATTTTTACTTATGCACTACTTGGGCCAGTGACCCTGAATAATGAATATAGTTACAAACGAAAAAGGGCCCTGAGAATGTATGGGTTTTGGATTTGTGTGTGTGTTTGTGCATGGACAAACATTATTAAGGGAGAGAGTGAAGAGAAAGATTTATTCTCCTAAAATACATTGCCAAGATTCCTGAGGGTTAATTACTTCTTTTGAGAAATTAGCCCCGATCTGTCACTGGCTTACTGACAGGCAGTGATTTCCTCTGGTAAACACCTGGAAGCAATTGCCTTCAGCTGCTTACCTGTGATTCAGGTATATATAGGAGCGCACACACCATAGGAGTTTTTACTTAAAGTTATGCAAATGCATGGACTGGGTGAAGCACAGAATGCTCAAGAGATTTGAGAAGTTCCTAAGAAAAATCAAGTCAGTAAATCAATACAGAATGTTTAAATACTTCTCTACTGACCCCATGTTAGACAGACAATAAACATATTCTTCCCCATTGCTTTAAGAGCATAATATCTAAACTGGGAGTTTAGACACAAGAGGTACAGGAAGGAAGAAAAGATGGAAGGAGGAAAAGGTGGAAGAAAGGAGGAGAGGAAATAAGTGAGTAAAAGAAACTTAAAGGAAAGAAACATTTTTAAAAATGTATGGAAAAGATTATATTAATATATAGTATAGGAATTCAAAGGAAGAAGTATTTACATAAGGGGAAAGATGGGTAAAGTTTCCTAGAATAGTGAGACTTGGGTAGGCCCTAAAGGAAGAACAGATGGCAAAGAAAAGAAAATGTTTCCTACTGAACAATGACTACTCTAAGAATTCATTTTGTTCTGATTAGGCCAGAAAACAAGGAGAGCAGTTGCAGACCTCTTTTATTGAAAGCATCCTGACTAGGTCCTGTCAGTGAACAGATAAATTATATTGCTGCTTATTCCCAATATTTCAGTGGTTGCTAATACTATAGAAAGGAAATTTTTACTGCAGGTAAATTAATCCATTTTTTTTTTAAATAATAGATTTCTATTGACATATTTAAGGCATCTCTCGATTCCAACGCAAACTGCCAAATCATGTGTTAAATTTCAAAATAGATCTGAACACTTAAAATTCATCACATTGGAATAAATGAGCTTAGACTTGAAGAAAGAAAGAAAGAAAATATGAATGAATTCATGGCATGGGAACTAAGTTAGCCAGATATCTCCAATTTTGTGGAATCCAGACAGATTACTGAGATTTTATGGAATGGGAACCATGCATTGCTTTTCACTTATGATGCCATGACTGGCACATTATATAGGCAATGAGAAAATTATATTTTCCTGATAACTAATATAAGTTAGAGATCACAAATAAGAAGTTAAATAAAATTCTTTATCTTCTACAATACTAGGATACTCTACTTCAAAGAAGCAGATGTTTCAATATTTCTAAGTTTTCTTGGAATATCATTTAGCAAATTAGAACTCTGAACCTTCTACCATGGAATTTTGACCTGACTCTCACATGTTGGTCGATATTGTATCTCTTTTCTCTATTCCAATTCGTTGTGGAGTTACTCTTTCCTCATTATCTGGTAAATAAGATGGCCAAAAGGTTAGGATTTTGACTTAGTCTTGGTTCTTAAAAAAACAATAACTTATGTTATATTACAGTCAATTTTTAATATTAGATGGCATACTCTATGTATCAGATAAACTGACCTAAATAGTTATCAGATGCCTACTCTGTTCAAATCAAAGGATTATTAGACATGATCTCCAATTTCACGGGATTTAGAGTTGGAGAAATGTGAGTTCCTACGAGACATACTAAAAATAAAACCAGAATCAGTAATAACTTATGAGCTAAAGGCTGCAAATTATATCATAGATTAAAAAATTAAGTGACTATGCAAGAGTTTTAAAAAGTTCAAAATCTTTTATAAGGTTTTGAACATAGCATGCACTCACTAAACATGTGCTGAATGATACCAACAAAAGTAATAATATAAAAGATAGCACTTTTCTAAGAAAACCAAAATGGTCTAGGGAAGCTTCATTAAGAAGAAACAACTTAGACTTAGGAAGAATAATTTTTTAAAAGGCAGAATTTAGAAAGACAAAAACAAGCCAGAACAGGAAGCATAAATGAGAGGAAAGAAGATGAACAAAACCTTGGACCTGCACGCAGTGTCCAACACTGCAGCCACCAGTCAGATGTGGCTCACTGAGTCACACCAGCCACACTTCGAGTGCTCAAGAGCCACCGTGGCTAGTGGCTACCATACTGGACAGAGCAGATACAGAACCTGGATTTTCATCATTGTAGAAGGTTCCATTGGACTGCACTAGCTTAGACTCCTGAAAACAGAGAGAGAGAGAAGAGAGAGGTGAGAGGGAGTGTGTGTGTGTGTGTGTGTGTGTGTGTGTGTGTGTGTGTGTGTGTGTGTGTGTGTGTGTCAAGAAGAGGGAGAGAGTTTGACCAATTGGCTATGAATCTATTTCCTTATTATGAAATGAATAAGGATATAATATAAACTTTGCCACTCACAGCTCTGAGATTCTGTGTCTATGTCTATACATAAAGTCAATAGATCAGCTGGTTTGTTTGGAGGAAAGTGGAAATGAAGTTTCAGAAAGGAGAATGGAAAAAAAGATTGTTTAGGGTTCTTAACAAGGCTTGTACTCATCCTGTGGGCAACGACAACGAGCCAGCAGTGGACTTTAAGGAGAGAATTGATAGTCAGTGTTCCTTTCACTTGCACTTTGAAATGTCCCTTTCATTTATGTAACATTTTTTCTCTCTCATTTTTCAGCTATCATTGGGAAACCTTATCTCCTTGCTTTAAACAATGATATGTTCCTAATTTTCAGATGTGTCAGTTGCATCCTCTGGGAGGCAGATACTTAGATTGAGCTAACAGTACAAATGATTTATTGGGGGACTAACACCTGTGAAAGATAAAAAAAAGAAGAGAAGACAGAATTAGGCAGGGAAAGTCTTTAGATTGTGATGCACCTGTGAAAGAAAATAGTAGTGGAAACAGAATGGGGCTGAGAACCACAGATCATGATACAGATTTGCCAAATTCTCAGCCAATCCCAGGGGGAGCTCAGAGCAAACATAGCCCAGTAGAGGAGCCCCTCTCTGGGAAGAAATAGCCAGGCCCTAGTAGCTTTGCTGGGCTCATTTCTTGGCTGGGTACTGCCTATGAAGAGAGTGGCCTTGGTTCAAACATTGAAGCAGATTCTCATGTTGCTCCAGGTCAAGAATGTTCTATAACCTCACTGCTAGTGCTAACTGGTGAGTTTTGTCTTGAAGTGAGATCTGAATGGTACACCTTCATGGCCGCCATACCACTTGTGAAGCCAACACTTCTCACCACCATTTCTTCATTCTGCAACATCCCATTTCATTTTGCTTTGGTTCATAATTTACCCAGAATAGCATGAAGTAGGGAAAATTGAAAATAAGCCTGCTCTTAATAAAACTGTTACATCAAAGAAGGAAAGAATCTCATGGAATACTCTCTTGCCTATGACCCCTAAGACAATTTGTTAAATTGTGGTGAGCCCAAATTGTGTACCTGCAATCTTTGTTCTGCTACTGGGAAGTCTGAGCTGGATTGTTACAGGGAGAAAAAGTACAGCAGAGGTGAAAAAGGCTTCACTTTAATTATATCCTCCCTATTCACATCTATGTTAATAAACCCTTCCATGTCCAGGAAAACTCTCTGTAGCTTAGGAATATCCATTCCATCACATGGGAGCTTCTTAGATGATGGCAAATGGCTCTTCCAAATGTAAAGGAAAAAAATATTACAAATGTACATTCCTAACATTATGCCAAGAATTCAACCTGGGCAATTTAATACCGTTCAGACTTTGGGTATTTTAGACAAATACCACAAAGATAGATGGGATCGTACAGTATTTTTTGGTTGGCTTCTTTTCCTTAGCATATATACGTTCAGATTCATGTACATTGCTATGTGTATCAATAATTTGTTTTTTATTAGTATGTAGTATCCCATTGTAGGCATTTACTACAATTTGTTACCCATTCACCTATTGAAAGACATTTGAGTTGTTTACAGGTTTTAACTATTACAAATAAAGTTGCTAAGAATATTTGAATAAAAGTCCCTGTATGTAATTCAGCTTCCTTTTCTCCTGGGTAATTGTGAAGGAGTTGAGTGCTAGATTATATGGAAGGCATATGCTTAACTTATCAAGAAACTGCAAAACAGTTTCCAAAGAGCTTGTACCAATTTACATTCCTACCATCAGTTCCTCTTCATCCTTCCTTACCAATACTTGGTATGGTCATTTTTTTAATGTTAGTCATTCTAGTAGTTATTTGGAGATATGTCACTGTGGATTTAATTTGTATTTTCCTAATTAGTAATAATGTTGCCCATTTTTTCATGTGCTTGTTTGCCATCCATTTATTTTCTTTAATGAAGTATCTATTCAGATCTTTTTCACATTTTTAATGTGGCATTTGTTTTCTTATAGTTGAGTATTGAGAGTTATGTGTATATTCTGGAAACAAGTTATTTATTAGATATCTAATTTGCAAATATTTTCTCCCAGGTCATGGCTTATCTTTTCATTCTATTATCAATGTCTTTGAAAGTCAGAAATTCATTAATTTTGATGAAGTTCAATTTATCAATACTTATCCATCATGGATCATGTTTTTAGTAACAAATCTGAGAAATTTTTGCCTAATCCAAGGTAATGAAGATTTTCTACTTTGTTATCTTCTAGAAATTTTTTAGTTCTAGGTTGTACATTTAGGTCTAAGAGCCATGTAAGTAAGTTTTTGTATAAAGTATAAGAAGGTATGAATCAAAATTCTTTCCTTTTCTTTTCTTTCCTTCCTTCCTTTCTCTCTCTCTCTCTCTCTCTCTTTTTTTTTTTTTTTGAATACAGATATTCACCTGTTTTAACACCATTTGCTGAAAAGGATAGCCTTCTACTGAATTGCTTTTGCGGTTTTGTTGAAAATCACTTGTTCATGTTTCTTTGGGTCTATTTCTGAAATTTATACTCTGTTCCATTAAACTTCTTATCTATCCTCAATAGCCCCATATCTTAGTCGCTTTAGTTTCATAGGAAATCTTAAATCAGATAGTGCTAGTCATCCTACTTTATTCTTTCTTTTCAAAGTTGTTTTGGCTACTCTGGATAAAACATCTAAAACTAAATAAAGAAAGTTTAAGAAATATATGAAAAATTGCTGAAAAAATTATGAAAATTTAGAGCAATATAGTTCAAATATTTGTTTGAGAAACTAAATCTCTGTAGAATAATAACAGGGGTCACATGAAGAAAAGTTCTGCCCTCAAAATCCATTGGGAAACTCTTCTTTAATCTATATAAATATATTTATTTGCTGAAAGATTTATCAGGACCTTTAATAAGATAATGCATTTTTGGAATCTACAGAAGAAAGATCCAGCAAGCAGCATTTCACAAACATCTTTGACCACAGATGCTTTAACCATCTAGTGAGGCAAGTGTTCCACAGAACTCCTTTGGGAAGCAGTTAGCAGACAATAGGGAATTGTGCAACACAGAGTTGACATTTCTAGAGGATCATCCCAATGAGGGAGAAAGATTGAGCTGGGTAGAAAAGACAATTTGAGAGGTAGCAGAAAAAGGAGCAGTAACTAAAGCTATGGAAATAGGGAGTAGGATGTTTAGACACATGTTCTGTAGAATAGAAGATGGATCCTATAGAAAGAATTTAGTCACTGAAAAAGTAAATAGAATTACCTCATTCCATGGTTCATTTTAAAAAGAAAATTTGAAAAGAAAAAAAATACCCAGAGAATTAAATAGCATTACTAAACAATGCATGAAGAGATACAAAATGTCATAACATGATTAATTGTCAGAATGAAAGATAGTGATGCAATTGTTCTCAAAGGTCAGAATAGAAAAAACTCATGATCAACTGTGTGGGTGGAAAATATCATTTATGTCAGTGAGTCAGAGAATCATAAGCTGCGTCCTTTTCTATCCTTTGTATGTCCATGGCCACCACTAGTGTTTGCTCTGGACAGTTCTGCCATATTTGAGACTCTACAATTCTGTGACATGTCTCTGGTTGCTTGTCATCTTTCCAGACACATCAGTCTGACTATTTCACCATGGAAGCAAAGTCCCTTCCAGATACATTTCCCTGTGCCTCTTGCCCTATCATCATGAGCCGAAGAGGGAGCACTTTGTTTTCCTCATTTTTTTCTTTTTTTTTTTTTTTTTTTTTTTTTTACTTTTTTTTTTTTTTTTTTTTTTTTTTTTTGAGACAGAGTCTCGCTTTGTTACCCAGGCTAGAGTGAGTGCCGTGGCGTCAGCCTAGCTCACAGCAACCTCAAACTCCTGGGCTCCAGTGATCCTTCTGCCTCAGCCTCCCGAGTAGCTGGGACTACAGGCATGTGCCACCATGCCCGGCTAATTTTTTATATATATATCAGTTGGCCAATTAATTTCTTTCTATTTATAGTAGAGACGGGGTCTCGCTCTTGCTCAGGCTGGTTTTGAACTCCTGACCTTGAGCAATCCGCCCGCCTCGGCCTCCCAAGAGCTAGGATTACAGGCGTGAGCCACAGCGCCCGGCCTATTTTTTTCTTTTCCTTCTGTTTCTCTCTCTTACCTTCTCATTCTCCAGCTCCCATGATGTTCCAATATGTGGTAAGGGTTGAGGAGCATAGAGGATAGTTGCCCATTTAGGTAGGGAGTGGCCTTGGTTCTCCATGTGTGGCTTACTGGTCGTTAACAGAGGGGAAGCTTGCATTGATTATAACTTCACATAAATGGGACAATGTCTTTGGGCTTTATCAGGCTCAGAACATAAGTAGGTACCCAAAGTAAAGGTAACAAGGAAAGATTTGAAAACATCATGAAATGTGGAGTATTAGAAGGTCAGTCTAAGATGGAATGGAAGAATCCATAACTTTGAAGTTGAGTTAAACAGATAATACTAAACACACAAAGAGGGATTATTGGGGTTTGTGAAGTATTGAAAAGGGCATGACCAGCCTAAAAGCATTCCAATTCATAGTTTTAAAGCACTCCCCTGGTGAAAAGAAAACACCTCTAATGGTTCACATCTAAGTTCAGAATTGAAGAGTCAGACAATGAATCTGGTCCAAACCTTTACTGTTCCATTTATTCAATCAGCAGCATTTATTAAGCAAGAACTGTGTCGAGGACTAGGGTTTTAATGGAGAATAAAACCCAACCCGTAAATATAAATAGCTTACAATCCACTTGAAGGACAAAATTTCTGACTGAGAAAGTAAACTGAGACTCCCAGATGAGATGACACTTGATAAGATTTTATGTAACTGGGGCTTGGCCAATCAGATTTTGGTATTTAAGAGCAGGTTTGAGAATTGCTTCACAGACAATGGGCTGTGATGACATTGTCCCCTTCCAATGAGTGTCCTTATCCTGCTTGTTTTGCTACAGAAATGTGCTAAGGGACAAAAAATTTGAGCCAATAAATATCCAGGCTCAATTGGTTGTGCTGCAAAAATACCAAACTTTATTTTTTTCACAATTTTCCTTATAGCTAGCCCCCGTGTCCCCTTAGAATGAGAGAGGAGGCAAGGGCATTATTTGAATCCTTAAAATTTGTGCCCCCATAATATGCTGAAATTTTAAAAAAAGAATATGAGATGCTTTTTCCTTTGACACCCTTCAGAGGGTTGTTGATACATTGTGTAGTTATATTTGTAAATAAGAAGTAGAATGGAAATTCAATATAGTTTGAGGGCAGTAGGAGTAACTTGGATCTGGCTTTTCTTATTCTTCCTGTCCTTTTCTACTTTTGGTCTCCTATGCCAAGAGGAAAGCTCTGGACCCATCTCAGAGTACAGAAATGCATCTCAACTCTGATACTGGCTAGTGAGATGTTACTGCCTTTCTGCTCAATATCTAGGGACTTATTTTGTCACTGGAGTAGCCCAGTATACACATAGGAATAAGTGTTCTCCTCTGCAGTCCCAGAAGGAATTGAGAGACTCTAACCCACCTTCCCCTCATCTGCCTCTGGTCCTCCCAGATTTTGAGAAAACTTTTTATTCTTGCCCTCCACTCAGGTAAAGTCTTGGCAACTCTGCTGCCCTCTGCCATCTCTTCACTTTGATTTGGCGCCAGGGAGCAGATGTTATAAGGACGTGTAAAAACAGAGCCTGGCACATTAGCATTTCCAGTGTACCACACCGGGAATCTCAGCATTTTCAATATATATTTAAAATAACGGAGCGAGACAAGCTGCTGCCTTCCCTCAAAATTGCCAACGTATGCTCCAAGATCTCCTGCATTTTGCATTGTGTCAGTCTGTGTCAGAGGTTTCAGGAAAGGTAATATAGAAGATGAATGAAAGTCTATCATTGCAGTGCCAAGATGAAAAAGTGACAGCTCATAATGAAAAGAAAAATAGTTTCCATTTTGGGCCTCTGTAAGTAAGAAAGTGACAGAGTCTTGGGAACTGTGAGCCTGAAAAATGGTCCCTTTGACAGACATGCCTGTAAGTGAGAGGGCCCCGGATATAATACCACCTATAATAGAGGGAATAATGATTATTTTAGGCATTGCATGATTTTGAATAAATCCTTGACTACTCCCCAGAAAATGGAGTTGAAAGGAATCTCGGAAAGAGTGGTGGGTTAATTTAAGGAATAAATGACCACATTTTTTTTTTTTAGTCTTTTATGCCTAAGTTGGTTAAATTTATTTCTGTCAAAAATGACCAAAAGCCAATAGTATTAATAAAAAAAATTTTGCCTCAGCAGTGATTAGAAAAAAATGTCATTCTAGAATCTTCCTTCAAGATTTTTTTTTCTTTGTGGCCAAATCTGTTAAAATTAAGTTCTGGATTGGCTACAGGCATTCAGCATTTGCAAACTAATTGCACTGAACTAAATTCTTGCTGAGACAATAAACAGTGTAAAATACTAATATATTTTTAATTCAGTTTCAAATTTCAAGATGTTTGGGATTATCTGTGGAAACTGTTTTCATTTTTCTTTAATAACTGCTATTGCGTCGATGTAGCCTCAGATGTTAGCCCATTTGCAGTGTTTAGAATTACTTACTCTGCACATTTTCTTTATCCACCTTCATGTAAATGCAACCAGAAACACACTACCAACACATTTACTAAATGCTAGGTCAGTGGCTCTTCCTTGCACATTTGTTCTACTGAGAACACACACTAGTGTATTGATTTTCTTAAACTAGACTATACAAAATCTATCTAGGAATTGGAGTTCCTAGAGTTTCTACTCTCTTGGTTTCAACCACAAGCTAAAAGAAATAAATGATCACTAAAAGAAGTGATTGCTACCCATTGAGAGCTCAAGAGTGGAGCCCGAGGGAGAATGTGAACATATTTGTCACAGAGTCTTCAGACCGAAAGGGACCACTACAGTGGTCTACAGCTGGCCTCTGCTCAGAACCTCTGGTGGCAGGAAGCTGGACATTCCTTGCAAGTCTGTTCCATTTCAGAGTAGCTCTATCACATGAGCATCCTGATTCTAAGTCAATGTTAATGTCCCCCCAACAGATGTTTTTGGGCCCTGTCTAGCCCCCTGGAAATTCTTGGAAAGGACCTATCTTATTCTAAATGACAGCCATGCATCAGTTTGTTACTAGCTACCTTGTCCACACTGGACCACCCTCTTGTCAATCTTTTCCTGAAAGGAAAGTTGAGTTATAACGAACACCAGGAGGAGACATGAAGGAGAAAGGGCTAAGCTCATCTCCTTTCTGGATGTTCTCCCAGTGTGGTTTCACCTCCAACACAGTGACTATGTGCTCAGCCACATGTGAGCTATGACCACAGAGGAGTAGAAAATGCAGGCTTTGGGAGGATCTAAGTTTGCATCTGGCTCAGCCTCTTACAGATTTTATGATCACAGGCCAATCATTTTATTCTCTGAGCTTCATCTGTAGAATGGGGACAATTCTTTCTTGGTCCAGTTGCAGAAATTTGGTGAATTAGCATATAAAAAGCTCCAGAAAAATAGTAGGTATTCAATAAATAATAATCCCTGTTTCCCAAAGACTTGTTCAACTTTAGTTACCTTATTTTCTGGATAAATGTAACATAATAGGTACTCTGGAAATATTTGGAGAGATAGGAAGGGAGGAAGAGATGGAGGAAAAGGGAATTTCAACTCATTTTACAATGGGGATTGGAGAGACAGAGTAAAGCTGGAGTGTATAAACTAATTTCTTGGCTTTCTTTTCTCTTATTTTTAAACACACCATGTTCCCAAGTTACAGCAGGGTTGAGTGCTGGAACACAGTGCCCAAAACAATCACTGTAGTCCACCTTCTCAAAGAATATTCCCGAGGAAAAAAACAAAATAGGAAAAATCACGAATAACACCAGAGAAAGTACATTTTGGTATAATCAGTCCCAGAAAAATAAAGGCTAAAAATTCTGGGTGAGTACAAAGAAGAAGGTTCTGATGCTGAGATTTATTAGTCAGGGACAATCTGTCCAACTAAGTGCAGGCAGCTTCCGCTCTCAAAATAAAAAACCGGAACGGACAAAAGGCAGGAAAAGAGATTGTATTATGCTGGGAACAATGCAACTCTGAAAAGATGGTGAAGAGATGCCCTGATAGATCCTCCATTCCTCATGCTCATTCACCAAGGACAAACAGCACAAAGAGAACCAGCATTTTCTCAGGAGGCTGGAAATAAGGAGGATAATTACCCAAATGAAGATTACTGCTAATCAGAGGGGACATTTTGTGCACTCCTGAAAACATCAATATGCAAAGGTACTGCATCGTGATTTTGAGAAGGAAAAGGGGACAAGAATATTTTTCAAATACCTGGTTTTTGCCCCATATTCTCCCATCAGTTTTGTGTCTATCTCCAGCCCAGTAGGTTTAGTCCTTATACTCTCCATCATACACTCTGCTTTGCTTTTAGAAATGAGAACCATCTTGCCACCGTTAGGGACAGGTACTGGGACAACACCCCTCAGAAGTCAATGCCAACACCATCACAACCAGCACACACACACACAGAGACTCACCCATGCTCATGTATGTATACTTACACATGCACAAACTTCTTTCTATTTATCAAACTCCAAATTACCTGCAAGGTGTGACTCAGGCATAAGTATCACCCCCTCTGCACAAAACTTTCTCAGACTTAGTGAATTCACAGAGCACAAATTGTCAGTCCCATGGAGCTTGGTAATATTGGACAAGGTGCTTTCTTTTAAGAAGCCAACAATCAAATTGGGGAGAAAAGACTTATCAAAACAGGAAGTGAGAGAGCATGCAAACTTGGCTTTTTCAAATGGATGGTAAGGAATAAAAACACTGTAAAAAAGAGTTGTGCTGAAAGAGAGATGATGTCAGACCAGGGAAGAGGTTAGGACTTAAACTGAACCATAAAGCAAGGATCTGGCTTAGATAAGCAAGGGGAGGAAGGCAATTTCAATTTCCTAAGTTTCTACTTGAGCATTCTGCCCACAGACAGGGGAATTTCCTCTTGTTAATTCAATCAAGATAGACTCCACATTTAGCAGCCTTTTAGTATAATGAATCATACCTGGTGGAGGCTCTCGAGACTGTCATAGAATATCCAAAGCCACACACACTGCTGCCTGCAGTTCCTTAATCAAATATGTGGATTTGTGTTTGTGTTGAATTTTACCCCCACATGATGGCTTAAATGGTAAAATGGAAAGACCTAAACTTAACCAATGACAATCTAAATTGTTAAGCTTTGGAAGATGAGCCAGTTATTAATTTATTGCTTCTCAGCTGCAACTCCAATTTTTGTTTTTGTCCTACTTCATGACCTTCGAGCTGGAACACTGCAAAGGACATTGCTTCTCTGTCAGCTGGGCAGTGGGGTCTGGGTCTCAGCCACAAGGGCCCAACTCTAAGTTTCCAAGTTTCTTCTTGGTCACTTTTTCTTCAACCGTACGGGTTGTAGTTGATTTCTGCAGTGGCTACCTGAGTTAACCCCTAGAACTCTCTTTTATCCCTTTCAGCAGTTAACTACCTCTTACCTACTTATCAATTCTTCTTATTAAATGTTCCCTGTTTAAATTACATGTAGTTTTCCTCTCCTGACTGGACCCTGACTAATAATCAGGACTTGTTTTTTCTTAGAGCATAAGCATATAGCTAGTGATAGAGGTAGAGAGAGAAGGAGACCTTTAGCCAGGTTTAGTAAAATCCTCTAAACCCCTGGGGCATTTTATTGACTGTTACTATAGATATTGCTCTGATGACACTTGCTGTGTCATTTATACACTTGTTTGCCCTCAGATCTATCCCCTGCCCTTCCCCTTCTCTGCTTTGTGTCACAGGAGCTGATTCACATTCTTCTGCCAGCCAGTTCTTGGCTGAGTTCAGCCATGGGTGGGAAATTGTAGGGAGAAAAGTGAGAAAAAGTGGGCAACCCCCAGGTCCCCACTACCAAAGCAAGCATCTTGAGCAGTGTGGCCTCTTCCCCCTGGTTGTAGCTCTCGATGTAGGTTCAATTCCTTCCAGGAACCCCTGACCCTTCGGCTCTGGTAGCACCACCTTTTCCTTTGGTCCCTCCATTCCTAGGCATAGTAGCATTTCCTATAGTAGCTAACACCTGGCTTTGTAGTTTTTTCATCCCCTTGTGCCAGTAGTTGTCTAACACAAATTTCCAGTATTGAACTACTAGGCGAAGCTCTTTTTCTAACTGGACTCTGGGTAATATACCTTTAGAGGTACCTCTCACATGATCTTTAACACTTTATATATCTGAATGTTCTCTAATAGGATCAAACATATTCTACTTCTTATTTAATTTTCCTAGATAATATAATCGCATGGCTGCTTCAGAAAGAATGTCATTTAATTCCTCATGTAGGTTTATTTCTTCTTCTTTCTGGTTCTTCGTAGCAAGGATCATGAAAATGAGTCAATAATATAGTCAGTCAGAGTGTGATCATGACATTGTACATTACTACAAGACTTCTGCATGCTCAAAGAAAGGAAGAATGTATATAAATCTGCATTAGAGCCACTGTTTCCCTAACATGTCTAGGTAATTGAGGCAAACATGTTTCTTCCTCTTGACTTTATGAATCACTGGTCTCAATCCTCACCTGAAATATAAATAAATGAAAAAAAGGAAGAGGAAGTAGAAAGGAAAGAGGAAAAAGACAATAATAGCAACTAGAATTA
The DNA here is from genome assembly GCF_040939455.1 of Microcebus murinus. Lineage (NCBI taxonomy): Eukaryota > Metazoa > Chordata > Mammalia > Primates > Cheirogaleidae > Microcebus > Microcebus murinus. The sequence goes on along the minus strand of NC_134120.1, from coordinate 29,358,706 downwards.
ACTCAGTGTTATTAATATATGTTTTTCCTTTAATTCAACAATCTCAGAGTTAGATATAGTAATGATTCTTATCTCATTCTACAAATAAGATAACTGAGGCTCAGAGAAGCTAAATAGCTTGCCCAAAGTTACCCACTGGGCCCACTGTGTGGTTGATCTGGGGTTTGAATACATGTCTGCCCAACTTTAAGGCCCAATTGATATGCTTTGCTATAGGACTAGGGAGAGGGAAAAGTCTGTGATTTGAGATGAGCCATAGTGAAGACTGCAGGGCCCATTACAGGCCATTGTGAAGGCCTGGAGATTGCAAAGACAAGCTCTAGAAGTGACAGTCCTGAGGGGAAGAGGAGTGAGTAGGAACAAACCCTGACTACTTCTGACCTTTGTCTGGCTGCAGACAGTTAGAGAGAAAGGGGCACACTGGTAGCAACTGCACAGAAAACATTCAGGAGGGGAGAAGTGGCCACACGTGAGAAATGAGCTTGAACTCCACAATGGCATCCACAAGGCCAAAGTGTCTTTTTAGCATATGCCATCCCCCTAATAGGGAGGTAATTGCTTTGGTACCCTGGTGGAGCAGAGCCTTCAGTTTGGGGTACCTTATTAAGATGTTGACAGACCCTGGAGAGTTCAGAGAGGAGCAGGGAGATGATTACAGGGGCTGGAGGGGTTGATTTATGAGGCAAGATGGAAAGACTGGTGCTGTTACCGCTTGGATAAATGATAGCTAAGGGAGGCATAATGATATCTATAAATATTTGTAGGGCGGAAGCAGTGAGAAGAGAAGGGATTCATGTGCTACTGATGGAATACAATACCCTCCGTTTCCCTTTGCTGAACTGCCAGGAAAAACTTTCTGACAGCAGTGTCATCAGAACCACAGAAAAATCAGCCACGGGGGAAAGGGTGAAAGTGACAGCCCAGGATCAGTTAAGACCAAGCTCCAGGAAAAATCACAAAGTGTTTTGAAGGACATCTTTCTGCCCTGACTTAGGAACAGATGGGAGAGGCCCTTGTGGAAACTGGAGCCACTGCAGGGTCCCAGGCTCCGTGTTGCAGCCTTGTCTCTCCTCGGTCTTCTTTGCACCAGCCTGGTTTATTCACTGTGCCTTTGTTCAAGTTTTCTGCTTGCCTTGGAAGCCACCCTACTAGTCTAGATCTACCTATTGTGTGTCCATGATTAATGAAAACCTCCAGTAGGCATGACCCTTAGCTGAGGGTGTGGAAGCACAGGCAAAGAGACAATCGTGGCCTTCAAACTAACTGATAGTTAACAGGAATGTCAGTCAAGAAAACATGTAAGTAAACACAGGTGATGAGTATGATGATAGATGCAGAACCAGGGTACGCTGGAAATAAGGTGGAGAAGTCCCAGATCCAGATTGGAGGCATAGAGTGATAATTCCTGAAATGTGATATTGATAAACTTCAGCTGAGCCATGCAAACAGCAGTGGTTAAGAAAGCACTCACCTCCACCATTTTGTGTTTTGGAAAATCAAAGAACCACCCTGCCTCCCATGACTTGGAAAGGATTTTTGCAGTTCACTCTTCTCACAACTCCTATGATTTGCAGATGACTCCCTTGTTTACCTGTGGCAAATCCAAGCACAGATCTTTCTTCTTTTGCCTGAATTTGCTGAAAGCCCAGACACTGACCTTCCAACCCTCCATTCTTTGTCTCATGAATTACTAACAGAGATGAAAAATTTCCCCCAGAAATTAGACCTGTTTCCTGTTTGGCTCATTGACTGAGCCTTCTGATTGCAAATTATTTCACCTATACCTTGTCTACTCATTTCTATGAAAATCTAGGGCAAAACCACCCTGCCAAGACATTCTGATCTTTGCATCTGGAGGGTTGTCCTATTCAACAGCCCAAATAAAATCAGTTTCCTCATCCTTTGTCTTTGACAAAGGAATCTTGAAGAGTGAATTGCAGATAAAGAAAGAGGAAAAGGAGGCATATGGAAAAGAGTTCCATGGAAGGGAAGCACTTTATTCACAGGCTTGGAGCTGAGAAACAGGTGAGTATGTTAGTGGACTTCCATGGCTGAAGGGCCATGACTAGGGAGAGGGGAAAGGTGAGGAATTAGACTGGAGAGGCACCATTTATTAAATTAAAAAGTCCCCAGCCAGGAATCATTTCTGACTTAGATTCCTTTCTATAAAAATGAGGGAAATGCATAAAAACTGCCTCGTGAAGGAGGTCATGTGGGCCAAGCTATTGGCACGTGAACAATGCCCAGTAACCAAGTGACCACCTCAGGACAGTGCTTGGAAGATGCTAGGTAGACAAGAGCTATTTCTTACATGGTTGGTGGACTGCTGTTCCCACATCGCCTCCTACACTGACGTGAGTTGTCATAACCAATTCTGTTGCTGACTGAAGTAGACACTGGCACAGTCTTATCTTGATAGCTCAGAGAGTGCTACTGAAATCTCACTCTAGTTTAGGATATACCACTGGGGTTCAGGCTTCTCCAAATACTAACAAAAATAGAGTATGTTTCACCAGAGAACCTAAATCCACACTAAATTCTCAGAGCAGGTTGGCCAGATTGTGTACCTTAGAACTTGAACAGGACCAATATAGTGTGCAGATGCACACGGCTCACACTGGATGAGGTGTGGATACAGTAAACCTCACCTTGCTGTGGACCCACCCCCAACTCACCACACAGCCACCTGTAGCAGGTCCAGTTAGTGTGGACCACTGGTTAGGAGGGATAACAATGCATTTCCCAAAACAGAAATTTTTATTTTAACCTACATTTATGGGCATTATAGTGTTCTGTGGAGGGAGCAGAAACCTGGTGGGGAGAGATAGCAGGCATAGGAATCATATTATTTTTATCATAAGATTAGGGCACTCTGTGTTTTCCTCTCCCAAGGCTCCTTTCTCCTCTTCCCAGACTAGAAAAATAAGAGATTATAGATGGAGGCTCCCACTAGACAAAACCCCAGCTGGGTTAACCCTTTCTCTATTGTAATCGAGACACCAGAGATCCCATTATTTTATGCTAATGTATTGTTTTTCTACTGCCTAGCTCTGGGAGATCCAGATTCTTGGCGCCACAGACTCAAAAATCAGCCAGAGCAATAAAAAGGAGACAATTCTTCATTATCGTCCCTGGAAGCTGCTCAGTGACAATGAGGGCACTGTGGTTTGGGTTTGCTAGTGTTTCTGTATGTATTCAGAAAGCATATCTTGAAGTCGTGGCTTTCATGACAATGTGGCAATCAGCTTAATTTATTCTGACCATCCTCTGTCCTATTTTGCTTTTAAAAAAAATGAGAGCTTCCAGGACATCAACCGAGATGACAACCTTGAGAAGGAACAATAGGTCTTTGAGACAAGTACGTCCTCTCTTAGTTCTCTTTTCCCTTTTAGTTCTCACCACACCCCAAATAAACTTCTATTCCTTGCCTTCTCTTTTCTTGCCATTTCTATCTCAACTATTATTTTTCTTCAGACATAAAGAAAACCCTGGCTATGAATCAGGACTCTAATCTTTGCTGTAACCTTACCAAGCTGTGTAGACGTGACTAAGGTAACGAAGAAGGCTGCAGTTCCCTCCCTCTCCTGTGGAAGTGGTTTTGAGGCCTTTCCACTTTCTCCCTGCAGACTAACTAAAAATCCACATGCTCCCTGTGTTCACTCCATCCCCATGTTTTCAGAACTAAGTGGGGCACTGAGTAATAACTTTTATTTCATTACTTCAGACCCTGCTAAAACAAAGTGATGTCCAAGTTTCTGGTGGTGGAATCATCTTTGTAAATTGTACAATCCAACATGCACCTCAAAGTTTGATTTCCAAATAGTGTTTAGTATTTGCACAGCATCATTTGCTGAGCTTCTGTGCAGCTGGCCAAACACACTGAGCTGACCATTCTCCTGGATATTGTGCATAAATGTATACTATGGATCAAAGGAAATAAAGACCAGTATTCATAAAGCCAAGGGCAATCCTGCAAAAGTAGTCTCATGTTTGTAGCAAAATCCAGATACACATTCCCTAAGGCAAGGGTGGACAAAGAAGCTCATAAGAGTAGGTTGGCATAGACGATAAAGTTCAGTGGGTACCCCATCCTCTCACCCCTTACCCCTATGATATTCTGCTTTTTGTATAAGAGTTTCAATCTGGATTTGGAGTCATGAAATATACTCCCTTGCTCAGAAAACTGCAGGAAAGCAGCCTCAGTTCTTTTCAACCTGGCTCTGATGCTAAAAAGTATACCTCTTGGAACTTGCAAGCATATCACAGATGCTGAGCAGGTGAGCTTTAAAAAATGGGGTTCCGTCTGAATAATCTGTCAGGCTACAGACGACAAAAAGCTATTTCTGATTCCAGCCGGAATGAGTGATTACTTTGATAACAAATTAAAACAAGCTTGGAAATTGGAAATTACCAGAATTAAGCTATCTCCAATGAATGACTGAGCTCCCCCCTTCAGTACATTTTCTTCTATATTAGCCATAAACATGAGCTCTTCATTAATAGAAATTGGTTCATTGCTACTGGCCACAAGGGGAATCTATTGGATGTGTGGCACTAACTTCCAACCTGATCAAGAAGACAACTTGCTCTTAATGTGAGTGCTTTCTTGGGAACTTAAAAATTCTTTATGTCCCCTTTGGCTTCTTGCATATGAAGCCAATTGTAATGTTCAACTTTTAAATGTTCAAATATTTTCTCTGTATGGGATGTTTATGACACCAAATAATTTTTGGATGATTACTGTTTTTAATAACCATCTAATTACCATATTAATCAGAAATATCCTTTGGCTTATAGAAGGCACAAGGGACAGAGGTAAGAAACAAACATATTCCTGTTGCAAACCACTTGCACAGAACTTCTGAGCTTCCTATTCAGGGGATACAGAAGTGTTGCTAAATTGCTAGCTCAATCCATGGTGAATAGAAGATGGCCCTCTTTCCCTGCTAACTATTTCAAGCATTCAAAATGAAATGGGTATCCTGTGACCTCCCAAATTCCTGTATATCCTGAATATTTAATTGAATCACTCTTTTCTATTTTAACTCTATACAGTGGAAAATGTTGTCATTTGATAAAAATTTTATTCAGATATTTTCTGTTATTGCATTTTTTCCTGATCCCTGATCTATACATGATGACCTTACATAGTGATGATAAAGAGGGGTTAATATTCCATAGATGCTGTGATTTTTCTTTATATTTGTCCTAGCCTTACCAAGCTACCATTTCATCAGGTGACCCTTGCCACCAATTTAGCTAGAAATTTTTGTCTAAATCACAGTGGTCATCTTCCTTGCTGCCCTTCCCACCCTCTCCTCTCTGTGGTAGTTTTTCATGGAAGAGATGGAAATGCTAATGATATCTGTTCTAGCTCTCCCTCTCTCACCTTTCTGGTAAGAATGTGTGTGTGTGTGTGTGTGTGTGTGTGTATTTGTGTGTCTAAAGAAATAATGAAAAATAGCCAGTGAGAATTTTCCAAAGTGTTAGCAGTTCCATTAGTAGAATTGCACCCATATTTTTTTGTGTTTGATGAAATGGTAATTTTCCTACTTCTCTTTCATACTGAGCTTGATGGACAGGCCCTTCTTTAATGTACAAATAATCTTTATGACCCTTGTAAGCAGGTCTGATGATACTCAGCTGAGTAATGTAGCAGAACTGAAATTTCCATCTACTTGATGTTTTGCACAGGGGTTTTGATGAAGTCACTGTCACCTGCTATTAACTTAATATCAAGTCTTAATAGGGTCCCTTTCTCACCATCTCCACGCTGTTGGGGTCCAAATTAATTACCAAGTAAAAATTCTGCCACATAAATTCTCAGTTCCCATGGAGGAAAAAAAGAAGTTTTTAACCTCATTTGAGGGCTCAGAAAGCAGCCTGTGCAAGATTTGCCTTCAAGACACGTCCAAGAAGTCTGTGTATCAATGAGAAAACCAGAGATGCCTGCAAAATGAGCTTACTTTCTCATGCTCAAGCCCTGTATCTTCTCTCTTAGCATCCTCATATTCTTATTCTCAAAATCACTAGAGTCTTAACTTAGTGCTCCATGGTACTAAGCTATAGTGGGAATAACAAAATGTTTCCTAAAAATAACCTATTGTTTAAGTATCCCATGTATCAAAAAATATCAAATGGGGTGTGGAATGTGATGAGTAAAATTTCTTCCAATCTGGAAATTCTGTAAAAAGTTGTGTACTAAAATAAATGTAGGATTTTTTTAAAAATCTACTTAATAGTCATCTGATATTACCTAAAATTTCAGTATCAGAAACAGATTTAAATGTTATAAATGATATCATCTCTAAAGAGTTAGGGGAGAAAAAAGAAAGAATATGAAAGGATTAAAAGGAACTTAATCGCTATTAGGCGCATAAAACTTCATATACATTTGTTTAGAATATCACTAGGACTGAAGACAGGGTACTCAGGGTGTTCAGGAGAACATGGAGTGGTGAGATACACAATAGTTGAGAATACAGGAGGGTTTTTCCAAAGGTTTGGTAGAGAATTGAAGACAACTTTGTCTAAGATGCAATTCTGTCATTGTGGATCCCCAAGGACAACAGAAATAAACAGGAGTAGGAGTAATATTAGAGTCTGTATATTGAAAAAAATATACAAAGAGAAATAATTAAAAGCCCAGAGATACTTAAAAATTCTGTTAGCATATGGAACCCTTAATTTTAATTATGTATCAGATGCTAAAGAACAAACAGATTACTCATTTTACCCTCTCTCCTAAAATCAAAACTGTACTTTGAAAGCTTCCCTTAGATTCGATTGGATTCTTTTTGCTTTTTGCTTCTAGCATCCATGCTTTTGATTCCAACTGACCACACCTGCAGCTCCTCTTTACCTGGATGTCCATCCTTGGCTCCTGGATCCAGTTTGCCAACTCAGGCAAAATTCAAGAAATGCTTACAAGTTTGTGCTTCCCAAGCTCTTATTCAACAACTGACCACTAGGGCTACTAGAGTATGAAAGCTCGGCACCTTCAGTTCATGTCTGATGAACGCAGAAGCATGACTTAAAAATCCAGAATTTTCCTGGATTGGGCTACAGTTACCCTCCACAGCTCTTTGTCTCCAAATCTCAGCACTGCTTGCTTTCTTCCCTCCTCCTGACCTGCTTCCCCATTTCTCTTAATACATTCTCTTTAACAAATCACTTGCACACCTTCTCGGGGCCTTCTTGTGGGGAACTCGACTAGGATACCTTGTTGCTGCATAGATCCACCTGAAGATCTGGATGAAACTCGAATTTATTGTGGCCACTAAGCTTCGGAGACATTTTTAAATGTTTCTTTTTTTACTTAGTCACTTAACTAACATTTGCATTACATTTTATAGTTTACAAAACATTTTCATTTGCTTAATATCATTTGGTTCTCAAAGTAAACTTTAGAAATCTATAGGTCAGATTTCTTAAAGCACCAGTCCCCAATTTTGGGGGTTACCAGGGACCGGATTCATGGAAGACAATTTTTCCACAGACCTAGATCCCTTACATGCAGTTTACAGTAAAGTTCATGCTCCTATGAGAATCTAACACTGCTGCTGATGTGACAGGAGGTGGAGCTTATGCGGTGACGTGAGTGATGGGGAGCAGCGGTAAATACAGATGAAGCTTCCATCGCTCAGCAGCGTGGGCCTTTCACCCCTTGCTGTGTGGGCCTGGTTCCTAAAAGACCACAGACCAGTACTGGTCCACAGCCTGGGGGTTGGAAACCACAGTTTTAAAGTCTTAAGAGTGAGGCTTCAGAAAGTAAAGGAAATTAAACAGTGAGAAAATTGAGTAATTGGAACAAAGGCCCTGTGCCTTTGACTTTGATTGACTACTTTTCTACAAAGCCAGATGTTCTTCCTTCAGGATATCTTTCAGATGCTTCCCTTTTTTTTTTCCTTGCTTTTCCCACACAACCTTTGTTTAGAACCTTGCTATCCTTTTCAAGATACAGCAATTTTCTCCTGAATGGTTACTCTGCTCTGTTTCTCCTTGTTTCGTGCCTACATGCCCCTGCTAAATCACATCATTTTTGTTTTAACTTCCCTGAGTTCTGGATCCTGCAGACATCTCTAGTTTTAACTCTTTCTCATTCCTTCTATCTAATTCTAGAGTTCATTTGTTACTGAATTATAGCATAGCTATACTGAATAGTACAGACATGGACACAGAGTTGGGTGCCACTGTAACAATCAGCTAATATGTGTGACACTGACCTATCAAGTGGATGGTGAGAGGCAATGAAACTCATGGGGTTGGGAAAAAGAAAAAGAAGTTGAAAAGATGGCTGTGCATATAATGTAGTGGAAAAACTCTTGGTAGAGCTATAAACAAGTAAGTCAGATCACCTACCTCATGAGCTTATTGTACTAGAGGAAGAGGTGGGACGACTTAAAGTCAGTAGTGTGTTTTGGAAAGATGATTAGGCTTCTAGTTAATGGAATGTCCACCCAAGCAGTGAAGCCATCTCTAGATCTACTCCCGAAAGTTATGCTACGCAGTCCTTTATCTCTCATTCCCTCTGCAGAGACTTTGAGGGGCTTGTATAGAAAATGGCAGAATCTTGAGATGGAAGGATCTTGGACACAAAACTCAGTACTGGAGAATAGTCTCCAAGAAAAAGTACCAGGATCTACACTGGACTCTGAAATGAAAAAGGAGTACCTGTTATTGTGTTAAGTCCTGAGATATTGGGGTTTATTTTTTATACCAAAGTATGCCCTAGGGCATTGTGTATGATAGTCCACACTGCCTATACCTTCCATTCTAGCACCCAGCATGGTAATATGCACAGAGTTAAATGTTCTGTGCTCATTAAATCAAATGGAAACAAAAACTCATACCGTGAACTGATTTTAATGGATAAAAAGTATACAGCAATTCATAGACACTAGTGCACAATAACTATATAAATAATATAAGAAATAAACATCAAGGAAGAAAATGGTGATTATGTTTAATATCTCAAAATAATTATTCTTAACAGCTATGAGTTGAATTATTCAATTATAACAAAGTGAATAGAAAACAATAATTAGTCGAGGCATTTTCAGAAAATACTCATCACCATGCCCCCAAATTGTTTTTTATTTACATAAACCATTAAGTAAATGGATGAAAAATATAGTTACACTCTTTATAACAAATTTATTGTTTTCTTAGTTAACTCAATTAAAAAATTCTGGTGATTATTTATTTCCTCAGGGGGTAGAAAATATTAGTCTACAATTTTAGCAAACAGCTCAGAGCAAGGGAAGTCAGCCTTATGGATTTTTTTTGACATTTACAGCCCTCAAGTCTATGTTCATAAAGTGGTTTCTTCACTTCTCCAATGGCTGTGGTCTGCAGTGTCAGGTTCTGGTGACTCCATCTGCTGCATCAGTCAAGGTGAGTTTCCTAAACATGACAAAACCTGTCATAGTGACAATGACATACACCAGCAGACACCATAGATCACAAACTTTTGAAATTACTTCCCCACCCTACTGGCCTCCGCAGCAGCCAACTTTGTCTCAGCAGAACGGACAAGCCTACTTCCCAAGTCCCAACGCTGAGAATTCAAGCATTGGTTGTAGTAAACCCAACCGAACTCAGATTCTAGGTCACTACCATTTAACCTCCTTCCACTCATGCCTTTCTGGTGGCCTCTTCTCATTCTGCCCATACTTTAATGTCTGGTTCATTTGCACCCATGTAATGAGATCGAGATCATGGCTTTGTGTCCATGGGATCCCTCCCAGCTTCTCTTCAGGCTTTGTGCCCAGCCTCTGGCGCTCTTAGAAATCCACCTTCCCCCTTCGTCCCAGCCTCCAACACTGTGTCTGTGCTCCAATCAGCATTGTAGCACAGCATCTCTGCAGTGAGCTGTCCAGCACCCCGTCTGTCTCCAGACTGCTGGGGCTCAGCCCCTATTCAGGCCTCGATTTAAGCCTGTAACATTGAAACTCTTACAGGCACGCATCTGTGCCCTTTTTGTTGTAGCTAAAGCAAACACTTAGAATGTAGAACAGCAAAGCTACTTAAGAAGATGGAAAGGGATGGATCTACTTTTGGGCTGTCCTTTTCGGTGTCCCAAAGCAGGGCATGCAGAGTCTCTGCTACTCTCCTAAGACATTCTCCTAGGAGCAAATGCAGCAAACCCCAAGCCCCGAAGTCTTTCCTACATTTTCCCCACTCTGTCCCCAACCTCAACTCTGCCCCTGAAGGGACTTGGGGATTCTTGTGTAAATGGCATGAGACAAGTGACAAGTGCAGAAATTATCCCCCATATTGACTACTGGTAATGCTAAAATATACATAAATTACCTGAGCAGAGAAAAAAAAGAATAATGTTATACCTGTTGCAATGTGCACCATTATTTATTTTAAGAATTAAGGGAGACAAATAGATGACTTTTTCAGAATTTCTGGAAAATCGTCTCCATAAGCATCTTCTGGAGGGCATTTTCAGGCTAAGCTATTACCCTGGGAGATTAACCTCAATGGTTATAACACATTCTTAAAGCTCCAGGATAGTTTGACATTTATTTTATTGTGCTTCCAATCTGTAAAAAGTTTTTGTGCACATATATTCTCTTTTATATTTATAAAGTATTATACAAATATATACATTATAAAACATCTACAACACATAGAAATTTTGAAGAACAAAATGAGAGAGACAAAAAAAGAAAGAAATAAAGAAGCTCTCATATTTTCCTCACTCCCAGTTAAGAGTCTTACACACGCCCTGCAGAGCAGGAATCCCACTTTGGTGATGGCTATTCTAAGAAAATTGTGGTAAGCTCACTGAAAGGATGAGTGATGTGACCCAGTGAGAAAGAGACACAGGTGGACAGGACTTTAAAACCCTATTTATGAATTCCTGCTCTACTGCTCAGAGTAAAATTCGTCTCCGCAGCTGGAATATGCATTATGTGTATCGTTCTCTCATTGGTATAAGAGGAAGTATAATGTTATGAATACCACAGATAGATCTCTCATCATAACGAAAACTACAGAATATTCAGCATGTCCCAGTTGTCTTTGTCCCCACAATCTCTTGTCTGAGTTCTTCCAATTTTGTTTGCTTCCTTAGGGAATTCTTCCTCTCCTTCCTTGCCCGACTTCCTTCTTGTAGATCCATCTACAGGAATCTTTCTGCAGGAAAATGAGATGTTGGTAGGGAAAGAGAATCCAAGTGCCTTGGCATTTTTGTTTCCCTATAATAGGCACCTACTGAAACCAGCTAAAGGGCATCGTGAGCTGTCCTTGACTCTCCAGAGCACAAATAGCATTTATCTCTGGGCAGCGGGCAGCGCCAACGCGGGTTTTTGTCAACCTGTCAATTTTTTTTTTCCTTAAACAGAAAGCAGAGTTCAGTAAATAAAGATAAATGATTGTGCTCCTTCTCTGCAGACCCTGGAGCTAAACTGAACAGGCCTCTTATGGTTTGGCCCTGCTTCATTGACTGTTCAGACAGCCCAGTAATACGACAGATGTACCCAGCCGTTCCCTCTTCCCCGCTGTCCATTAGATTATGTTCATTTTGTCTGAGATGCCATTAGAAGTCTCAAGGTCAAAAAAGTCACAGGGAAGAAAAGAGGATGACTAATTTTTTTCCTGCAGCCTTTCATTGCCCGAAGAGCCTCCAGACAGGTGGGCTCCTGCTTTGTGAGGGGCACAAAGAGGGGGGCACCATGCAATTTACTTGAAATAAATGCAGGTGTGCAATTAACCTAGACACACTTCTGGCAACCAGCACGGCTTGGCATTGGAAGTTTTATTTGAATCAGGGGAGAATATTATTCAGGATATTTTCCTAAATGACAAATGAATGATTTACCTTCAGCAGCATGTTAAGGAAGAGATTGTGGAGCAGATGAGGCTTACCTTTCTTTCTTGTTTTCTCTTTCTTTCTTTCCTTCTATCCTTCTTTCTTTTAAAAAAGAAATAGGTAATAGTGTTTTGGTCCTAAACAGTGTTTCCCTTGGGATTTCTTGAGGATATCATGCAAATAGGGAATTTGTCCCTGCTTAGCAGCTGTGATTATGCACGTAATGGTCCTTGAATTTATATAGTGCGTTACTCCTAAGCTCAAAGCACTTAACGCACATGGCTACATCATTAACACTTAGAATCACAGAATGTGAAAACTGGAAGAGACTGTGAGGATTACCTGCTTCAGCTCCTCCACAGATAGAAAAATATACAGTGTTATTATATGGAGTTCTCTAGTTGCTTCATGCATGTGAGTCAGATTATCCTTCTAAACAATGGTAGGGGCTATGTTTTCTTCATCTCGAATAGCCCCACGGTATAAGCCTGGGTACAAGAGAAACAGAGAGCTGTACCATCCATTGGCAACGAGACTCATAGAGTTAAAAAGTTAGAAATTTAAAGACCACCTTATCTTTCCAGAAATCTAAGAATTCTGCCCAAATGTTCAGAAAGAAGGAGCACAAAGAGGAAACTACATAAGAAGGCTCCAGATTCCAGCATCATTATACAATCCACTCTCATTTAATTTTTAAGTATTTTGTGAGATGTGATATGGGATTATTGTTTGAAGAAGAGTTTTTCACTGCTTAGAAAAAAAAAAAAAACTTAGAGAAATCCTTATATAATATCCCAGGAAGATTAACATCTAACATGTCCTTAAGCAAGTCAGAGAAAAATAACAGAATGTAACTCTGATCTCACAGCACCTTGTTGAGTTGGGGCTGTGCACGGCAACAGTATGGCAAGTCACCAGAGTGACTAAATTCATATTGGTGATGCTTTTGCTCCTACCTAATTGCATCCAACAGTATTTACTGAGCATCGTCTTGTGTTTCTCAGTGTACTATGTTGAGAACCAGAAACTACAACTCTCTAGGAACCTTTTAATTAGAGCAGGGAAAATTCATATCTAAATATAATAACTATATTTAATTTAACTATAATAACTAACTATAATAACTATGTAACTATATTTTTAGAATATAAGTGCCAATATATATTGTTCAGAACAGAAGGGAATTTTTAAACGATAAATTAGATGAAAAGAAAAAAACTTGAATTGGACTTTACTAGAGTTAGAAGAGATCTTAGAGACCATTTCTTTTACAGATGGGTAAGCCGGGGCCCAGAAAAATAATGTGACTTGTCCACAAGTGCCCAATTCAGGGGAAACATAAACTGATACTGTTCCACACATCTCCTCACCTCCAGTTTAGTGTCCTTTTGTACATTATGCAGTCTTCTCTAGATTAGGAAGAACTAGACCCTCATAAGAAATAAGGGTTAAATCTAGGAAAGGGGAGAGGAGTGCCTCTTCAGCACAGGAAGAACCAAGATACAGGGCTCAGTGGGCCATGGCCAAGGCAGCTGGAAAAGGAAGACCTTAGAAGACAGCTCCATTTAGCAAGCAAGTGTTGAGTAAGGTCCTAGTGCAAGGCACTGAGCTGGATTCTGTAGGGGGTGACAAAAATAGGTAATGTAGCTTCTGTTCTTAAGGAACTCTCTCTAGAGTAGGGGGATGAGAAGTACACCGAGATGTCTGTAATTCAAAGTAAGACGAGTTGTATAATAGAGGGGCAATCACAAAGCTTCAAAGGCTTACAGCATCTATGTACAAATGACTGCCAAATCCCCTCCAGATTTAGCTCCTTGGTTCCAGACTCATACATCCACCTGCTTGTTGGCATCAGCACCTGGATGTCTCATACTCTCCTCAGTCTCAAAAATCCAAAACTGAATTCATCACTCCCACCCTTCTGCACCTTCCACACCTGATCCTCCTTCTGAATTCCCCATCTCACCAAGACCCCTCAGTTGCCCATCTTAGTAAGGGGAAAAAGCAGAACTCACACCACCTGCCCTGCCACTCAAACCAGAATCCTGGCAGTCATCCTTACTTTTCTCTTTCCTTCACTTTTTACATCCAATCAATTCTGAGTCGTTTCCTCTCTTAAATAGCTCTAAAACCTTGGGACTCGATGCCAATGACCTAGTTCAAGACACCATTACCTCTCTCCTGCATCCTGCATGAATGTACTCACTGCCCTCCAGGTTGCCTGGCTTCTCCCCATCCAATCCAATACATACACTGGAACTTAATGGATCATTACTTAATTCATATCAAATTATATCCTTCTTCTCACCATTCCTTTTAGGATTAAGTACAAAACCGCTTAACAGGTTACAAAGATTTTTCTCATTTTTTTTTCCCCTACTCACTTCCCTCATCTCATCTGTCACCAATTTGTTTTCCCTTGACACTCTCCCATCTATTCCATTAATTGTGGGCTCTGCTTGATTCCTCATTATTGTCGTATTTCCTTCCCTTTGAATATGGTGTTCCCCTATCTGAATTCCTATCGCACTCTTCCCACACAGTCACACGGACATGCAGACACATTTCCCCTCGGCTAGCTCCAATTCATCTTTAGACTTCAGTTTACACCTCACTTCCTCCAGAGTTTCCTTGACCCCTCGGCTAAGTACAGACCCTGTTTCCATAGCATCTATTTCCTTTATCCTATATGCACCACATTTTATAGTAATTTATTTAAATGTCTGTTTTCCTCATATAATTAAAAGGTCTGACTTGTGTCCTGTTTCGTCCCTAGTGTTTAACACAAAACATGAACATAGTGATTAATAAATATTGAATGAATGAATGAATGAATGACTATTTGGTGATAACCAGAACATTTAATATCAGGCAAGCAAGTCTCCAAAGGTAGAAAGGAGGACACTCTTTAAGTGAAAATTAGGTATATTGGAAACAATTTAAAAGGTCCTTCTCCCAGAAGGCTGGTGCCATGCCTGGATCAGACCACGGCTGAGATCGTCATTTTCCTGAGCATTAAATTCATTCACAAATGTTAATGGGTCTGGAAAAAAAATAATTACAATGGTAACAAATTAGGGGTATGTTACACTAACTAACTTTTCTCTATTAACACAGAATTTACTTTGAAGAGCTGAAAGAGCCAAGTGAGCAGATTTCATAATTGCAGAACTTTATTTTCACTTTGCTCTAACTTTCCCAGTGAAACAGAACATAAAGAAAGCCTTTTGCAAATGGATAATTACACACCACATCTCAGGATTATGAGATACTATGTAACCGTTTCTCCTTCTTTTCTAATGTGACTGAGCACTATCATAGAGCTATTCTTGCCCTTATGGGGGAAAAAAAGCACTTCAAGTCACTCTTCATATCTAATAGCATGATTTCATGTTTATTAACATATACCCATAAAATGTATAATTTTTTGCAGTACCTGAAAAGATTATATAGATCAGCTAATACAAACTTCTATTTTAAAAAGCTGAAAGTAAGGTCAAGAAAAGTTAAATGCCTCCTTCTAACATGAAGATTCTGGAATGAAAGAAACTTACATCAAATGAACAGTAATGGCTGCCTTTGTAAAGATGTCAGGCAGACAGGGTCATCCTTAGGTACAGGAAGAGAGAATAGAGTGGGGATAGATGCCAAATCAAAGGAAAATAAAAGTAAATAGCAGAAGTTTTCAAGTTTAGTTCAGATGGTTTAAGACAAAGCATTTATTTGACATTTATTCCCTGTGCACACAGAAAGGCAAGATACTCTAATGTCAGGAGCACAGAATATGGAGTCATACAGACTTACCTCCCACCAAAAATGCATCTCCAACCCACCATGACAGCATTTGCTTTAATGGTTGCTCCAGTTGCTCATGAAGCTCACTGATACACACAACACATTTGACCAACTTTGGCCACTTTGTCCATCCTCATAATCAAACTGTTCAGAACTTAATCATGCATGTGGGAAAACTCCCAGAGAGCTCTGTAATGGTGACCTTTCTGATGGGTTCTCTTCCTTTTATCAAAGTATTAAGACCAAATTTGATTCACTTCAAATCTTTAGATTCACAACTCTGTTTCTCAGGCCTTCAGTTTGTATCTGGGTGATGTCTACCTGGATCATTGTGGGCAAACATGCAGTTCAATTGGTTGTTTGAAGTAACAGACCAAACAACAGGATGACTACCTCCTATCTTTTCAACATGTTGTATTTAACATTGTCCATTTGAAAATTTTTCCACATTTGAGGAAATTAGTTCATCTGTCTTATTAAACTCACAAAACCAAATCCCAGATCAAAAAGATTCATCAGTAGAATTCAAGGAATGAAAGATCCACAAAGGATCTCTGTTTCATTCACTTGTCTAAGAGAGTAACATGTATATCTTTACAAGTAAGAATTTAATTTTGGAAACCTTTAATAAACCCTCTGAAATAACTTGTTAAAGTCAACAATGACCTCTGCATTGCTGAAGTCAAGGATCACACTTTGAGCCTTCATCTGACCCCTCCTAGCAGAACCATTAGTAGAAACAACTGACCACTTCCGCTTTCATGCACCCCCTTCCTTCTTTTGTCCTTTGGGACAATGCTCTTATTCATCTCCTAGCACTGTGGTCCCCAACTCCTGGGCCATGGACTGGTACTGGTCTCTGGACTGTTAGGGACCAGGACACACCCCACCTGAGCAACACTCCCAACCCTGGTTCATGAGAACATTGTCTTCCATGAAGCTTAGGAACAAGACCACACAGCAGGAGGTGAGCAGTGGGTGAGCAAGCAAAGCTTTGAAGCTTCATCTGTATTTACAGCCACTCCTCATTGCTTGCATCACCACTTGAGCTCCACCACCCACTACTCCAGTCCATGGAAAAATTGTCTTCCATGAATCCAGTCCCTGGTGCCAAAAAGGTTGGAGGCTGCTGTCTAAGCACACTGGTTGGTTCTTCTTCTTCTACTCCTTTTCTAGTTTCTCTTCATTTTACCAAACTGTGAACAGTGGGCTGCTTTATGCTAACACTTTGGATATTTTTATTGTCTACATACATGCCCTGAGTGGTTTCATCCAAGCTTGTGGCTTTGCATGTTATCTAAATGCTGTTGGCTTCCACTGCACACCTTTCCACTAACCTCCAAAATCTTATAACCAACTCTCTTCTCACTATCTACAGTTGGATGTGTAATAGGCACTGAACTGTAACCTGTGTACAGTAACACTCTTGATTTTACCCCAGACCTGTTCCTCCTGCTTCCTGCTCCATCTCTATAAATAGTTATTACATTTTTCCATGTGCTCAGGTCTAAAAACTGGAAGTTAACTTCAATTCCTCTCTTGAACTCCTAACTTATGTCCAACCAAAAAGAAAATTCCCTTGGCTCCACTTTTAAAATAGAAACAGAGTGTAACCATTTTTCTGCCTCCAACTATACTTCAGTCCAAGAAAGAACATTGCAATAGCTTTTTAATTGCTCTTTCTACTTTTACCTGTATAAATTCAAATATATATATATATATATTTTTTTTTTAAGTTAAGTCTGATCATAACTGCCTTCTACTCAAATTCTTCTACTGGTTCCTCATTTCACCAGAGTAGAAGGCAAGTCTTCCCATGACCTATAAAGCTCTACATAAGTGAGCTCCTCACTACCTCACTGGGCACACCTTCTGACCTCTCCCTTTTCACTCTGCTTTAACCGCCCTGACTTTTCTGCTATTTTCAAAGGTACTAAGGCCACTCCTGCCTTAAAACTTTTTTATTTCTATTTTCCTGGTCAAGAAAATTTTTCTTCCAGACATACCAATGGTTCATCTCCTCTTCCCTTCATTTCTTCACTAATCTTCCCCCCAAAATAGCAACTCCTCACTCTGTGTTCTTGATATACTCAGTTTTCTGCTGTGCTTATCTCCATAGCACTTGCCATCATCCAACGTACTGCCTACTATTTATCTGTCTCTCCTCATCAACCCCACTGGAAGGCAAATTCCACATAAGCAGGAAATTTATTTTGCTCAAAGCTATCCTCAATGCCTAGAAAAGTGCCTGTTGCCCAATAGATACATAATAAAAATGGTCATATTTGAATGAATGAATAAATGAATGGTAATTGCATTAAATAAATATCCATTTTAAGCCTAAAAAGAACATGGCTACTTTATAGTTAATACTGCAAAGAGCCACAGGAATTGGGGCTCACACTATTAGTCAGGATATCAGTGCTAAAACTTGAGGAAAAGTAGAGACTTACGCATCTCAAGAAGAACTTTACATTGAGTGGCACTGGGGCTCAAATTTCATCTCTAAATATTAAGGCCCAGGGAAAAAAACCTATCTCACTCATGAAGCCATGGAAGCAAAATATGACATGTTGCCCTACATTCTATTGGGCTTAGCACTACACATACCACAGTCAGGAAAGAAAAAAAGAATCCTCTATTTATGGCCCCCAAATTAAATGAAGTCTTCAGCATTTTCTATAAGCATGAGTTTCTAGAAAAAAAAATTCTCTTCTTCCAAAGCTGATATGTAAAGCTAAGTTGAGACTTTTGTGAACATGATGATCATGATGTCTGGCAACTGCTGATTTTTACCATCATTCCAGTATAATGTGGGAATCGTGATTAATTTTGCATGTTTTTTTCTTTTAAATACACATGTGTGTGTGTGTATGTGTGTGTCTTTGATTTGGTGAGCTACTTCTGAATTCTGACTCTCTTTGTAAGCAAGCATTTCCTTTTCTTTTCTCTGAGTTATCTGTCCTATGACCAAAGTTTCCCTGAGAGTAGTATCACCACAGATTGTTCCTTTAAACCCCTTTGCAGGCTGGTTATCACTACACAATTTAGCACCTAATAATATAACTTTGATATTATTTACTGTAATTTTATATATTTCCATCATACTGGTTAGCACATTACCCTTAACATACTAGATACATAATACATATTTGTTAATTTACATGCATTGTGGTATTCTTTAAAAAGTCCCGGATTTGAAAGTTAAAAGAATTCTGTTCACATCAAAGATTTGTTATTTATTAGCTAGAAAATCTTAGTCAGGCAGCTTAATCTCTACATTGAGTCTCTTCATCTGTAAAACATAATGATGTCTCTCTCCATTCATGGGCTGTGGTGAGGAAGAGAGTAGGTCATTCACATGAAGCTCATACAGCTGCACCTTGTAAGTTGTAGATGTCTCTGCTCTCTGTTGTCCACTCATTCTGGATCCAAGTCAATTTCTCCTGAGTGCAGCCTCTGGAGCCTGAGTCCTCACCCCTGACCACGTGGTAGAATCATGTAAAAGATTTTTAAAATCACTGATCCTTAGACCCTACCCCAAACTAATTAGGTTCTCTGGGAGAAAAAAAAATCTGTCATAGGTAATTTTTCAAAGTTGTTCAGTAGATTTTAATGTATGAGCAAGGTTGAGAATTATGTCACTGAAGTGGGTCTGCCTAAGTTCAGATCCTAGGTTCACCACCTCTCAGTTATGTGAATTTAGTCAAGTAAATTCATCCCTCCAAGTTTCATCCCCTCAATATGTAAAATGGGGTTAATAATGGTGCCTTTGTCACAGGGTTGTCATGAGGATTGAAAGAGATCATCCATGGAAAGTGCTTAAAATATATCTAGCACATAGTTAGAGCCCAACACATGAAAACGAGGATTATTAATAAAAATTAGCTCTATATCATTCTTCTCAAGGGCAGGGACTACACAATGTGTTCATTTCTCCTCACAGAAATGAGACTGTGTAACTAGTATATCCTCCATTCATGCTTATGGACCACTTAGAGCCTTCTTTTAGCTGTGTTACAGTGGAAAACCCCAGAGAATGGAATGTCAACATAAACTTCACTCACAGTTTGGAAAATATCATCTGGGAGCCACTTAGGGCAAGACATACACCTGGGGTGGAAAGTGGGAACAGGAATATCACAAAGGGAAAGGAGATACCATATAACCTATGATTTTGCCCTTGGTTGGTCTCAGTGGGGAACAAATGGGAAGGGGGTGGGGAGAAAGATGTATTTTTACTTATCTAAATTATGAAAAAAAAAAACAATTTGGAAGAATATCAGTCTCCAAGATGAGGGAAATATTGACTCTTGGGTGGGAAAACCGTGGCAGCTTACCTGTACCTCTTTGACATGAAGATTGAGTATTCTATTACATAAATAGAACATTAACAAGATGATATTAAAAATTCAGCAGTGATCTATGTTTCAATCTTCAGAGCAAAACTTATCAAGAAGAATACACTGTATAATGGCTAAATGGTGTTTTCTTCATTATATTGGCACTTTACAAATTCAGAAAGGAACACTTACCTCACACCATTTGTTTTCCTTAGACAGTTCCAAGAAGAAAAATGTCAAATAATTATATTCTTGTTACTCTCCAGACTTTTCATTTGATATTCAATATGAAGACTAATATGAGGAGGTGGAAAATAATTTCTCTTCACCTATCTCATACAGTTTACTTTTATTACCCAAGCTCTTTACTGGAAATTCAATAGACTGCTTATAGCCTACCTTTTAATCTATGAACTTTGCATTCTGTCAATTCCCACACTGACTACAAAATAAAAGAAGAGAGTTTTTCAAAAAATGAGTTGGTGTTAACAGTAACTAAGCTGACATATGGTGAATTGTTCTATTTTCTGGTATTTTTTATTGAAAAAACATGATACTTGCTACATTATAGTAATGATGATGATTATTTCCAACATATTTAATAAAGTGTTTTAGATTTGACTATTTCTATTAAACTAACCAGATGGTGATAGTACATAATTTCACCCAGAAATGTACATTAATTATTAACAATAAATGTAGGGCAAAACAACAGACTTCAGTAATATAACTGCACATCTGCAAAGGGGATTGTTGCCGATTTGAAAATGCTAATTCTGTGATTAATCTTCCATTTGGCTACTGAGCAACATAAGTCATGCAAAAAAGAATGCTAAGATGAATGAGGGAACATGCAGACTTCAAATCAGATTCTGATCTCAGACACCAGAAGGACACTCTAGTAGGCAGCAGAAACTTCTCACCCCAAAAAATATGTGTACTTTTGTCACAAAACAATTTGAAGGAAGTTGTGTTATTTTGTCTTTATTTGAGGTATCTGTCCATGGGAAAATACAGGATACCCTTTTACTCCTTCTGTTCTACTATTTCAAACTCACCATCCTATAACCTCTTTTTTACAAAACTACCATTTTCAAATAGCCTGCCATCCCCTTTCCACAACACAAGGAAAATTATCCTCCACTGTCACAAAACTATGATGCTTTTACATCTGGAAGACAGCATTAAATTCTGGACACTCTACCTCAAGGGAGACATAACAATAATGAAAAAGTTCCAAGTAATCAAAGGGACTGATTAAGAACCTTCTGGGCGAGGACAGACTAGGAGCAGAGGGCTCTTCAGTCCACAACCAAAGACAGAAGGTGAATACAACCAAAGGCTTTAACACTAAAAATGATAATGGGTGGAATCCACACTAGATGAACAAATCTCACATGTCAAGGGCACAGATAATTAAGAAGAGCTCATATTATTAGCCTTTTAAATGGACATATTTTGTAACTTAAAAACGTAAACAGGGGACAAAGTTAAGACATCTTCTTTATAAAACTTACTAATCTTTGTACCTAAGAAATAATATAAATTTGAGGTATAATTTTAGAAATTTCTGCCTTAATTCCCAGAGAATACATCTATGATAACTTATGAGGTATTTTAGAAAAATAATTAGCTAATGATAATTAATAATTTACTTTATAAAGAAACAGGTGAACATGTTAGACTCTGACAGGCAGTCATAAGGAATAGTCAACAAAGTTTCTATATTTCCTATTAAGGATAAATCTTAATAATCACAATCAATAAAACTAACAAAACTGTAACTATATTAACAAATAAAAAATGAGAAAAGACTCTAATTGCTAGAACCAGGAATAAAAGAGGGAACATTATTACCACCCCATAATAAAGATTCAATGCCTATAAAAAGGATTATAAGGTCATACAATGTACAAATTTATACCAACCAATTAGGTAACCTATATATAAATAAAATGAACAAATTCATAAAAAGAAAGAAACTACTAAAACTGACTTAAGAAGAAATCAAAAATCTGAATAGACATAACAAATTAGGAGATTAAATTAATCAAAAAACATCCCACATCTAAAGAAGACAGAAGAATGGCCAACAAACATATGAAGAAATGCTCAACATCTCTAATCATCAGGGAAATGCAAATCAAAACCACAATGAGATATCACTTAACCCCAGTGAGAATGGCCTTTATCAAAAAATCTCCAAACAATAAATGCTGGCGTGGTTGCGGAGGGAGAGGAACACTCTTACACTGCTGGTGGGACTGCAAACTAGTTCAACCTCTGTGGAAAGCAATATGGAGATACCTTAAAGCGATACAAGTGAATCTACCATTTGATCCAGCAATCCCATTGCTGGGCATCTACCCAAATGATCCAGTGACACTCTACAAAAAAGACACCTGCACTCGAATGTTTATAGCAGCACAATTCATAATTGCAAGGCTGTGGAAACAGCCCAAGTGCCCATCAATCCAAGAATGGATTAATAAAATGTGGTATATGTATACCATAGAGTACTATTCAGCTCTAAGAAACAATGGTGATATAGCACATCTTATATTTTCTTTGTTAGAGCTGGAACCCATACTACTAAGTGAAATATCCCAAGAATGGAAAAACAAGCACCAGATATATTCTCCAGCAAACTGGTATTAACTGAGTAGCACCTAAGTGGACACATAGGTACTACAGTAATAGGGTATTGGGCAGGTGGGAGGGGGGAGGGGGGCAGGTATATACATACATAATGAGTGAGATGTGCACCATCTAGGGGATGGTCATGATGGAGACTCAGACTTTTGGGGGGAGGGGGGGAAATGGGCATTTATTGAAACCTTAAAATCTGTACCCCCATAATATGCCGAAATAAAAAAAAAAAACATCCCACAAAGAAAGAGCCAAGGTCAGATGGTTTCATTGGTGAACTCTTCCAAACATTAAAGAAGAATTAACTGCAATCTTTCACAAACACTTATAAAAACTAGAATAGGAGAGAAAAAACACCAACTCATATCAAGTTCAATATTATCCTGATACCTAAACCAAACAAAAACATCCCCAAAAGAGAAAATTGTAGACCAATATCCATCATAAATAAGATTCAAAATCCTCAACAAAATATGATCAAACCAATCTAGCAACGTACAAAAAGGCTGGCACAATATAACTAAGTAGAATTTATCCCAAGAATGCAACATTAGTTCACCATATGAAAAATCAACATCATATATCATATTAATAGAATAAAGGACATAATAAACCACATGATATTCTCAATAAATGAAGAAAAAGATTTTATAAAATTCATTGTATTTCAATGATTTTAAATAATGCTCAAGAAAATAAAAATAGAATGGGAATATCCTCACCCTGATAAAGTGCATCTACAGAAAACGCATAGTCAACACCATACTTAATTGTGAAACACTGAAAGCTTATACTTGAAGATCAGCAACAAGATAAGGATGTCCACTCTTACCACTCTGTGCAACGTCATACCAGAGGTAATTGTGAAACACTGAAAGCTTATACTTGAAGATCAGCAACAAGATAAGGATGTCCACTCTTACCACTCTGTGCAACATCATACCAGAGGTACTAGCTAGAAACATTAGATAAGGAAAGAAACAAAGAGCATAGAGACTGAAAAGAAAGAAGTACTGTCACATCTATTTGCAGGAATCTACGACAACAAAACTCATATTGATAAACAAGTTCAACTTGTTTGCTGCAGGATGCAAAATCAATATACCAAAATCAATTGTACTTCTATATATTATCAATGAGTAATCCAAAAAGGACATTAAGAATATAATTTAATTTACAACAGTATGTACTCACTAGCAAATTGGTTTCACTGATCAACACCTAAGTGGACATATAGGAATAACATTTATCGAGTGTCGGACAGGTGGGAGTGGGGAGGAGGGGATGAGTATATACATACATAATGAGTGCAATGCACACCATCTGGGAGATGGACATGCTTGAAGATCTGACTAGAGGGGGAGGGGAGTAAGGGCAATATATGTAACCTTAACATTTGTACCCCCATAATATGCTGAAATTAAAAAAGCAATAATATACTTACTTATAAATTTAACCAAACAAATGCAATTCTTGCACACTGATAACCACAAAGCATGGATAAAAGAAATTAATATCCTAAATGAATGGAAAGGTCCTGTGTTCATGGATTGAAAGACATAATATTCTTAAGATGGTAAGACTCCTAAAATTGATCCACAGATTCAATGTAATCCCCTATAAAAATTCCAAATGATACTAAAATTCACATAGAAATTCAGAGACCTTAAGCAATTTTGATAAAGAACAACATTGCAGGACTCATACTTCCATATTTCCAGATACAGTAATCCATACAGTTTGATATCACCATAAAGATACATATCTAGATCAATGGAAAAGAATTTTGAGTCTAGAAATAAACTCTAACATTTATGGTCAATGATTTGCAACAAGGGTGCAAGGCAATTCAGTGGGGAAAAGAATAGTCTCTTTTACAAAACAAAATGAACAACAACAAAATGAAGTGGGACCCCCTACATCACATCATATACAAAAATTAACTCAAAATGGATCATAAATCTAAATGCAAGAGCTAAAACTATAAGATGGTTAGAAGAAAACATAGGAGTAAATTTTTCTGACCTTGAATTAAGCAATGCTTTCTTTGATATGACACCAAAAGCATAACCAACAACAACAACAAAAAATAGTTAAGTTGGACTTCATCAAAATTAAAAACTTTTGTGCTTTAAGGGACACCATGAAAATAATGAAAAGGCAATCCAAGAATTAGAGAAAATATTTACTAATCATATATCCGATAATGGTCTAATATATAAGATATATACATGACATGTAAAAGTTAATAATAAAGAGACAAATAAGCCATTTAAAAATTTGACAACACACTTGAGAAGATATTTTGTCAAAGAAAATATACAAATTGCCCGTAAGCATGTGAAAAGATCCCGAACACCATTAGTCATTAGGGGCATGCAAACCAGAACCACAAAAAGATACTTCTTCACTAGAATGACTATAACCAACAAGATAGAAAATGATAAGAGTTAGTGAGTATGTGGAAAGTTGGAATCTTCATTCATTGCTGGCAGGAAAGTAAAATGGTGAAGCCACTTTGGAAAATGGTTTACCAGTTACTAAAAAGGAAAACATATAATTATCATATAACCCTGAATTCCACTCCCAGATAAGTTTAAGCAAATTAAAAACATATATTCACATGAAAATGCATACACAAGTATACGTGGCAGCATGATTCATAACAGCCAACCAGTGGAAACGACTCAAGTGTTGATGAATACAAAAAATGTGGTATACTCACACAATGAATTAATATTTGGCAATAAAAAAGAATTAAGTTCCGATACATGCTACAAAATGGACACACTTGAAAGCATGCTGCTAAGTTAAAAAAAAATAGCAAAGACAAAATTCCACATAATGTATAGTTCCATATTTATAAAATGTTCACAATAGGCAAATCTGTAGTGGCAGAAAGATTAGTTGCCACAAGTGCTGTGGGGATGAGGCAATGGAAAGTGAATGCTAATGAACAGAGAGTTTCTTTTGGGGTGATGAAAACGTTCTGTAATTACATAGTGATGATAGTTGCATAACCTTGTGAATATAGTAAAAACTACTGAATTGTAACTGTAAAAGGGTGAATTTTATGGTATATGAATTACATATCAATAAAAATAAATCACATATCACTTATGCTGGTTTCTAAGTTTACTATTAATATTTCACAGGTACAACAAGAACTGGAACTTCTTTTAGACAATTTATCACTAGCAGATCTTCCTTAGGCAACTGAAAAACAAGAAGCTCAACCAAGGTCCAGCTCTCTGACATAGCCAATCTCTTAAGGTGTCTGTGGCATTGTTATAACCAAGAAAAGCAAAAACAACACCTAATTACAGCGGTTCTTTTGACATTAGGGACACTGAATGATAAAATTCCTCTGTTATTGATTGCTAAATAGTAAATATAAAAAAATTATGGCACCATTTAAGACATTAAGACTTTAGAATATCTTATGATTATATTCTTTCCTTCTTACAACTTTTAAGTACCCTAAAGAGAATGAAATGGCCCGTGTTGTGTTGCTCTGTGCGGTCATAGCATGGCTCATCAAATCCATTTGCTCATATGGTAATATAAAGTTGCTCCTTTGGCCTGTTTTTCAGGTTTGTCCTAGGGTACCTGGCACAGTGGCTATTAATAGTTCTTGAGTAGAAAAGGTAATGGAGGGGATGTAAAATGCACAGTTAACCCAAAATATCTGTTAAAACAAAACTGCAGACAACCTTATGTTCTCTGAGCCTATTACTACTGTTGTGCCTTAACCCTTCCTAGTCTCCACCTCCCTTTCCTATTGTTTAGGGTGCAATAAGGCAGTTTCATATTGTTAATTACTGGAGTCCTTGGACTAGAAGTAAAGGAGTCATGATATGTATCTGTTAAGATATACTAGGTTATACTGAAATGTTAGAACATCCTTAAAATATCAGTGGCTTAAAACAACAGTTTATTTCTCATGCATGCCACATGTCCATCATGAGTAAGTAGGAGACTTCAGTCATTGTAGTCACTCAGAGATACAAGCTGATAAAGACACCATCTCAACTCATGCTTTCATGATCAGAGGGTCAAGTTTTTTAATAAATGAGTGGTCAAGCTTGCATTGACTCATAAAGTTTTTCCCTGGTAGTGACAGAGGTCATTTCTGCTCACATTCCATTGATCAAATCAAGGTATGTAGGCAAGTTCAATTTCAAAGAGACAAAGAGATATTAATGAATTCTAACACAGGCTACCATACCACAAAGATGCCTACACAATATTTTCCTTAAGCCCTGCTTTGTCCAAAAGCCTAGACAGAAGTTCTAGCTGCTATCTTCCTTCTTCAAAGTCAACTTTGAACTGGGTTTAGTCAGAGTTCCTTCTATTTTTCTATCTATCCATCTACCCAACCAACCAACTCTTCATTCAGTATCTAACTATGATATAGACACTAAAATAGAAAAAGAATATTCAGTGGCTACAGAGACAAGAATTGAGGAAACAAAAGTAGATATTATAGGACGAGTTTAGGTAATTATTAAGCTAGGCACCTGTGGATCCAAATAATATATCTGTTACTACAAGACCGTGTCAGTAATAGGGTGCCAAAAAATGTCAAGCACTGTGCTTGCTGCTCTTTGTACAAAAACACACTTAACCCTCAAAGATTGTGAGATGGATATTATATTTTAAAAATAAAGAATGTGATAATCAAGAAAGATAAATAACTTGACAATGGTGAATTAACTAGCAAAAGACAGAATGTGGATTCTGATTCCAAAGGCCATGATCTTTTGTGCCATGCTAGACACAAAATTCCCCCATGTAGCAGGTCAGGCAACCCTATCCAAGCCAGAGTTATAATCTCAGAAGGGAAAAGAAATGCTAGGTAGTAAAAATAAGGTCATCATCTTATGCATTACTTTGCACAGAAGTACGCAGAAACCAGGTGCCACCAACTGGTCAGCTAAAGGCACTGGCGCTGGCCTCTGCTTGTCTAGACCATCTCAGGAAGTAAGTAGAGGTGCTCTTGATGAAAGAATGGCATCATTAATTCCAGATGAGAAACAAAGCCTGCGATACAATTTATTCTGGGTACATATAGCATGTATTTATGTTTCCAAGAGAAAATGAGGGTTTGTTTTTTTTTTAACCAAAATGTCTTCCAGTATTAAAAGGGATGCTTACCTTTCTTCCCTCAATATAGAAATAATGCTTCTTCAAGCTGGCAGCCAAAGAGTAAATGTAAACCTATTTGAAGTCATTTGCTGGGTACAATAAACATTACTTTGATTTGATAACTTCTAATGAGAATAGCAGACAGCAGTGATACAGACAAACCATTGGGTTGAGAACAGAAATATCAACATAGGCACAATCTCCTAATTTTCTCATCTTTGGTGTACATTAGTTGGTTAATGGACTTGAGCCAAGATATCTACACAGACAAAACAAAGTGGATAATTGAGCAATTAACTGATGAATTTAAACACTAAAGAAAGTGACTTTGGATAATTAAGATTTTGTTCTAAACTGCTAGAACATCTTTCTTTGGGGAAAAGTTGTGGAGACAGGAGAAGTAGGTGTGTGGATCTGCTTCCCCCGCTACATTTCAGAGCTGCACAAAATGACATATCAGGCCCAGGAGAGGGACTGTTGATTATAAGCTGCATGACTAGAAATGCCCCTCTGCTGCCATTATTAGAGTCTAGTATACAAACAGAAACAAGACATGGCAAAATTTTAGCTTCAGCCCTTTTCTGGAAGTTTTCTGCTCAAGATTTAAGAGAGTACTAGACTCTCCCCAGGTGCAATCTGGGGTCCAAGCTTTGTGGTTGTGTTGAGGCAAAGTCCTAAGATGGTAGGATTCACCACATTAGCAGCCTCGGTAGGGAAAACACAACCCCTCCCGTGGCATGATGGATGGAGGAGGGGAGAGCAGTTGTTGGGGTCTAAACCATGAATTTTGGCACTGACCCACACTGATTTCCATGGAGCATTGAAGGCAGCCAACTGCTTTGAAAGGGATCAGACTTGGACAGGTTAGCATTTATCTACCAATGTTATTATCATGTTTCATAAATGAGAAAATTGAGGCACAGAGAGAATGAGTAGCTATCTCAAAGACATATATCAAACTACTGGTAGATTCAGGGCCAAATTTCAGGTCTGTGCGACACCAAACAGAAAATGACCTCATATACCTTTAAAAACATAGTTCCACAAAAGTGAAAATTAATAAACTATATCTTTTAATTTATTACCTCTCTAGGACATGTTTTCATTATAATATGGGATAAGACTTTTTATATCTTTAATGAGTAATAAGCAAGAAACCATATAACAAAGGTAGGGAGAGAGTGGTTAGGGCTAAGTATTATTTCTGAGAAAGAAATTTACCAGCTTCTATGACCTCCCACGAAATTAAAAAAGCAGCTCAAAGTGGTCTATCTATATGTCTAGCACCAAGTATAACAAATATCGAAGTGCAAAATAATTTGTTCTAAATTGAGAAAGGAAGGGTTTTGAGTGTGATTATAACAACACAGACATTTTCATGTGAAGGAGAAATGTTATAGAACTTCTACATTAAAATCTGTTTTCCAACAGCTCAGAATTCTCTCTTGTAAAATATGGACAATGAATTCAAAAAACATTAAAACATCCCTACTTGAAAAGCAAAGCAAGAAGTGAATCACACATAAATTTTGAGAAGGAGAGAGAATTATATGTCATATGTAATATCAAGTGGCAATACCAGGACACTAGACTGGGCAAGAATTACTATGAAAAATTGCCTGGTTTAAATAGCAATTAAGGATTTAATGGTGGAAAGTAATCAGGAATATGGGTGATCTAGCCAGTAAAAGAGCATTAAGTGGGTAATACAGTACTCAAAATATGCCCTGTGAATATTCATGAGTTGATCTTATTGTGACTTATCTACATGGTGACATTTTCCAGTAGGAAAACATTTGACTAAAAGAAAATAGCTCCTGAGCTTCTGAACATTATATTAATAAAATTCATACTATAAAGGAAGCAAAATTAAGTGCTATGAGTAAATGATGGACAGTTAGATAAAATGTTGGAGAATAGAGAATTTGCAATCCAAAATGGTCAATTACAAATTCAGGAAAATCCATGCAGTTTTTATGCTTGTTCCAATAAATAGAAAACACCTGAAAAATGATTAGTTAAAAATAAATAGAAATATCTTTCTGGCTTACCTGTAACATTTTTACATATGCTTGTTCACTTGAGATAATTGCTTTCATTAAAAATGAAAAAAGGCTATAAAGTAGTTTCAGATAAGAAAAAAAGTTCAGGTTCAAATTAAGAAAAGTTTTTTTTTTTTTTTTTTTGCTCTTGTGAAGCCAGCTGGAAAGAAACAAACAAATAATAATGATAGCAACAGGAGCAGCAACAAAAGTCCACATAGGGGATAAAAGATCAATTTAGTAAAATGATAATTTCGGAGCCCCTAGTGGATATGGAAATCAGGGGGTCAAAAATATGTGTGTGCAAGTGAAATGCTGGCTGCACTTAACTCATGCAAAAGAACCTGCTGAGAAAAATCCATCGAGGTTCACCTGAATTAGCCAGACAGCCTGTCTAAGGCTGCATCTGCTTATCACCAAATGGTATGAGAAGATTAAATAAATACTTATGTGGTTTGTTGCCATAGAACTTCCTCATGAACATATCGTCAACATCATTTTCTTTTTATAGCTTGGCCCAAAACATGATAGTCAGCCAAACTGAGTGGTTTTCTCATACACAGTTGTTTTCCTTTAGAAGGTAGATGACCATGGTTTCACCATCTCCAGGAGGGTGGTGCCCCTGCTCAAGTAGTGCTTGCAAACCACCACCTCTTTCTGCAACTTTATGCTACAGAGGTGATAATGACCACTTCCAGTCAACTTTTCTTTCTCTTTTAGGCATCACAATCCTGAATACATTTGTCATCGAAGGTTTAAACAAACAATCCTCCAACTTCTTAATAGAGAGAAAAATCTTAATTTTATACTAAGGAATTCTGTCTCCTTCAGCCACCAAAATAAAGTACAAATTTTTCTCATTCAAATTAAATGAATTTTGTGTTCATCCCAAATTCTGTGCAGTTCCATGAGAACTAGAAAGTATAGGTTTCCCACCCCTACTCTTTTTATACATAAGTTTGAGCTAAGCAGATCTTTTAAAGTTAATGTGAAAATGAATTTAACTTAAAGGTATTGAAACTTAACAAGAACTCCAAACATTCTTCATTTCCATCAAAAGTAAAATTCTTGGTCGGTTTGCTTCCTGGGGAAAAAAAAAAAAGGACATGATCACTAGGGAGATGGATACTTATAATTAATACACCCTGTGAATGTCAGCTTCAGCATAACTTCTCCCTCCACACTTGTCATGGTGTCGCATTCATCCTTGAGGGATCCATCAATTCACATGGAAGCATCAGGAGGCCAGAAGGAAAGTTTGTCTTCATTTCTACCTTCCTCCCAAGGTTAACTACCTTCAGATCACATTCAGACTAAAATAAGGAACTCAGGTTTTTTTCCTACGGTTTTAGTTCTTAAATGTAAAGAAGAAAGGAAAGAAAAATTAAGTCTAAAATGAGTGTGATGCATATTCATAAAGGTCAAAGCAATATTCAAGCTATTGCAGTGTTGGTGACCTTGAGCTATATCAACTTACTGACCTTAATCTGTAAAGAATCTAAAGAAATGTACACCAAAGATATTGAATACTTGTAAATACACATTTATATATACATCTAAAAAAAAATCTGTGGTGTCATAAAACAATAAAGCTGTTGATCACCACAAAACAAGGACAGTGGTTTGTCACTAGCCTGAAGACCTCCATCTAAAGGGAGAAGATTCATTCTGCTGGTCAGAAAATGTGAAAGTAAAATAAATGCTGAGCAAAAGTTGATCTTCTCTTTGATATTTTATTCCTTTTTATTTTCCCCCAAGTCTTATAACTTCTCTTTTCTTACTTTTGATTTGTATATAGCATTAAAAAATTCTTTATAGTATTTTTTAAAATATTACTTTTACGAGTCTCAATTTAGCCATGGATTTAGCTTTCTTGAAATTTTTTTCTTTTCTTTCTTCTTCTTCTTTTTTTTTTTTTAATAATTTCATGGTTCTCTTTTGCATTTGTTCTTAGTCACATGTTCTTTATTTCCTCTATTCTTTTAATCTTGGGCTTCATCTGATTTTAAAACTAGCACAGTAACATTTTCTCTAAATGACTCTTCATGCTCAGAATGTATAATCCTAACTTTATTTTTCAGACTCTCTCATCTTCTCTTTAGCCACATGACTTCCTCCATGCGAATCTAATGACGTTTGCTTAGTTCACAGTATAAAGAGACTCTTCTAGTTTCTTCTCTATTATTTTTCCATCTCTTTCTCTGATGCTACTTCCTCCTGTTCTTGATATTCCACCACCAGAAACAACAGCTACAACTTTTCTTCCTGGATCTAACTTTGTCCTTGATTCTCTTCCTTGTCCAATTCCATTTCTGACTAGATGCCCTACCAGCAATTCAAAATCCATATGGCCAAAACCTAGTTAACCAACCATCTGCCCAAATTATCTCCTGTTCTACAAGGTCACATTTCTTTTGTAACTAGCATAATTAGCTCCGCAAAATCACGTTATAAATATGATAGAATAGAGAAGACAAGCTAGAGTCCCAACATGGCTGTGGAACAAGAGATACAATATTTCTGCCTTGAGGTTCTGTTTTCCTACTGAATGGTTAAAACAAAAAGGTCAATGATATTTAAAGTTCAAAAAGTGGGTCATTCCAACTTGCACTCCCAATGGAACTCTAATAAAACCTATTGCTGATTTCATTGCACTTATTTCTTTTGGTTGTACAGGGATCCTAAAGCTGGGTTTCTCCAAGCAAGTGCTTGCTGTGGATCCAATCAGTGACAGAGAAAGAGCTGGCATTGTAGAGTCTACAAGAGAATGACCCCATCCTCAGGGTCCTTCTCCCACCCTTTGACACCCCAGAAATTTAGATATATTATCAGTTAATCATGAGCAATGCCTGTGCAGTTTACCAGGACATTGACCATGATTCTGATGCACATTTACTTTATCCTTACCCTGTATCATTGGGTACTTCTTCTGGTTTTGTATTGACTTTCTTTATTCTTTATTATGAATTCCGAGATGCCATGATCACTTTGTCCCAAGGTTCTTGTCACATTCCTTAAAATCAAAAATAGTCCAGAATATCAGTTTCCTTTAACTTCTGACAAAAATTAAATAGTTAGCATATTAGATCAAGTATGCAGCTCTACTTTAGCAAAGTAAGTTATCCCATATGTATGTGTATCCCATCCCTAATATAGATGTTCTGTGATATGTAGTTGAAAAATTTTGTCTATGTCTTTTCATCTGCTTGAGTTTTACAGCATATTCTTGCTTTACCACAGTTTCTGTGTATAATTCTTCTTATTTTTGTTCAAATGCTGCCATGCCTACTGCTCCATTTTTATTGATTTTTCTAGTTACAGACATTTTGAAGCTATAAAACATTTTCTCTTCTCTATTAAACTATCTTGCGAACAAATTATGTCCTTTCATTCATAAATCTTGCCTGCTAAGTCTCAACAGAGACTTTGGCAATTATATTTTGTATATTTGTGTTTAAATATCATCTTTGTTCTCTTCCACCCAAAGTAATTTCTTTACATCCAATTCCCTACATCGTCTCAGATTTATCTTATCTCTGGTTTCCTTCATCAGTAACTTCCTAAATTCAGTTTAATGATGCTTCATTCTCTCTACTATACTGGAATGCAGAAAGGTAGTCTCCAAATCCTTTTACTATTTCCTCTAGCAGAGGCACAATTTCACTTGCAGCAGATGAAACTACTATAAAACCCGGGGTAAAACAGACATCCTAAATACATGCTTTGAACACCCCTGCAACAGTTCTTGTAGTTTCTAATCTCTATTGGAGTGTCAGATGAATTATATATCCTCATTAGTACCCCTGAGGACACCACCTAAGAATTTCCATAAAGATTCTCCTATTTCTGGGATTTGGGGATATAGATCCTAGGGAATAGAAGGGGGGAGTTGTTCAATAGATTCAATTTCTGGCTCTCTCTTCTCCTTTTAGATTGAGATAACATAATTTACCAGGCATTCAGGGCAGAGTGTTTAGTAAAAGTATTTACTTCAAGATGTCAAAGGCAAGAAGCTAAGGAAGAGATTAAATTTGTTGCACAAAGTGGGGAGCAAGATGGCAGACTAGAGGGAGTCTGGACTCACCACTCTCAAGGATCAAAGGTTGCAAGTAGAGATTCACGCATGGGGTAGGGGATGTCAATCTGCGCTTTCAGCCCCAGAATACCTGGTCTGCAGAGGAGTCAGCTCAACTCTAGCTGCTTCCCTATTATACCTTCCAGGCTGAGGAGGAAGCAGGGAGGGTGGGCACTCTCACACACACTGTGACTAGGTGCCATGTAACCCCCAAACCACCCCCCAACAGGCTGCCTCCCAGGGATCCTAGTAGAACAGGCATTTATCAGCCTTCAGCAGCTGTCACTGCTGTCTTGCTATCTCCATAGCACCACTGCTTCCAACTGAGTAGCACCACAGCAGCTGCCAGTCAGACCCAGGTGGAGAGAGAGAGCCAGACACCAGGACTCCACAGTGGGGCACCATACATTGCCCCAGGCCCACCAGCCACAAGTGACACAGCCCTGCAGCTGGAGGAGATGCCCTGCCATCGGCTGAAGTCCTACAACCTGCCCAGGCACTGGACAAAGTCCCATCACTTGCCCAGGCATCCACCAACATCCCACAACCCACAGGTGCCTGCCAAGGTCCCACGAATTTCCTCACTGCAGGCTGCAGTCCTGTGATTTGCCCAGGCACCCACCAAGGTTCTGTAACAGACCCCACTGCAGGCTGCAGTTGCCTGATGCATCCAGGCACCAACCAAAGTCCCATGACCTGCCCTAGTGGGTCATGCCACCCACCTCCATGGAGAAGGACTTGTCCAGCCCCCCACACAAGTTTTGGGGCCTAACCCACTAATCCAAGTGAATATTCCCCAGCACCAATATGGATTGTGATAACCACGGATGAATGGATGACAACAGAGAACAGCTGCATTACAAGATCTCAATGCATCTGCTCCTCAGGAGATTGCCGTTGGGTCAATCCTCTGGAGTAGGACACAAAAGTGCTATATAGAGATTTCTCTTCTTTCTCACTAAGTAGGAGAGTTCCCAGAAAAGGAGAATAAGTATGTAACAAACCTATCAGCCTTGAGCTAAGAGAAGAGGTTTCAGATGAGAAGAAACCAGCAAAAAAAAAAAAAAAAAAATGAATAAACAAGCTCATTTGAAACCCCCAAATTATAATAGATTCAAAGCAACAGACCCCAACCAAAAGGAAATTATCAAATTGTCAGAAATGGAATTCATAATATGGATGGCAAACAAGATGAATGGAATGAAAGAGAAAGTTGAAAACCAAAACAAAGAAACCAAAATAATATTTCAAGACATAAGTGAAAAATATGAATGATCCACTGAAAGGATAGACAATGTAAGAAAGAATATAACAGAAATTGAAGAAATGAGTAATTTAGGGAATTATAAAATGCAGCAGAAAGCTTCAACAACAGACTAGACCAAACAGAAGAAAGAACTTCAGAGCTTGAAGACAAGGCATTCAAACTAATCCAGTCAGTCAAAGATACAATAAAAAGAATAAAGAAGAATGAACAATCATTCAGAGAAATATGGCACTATGTAAAACAAGCCAATATACAGATTATAGATATCCCTGAGGGAGAAGAATAAAAAGCACAAAGCATGTAAAACCTATTCTAGGGAATCAATCAGTAAAACTACAATGAGATGCCACCTTACCCCTGTGAGAATGGCCATTACTAAAAAGTCAAAAAACAATAGATGTGGCATGGATGTAGAGAGAAAGGAAGGCTTTTACATTGTTGGTGTGACTGCACATTACTATAACCTCTATGGAAAACAGAATGGAGATTCCTCAAAAAAAAAAAAAAAAAATGTAAACCTACCATTTGATCTAGCAATTCTACTGCTGGGTATCTCCCCAAAGGAAACGATGTAATTTTATTTAAAAAAAGACACCTGCATGGTTATCACAGCACAATTCACAAATGCAAAGATGTGGAACCTAAGTATCCATTAATTCACGAGTGGATAAATAAAATGTGGTACACACACACACACACACACACACACACACACACACAGGAGTACTACTCAGCCATAAAAAGGGATTAAATAATGTCTTATGCAGCAACTTGTATGGAAATGGAGACTATTATCTTAAGTGAAGTATTTCAAAAATGAAAAACCAAACATCATATGTTCCCACTAGTAAGTGAGAGCTAAACGACAGGAACAAAGAGACATAAAGGACATTGGAAACTGAGAAGGGGGAGGTGGGGCTGAGGTATGGGGTGAAAACTTACCTATGGGGTACAATGAACACTATTCTGGTGATGGACACACAAAAACCCTGACTAAAACAATATACAAGATATCTATGTAACAAAACCATTTGTGCCCCCTTAATGTTTTAAATTTTTTTAAAAAAATTAAAAAATAAAAGGCCAGTGATATTCTAGGAAAAAAATGGTTGTACAAAGGCATGTTTTTACAGAATCTAACTAGAAATTCCTTGAAAACAGCCATATACTGTCAAAAACAATAACCACACACACACACACACACAATTTTTTAACAGAGGGTACTGAATCTTTCTTTTACTACTTGCCCCTGTGTTTATTTTCTCAAAGTGAATAGAACCATGGGCAAATGTGCAGCTAGGCATCTGGGATATGTTAGCATTAGCAAGTAAAGGTCTAGAAGCAAAATTCAAGTCTTCAAAGGTGTAAGGCCTTATGGCTAGAGTAAATGTATATCCTGAATTCAGGAGATCAGGCAGCAAGGCATTGACGCCAATCATCATACAGAAGAAGTGAGTCTAATTTTACGGTAAGGCTAATTTTCCCTTTGGCATCTGATGAGTGTCATGGATGCTTTCTACCTACTGCAGGTGTCTCAGGACCTGAACAAAACACACACTTAGCTGGAGATCAGGGCACTGTTGCTCAGGCACATTCTGATTACAGATAGGTGAGCGTAAGAATGTTGTATCCTCAGAAATTTTGTATACAGCTACTCCTTGCCAGGAAGGGGGTTTATATCACTAGTTGGTGAAATAAAATAGCACACATGTAAAACGTAACTGCTACTAAAGAACTAGCCATGAGAAAGTTCAGAGACGAAAGTGATGAAGGTGGTCTCACATAAACACAACAACAATAATGATAATAGCTACTTATATAATAATAATAATAATATTTAAGGAACACATTCTACATGCCTGACTCTGTACTAACTGCCTTATATAATATCATTTAATATTCACATCACACCTAAGGCAGATACTATCATTACTTTCACTTACAAACCAGAATAATCTTTCCCTGCTTTCCTTCCACAGAGAGTTACTTCTCCAAATCACTTTTTGCTTTCTTCCTAATTTCCTATTTCCTTTGTCCCACATGATTTTATCCAGCTTTCCTGAAGTATAATTGACAAATAAAAAAGTGGTAAATATTCAAAGTGTACAACATTATGGTTTGACACACATACACTTTGTGTAATGATTATCACGATCAAATTAATCAGCACAACCATTACCACACATAGTTACTATTGTGTGTGTGTATGTGTACTAAGGTCACATATGAAGAGAGGTTGGCCAAGGGACACAAAATTGTCTCACATTGTTAACCACATTTCTCAGAGTAGCTAAGCTCTACTGTCTGTCAGGAGGGAAGCAATGTAATTAAATAAATTTATCTATGGTATGAATGACTGATATCTTCTTGATCATACCAGGATTAGTCATACTTTAAAAAGGTATGCTTCAAATATATATGTTGAATCATGGGTAAGTTTAGAATCCAAATTAAGCTCTAGTCAGTGGAAATCAAGATCTTTTATACATCGCAGGGGAAAGGAGAGTTTAGGCAATATGGGAGAGAGATTGTAGACGTTTTCTGGCAATGTGGACAGGTATCCATTCTTGTGGTATATTTAACCCAGACTTTCTTTGTTATATTGGAAAAAGACCCTCTTGTAGAATACTGTTAATGTGAGATATGTATATATGTATTACATATATTTATGTGTGTGTGTGTGTATAGAGAGAGAGACAGAGACAGAAACAGAGAGAGACAGAGAGAGAGAAAGAGAAATAAAGCATTCTAATTTGGGAATATTTGCCAATAGTTTTGGCTGTGCCTTCTGGGAAGATGGTGACAGTTCCAGAAAAATTTCAGCAAGAAAGCAGCACAAGGACCAACGCCATTCAAATCGGTTTGACATAAAGATAACCAGGTGGACAGAAACATTCTGACTTTTCATCTTAGCTAGAGACTTACAGGCCCCCTGATGAAAAGGACTCAAGCCATAGCATTGAGGACTGCTCGATAAAGATGTTTTCCCAGTATGTGGCAGCAGTTAAAAAGCAAATAGGTTTCCAGGATATAACAAAAAGGGTTGGAAGATACAGTGGCACAATGAACAATGAAGTCTTTTTCTTCAGAGAGACTGGACGCCTGCCATCTTAGCACCTGAAAGCTACGAGGCAGGTTCAAAGAATCCCGAGCAATGCGTCGGAGACAGCTTGAAGTGAGGATGATCTATTCTGAATGTCTGGGATGGAGAATTACTGGCAGTCAGATGGAAGGATTCACAAGTATGAAAGCCATGGCAAAAGCTGATCAGATTCTCCTTTCTACTAGGCTTCATGCTTCAAAACAACCAGAATCTCATTTTATTAAAATGCTCATTGCTGTCAGTTAAGGAGATGGGAGTCTAGTTGACAGCATTGCCTAAAAGGCACTGTTAGGGATGCTGGCAGTGCTTTCGGGCCACCTGACCTAGACAGGGCTCCTGCTTATGCATCCTCCTAGCACAGTCCTGGAAGCTAAACTACATTGCGAAGACAAGTCAGGCTGCTTTCTAGATTAAATTCCCCTGTCCACTGCTGTGTGCTTCACCGAATGTGGTAAGCTGAGCGTGAACTTGAGCAAAGGGCTGTTGAACAAATCAAGGCAGATAAAGAATGTTAAAAGGACTTAAAAAAAATTATAAATTGCAAACTGTCAGACCATCTATAGCTTCAGCCAAGTCCAAATGGCTTCATTTCCTTTTCTAGCCTGGCCAGTCTGCTTGAGTCTCTCCCACTGGTGTTTTTGGGATACAGTCCAGGCCATTGTGAACAGATCCAACAATGTTCAGTGATCTTGAAGCTTGCAGGAAAGTTTGGGACTACTTAAATTACACCCCATTTATCTTCACCAGGGGATTTTGTAGTTCTGTCAAAAGTACCTTTGAGTCCCTGATGAGCTAACTTGCAGTAGTTCTACCATTTGAGAAAGATTTAGAGGCACTGCTTATTACAAATGTTAAGGATTTATTATTTCCTTTTAGTTGATTCTTCTGTCTCCTTCTATTTCAATGACTGTAAACTCTTTCCTTCCATAACACATGGCTATTCTCCCTTTGGTGTCTTTTCAGCTAGATGTGGAGTCATACCCCCTTTACAACCTTGACCTTGACCTTTACCCAAACATAGAACACTTTCCATACTCAACCAAGCCATTTGTTAAATATTTAGTTGCCTGGGATACAGCTGCTTCAACCTCCCCCTGCCATATTCCTGCATGTGATGTCTTTCCCTCTCCTATTGGTATTTAACTAAAGCAATGCTTTAGGGAAACTGCTGGAATTTTCAAGAAATCAAGTGCCAGAGCATGAGGTATTATGGCAAGAGCCTTGGATCTAAAGCCAGAGGAGCTGGACTGGACACCAAGTTCCACCTTTAGTAACTTTGCAATTTTTAGAGTTCATTTGTCTCAGCCTTGGCATCTGCATCTGGGAAATGAAGACAATGTCTGCCCCCAGTGACGTAGTGATGTTTTAATAACTACCTGATGTGATACACATGAGGGCTAGTTCACATAATGCCCTGTGTTGAGTAATTGATTCTTTTCTGCTTCTCTTCCTTTGATTCACACCTTACTTACCCTCTCTCCTCTCTACCTCTTTCCTTTCCTTCCTCCCTCCTTCCCTCTTTCCCTTCCTTCTTTCTTACCTTCCTTTCTTTTTCTGTAACCTACTCTATCTGCCACTGTTTCCCAGCTGTCCCTTCCACTTTTGCCAGGAAGGTCTATTAACAGACTCTGTACATGCAGTGTAGCAAATAGGTTTCCAAGATATAACCAAAAGGGTTGAAAGATACAGTGGAACAATGAACAAAGAAGGCTTCTTCTTCTGAGAGACCAGATGCCTGCCATTTTAACACCTGAGAGTGTCAAGGTGCAATATTTTCCTGTAGAATTTTTGTTTGCCTGCCCCTTGGACCATGTCTGCAATCAACTCTATGTCGCAGATATTATCCAAATACTTACTTTAAGATTCTGTTGGAGTTTCACCTTCACCAGGACCCTATCTGTTGGTTTTACCAACACTCAGATCATTTTTCCTTCCAATTTTTACTGTACTCACTGTACTTCCCTTTAATATTTTTGGGAGGATGTGTCTACTTAGTCTAGGCTCTCTAATGGCAAACTTGTATATCTTTTGCATTCCTTAATGCACCTATTATAGCTGCAGATATAGTCAAATTGGTTTGACATAAAGATAACCAGGTGGACAGAAACATTCTGATTTAGCTAGAGACTTACAGGCCCCCTGATGGAAAGGACTCAAGCCATAGCATTGAGGACTGCTTGATAAAGATGTTTATCTTAAATAAAATATGTTAAATATCAGTCAAATTCTCTGGATTTGGTTCTAACTATTTATTTCAATAAATCCCCTTATATCTCCAGGTGAGAGAATTCTCTCATTCTCCTATAAGTGTTTCATTTCATAGGATTATCATTGCCATGTCCCTAGTTCATACTTATAAATTTAGCTAAAATGAATTTTTAAGAATAATTTTTAAAAACCCTCTGAATAAAATAACCTGCTATTGTCTGTGGCTTTAATGTTAGGGTAGTGTACTATCCAGTGATATGCTAGTAAGGATGGTTTAACAACTATCCTTCCCTAGGGTGAGAAAAAACAAACCAAAACCTAATTTGTAGTGTTTGTCAGTTTCTATGGTATAAATAAAAGCTGATTTCAAGCTTCCAAAGTGATAGAATAGAAGGCAAAGAGAAGATATGTGCACATTCAGCCCCTTCAGTATACGCCAACACCAACTCACCACAGAATATACCATGATCTTTGCTATGGGTGACTTTTCTGTTTTAGGATATCTTATGATCTTGTCTCTCTAGGTAGCCTTAAAATATATTAATTCTGTAAATATCATTCCAATTGACAAAGACACCAAGAGCCATCCAGGGATGGATTTGAAGTTTCTACTTTAGGAAATATGTCTCTGGAATCCCTTCCTAGGCTTCTTTAAGAGAGACGGACATGTTCTTTCTTTGGCATGAAGAACAGAAATCAACTCTCTTTATTTCCAGATCAGGGTCTATCTCTACAGTGATAACATTGCTCTATTAGGTCCTTAATAGATGATGCCATTTTTATAATCATCTGTTAAAGGAGTGGAATTCACTAAGTATTTCTTTCATGTTGAACAGGCTTTTAGCATATAGTGTTGGCCTGGTACACTTACACAAGCTAACATTGCATTTTTCATTTCATTTGTTGGGTTTAATTACTTAAAATTCCTCCACCATGGCTGATTTTAAGCTTCCAACATGACATCAACCAGCTAACAAAATTCCTAAAAATGTAGTAGTTGGATCTCATGAGCTGAGAGTCTAGGACAAAAACAAGCCAGTTTCAACATGGCACCACCCCCAGTGTACTGATGGTGGTACCTCATGATGCTGATGCAAAGTGAGCAAAGCATTGCTTCTTTCCTCTTATTTCATTCAAGGTCATAATTTTGAGGATTGTCCAACCCATAGAGTGCATTTTAACTATGTCCAAGGGTCCAAATTCCAGTCTTCCAGATCTCTCATAATTAGCTAAGAACCTTATATCCATCCTTTAACTTTCTTTGGTCACAGCTTCTCCATCTGAAGAAAATGGACTACAGCATATCCAAGGTACTTTTTCCAGCTCCAGTGTTCATCTTCCAAGCAGTCCAAGGATAGAGAAACAGGCTTTCCAATAGTGAGAACCGCTTTTGGCATTTCTGTCAATAGTTGCTATCTACAATATCTTTAAAGGCTATTTGAAACTTATCAAAAAACTCAATTGAAGTACAAATTGCCAATAGTATCGGTTCATTAGTTCCTTCTACAGAAACACCTCTAACTAGTACTTCACTCTCTTCTCACTTCCATGCCTTATTTCCATCAGGACTATCACTTTGTTTCTCTCCCTTGGATACACAGTAACAAAGCAAGATCTGGGAAATGGGTTTTAATCAATTGCCGATATTTATGCCACCAGTTCCTGTTCCATCAGATGAATCACATGAATCTCAAAACATTTGGATCATTTCCTCCATTCTAAGTTTATGATTCTTAGGTACCTGGGTCTCCTTTGTCAGGCCATTCTATTATTTAATACAATGAATACTAATAGTTTTACACCATAAAAGGTTGAAATATTGAATGTCTCTAGCAAATATAGAAAAATAATATATTTGTTTTCAACAGTTAGCATTACTTTATAGCACCTCTTTAGTTGCCACATTGCAAATAGCAACTCTAGACTAATGCAAATCAAGAACGCAGCTCAGGCATCTAACTTCACACTGTTCACATGTCAAATGTGAGCACAAGCAGCAGGAAACTGGCCTGCCCTTTCTAATTGCAATTATGATAAGAGTTTAGTGCAAGTCTACTTAAAATTATAAAACCTTTCAGTTGCAAGATTAGTGTTTTATCTCATTGTATATTCATATGATTAGGTTTATTTGACTGCTCAGATGAAAAACCACCTCTCATTGTCCAACATCTTATTTCAGATGCTATGACAAGTAACCCATGTGCAATCTCACACATTGTCTGGTCTTCATGCAAATGACACAAGAATGAAAAACAAGATGATGGGAAAAGATTTGTCCCTCCTCTCTAAAATTAATCCCCCCCCCCATTCCAGGGAGGCCACAAATCTCAGGTTCAAATAAAAGTCCTTTAATTGGGTGGAATTTCTATGCAAAAACTAATGCTATTTGGACCAGCAGGCAAGTGCAATTCTCTGTCTCACCAGGGAAACCACATTTTCCCAACCAAGCTGGGTCCCTTTTTCCTAGCACTGGCAGAGGCAAAAAGTCTTCCAATTAGTGAGGCTGATTTTTCCCCTATCACTCCTTTCCTCTCGTGTGCCAGTGTGGGGTAAGTGAGGGCAGGCATGGGAAATTACTTGAAGTCATTGATGGAAGAACCAACTGATTGATTGATATTGGGCAGAAGCAATCTTCCTGTTCATCCATTGGTTTGCCACTCATCAGGAAGCCAGGAGCACTGAAAGTGAGCCAAGCCTGTCAGATGTGCCACTGAGAACACTGTTCTTTGCAGAATATTTTTGGATGCCAGATGCCAATCACTCATGGGACTTTGCCGCTCAATAAGAATTTCAGATGTGGACTTTAATTATAGTCTAGCAGAAAAAGGATGATGGAAGGAGCAGAAGCAGCTTTATTTTTAGCAAACCCAGCTCTTAGCCACGACAACCCTGTGAATCTATTTTAGGGGCTTGTCATTGTTTGGTGGCTTTCATCGATGTTGTTAAAAAGTATAAGGTTGACAGCTTTAAGGAGAAACTGAGAAACACAGTAGCCATCTTTGGGAGGAGTTGAGCCCTGGTGCCCTAGCACTGAGCTTACTGAACCACCGCTAGGAGATGCAGAGAAATTTCGATTTCAAGAATAATCAGTTTGCTTTAATGTCTGCCTCAAACACATCAGGGAGGGAGAGAAGCTAGTCAAGGCATCTACAATTACATGAAAGAACTAAGTAGAAATTAAAGGACAGAAGAGTTTCAATTTTATTAACACTTTAGTCACTATGTTGACTTTTTCATGAAACATTCATTTCTACTATAACCAGACATTAGTGGCCAGGCAATCAGTAAGGTATTAACTCTTACTGAGTGCAAACTTTATCCTAGGTAAGAAGAAAGAGAGCATAATGCCTCTTTCCTCAGGGATTTCACATGCATAGTTTAAGAAAAAATTGTCAATAAGTGGAAATGTATAACATACCTTGCATTTTCATGTTTCACAGAAATGTTAACTGGGTTCATAAAAATGGCAACCATTTTGGTGGTGATATTTAAGAAGTTAGCTTTAAAAAGATGGCTATGGCATACCTACCCAACCCTGACCCTCTACACACAAATCTTAGCTAAGAATTAGACAAAAACCTTCTTTTCAGACCATGAAACACCCATCAGAAGATAATGATGTTTTGTTGTTACTGCTGTTTTGTTTTATTTTGATTTTAATGGATAACTTTTTTATTATGATCCAAAGAATGTATTAAGGGGCTAGAAGAATAATTGAATGTCATTATTTAAAAATAAAAAATCCATTTGATGCAAAACAAGTACCACTCAACATACACAAAAATGATCTTCTATAAAATCTCTTTGATGGCTTTTCACTCTAAGTTATTTGTATTTAGCCTCTTGAATATATTTAATTGACAAAGATTGAAGTACAATGTGATTTGATATGTATGTATACATTGTATAATTATTACCCCAATTAAATTAACACATCCATCACCACCCATGCTGTATATTATATCCCCAAAACTTGTTTGTCTTATAACTTAAAATTTGTACCCCTTGACCAACACCTCCACATTCCCCCCACCTCAAAAATGTCTAATTCATAGAAGTATAGAGTGGTGGTTGCCCGAAGGTAAAGCCTTGAAACTTGTGAATTAATAACCAACTGACAAGAAAGTCTCTCTGCTCATTATCATTCCTTGAACTCTAAAGCTCCCATTTTTGTTTGCAGCTAAATGTGTTATTTCTTTACATATTACACTCAATGTACTGTTTCTGCATAGTCCCTTATCTTAAAAGCTATGGTCATCATAAGCCATAAATATTTATTAAACATGCAATATTTAGAGGATATTGCTTTGAAATTAAAGACTATATTATTCTGAACAGATGGAGAGCCCTTGAGGAGCTTGCAATCAAATGGGAGGAGGCCATTAATTCAGTGCTGCCTTCAAAACAAATGTAAAGGCTTGTACAACTTACTCTGTGTTTGTTATTTTTTTTAATGTAAAAACTATACAT
The DNA here is from genome assembly GCF_040939455.1 of Microcebus murinus. Classification (NCBI taxonomy): domain Eukaryota; kingdom Metazoa; phylum Chordata; class Mammalia; order Primates; family Cheirogaleidae; genus Microcebus; species Microcebus murinus. The sequence goes on along the minus strand of NC_134120.1, from coordinate 29,313,782 downwards.
TGAGTACTTATTTAATCTCTGTGCTAGATGATTCTGGGGCTATAAAATTGACACAAGATATAGTACTTGCCATCTCCTATAATGTACAAGATAAAAATATACTACAGATGCAATTACATATAATCAAATTCCAAAATGAGAAGTTCAAATAATATGTATTGCATTAGAGCGTATCAAAGAGATTCCAGTATAGGCTGAAGTATTTAGTAAAGATCTCAAAAACTCCATGGATATAAAACAGTTATTTAGTTAATAAGGTAATAATAGATAAATTGAAAAACTTCCTAAATAATATACTTTTTGGCCCCAATTATCCACTTTATGATCCTGGTGCAACCAGAAAAATGAGATATTTGCCAATGGATTTTAGGTAAGCATAAAACACTATTAAAGAGACAGGTTTAAGTTTGAATATATTTTACCATATTATAATGGTAATGGGCCAAGAGGGCCTTTCCTAGCATTCCTTCTCAAGGCTACCTGGTAATGCAAGCCATCCCCTTTCGTGAATGGACCACACTGTTCTGAGGTGTCCATAACGTAGAGTCCAAGTTCTCTGTTGGCTCAGGCTCACCTTCTAGCCATGCCTGGGATAGTTCCTGTTTTCACACTATGTCCACGTGAAGTGAGCAAAACCACTACCATCTGTTCAAAGCAGCTAGAGGCAGCTCACAGCAGTGAGCCCTAATGACCTGTCTTGATCAATCCATCACAAGTATTCACCTTGAGATGCAGAAGACAATTTTCATGAGTTGCATGGAACACAAGGAAGATTTATGCAAGACTCCTGCCCTCCAGGAGCTTACGATAGAATCATGTACACGTGAAAGATAACTAATTACAAACAGTGTGGTAAATAATAAAGAGCAAATGAATAATACCAAAGATAGTAATGTGAGTAAAGGAGACCAGTTTATGAGGGATAGATAGATCCCATTCTCCTAATTCTTTAAAATTGCCAGTACACCTCACCCCACTCCTTCACAGCAATCAGGAAAAGGCTACCTATAAACAGAAAGCCATTTAATGATTATTGCCCAGTTTGTTCTCAGACTGCTTGCCTTCTTAGCTCTATAAGGTGCTATCAATGTCTATTTGTACCTTCATAGCTTGGAAATTTGTTGAGATTCTCCTCTGTGGTTTAGTGAAATCTTTTCCTTCTTTACTTTCTATCCTACCCTCTCCCCTGATTTCTATATTCTTATGTCTTCAGATAAGATACTATCATTTTCTAGCCTAAGGATGTCGAAAAGCCAGGTCAGCTCCTGACCACCTCTGACAAACAAAAGGAATGGCAGAATAAAGAGAAAAGGACAATTAATATGTGCATAGTGTGTTAAGGCACAGGATGACCAAATTAAAATCAGTGTCAAACAGTCAAAAGTTCAGAGTTAGACATGAAGGGAATGATGTTCCTCCAACTTGGTTTCCAAAACAGCCAGTGATAAAAAGCTGTAAGTCACAGTCATGGAATTCTTTTTTGAGCTATTTAATGCCTGTCAATGAGTATTTGTTGAGTTAGTGCTTAGGGCTTGGTCACTGATACACCCACACCTGCTTTATTTGACCAATGCCTAATTAGCTTATGCCTGAGTTAATGGACAGTCTGTCTATGGTAATCAACCTGTTGCATTCTCTACCTTTATGATTTTGACTCAGAAGATCTTAGGCATTTCAGATACTCTTGTCTTCTCAACTAGAGTATATCTTCTCAACTAGAGTATATCTTCTAATGTAAGGGAGTGTGTCTTTAGTTCTAAGTCTTGAGAAGAAGGAAGAAGCAAAACAAAATATTTTGTTTTGCTTCTTCCTATATTTACTCCTATACCTTCACAGTTACCTTCACAGTTACCTTCCTTCTATGATCAAATTCTTTTTTCTTATTACTCAGAAACTCTGGAGAATTGCTATGGGAATTCTCAGAAGAGTGGGAGAGAAAAGTAGGAAAAAATCAGTGGGTTGTGTGAATTTGCATTCAGAAGGATGGAATCAATGCTCCATGGACTCTCCACATTTTAAGAATTTAGGCGCAGTGGCTGACGCCTGTAATCCTAGCACTTTGGGAGGCCGAGACGGGCGGATTGCTCAAGATCAGGAGTTTGAAACCAGCCTGAGCGAGACCCCGCCTCTACCAAAAAATAGAAAGAAATTAATTGGCCAACTAAAAATATATATATACAAAAAATTAGCTGGGCATGGTGGCGCATGCCTGTAGTCCCAGCTACTCGGGAGGCTGAGGCAGTAGGATTGCTGAGCCCAGGAGTTTGAGGTTGCTGTGAGCCAGGCTGATGCCACGGCACTCACTCTAGCCTGGGCAACAAAGTGAGACTCTGTCTCAAAAAAAAAAAAAAAAGAATTTAGTTATGAGTGATGACTGAAGAACCTGCCCTATGACTCTCTTATAACCACTCAGAATGTCACTGAGATGCTCAAGACCAAAAAGACAGATGCTGAAAGCCATTCTGATATGTATGGGGACTGCTGTGGTAGCCAGGCTGTCACCAAGGTTGATATGCTGACATAGTGCCTTAGACTAATACCAACAGCCCTTGTCTCCTAAAATCAAAGTGTTTACAACAAATTATTGGGTTATTTGGCTACATATAGTGTATAGATTCACAAGGAAAAAATCAAATATGTGATCCATTATCACTTCATATCATTACTATTTCAATGGCTCCTAAAATGTCCTTTGTCCATTAAAAAGCCTACATCCTAGAGCAAGATACCTGAATTCAAATCTGTGTGTGTGAACTTAAACTCTTTGCATTTGGATTTCCTCATCTGTAAAATGAGGATAGTAATAATACCTATTTCATAAGATTGCTATAAGAATTAAATGAGATAATATAGGCAAAATGCTCAAAGCGATGCCTAGCACATGATAACTGCTATTAAGTCTTAGCTATGAATATTGTTATTACTATTATTAAATTCTGCTGGGTGCTTCTAGATAAAGCCTCATAAAATACTCTGCTCAGAAAGCTTAAACAACTTTTTCATTAAAAAAATATACTACTCCTTAGATGAAAATTCTATTCAAGTCAACAAACATTTAATGAGGGTCTCTTTTGTTCAAGAAATCGAGATTGAAAGAATTGAACACAAATGGTCCTGAGCTGCAGCAGCAAAGGACATTTCTAGTAGAGTTTCACAGGAGGAAGGATGAGGTCCATATTTAAAATCATTAGCAGTGTGTGCCCCGATCTTAGAGTTATGCTTTTTACAAGAAGGCAAAACATAAACATCCCTCCCTTTCATTTACACACATGGACAAAGTAGACGGGCATCTGCCTAGAGAAACCATGGCACTTGGAACAGGGGTATCAAGATAGAACTGTGGCACCTACAAACAAAAAGAGACATATTCTAACGTCAAGCATTTGTAGAACATGTCACAAAGGAGCCAAATCCCCTTAAACCTTACTTTGCCCAAAGGCAACTTTGCACATTTTTGCATATGCTGCAATTGATACTTCCTGCCTATGGGACAAGGGCCCCAATATAAAGAAATTATATCCAGTATAAACTTCCATAAGACAAAGGAACAGAAAAGGACTAGCAGAATTTGAACATTAAACTATTCACACTGGATCTAAGCAAAGAAAAAAAAGAATCTTTATTATAATAGGCTAAAATTTCTCACTAATTCTTTCCTGGAGAACCAACTAGAAATTAATAACTGAACTGTGTTATATTCCATATATAGATTATGATATTCTCTCTGCTTAACTTAAATGAAGAGTACGTTAAGAGAATTCGAATATCATGGTGTATATTTGGTTACTCTCAGACTAACCTGTATGTGTTTTTAGGAAGTCCCAAGTAAAAGAACCTTCCCAAGGGGTGTTAAAGGAGCTATCTGAAGTAGGATGCTAATTCATGACTGGAGCCAAGGTTTTGATATCCAAAGTAGATAGAACTGGATTTAAAAAAATACCTATTAAAAAAATTTTAACAGCATGAATGCCCTAGCAATGGCATTTTCCCTTGGCAGTATTATCTGCCATTATTCCCTTCTACCTTCTTCATCAATTCTATCAACATAAACTGAGTTCTCCCTCTATGTGTCTTAGATCAAAGTTTCTCAGGATTGGAATATCCTCCCATAATCTTTGTCACTGAAATTGTCTCTCTCCATTAATCCCCAATTTCTACCTTTGCAGCCTTAAAGGTCCTTCCCTCACTTTACAATTGTAAGCCAGTGAAGAGAAGTCATCCTGTTGGTTTATCTTTGCCCTTTCAACAGCAAATCTTGCATAATGTGTTTGTTAAATGAATCGTGTCACTTATCAATGTTTCTACATTATGATTATTTTCTTTGCATGTATGTATATCTCATTTTGCCAGAAAAATGTAACATCTTTGCGAACAAGAACCATTACTTAAGATTTCTATTTTTTTTCCTTTCCTTTTTTTTTTTTTTTTGCTTTCCATCCTTTTTTAATTTTTATTTTATTTTATTTTATTTTAGCGTATTATGGGGGTACAAGATTTCTATTTTTTTTTTTTTGCAATAATCAAGCTTTTGATAGAGTTGGGTTTTCATTAGCTAATAGTTCTCAGAAAAGCTTGAGCTAAAATGGAGTCATCCAAGGCAAGCCACCTCATCTAAAGGGTAAAACATTATAAAGTTTACATGTTCATATATGGAAAATCTCCTAGGGCCAAAATCTCCAGGGGCAAGGTTGATGATGGTGTACTAGATGGGCAGACTGTGGTACTTGCTGCACTTATAGCACTGCCCAAGGAGAAATTCAACCCAAAGCCCTAGGCTGAGTAGCCTGAAGCTGGTACATCTCATGTCAAGTGATTCATCACTCCTCCCCAGTCCCTCAAATTATAGCCTGCTGGCTACCCTGGGCTTGAAACTGGACCATAGAGCAGCCAGTCCATGGGCTCACCAGCAGCCAGTGGAAGAATTCTTGAGCAGGCTTCAGATTCTCCTTCTAGAAGTTGTTGGAGAGAGAATCAGGAAGTCAGCAGGGAGAGCTAAAACTGAAAATTTGCCTAGAGAGAATCTGCACAGTAAAATAGAGGCCATGTGAAGTTGTGAGCAAGCTGAAGTTATAAAGAAACAAAAACTGAGAAAACATGCATTATGCAGAAGAGGTCAATTGATAGTAAGAGGACACAGATATTAATATTAGGCAGTAAAGATTCACATCACATCAAGGGTGGAGTGGTGACTTGGCAATATGAAAACTCCTGCTACCAAATTCCTATAACTATCCATGAGTTCCAAACTCAGAGAGGGGCTGCCCTTCAGGGATCCTCTTGTATGTCTATGAATTTGCATAAGCCATAGAGCCTCCAAAGGCTTCTTAAAGTGGCAAATCTCCCTGCCCCCTTCTTGAAAGAGGGTGCCATTTGTTACTAAAAAAGCTTAACTAAAATTCTCCAAAAAAACACAAGGCTGTTAGAGATTCTCTGTTGTTCCCGCATGTCTGATTCTCTGCCTTTGTCCTGATGCAGATATATTCTTCCCTCTGTTACCATGACTATTATTTCCTCCTCTTTCTATCCAAGAAATTTTCCATAGAAAGAAATCTTAAATTCATTCACACTAAAGTATAAATGGCTTTTTGAAAAAAAGCACCAAGTATTGGCATATGAACAAAACACACATCTTATATGAAAAGAGTAAAGTGCTTATGGAGGAATGGCAGATTCTCCCAAGGTTTCATGTTGAGTTGACTCTGAGATGGACATTAGTGTGCACCCGGGGTTTAGCGGGGAGTGCTCTTGGGAGCAGTGCTTGTAAAAGAGATGGGAAAGAAGCAGGCTTGGAAAGAGATAAAAGTTGAGCCTTGATGCAGTCTCAATATAGCCTCAGCTCACCCTTCAGGGAGTTATGAAGATGGGATGCCCTTTCAGAGGTTGGTGTGAGTAGCTGGGAGAAGGCTAAGCTTCATAGCCCTCATTGATCATTCATTGACACCACGGGAAGAGAAGGTTGAGACAATCTCCACGGAGGCTGACAACTGAATATTGTCCCTCTCACCAGCTAGGGTAGACAATCCTTTATTCTTGAAAGCAGATCTGAGCATCATGATGTTGACCACATCCAGGAAGTGAGCAAGTGTCTTGAGGAGGGGGTAGAGGGCAGGCAGAAAGGCCTTTATGTTGTAATACTATGAGATTGCTCCATTTACACTGCCTCTAAATACATGTATAATAAAATCAAGCTTCCTGACTATATTATAGTTCAGGTGAATAAAATATAAACAGAGAAAGTGGAAAAAAACATTATGACCACTATGATGCTAAAAGAAGTTCTCACTCGAGCAGGACATTGGCTTTGACTCTACGAACTTTATTAGCAGCGTGTGTCTTTTTCTGTTTATTTTTCTTTAAGCGATGTTATCTTTAATTAATAAATAAGTCACAAAACTAATCTTTGCATGAATGACACCAGAAGAAGAACGCTTTCACTTTAGGAATGAAATTGTGTTTCATCTCTCCTTTGATGTTTCTATTTAGGTTGCCTTTTCTGACATTGCGGGGCAAATTCTCCCACTGCGCAGTGGAGGTTATGAGACAGAGGGCTTGGCCTTCTCCAAGTCGCATTTGCTCACCCCACAAAACTTATCTGGTGGTTCCAAGGAACAAATGGCTTTTGCTGGGCTCTTCAATAATATGATTTGCATGCTCGAAATGAGATCGCCAAAGTAATTGTAGAATATTGCTTGCCATTACCGTCATTAAAAACAGGCAGATGTAGGAGCACTCCCAGGGAAAATCTTCCTGCTGGGTTTTCATGGAGATAAGTGCACAAAATCCACTTTTGAAAAGATGTTGAATGGAATGAATTTGCCATTCACTGGCTGTCTGATGATGATTTGCTTGTTAATTGGAAGTTTAGGCTTTAGAGAAGCCTTAACAAATTTGATTGCTAAATTCAGGAGGTTTACTCCCTCCTTGCGAGCCATATTCAGAGGCATAAATCCTACTTTTTGCATGTGTGTCTATGTACTCATTTAGAATCTCCGTGAAAAGAAACCAATCCCTAACCCTTTTGTCAGCGGCATTTTCTGGAGTGACTTTACCAACAAACAAGGACAAAGCATTTTATCCCTTTGTAAGAGTCTCTAGGGCCTAAATATGTGCTGGGAAGGGAGGGGACAGAGCCTTGAGCTAGGTGGAGATAAAGGTTATCTCTATGCATGTGTGTGACAATTGTTCGCATATGCTGCTAACTAACAATGGCTAAGCTGACCCCCACTTGTGGGCTCCACTTCATTTTCATCCCAAATAAGTCCCACTGCTGCTAATAAACTCAAGTAAAATTTTAAAAATCAAACAAAAACCCCTAGAATATTGTTTAGAAATCCTGCTGTTTTTCTTCTCTGTCCAGACACAGTGCTCAGTGTCCCTGATCTAAGACTGTCAACAAGCTGGCAAGGTAAGCATCCTCCCTAAGAAGGGTATTACTTTATTTTTAATGCCCATAGCTGCAAATCTACAAAGTGACCTTTTTCATCCCTGCCATTAACTATCCAGACTGGTTTCCTGTATGTGATGATCAATGTATCGCCACCCCAGGAGAATGACGACTGTCACGTGAAACTACATGAGCAGTTATGTAAACAATACAGCTCCTACGTGGTGTCAAACAGCATTTCCCAGATCTAATTGTTCAAGGAAAGAGTAGCTAGACAGCCTTTTCTTTGTCATCATTCCCAGGGATTTCAAAGTGTGTACATTGACTAATAAACCTATGTTGAATGTTATTTACACAGCCAGTGAAATTATAGATAACATGAATATATACATTGGGGTCAATTCCAAGCAGCATCCTACAAAGAGTTAACAGTATTTTAAAGATTTACTAAATTAAAAGTCTCTGCATGATCCTTAGTTCTGCCATCTCAAATAACACATCCAAGCATTCCTGAACCCCAAAGCCAGGAGGAGGTCAAACCTGCCCCTTTGGGAATTTAACACTCCAGTCTGCAGCTTGTGAGGCGAAGGACATTGCAGTTTCATCCATTTATTTAAAGGTATTTGTTAGGTGTCATCTATATGCCAAGATGTATATGCTGGGGGTATCATGGCGAGGAACCAGAAGGTATGAAATGCAACTGAACAGCTATAGCAGTAAAGTGTAACAAAGACCTGTGATAACAGAAGAGCATCCAACCTCATTGAGGAGGCATAGGTAAGGCTTCCTGGAGAAAGCATCCATTAAGTGGTCACCTAAAGAATGATTAGGTGTGAGCGGAGAGGAGGGCCAAGATGATTTTGGCAGAGAAACGTCATGTACAGAGGCTCAGATGCAAGAGAGCACATAGCACATGCCAGGGCTGGATGACATTGGTGGAGCTGGAAGGTGGCATGGGAACAGGGAAATGGTAGTGCTGATGAGGGGATCAAGGCTGGGGTTGAGGAGGTGACAGGCTGGTCCGTGAGGGGTGTTGCACCACTGGCTCTTGACACAGAGTAATCGCTTAGTAACTATTTGCCAAATGGATGCATGATGGATGAATGAAATATCAGGATGTACATAAAATCCTGGCAATAGCAAGGACCAGGAAGAAATGTATACTTGGCTCTGAGTTTAGAGAGATGACCAGCTTCTCCACACACTTTTCCCGTAATGCTAAAGAGGGACCAAAACAAAGCCTGTGAGGCAAAGCATGTACTTACACCAGAGATCTCAGTGGACATCAGACATCAGACTGTACTCTGAAGCTTTGCTGAGACCACGGAAACAATGCCTTGGTGGAAGTGGGGCCCAAAGGCTTTTGCTTTGGCTCTGACTTGCCCTCAACACATCCCAGAGTGTGGCTCCTCCCAGCATGCTTGGGCCACCTGCTCAAGGATGGTCCAAACATATCACTTCTGCTTACTGAGCAGGAAGTTAAAAAAGATAAACACTGTTTCTAATTATATGTAGGAATTAAGGATATTTATTTTAATTTTTAAATTTAAAAATAGAGAAGAGCAGTCTCCCAAGAGACTTGAGAAAAAGAAGAAAAAAAAAAAACAAACAAACCCACAAGGGTGGAGAAGGAGAGAAAAAGAAAAGATTTTCTCACGTTTGAAACTACCCTTCTTTGCACTTATAACAGACCCTTTCTCACACTGCAGCTCTCTGAATAATTCGAAGTCTGAAACAGGGAATCTAACCACCTCTGAAGTCTCAGCCACAGCCCATAGACACAGGTGTCTCGGATACGAGACAACAGACCACTGATGTGGTTTGATATGAAAATAATGCTAAGGAGACCCTGGGCTGGCAGAGTAGTGATTTCAGGAAAGCAGGGTTTGGGGACAGGGTCTCCTGCCATTCGAAAGCAAAGCAGGCCTCTGTCCCCTTACAGTAATTGAGTTTAGCTTCTTTTGAATTTCAAATTGAGGGAGAGTAGTGCATGAGACTTTTATGTTTATCAAAGAGAGGCATAGTCTTATAAAGGCTGAGGAACCACATACAAACTGTGCAACAGAGCCTGGTATCTCTCTGGGTTCCTTTCCATGGAAGATTTTTAAATAGACATCAGTGACTCCCTGCACAATACACACACAAACACACATGCACTGTACAATAATGCTATTTCTTTAGGCATTGCTTGCCCCATATAATGCTAGGGAAAATGCTAGGGAAAATTAGTCCATTTCCTTTAATTCTCAGTGAGGTAGCTGCTCTCCTGCATCCTATGGACTTAGGATAAAACAGAGAGTGTTTATTCACCAGCCTTCAGGGGAATTCAATAGAACAAGCAGAGCTAGCAAAGAGTTACAAAGTTTTATCCAAGGTTAGCTTTGCCTGTTAGTAATATAGCTGGAAATAAAAGCCAAGACTCCCTTCTTTTTCCTGTCCTGTGCCCATTGGACCAAACTGCTCTCAATCAATAGGCAGCCAGTTATGACGGATTCACATTCTACCCGGTGTCAATAAAAACAAAAATCAAGTTTTAATCAAAACACATAACCAAGATCTACATTTCTCTTGGCCTCAATAAATCTTCCCCAAAGGAAGCGGGCTAAAATTCTTTACATTTAAAAAATGAGCTCCGCTGGGACTCCAAATTCCAGTTCGATTTTTGAGCCAAGGCATTTTTTTTTCTTTATCATGCACTTGGTGCTGTAGTGTGATAAGAGCCCCATGCAGACCATAAAACTAATTTATCATCTGTAAGGTGTACAAAGAAAATGGTAGCTGCCTACTTGTCTGCTTGACATATGAGGTCATTTTTGCCGCTAGCTTTCTAATACTGAGCAATTTTATCAGCTATTTATATACATTAATTGTGGGTACCCATATGCTCAATGTTGTATTTAATAATGCATTGCATTGAATATGCATTCCTTAAGTTTTAGCATGCAGTGAACATCTTGCATTTAACTATTTGGTTTGCCTATTAAAGCCCATTATTCAGCTATGCCATGTTACCTTCTCTCTCAGCTGAATTTATGTATCTTTAAATCTGGCTCACCCTGCTGAAACCCATTGAAGTGGACAAGGCCACCTCACATGTCCCAAGGGCTCCAAGCAAAAACAAGCAGAGGAAGTGCCATGGTCCACTTAATAATACTCAAGCAAAAGGATTATTTGATGAATCCCTTTCCCCAAAGGACAGCAGCATATTCACGCTTCACAGTGTAAATACAAATACAGTTCTCAGGCAACAGAGACACAGAATGCTAGATAAAGTGTGAAAAATACCGCGGCAAACAGCCATGCCAGAGTGATTTCTTAACTAGCAAGGGGGAATCAGTTGAAACACCCAAAGGAACCCCAGTCCCCTACCCTCCAACCACCACCCCCCTACTTCATCCCCCAGGAATAAAAACAAAGTCCCCTTACGCTGGACCCTTGACCAACTGATTACTCGAGCCATCCCTCCTTGATGTTAATGCTCACTTCCTGATAAGGAGAAAAGAAGCCCAGACCATCACCCACCCCAGGAGATATCCCCTACAAGTTCTCATGTCACAGTGTTAGCATTTGCATCATAAAATTAACTACTGTAGGACAAGACCTTAAATGGCCCTGATCAAAGACAAACAATTTTTATGGGTATAATAATCTATAAAGTATTATCCCTTGAATGCTTTGGCTCAGAATAAATTTTCACAGAAGCTTTTGTTACCTTGCAGAACAAAGGGAAGGTGTAGTTTTGATCCCCCCCCCAAAAAAACCAACATCAAGGAAGCCAGGCCCAAGTAAAACACAGCAGAATAGGGGGACAATATGGGAAAAGCCAGCCTTAGAGCTCCAGTGGCGAGGTGGGCAGGTGACCAAAGAGAGAGGAAAGTGCTGAGCTTGTAGCCTGGGCAGCAGATGATCATATTGCTTCTCTTGCCTAAATATGTGATCTATATAATTGTATCACATAATCCAGTATTAAAATACATTTGGAGGTCCTGCTAATATTGGGTAACTTAAAACTACACAGAAAATAAATAATAACATGGCTTCTCCTAAATCCTTCACTCCGGTTCAAAGTATGTGTTCTTACTATTCGTTTGATGCCACAGCTGCCTATATGAATAGAAAAAACCCTATATAAACTCTGAAATGTTCTTGTTTTGTCTATAGAACTCTGTACCTATAGCTTTCATGCAGGGTAAGCAAGATATAGTTATCAAGTCAACAAGCCAGGCTATCTGAGTTTGCTCAGCCTTTCCAGATATTCCATTGCTAAATCTTTTTATTTGACTTGATAATTAGTTAAAGCCCCCTTGGCTAGCCCCTGTGATATGGGTCAAAAGAACCTGGGTCAAAAGATAATCTGTGTCATTGCACCTGATCCTTTCAATGTCCCCTCATTCTGTCTCTGAGCTCCCATCACACAGCCCTCTACATGAAATTGTTCCTACTCTTCAAGGGAATGGCTTGAGGCCATTTGTCATTTGCACTGCCCCATGAAGATTTTGCTCTTCCTCCTGGTAAAATTTTCCCGAAAATCCAGATTTGCACTCAGAGCACAGATGTGACCCCTTTTATAAATATTGTCTAGTATTGGCATTTAACTAGGTTCTCTTAGGAGGTCTTATTCTTCCAATCAATCTGAAGTGCCTCCGGCTAAGAAAAGCTTAGTATCTTGTACACATAATCATGTATAGCTTGAGGCTCCTATCCTAGCCCTCTATCCAGTATGTTAGAACCATTGCCAAATTTATCACAAGCAAAAAAAAAAAAAAAATTGATGTTGAAAGTGTTCAATAACTCAATTTAAAATCAATTCTAAGCCATTGTGCAGCCTTTGGTCAAGATCACATCAAGCAGGTAAATACTCCAAATATAAGATTCCTGAGTAACTTCAGGTGCTCCATCAGGTAACTCTAAATAACCAAAAACATTAAAAATAAGAAAATATTTTCTTAGGTTTAACCTAAATTATCTTTTGCTCCAAGTTATTTCTGTTTCCTTTGGTATTTTTGTGTGCTTTTACATATTCCTATGCTTTTTGATAATTTTATGCCTTTGCTTCATTTTTCATACATTTTAAAAACTATGGGTTGTCAAATTTGGCAATTAAATTTATGAAATTACTGAGGTCAGGAAAATGCATTAGATCACCCAGAAGCATCTACTAAGTGAGAAGAGAAAGAATTCAAGAACATGGTCAGAAAAGCACTGGAGACTGAGAAGGGGTGGCTACGGAGATAGGAAGAAATGTAAGGAGACAGAGAACAACTTCTAAGTAGTCAAAGGAAGAGTATTTTAATGCATGAGAAGAGATTAATGGCCTCAAATGAATGCTGCTGATTGGCAAGGCAAGGTAAGTGTCCCCTAGATTTACAAACAGTAGGATCTTTGATGAGCTTCATGAGATTAGCTGCAGTGAGTGCCAGGGGTAAGAGCCAGGGGCCAATATGTTCAGAAGGGGGAATGAGAAGACCGACATGGTCAGTGAGGATGAAAACACTCTCAAAAATGTTGCTTGTAGTGGGCAAAAGAGAAACAGGGAACTAGAAAGATATCTTTAATAAGATAAGGGAAAAGATTTTTAAAAAGATAAGAGAGACTATGCCAAATAATCTTGGGGAAAAAAGGACAAAGTTGGCTATCTCTTACCTCCTGATTCTGAAACTTACTACAAATTACAGTAATCAGAATAGTGTTGTACTGACATAAGGGCAGACACATAAACCAGTGTAACAGGATAAAGAGCCAAGAATTAAACCCTTTCATAGACGGTAATTTTTGACAAGGTTGCCAAGACCATTAATGGGGTAAAGAACAATCTTTTCAACAAATGGTGTCAGAAAAACTGGATATCCATATGAAAAGGAACAAAATTGGACCTTTACTTTGCATCAGATGCAAAAATTAGCTCAAAATGGATCAAAGATTCAAAAGTAAGAGGTAAAACTGTTAAACTCATAGAAGAAAACAGTGGAAATTCTTCATGACTGAATTTGGCAATGATTTCTTGCATAGGACACCAAAAGCAAGCCAACAAAAGAAAAGAAAATGGATAAATTTAACTTTATTAGAATTAAAACTTTTGTGCATGATAGGACACTATCGACAGAGTGAAAAGACAACTCAGAGAAAGGAAGAAAATATTTACAAATCGTATATCTGATAGGGGATTAATATCAAGAATATATACAGAAATGCCAAAATTCAACAACAAGAAAACAATTTAAAAATTCACAAAGAACTTGAATAGACATTTTCCCAAAGAAGATATACAAATGGCTGACAAGCACATGAAAAAATGCTCAGCATCAAGAGTCATTAGGAAAACTCAAATTAGAACTATAATGGGATAACTCTTCACACCCATTAGGATGGCTTGACAAGGGGAAAGAAAGAAGGAAAGAAAGAGAAATGAAGGAAGGGGAGCAGAGGGGAGGGGGAAGGAGGGGAGGAAGAAGGGAGGGGAGGAAGGAAGGAAGGAAGGAAGGAAGGAAGGAAGGAAGGAAGGAAGGAAGGAAGGAAGGAAGGAAGGAAGGAAGGAAGGAAGGAAGGAGCCTTCCCTGAATAAGCTACTAAAGCAAAGTGAAGTCAGGTGCCAGTCAAGTGTTCTGGGGATAAAAGACGTGAAAAGGATCAGCTATAACCCTAAATAGAAATGAGCCTAGCGTAAATGTCTTTCATGTACATTTTTGACACGATCGTTTCAACTTAAAATCAAAAGCTTATATTTAAACACCGTAAATTGCATATCTATGAAAAATGAAGTCCCTACAGGCTAACTTTCTGCATTCTTGTTCTCTTTAAAGAAGGTATTAGAGCAATTTGGGCTGTCTTCTTAAAAGATTTTTATTGTTTTGTGATAGGTAGCAGGAAGCTATCAACTGAATATGTAGCCAACAGGTCAGAAAGAAAGCAATGTGGCTTGACTGCTAAATATGTCAGTTCTGTCTTCAACTGACCAGAGCCTCTGTGTGTGTGTGTGTGTGTGTGTTTTGCAACTCTCACCCCAGGCCTTGTTTATTAGCTCACAGCCAAGCAACCTGAAATAGCTTTGTTTTCTAAGCACTACAGAGCTTTTCTCTTTGACTAGGAAATCTGTCAGGAGACCTGGCAGAACATTCTCCCACTCGTTGACAAAGGGAGTGAGCAAGTCTGCTATCCCCTTTCCAGGGAATGCATTTGGAATCAGCTTGAGAATGCGCTGGTCAGATCTCAATGTACAGAACTGTTGAGAGAGGAAAAACTGTCTCTTCATTCCTCAGGCAAGGCAAATGCCATCACATTGCAGGCTCAGTGGGAGAGTGGAGATAATGAGGTATTTTGAAACAGCGGACATTGTCAGAAAGACAGAAATTGGGAAAAGGGCTGAGGTGGTGAGTGATTATTTCTCAAAGGAGCAATGGAACACAAAATGGGTCTCAGTTTGGGTTAAACAAGAGAGATGAGAAAAGGAAGTGTGTTATGAATTATTTACCACTGGATATAGTTTAGCTTTGATCCTAGTCCTAATTGTGAGGTTGTCTTAGTGTGTATGAACTGAAATAAAAAGAGTTGCCAACTTTTCTGGCTGTGTACTCCCATGGACACACATACACCCTGGTGTTCCGTAAAGGTTATTCATAGGCCAAGTTTAGATTCACTTATGAAGTATATAATTCAAGAGAAATGTGATCTACCTATAAATATCTTCCTCATCCTGGACTAAAGTTTCTAAAATTCTATCACTAGAGATGCATTAATTTGGGTTAATCAATCCCAAATCCTTTTTTAAATAAGTTACAAGTGTTCAAATCTAGAAGTAGCATTTATTAAGTGTATACTGAAAGTGTCTCTAAAAGGCTATATAGTAAGTTTTGAATTTTTAGGGTGACTATAATCCTGGCTTGTCCCAAATACTCTCAGGTTATACCTATAAGCCTAAATTAATTAATAGTGATGCCCTTTATTCTTAAAAGTTATATTAAGTAATATATTGAATAATATACCCACCATATAAAAACCATATTTTCAATCAGTCTATTAGTTTTCTATCCTCAGTAACAGAAGAGACTGTAGAGAAACACAAGGACAAATGGGTCTTTGGCTACCTTAAGGAACTGGAAAGAAAGGAATAATGAGCACTGAAGATAAATGTTAACTATTTTATAATTTGGCTTCAGCCTGGTCTGATCCAGAACACTTATTCATCTATGCCTGGTTTCTAGCCCTTCCTCTATCACGTGTGGAATGTAATGCAGCACCTCTCACACTTGGTTATAGCCACTCTACCAAGTAAAATGAACCAAGAAAAGCACACGACAATTAAACAGCACACGTGTGCAGGAGACTGTGCACATCATCTGCTAAGCAGAAAGTCTTGAAGGTCACAAAAGGCCAAATGGCCAACAATGCTGCCAGTAGAAGAATTAGGGGAGGAAAGTGGGATAAACCTGGAGAGCTCAGGTTTATGATTAAACCTGAGTTTAAACCTGAGTCTCTTTACCTAGAGAACTCAGGTAATGATTCCCCGCAAGGAATGGAAACTTGTTATTGGCACTTATTTAGTGGCATTAATTGAGCAGGTCTCAGAGCAAACTTGACTTTCTTCAGACACCTCCCTTAACCCTTAGGGCTAGATCAAGATCAAGCACCTCTGTGGAGTTCTCCCATCATACTTCATACTTCCTTTCTCATAACCTTTCCTATACTTTCAGTTGTGATTTTTTAATTATCCATTCTTCAGGTAGAATATAAACCCTATGGTCATAAAGATAATTAACATGCATATGTCAGGCAGTGATCAAGGCACTTTGTATAAATTCATTGAATTCTCAAGGTCCGTCTACCAATAAGATTCCCCTGTATTCTGATTTAAAAAAATTGAGGCTCAAGTAATGTTCTTAAGGTTATACAGATTCCAAGAGTTAGAACTGGTATTCGAATTCAGATTGTGTTGAACCAATATGCTAGGTTGCCTGCCTGGGATAGCAGTAATCAGGCTGTCCCATTCCTTACCACTGTTCCCCAGAGCCCAACACAGGGATTACACCAACATTATGCTTCAAAAATATTTATAAAATTGATGAATACACGAGTACCTTTTACAAACTGGCCACTATGGGAAGTTCTATTCCCAAAGAGATAAGTAAGTTTCTTCTGCCTTTGAGGAACTCCCGCTCCATCAAGTCCAAATGATAAAACCGAGTCAATATGATGAATACGTTGAGTGGATGCTTTAAATAATTATCTTACTCCATCTATTTTAAATTCAACAGCATTGTTGTTAACTTTAAAATATAAGATATTATAAATTAGCTTAAATTTAGTGAAGTGTTTTCCAAAATTATATTAGAGGAAAACACAGGAGAATGATAAGAAATGTGGTAGGCTCAAAGGCATGTACTATCTTATTGATATCACAATAAAAATAGCAAAGAAAAAAACTGTTACGATATTTTGTTGTTCCTCTTGAAGGTGCCTGATTGTCTTTCAGTAACAGATCAGTGAACAGAGGAAGTTGTAGACAAGAATGGTTGAGAGAGCTCTGGGAGAAAGTAAAGTAAAACAAGGCTAGATAGCTGGGAATGAATGATATACCATGATATGATATGCTATGATACTTCAGCATTTTAAAAAATATGGTGCATTTTTATTTTGGGGGAATCCTAAGTTGTAATGAATAATTAGAAATGAGGTATAAGAACATCTCAAAAATGGAAGGAACCATATGTAAAGACATGATATTCGTGTCTTCGGGGAACTTTGAGAAAAAAAGGCTGATTATAATCAACAACAAAGAGTTGAGAAGGAGAAAATGAATGAGTGAGACAAGACCTGGCTTGAATGAATTAGAAATGAGAAACCTCCAATTAGAGCTTGTCTGTGGGAAGGTGCTCGATACTACGGTAGGTAATTATTCTTCCATCGTTAAGGTAAGAACTTTTCCAATCATAAACATGCCTAGAATTATGAACTATGCCTTAAATCCTCTCTTGCTTGCCAATGCTCTATAAGATGAATTTTCAACATTTAAAGAGACCTTTTAGTTCCTCCAATCTCCAGTTACATGTCAACTCCATCTCCACCACACTGACACCATGATGACTGACGATGGTTTTGATTTGACATTTCAACCGCTGAAATACACAGGCACACTCACTCGCACTCACACACACAGAGCCTTCAACTCGAGATTTGATTGGCATCAGTCATTTCATAACCTGTCTCTTGGGGATCGGACCAATGGACCTTTTTAAAGCTTGCCTTATTGAACTGACCCTTCTGATCTCGACGCATGATTCATGCTTGCTAATCTTCTTGGGAGCCTTCTTTACTCTTAACAAGCCTGTCATTTCTTCTTTCCTTGGATATATTTTTCTCTAGGTACAAGATGATTTAAAATGTTATTTTTATGTCTGTTCTTGACTTTTGTGAGAAAAAAATATATACAAATGCATCAAAGATGTAGCTATTCAACCTGATTAGTGAATTTCCCCAAAGGAATATAGACATCACCATGTTTGTAGATTACATTTTGAAGATACATGAGGCTCTAATTCAGCTCAACAAATATAATGCTATGAAATGTTAGATTTGGAAAGGTCTTTAGAGTTTAGTACAACCTTCCAGCCAGTAAAAGAATCTCTATGTCATCTCTCTCAGATAATTAGCCTCTGTGTGAATACTTTCTGTTAACAGAAGTTATTTGGAAAGCCAATCTTATTCAGGCTACTTCCACTTCTTGAAATTTCTTCCTTACTTAATAATAAAATCAACACTATTTAACTTTATTCTCTTAAGTACTAGTTTTTTGTTGTTGTTGTTGTTATTTTGGTTTTTTTTTTTCTTTTTCCAGTTGGAACCACAGAAATTAAGTCCTATCTCTCCTCCACGTGATAGCGCAGGCTGACCTAAGCTGGGTGTCTACGGTTCCAAAGATATATATTTTTCCCATACTCACCCCAATCTCCCATACTCTTTCCCATACTCTGCCCACCCCCATTCCTTACCACTTCTCACATTCTCAAGGAGTACTCACAGATCCACCCTGGGGGAGGTTCTGTGACCATACTTGTAGGTTCTTTCAGTACCCTTGAATACAGGTGCATCTCTTGCTATCTCCTCATCTTTATTATACTCTAACATTCTCTTAATCACAACACAGTTATCTTTTCCAGTTTGAAAATCATTCTTTTAAATGGAAGCAAAACATTCCCTGAACAGAAAAAGAGAATTTTCATTTGAGAGTATTTGTCAGATACCGTACTAAATGCAAGGATGAGAAAGACACGAAGTTGGAGCAACACAATATCCTCAAATAATGTACACTTGCTTTATTAGGGGAACAGAGACACCTTTAAGATATAGATAAAAATAATGCAAAATGATGTGATATGATATGTGCTATTCTTTCAAATGACTCATGCAACTTATAACTATTTAGGAAGATGATGTGAGTTTTCTTCGACAGAGGGGAATGAGTGGGACGGGAGATATCCTCTGTCTTGTGGAGGCATAACAATGACACATAAAAAAACACAACATGAAGACACCTAAATCACATTTTAAATAATAGCTATACTATTTATACAGCATCTTGGATGTAGTAATGACCTCCCACTTTACAATTCCAAACCTCCACCCCTTCAGGTTTATCCTGTAAAACTCCTTTGAATTCACACAGTACATTCCAAATCAAAACTCACCAATATGCCCTCATTATGTAAGGAGTAAATTGCAACAATATAAATTTTCAATCTATCTTTACCCTTTCCTGATACTATTTCCCTACCTCTTGCCTTCACTGTAGTACACTGAGGAAGGTTACAATCTCAAAGGGGTCCAATTTTGGCTTTTACCCTTTTAATCCCTGTGTGCTAAAATTTCTAAATCACTGTCATTCCTACCACACCTACTTCTTAGGGAAATTGCCTCACCCTTAGAACATAGAAAGAGGAGCTTAGAACTCTAGCCCCAGGGGTCAATATCCACCCCACTCTGGGCAATGAGAGGGTATCTTGTCAGAATGTAGACCAGTCAGTTAAAAGTCAGTTCTTAAATTGAGAAATTATGTCATCAAGAAAGAGTAACCACCAAGGCAAATGGAAGGCAAGTGGAGAAAGAAGTTAAGGGGAGTAGCAGGCCATGAGTTAGTGTAAGCCGGATGAGACAAGACACAGAATGGTTCAGGCATGCAAGGGGCATGGAAACAGAGACCATGTGGCCCCACCAGTAGTTGAGCACAAAGGTTCTATTCACAGCTTGCCTTTTCCAGTCTTTTCAGTGGCATCTGAGCAAGACTTCCTTTCATGAACTTTTCCAGCTGCAATAGTGCCTATTATATTCTTTCAATAAACTCTATTTGAGCTAGGCTTAGTGGGTTACTGTTCCTTGTAGCAAAGTAGTCCTTGACTGTGAATCACCTATAGGCTCTTCTCACATTTCTTAGATTTCAGCTTGTTCTCAATCACTCTACATAAACACAGCTTCCAAAATTTTGTGCAAGGGAAAAAATGTGACTATCATTACACAAATGGTAATACATTGGTTTTTAAAATTTTTATTCAGTACTTAAAGTTAAATGGATAAGGAAGGAAGTTGCATGCTATTTCCTTTGCATGACAAGAAAAGGAAGTGTTTAAAACAAGAGACTGATGGAAAAAGGAAAAAAAATGAAGTTGAATGATTTGTATACTTTATTCCTCCATGAAATAAAAAAAGCCAGATACTGTTTGAGTATTTTGATACGGGGTAGCATAAAGCCAGATGAATCCTGAGTTACAGAAAGAAGTTTTAAGATGCACCTCACCTAGCTGAAGTAATAACTAATCCAGGTGGGCAGCAATAAAGTCCTAAACCAGTGGATGTTTTTGATGCTGTTGTTTTTGGCTATGCTCTTCACCTGCAGCAAATGCCTCATTCGATTGCCAAGTAGAGAGTCGTCATGAACCAGAAGATAGGGCACAAGTGAAACAAGTAAGGAAAAAAATAGGACTTTTTCACCAGAAAATATAAGCTTATTAAGATTCCCTGATAAATTTTTTCACACTTTTGTCTTTCCAAAGCAAAAAGCCAGTATACTCACAAACATTCATCAGGGAGAAGATATTTTCCAATAAACAGTAGACAGCAGTAAGAGTCAGAGTCCAGTGTTGCAGTCTCATTCCCCATCTGTAAAACAAAAAAACACCTGAAAGGCCTCTACTCATGGGTTTAAATGAGACTCAAATGTGGATGTGAAAGAATTTTGCAAAATTAAAACAGGCTTTATGAACGTAAGATACTGTTAAAGGCCAGTTGCATATTTTTCTTATTTTTTGCAAACCTGGAAAGAATAAGCATAAAATGGTATACTCTATTTCTTTTGTCCTTTCCCTCTCCCACTTCCTTTAAAAGTTTGTGAAGTAGTTATTAAAACTTCAATGAATCCAAAGTTTGCTCATCTATAATGTCTTCATTGTTTCCTGGCTCTTTGAATGTCAATGAGTATATACCTCAAAATTACTCCTGTCAATTATGAAGGTCCTTATCTTAGCATTGATTTTTACATGCTCAAATCAATAGCAGGATATGGCCCAATAATTAATATTGGGAAACTGAATTGCTTTTTTTCCCAGGCATTTAGCTTCAGCCACAGAAATATTCCTCTTGTTAATACTATGTTTTCGTATTTATCCCATTTTGTTTGTGTTTTTCAGACAGATTCTCCCACATAACAACATTAAATAATTTTAATTCATCAAATGGAATTTGGTACCCACTGCATTTTTGTACACAGGCTGATGCTTGAGTAGTTACCAATAAATTATCATATATAAAAGTATTTTAAATGTAGATTAAATTATTTAGTTCAAACTGTTTTCATGCACTTTCCCTCTACGTCCTCTAACTAACACTGGTGTCCATTGCCCAAAAGATTTTTTTCAATAAATATTACTATGTGCCCGGAATTGTGCAAGGCATTGGGGAAACAAAATTGAACAAAACATTGTTTTTTCTTTTAATTACTTCGCAACTTATTATGTGGAAAGACACAAGCGTAATGAACACATTGTGATCTATAAAATAAAAGATGTAAGCACAGTATGCAGTGCAGGTAGCTTAGAGGTGCTCTGTCAGTATGTGCTGCAGCTGGCTCATACTGATTTGAGAGAGCTGATTGCATTTCTCTTCCCACCTGTGTTCAGTGACAATGGACTCTTGCTATCATGAAAATATTTACACCATGGGAATAGGCAAATGCTGCAAAGCAGAATTTTTCTTCTTCCCCAGAAAACTCATTGTTAAACATTTACTCACAAGATTGTTCTTAACCTTTCCTGGGAGATTAAGAAATGGTGGGGGCTAAACAGGGAGACTGACCTTAAAATCTCTTTTTTCTGCCTAAGTGCTATAGTGCATTCAAAAAAAGTCTTTTATAAATTATACTTTTATCTATGCATAGTCATTTAACAATTGTGGGACAAGGTCAATTGTTTGGAAGAACAAAACAATGTTAACGTTAATTCTTTGAAAAGCTGATCACATTGGCCAAAAAGCAGTGTTAACTGGCCATTTAAGTGAATAAATACAATAAGTACTTATCAACCAAATTGGTTTTATCATTGTATTGATTTCTATTACAGCATTGTCAAAAGATGACAATAATATCTCCTAGTGCTGTTAAGGTTTTATACTATCATGAAAGTTTGAAATGTACAGGGACTTGCTACAAAATAAACATTAGTGGTATTATTTTGTCTTTGAATAGGCATGGTCAGGTAGTTAAATAACTGACTGTTCAAATTCAGATGAAGTCCCCATTAGGATAGAAAATCAAATAACATTTGTAATTTGAGGAGATGATTTTACCCTGTTGATAGATGATAAACCTCTGAGTTTGCTATAGGTCAAAGGTCATGGGTTTCATTGCATCCTAACAGTGAGCCAGAATAAAAAAGACTTATCATGGTGATCTGCTTCCCCCTCCTTGGGGAGCTGCAGCCTGTGATCTTATGCATACCACCAAGTTTTTAATTATTTTTTGTATTATTAAAGAATATGGAGTCAGTACAGAAAACCTCAAAAAGATAGTTGAAAAGAAGTAAATAAAATAGGAGTATCAACCTGTCATCCACAGATAATCTCTATCAATATTATACTGCCATTCATGCCTATATGTATTTCTATGCCCATATATGTTATAGATATAGATAACATAATAGAGTTGGATTTAAAACTGTTTTTGTATGTCATATCTTTCTGTATTATTATTATATAATTTAAATACCAACAATATAGTTATTTGTATAGATTTATTAATTATCTCCTTTCACAATCCCTTATATTGAATATAACTTGCTTTCAAATTTTTTCCTGTAAATAATATAGTGATGATTGTCCATAAATTAGTCTTCACATATGAATCCATAATTTATTCCTTAGAATAACTTTTGGAAAGCAATAGTTTTAGGTCAAAGGGTAAAAAATTTCTAAGAGTGTTGATAAACACTGCCAAATTATTCTCCCACAGAAGTTTTTACCAATTTTCACATTTACAACAATGTACAAAAGTACCATTTTCCCATATCTGCAAATTATTTTAAATTATTTTCCTTATGACAATTGAAAAAATCCTATCTTACTTTCATTTATATTCCTTTGATCATAAAATAAGTTAAACAAGCTTTTATAAGCTCACAAATTCATAAGTTTATCAGTCACTTGAAATTCTTTGTGAATTTCCTGCCCATGCCTTTGTTCCAATTTTTTTTTTTTTTGAGGAGAATGAAACCTTTTTATGTAGCAAGTATAAGAATTCTTTTTGTCTATACGTTATAAATATTTTCCCAACATGAAACGCTAATAAATTTTAGGGTCAATACTTCTATAATGTTACCTTTTTTATGACATGCTACTATTGTAAAACAAATTCATTTGTTCTCTGTCACCTACAAAGATAAAATTATCTCCTCAAATTACAAATGTTATTAACATCATGATAGTGATAATTATTATGTTAACTTATATTTATATAGTACATAGACTATATAGGACATTTATAAAGTACTGGTGAGCAAGTAGCACTGTTATACTCCTGATGTAAGTTGCTAAATATTATAGGAGTATCATAACCTAAATAAATTTTAATGTATTTAAGAAAATATTAAAATTACCTCACAACATTCATGTCATATTACAGATGAGGAAATTGAGACACAGAAAAGCTATATGATTTGCTTAAATTGACAGAAAGTGATTAAAAATAACTTCTTCTAACTCCAAATCCATTATTATTTTCTATTATTTTACTCTACCGTAAAATAGTTCACTCACAGGATCCAATCTATATTTCTGATATTATTTCTAATACCAAAACAAGTCTGATTTCCCATCAGTATGACTAACACTTTAATGCCATTTTCATTTGCAGCAACCTGAACTTGCTCAGGCTGCAACTATTCCTCTGGCCATGACCTCATGAACTCTCCATATATATATATGCCATCCACTTTTTTAGGATGATCTCAAGTTCAACCATTTTTATAAAATCTACCTCGATTTCTTAGATCTGCAATCACCTAGGACTTATTTTTTCCCATTTCATATACAGTGCCTAATAATAATAATACCAATATGTGCTGACCATTTTCAAGTGAGAAAATTGAAGCACATTGCATAGCACATACTATTTTAGGCTCTGTGTGTTGATTGGTATAAACCTTACAGAAACATATCTAAACTCATTTATGTTTCTCTCGGCAACAAGCACGGTATTGTACATACCCCAGACACCTTATAAATGCTCGTTGGATAAACATTGTCTGTGCTCACTGTTACCCGATTATAGTTAGCAACTCTATCGCCTGCATAAATAGTAAATACATTATGTGAATCAGTTAATGATTGTGATGTGCCTTTGATAATAAATAAGAGTTTAAAATCCTTTATTTTGTTAGCTACTATTATCTTATTACCAGAGAATAGATTTAACTATGTTTAATATTGGGAGAATTTAATTATATGACTAGCATAAATTCTGTCCACCCTTGCCCTTGCTAGAACTATCCTATGAAAATTGATCACTATAAGCAACTGTTTGCTCACATTTGTTTTTGTGACTCATGAGCAAGATATTTCCCTTAGCTGATGATAACACATCATAACTGCCCTAGATATGTTGTTCAAAGGAAGTTATATCAGTTTAAGTTTCCACAGAGGATACACTAATCATATAAATAAATTATACATGGGTACAGGAAATTGCATTATAGCAAATTGGATAAATTGAGTTTAAGAGAAGAAAACATAATTGTGTAATTTTAGGAAGGAATAAATATTGACCAAAATGCACATTTTTACAAGTAATGTTATCTCTGATCAGCAACAAACATGTTTCTTGATCAATATTTGTAGTTTGATTCATTTCCTGCCATACAGAAGTTGATGGGCTCGTCAATATTTCCAAGGTTTTTTTTTTCTTTTTTAAAAAAGCAAGGGTTGTTTTTAAAAGCTTTTGTAAAGGTCTTTTTTTCTTCTTTCTTTCATAAGTTTCTTAAATATCTACAGAACAGTGAGTTCAGTGGAAGGTGGAATCTGCCGAAAGAGAAGAATTTTATTAAAACAGGCTTATGGACAGAGACAATGGCACATGTCTCTGGGTGAATAAGAAGTAAAATATGGACTTTCTTCAAATGTCAAATCAGCTGAAAGATTAGTAAACTATCAACAGGGAAAGAGAGCAAATTAGAAACAATCTGTCATCAAGTAAGAGGTGAGGAAATTTCAAATATCTTACATTTGCACATTGCTTCATACTTTTCAAGGTGCTTTCCTGCCCATTCAATTCAATAGTCTTTTAGTATTTTGCATCAGTAATGTGATAGATGCTATTGGGGTGGAGCTGGGAGAAGGCACAAAAATGATAACATATTGTCTCTATCTGCAAAATCCTCATGACCTAACAAAGGAGACAGCCGTGTATGTATGTCTCCAATGATGTCTTAGGCCACAGTTGTATAAGCACGATGAAGGATGTAAAAGCAAAATCCAATGGGAGCATAGAACAGAAAGACAGTAATTCTGGGTGATGAACTACGTAAAAGCTTACCAAACAGCAGAATTTGGGAAATTTCCAAGATTTCCAAGATTTTGGACAAGAAAGGCTTCCAAGATTTTGAATCTTAGCAAAACATATTCTGGACTAAGAGAATAACATGAAACTAAAACTGAAAATACTTGATCTTGTTATAAAATTGTGAAGAGCCTGGTGAATTACTAATCCAGAGAATATAAGGAAAGACAGTGGGTAGTAGCACTGACGTATGGAATCATGTTTTTGAGATATTTAAATGCAATTCTTTGATGATAAGGCCTTATATTTTATGAAATGGAAAGCCAGAAAAAGAAATAGTGGGCACAGGATCATCAACATCACAACAGCCCTGTGAAGTATGTCGATTTGTTCTTGTCTGCAAATGTTAATGGTACAGTAGGGAGAGACAATAGGCCCAAGGACAACAAAAGAATAAAAATTGTATAAAACCTTTCATCTGTCCCAGTACACTTCCCATAGCATCAAAATTTTCAGTGACTTCTTTCAGATTCCAGAATTTCAGTGTTAAGGATGAACTTGATGACAAAATGCAAACCCAATTAAGAAGCAACAATGTTCAGAAGTTGTCTTTATGTGTGGAACCAAGCATCCAATAAGGTCCTATCATCTCCATCTGTGAATCAAGATGTGAGATTAGAATTGTTTTGATAGTGGGGATTCCTTGATCAATACAATAAATAGAGTTATATAGAATTATTTTTTAAAACATAGTCCCAACACATCAAGCTCAAGTGGGATGATCTCTGAGAATAAGTGGCAAACCTTACAGGCAGAGACGGTTCTGTATGTGAGCAGTGGGTTGGAGACAGACAAATCCCTAGCAGAGAATCCTACAACATCTGTCTGTGTTAAGTTGAGTATGAACCCAAATCTGACTTGAGCAGCTGAAGAACTGCTTACTGGACAGAGCATGATTTTTTTTCAACAATCTGTCCCTAATTTTAAGAATACTGAAAGTATCAAACCTGCTGGAGCCCAATATGGCAGTACTAAGAGAAAGAGGTGAGAGAAAAGAATGACGGAAAGGGAAGAACAAAAAGTCATTTCAGTACAAAGAGCTCCTTCCTTACTTGGAACTTTCATTCCAAGTAATGAATGTCCTTTGTATTGAGATATATTGGTTTTTTAGATCATAAAAGTCATTTTATATTCATTATTAAAAAAAAATTACACGATACACAAAAAGGCATGGAGGTAATTGAGAAAATGGCCTATGATTTAATGACCTAGAGATAATCATGGTAAATATTTTGAGATGTTTTCTTCTTTTCTTTTAACCATACAAATATCTATAATTTCTAGCAAATTTGAAACTGGATGTTGTTGTGCCTTGTTTTATTCTTTTAACAATGCGACGAACATTGTCCTATATTATTAAGTTATCTTCAAAAATGTGAAAATAAAAACATAGCTATAGAATTTTTGAATAAGGAAATAGCCAAGGTTGAGCCTTCCTTAGTACAACATGACTGCTCTACCTGGAAAATCTTTTCATCCTTAAGTTTGTCTGGTAAATTCCTGTCTCACCTCTAATACCCAGCTAACCTTTCAACCCTGAGGAGACTTGCTGACAGACTTCATGACAGCCTCTCACCACCTCACTTGGCCAAGCGGAGTCAGTCATCTATCCTTTGTGACACATCTGTATTTTGCACATTCCTTAATTAGACTGTTTCCTTCATGAGTTAGGCGCTGAGCTACAAGCTTTCTTAACATCTGCCATCTCATTTCTTTCTCATCACAATCTTAGTGTTGTGTTGCTTAGCTTCCAATTTTACAGATGAAGGTAGTGAAAATCAGTATGTTCAACCTGACGAAGTCTCACACCTCTTAACAGGCAAAGCCATAATCCAAACTCCAGTCTAAATGTTGCTAAGGCTCTAACATTCATAGCTACTGTGCAATCATGTATATATTCAACTGCATTACTTACATTAAAAATTTATAATTTCTGGGTTGTTTTTTTTAAGGCTACTGTATACCTGTGGTTATCTATTGCTGTGTTTTAAAAAATACCCTGAAATTTAGTGGGTTAAGAAAACATTTTATGGTATATTCTGTGATTCCTTTAGCTCTAACAACAACAACAAAAAATTTTATTAAATATAGTTCATGATTTTGTGGGCCAGGAATTCAAGAAGGGCTCAGCTGAATTGCTCTTCTATTCCACATTGCATTGACTGAATTTATTTGGTACTCAGCAGATGGGCAGGCCAAGATAGCTTCTCTAAAAGCCTGGTGCTAGGGTAGATATTGCTAGTCAGCTGGGCTCAGCTGGTATTGTTGACAGCACACCTTCATGTGGCCTTTCCAGCAGACTTCTTTCATAAAGGCTCAGGGTTTCCAAAGAGACTGTTCCAAATGACATAAAGTAGAAGCTGATAGTTTAAGTAAGACTTTCACCAAGAAACTGGCACAGTGGCACTTCTACCCTATTCTATTGGCAAAAAGAGTCCAGATCCAAGGTGATGGGACATAGACTATACTTACTATGAAAATTGTCAAAGAATGGGCAGCCATCCTTAATCTGCCACATGACAGAAACAGTTGGTGACAGATTTGGAGAAATATCAATCATGTCTACAAACAATAAGAAACTGATATCTCTAGGACAACACTGTCCAAAATAATTTTGTGTGATAATGGAAATATTCTCTGCACTGTCTAATATGGAAGTCATGCAGTAGACACATGTGGCTCTTTAGCATTTGAAATGTAGCTAGTAGAGGCACTGAATTTTGATTTTATTTAACTTTTAGTTAATTTAAATTTAAATAGTCATAAGTGGCTAGTTGCTACTATATTGGACAAAATAGCTCTATAATATGAATGATATTACTGAAAATCAACAACAAAAAGATAGGAAACCAAAATAAAAATGGCCAAAATGTATTAGAAGGTAATTCACAGAAGTGAATATCTAACTGACTAACAAATAAATGGAAAGATAGTCAAACTCAACAATAATTAAAGAAATACAAATTTTAATTATGAGATGCTTTATACTTATCTGAATGACAAAAATTAGACCATTGGATAATATCAAATGTTACTGGAAATAAAGAGAAAAAAGTGACTTCTCACAGTGTTAATGCAGAGACTAGTCCTATTAAGTAAACATATAATGTCTGATTCAGCATAATGTCTATGACATGTACAAGAATATTCATTGTAGCAGTGAAGGGTTTAGGGGCCTATAAGAGGGAAAGGAAAGGCAAATGTGGTTGATGCACATTGTGGAATATTATACAGCTGCTATTAGCAAAAGCAACAAAAGCACATGTAAACAAAATGGATGGTTCTTAATAACACAATGTTGAGTTTAAAAACTAAGAAACATCATCAATCCCATAGCACAATACTTTTGAAAAGTAAAATTGTATATGCTTACATACAAATACTTTTTGATGGTTGCCTAGGGGAGAGAATGGAATGGAAGTGATTAGTGAGAACAACGGAGGGGGAGAGAGAAGAAGGAAGGAAGGAGGGGAGGCAGGAAGGAAAGGAACGAGGAAAGAAAGATATTTGCACCAATAACTTGTGAAAGTTAATAATAAAATAAAGACTATGATTATTGCAGTACTCTGAACTTGCGGTCTCCCCTAATTTATTTCTGTATCCCAGTGCTTACCTTTCAATACCTTATACAGAATTAGTGCTTAATAAATGCTTTCTGGTGAATGAATGGATGGATGGATGGATGAGTGAAGGAATAAACGAATGAACAAATACTATTTGGAAACCCAGATGAAGAGGATTATAACAAATTCGATTAAAACTATTGATTAAAGAGGGTTCATGAATAAACAGCCACTAGTACTTTTTGCTTTGACTTCATTCCTACTACTCCAAAGCCCAGGACTTTACAGCAGCTCTCCAACTCTCTGTTCTACTCATTTAGGTAAATTTTGAGGAAGAAGATGGTTTGGGTGGAGTTCAGAGCCTGGGGAGGCATATTCTTGATAGATATGGAAATTCTGAGCTAAAACCTCTGTGTTAGGCTGAATGATGGTCCCTAAAAATACTAGGTCCTAATCCCTGGAACCCATAAATATTACCTTATATAGTAAAGTCTTCCCAGATGGGATTAAATTATCTTGTGATAAGAAGATTATTCTTCATTATCCATGTGGGACCTAACAGCAATTGCATGTATCCTTATAAGAATGAGGCAGAAGGAGATTTGACACAATCCCAGAGAAGAAAGCAATGGGATGGCTGAGTAGAGAGAGATTTGAAAATGCTGGCCTTGAAGACTGAAGTGATGGGGCCATGAACCAAGGAATGCTGGTAGCCATGAGAGCTCCAAGAATCAGGCTCTGGAGGGAGTACGGCCCTGCCAACACTTTGATTTTTTTCCAGTGATAATAATTTTGGACTTCTGGCTTCCAGAACTATAAGGGAATAAATTTCTGTTTTGTGTGGTAATTTGTGACAGCAGCCATAGGACAGTTTGTGTTAATTTATCACAGCAGCCCTAGGAAACTAATATAATCTCCAAAGATTGAATGAAAGGTACGGAGAGATTTGTGGATTTTCTGAAGTCCAAATATACCTACCTCGGACTGGTTAAAGGCTTACGTTTATTAATCAGAGTAGCATTTCCATGGGTAGGAGCAGGAGAGAGATATCATGCAATGCTCAGATTAGAAATTTCACATGTACACTGGTTGGAATGAAGAACATTTTTAGATATTTTCATCTTTTTCACCCTGGACCAAGAGAGACTGAGTATCCTCTACCACTTTGGCAGGTCTCCCCTTATCCAGTTCTTGATTCCAGTCTAAAAAAACATTGACTCTTTCAACACAGATAGAGCTGGAGGTTATTATGTTAAATGAAATAAGACAGGCACAGAAGGCAAATATTACATGTTCTCACTCATATATGGGAGCTAAAAGTGTTGATCTCATGGTGGTAGAGAGTAGAAGGATGCATAATAGAGGCTGGGAAGAGGGTGTGTATCAAGGAAGAGTGAAT
This sequence comes from Microcebus murinus, assembly GCF_040939455.1. Lineage (NCBI taxonomy): Eukaryota > Metazoa > Chordata > Mammalia > Primates > Cheirogaleidae > Microcebus > Microcebus murinus. Next base: position 29,283,351 of record NC_134120.1, on the reverse strand, counting down.
GAAGAGAGGTTGGTTAATGGGTACAAAAATACAGTGAGATAGAAGGAATAAGTTCTGATATTTAATAGCAGACGAGGGTGACTATAGTTAACAACAATGTGCTATATGTATATTTCAAAATAACTAGAACAGATGACTTGAAATGTCCCCAACGCATAGAAATGATAAATACTTGAATGATGCTTACCCCAAATATACTGACATAATCATTACACATTCTATGCGTGTCACAAAATGTCACATGTACCCTACAAATAAGTACAAATATTATATACCAATAAAAAATGGCTCTTTCTCCCAGGCAAGTAGTACAAGAATGACATTATCTTTTAATGAGTCTGCAGCCCCTGTACACTATCCCCCTTTATCCCTTATATCCAAAAGTATACCAGTAGAATATAAAATGATTATACTACAGGCATATTTCATTTTATCATGCTTTGCTTTACTGTACTTTGCAGACATTGTTTCTTAGAAATTGAAGGTTTGTGGCAACCCTGCATCAAACAAGTCTATTGGTATCATTTCCTCAACAGCACGTGCTAATTTCATGTCTCTGTGTCACATTTTGGAAATGCTCACAATATGTCAAAATTTTTCATTATTATTATATCTGTTATGGTGAACTGTGATCCGTGATCTCTGATGTTACTATTGTAATTGTTTGGAGTGCCACAAGCCATGCTTATATAAGATGGCGAACTTAATCAATAAATGCTGTATGTGTTCTGACTGCTCCACCAACAAGCCATTCCTCCATCTCCCTCCCTCCTCTGAGGCCTTCCTATTCCCTAATACACAAAAATATTGAATCAGGCCAATTAAGAACCCCACAATGGCATCTAGGTGTTTAAGTGAAAGGAAGACTCACACATCTCTTATTTCAAATCAAAAGAAATGATTAAGCTTAGTAAAGAAGGCATGTCAAAAGCTGAGATAGAATAAACTAGGCCTCTTACACCAAACAGTTAGCCAAGTTATGAATGCAAAAGAAAAAGTTCTTAAAATAAATTAAAAGTGCTACTCCGGTGAACACATGAATAATAAGAAAGAGAAATAGGCCTATTGCTAATATGGAGAAAGTTTTAGTGGTCTGGATAGAAAATCAAACCAGCCACATTTCCTTAAGCCAAAGCCTAATCCAGAGCAAGGCCCTAATTCTCTTCAATTCTGCAAAAGGTGAGAGAGGTAAGAAAGCTACAGAAGAAAAGTTCAAAGCTGGCAGAGGTTGGTTCATGGGATTTAAGGAAAGAAGCCATCTCTATAACATAAAATTGCAAGATCAAGCAGCAAGTGCTGATGTAGAAACTGTAGTAAGTTATTTAAAAGCTCTAGCTAAAATAATTGATGAAGGTGGCTACTCTAAACAACAGATTTTCAAAGTAGATGAAACTGCCTTATAATGGAAGAAGATGCCACCTAGGAATTTTACAGCTAAACAGGAAATGTCAGTGCTTGGCTTCAAAGCTTCAAAGAACAGGCTGACTCTCTTTGTTAGGATTAATTCAGCTGATGACTTCAAGTTGAAGCCAATCCTCATATAACATTTCAAAAATCATAGGAATCCAAAAATTCTTAAGAATTATGCTAAGTCTACTTTGTGCTCTAGAAATGGAACAACAAAGCCTGGATGAGAGCACATCTGTTTAAAGCATGGTTTATTGAGTATTTTAAGCCTACTGTTGAAACCTACTGCTCAGAAAAAAAAATTCCTTTCAAATTACTACTGTTCATTGACAATAAACCTGTTCACCCAAGAGCTCTGATGGAGAGGTATAAGGAGATTATTGTTATTTTTGTGCCTGTTAACATAACATCCATTCTGAAGTCCATGGATCAAAAAGTAATTTTAAATTTCAAGTTTTATTACTTAAGAAATACATTTCATAAGGCTATAGCTGTCATAGATAGTGGTTTCTCAATGGATATGGGCCATGTAAACTGAAAACCTTCTGGAAAGGATTCACCATTCTAGATGCCATGAAAAGCATTCATGATTCATGGGAGGAGGTCAAAACATCAACATTAAAAGGAGTTTAGAAGTTGATTCCAACCCTCGTGGATGACTTTTAGGGGTTCAAATCTTCAGTGGAGATGCAACTGCAGATGTGGTAGAAATAGTAAGAAAACTAGAATTAGAAGTAGAGCCTGAAAATATTACTGTATTTCTATAATCTCATGATAAAACTTGAATGGATGACTTACTTGTTATGGAAGAACAAACAAAGAAAGTGGTTTCTTGAGATGGAATCTACTCCCGGTGAAGAGGCTGTGTATGTTGTTGACATGACTACAAAGGATTTAGAATATTACATAAACTTAGTTGATAAAGCAGCAGCAGAGTTTGACAAGACTAACTCCAATTTTGAATGAAGTTCTACTGTGGGTAAAATGCTATCAAACAGCATTGCATGCTACAGAGAAATCTTTCATGAAAGGAAGAGTCAACTGGTGCAGCACACTTCATTGCTGTCTTATTTTAAGAAATTCCCACAGCCACCCCAACCTTCAGCAACCACATCTTGATCAGTCAGCAGCCAACAACATTGAGACAAAGCCCTCTACCAGCTCACTATAGGCTCAGATCATTGTTAGCATTTTTTAGCAATGAAGTCTTTCTAATTAAGGTATATATATTGTTTGATTAGACACAATGCTGTCGCACACTTAGACTACAGTGTAGTGTAAATAGAACTTTTATATGCACTAGAAAACCAAAAACTTTGTCAGACTTGCTTTATTGTGATATTTACTTCATTGCAGTGGCCTGTAACTGATCCTGAGATATCTCCGAAGTATACCCTGGGTCTCACATACAGTTACGGGACAGTTCCTCTTTTTTAAACTCTACTTTTCTCTCTAGTTCATACTTCTCAACCTTTGCTGCCCATGAGAATCACCTGGGGTGTTTCAACGTTTACTGATCTGTGAGTCCCACCCTCAGAAATTCTAATGTCATTGATCTGAGGTGTAGCCTGGGCATAGGGAATTGTAAACATTCTCTTGGTCATCCTCATTTGAAGCCAAGTCTGAGGATCACTGTTCCAGTTTCTCTTTTCTTTCTACACTGGTCTTGAAGGGATATGGTCTCAATTCAACACACTTAAAAGTGGAAACAAATCACCATATTTCTTTTTGCAGAAATATTCGTGATTTAAGCCTAACTTTTATTTGTGAGATGAACGGCTTTGGATCCTACAAAAGGACACACAAACATTGGTTTAGATACAGGAAGAAGGGGGCCATCCCAGAGCCTCCTGGTCACGCCATAACTGAGATTAAGCCTAGCATCCCAGACGGCTGTTTTACCTGCAACACACATCAATGATGCTGAAAATCCAATGATGCTGATCCAGCTAAGGTTACTTACTCCACAGGAAATCCACCTTCCGTTCTCTCCCAAGCCAATTGCAGTGGTAGCCCTGCAGCCTGAAATTTCCGAAGGGAAAACAGCTTGCTACCCAGTTTGTGGCACCGATGACTTAAGTACATTTATAAAGGTTGTGGAACTTAACATCTACATTTTCCCTCCTATATTCTAATTTCCTGCTTCTCCACGCTATTTATGTTCACCTGTTACCCAATTAGCACCCCAGTAAGCTGAACTCCCATAGTTGTTTTACCCTAGCAATTAACCCTCTCCAGCACCCCCCTCTGAAAAGAGCTCCTGATTAAAATAAACTGCTCAATTATTCACCTAACAACGGGAAGCATGCCACAGTAGACCGGGAGGAGAACAATTTATTTTTTCTTAGATCTCTAAATGTGTTCAGTATTGGCTGAGAAGAAAGATTTTCCTGGAATAATCTAGAGGACTTGGTTGAGGTTTATGGTAAGGGCACAAATTTATAAAATGTCAGCACCTATCTACTAGTTTTCAGATGGTCAGCATCTCTAGTTTGAAGAAAATGCTAAGATGAAAAAGGAAATTCAGTGGCTTTCTTTTTCTTTTTATATTAATTCGATAAACTGCTGACATAAATTTCTCATTAAGGACCACCGTGACGTATAGGAAAGAGGTAAAGAGAAAAATAGAGAAAGAATAAAGTAAGAGAGAGGAAAATAAATAGGAGGAAAGGATATTAAATACTGAGTAAACCAACATCTTAAGGAATGGGATATTCTGTTTAAGCAGTATTTCTTTACAGCTAAAAATATTGTGCATACTATGTATAGCTTTCCTATTATTAGAACTATATCTAACAAAGAAACTCCAGTTACACATAACTTTTTCTGAAAAATTTTGAAAGAACTTAAGAATTTCAAGTGCCAAAAATATATTCATTACCATGGATAACAATTTTGCAAAGTAATAAAATGGGAAATAATTGTGAGTTAACATTAGTAAAATTTTAAATTTAGGGTGGGTCAGAGATATAGCAGCAGCATAATTTTCCAGAAGGGTACACATCTTTACATAAAAGATTAAAATGGATCATATTTGTACATTATATAAAATTGCATTATCTACATAGTCTATATGTAGATATTAAGAGGGAAATATTTTTAAATACAGACTGCAATTTATTGATCATTGTTTATTCTGTTTTTTTCCTACTCACACAGTATGCACAAGGCAGGTGTCCTACTGCCTAAAGAGAAGAAGGTACATTCAACCACAAAAACCTATGTGTGTAATTGGACTGCAGAACAATTGAGTAGATGGCTTTAATTTGGTCTGCAAAGAAAATATATTAAAAGCTACAATTTTGGGTATAGTGTTGCCTGCTAGGCAACTGAGGCAGAAGGTGTCTCCAAAAATCTCCTTTTGAAAATACAGTCAAATGGTCCTCTGCTTGCACAGATTTCCTGAAATCTTTGCACTGCAGAAAACTGCAAAATCCAGGCATTTAAAAGACTGCTGGAATCTCAGTTTTCTCTGCCATGGATAGAGTCCCCATTTTTCAGAAGCCTTCATTAACTAAAATTCTAATCCTGCTTAAACTTGAACGAGGAAAACAAACAAACAAACAAACGCACACACAAATGAAAGGCCTTCCTGCATACTGAATGTGTCAACCGGGGGAAAACTATTTACAGATAAGGAGTAGTCAGCCGGCTCCTAGCTGTGACTTTTCTGCTCAGAAGGAAAGCAGCTTGCAAGCTGCAGTGTCCGGGAGCAGAGAAAAGCACAGTCACCACGGCTCCCTATGAAATTTTAACAATTCATTAATGGGGAAAGACTGCATAAAGGGACAGGGGATCAGAGGCAGCTCAGCAGCATCAAATGCTGAGAGAATGAAGACTGAGAAAGGGGCGATGTGGAAATTCAGACTGCGGAGACAAGGGAAAAGAAAGAGGAGGGAGATTTGATAGAAACAGGAACAAAGAGGGGAGAGACAGGAAGCCAAAAGAGTAGGAGAGATTAGAGGACAAGGGAGAGGAAAGAGGAGAAAGGATTTGAATAAAATTCGAATCTCTAATCTGGTTTTACTTTTAATCTTCTTTCCAGGGAGGGTATAAATGTAAGATGCTTATTGTTCCACTTTTTTTTTTTCTTCTGTAGTGCCCCTAACTGACCAAACCATGTGTTAAAAACAGTTTCCCTCCTGGAAGGGATTATGCCCTTTGACTTTCAAAAGACACCCCTCCCCTTCCCAACATCAATAAGGCGAGGTGGCGGTGTGTGCCCCGGCGTGGGGCCAGCGGGGCGTCTGGTCTGCTTAGTGAGGAAATTTCACAGAAGTCGGCCAGGCTGCCGCGGGGGGGGGGGACGCATTGTTTCTTAAACACCCTTATCTCGGACAGTGTAGGCATATTTGTTTGTAAATATACATGTTATGCATGTGCTCGTGTAAATAAATAAGTTTAAATATAATTTCCAAATGAACAACATGAGAAAAATTGTCGATTTTTGAGTGTGTCAAATAATGACTGCAAACAAGGTGTTTTGCAGCCGCCGGCAGCCGGGCCCATCCCTGAAGCCACCCTGCCATCTAGTGGGGCCCTGCCCGCATGAACGCCTCTTCCAGCCACAGCCGTCCTCATTTACCCTCACAGCTGGAGACAGGGAAGTGGATTCTCCTAAATGTGTTAACTTAGCAGTGCTATACACTAGAAACAAATTAATATATAATTCTTCCTTGTCTTAAGGTCATTACTGTCGAAGCATAAATTAATAGAGCCATTCCAGCTAATTCATTTTGGCGTTTGCTTCTGCATGTCTGAGCGCATATGTGAAAATAGGCCTCCCCTCCGTGTGTCGTGGGGGGAGAAGGAAGGAGGTTTAAGAGTAGCTCAGCCAAATGAGCAGACAGACGCTCTGACCTAAAATCGAGGCTAGGGCAAGATCTTTCGGATGCAGTGCTTTGCACTTCACACGTCCCAGAGCCCAGCCTGACAAAGCCTCACCCAGGCCGAGCCGGCATGGAGGGGTGGTGGCTACACTTTGGGGATCTGGAGGGGAGCTGTGGGGAGGACACCGTCACTGGAAGGCAGTGTTAGTAAACCTGCCTGGTTCAGCTTTCTATGGGCAGAGTGTCCTGTAACAGGAAAATGAGGCTCCTCTTCCTGACCCGAAAGTGGAATGTCCATGTGCAGTCTGACCATCCTGATTGCAGAAGAGATTGTAAGGACGGTCACCTGCCCTTACTCCAAAGGTGGCTGCGACTTTCTTTATCACTGCTCCCCAAATCAGTGGGTTTCCAGATCATATGTGGGGGTGTACAGCAACACCGTCCTACTGTGGAAAAAAAAACCAAAACACTCACAATAGAAAGGGAAGACTAACGAGTGAGTTGGGAGAGATGAAATTCACCCCCCCACACACCTGATTTCAGTTGTTTCCAGGCTGCACAGGGGACGCGGCACTTGAAGAGTGGGCTACACCAACTGCTGTTTGCCTCCTTTTGGTCTCTTCAGAGACTCTGATAAGATTCTGAAGTTCCACCCTTTTCTGAAGTAAATCCCATAACAGCCAGGGTTATATGCAGATTAGAACATCAGACCATCCCAGGTTTTTATTTTTGTCAGGAGTTATTGTTATGCATATAAATTCTGGATTCTCAAAGAAAAATATTTAAAAATGCCTTCAGGCTTCTGTTCCTAGCAAAACAAACAGTGTTTTCCTTGACTCTGTGTGCGTGTGTGTGTGTGTGTGTGTGTTCATGTGTGCGTTGTGTGTCCTATGAGGGCTGGAGTCTGGGGGTGTTTTTGCACAGCTGTCTTTATAAGAACTGGTTGATAACCACCCTAGAGAAGCGAATCCAGGGTCAGAACCATGCCTTCTCCCAGTATCTCTGCCAAGTGAATTCACCGAAGCAATATACTATACTATTGATAATGCAAATGCTGTAAGATGAAATTCTCCACAGAAACTGCAGTGCCTCATAATCTAGTTAAAAAAAATTATTTACATGAAACAAAATAGGCAATGCAGAACATATTGAAACAAAATTTCTGAAACTTAACAATGCTTCTGAATCACCTGCAGGACTTTGTAAGCATGCACATTAGACCACCCCAAATCACAATCCCTGAGGTCAGCCTCTCCATTTTTGCCAAATTTCACAGCAAATTCTAATGTAGAGCAAAGTTGAAAACCAATGATTCAATATTTAAAAATAAAAGTAAAAAATAAAAATATCCTTGCATGAGTGATTCTGTCGAGCAGCCAGAAATGAGAAGAAGCATATGTGATGCAATTGCAGAGGGTGCAATGCGGACCTCAGCCACTGTGGATGGCTCAGAGAAACCAGTGAGAGGGAGGGTAAGAACAGATACAGAAAGTGTCCTGAAGGAGATACACCTTCTAGAATGGGTGGGAGATAAATAGAGCCAGAACAAAGGAGCAGGTACTCCAGGTTAGTACATCTATTGAAGCTCCTGCTAGAAATGTTCTTCAGGCTCACAGAGAGCTTCCTGGTGAAACCGAGTGTCTTGGAGAACAGTGAATCCAGCCCATTTCTGGGCCAGAAAATGGTTAAAGAATACAACCATCAGGGTAAAAAGAAGAAAGAGCAACACAGTCCAAAATACGGTCCCTGTCCTGTCTCAACGAGTGCCTCCATATACTTTTGTCCAAGGCCTCCCTGACTGCCCCATTTCTGGGTATGTTAAAACCCTGGGAAGTAGATGGTTGGTTTTTCCCTTTGTGCTGCTACCCGAGAGTTAAAGATTTCCACTTATGGGTAAGATAATGCACTCAGCTGCATTAAGCAGACAATTAATTTATCCCCTTGGCTGCCCACTACCCACCCTTAATGTACTTTAAAAAAAGGAAATAATGCTTACCTAGCTCTAACTTGCATTGTGTCTGGAAGGAAAAAGGAATGCAAGAGATGAGACTAAAATCACCACACTGAGAATCACCCCAATCATCATTGGATCATCATGTCAAACATAACTTCATAATATTGTTACAGAGACATCAGAGCAGATGGGTAAGAAGGATCGTCGTGTGAGACAGTGGAGTGTTATTACTTAATTTTATCTCTGTATATTGCAATTACAAAATGTGCAGAAATTCAGCAGGGTGACCAGTGTATCGACCTCTGGCAAACGCCGGGGTTTCGAGTGTCTGAGGTAATCGAAGATACCTCATAAATGTGTTTGAGATGAACAAGACTAGAACCTGATTTGTGAACAATTTGGTCTGTTTCGGGTGGATTGCAAAGAGCCCACATCTTAATTTAAAAAGCATTATAACAATCTACTCAGCTAGGGAATTAGAATGTTCCAGAAGAAATACTACCTATCCTGGTTGGTGTAATACTTTGTTATATGAGAACAAAGGCTAGAATTTGATAGTTTCACAAGATCCCTGCCAGCTCTTAGCTACATAATTCTGAAGCATTTAATTGTATTTTACTCAGAGAAGCCTTTATTGGACTCCTATGTCCTATATGTTATAAACTCCTCAACAGGCGATTCAAAGACGTTGACCATTTAGCTCAAACCTAGTCAGGCAAATGTTGTCCACACCATACTCCTGTATAAATTCTATTCTGATCATGCCGATCTGCATAATCCCCTCTGAACACACATATCTCAAACATGCCCCTACCCATTGTACCACATTATTCCCTACTTGACACCAACTACAATATTTCCCCCCTAAGTCAAAATCTCCCCCAACGTCCAAGTCAGCCTTTTCTTCGCCCATGGAGTCTTCCTTGAAGTGTCTCATAAAATACCTTCTTCTGAGTGTTGGTAATGCTTGATATTTCCACTGCCATATTGTACATTACATTATATGGCTAATTATTTATATGACTAGGCCTTTCTCCCTTTCTAAATGTCAATTCCTTAAGATCAAAATTTATGTTTTGAAAATCTTCTCCTCTTAACAACACCTGGTACAGTGTCTGCCCTAGACTTTATGCACAATGAGGTCAATGGTCAGGTCATTTGTTCCGTTTTATAGTCCTAGAACTTTGCACAGACCAGGGGAGCTTCAGAAATGAGAGCCACCAACTCTTTTTCTTTTGGGTTTCTCAAATCCAAATAACATCTGCTCCTATCTACTCTGTAGAAGTACAGATCACAGTAGACAAATGTTAGGAGAATAGAAGAATCAACAAGTAATTTTAAGTATGCTACAAAAGAAAACTCCCTTCATCCTATAAGGAGAAAAACAAACATTATAAGCACTTTTAAAGTGAATTTCTATTTGGTTAATAATCTCAAATGAAATATAGAGATAGATGTATGTAGAAATATAAAAAATAGTTTGAGTTATAGGATTTATTCAATAATTGTTTTTGATCTTTGGGTATTCAATTTTAAAAAATGAAACTTTAGTGCATAGCCCATTAAGAATTACTCCAACAAATAACTGTTTATGGGCCCTATCCTATACTGGGGACTGATTAAAAAATATTTATTTTCTGTAAGGTACACTGAAAACAGCCTCAACAGAAAAAAAAAAAGCTGGGAGGGGAAAGGGTTTTCTATAAAAACGTTGAAGGAAATACTCTGAAATCAGGATCAGCATTGGCCCAGTCACCAGTCATGATGGATAGATTTCAACGTATTTCTTATAAAGTATATCAGCATGGATATATTAATAGTTGCATCATTGCTAACTATGTAAATTAGAAATTTTATGCAACTCACAATAAAAACAAAGCCATGGTATAGTAATGTGATATTTTCCCCCAATCTATCCATATCTCTTTCACTCTGAGTGATGAATTTCACAACGAAAGTGTACTCATGATCAGCAGGTCTGCAAACCAAGACCTTGATTATGAAAGGCTGCAATGCATTACAGGGGCCAGTAATATTAAAATCTCAAATTGAGAGGTTCCCATTATATTCTTGGATCTCTGTAACAAAAAAGAACACCTGCCTCTTATCCCTTTTCCCTTCTCCCACTCTCTCCCAGCCTCTGTGCACTGGATAAAGAATTTGTAATGTTGCCAACCTTGCCACTTAATGATCTGGACGCATCTACATAATGGCCTCCCGATACTGGTCATTATGGATGAGATTCACGTTATTTATAAATTAGCTCTCTTGTTCCTGCATATTCCTGAGTTTATCATCATTAAGGAGGGGAAATGTTTCTTAACAAAAGGCTCAGGTACTATGGTGATAGACACAATAGTAACGCTTAGATACACAGATAGGCATGTTTCCATTTTGGTCTTTTGTATCCATCTTCGCTTGTCCCAGATATGCCATTTTCTGATTCTCTGGGTGTAGAATGTTTTGAAATACATTTGCGTATTCATGGATTGTTGGCTGTATTCACATTTTTATATTCAGCTAATATTTAAATGTATTTAGGAAACAGGCCTCAATTTAGATTTGCAATGTGGTATGAAATATCATAAAGGGAAATCACTTTCAGGCTGTTAGATCTGGTGCAGCTGGGGAGATAGAGAGGTTCAAAACATCTGTCAGCCCACAACATTTTCACAAACCCTTTCCACACTCAACAATACTGAGAGATGCGGCTGCTAACCCAGAAAACATAAATACCTGTAGAAACTCTACAGCAAGGAAGGGAATCAAATTTGCAAATATTTTATTTAAATTCTAATAGGTTCACAGGCCAAGTTCTTTAGGGCAAACTAATAACTTCTAAGTGTGGGCTTGTGTCTGTGCTAATTTTAAGATTGGTTTAGTGTATGGCTGAAAAAGACAGGGAAGGACTTCCCGCAAGGAGGAAAAATACGAAGAAAGGTTTAGAGGGAAGCAAACTCTTTTGAGACAATATCTAGCGCCTTCATCATCACCTACTACATTAACTCTCAGTTCCTTATTTGCCTGTAGGCAAGTAGCCCAGTGGATTCATGTACAGAGTGAATGAGATCTAACCCATATAAAAGTATAGGTCCTAATTTTACATGTGTTATATCCTGTGGCCTCAGGCTAAGCTCCATATCCCTGTTAGTCATCTTGCAAAGTTAGCTGGGCAAGAGCACAGCCCAATTCTGCTGCTGCCAGAAGAGTCTATTGATACAGAGATGGTATCTCATGTCTGTAAAGGACTATAAATGCATTTCTTTTATAGAGAATAAAATTTCCTAACACAGAACACTACTCATGAGTAGTACTTAGTAAAGTTTTGATGATGATGTTGATGACAGGGGTGATGGTGGTGGTGATGGTAATAAAGATAAAGATCTTTTCCAAGGTTTCCACCAGCAAAGCACAGGCAATTCCTATGTGACCCCCCCACCCCCCCAAAAATAAAACAAAGCAAGAAGCAAGCAAAACAAAACCAAAACAAAAAGCTCATTTTATGCTGTCTGCATTGTCAATGACATGTTTGTGTGTATGCACACACGTGTGTGCCTAACTGATAAGGAACTAAATGAACATTAACAGCTGAGACAGGTCAAAGCATCCACATTCCAGCTGTGGCCTGAGATAAACAGCACCTTGCGGTGGTGTTCCTCTCTCAAGATGTAGCGATGGCTCAAAGTCAGACAATGGAGAAGTTGCTGCCTGTCTCTGGCAAAATTTACATTGATTAGAAAACGGATCACTCAACACACCTCCCTAGCCAACTCCTATGATCCTGGAGACACATAATCTATATTCATAAAGCATTTTAGGATAATTAAATATCAGGTTCTAGGACAGTACAAGATACAATTAATCATTGAGACAAACAAAGAATCTCCATTCAGCTAGATGTACTGCACAGTTGAAGGGAGAGGGGGACTTAGGAAGATTTTAAAGCCACTTTATAAATCCACACAGGGTAGTGGGTTTGGAGCACTCTGATTTATGTAATTCTCCTTCTACAAGCAACAACTTAGAACCAGCTAACAGATTACAAACCGAGAACAAAGAAACAATCTTATAACAAGCCATTTCAACATAGAAGGTTTCAGATTTCGCTCAGTGGAAACCAATGAAGCATTACCAGTGTCACTATTTATTTGTATAGATTATGAATTACCTCAATAATTACTAATCTTTCTTTGAATATGGCATTTGTTTCCTTACCCAGAATATAGGATCTTTAGATCAGGGATTATGTGATATATTCCTTTTGTATTCTCTTCAGCATTTACCATAGTGCCTTGCAATGAGTAAACACTCAATAGATATTTGTTGATTGATAGTTTGAATAATACTCTTGACACACAATTCTGATTACTATAACATTGCCATACACGCAAACACACATATACACACAAATTTTTACTGACTCCACATTGGCTGAAGAATAAAGTATGAGCCTTTTAGCTCCTTCTATACCTTGTAACTGAGCCCAAACTGACCTTTCCAACTTTAATTTCCCATCATTGCCCTCACACAGCTCACAGCATTCTATTTATGTGCCACACTCCCTTTGATTTCTTGGTCCAGTTTGTTTCCTTCATATGAAATATTCCTTTTCTCGTCATCTCATATCTTCCTTGGTCAAATGTTACTTCCTTTACGTGCCCTTCCCTATTTCTTTCTGAGACCCCACAACCCGTAGTAATCATTGCCTTCCTTGAGCTTCCATAGAATATTAGACATCTCTCTCTCATGGCTTCTCACTGGCTACAGAGTCATCCTTATGCATGTCATATTTTCTCTGCCATTCTGCAAATTCTCTGAGGACAAGATCTGCCCAAAAAGTTTGATTCATCTCTGAAAGTCCCAAGGCTGTTAGCATCTTTGAAACCCCCAAGGCTCTTACACAGAGAGGTTCCCAGTGGATGTTTGTTGAATTAATTTACTGTTAATTAATCTATTTATAGAAGAAGTAAAAATCTGTGTAAAAATTCTGATGGAGTAAATAAAAATTATCTCTTCCCTTTGATACGGAGTATGGGAATCATATTCTGAGTTGTTTTGAATGTTGTGATCTCGCTCAGGAGGCATTTACTAAATAGCATGCTTAGTATAATAACTTTGAAGAGTCACCCCAGCCCCAGCAGACTCATCCATATTCTAACATATGATCCTCTCCTTCATTTCCTAAACTCCCTACTTCACCTGCTATGATGTAGTTTTTACTTATTCATTCCAGTCTCCCAACTTCCTTCCTGGCTGGACTTCCACTTACTGCAGCCTTGTGTTCTTAAGTAGCTCATAACTTGGTTAGCTTCCTGGCAACACTTTTTTTTTTTTTTCCCTCTCCAATTTGGTCCAACACAGTGGATGACTGACCTCCAAAGAAAATAATAAAAATCATAAGTTCACTCCTAAGATGCATGAATTATCAGTATTCTGCTTCCTGGCAAAGGAAGAAAAACAAAGTCAGTAAATACAAAAGGCACTTCCCTAATTTAATTTAGGGAAGCTATGGGACCTTTCTGTGAAGACAAAGCCCCTTCTCCCTCCAGGGCTATAGTGTAGAGGTAAGAGTGGCTGATGTTCAGCCCCCACTTAGCTACCTGCCATGCACCTTTGTTCAGGGTGCATACAGCCCCACCATAGGAGGTGGCCTTTCCTACTTGTCTTTTTGCCAAGCTACCCTCATACACTTTCAGGTGCACCCAGCATTATAATTGTAATTTGAGAAAATTCCTCCAAACCTCTCCTTTCTAATCCCGCTCTTCTCTTCTCTGAGTAGCATGTTCCAGATCCCCTCAGAGTTGCCCCAACTCATCTGGCCCCGACTCATTTGAACTTGGCATATAAAAGCATGCTATTCCAGACTGCCAACTTTTACCCCCAATTTCCAAGCTTTGCAATATATAGCACTTCTCTTCTCCCAAACAGCTGAGGATCCCTCCAACCAAAGCTGAGGCCATTGACCTCAACTGGAAAATGGGTGTATGTTGCATAGAGAAGTTATCATGATCATAAACATCAGATCAGATTCTAGCTATGGAATTTTTTTGGCAAATGTAAAAAGGTGTGCTATAATGATGCTGTGTGTGAAATCCCAGTCAGATATCTCAGATCTCTAGAAAAGATAGGTGAACAGGTGCCCAAATGCACGCTTCTGTACCATGGCCCTGTGGAGGCAGGAACACCCAGAGAGCTGCTGGTCTCCCTTCATTTCCTCGCCCAGGCAGTAAAACAGGAAAAGTTTATAATCTTTTTATTTGGGTCTATAAAATTCCTAAGGAAAGTACTTGGGAAAGGAAGAAAGACACCTAAAATCAAACCTCAGTTTCTTTTTTCCTCTTTCCTTTCAGATCTCCTGATTTATTCACTCTAGGAGAGGAGTGGCATTTGGAATTAAAACCTCCAAACCCAGAGGAATAAAGACTAGCAAGATGAGAAGATAAGCCAACCAAAACAGACTAAGTTAGAAATGGCAAAGGAGGGGCAGCAGGGCAGAGAGAGAAGAGGAAATGAATGAGATGAGAGAGGGAGGGTGGAAGTGGGAAAAAGATCTGGAGGGTTGTGAGAGGGAGGGCAGGAGGGGGAGAGATCAAACCCAGGAAAGAGGGAGGGGATAAAGGAATGGAGGGAGGAGAAGAGAGGTGGGAGAGGGGGATACAGCAAAAGTGAGTGAGGGGAAGGAGGGAGAAAGAGGGAAATATAGGTGGGATGACTGATGTTTAATTTGATACAAAGGTAAGTTGTCATTGAAAGCACCAGATGTCTTCATTTGCCACAGCTAGGATTTAAAAGACAGAAACTCAATTTAGTTGTTCTTTTCTCTAATAAAAAATATGTTTTATCCCAACGGAAAAAACGTGTTTCTTTCTGCCAATAAGTGTCAGTACCTAATCTGAAACCTTCAATAAAACAATGCCATTAAATAATTTAACCTGGAAAAAAGCCACTGATGTCTGTGAAATAATGTATAGATTTCAGATGGATCAAACTTCAAAACAGAAAAAAAAAAGAAGTGCAAGAAATGGGCTTTAGGAAACAAAGGAGCATCCAACACCCAACAAAAAGGAAATACATTAGGCCTAGAGAACTGAAAGCATCCATAGTAAACATCTCCAAGGACACAGAGTTGTGTTAAAGTACACAACAGCCTTCACCCCACTGCTGTGAGAAAAATGCTCAGAGCAGAGAGTCTGCAAAAACCTGGGGACCAAATCAAATTGATTATTTCCCACCTACCTCCCAGAATACAAACCTGTGCATTCAGTGAGATCTCCCAAAAGTGTTCATAAAGGGTGATTGCCCCACTGGGGTGTCCTCTAAGATCTCCAGGATAAAAAGGATAGAATCTGGACTAGATTGTAGCAGAATAAAGTTCTAATACAAGTTCTGCCACTAAACTTTTGCCTTGTCTTTTTAAGGTACTTATTCCCAAAGGGTCTCAATTTTTTTCATTGGTAAATTTTGATGATTATACTTAAAAAAAACATAAAAGCATCATGAAAATACACAGTGAAGTTACTGTGCACACAACTTGTCTCTGGTTAGTCATTTACTTGTCCTTTCACTCATCGGTGTCTCATCAAAAAGAAATGCAATTATCTCGACTAATTCTGAAGAGACCTATTTCCTTCAACATTCCCATAAAATGGTCTATAGACCAAAAGGTTTGAGGACCACTCACTCTGGGGCTGTCTCTTCCTTCTCCTCCATTAGTACCTCTATTAATCATCTAGGCCACTGGTTTTCTGCTTGAACTGAGCATTAAAATCACCTGGGGAACTAAAACAAAACAAAACAAAACACAGCCAAAAAAAAAAAAGAATGAAAGGAAGACAGAAAGAAAAACATTGATGTCTGGGCCACACTCCACATCAATTAAATTAGAATCTCAGTGGGTTGGTTCAGGTTTTCATACTTTTTTCAAGTTTCGGGGATGATTCTAATGTGTAACTAGTATAGAGAACCACTGCTCCAGTTATACCATAGAAGTTCACTGACAGAAACATGTTTGAACAATTCCTTCCAGTCAAAGGCAGACATGGAGATACTCAACAAGAACAAACATTGTACCTTCAAAACAAAGCAGCTACGAACAGGACAGAGAGAAATTAAAATTATTAAAAATCTAATAATTTTTTGCCCAATGATTGAAGACTTACCTAGCTTTGCTCCAATCTTTACATTCCATGGAGTTGGCCCTTTATATTCTGAGAGGTAGTCGTCATCACTCACAGTTGAGTTACAGTGAAAATTATACCTGAATTCATTGTCAATGGTATTTCCCAAATATGATCTGGACAGTAGACAAATACAAACTGTATTAAATGCTACAGGAACATCAGCACAGTCCTCTGAAAATAAAACAAAACAGGCTTTGGAATGGATAGAATTAACTTTGAATTCCTTCTGCCATTTCCAGCCAGAGGCCTTGAGGAAAATCACATTATTTTTACCTGAGCCTCAGTTTCCTTATTTGTAAAAAATGGCTAACAATAACTACTGTGAAGTGTTGTAAAAATGAGAGATAATGAATATAAAGACCCACGTGTTAGAGGAACAATAAATGTTGAAAATTAGGAAGGTAATCATCATCTTGTTATGACTAAAACCAGAAAATTGCTGGAAACACAGTCAGGTAGAAAACTGGTTCGCTTCTTGAAAGAAATCTTACGTTTGGCATTGCAGTTTTGCACCAGAAAATAGACACACCAGGGAAAACGTGAATAATATTTGTAAGGCTATTTGAAATTATAAACCTTGGATGAAAGTGGAAACATTCAGTTGATTGCTACATAATACTAATATGTGGACATTTGGGAGCTACCATAAGGTTTGTTTGTACAGGTGCTTTCACATTTAAAAAATACAACAAAGATTTTAATCACTAGATAAATACCCAGATGATCATGGCCGTTACTTTTGGTTACAAGAAAAACTATCCCTAGCCTTCTTCTCCATTTCTGTACTTCACTAAATTGGCTGTTTCTTTTTGTCTTGATTGTGGATATAATGGCTAAAGCCATCTTGAAACAATAAGTGAAAAGCTAAGAGAATCACAGAGAATTCAGCCCTGACATCACTGACCCAGTATCTGTTTACCTCTATGCACCTTGTTGAGTGAGAAAAATCTGACTCTATTTGCGTATAAGCACCTGTAATCAAGTTTTGTATTACTTGCGGCTGAGTACAGTCCTCATTGACGCAGTATAATTGACTAAATCTAAAAATATTCACCATAGTTTAGTGTGAGTAGCCATCATCCCTAGATCTCAAAAGCAATACAGTTGAACACATAACGTTAATCTATACATCTAAGAAAGAACTTTTTCTACAACTAAAGCAGAAATGAATTGAAAACTCTTTGTAAAATGCAAAGCATAAGGTACTAAGGGAGAAAATGCAGGCTCTACAGCTTTGAATCCAGTGTCACATAACGTGCTGCTTTTATCCTGTGTGCTCGGGATGCCAAACTTTCATCCTGATATTTAAGCTCTTTCTTCATGTGAGGCTATTTACTCTATTTTGATATAATCAGAGTTTCCTAATTGTCAGCCATACATACCATGATTTTTCATGCCTTCGAGCTTGTCCTTACCTTTCTCATCAGGAGGAATGTCCCACCTCATGTCTCTCCACCTATTCTCCACCTACTCAAACTGTCCATATTCTTCTCATGTCCTGGCACTTCTCTGAAGAAATCCCTGATTTTTTTCAGTCCATAATGCTCTCTTCTTTTAGGTTTTAATTAAAAACACATTTACGAGCAGGTGTGCATGCATACTCATGCACACACACACACACATTCTACCACCTTTGTCATATGTCTAGGTTTGCTTTCCCCAGATTGTCACCTTGCAAAGGCAGAGCCCATCATACATGCAGCCACTCCACTCTTATTGTGCTCCATCTGCCCCAAAGTTAGCAGAAAAATTTTGAGGAGGACTCTCATGTAAATAATGTGAACTTTTATGGCATCTTCAGAAGACACTACCCCTGCCTTTATGTAATACCTCTGTTCAGAATATCAGAAAGTCAAGGAGATCCCTGGGGAGACATTTGGGAAAGGTAAAATTGGCCTGGCAACTTTCACTTGTGCATAGCCCCAAAGAACCCAGTTGTCTAAGGCACCAGAAGTGATGCTATCTGATCATACGTGGCACATTGGCCAAGCTGATTGTCACTCTATGCCCAGAGAAATCCCATGGTCCCAGGGAGATTCAAAAGTTTCTCCTAATGGAAGTTTTGCTTCTCAGCTATCTCTGCAACTCTCCTACCCATCCTTCTGCCAATTTGTTTTTTCTTTCTGCTTTGTCTCAATTCATCTCATCTCTTCTGTTTACTTCTTCATTTTCCCAATATTTATGATTCTGCCTTACCTTTCTCTACAAACTTTCACTCATTGATCATTGCTCTGAATATAATTTTTTTTTCACTCTACATTTTCCCATTTATTCAAAATTCTCAAGTTTGATTTATCAGTCTCCTCTTCGCCTGTTAGGTGCCTTAAGGACAAATTGGGTTTTTTATAGGTAAAAAAAAAAAACAAAAAAACTCTAAGGTCCTGGCAGGAGAGGCATTTGTCCAAGGCCACGGTAAGTTATTGCCAGTAAGGACAACCATGCCCATGAAGTTCATGTCGCTGACCGGTCCCATGCACCACCTCAGATGTGAAAATCGGTTCTCTGACAACAAGCAACTAGACATCACGAATTCCAGAACAGTGAAGGAAGAACTGATTAATTCATTCTACAGAGAAATAACAATAAAAAGAGAATAGAGAAAGAGAATTAAGAAACTTAGAAAGGATGCAGAAATGAACAAGTGCCTCCTTTCTCAAATATAGTGTTGGCCAAATATTAGATTTAGTAGTGAATTTTAGTGTCCTATTCTACACCTGCCCTACCATGCCTTTCTGTTAGCTATGGATTTATTTCAAGGCCTTACCAATCATATGCTAAAGCTGGAACATCACTAAAACATCTTCTGGGAGGACAGGGAGAAATCCAATCTAGGATTGAAAGCTGCAACTGTCATAGATAAAAAAAAATACCCTCTGAAGACTGCTATTGAGTCAGACAGTTGGAGGAATTACTACAAAGTTGTCTGAGCTTCACGTAAGTTACTGGCTAGCACTCAGCCCAATGCCAGTGGTGTCCATTTCTAGATATCTCCAAGAAGAATGCAATTTTGGGCTCTTCCCATAATCACTCCCCAATGATTCTACATTGCTATTAGTAGGGACCCCTGGAAGGATTTGGCTAAACGCTTTCTACTGGAAAAGACAAGATTTGTAAAGAATTAGACCTTTTTACTCTGAACTGTGCATTAACAAAACCCCCAGCACTATTGAGAGATGTTCTAGCCAGAGAAGAAACACCTTTTGAAGAAGAAAACTATCTTATATCCTGCCATGTGTTGAATGCATGATGCCATTGTCATCAATAAGCTGTTATAAGAGCACATGGTTCAATACACATTCATTTGCACACTTATGTCCTGTCAATTAGAAACTCCCAGTTTTTAGTCATATAATCTCAGGTTTTCTCATTAGAATCCCATATGCCAAGTGACAGCCTCAATGCCATCAGTCCCCCCTTGAATTCTCAATCTTAGGACCTTAGTGTCTCACACACACACTCACATGTGCACGTGTCCACACACACGGCCCCCCCCCAAGCATCTACAGACATGCTTCTAATTATGTACCATTTATCAAATTATCCAAACCTAGATGTTACCTAGGATTATGGACAATTCAATATTTGTATCCTTAATTTATGTAGAACAGGCTTCCTTTTTGTCAGTCAAAATCATAATTTCATGACTTTAACAAGTGACTAAATGGTCTTTACTTCCTGGGATAACTGAGTGGTAAGTAGGAATGCTCACTCAGGTACATAGCCTCCGGACAAAACTATCCAATGTGCAATTACAAAATTCCTCTTTGGGGAATCTTACTATAAAAGGAGAATTCCCTCTCTAGGAATGCAGACTCTTCAGAATGTGTTCTCATATAATCAGGGTCATAGATTTTATTGCTAAGGAAAAATAGAGAGGCTTGCCTCCTCAGGTAGGAGGTAGCTTAACCAATTATTAGAAATAAATAACTGTTTTGGTATCTTTGAAAGAGAGGTTTTGGTAGCTTTAAGTTTTGAAGGAATACGTGATGGCCTATATTTTAGTCTTTAAACTGACAGCTCAAACTTGAAACTTTAGTATTCTTAGTATAATGTTCTGTGCCTCCAAAATGTTAAATACAAAAGGACCTTTATGTACTTTCAACTGCAGGTCTCCCTCAACATACCTACATACCTTAACTTCCTCCCTCTTTTTACTAACCTACAAATGCCACAACCTTTCTTTTTCCTGTACAAAAGGATATCCGACAAATTGCACTTCTTGATATATGTCGGTCCCTTCACTCAGGAAAAACGACATGGCTATTTTATTAGACGGGAGGTCTCAAGAGCTCCTGAACCCCACAGACAGTCTCATAAATTACCAAGAGCCACACCACTGGAACAACAATAAACTTGAAATGGGTTAAGTGGTTTTGTTCCTGTCTTGCCCCTCCCTCCACATCTCTCTGTGGAAAGTCTTGTAACCATACAACTCTGTGGATGTGTAATCATCGATACCTGACTACCTGGTGCCTAACACAAGAACACCATTACACCTGACCTTGATCTACAATCAGCAAATTGATTACACCTTTGGAAAAGATTCCCTAGAAGGAACTGATAGTAACTATCTAAGGCTTTATGTGTATCTATAAATATACTTCACTCCTTGAAATTATTCATATATTTTACCTCTACAATGATAGAACTGTGTATAAAAATCTTTTATTTTTATGTGTAATAATGTATACTTTTATTTGACCTAAACATACAGCTTTAAGGAATGACCTCTGGTATGAGTATGCTGTATTGATCTAGCTGGGATCGATCAAGAAGACAGCTGGAATGAGATCAGCAATGTTGCAGCCCAGTGTGCCTGCTGGTACAACTGCAACTCCGGCTTAAAGAGCCAGCAAAGGTTTTGAAGAAGAAAAGCTCACCTGTGAATGCGGAGGACTTCCACTTCCTCTCCTTGGCTCACCCCCTGAGTATGAGAGATGCCTCTGCATCCAGACCTTAACTACCCATGCCGCTCAAGACAGCCCTACAAAATAGGCAGCAATAATAAAGCCTTCTAAATAATAATCTAGTCCTCAAATCTGTGGCTCTCCCCACTGCATTCATCTCCATTCACAACAATGTATCATACAGAATGCATTTGGAAAACAATGGCCATTTGACTTGGCAGCAAATAAATGAGTCACACCAAAGGATATGTGCTAACCTCTCAGATGCTTCCTTTCACTCTTCCCCCTCCCAAAGTTCAAAACTCACAATGGAAATGCATGTTATGCAGGGACATCCTCCTTTTCCTCTAGGTCCTGAAGAGTATAATTTTGGAAGGTGGTGTGGGTTAAAAAGGAGCCACGCTAATGAAAAAAATGGAAAGAAAACAAGCTTTGAAAAAGCATCAGGCCTGAATTTGATACCACCTCTACCTTTATGATGCTGGGCAAATACACCAATCTCTCCAAGCTTGTGATTCCTCATCTGAAAAACTAGAGAGACTAACACCTGCCCTGGTGGACTGTTGTGAGAATGAAATGGCTAGTGCATATCAAGTGCCTCCTTACCCCATGTGAGCACAGAGTAGATTCTCATAAGTGTCTTCCCATTTTTGTTTCACCCACCTCTTACTCTAGAAGAAGTGGTAACTGAGGCCAAGTAAATTAATGTTAGGCTGAATTTATTTTTTCATCTGTGTAGAAGGAGGATTTCATGCAGTAGAAGGAGGATTATTACACCACATTTTTATGAAATACTTGGACTTTCTTAGCAAATGAAACAAGGTCTCCATGAAGCTTTCCCACACAGCATTTTTACAGTCTATTCATTCAACATTTATTGAGCAGTTACTATGTCTAAGCACATCAATGAAAAAAAAATGAATAAAACACATAAGCTATCTCTCATCAAAATGTTTTCATATACCTTCTTATTTCTAATTTGCTAAAGTGCCTCACAAACTGTGCCACAAGGATTAGATAACCAAAAACTGGAAAAATATATATGCCCAATTTTATCAAAATCTCAAGCACAATAAATCTTGCAAAACTATTTATACCAAAATTTACCAAAATCAACCTCATCTTTAGGTTTGACTCTCACAGGAAGAGACACAGAATTCCAGCCCATGTCAAACTAACAATTCCATTACTTTGTTCCTAATTCCTGTTCTAGTAAGTCTGAACTTTGGAGAAATTACATGATTATATCTGCATTCCAGTTGAGAGTTAAGAAAACAGACAAAAGGGCAAGGAGGGACCTTTGACGCAGTCAGGAACATAATAAGGAGCCAATGCCAAATAGTGGTCACAAAATTAAAAGAAAATGTTCTTCCATAGATGTGACAATGGAATCATTTGGGTTTGTAATATCTTTTTTTTTTTTCAATGCAGTAATTTGGTGGAGATGAAGTCACAGGGCTTCGAGGGGAGCGTGGTGGCCTGCAGGATAGCACAGATGGCTGGAACCAAACTAAGCAAAGACCCAGCCCCACGCAGCCTCTTCTCTGAAAGGCCGCAATCGCCTCGCACAGAGGCCAGTTAGACATGTCAGGGAGACGAGCAGGAAGCAGCTGGAGGAGCTGAAATTAATGAGGAAATGCAAAATGAAAAAGAGCAACAACTGGAAACCCTTGTGGTGACATCAGGAACAGAGCCAGAGAAGACAACCTTGTTATCACATCTGCTCCGTCATTATAATTAAATGGTAATGCGCCTCTCTTGTTGGGTTACCAGGGTGGAATTCCAAGTGGGGGAGCTTCTCACCACTCACCCAGGCCCCCAGCGGCTGTCCTTCTTGTTGAAACTGAGGAATCATTCCGGGGCGCTAATAGGCTGGGTGTCTGGAGCAAGTGTTAATTTTGGATTACATCTGAGTGGAAATAAGATGAAGGTCTGGGGAATGCTTTGCCTTCACTCAGATGTTTCATTTCCATTTACCAGCACTGCAGAATACCCAGGGAGATGTTTTCATTCCAATTTGGAAGATTTCATAAGCCTCCAAACTTTGAGGTATCGATCCAAACTCGTGAGCTTTGGAAGTGCGCACACATGCTCCGTGGAGGGAGGGAGTAAGTGTCAGAAGTCCCATCTGAGGAGAGCTGCCCGCTCTCAGATGGGCACACCTCCCTGCTCATGCCAAAATTCACCCTGCCCGACCCGGAGGCCCATTAAAGGCACTCAGAACCATTAGCTCTGACTGGCTCGGTGCTGAGTAAATACTCTTGTGTGCTAGTAGAAACTAGGGCAGCTGCCTGGGTTTTTTTTTTTTTCTTTCTTTCTTTCCTTCTTTCTTTCAAAATCAGCAAAGCAAAGTTCTCAACAGCAAATGGCTCAAATGTGCCTCTTAATAAGTATACTGTTTTATGTATTCCACTAGTGGAGATCAGCATTAATTTGAGTTGTGCTACACTCTCGGGCTTTTTTTTTTTTTTTTTTTCCCATTCGATTTTGAAAAGCTCAGATTTTTGTTTGATTTTGGACAGAGCCATTTGCTGGGAGGATGCCAACAATCAGATTTTCACCATTGGAAGGTAAGTTACCTGTACCTGCAGGAAAAGGCCATTGTCTATCACCTTTTGGAATCTGTGTGAGTTAAATAGCAGTTGTTTGTGAAGCCTCCCAAAGGAGATTTTGAAAAACAAAGCACTTCACTCAGTGAGAGAAGGGAGGTTGTGGAGTGATGCTGTGCTCATGCATTATTCAGCTCAGCTTCAACCAGTGTGTATCCAGTTATCATAATGCCCCAGTACCTAGGCATTACATGCTGTATCCTCAGGGTAAGAAACAGATATAACTGAGCCTAAAAGCGATTTAATTAGGAAATAATATTTGTCTTTCCTTTTACATTTAGGGTTAATGGGTTAGTGAATTAGAGAATAGAGAATCTACTGAAGAAGTTTCCCTTTTGATGAAAAATTATCCCAACACCTTGGTAAGATTTATTTCTTCATGCAAAACAATAAAACACCAAAGTGCATGATCACAGGATGGCTTACATGTCTAGTTTCTAGCTGACATTTAGAGTTGCTGTACTAGAAGAGGTGTGCTAAAAAGCAAGACCGTCTAGACAAAGAGTTAGGAACACACTGAGTGCTCAATAAATGCTGATTGTTCTGAATCAATATTTAAAACAATCCTTAGGACCCCAGCATTCTAAATGGGCTCTGAAAACACACAGCCCCAAGAAGGGCAAATCTAAGGTCTACCAAAAATTTGGCAGGTAGAATGATGAACAGGAAGAAGCCCTTCCCCTATGGGGTGGCACCGGGAGCCATGAAGATAAATAAATACAGGAAACACTCCCAGAACACAGAAGCAGGGTCTCATTAGGGACTTCCCCATAGTCAGGGCAGAAAGTGTTAAAATACCAGACCCAGAGAATTTCGGTTTACTACAGGCCAGAGATATCGGTGTGTTTTCTATCCCTTTCTTTTTCCAAAATTAACATAACCCTGTCCTTATTCCACTTCTGTGTGTTGATTTGATGTGGGAGGTGCACAGATATAGTTTCTTTTCATGTACAGCCAAAGAAAGACCATATCAATACTCAGTGAGCTTAACTGAGCAGCCAGTTCTGGTTGCAATGACCATATGAGACTTGGAGCTGCCTTTTTTAAGAAGAGGTGTTATAAAAACAAGGACAAATGACAAAGCAGTCCCACAGCTACACCCTGAAGCAACACTGATTGTGAACACTCCTAGAAACAGAGTTAGTAGTGGTGTATAATGGGCCCCCAACAGCCACTTTATTCTAAGACGATGCACAAAGATCTAGCACAACCTTAACTCAGACATTGGGAAACACCAGGTTCTCCCTCCAGCATGATTGGGAGACAGGAAACAACTGCAATGTGACAAGGCAGACACTTGGCCCCAGTCTTCTCCTGCTAGGTTGATATTCGTGATTGGGAAAACACTGCCCCCTCCCTTAGTTAGGGTGATTATGGCTCTGGGCTTCAAGCCTTGGGGTTTACCAAGATTAATTGCATTAAGTCTTTCAAGACTTTTCAAGAGGCAAACACTTTTTGGGGGATGGCCAACGTTATGGGTGGAATTGTGCTCCTCAAAAAAGATATATTCAAATCCTAATCCCCAGTATCTGTAAAAAATAAACTTATTTGGAAATAGGTTCTTTGTGGATGTAATCAAGTTATGATAAGGTCTTGGTGCATTAGGGTGGGCTCTCGTACAATGACTAGTGTTTTCATAAGAAGAGGGAAATTTGGACATAGACACAGACACGGGAGAAGGTCAAGCACAGATGGGAGCAGAGTTCAGAGTGATGCATCTGTAAGTAAGTGACCCAAGGATTGTCAACAACCATTGGCAGCTGAGAGGCAAAGAAGGATTCTTTCCTAGAGCCTCCAGAGGAAGTGTAATCCTGCCAACACCTTGATTTCACACTTCTAGCCACCGGAACTGTGAGAGAATAAAGTTATATTGTTTTAAGCCACCAAGTTTATTGTACTTTGTTATGGTAGCCATAGAAAATAAATGCAGCCAGACAGAACAGGATTTGTCTTAGAGGACCCCTACCTCTTAAGGCCGAGTAGATTTTAGTGTAGGAGAGAGTGAGACCATTGAGCAGACTGGTTACCAGAGGTCAGTCTCTGCCAAGCACAATATTGCATTTCTCTTTATCACTGAGCACACGGCTCGATGACTTTTCCCAATCTCTTCTGAAATCACATGGTTATATAATTGACTTTGGGTCAAAGGAAAATGGGAGGTAATATTGTTGCCACTACTGGGTGTGGTAGCCCAAAGGTGCCATAATCCTCCATGCTGTCTCCTGTCCTCAGCCTGCAGAGGGATGTTAATACCCTACGTGACCTGGGGCGCAGCACATTAAAAATTGAGCCTCTGTCAACCTAAATCCTTGAATTGGTTGGTTGTAAGCAGCATAGCCCTATTCTGCATCCTACTGTGACATGAGTGATAAATAAACTTTATAGAGTTTCATCCGGTGGTGCAATGGAGACTGTCGCCATCAGTCAATTATTAACATCTCTTCCTAACTCCACATTCAGTGACATGACATTATTAGCTCAAATCTTAAAATCAGCCATGGAGGAAGTATTTATACCACAAAAAAATCAGCAAATGCTACAAATCAAGAGGTTATTTTTCTCCCTTTTGTTAGGATAGTTAATTGTTAAATATTTACCACCTCACAATTGGTTAAGACTCTGAAAAACGAAGGTGTTTGTTACAACAGCTAGCACTAATCACACTCATTAATAAAACCCTGATCATTTTGGCTCTGGTAAGATGGCTGTTACCATAGACTGAATGTTTGCACCCCCCCAAAATTGATATGTGTTTGGGAGGTGATGAGGTCATGAAGGTGGAGCCCTCATGAAATGGATAAATGCCTTTATAGAAGAGACCTCAGAGAATTCCTTTTTCCCCTCTACCATGTGATAAAACAAAGAGAAGGCAGCTGTCTATAAACCAGGAAATAAGCCCTCACCAGACACTGAATCTGCTGGTGTCTTGATTTTGGACTTCCCAGCTTACAGAACTATGAGAAATAAATTTCTGTTGTTTATAAGCCACATCTTTTATGGTATTCTGTTATAGCAGCCCAAACAGACTCTGACATCTAAAAAAATT
Source organism: Microcebus murinus (assembly GCF_040939455.1). Taxonomy (NCBI): domain Eukaryota; kingdom Metazoa; phylum Chordata; class Mammalia; order Primates; family Cheirogaleidae; genus Microcebus; species Microcebus murinus. Next base: position 29,256,419 of record NC_134120.1, on the reverse strand, counting down.
ATAGTGGAATTTTAGATTCTTGGAACTGGAAGGCCTTAGAGATTACCTGGATCAATCCACTTATTTTATATAGGAAGAAAATGAGACTTACTGCAGGGAAGTAACTCCCACTAGAATCCAGATGTCCACATTTATATATATATAACTTGTTGAAAACCCATGGCATAAAACAGAAATGATTAACTGGGGAAAGTTTAAAAATTAGAAAATATTAAGAAACAAAATCCTCTTGGAGTAAACTATGCTATTCTTGTACCTCTCCACTGACCACCAGTAATAAAATAAGACATCCCAACTGTTTGCAAGCACCTTTGCAATGCCCTCCCACTATGTCCAGGGTCTTCTTTCTCCCACTCTTGATGCTGGGCTTGGCTATGTGACTAGCTTTGGCCAGTGGGATTTAACAAGACATAAAGCAAGCAGTGGCCAGAAAAGTGTTTGTTTAAATGGGTCAGCTGCCCTGCACTACTGTTTGCTGGCATGAGAAGACCATTATCTTCACAAACCCCTAGTCACACAAGGAGGAAGGACATTAGAGCCATTTCAGTCAAGCTTTGTTTAGCTCATCCAACCTCAACCTGATCCATAAATATGTGAGATTAAAAAAAAAAAACTTACTGTCCTATGACACTAAGCTTTTGTAGTTGTTTTTGATGCAGCAAGAGTTTTCTAATACATCTGTATGACTCAGTTATGTGTTTTTTAAATGAAAAAATATGGAGGGTTTGAAGGTATAGACCTGGCCTCAGGTTAGATCATCTGAAGAACTCAAAATTGATGAGAAGGAAGAAATTCAAACTTATGAAGAAAGCTGGGTGACCAATGAGACTTTCATGCCCAGTTTTAACTCTAAAATTCTATTAATATTATTCCAAGCTCTAGTAATACTAGTAAATGTTTAACTTTGGCATAATGCTTTCTACCTTTATAGTTCTTTCACATGAAAATTATAACATGTTATTCTCAAAACAGCCTGTTAGGCAAGTAAGACAAAACAATTATTCTAACTTGACAGAAGAAAAACTAGAGAACCGAGAGTTTGTGTTATTAGTTAAGTGACATTCTGCAGCAAAGTAATGGAAGAACAAGACAAGAACCCAAGAACCAAAACCATGGGCCAATCAACAGAGCTGTAGAATGGAAACTGGTCTGCATGGAAAATGTCATTGTCCTTATCAAGCATCCTAAGAACTCCATTGCCTAGTTTCTGCTCTACTATAAATTCTGTTACCCAGTTGTCATGTAAGTTCAAACTTTAGAAGGTACTGTGGTGATCTCATTCCTTTGAGAGTCAAATCTTGACAACTTCCTATATCAATTAAACTTACAAATTTCCTTCTCCATGGTCTGAGTCATGTTCTTCCTGAGCTGAATATTCCACTAGCCTGGAGTCTGTAGTAGTCATCCATGGGTGTGGGTGGATGACCAGTCAGCAGGCAGAACTGGTCAGTAGGCAGGACTAACCAGTAGCTGTGAGGCAACCCTTAGCGCAGCTGCATCTCCATCGACAATAGCCCCGTCCTTATTACTTCCAGGCTTCATTTACTCATCTTTCCTGGCAGGTCCTCAGACAACAGGTTTCTTCTTAGGAAAATTCAATGAGTAATCCCTGACCTCTTTTTTTATCATTTATTAAGATGCAGAGACGGAGAGAGAGTGGAATATTTTGAAAGGTTTAGAGATAAGGAGATAAGAGTAGGAAGTGATAATCTTGAACACAGTGGATAGGAAGTTTAGTGAGTTTGAGGGAAGTTAGTTCACTTGTTATCATCATAGTGTTTTGAAGTTGGAAGATCTTAAAGTGCATTGCCTCCCCCTTATCAGTCCAAACCAGATGAAAGAGCTATGTATGAATACTTAAGATATTAACCTCTCAAGATAGCTCATTATATTATGATAGTTTTTCCCACTTCTTCTACATTTAAGATGTGTTTCAAGTACCACATTCATGAATTTTACTATACTATTATTTACTTAACATATTTTATCAACTCTGTCCACATAATTTTTGAATGGAAACATTCAAAGAACTATTTATGGATGAGTTGGATATATTAGGCTTTTTTAAAAGCCATACTAACACATAGCTGTTAAGATTTAGAATGCGCTTTATGTAGCCCCTATAAGCTTCACCTGCATGTTCTAAATTTTGCATACCTCAGTGCTGGGAAAGACTGCTTTATATATGAAATATCTGATTCCAAATATCTGAATTTCACGAGCATCTTTGTGTGTGGCACAAGGAAATAAAAGAAATCCAAGAAGTCATTTGTATAAGTTAACATTTAAAAAAAATATTACTGCACCTTCTTTTCCTTAACTCCCTCATGCATTTCTGCAGCACCCTCCCATTTTGCCTTGCCGACGTTCTTGTGATCCAACCAATCTGTACTGAGCAATCAATCACTATGGGAAAGGAACTGTCCTAGGTGCTCAGAATCAGCATTGAAAGACCTAGTCATGATCTACATACTAGCTTGGACAGGGTTGGAAAGTTGAAACAAGAAACTGAACAAACAAGTAGATATTTATTAAATTGTGGTTTTGAAGGAGCAAATCAGAGTGGTATGAGAACATACGACAAGAGAACTTGATTTAAGATTTTTTTACCATGGAACAACACTGTTCATGAGTGTACCCACAGAAATTCATTGCAACATTGTTTTTAATAGTGAAAGAAATTGGAAATTACCTACATAGTCATTAACAGTGACTAGGTCAGTTAATTTGTGGCACACCTATCTTTAGTCACTTATTTAAACAATTGAGTACCTACTATGTGCTAGTAATTGTGCTACACAAGTGGAATGCCAGACACACATGGCCCCTGCTCACTGATACATGGAGAAAACAATGATTAGATACATAAATAAATGCCAACGTGATCAGAAGTTTTATGAAGAAAAAGAGAATAACGAGAGTGTGGTTTGAGATATATATATATATATATATATATATATATATATATATATATATATCAGGAGGCAGAGATATCACTCAGAGCCAAGGGATAATACTCAAGAATGGAAAGAAACTTGCAATGAATTAAGTAGCAGAAAATAACATGTGTACAGGCAAAGAGGAGAGATGGTTCTTCTCAGATTTGGGGGAATTAAAAGGCCAGAGTGACTTGAGCAGAGTAAGCAAATGGGAGTGCAGCAAGAACTGAGGTCTAAAAACAGGCTGGGTCACACACAAGCATGACTCTTTAGTAAGGATTCCGAATTTTATCCTAAGTGCAATGAGGAGTTATAGGTCAGTCTTTAGCGAGGGAATGACATAAATTTAAATTTAAAAAGAGCTTTCTGACAGCTGGTGGGGAACATATTGGAGAGGATGGAAGTGTTAGTGAGAGACTGGTTAGGAGGTTACTGTAGAAGTTGAGGCAAGAAGTGATGGTGACCTGGCTTTGGGTGAGATACTGGAGAAGGAGAGAAACAAACAGGTCTGAGATACCTTTTGAAGTCAGAATCAATACTCATCATACTTGGTTCTCTTACTTGCTTATGATTCTGCATTCACTGCTGGGAGAGAGCTTTCAGTTGTGCAAGTATCATGTTAGTGGGGCTCACCAGGCACCCTCAGTGGGTGACATGAAGTCTATTATAATGAGCAATCAAAAGTCAACCTACCAAGTGACTGATACTTTTAGTGGTTGCCATATTCCAGCGATTTTAAACATATTAGTTTTAATTATTACAGAGACCCAAAGGTAGGTGTTAACATTCTCATATTGAAGATGAGAAAACTGAGAAGCAGTGAGCCTAATTTGTTCAAAGTCACACAGCTAATAAGTAGTGGAGCTAAGATTCAACCAGGCTCGTGACCCCCAAATTTCTTTATAGTATAGTATCTCCCTCTTTGCAATGAGTTCTCATTTGGCTCAAGACTGGAAGGGCACAAATCAGTCTAGGCAAGTTTACCAAGAGATGTCTGTATCAAAGAGCAGCAAAGCAACGAGAAAAAGATTATTAACATAGGTTTACAATACACCTTTTAAAAGACGCTATTAAAGTTGCTGGACTCACAGTAAATGAGATTATACATATAACGCATTCTATGCATGTTGGCCATTATTCCAATTTTATAAATAATGAAGTTAGAGAACACTAACCATAAATATTAACTATTCAGGCTGGCGAGCAACTAATAAGATACCTTCCTTTCATCTTTCCTTACTCCATTCAAAACACATACCACATTATCAAAAAAAAAAAAAAAGTAACTGTCTGGGCTGTCTGCTGGGGCAGGTCCACATTCATTAGCAGATGCACATGTACCCAGTAGCCTCTCACCCTGAAGTAATGAGCCATGTATCATCTAGATGTGAATGTAAACACATCTGTGACTGTCCAACTTGGGAACTGCACGGTGCAGTTCTAACTTGATTTCTCAACTAGGATGCTTTCCTTCTTCTAGTAGACAGAGGATGTAGCAGACAGACCAGCTGGGCACTGGATTTCAAACCTAAGATTCCTTAAACATTGCAGATATTTTTTTCTTCTTCTTCAAGATCCCTAGAGCTACAGACCACCTCCTGAGTGTTCACACATAAGGTGTTTGAAATGTACACTTGATGTGACAAAGTAGAATCATCCTGGGCTTGGAGAATTGATGCCAAATAATTTTTTGAGTGTTCACAGGAGGCTGGACACTCTTCTAAATGTTACTTGGGTTGTTTCATTTAATTATCACAATTCAGTACAGTGGATACTATTAGGAACTTTATTTTACAAAAGAAAAAACTGAGGATTAGAAGAGTAGGCCACTTTTCCAAGCTGCACAGCTAGTGTCAGGTGGAGTCAGGATTGAAGTCCAGATATTCATAGCCCAGAGCTGAACTCCAGTTCCCTGCCCTCCTTTATAGCACTGGGTGGCCCATGGGAGCTAAGAGGAACCAATACCTCCCTTAACTTGAATTTAGCCCAAGCTCCTTCCTCCTCTGCCCCATGTCCTCCTCTGCAGCCTGTTCCTCTAAGGTGCTAACCAAGATGTCTATGGATACAACATTGAACACAGTAGCCCTCCTTCTCATTTTGGCTTTGGAAGTTCCATGTATTCCATCTCCTGCTTCTCTCCCCCTCTTCCTATGAAAACGCCTTTCCTTTCTCTGTGCCTAGAAGTTTCTACACCTCTAGAAGGCTAGAATTAGGTCTGTGAATTTTTTTTAATACCATCTCTAGATTGCTATTTGGAAGTAGGTTTTATTAGCCCTCACTTTGCTAAATCACCATGTGATTTTTGCTGAGAATCTTTCTTAGAAAGACAACAATAGCATTCGCTGCCCACTATGTTCATCATAAGTACATGATATTAGCATCAATCAACCGATATGTTCTATAACCCATGGCAAACACACTACTCATAGACACAGGAAAGATCCACTGGAAAATAAGGGCTGGGTCACACATTAAAAACACAAAGTAAATAGCAGTGGAAAGCACTACACAGTCAGGTTTATTTTTTAGCAGTGTGTTTTGAGAGAGTAGCATTTTATGTAAATTTGGGGGAAAATCTATAATAAGACGGCATTGTGTTAATAATAAATTAAACAGGACAGGGCTTAAGGGTGGGAACAAAAAGGTTAGAGGGAATGTTTAGTCAGTCGAGGGAGATTTCCAGATCTTCTTTCTTCAAGTCACATTATAAACACGGTATGACTGTCTTTCCAAATGTATGACAGTCCTTATTCTTATGGTGTTGGAGGAGATAATTGGATACAATTTCAAGCTACCCTAAAATTTATTATTTATTTTAATCCCAGGTGCCTTTGAAGAGCATACAGGTAAAGAGAAAGGATTTTATGTATAGTTGCTCACAGAATACCTTTGATGATTCTTTCCAAATGCAAGACACTTTCTGAAACATCTTTCAAACCCAAATATGTCCCAGTTTCTCAAATTACCCAGGAATGATTCTTTTGTTGGCTTTCTTGATCATGTACATTAAACGCAAAAAAAAAAAAAAAAGGATAAAGCATGCTCTCAAGCATTGCATAGTGGATAATTATATTTTTAAGGCGCTTCAGTTCCATTATTTTAGCATCTGTGTAATTAAACCGAAGTGCGATTCTCCGTTAACAGGTTTTCCTTTTGTCTCTTGGATGTAATATCTTCATGGACAGGAAAGTGTTTCTCCTCCTCGAGCAGCTACATTTATGCCCATGAAGCCGGGAGAACTGCAGCGTGGTCTTTAATGAAGAAGTCCATCCGCGAGGCGGTGAAGCCGAAGGGAAACGTCGAGGTTGCCCATCAGCCCCTGTTGAGCGCTGCAAAGTAATAACGCTTTCTGGGGAGAGACTGACAGCAAATAGCAAAGGTGTGAAATGAGAGATGAGATTTTCTTTGGAGCTTGTCCAGATTTTGATACTCTTCTAACCTGCCTCTCCCCGCTCCTAGTTTTTCCCCATCTGTAGACGCCAGCCTGGCCAGCCGTCAATGTTATTCCCCAAGAGCATGCCTGATGATTAAACACCTGTGGCGAGCCGAGCCTCCCGAGCTTCTGCCACATTTGGCTGAAATTTCCTTTCAGCCGTGGCAGAAAATTAAAGTCTAAATTTTGATCCTAACCAAATGATCCGCCATGATTACGGGAAGCATAATATTACGTGTTGATCAGCCTGCGTCCATTGGGTCTGATACCTGTGGTTTTTATTGGAAAATGACTGCATTCGGGATACACGTCTTCACTAATTAATGGCTTTGAAGCAGCTGAATAAAATAGAGATATGGCTTCTGAGGAATCTCACAGCATAGAGTGCAGAGAGTTATTGTCCCCAATCTTATCAATAACTAAAGTAGTCATTAGGCAGGGGAAGTGATTTGATTGCAAAGATCTCCCACACACCTGTAACATATTCTTTCTTGCTTTTGTGAGGAGGAAGTAGCACTCAACTTTCTCATCCCTTGAGATGAATCATGCTGTGTGAATTCTGGAAGAGCAGAAAGAATCAGAGAATTATCTATTCCGTTCCATCTCGTTTTCAGGATTGAGGCTTGTAGCCTTCACTCTGTGAATAAGCTCTGGGAAATGGCTTATGACAAATTTTTCCAGAGAATTTTGCATAGAATGCTAATCTCTCGAAACACTCCATTAAAAAGAAAAAGAGTTCCGTGAGAAAATAATTTTGAGAAATGTAATACAGAAAAGAGAGAAGTTCAAAGTGTTTGTGTTTAAGCTCCTATTGAAAATATATTTGACCCCTAGAAAAATATTTTTTTCAAATATGCATAAAATATACATTAAAGCATCTGTTTTAATGTTTATTTTAAATATATATATTTAAATTATTGACTAGGTAATACTTTTGGAAAACCTTGCCTCAGAGTCTATTAGACATGAGATCCTTGGTATCAGAAGTTATTTCCTGATAAAGCTAAATATTTGTGAAAGGTAAAACAATTTACATTTAGTTATTAACACTGCAAGTATCTCTTCAAATTTTCTCCAGCAAGACAGCCGAGTAGATGTGAAGTGAGAAGGTGGATGTGGAGGGGGTATGTGGTCAACCTCCTGAATTCCAGACATAAGGGATTAGAGCCAGGGCCTTGCAGGGCTACTGAGCAACAGTCAAACATTAACTCCTTTCTCTTTCCTACTCCTCATGTCCCACATGAAAGGATATCTGGAAAAAGAAGAGGCAGAAATGCAGACTAAATATTGGGCCCTTCAACTTCCACCCACCTGGCCTACCTTTCTGATACTGCTATCTTCTTGTTCCTCCTTCATTTATTCACACAATAATTATCGAGCACCTACCATATTCTAGACATTGTGTGTCAACTGGAATGCAAAGGTATATTAAAGCAAGATCCCTTCCCTTCAGCCAAGAGAGAAAAATCATTAAAATCCACAACTAAACCCTAGACCATGCTTTCCAAGGTCTTCTCACCTTTTGGGAAATAAAAAATACCTATGCAGTAGCCCTAATAAACAACATTTCCTGCCTCTGCTTCTGCCTCTGGCTCTACCAGCTATTCAGAAACTCTAATTTTCTTTTCTTTCAAAGTACTCATCCCGCAAAAAAAGGATTAAAAATGGTTTCTCTTGAGAAGTCAGTATAAACCTGTTGAATTAGGTATTCAGATTAAAAAGAGACTAAGCATTATTTCCATGATTATAAGAGATCTAAGGGGGACTAAGTAAATTGCTCAAGGATGCTGAGTTTGTTTATTAATTCATTAGTGCATTCATTTATTAAAAAGAGACTTATGAAGTCCCATTATGTGTAAGCATGTGTACTCATAAAGATGACTTCACCATTATCCCATGAAAGAAGAGGCTTACAGAGGCCTGTGTAAAGAAACACAGGCAGATGGACCAAGTCTGCTTAGTCATAAGCCAATATTTTTTTGTTGTTGTTGTTCCCATGAAACCAAGTTTTCTTGATCTGAATAGTCAGCTCAAGTTTGTCTGGATTACTAACATAATGAGCTTGAAATCACCTGGATGCTTAAACTAGCTAGAATTCCCTAATCGGCAAATAGGCAAGGAAAGGAATCCAAGAAAGTAAATAAACACAGTCCCATAAACTGTGTGGTTTGGGGGTTCAGTTTTAGTAAAAATAAGCAGACAGAAAATTTTTGTTTCAAACAGCTATTCTCTGCAACATACTGTGCAGGAATCATGAGAGGCCCCAAGTATAATCTGTAATTCACAAAATTAAATTTTAGTTAGAGACATAAGAAAATAAGCACAGATACAGAAACAAAGCAAACAAACAAATGCTCTCATTCAGCACTCAATTTGCAGACTTGGAGTCAGGTTAACAAACCCCAAAGAAACTTAAAGAAGGAGGAAACCCCTTAGGCTGGAAAGCAGGGGTGATGGGTTTAAGCTGGAACTTGAGAAAATGAAACCTATTTAGAGAAAAAATTGCAGCATTTGATTCAGAATATTTGACCAACCACAACAAAATTGCCATATTTAAAGTGATTTGCATTTCTAGACTATCAGTCACTGTTGATGTCCAAGGAAGGCTAAAAAAGCCTTGGGACCTTCCTCACTTTCCTGGGAAACTGTAGCCACTGTTACCCCTTTCCAGAAGTGGCTGAGTGAATTCCTAGGAAATAAAGGAATTCCCTTTATCTACCATGACCAATGGTGCTAGGAATAAAAGCAGGGTGATTTTATCCCTGGCTTTCTTGCAGTCACCACTGCAGTGATTGACCAGGTATCTCAGTAAATAGCAAAAGGGTAGAAAAAGAAAAAACTAAAGAATGAGCGGTCTCTTCTCTCTCTCTCTTTCCTCTTCTCTTTTGTTCAGTGTCAGCACTTTTTTTTTTTTATCTCCAAAGATATTGTATTTCCCTTTAAGAGTGGCCTCAGAATTACTGCTAATTTTCTGCAAAGAAACTGTTCTTTGAAATACATCATATACCATTTTCTTTTCTTTTCGTTTCTCCTTCCTCCCTCTCTTTGTGATGCTGGCAATGCGTTGGCTGTGAACGTGTAAGTACAGTTGCTTTTGAATGCTGCAAGGTAAATGCAGAAAATGACAACTTAAATGGAATCATTAAAGTAGATGTAGGTAAAATCTGAATGCCAAGCCTTCTTTGCAAGGCAATAAAGTCTCCCCCCAGCACCCTCCCCAGTTCTGGTGCCTTGCACCTTTTCAGGGAAGCTGACAACCTATCATTTCTTACTTTTTCCCCCATTTCCAGCATGAACTCAGGGGCCTCATTTCTATCTTAAGTTACAACCTGTTGATTGGTGGAAAAGGGAAGAAATGTATACAGTTCCACCCTAAATGGTTATTTCCCGGCAGTACAGCAGTGAGCTCTGTCAGCCCATTCAAAGACATTAAATGTGAGAAAGTCACAACAAAATTGCTACCTGTCCATGCACTGGGTGAACCACAAAGTACAAGTTTCAGAGTAGTGCTAGGATAGACCCAAGGGATCACATCCTGGATTTGAAGCCTGCCAGACTTATATACAAAGGAATTGTAGTAATAGCTTGCATTTCTCTAAGTTTATACCATCTCAATATAGTTTTCATTGTACTCTTCTAGCCTCCTTATAAAGAAGACAATGTGGGTGATTTTATCTCCAATAAATACATAAACGGATAAGGAAATGGAAATTTATGAAGATATTATTTTATTTTTCAAAAATACATTTAAAATTAATTCATTACAATGCTAGGCATTTAGAACATGGTACTGGTTTTCTTGTTGCTGTTGTTTTTATTTTAGAATGTTACAGGGGTATGCACATTTTAATTACACACTTATACCTTTGACTCAAACTGTACAAAAGCAAATTATGTTGCTGTTCTTTTAGTCAAGGACTTATATAGCACCGTGTACCAGGCAATTTCTAAGTTCTTTTTGATATCACCTCATTTAATCCTTGTATTAATAGTAATTCTATAAGGTTGGTACTATTATTATCCTGCATTTTATAAAGGAGAAACTGAGGCCCTGCATCATAGAGGAGGATGCGTGGTGGAGTGAGGACTCAAGCCCAGATCATTTGTCTTCAGAGTCCATGCTCTCTAAACCTTCACCATGTGCCTTTCAACACCCTGGAACGTACACTACAAACAAAGGGGAAATAAACCCAGGCCTTGTTCTTTGATTCTGGGGCTGTTGATTCATTCACTTGATAATTCTTCATTGAGCAATCACTACTAGCAGAGGACTATACTCTGCGTTTGGAGCATCCAAAGTAATTTGACAAATACAGTCAATCCTCATTATTAATGGATTCCATATTTGCAAATTTGTCCAATGCTAAAATGTATTTGTAACCTCAAAATCAGGACATGTGACCTTTCCTTGTTTTTGAATGCTGCAAGGTAAATGCAGAAAATGACAACTTAAATGGAATCATTAAAGTAGATGTAGGTAATATCTGAATGCCAAGCCTTCTTTGCAAGGCAATAAAGTCTCCCCCCAGCACCCTCCCCAGTTCTGGTGCCTTGCACCTTTTCAGGGAAGCTGACAACCTATCATTTCTTACTTTTTCCCCCATTTCCAGCATGAACTCAGGGGCCTCATTTCTATCTTAAGTTACAGCCTGTTGATTGGTGGAAAAGGGAAGAAATGTATACAGTTCCACCCTAAATGGTTATTTCCCGGCAGTACAGGACATGGGTGGACAGGCTCAGAGCAGCTAAAAATTTGAGTGGAGGACCCCCCGCATTTTCCAGCTGAGTACAAAGAAAGTGACGCTCTACCATCTTGTTTCAGCTTTCATACAGAGAAGACCAGAAGATGGAGATGGTAGTTCAGTGTATAAACAGTGTAGGAGAGAAAGGTTGGGTCATGATATTAATAACACAAAGTACTCCCTAAATCACTTTGACCACAATGACATGAACATTTCAAGCAACAAACATACACACACACACACACACACACACACACACACACAGAAAGAGAAAGAGAAAGAGACAGAAAGAAAGGGGAAGATGTGAGCATGTGCACAGCATGTGTTAATGCAGGTCATCAAACTAATTGTTTTAATTTTATAAGTTGGTTAACATAGATCTTTCTTTGACATCTGACTACTGAGTACATAAAATAAAATATGGGAATGGTATGGTCCTGGCAGCGTAATCATAACAGAAAACGAGGTGATCTACTGGTAGGTAAAACAGCATTATGCTCAAAACAACAAATCAGAGTCACAGTGTAATTACTGTTTTCAGTCCATGTACAGCGAACCTGTTCCCCGGCAGCCAACCAACAACAGAGCCACATCATTATCTCCACTGCTCACTTGGCTACTGGGTATTAGCATCATGTCTTACAACTCTAGAGACTAAACCAATTAAGGTACAATTTAAACAAGGCACTCATAAATATTGTACCAGGGTGGTATTGACGCATCTAAATATTTTTAAAAAAATAGAATAAGCCTTCCAAAAATAGGTAATCCATCTTAGGAGAAGAGGTTCCATGGAGCGACTTCTGCATTATGCATAAATATGCATAATCAAAACAGTAGCCCAGCTCAAATCTCTCTCCTGTTCATTTGATATACCTCTCCATGTCATATCCATTTTCATATAAACAACACAATAATATAACGTCTGCATTGCTAAATAACACTACTATGTTCTAATTTCTTTGAGATGGCATGAATAAAATCTTGCTACTCGTGTTTATTAGAATTTATTGTTGACAATCGCTTGCAAAGTAGCAGAAGGTATAATTAATTCTGGTACAACCCTAAGTTGGATATAGAAACTCAACAGGGTTTGTTTTTTACTTCAAATGATCCATCACTTGATAACGTGGAGGGGAGGCAGCAGGAGGAGGGTGTGAGCCTCCATAACTTTACTCTAAACTGCTGCCGTGTTACCCCACGCAGCTAATGTTATATACACACACTGTCTGCTCTCAATAATACAATTGTACTTCTCTTTATTCTGTGTAGATCTTTGAATGCAATGTCCCATTGGGAGAAAAAACAAAAACAGTGTTTCAAGACTTGGGCAAGAATTTTACTAAAACAAATATTCAGAAATCTCCCTAACTCATCATGGGACCCCTACCACTTGTTCCTACTACATTCAATTCTGTTTATTTGGGACATCTGCTAGATTGGAGTAGGGATGATTCACAGTTATACTAAATGAAAATTAATGCATCATTTCAGTAATTCACTCACATAGGCTACATGTATATGCACAATTCTTATCAACAGAAGAATTGATCTAATTATGTTAAAGGTACAGGAGCTGATGCCCATTTAGCACATCTTACTGATTCATGCAGTTCCCCAGAAGGAGCAGGAAGCAAAGAGGGAAATTGCTATTCTGGGCTTAATTCCGACCAATGAGCAAAATAAACTAATAATTTAGAAATGAGCAAAAACAGAAAAGAAAGTGATTGTGTCAGGCTGGAATTCATGACATTAAAGAGTCTTAGAACATGTGAATATGTATTTGGTGGTGGGAGGTGGAGGAGTAATTTAATGTCAGGGAAAATAGATACGATACCCTGGTAAGTGGTTTTTTAAGGGAATAAGGCTCACGAGAGGTGGAAGTGTCTTTAAATCACAATTTATTATGTTTTGAGAATTATCTTAGTTTTAAAGGCAAGCAAGAGGTACAATCCAAAGAAAAAGGTGTAGTAGTAATGATACCTCTGATAAGGGCAGATTACAAAAGTGGAAGGAAGGACACACTGAAACTCTCTAAAAACTATGCTATCAAAGCATAAAATGGGCTGTCTCAGAAAATGCAGTAGTAAGAATATAAAAGTGGTCTATATAATTTGTGAGGTTTCTTTCAATTTGAAGATTCTGTTATTCTGAGTTATGTGGAAATAGATTGCCATTCAACACTTTAAAAGTCTTTTAGATTGTTAGTAATGCTAAACAATAATAACTTCTGTATTGGGGTAGTACCTCATAATTTACGTAGTGCTTTGACATGTATTATGAACTCTCACCACAGCTTTGAGAGAGCATGATCTTCAATTTATAAATGAGAATGCTGAACCCTACAGATGGTAATCTGCTTTCCCTGGGTTACAAACTTGCAGGGTTTAGGGCAATAGTACAACTGGACACCCACATACTTTGTGTCTAAATATTTAAAATTTATAAATCAAGCAACAAACAGTTAAATATGCCCCAGCCTCCCTCCTCAGAAAAGGTATCTTCAAATGACGTTATCCAAAAATATGCTTTTTATGACTAAAAGCTGGCAAAATATAACAGGTGACTGAATTTAGTTATTTTTAATACTACTATTGAAGGTCTAAATATTCTATTGATGGGCCTGTAATGTTTGAAAGTACATCTATAATTCATAAATTATGTAGTTATTCCATGAAATGTATTTTCTTGACTTAATTTTAATAAAATCACTGATTATGCTGTTACAAATATTTTCCCATAATTTGAGTTTTATTGAACATAATGATCTATAAGTTAAAAATAAAATGTAATTGTATTCAAAGTATACACATTTTGAATGTATTCTCATAAAATGTAAATAGATGTAATATAAAAAAATCAAAGACTAAGATTATTTTAATATATTTTAAAGTTTATTTTACTCTAAAATATTGAAAATTAAAAGTAAATATAAATTATGATTAAAGAATTACAATTGGAAACTTATTTTAGAAGCTGAACTATATAATAATTTAAAAATATCAGATATTATAAAAAGATATTAAACATTTTCCATAAAAATAGAGATATTAACTGTACTAGGTTTCAATGTCCATCTAATTGTCCATGCAAAGAATCAGTATTACTCTTCACGTATGTTACATCTAGCTAAAATGACATATATACAAATTTGGAGATAATATAAATTGTTTAATATTGCAAATATTCCTCAGCCACCATGGTAATTTGTGAGTATCCCCAAATCCATGAAGAAAATCCTGAAAAGCAAGAAGAAATGGACCCAAACCTTACTATAGGAATCGATTGCTCTGTTCCATCCAAGAGAAAGGACTCAAGACAGTAATTAATTTGTCTTTTATCTTAGCTACATGCTTTTGCTGCTAAAATCCTTCTCATAATCCAAGGCACTGTCTTCCTCTGGCTATCACAGTGTTCAACCTACAAGCCCTCGTGGCACTCAGACACAGGTTTTTGTGTTTTGAGGATTTAGGAAAAGAGATGAGGAAAAGATATTTCCTTGGGCATGGATGATGTTAGTCATGAGTAGATTTTTGGGGGTTATGGGTCATGCTGCACCAGCACTAAGTCCCAGATCCCAAGAAATAGAAGCACCTATGCATTTTTAAATAAATTGATCATGTGTTTTTGTGATTTGTAGGGCTCCCTACAGCACTTGGCCTGGACCAGAAGCCCTTCTTTCTTGGCCTAAGAGTGGTACTGATTGGCACTGTCAGGAGTGAATATAAGTGAATGCCTTTTTAGTGGACCACAGCAATTTTCAGAGATGGGAGAGATCCTTTTAATAAAGGATATCAAAGCAAAGATTTCATTTAAGAAATCCATGGAATCGCTAAAGTGATTTTTTTTATTAAAATACTGAGTTTATTTCACATGTTCATTTTTGTCTTTCACCATTTCCATATCTGACTGTTACTACTATGAAGTCCCATTATAGCATTTTATACATCCTTAAAACCAAGAAGAGAGTAAAGTTCCATCTTTCTAAACTAAACAGGCATTTTGGACAACACATTCTTGGCAATGGAACCTGGACAACATTTATCAAGCGTGATAGAGGAAGTTCTCACTCTGTGTTATCAAAAGGACAGCCAGACATCAACTGTTACAGAAATGAAATAAGCTGGAAAATTTTAACAAACTATTTAAACTATTTTCTTAAAGAGACTTCCTCTATTACCAGAGATTTTGAATAGCCTCTTAGTCAGTCATCCAGAAGCAATTTTTTATGTAATTGATGAACCTGACTTCTACTTTGAGAAGAGAATCACCTTTTTCTACATTTGTTTGCATTTTTGCTTTCATGTATTCTACAGAACTAGATCCTTTTAATGTTAAGGTGGATAATGATGAAAATGAGCACGCATTATCTTTAAGAATGGTCAGTTGAGGGGCTAGTGCAAAGGATGAACTGCACATTGTTGAAACGGAGGCAATGAATTATAAAGACATTCCAATTAAAGTGATTTCTAATTTAGGTTGAAATATATTATGTGTAAGGTCCCTGGAATGTTATAATCAAGGGGTAGTTTTAAATGTTTTTATCCCATCATCAGAGTATATATGCTTCTTTAGCTCACATTGAAAGCTGATTTGGATTAAAGTTCTAAATCAATTCAGCCAGTAGTCAGCTAAAACCTGATATAACAGTCAAAATGAGAAAAATTCACTATTTTAGTGGACTCAGTGGAGCTTATGCGCTGAGATAAGAAATTCATTTTTAAAGTTGTATGTCTGAAGTGGGTCCTGTTTCATGGAGAGACTCTTCTAAGCTCCTGTACTTTCTCTATCTACATGGAAATTCCTCCCAGAAGAAAGGGGCATTTCAGAATGTACTTGTGGATCTTCAGGGCCCTTACCTAAATAGATAAAAACACAGTTCACTAAGGACCTGACTCATTAGAGCAGGAGAATTAACTGAGTCATTTTAGAAAGATTTTCAAAAGCATTCATTAAAACAAGAGTTTTATTACTTTCAGAACCCAGAATACCTAACAAAACAAAACCTTGTCTTTCTCAGGTTCTACTATGAACCAGAAAATAAAGAGGCAGTGTAATGGGGAGAAGCATGTAGATTCTGGAGCCAGGCTGCCTGAGTTGGAATCCTAGTGTGTGTTACCTGCAGCAATGTGAGTTTGAGCAAGTTACTTACCTCTTTGATTTTCCATTTTCTTATCTTTAAAATGGAGGTGATAACAGTGGCAGGATAGTGACACTGCACAGATGCAGGGATGTTACTTACATTGCATCTACGTTCACAGTATCTCGGAGGGGTGCAGTGCGCACCAAGAGTAGCTGCTCTCAGTAGCTGTGAATAGTCCCTGCCACATAGGGCTGTAGTGACAATTACATGAGCTGATTATGTAAAGCACCTAGACTGGCTCCTGGCTCCTGATAGACAATAAATAGAATTATTGTTACAATAGATTTGGCAAGAGAATGGTGAGGAGGAGGAAGCAGAAAATAGCAAAACAAAACCAAACCAAAAGACTCACTGTTGCAACTGGATATCTAGAGAGAACGAAATAAAGCCACTAATTGATTTTCTAATATGATAAACGTCAATTCACAATAAACATAGAAAGGAATATGTGCTCCATTATGAATGGTCCACATTTTCCTCTTCAACCCCTTCAAGGGGTTTACAGAAATGTAAACCCCTAGGAAATCAGACAGCCTCCTGCTAAAGTGAAAAATCAAATGAAAAAAAAAAAAAATAGGGAAACTTGTTTTTAAGCATAAGAGCAGGAAGTGGCCCATCTGTGTCTCCACAACTTGGGGAGGTGAGTTTGATCGCTCCAGCTAATGGGGAACGATTTATGATCAGTGCCCATCGCCAGCCTATTATTCACAGACTGCTGACAGGCCCAACCCTTGACGGTGAAATGAGTGGGGATGATATCAGTCACTCTCTGTCACTCGAGTTGCAAATCTTCTAGTCAGCACAAGAGGCCTAGAAGCAGAAACGGGAAAAAGAAAAGCCAACGAGTTCAGCCATGGCTGGAGGTGCCCCTGGTAGGAGGTCAGGAAAGTGAAATGAAGACAGCAGCATTAATTGAGCCAGCAGTGAACGTGAGAGTCAGTACTGACCGTGAACTCCACCAGAGGACATGAAGGGCAACACCAGGAGACAGGCAAGGGCTGGAGCGTCATAGAAAACTGGTTTCAAATCCCAGCTCTACCACTTAATAAATGGCCTTGGGCAAGCTACTTAATATCTCTAAGCCTCCATTTACCCATCCATAAAATAAATATAATAATATCCACCTTACAGGGGCAGGATGTAAAGCTTTATTAAGATAACGGGTAGAACACATCTGGGACAAGATCTGGCAAGTTGAAGGTATTCAGTGAACCATAATCCGCATTCCAGAAGCTGTCCTGGGATGGGGGCTAGGGGCCGCTGGGGGGAGACCCGGCCAGGAAGTGGGGGCAGAGGGGAATGCAATTTAACAAGTAGTTACCATCCAACATGCTAGAAGTGATAACAAGACTTCCGGAGAACCCAGAGGGATGCTCCCTAACCCAGCCTGGTGAGGACCGAAACAGCATAATAAAGACATGGTCAGAGGAGACTGGGGAAAAGGAGGATGTGTACCACTGAGTTGAAGGTAGCCAGCCAGAAAGACAGAGATCATAAAGCAAATGGCATGTGCTAAGTCCTGGAAACAAGAGAAAGCACAGGAGTAGCTGTCCTGGATCTCAGACCTGCCTCAAATTCCTTAAGTCACAGCTCCAAAATCCACATGTCCTTCTCTCCTTGCCTTCTATCTGGCTGATTTCTCTGTGGGCTAGTCACTGTTAAGGAATATTACCTATTCTCTACCCTCCAAAATACAGTATTACAATGACAGATGCAAACAAGAGTGAGCCAGTGGGACCACCTGGGATGCTCAGATTGGGATGAGGGTAGCAAACTGGGATGACCTGCCCATTACTGGGCAGGAAAATCCCCATGATTCCAGCTCATTGCGCAGCAGCATGTTAAGATCAGCAAATATCTGCTACTTTCTCCATTCTCCTTTTCAAACATTCTCCTTCTCAATTAAAAAGATAAAAATGAATCAATATATGTTGATCTGCAAGTTGACAGGGAAAGGCCAGATATCCTCAACTTTTGGATGGAGTCTTTAGTGAGCATAGAGAGAGCATTTGGAAACTTTCCTCATTAATTTCTAACAAGGAAGGAGAAGCTCTCGGACTGATTATTAAGAGTCAGAGACACAATGACATTTTCTAAATTTCTTACTAATCATGAAGGTCAGTATGCGTTACACATGGATGTCCGAATGTGGAGATGGCACTCCCACTGCCTGCTCCATGTGCTAAAGCCCCTGTTATCGGGAATGTCCCTTAGAGGCCCAACCAGCCATCCTGCATCTTGCTTACCTTTTTGACTCTTTGCATAGTTACTGTGCTACACAGTCATATTTAGGGCCTGCTTCTGAGAAATAGGCCTATCCTTCTCTAACTTCCTTCACTGTATCTGCTACAACCATGGCAAGTAAGGAACAGTTTGTGAAATATTCTAGGTCCAAAATCACCTTGATAATGCTTCATTATTCAGAGAAAAAGGTAGAAGAAGCAAAGACTTCACTGGCCCAAGTCATGTTTAGCTTTTCTTAGATCACTTCACTAGAAATGAGGGTATAATAGCCTAGATAACAACAGGATAGTATTTTATCTTCTGTTTTTACTGCAGTACCTGTATGCATCCTCTCTTTCAGTAAATCCAGAAGAATGAGAATTTAGAGGAACAAATGAGGCACAAGAATCCCACCCTGAAATTCCTAACAGTTATACAGATTTCTAAAACACAAGATTGAAGTTAAGTACAAAGAACTGGAAAAAAAATATTGGGAGATAAGGAGATAATTCAAAACCTAGAAAGAGGAATGATGATAAACAATGTTTTTGTGATCAGTAATAGAATATGTTGATTTTTATGATATAACCAGTACATGAATCTTAAAAATGTATATCTGAATATTTAAAGGTTATACAGAAAAATTAATCAATGAATTAATTAATCAACAGTCATTTGAGAGGGCACCACTTTTGAGATTACTGGGATATTGAAGCACACAGAAGCTACCCAACAAGAATATTTGGATATTTCTTTTATGCAAGGTGTTATGCTAGATATAGCAATTTAAAAGAAAACACCTTTGCCCTCAAGTATCATGCAAACTGATTGTAAGTAAACTTTTTTAGAAATAAGAACACTTTCTTTGGAGTCAATAGACTCTGTTCCAAGTCCAAATAGTAATAGCCAAATATCTCATACCCTGTGAACTTCAGTTTTCTCAACTTAGAAAGGGGTTAATGAGACCGACCTCACTGAGTTGTTATGATTAAAGGAGACAATCTATGTGAAGTTTCTGACACTGCCTGACATATGATAGAGGACCAAACCCATGAGATATCTTCCCATATCCTCCCCTAGATAGATTAAATTTTACCCATATGGAAGTTGATGAATAGTGCAGTACAGAACATGGTGAGGGCCAGATAAGCAAAGCAGAGACGTCAGAGCTGCAGGATTTGAGGATGCCAGTCCATTTGGAGAAGAGAGGAAAAGATTCTTCATTTTGGTAGAAATTGAACTAGATTTAAATCAGGAAAGAGAGTGGGAAACTCTTGCTCATTGGGCCCAACCTCCTTGTGGAGATGAGACAAATACCGTAGCTCTTATGAAAAGTTGACTCAAGTTCAGACTGATAGAAGAAGTAAGGAATTCACATTGTTTGTGGTGGTTTATGGGTTAAAAACAATCATCAGCAAGGATGTAATGACTGCCTGCTATATGTCTAGCAGAAAGGGAGGAGGAAGACAAGATGATGAGAAATTAATAACTAAGAGGAGGAGGAAGAGGAAGAAGAGAAAGATAAAGAGGAGAGAGGATAAGAGGAAGAGGAGAAAGAAAAAGGGGTAGAAAAGGAGGAGGAGGAGGAGAAGGAAGAGGAGGAGGAAAATGACTAGTGTCACAGACACCAAAACCATTCGAAAGGGTAAATCTTAAATGGCACATTAAAGCCAATAACTTCACATCATTGCCACCAAATTGAGTTATTCTGAGAAATATTTTGCTATGCTATATGAGCTCGGTGAAGCTGATTAGCTAAGCCTATATCATATAGTACATGAAAACTCAACAAAGGTTTACTCACTTGAAAAGAAAACATTGAGTTTTGGCCAAGGATTTTAAAAATGAATATTTCATGTAAGGAAAAAAAATGTTAAAATACAGTAATGATGGAAGAAAATCTTGCTATAATTATTGCTCCATATGTTACCACCTTCAAGGGAAAATATACACATACAACGTGAGAATAATCCCCCAAATGAATTCTCAGATCCATTTTTTAAGTGAGCAGTCCTGGGTTCAAAGCAAAGGAACATTATTAAATGGTTGTCAGTCGCAAGCCTTGCAGGGGAACAGCGCTGGCTTCAGGGTAAACATGGAGAAGACCAGAGAAGGACAATCCGCTCTCTGGGATTCATGGGTCACAGAGGGCTAGAGAGCATTGCGGATTTCTCAGGCCAGAAGGAACATTCAGAGATCATTAGGTCCACTTCCCTTCCCCTTCCACTTGCTCTTTCATGACAAAATAATATTTTGTGTGCGAGACAAAGCTAAAGACAGAATGAGTATCATAAGTAAGCAAAGGGAAGCAGGAGGAAGGTGAATGTTACTCCTACTTAGAATCATGAAAAGCCCCAATGGCATGTGTCTAGTCCATTTCTGCCTCCCCAGTAATTAGTGTAGCATCTGACACGTTACAAATAGTAAATATCTGTGACAGGAGTAAATGCATCCCAAGGCCCCCAAGATTCCTCTTCACTTTGATTCTTTGAGGTATTCTAGGAAATTTAGGATTCACCTACCACCTTTAGCTTTAGCAAGACCAGATCTTTAGCCTCAAAGGTTCTCAATTTTCTTCTATACAATCTAGATTTTCACAAACGTCTTTTGTATAAAGAGGATTTTGTCTATGATTGCCACACACCCCAAAAGCCAGCTAAAAATTTATCACATACCTTGCTATGACTCACAAACAAATTTTAAGTCAAAACACTGGCAGGATTTCCTGAACAATAATTCTCTCTTTGGTAAACACAGCACAAATTCAAAGCTTTCTACATAATTAATAATTTTACCTCTTCCTTGAAACTTTCTTTGATAACTAGCCCATATAGATCTGCATTTCCTAAAATTTTATAGCAAATTTCATCTGTAATGCTGATGGAGGGTTTAGCTAATTGGTGTCCTGTAATTTTTTCTAAGTGTTTATAAAGATATACTTTGATTCCTCAAAAAGCATGGAAGTCCCTGGAGAATTCATATATTATGCTTCACTTAAGCCACACAAAATTCTTTGTGTAATTTTAACAAAGTGCATTTTATTGGTTTGTCTGTATTTCATCAACACATCTACAATAAAACCTCAAAAAATCAATCAGTCATCCAGGTGAACCAATGCCACTTGTTGCTAAACATCTGAATGACGCTGGAGGAGGACCTAGCCCACCTTTAGTGGGCCAGTCCAGGCTTCTCAGAGCTACTAAAAGCTGAGGAATTCTGAAAGCCAAGCACAGGGGAAGTCTGGTTGGAGGTAAACAGAGGGCACAGCATCCTCAGAGACCCAGAGAGGGGAACTGAGGATTTGGGGAAGACAATATGCCAAAAGAGAGAAAATAAGGACTTATCATGAAAGACCTAAAAATAAAATAGATTAAATCAGTCAGTTCTCTACAATTTAGAAAGATGAAGGCTACACAAAACTCGTATCTGCCCTTAAACCATAATTTGGTATGAGATGGAATATAAACTGATAAAGAAAATATTGTTTACATAAACTTATTAGAGAATTTTTAGAAAATCTAATGGAATCACAGATTGTCACCCATATTTGTTTGAATACCAGAAGGAAACTCACCAACTCCATTTCAACTGAGACCATTTTAGTTGATAGACATTTTTTTCCTATTTTGAGATCAAATTGCCTACTGGGTCATACTGTTCCTAGTTCTGTCTTTAGGGATAATTAAATACACATTTTCAAAGTAATAATTACTATGAACTTTTTGTAAGGAAAGCTCTTTCCATTTCTCCATTAAAGCATTAAAAAGGCACTTCTAGCTAACATAGAACAGTGCCATTTTAACCCCACCATTTGACTCCACCCTACAAGGACTTTGACTTACCAAGGCTTTTTGTTCAAAAAAATAAGTAAATACCACAAGAAATAATCAACGAAGTTAAGTTGAGAAAAGCTAAACCTGCACACAACTAAATTAAAAGAAAAATTGACTGAGGAGTCTCATCATGTTAATAACTTCCAAAACTGTAAAAATTGACCCAGGAATTTTAGGCCTCACAGAAATAATCATTGTAAAATAAAAGTGGCCATGGGTAAAACTGCATTGTGGAAAATGTGTTATTGACTAAAAATTGACAGAAGAATCTAATCTTCTTTTCCAAATTTTGATCTGTAGAATCTGCTCCAGGACAATTTGACATGGTAAAAATAACTGTCATGAAAGAAAATTCAGACTGGTAGAAGCATTACTGCAACATTTTATATGGATGATTGAAGAATCAGATCATTATTGCACATTTTATACATGGAGAATTATTTCTGAAAAAAATAATTTTAATTACATAAAATAGAATTGGATAACAAAGGAAAATAGTAAATAGTTTAATTGCACTGTATAGAAAATTGACCAGGTCATTAAATTTGCTTAGTGGAGTTCAATCACAAAAATATTTTTCCATAAAAATTCACTGTTTAAAATCTCTCATCATTTATATACTTGGAGTTCAAATGTTATCACTGTCTAAATGTTGGAGCCAACATAACACTGGATTATCTATAATGGTCTTCAAAGAATGTACACTAAACACTCATATTCCTACAAATAAGCTTATAGCAAAATTTAGAGCAATGTATGATAAATCTAACATTCGTGTTAAAGAAATGTTGGTTTCTTTGACATCTAACTCTTGTTCAGAAATAGAAGGCTGTGTTAAAGGCGCATTAATATTGCTCCAGGTTGGCCTCTATAATATTTCTTATATTTGAATACCACCACATATTCAATAAACAAATATTTATTGTGTATCTACTTTATGGCAGATCTCGATTAAATATTGAAGACACAGAACTGAATCATTCAGGCTTGGCCCTGTCCTTGGAGTTTATCCAGAAGCTCTCTCTACAGAACAATTAAAAGGGATATATCCCTAGGAGCATCTGAGCTCAGAGCTGTCCTTACCAAAGGCACATGTGTGAGCTCCCCCACAATAACTCCTTTGTAAGAATAAAAACCTGTGCAAATGAACATCAAGGGCAGCTTCAGTTGAGGAATGTTTCTAAAAGGCAAAGTAAGGCTTCACTAAACCTAAGCAACCTGAGGACAGACATAAAGATAGCAGAACTTCAGAGTGATCCAAAGAAACAGTTTTGCCAATGGCAAAGCCTGCTATGTAGTAAACCCTAAATTCCCTTTTTCTGAATGAAAATACCCCATACTAAGGAGAGTTGGTAATAGCTACCTTAGTGCAATGCCAATGGATAGGCAGTTAGGGACCCACACATTGACAAATGGAATTGACATTGGACAGACATCACTTGTGTCAAAAATGGGTCTACTTAACCAAATGGCACAGAGAAGGATAAACATGATCAGAGCCCAGGGAAAAGAGCTTAGTAACAGACAGAGGTGTAAGGTTTCAGACCTTCAACTAGTGTGGAACGCAGCCATAAGCAGTGACACCTGAATGATTGAGGGTCCCATCAAACCCTCAGAAGGAATAGACCTACACAAAAAAGTCTGGATATTTCCCAGAGACCACGTCAATCTGGGTCAGACAACCCTTAGTTATCATGGGTCATGGCTACACACTACAACCCAGGGTACGAGACAGGACAAACAGCACAATCAGGCATCAACAGTTATCATACATCTCTCTCAGCCTCCATGACAATAAAGCCTAATCCAAGTACATTCTGAACTCAATAACTTGCAACCATGACAAGTTGCACCAACATCTCCGTCATGCTAACAGAAAGTTACAGGGCCTATTCTCAAAACCTGACAGTGACAGAGGGAGAGAAATTTCCCATAACTCTTATTTATATAGTTTCATGGAGCAGACCACCAATGGCACCTCCTTATCCATTCTCTTCTTCTTCTTACCTGATAGTTGAATTATAAACTGGGCAGTTGTCCATCCAGCTATAACTACATTTCCCAACCACATGGATAAGTTCTGGCAAATGGAACATTAGTTCAATTGATGTTGGCAACATCTGGGTTGTGCCTTTAAGAGAAGGTGAAAGTCCCTTCCAATGGCGGTAATGAAGATATAAATAGCTGGCTCAAAATATGTGGCTAAAGGAGATGCCTTGTTTATAAGGACAAATAATCTTTCCCAAACTTTCCCAACTTCATAGACTTTCACCCATCATTCTAGGAACCTTACAGATTTGTGGGCTGTCAAAACTTGCAGACCAGCTTAGACCTTCATGTGAGAGACAAGTTGACCTTATCTTCCTGAACCAAACTCATAGCAGAATCAATCAAATCATATTGCACTATTTTTTAACAACAATGGCTGTATCTGTAGAAGTTCTTTGGGTAAGAAAGAGTGTAGTGCAAGGTTTCCACATTTGTTCCATCTTGTTCATATGCCATCTGACTGAAGATCCCAGATATAGCTTCAAAATTTAACAAACTCTTCATTGTTTGCACAATTTGCTAGGTTGGAATGAACTGTTTTAGTTCATTAGACTTTCTAACCAACTGAATTATTTTGTGCTCTGTAGGGATTAAAACTCTTCAGAAAAATAATATAGTTTGACCCGGAGATTTCACTGGATATAATTTGTTCTTTAAGAAATCAGATAATACTTCATAGTTTTGTTATACCATAGGGCCACGGTTTTAAACACCAATAATTTTTATGTTATAATTAGTAAGGTTCTAATTTAAACAATGGAAGAATGATGGAGAATAGAGTTTATCGCACAGCATGCATTTATTAAAGTTGCTAGTTCATCAAGTATTTATTGTCTGATGGGTCCCATGTCTGCTTTTACCACTTAATTCCTATACAAACTTGTGCAGCCTATTTATTTTTTTGAGACTTATGATTTTCTATCAACAAAATGAGGCAGCTGGGTGGAGAATTCTGGACAATATCCTTCTAGCTTTGAAAGGCTATGGTCCTAAGAACGAGGCTAAGGCCACAGAAAGATGCCTCCTGTCCCTGCACAGACTCACCTCTCTTCTTCTGTGGTAACATTCTAGAGCCAGATGTCCACAGTTGGAGATATTTCCCCAGAAGCGATGTTCTAAAACTGCTCCTCCACAGCTTCTTCCACAAGTTGAGTTGACAGCTATAGTATTGCCTCAGGGCTGAGCCTCTTTCATGCTGAGGATATAAGTGGCTGTCTAAGCCATCAGCCCTGACTGGACACTACCTCCTTACACATGCCTGTGTGCTCTTGGAATGGAGAAACTTTTGAATTCCAAATTCCCTCCCTCTGTTAGAGAAATTGCTCACCAGTAATTCCATTGACCTCCAAACAAGCCCTTTCCAGGGTGCTCTGACTCTTTCCTACATTCCAACAGGCCAGAGGTGGTTCTCTGCTTTGCCAAGGATGTGTTCATCTGGTCACAGTGAGAAGAATTGGCTGGTTAATTAGATGCTTCACGTGGGGTGAGAATCCTGCTGCTCAAGATGAAGCAGGTTTAGGAGTGAGTTAGCCAGACTCCTTTGTTCAGGTTTATTATTAAGATTAGAACTTAATAATGCACGTGTTGACATACCAGATCCATGCAGGCCAGAACTCTGCCTCCAAGCTCTGTAGGGCATTTGGAGGAAGCAGCGTGACAGT
The DNA here is from genome assembly GCF_040939455.1 of Microcebus murinus. Lineage (NCBI taxonomy): Eukaryota > Metazoa > Chordata > Mammalia > Primates > Cheirogaleidae > Microcebus > Microcebus murinus. The sequence goes on along the minus strand of NC_134120.1, from coordinate 29,230,396 downwards.
TACACAATTTAACAGTGCAGCCTCAAGATCAACATCCCTATAATCATAGCTTGTAAAGCCATACTTCATGAATTAACCCAAAATTTTAAATGCATTTATATTTGTGGACAATATCATCTTTGGAATCCCAATTTCCACCATTTATGAGATAGGAAAATTTAGTCTAGCTACTTAATTTCTGATTCCTCACCTGAAAATGGAGATCATAACTATATCCCAGGGTTATCTTATAAAGATTAAATGAGCTAGTATATGTAAAAAGCTTAAAGCACAATGTGTCCAGTAGGTATTACATATTGTTTTCACGTTTATTAATGTGAGATAGCAATTTCTAAGTGCATGAGTATGAGAAGCAGTATATGATGTAGTAGGCTGTGAAATAAGACAAACCTGACTTTTGGTCTTATCTCGGGTACTTTCTAGCTACATGACTTAGGACACATTACTTAATGCCTCTGAGCCTCAGTTGTTGGATCTGAAAATGGGGATATTAGTGGCTATTTTAGAAAGTTGTTCAAACTATATGTGAAACATGAAGCATATAGTACATACTAGGAGATCCACAGCTATGATTATCACTCAAACTTCCACCTGCTCTCAGGAGAATCAGTCTGAGCTTCACTGTGGTATGAGTGTGGCTTATGAAGGTGACACCAGTCTTCTTAGGATGCAAGGACAACAACATTCCTCAGAAGACATTTTATAAATGACATTCACATTCAATTAAATTAGCTCCTTGTTTTCCTGATTGGAAATGATATTAAAGGTCCTAATATTAAATAAAAATTAGCTCTTATTAGAGATTCTGTGATTCTCTCAGGAGCCTAGTGATGTCAACAAAAAAACTGAAAAGATAACTCAGAGCAGTAAAATGGGACTATAGAATGGAAATTAGGACATTCTACTTCTAGTACAAAACAGATAAAAGATAACTAAGAACTGGGGTGTATGGTTAATAAAAGAAGTGTTCCTGTAGTGCTAGTGAAGACCTTCCTTACTCAGATACTATCTCATCTTCCCATCAGCTTCTAATAAATATCCACATTTTCTAAATAAGTATGTTGGCAGGCCTAACTTTTAAAGACACCAGCATCAGCCTTTCCTATTCTAACCACTATATTAAATCTCTGATAGGAAAAGAAAAATAATGCATTTAGATGGCATGAATCTGGTCAAGATATAAAGCTTTTCAGCATGTAGGACTAGAGAGAAAATATGGAATAGTAGGCATGAGTTGGAGTAGGTCTTTTCTGATTATTTACTTTCCCCAGTTTTATATGATATAAATGGATTAAAGACCTAAATATAAGAACAAAGCATAAGTAACATTGAAAGAATATATAGAAAAATATTTGGGTAAGAAAGATATCCCATGCAAGAATAAACCCAGAAGGCATAAAAGAAAACATCATAACTTATATCTCTACAATATGAGTACATGAGACAACTCATAAACTTCTATAAGACAAAAGATACCACGAACTAAGTTAAAAGACAAATATGAGACTTGGAGACAAGGACAATATAGATAACAAAGAAAGGATTAATATCTATAATATATAAAAAAACTCTTTCAATCTATATTAAAAAGAAAAATAACCCAATGATGCCTAACGTATATTAATGGAAAATTCACAAAATAAACACAAATGGACAAATTCAAGGAATAAAGCAGATGCCACCTACCAGGCAGGTGTATGAGTGACTGATGGGATCCATCCATGCCTTGGAAGATATTTCCTAACCATATATTCCCTCAAATGGGTAGATTCAAAGATAAAGACTAATCTCTCCAGTAATCATGGAAATGCAAACTTAAAAACAACTACCAGAATCTGTTTTGCACATCAGATAAGTAAACATCAAATTATTTTTGCTTGTGAGGACATAGGGAAATAGGCCCTTTATATATTGTTTATGGAGACATAGTTTAATATAGCTTTTAAGGAGGATGATTTTACACTATCTGATATGTATACATTTTGGCCCAGAATTTCTATTTCTAGGATGCAAATCTACAAAAATACACAGATGCTCAAATTACATAAACAAAGACACTTATTATACCATTTTAATGCTAAGGAAAAAAGGTACTCTGAGTGCCCACTAATAGGTAGAAGGTCAAATAAATTATAGTATATGTAAAAAATGGAATATTAGACAGTCACTTACAAACACTCCACAGGACTCTGGACTGGTGTGGAAATACATCTAAGCTATTGTAGCATATTTATTTTTCGTACATGAAAGCAAGAATATCTCCCATGTCACATGCTTTCCTTGCAAAATAACTTTGACTTCCCTCTTCTATAGAGATGGGGGTCTATGTTCCCTCCCTTTGCATTTGGGTGGACTTGTGACTATTCTGACCAATAACATGTGGTGTACATGATGCTATGTGACCTCTAAGGTTAGAGATCATGAAAGAGGATACAGCATCTCCTTTGCTGTACGTAATCATCCTCCATATAAATGAGTAAACAAACTTTCAGATGATTCCAGCTTCCAGCTTTCAAGTCCTCCAAACCGGAGATATTGAGAAATAGATACATATCTTCTACAATGTGTCCTTTCAAAATATCTGATCCACAAAATCTGTGAACATAACAAATGGCTGTTTTATGTTATTAAGTTCTGAGATAATTTACTATGAAGCCAAATAACTGGAATAGATAGTTTACAAAGTCTCCTGAAAATAGATGTAATATGATTCAACTTTTGAAAAAACCCAAATTATAAATACAAGTGTGGAGATATATATATATATATATATATATATATATATATATATAGAGAGAGAGAGAGAGAGAGAGAGAGAGAGAGAGAGAGAGAGAGATGGGCATGTTATGCTATGGTCTGAATACCTGCATTTCCCCCAAATTCATGTTAAATCTAACCCTCAAGGCAATGGTATTAGGAGGTGGGGCCTTTGAAAAGGTGATTATGTCCTGAGAGTAGAGCCTTCATGAATGGGAATTGTGCCCTTATAAAATATATCCAAGGGAGTTCATTCATTCCTTCCACCATGTGAAGATGTAGCTAGAATGTGTCACCCATGAGAAAGTGGTCCCTCACCAAACACCAGATCTGCTAGCTTCTTGAACTTGGACTTTCCAGCTTCCAGAACAGTGAGAAATACATTTCTGTTGTTTATAAGCTACTCAGTTTATGACGTTTTGTTGTAGCAGCTGGAATAGACTGAGATTCTGTGTGTGTGTGCATACATGTGCACATGTGCGTTTATGTATATCCCTAAGTACATACACAATTGTTTGTAGAGACACACAATAAGTTGCAAAGTCCTACCTCAAGTGATGGCAGAAAGAACAGGGCAAAAATGTAAAGGATACTTAAAACTTTGGCTCTATATAATCTGGATTGTTTGAATTTTGTGCCACTAGCATACAATTTAAAGGGAAGAGGGAAGAAGAAAAGGAATAAAGCAGGAAAGGAGGGAGAGCAACATACGGTTTTGTCCATAAGCTGAAAAATCTAGTTGAATCCATGAATAAATAAAATGTACATGTAGGATTTAAGGTAAAAGGAGACATGACTGAACCTTGATAAAGAATTGGGATCCTGACTCTAGCACTTATAAACTATATGAACTAGAACAATTTATTCAATCCTTTCTAAGCCTCAGATTTTCTGGCTATACAATGAGGGATGAAATACTTCATTTTTTTTTTAGGGTTGCTAAAAGGATAAAATAAGATGAAGTATGTAAAGCCCCAAGAACAATGCCTAAAACATGCTATGTTTTCAATGAAGAGGAAAGTTCTCTTCACCTTTATGTTTGAAAGAATGGATAAAAGGGCATTCAAGTGAGCAAGAGGAGAGAAGAGAGGCAATTCAGGCGACACGGACAATATACAGATCAAACTAAATAAATAGTGAGGCTGATTTAAGGTGTAGCCAGAGCATTAAAAAGGAAAATGTGAGCTGATCTTATGCAGATATGTACATACCATTGTAACTAATCCTTTCTTCCCACGCAGCCCAGGTATGTTCAGCCATGGTATGCACCTGTGTTATGCAAGGTGTAATTGTTAGTGCTGCAGGGTGCTGAACACATGGGTTTCTTGATTATGGAAAAAGGTAAATTTCTTTTCCTCTTACATACAAATCAGTACTTATGGCATGCCTTGGTTTCTGTCTACCTAGTAATAATACAGCAAATTTCACATCTAGGTATTCTGAAAGAGACATAGTCCAAGGGGAACAGGATGCACTTGAAAACCCATTAGAAACATGTGCAGAGTGTCCTTTGAAGGCTCAGCTCCCCTATCCCCTGTTCTGTCCTGAATGTAAGACCTTACTCTAAAAGGTTGAATAAAAAGAGAAGATAGACTAATGACTAAAAAAAAAAAAAATCAGATACACCCTTGCCCCGATAGCCCACCTATCATACTTTCAAATAAGCTGATCATTTACAGCAGAGGTTATTTAGAACAAAGTGGAACTCCAGAGTCCATTTATTTGAATGTATTTCCATTTCAATCACCCTGTTTCGGAAGTCGCCTCTCCTTCCCGTCACATAAGGTGAACAAATGTGATTCTAAGGACTTACTTCAGGAAAAAAACTCCTGCTCTGAAAAAAAAAAAAAAAACAGAGCTATCTGGATAAAAGATTTCTTTTTACCCCTTTTGGGTCATACCATCCAGAAATTAGTTCATTTTTGATCCTGCCCTTGTGAGGGCATTATATTAGTTGCCTTTCAATATCCTTAATCTTAACTTCTTAGGTGAGTGAGTTTTCCTCTGCTCTATGCATAAATAGATTAAAGCTGTCTGTTCAAGTGAGAAAGCAGAGATCAAGAAGTCTTTTTGAAATGTTTCATTTCATTTGTCATAATGATTGGTATACAAAGGAATCCCTCTAACATAAATGGAACATCAGTTGAACGTCCCTTTCCAGGAAAAGATGGAAAAATCTGAAGAGAACCAAGCACATAATTTCTTCAGTAATATGTACTCTTATAACAAATAGCACTTTATTTCAAATGATTATCTAAGATGAGGGTCGGTGTCTGCCCTGAGACTAAATATGGATAGAGATATCATACATTGTGAATGTTTTAGCCATTTGTTTATTACTTCCAGTGTGTCATAAAAACAATAGCAACATTGGAAAGCAAAATACAAGAAAAAGAACAATGTACTATAAATTTTCACCTACTCCTCCACTAAGGAAAAGCAATGGCATTATCAGCCAACATGTCATTTTAAGCACCAATTATTCAGTAGTGTCACCTTGGGCATTCTAAGAGAAGACAAGCCTCCTACCCTTTCTGGTGGGAAGATAAAACTTACACACATACACATACACATGCATGCAAAAAAAAAGAAAAGCTCAAAAATATAAGACTGTTCTGAATAAATGAAAATATAATAAGTGAGGTATTTGTGTGGGGACAAGGGGTGTAGAAGAAATACCTGTACCTTCAGTCCAGTTTTGCTTTCAACCTAAAACTGCTCTAAAAAAAATAAAGAAGAAAGGAAAGAAAGAAAGAAAGAAAGAAAGAAAGAAAGAAAGAAAGAAAGAAAGAAAGAAAGAAAGAAAGAAAGAAAGAAAGAAAAGATCATCTAGCATAAAAATAGAGAATCATAGAAGACTTTCTTAGAGGAGATGGACTTGATATGGAACTCTAGAGAGGGAAAAATCGGTATATATTTGGTGAAATCAGAAAACTACAATGAGCAAAGGCCAGGAGCCTAAAATGATTGGACTTCCTAGAAACCATCCTCATCCTACCAAAAGGAGCATGTTAGAAAGTACTTGGGAATAAGTCTGAAGAATAGAGTAAATGGAAGATAAGGTCTTTGTTTTATAACATCAATCATCATGTTAATTTATTCTGTAGCATGCCTATGCAATAGGGTCAACATGAAGGACTAATTAATGAGAAGGTGGAAGCTCTTAGAGTCAAGATGTGAGATTTCAGAAAATTTGGTAGTGACCTTGAGCAATATTCACCTTTGACACTAGATGCCCCAAGAAACCTCTAGCACAATGGAGTTGAAGATATTCAGCAACCAAACTTCTGTTCAGCAGGACTGAGGAAACAAGATAGCTATTCAGAAAAAAAAAATAATAATAATCCTGAATCATGCATAACTTTTTGCCTAGGGGAAGGTGTTCAAGATGAGAGATGCCAGGAGAAATTGAAGCAAACAGAAAAAAAAATAACCTCAGGTATTGGTAATTTGAAAGGTAGGAGGGAAGTTTGTGCATTTAATTATGATAACACTAGTTTGTCAGGAAAGCTAAACTCAACAGGAAAGTCCTTAATCATTAACAGTCATCCCAGAAAAGTGCCTTCTCTTAACTGTCTGCTTGACAGATTCTGTAGGACAAAGAGAGCCTGCAGACAAGAACCTGTCAATCCTGCTACACAGAACATCAAAGAACTCCCGTGAATATGGGGAGTGAGGGCATAGGGTATGTGTATGTGTATGTGTGTGTGTGTGGGGGGGGTGTGTTTGCAGTGAGTATATTCACTTCCCCTTTTGCTTCTTACCTATTGTTCTTCAAAATTCTTTCCTCTCATTCTCTAAAACAAATTGGCAATACCCAGCTTGCACCATTGCACTTTTTCCTCCCAGTGCCTTCTGCTTGCTTTTTTCCCAGAAGGTTTTTGTCATCTTCACGGTCTGCTTGCAAGACAGCCATGTTATCGAAAACTATTCTTAAGCCGCGGTTTCCTTCCATCATACTCTTCCACCCCGCCTCCATCTAACCTCAGAATGGAAACTTAGAAACCAGTTGCATTGGTTGAGATGTAGTTAGAGGCCACCCCCCTGGCCCAGATACCTGCAGCCAGCACCCATGCCGGCTAAGAGGTCAGGCTTTAATTGGTCTCTTGTTGACTCCTGCCATGTCTTCCCTCCTCACCCGACGAGCAACGTGGCAGGTAGTTCGCCAGACACACACAAGTCATTCACCTCTACTGGCTTGCAATCGGCTCTTCTAAATCAACAGCCATTTCTTGTTCTCTCCTCACTCTGTCAGCGCACAGTCTAAAAAAATAACCTAGATTTAGCATTGAAATTGGGAACATGTATACTAATTCCTGAGCTAAGTTATCGAGATGGGGTGGCGGTGATAAGGAGGGAACCACAGGCAAATACTGAAAGATCATGAGTGTCTAAAGAGGGGGGAAATAGTTCTAAGTCACCCAAGGGGTTTTAGAACAATGAAATCAGATTGAGGGAAAGAAAATATATGCCTTATTGCAAGAGGAAAGTTCCTAACCAAGAGTCAATTAGACTGTGGAATAGCTACCACGGGGAAATGGCCAGAGTTGCAGCAGCAGTCATTGAAAACGAGCCCTACAAAATGCCCAAAATAAACTAGAAGTAACATTCTACACGAAGGGCCCAATTTTGCCAGCACGTGGCAATAGCAGACTTTCCAGTTTGGATATCTGTCATTCTCAGACTTTAACCAGGAGAAAAAACTGCTATTCATTTTTCGTTCACTTTAAGAAGAATCCCTGATACTTGTGCGAGGTGAAAAGTTTCTTGCTGCCAACTTCCAAAGAATACATTTTCATGATAAAGTCTTGAAAAAAGAATCATAGGTCTTTGCTGGGTCTTTGCTTTATTTGAACTCATAAGACATTTGTCAGTTAATCATATCCTGGCTTGTTCCATCTTTTGTATGACATGTATTTTACTTTTATATTGTTAATTATTTGTATTTCTGGTATACCTTCCTAGTAAGGATGGTAAAGTTCTTTGAAGACAGATGACACCTCAAAACATTTACCATTAAAACTTCCACATAGTATAGCCAATCGTAAATATGTCCAAAAAAATCACAATCATCAAATGCTATTATAAATCAAAATGAGTACAAATTATTTTCCATGTGCTCTATGTCAGACACTGTGCTAAGCAATTCATGTCATCATTTCATCTCATCCTCAGAACAATGTAGTAGTTATTATCATCCCCACTTTACAGAAAATAAGACCAAGGCTTAAAGGAAAAAAAAAAAAAAAACTTATCTAAGATCACCCAGTTGGGACCAGTGAGTAAGTGACTGAGCTGGAATTCAAACTCATCTAATGCCACTGTTCCAGCTCTGAAGGTCAGAGAATACAAACTTTATTATTTTATAGCAATATTAATAGCTAACTTTTTTGAATATTAACAAGAGGCATTGGGCTAAGTGTTTCACATATATTAGCTAATATATGATGCAGGCACTATTACTACCCATGAACTTCATCCATTTCACAGATGAAGACATTAGCACACAGACATTGGAGACAAAGGCCATACAGCTAGGGAAAGGTGGAGCTGGGATTTGCACCCCATTATTCTCCTTCCCATGTCCACATCCTTCACCACTTGGGTGTACCACCACTCGGATGAGGGAACTAAAAATTCAAGAGGAAAAATCTCAGTCTTCAAGCATCTAGCCTTATGCCATTTTCACCACAGCATTATGTATTGATTCAGTAATTGTTTAGAAGTGGCTTTCCCTCAAGTTTCATTTAATGCCTCTTCTCAAGTCCAGCAAAGCTTCATCCAAACTTTAGACAATTCAACACTGTTCCTGTAATTTTTGAATTCCAAGACAACAACACTAACAGTGGTCTTCCTTCCAAGAGAACCAGCAGTCATGCTACTGCCCAAGCATCCTTTACAGGAATTGGTGGTGACCAGAGCAAGGCCATCACTGAAGCCTTGGGCAGGCTGTTTGAGAGAGGTGGAATGGAGAGTATGTAAACTGAGATGTTGTGTTTGGAGGTTTCAGTTACAAACCAAATCCATGGTTCAAAAAAACATGAGGCCTGTTTGCCCATGTTTCTAAACATTTATTTTATTAATTCATATCGTGAATTAGGATTGAATCCTTCCAGAACAAACCCCAAAGATAATAGAAAGGGTATCCTGTTGAGCAACAACCAAGCCACAAACTCCTTGAGGGCAAGCGTCATGCCTTCTGGCTCTCTTCTGTGCCCATGGGGGTCTTGGCACAAGGAGAATCACATAGGAAATGCTTGGGCAATAAATGCTGAATTTCACTGAATCTTTTAGGAATCTTTTCCTGACTCTACCACTAGCTAACTTGGTGATAAGCTACTCGTGGGACTCTGTGGAGGCAAAAGGACCAGAGGCCTGAAATGTGGGAGGACACTCCCCCCTTCAAGTTATGCAAGGAGACCACAAATGTATTGGGTATTAGCATTGTCCATAGTCTACACAAATAACTTATTTTATATACACATTTATGACCATTTGTCTTTAACATAATATGATTATGGTGATGAATAAGATTCAGATTCATTTAGCAGTAATTCAAGGTTTTTTTTATAATTATGAATTTTTAAATCAGTGAATGCAACTGCTATGTGGGGAATCTGGAAAATCTTGTGGCATTTTTTAAGAAATCTACATATAAAAAATGTTTCACAGATGAAGAAATTAACACACAAAAAAAATGTTTAGAAATATTGGATTGGAGAACTTCTATAGTTCCTTGCTATTCGAAACTTCTCTGACTATTTTATGATTTTCTGACTTAAGGCAGGGTGAGATGATTTGACAGTGCCTTCCAAGAGGTAGGTCAGCTTTCTTCTTAGAAACTGTTATGTGATGGTGACCAGCTTCACAACTTACCATTGAAATATCAGGATTTTTTTTTTCAGGTTTTCATATCTGGGTCTATAAATAATATCTTCTGGACATTTTCTGAATTATAAAGATAATTATTATATTCAATTAGATTCTCTTGCCTTCTTCCTAAAGAGTAAAGTCTTTGAAAGGATGCAATGAGCTTTTCAACAGTAGGCATAGATGTCTCAGTCCCATCTCTCATTATATCCCTATATGTATTATTTGTATATAAGCCATTGTTTTTCTTTTCTCTTAAAGTTGTCACGCACTGTTAAACTCCTGCTATTCCATTAGTTGGGGGTCGGGGGGCACCTTCACCTCTCCTCGGCCCATCTTAGCTGCCTTGAGGCTTTTCCTATTGCACCATCACTATCAGCTACCCCCTCCCACCTCACAGTGCTGTGAACTCAGAGCACCCACCTCATTCTGCCACACGTTAGGGTTCCTCCTTTGTATGGCTGTGCACTTTTATGGCCTAAAAGCCACTTGAGCACTAGGACTGTCTCTCACCTATCTCTCCCCCCGCCAGACAACCTATCGATGGTGATCTCTAAGTGCTCATTAAATTCCATGAATGAATGAAATAATAGATGATGTCCCCATCGAAGGCAAATATCTTTGATTATGAAAAATTACACTTGAATTCAAAAAGTTTAAACTTGTTTCCAACTTGTATCTGACATGGTTTTAAATGAGTTTAAATTAAAAAAAAAAATCTTACCCTCCTACTTCTAATTACCTGATGTTCTTTACACTTTATCAAAAGGTAAGTGAAAGGAAATAAATTCTGTAGAGTTTCCTGGCCCTGCTTCTATACTCCACAGAAAGAATTAATAAACCAACATTATTCCTGGAACTGGAATGATATAAATTGATGGCTCTAGTACCCAAACCAAGATGTGGTGGTACGATAAGACTCTGAGAGCATAAATTTTTGTTAAAGGAAGACACTGCATTAATTCTATCACCACATATAACAAACCAAATTTAAAAAAATATAGAAAAAAAAGAAAATTACATTTCCTTTATGGGGATGAAGCATAGACAAAGGAGGAAAAATACAATTGTTCTTTTAAGTTATTTCTAAACCAAGTGGAAGAAATTAAAATGCACATGTAAGGTTGAAGACATTTGCCAAAACAAAGGATATTGCATTAAGTTTGCTCTCATTACAAAATTGTTTCTTCTCTAAACTCCAGAGAGATAGTACACCATTCAGCACAGAGCCTAAGACAAAGGGCTGAGAACTGCTAACATGGACAGATTACTTCATCCTGGTCAGGTACTGTGCTAAGCTCTTTACCTGCTTATAATATTTTATCCTTACAATGAGCCGTGCATTGAGTACTCTTATTATCTCCATTTTACAGATGGCGCTTAATACGATTAGGTTGCTCAAGACGACTGAATTGGTAAGCAGTGAAGCCAGGATTCAGATCCAAGGAGTCTGATTTCAAAGTGCTAACCACTTCCTATTTCCAGTATGGCTAGAGAATAGAAAATTTGGAAGTTAATCTCAACTCTATATTAGATCCAGACTTTGACTATTAGGCAGAATATTGACAAACCTGGACCGAGGATAAGATTTTCTAGTTTGAGAGACCAATGTCAACATGTATGGTGTGTGTGCATTTTTGAATTTTCTATATATTGTGATGTTTTAACATATTACAAAACCTTTTCTGACTGCTCCTGCCTGAGCTAGCCAATTCTTAGAGACAGCAAAGTGCCCAACTGGGAGCATGCCTTGGACAGGCAAGCTAACAACTCAGAGCTACACTCCCTCCTAACTGGCCCTTGCACCCTAATAGGCAATATCACTTTGCTTAAATCATCCCAGACCATGGTACCAAATAACTAGGGGCTGCTCCCATAGCCCAAAGCCCACTGAAATTATTCAAATAAGCCAATCCTAGATAGTCTATTCTGCCCTGCCTTGTCTTTCCCTGGGAAATCCCAATGAAGGCCATGACCTAAGGGCTCCCACAGCCCCTCCCCAACTCCTGTCTTCTGCCTTGTAACCACCCTGGTGTCTTTCCTATTTGAGCATGCTGTGCTCCTGAATTCAGGATCTGTGAATATATTAAACTTTGCTTTCCTGAGACTCTCCTCTGTCTCCTCTTTGTGGCTGGTCCTGACTGACCATCATATAAAAGAACACAAATCAGTGTGGAAGTGAAAAAACAAGAGGTACCTCCAGGGTGTGGAAGTGGCCCAGTGGGACAAGAGCACAGTACCTACGTGAAGCAGAGGCTGCTAAACTGGGCATAGACCAGATCTGGCCCAACACCTGTTTTTGCACAGCTTGTGGTTAAAGAATGAATTTTACATGTTTAAGTGATTAGAATGAAGATGAAAATAGAAAAGGCTGATATTTCATAACATGTGAAAATTATATGAAATTTGTCAACTTATATGAAGTTTCAGTGTCCGTTCATAAAGTTTTATTGAAACACAGCCATGCTCCTTCCTTTTGTATGGTCATGGCTGTTTTCAGAGAAATGAGTAGTTGTGCCATAAACTGTGGGTCCTGCCTGCAAAGTTTAAAATGTTTATTACCTGGCCTTTTACAGAAAGAGTTTACTGACTCCTAATCTAGAAGAGTAATAGAGGGACGTTTAGAAGGTAGGTCAATGACAGGCAGTCTTCAAAACATGCTTGATCATTCATAATTCGAAAGGTACTGGAAAGCACTGAAAGACTTTGAGACATAAAGTGGCATAATCAGGATACTAGGCTATTATGATTAAGAAAAGACATTCCCAGATGCCTTCTGTAATGACCATTTATTATGAGGTCACAAAAAGAAGCAGAACAGCAAGACAACTACTGGCTCAGGGGCCTCAGAATGGAGCCATTCTGGGTCCCAGGACGTCTGTGTCTCAAGGAAAGTAGCTCACCTACTCCAGGACTCATCAGGACCTCAAGGGAGCCACTAAGAGGACTATAAGTTTGGACTGATTCATTACCCTCTAATATGAAGCATGCCTTATTCCAGAAGGTATCGTGGCTGGCCTCCTTTATGTCCAGCCTGTTCATGGTGGAGACAAGGGTAGGAGAGCACGTTCTGTTGTTTTCAACACTCAGAACGGGAGCCCTAGCAACTGTACAAGAACTTCTTGAGGGCACTTTCCTTCAAAGGGAGGCATAAACACAATAGACCCTATGCATTTTAAGAATTCCTTCCCAGTGTTAGAGTAAAAAAAAAAAACTGCCTCCATGGGCCCTAGAACTACCTTGAGTGATGCACCTACCTTGGCTGCAGGGGAATCTTCACCTTAGCCACCGTGCTCTGACTGCCCTGCTCTAGACATCACAGCTACACCAGGCATCTTGTTGGTTCAAAGTATCCAAAGGGAAATATAAACTTCGGCTCTGAATTCTAATTTTGTGACCTAAAAGCCTAGTCCACCTTATCTATTGTTTTAACCACGACTTTGTCCTGAAGAATTCTGTGTCTTTTACTGCAGGCACTTTTGTTCTTTTCCAAAAGAAGGAACAGGAAGTGAGAAAGGGATGGAATGAGCTAGGAAGATAGGGAGGGAGGGAAGAAGAGGGAGGGATAGAGAAAGGAAGGAAGGAGGGCGGGAAGGAAGAAGGGAGGAGGAAAGAAGGAAGGATGGAAGGAAATAGAGTGAGAGAGAGGTCCTCTACAATGTATCTCTCCATTAGCAATGACAAGCCAGTAGACAGTCGTTTATCCTCCTCTGAAGATCTTTATTTGTGTCATACTTACTTTGAATAAAATACCAAAAGATTAGCAAGTCTCAACAGTTTTCAAATCTGAGTTCTTTAAAGGTCTTTGTCCTCTCTTCTGAAGCATCTAAACTATTAATATTTGACCAGAGCAGCCAAAATCCAGAGTTTTGTAAGCCATCTCACAGATGGAGAGAAAGGTAAAGTGGACCTGGTGAAGTAGCCAGGGAGAGAACCTAGGTTCTAATTCTTTCTTCATCACTTTAGCTGTGAGATCTTGAATGAGTCAAAACCCTTTGGAGCCTTGAATTGGTCAGATAAGAGATATGAATAATAACACTTCTGTGGCATACATCATAGCTTGCTTTGGAGATCAAGTGGGAATATATATATATATATATATATATATATATATATATATATATATATATATATTCTAGACTTTAGAAATTGTCAGCCATAGGATAAATGTTTATAAAGGATGTAAGCACTGGTTAGTGGAGAGACTGCAAAAGGACAAGCCATCATGCCAGGCCAGAGTGATAAGGAGTTGCTTTGTAAAGGATTTAGAATTTAATGAGGGTCTTGAAGGACAGGGAAAGAGAAAGCATTCTAGGCTGGAAAGAAGGTGTAGAACAAACATGGAAGCCAAAAAGCTTGAGGTGTGTTTAAGGGGTGGTGGGTAAAGTAGCATGTCTAGAGCAGACTAAGTGTGTCAGCAAAGTCATGGGAGATGAATATGGAAATGGGGAGTTGAGGCCACACCATTGGAGGCCTGGAATGCCAGGACTAGATGTTTGGAGTTCATTCTGCAGACAAGGAGCTGTAATTTTAGATTAATGCTTTGGCAATAGTTTTCAGGATAGATCAGGGAGAGAAGAGCAGTAGACAGAACATATTAGGAACTATTGCTCTCATCCATCTAGGGACAAGATAAGGACTAAGCTGAAGCTATGGTTATGCTGGCTCCTCTGAAGGACCTGGTGACTGCTGAGGATATAAAGGGAGAAAGAAGGGCCTCTTCTTTTGAGTCTGGCTGATGTAAGGACATGAGATGCTGTCCTCGGAAATGGAAAATACATAAGAGGGAGCCATACTGGGAGGAGAAATTAACTCAATTTCCAGCCTCAGTTTTTGAGGTGATGGACAGGTGGGGCTGGAGAGGATTCAGATCCATCACATGGACAAGGGCTTGAAGGAAGGAATGAGCACCAGGGATCTTGGAACCCCATAGAAAGGCAGGAGGCGACCATTTTCAAAGATTTATTGTTTGAGCATGTTCTCCAAAAAAGGCATGAGGGAGGCTTAGAGCTATGCAGCCAGGAGACAGACAGCTCCCAGAGGAAAGTGAATAAGGGAGAGAAAATGTGGAACTCTCCCATTAAGGTCCTTAGTGGCCTAAACCTGACCTTCTCCATAGGTCCCCAGTGCAGAGAGAAACTGCAATTCAAGCCAAATGTTTCTCACCCAGGAAAATGGAAAGCCAAACACCAAGGAGTTCTGATTTATATTTAAATACAGTATTTTTATTACTTTTCTAGAAATTTGACACCAATCCTCATTTTAAACCAGACAAAGCAGCATATTTTTTTTTCTTTCAAAATGATTGACACTCAAAAGGTAATACCCTTTAAATTCCTCCAATTAAAGCAAATTTAATTTTAAGTTTAATTAAAGGAAACTTTAATTAGAAAGAAGATTAAATTTTAATTAAATTTCTCTAAAATCTTCATACCGGCCTTTACAGCTAATATTTCTGTCAGAAACCAAATCCCTTCTTAATATTCTTAAATTCTATTCTAGCATTTTCCTTCGTATTAAAACAGCATCATACCAGCTGTACCTGCCACTGTGAAAATTATTCCCATCTTAAAATACTGGAAAGACAACTGAGGAACCAAAGTCTCCCTGGGCAGAGAAGGAAAAACAACAGATTCTATTATTGATGAGATTTTTATTTTCAATCTCCTCCCAGTCCTTTCTGAGGCGATTAGGTATGAGGCGCCCGCTGTGAGCCAGTTGTACTGCATCCGCGGCATCAACAAATATTTATGGAACACCTACTGTGTGCATGGCCCTGCACTAAGTTTTCTGTCTATCAGGGAAACTCCATTAAAATACTAGCTCAGCCAGAGACACCAGCCAGCAGAGCCTGGACTCACTAGCTATGCCTGGTGGGCTCTTGGCTGCTTCTTCTGCTTCTTTCTGACCCCAAGATCAGAAAGAGAAACACCATCTCCTGACGATTGTCTAAAAAATGGCCCCTGCCCACCCTGCTTGATGCTAGCAGAAAGGACCCTGAGTTAAAAGACTTAAGCCTTAGATTCTGGACGTAAATCAATACTAAACAGTAATATTATCATCGAGGAAACTCTAAACTCTCCATCTCTCACATTCCTCATCTGCAAAATGGAATGATAAAATCCAAGGATGTCATAAGGATGCAATGACAAAGTGCCAGTTAGTGTAAAGTCTGATGTTGTAGCTGACAGGTCTCCTTCTTCCCCTTGCACACTCTGCTTTAAACTTGATCTGGGTCCCCAGGCCCTCCCCGGAGATCTCACGGTTACTCTCCCATTCACCATGCTATAAAGTTGATTCTGTGAACCTGCCCTCCTACAACTACCTGCTGTTGCCACACAGTGTGTCCTCATTCCGTTCCTCCCAAGACCCCTTTCCTGCTCTCTACCAACCCACATCAGATCTCAGCTCCTATTTCAACTCCTCCCAGAGGCCTACACTGAGCAAAACCCCGACAGGGACAGGGAACATTCTCTTGCTCCCGATACTCATTTACACCTGAACCCTCGCCTAGACTGCGTTATACTTCAGATATTAGAGCAGAGCCTCCGCCTCCAGACACTTGAAACAAACTTCAAGATCTCCAGCATAAGAGTGAAGTTAAAATCAAATGAGGATAAAAAATTTCATTAAGAGAAAGTTACCTTTAGTTTGCTTGCCAGGAAGAAAATCTCCTCTTTGCATGTTACTGGATTGAGTTTCTAATCACTGCAGAGTGGCTGTGTTGAGCTCTGTACCCCACGGCCCGCAGCTCAGCCACACCCCCCAGTTCCTTGAGTACCTAACACGTGCAAGGGCCTATGCTGCATGTCCAGAGAGACACCATCTAACTTTACCTGTTATCGTCCCCTAACATGCTGGACACTTCCTCACTCCAGGGTTCCTTTTTAGCCCGGACTTGGAATACCTCTGTCTCCTACATCTTCTACTCACCCAGTCTTCAAAACCTCCACCAAACTCAACCTCCTCCAAGAAGTATGTCTGACTCACCAGCCCTTTCTCCTGAATTCCTGTATTCCTAGGATTTTGTTAACATATGAAGGGGTATTTCACACAGGGCTTGGTGTTGTTCTTTGCTATACCTGGGTATAGCACCTGGGTCAGTGCTATCTCTTCACCTGCCTACAGTTTCTCCTAGGAAGGAGCTGAGTATGCTCCATCCAGAGCTCTTGCTGTGCTCAGGCCACTGCTGCAGACACAGGAGGTGACCAAGAAACGCTTATTTGTTAATTGGTTTTTTAAAAGAGAATAGAAGCCCTATTCTGATTTGTCCGGTGCAGGGTACACTGGAGATGTAATAATTTTCCCAAAGTAGCAGAGGCACTGATTGTGTGAGCTTGGACGCAAGCAAAAAAGAGTGATGGTCAGAGATGGAAAATGGAAGATCAAGGAAAGATGCTTAAACCTTGAGTTTGGCAGGAGGTAGCAATGGTATCCATATGGTGGATGGCTTCTCCTAGGAGTGCATGGGAGGTTGACAGGCCCACAAAGTGAGAAAAATAAGTCAAGAGAAGAGGACACAGAGAAGACTGTTTCCATGCCCAGCTCCAGGCCTGTGCTTCCATTATTCAACTGTGAAATGGGTACAGTGTATTTCTCATGTTCCTACTTAAAAGACTTTTGTGATACCTAATTATTTATTATTTGTAAAGGGCTTTGAACTCTCCACATGAAAGGCACCAAGAGAAGTTCAAAGAATGACTCAATACCATTATTAGCTATAGTTGAACTCGAAGGGAGGGAAAAGATATGACCATTTGCAGTGCACCCATCAGCTTGGTCTTTTTTTTTTTAATCATTTCTAGGACTTTCACGGCTAAATTAGAATTGCTCTTCATTACTTTTTCACTGGCAATTAAAAAAAGATCAAAATGGGACTTATAACAAGGAGTCTGAATGCTAATTTTTACTTTCTATAAAAAGGTAAAGCATACATCTCAGGAATATATCTCAGGAATCCTTTCCTCTTTAGACTATCTGCAAGAAGTTCAGGGAATAGACGGTTTTCCTCTTTTTCTGCCTTAGAAAAACTGGGGCTAAAAGAACTGGAGGAAGAAGGTAAAACTTACCAGTTTTAAATGTTGATTTTTTTTTTCTTTTTTACACTAGTTGCCAAAACTCTAAACTGCCAAAATGATGGGACATTTTTTTTAAAGCTGATGCTCTGAATAAAACCATCATTCTCATTATCAAAAGGCTGCCAACAATGAATCCTGACATATATTCTCCCCACCCCAAACAGCAGTCTTAAGAGGTAAGTTCTCAGGGTTCTAATGGGACTGGAGCTTGATCATTTCCTTTGCTGTTCGGCCTCAAAGTGTCTTTGGGGTTTGTTTTCTATCACAGGCTGATGCCTGCAGGTCGTGTGCACCTCTTGCTGAGGTCCCCATTTACCTCGGCTTTATTTACTTCTTGCCTTTTCTTTGACCCATTTGCTTCCACGAATATCTTCACTGAGAAACCACTTGCTTTGATCTTTAACAAAGCAAGAATTAGAACTAACCACAGTCATTGTTCTCGCTTCTTCCTAGCCCTTCTCCTTTCTGACACACATTAGTTCATTCTCCAAAGGGATCATGTGTGTTTGTGTGTTGGAGTTCCAGTCTGCGTTAGGAATGAGCAGAAGTGTCCACTGTTCAGACACCCTGTTTCCTTCTCCATCTTAGATTAATCCTCCCAGGGAGCCTGAATGGAAATTTTTAAATAATGCTGAAAGATGACAAGTTGAGAATGAGTTGGCTTGAAAATAAACTTCTGGACTAGAATACCTACTGTTTTGCCTGCCAAAACTGGGAGTTGAGAGGGATCTCCATATCATTATCCCGCCACAATAGCAGATGCTGTCTAAACAACAAAAGGAGGTTAGGTAGCCCACCTACGTAGGCTGTTAGGGTGATGATCCACATTGTCCCTAAACTGAAGACATAGGATCCTGAACTGTGCTGTGAATATATTAGAAACTTCCCACATTCCCTCCAAAGGTTTGTGTCGATATTCAGTGTCTTTCTAAGAATTCACAATTATTGCAATGGGATGAAACACCCTTCATCTCATTGCAATAATTGTGTACCATATGACTACTCAATGTAAAATTATCTTGAATATGTGTTTAATAATTCCTGTCTTTTAGTAAACTGTTTCTCCAGAAACACAAAGCTTCTTTTTTTTAATAAGTGTTGCTTTGTGGTTGTTGCTGCTACAGGGAGGGGGTAAATTATATAATATAAACATCAAAAGGACTTATTTTGATAATATTGTAATTCCTTATAGCATAACAATTTAAAAAACAACCCTTAATGCTCAAAGAGAAGCCAGGGATAGGAGTAATGAGAAATGGACCTTTTAGAAGATTCCATGACATTCTTTCTTCTTTTCTCTCTGGCTCAGAATCCTATTTCTAAGAGAATCTCTGCTTAAATGCTCCACTTTAAACACACATACACACCCCAATACCCCCTGCATTTTCATGCCCTATATTAACATGGTACTTCTCATTAGCCTCACTTCCAGTACCACTCATTATTTTCAAATTTCCTCAGATGCTTTTTGTTCCTTTACAAAACCCCATACTCCTCTCTGACTTATCATCCATCACCAAACATTTGAATTAAAAAAAAAATAAATTACTCAACCATTATATCCACTACTGGAGCAAGAGACGGGTGACCTATATTCTGATCCCAGCTTTGCAAATAATTAGTTTTGTGACCCAGAATAAATCATTTAATCTCACTAAGTCAAATTTCTTCATCAGTAACATCAGGAATATAACCATCTTGCCTATTTCACAAGGTGGTTGTGAGAAATACTTGAAAACTGAATGTGAACCTGAAGTAGAATGTGTATTACTGCCCATCTCTGCCTTATGATGTCTCTGTCTCTACCATCCTCTCTGATAGCAGTCTCTGATGATCATCACTTCCCCCATTTATTAATCATTCTTTCATTAATTCAACACACATTTACCATAGACTAACTATATGCCAGGCTGTGGGAGCTCACACATTCATTGAGAAGGCTGACATCTCAACCGAATATGGTATCCCTTTTTGAGAGGTACCCCAAATGCTGGAAAGTACCTACCCTATGTGGTGAAAACATAGAATAACTGGAGGTAGTTTGTTGGTTTATATACGAATGAACAATGGACACGTGTCTTATTTTTCTTTTCTATCTCAGTCACTCACCATTTATTCCTTTTTCCTAATTGGATCTTCTTTCAAGGGATTTGTTCTTTCCCCATTGGGCCGAGGAGCAGACTCAACCCATACTGATTGGGTACTCTTTCCCTGACAGGTGAAAGAGCCACGGTGGCAGAGAGATTTTAAATGGTAGGAATTCACTGACAATAGACGTGGCCCTTGACCTAGCTTTCTCTGCTGTGGAGCAGTCATTGTTACTCTTTCTACTCCTCCAGAACTGGCTCAGTTCCTACCTTCTTCCAAGCCTAGTTCTCAGCTTCCTCTGTGAGTTATCAATAGCCTTCCATCAAATTTTATTTTTGCTTTAGTTAGACAGAGTTGTATGCATCAGAACAAAAACCAAAAAATATAGTGTTTTATATATATATGTGTGTGTATATATATATATATATATATTTAAACTAAATAACGATATGACTACATGCTAAATGTGCTGTGTCTTTGTGAGTGTGTCAGAAACATACACACCTAAGAGCTCAATCCATATTCACTTATTCAACCAACACATATTTATTGAGCATAAATGACACCTCAGGCACTGGGCCCTCATGCAGCTCACAGTCAGGCAAAGGGACAGACAGTTAACATGTAATTAGGAACAGTCCGGCAGAAGGACAGACAGTTAACAGGTAATTAGGAGGATAATATGTGGTAAGATAAGACAAGGTCCTACTGAAGAGGATGGTGGCAGACTGGAACTAAGCGGAGGCTTTCCATGAAGAAGTCACATTTTATCTTAGACATGGGTGATGAAGAGGAGTCTGCTGGGCATGGGGATAGAGTTCTAAAGGGAGAAAACAACATGTTCCCTGGGGTAGAAAACCATACACATGCTCGCTGCTTCTTTATTTCATGAATCACCAGAATGCAGGGCAAAGGGATATAAAGGGGAATCCAGGAAACAGAGAACCATCCCTAGTCCTATAGCTAATTCACTCTGCAAACTTGAAAAAGCACTTCTTTTTGGATACCTGTTCCCTTCTTTGTGAAATTAGAGGGGAAGGATACATAATAGAATGAAAGGTTTTCACTATTTTATGATTTATGCATATTTCTCGTGTCTAGTAATAGATGAACAAAGGATGGGGCATGGACTTCATCTAAAAAGATGCCCATCCCCTCTTCTCACAGACTCCTCTCTGCTGCTTCCTACCACAGGACCAGGCAGTGTAGGTTCAGAGAGCTTTGGGAAGTAGCAAGAGGGTACAAAGCCTCACATAGGAGGGGTGTAAAAGGGAGAAAAACAGGAAGTTGCCAAATATGCCTGCAGTAGTGTTTATTCCATCAAAAATGGACCCTACTTAGTATTTGTTTCTCTCTTTCTTGCTATTTAAGACTGCATCTCTTTCATATTGCTTATACAATGTACTATCTGTGTGCATTGTGTATATGTGTGTGTTCTCTTGTGTTTTCCTTACCACTAATTTTATAATAATTATGGAAAATAATGCTAAGTAGACCCAATGCTTCAAGTTCTGTCCAAAAATTGGCAAAGTTGGTGATTTAGCATAAATGATGTTATCTCATTGGATAAATTAATTACCAAGAATCCTACCTACCTGTTTGGAAAGGATTTATCTGGGATGTAGGGGGCATCCAACCAAGATAGCTTCCTGTTGGTCATTGATGAAGATGGGCATTTTTTCTGTTCACAGATCTTTTCCCCTAATGCCACCCTCCTCTGAATGACTGAGGAGGTCTGAGCACAGAACATCCCAGAGCTGGGAAATAAGTTCACCCCTGGGAGCACAGCCCTGCGACCAGAGAAGAAGGAGATTGGTTTGAAAAGAAACCACCTTACAAAAATTATTGAATTTCCTATGAATTCCAAGACATGAGACATCCTTGCAAACCACTTCCCCTATAATAAAATTCAAGCACAAAAATGTGAACATCTTCCCTTTCTTGATTTACTGATTCCTAAATTTCCTGATTCCTATATTTACTAAAATAAAAATGAACACAAAGAAAGCTTGGTTGATAGCTATGTACCATTCCTGGGTGTGAGAAGAAAAATGTAATCCCAATACAAAGTAAGCTCAGTCCCTACAAGAAGTCTATGTTACTATCAGTAACGCTAAGGAAACACAACTTCTAAGACTGTGCAGGAAACATATCTCAACAGAGACCCAGGAAAGTAGCCCCTCTCCAGGCACACAGCTGTGGAATCAGGACTGGGAAGAAGGACATATAGTGCCTGAAATGTCGCTTCATTCCCGCTGCTTTATTCTCACTGTTGCTCTTCTGATACACAGCACACATTGCCATCATTCAATCTTTGCCCACCCTGCTCCTGTGTCTCAGAACTCCCTCTCTTTTTCTCCCCACTTGACTACATTGTACCCATCCTGAAGGTCCAGATGAAGTTTGGCTGGCAACACCTGAGAAGCTTTCCTAATTCAAACTAACCTTAAGTGGCATATAAATTCCTATGGCAACCACTGTATTAATCACTCCTTGGACATTTATTTTATTATTTTGGATTAAATCAGATAATTGATACGAAAATCCATTGAAAGCTATAAAATGACAACCCAGCATTTTTCAAAGTATATTCTACAATATAATAAATATGTGTGATATTAATATACAATTTTTTTAATTACATAGTAAGTGTTAAGAGCAACCAAAACCATACATACTCTATGGGAATAAAAACCAGAATAGCAATTACCTGCAGAAAGGGGAGAGAAGGGCAAGAGAATTGACTAGCAAGGATTATGAGAAAACTTTTTAGATTGATGAAATATTCTTTTTTTTTTTTTTTTTTTTTTTAATTATTTTTTTTATTTTGGCATATTATGGGGGTACAGATTTTAAGGTTTCAATAAATGCCCATTTCCCCCCCTCCCCCCAAAAGTCTGAGTCTCCATCATGACCATCCCCCAGATGGTGCACATCTCACTCACTATGTATGTATATACCCGCCCCCCTCCCCCCTCCCACCTGCCCAATACCCTATTACTGTAGCACCTATGTGTCCACTTAGGTGCTACTCGGTTAATACCAGTTTGCTGGAGAATATATCTGGTGCTTGTTTTTCCATTCTTGGGATACTTCACTTAGTAGTATGGGTTCCAGCTCTAACCAGGAAAATATAAGGTGTGCTATATCACCATTGTTTCTTAGAGCTGAATAGTACTCCATGGTGTACATATACCACATTTTATTAATCCATTCTTTGATTGATGGGCACTTGGGCTGTTTCCACAGCCTTGCAATTATGAATTGTGCTGCTATAAACATTCGAGTGCAGGTGTCTTTTTTGTAGAGTGTCACTGGATCATTTGGGTAGATGCCCAGCAATGGGATTGCTGGATCAAATGGTAGATTCACTTGTATCGCTTTAAGGTATCTCCATATTGCTTTCCACAGAGGTTGAACTAGTTTGCAGTCCCACCAGCAGTGTAGGAGTGTTCCTCTCTCTCCGCAACCACGCCAGCATTTATTGTTTGGAGATTTTTTGATAAAGGCCATTCTCACTGGGGTTAAGTGATATCTCATTGTGGTTTTGATTTGCATTTCCCTGATGATTAGAGATGTTGAGCATTTCTTCATATGTTTGTTGGCCATTCTTCTGTCTTCTTTAGAAAAATTTCTGTTCAAGTCCTTTGCCCACTTTTTAATGGGGTTATTTGATTTTTTCTTCCTAATTTTCGTGAGTTCTAAGTATATTCTAGTTATCAGTCCCTTATCGGATGCATAGGATGCAAAAATTTTCTCCCATTCTGTAGGTTGTCTGTTTACTTTCATGACTATTTCTTTGGCTGTGCAGAAGCTTTGTAGTTTGATCATGTCCCATTTATTTATTTTTGTTGCTGCTGTGATTGCCTTTGGGGACTTCTTCATAAACTCTTTGCCCAGGCCGATGTCTAGGAGAGTGTTTCCAACTTTTTCCTCTAGAGTTCTAATAGTTTCATATCTTAGGTTTAAGTCTGTTATCCAGCGTGAGTTGGTTTTTGTGAGAGGTGAAAGGTGTGGGTCCTGTTTTAGCCTTCTACAGGTGGCTATCCAGTTTTCCCAGCACCATTTATTGAAGAGGGATTCTTTTCCCCAGCGTATGTTTTTGTCTGCTTTGTCAAAGATGAGATGGCTATATGAGGATGGTTTTATATCAGGATTCTCACATCTGTTCCACTGGTCAATATTCCTGTTTTTGTGCCAATACCATATTGTTTTAATTACTACAGCTTTGTAGTATAGTTTGATATCTGGCATATTAATGCCTCCCATTTTGTTTTTGTTGCCTAGAATTGCTCTTGATATTCGGGGTCTTCTTTGGTTCCATACGAAGCGTAAAATTATTTTTTCTATATCTGTGAAGAATGCTGATGGGATTTTAATAGGTATTGCATTGAATCTGTAGATCAGTTTGGGTAGTATAGACATTTTGATGATATTGAGTCTGCCGATCCACGAGCATGGTATGGATTTCCATCTGTTTACATCCTCTGCTATTTCCTTCCTCAGTGTTTCATAGTTCTCCCTGTAGAGGTCTTTTACCTCTTTGGTTAAATATATTCCTAGGTACTTTAATTTCTTTGTTGCTATTGTGAAGGGAATTGAGTCTTTGATTTGGTTCTCAATTAGATTGTTGTTGGCGTATATGAATGCCTCTGATTTCTGTGTATTAATTTTGTATCCTGAGACTTTACTAAATTCATTGATCAGTTCCAGGAGTTTCTTGGTTGAATCCTTGGGGTTTTCTAGATACAATATCATATCATCAGCAAACAGTGAAAGTTTGATCTCTTCTGCCCCTATTTGGATACCTTTGATTCCATTTTCCTGTCTGATTGCTGTAGCCAAGACTTCCAGCACTATGTTGAACAGAAGTGGAGATAGTGGGCAGCCTTGTCTGGTTCCAGTTCTAAGTGGGAATGATTTCAATCTTTCCCCATTCAGTATGATGTTGGCTATGGGTCTGTCATATATGGCTTGTATCATTTTTAGGTATGTCCCTTCTATGCCTATTTTCTTAAGTGTTCGTATCATGAAAGGGTGTTGAATTTTGTCAAAAGCTTTTTCTGCATCTATTGAAAGGATCATGTGGTCTTTGTTTTTGCTTCTGTTTATGTGGTGAATTGCATTTATAGATTTACGTATGTTGAACCATCCCTGCATCCCTGGGATGAAGCCCACTTGGTCGTGGTGGATTATTTTTTTGATAAGTGTCTGGATTCGGTTAGCTAAGATTTTGTTGAAAATTTTTGCATCTGTATTCATTAGGGATATTGGTCTGTAGTTTTCTTTTTTTGTTGCATCCTTTCCTGGTTTTGGTATCAGAGTAATATTCGCTTCATAAAAGGTGTCGGGAGGTTTCCGTTCTTCTCGATGTTGTGGAATAGTTTCTGCAAGATAGGTACTAGTTCTTCTTTATAGGTATGGTAAAATTCAGGTGTGAAGCCATCTGGACCGGGACTTTTCTTTTTAGGGAGATTTTTAATTGCTGTTTCTATTTCAGCTGTTGAGATTGGTCTGTTCAGGGAATCTATTTCTTCCTGGTTGAGCCTAGGGAGGCTGTGTGTTTCTAGAAATTTGTCCATTTCCTCCACATTTTCCAGTTTGTGTGCATAAAGATTTTTGTAGTATTCATAAATTGTATCTTGTATCTCTTTGGGATCAGATGTGATATCTCCTTTTTTATTCCTGATGGAGCTTATTAGAGATTTCTCTTTTCTGCTTTTCGTTAGCTTAGCCAATGGCGTGTCCATCTTGTTTATTTTTTCAAAGAACCAACTTTTTGTTTTATTAATCTCCTGAATAGCTTTCCTGTTTTCAATTTCGTTTAGTTCTGATTTGATCTTGTTGATTTCACTTCTTCTGCTGGGTTTGGGGTTGGTCTGTTCTTCTTTTTCCAGCTCTTTGAGTCGTTTCATTAGATTGTCTATTTGTGATCTTCTTGCCTTTTGGTTATAGGCATTTATGGAGATAAACTTTCCTCTTAGAACTGCTTTAGCTGTGTCCCAGAGGAGTTGATAACTTGTCTCTCCATTGTCGTTTTCTTCATAGAAGTTTTTTATTTCCGTCTTGATTTCTTCATTTACGAAGTAATCATTTAGTAGGAGGTTGTTTAATTTCCACGTTTTTGTGTAGAAATGTGAGTTTCTGTTAGGGTTGATTTCTAGTTTTATTCCACTGTGATCTGAGAAGGTACATGGTATGATTTCTATTTTTTTAAATTTCTTGAGATTTTCTTTGTGTCCTAGGATATGGTCAATCTTAGAGAATGTCCCGTGAGCTGATGAGAAGAACGTATATTCAGTGGATTTTGGGTAGAATGTTCTGTAGATGTCTGTCAGACCCAATTGTTCTAGAGTTTTGTTTAAGTCCATTATTTCTTTATTAATTTTCTGTTTGGAGGATCTGTCTCGTGCCATCAGTGGGGTGTTGAAATCCCCGGCTATTATGGAGTTGCTATTAATCCATTTGCTTAGCTCCAGTAAGGTTTGCTTTATGAATCTGGGTGCACCTAAGTTGGGTGCATATATATTTAAAATTGTTATCTCTTCTTGTTGGACTGTGCCCTTCACCATTATATAATGACCCTCTTTGTCTTTTACTACTTTTGTTGGTTTAAAAACTAAATCGTCTGAAATTAGAACTGCCACACCAGCCTTCTTTTGGCTTCTATTTGCTTGGAATATTGATCTCCACCCTTTTATTTTTAGTCTATGTGCATCCTTGCAGGTTAAATGTGTTTCCTGAAGACAGCATATACTTGGCCTGTATTTTCTTATCCATTCAGCCAGCCTATGTCTCTTGAGTGGAGAGTTTAAGCCATTCACATTTATTGAGAGAACTGATAGGTAAGGTAGATTACTGATCATTCTGTTGGGTTGGATGTTGTTGCTATGATTTCTGTCTTGAGCCATTGTAATATCTGGCCTTTAATATCTTTGGGTTTTGGTTGTTTTTATATCCGTGGGTTATTATTATGATGTTCCGCGCATAACGCTGTTTTAAGTACTTCTTGTAGGGCTGGTCTTGTCTTGGTGAATTCTCTGACCCTTTGCTTGTCTGAGAATGTTTTTATTTCTCCTTCATATATGAAGCTTAGTTTTGCAGGGAATAATATTCTAGGCTGGGCATTGTTTTGTTTCAAAAGAGTGAGAATGGGGCCCCAGTCTCTCCTTGCTTGTAAAGTCTCATTAGAGAAGTCTGATGTTATTCGAATTGGCTTTCCCTTGTATGTCACTTGCTTCTTTTGTCTTACAGCTCTTAGAAGGGCCTCTTTAGTTGATACTTTGGTCAGTCTAATGACTGCATGACGTGACGTCTTCCTGTTTGCATTGAATCTCCCAGGGGTCCTCTGGGCTTCTTGAACTTGTATATCGAGCTTTTGAGCAAGGCCTGGGAAATTTTCCTCTACTATATCTTCAAACAGCTTGTCCAACCCTTGAGTGTTGTCTTCTTCCCCTTCTTGTAACCCTATGACCCTCACATTAGGTTTCTTCACATAATCCCACAGCTCTTGTAGGCTTTGCTCTTTTCTCTTGCTTTTCTGCTCTATTTCTGTGACTGATTTATTTAATTGGAGGGTGTTATCTTCAAGCTCTGAGATTCTTTCTTCTGTTTCATCTACCCTGTTCTTGAGACTTTCCACTGTATTTTGTAGTTCCTTGAATTGATTCTTCATTTCCAGGAGTTCGGCTACACTTTTCTTCAATGTGTCTATTTCTTTTCTCATATCCTGGAGATTTTTTGTGGTTTCTTGGTGTTGGTTATTGAGTTGTTGTTGCAGCTGGGTGAGTGTTCTTATGTTCCACATACGAAATTCCTCTTCTGTCATATTGGTTGCCTGATTTTGGTCGGTGTCCGTTTCTAGGGGGCTGGTGCTCCTCTTTGGGGGTGTGTTTTCCGTTTGGTTCTTCATATTTCCTGAGTTCTTTCTCTGATTTCTTCCCATGTCGATCAGTTGTTGTTTCTTTCCTTAGGTTATTGTTTGGGTATTCACACACCTTGTTTAGTTTCTGAGGCGTTAGGTGGTGCCTGTGGGTGAAATTGGACCACTCCCTGTATATTGAGTCAGTGGGTGCCGTGGAAAGGCTGTGCAAGATGCCGTCCCTGTCAGTAGGTGGCGTTTGCTTGGAGGAACAGGCTATGGTGTTGATTTTGAGTCCTGTTATCAGCTCTTGTTCTGGGCGGAGCTGGGTTGGGTAAGCCTGCCCTCAGGCCGTTAGCAGGGGTCAAAGTTCTGTTCTCTGCTTCCAGGGAGAGCTGTCAGGGCGGGGCTGGAATGATCCTGCTCAGCCAGAAAGTCTGGGTGTGGGGGTGGGGCTGTCTGAGACCCGCAGTCTGCAGCAGGCCTCGCTTCTTTCCACCCTCCCCAACTCCGAAGCTACTCCTGGGCCTCTGCCAGCAGGCCAGACCACAAGCCGCCAGGCCTCCCCGGACTGTGATGCCGGCGGGGAGATTCCCTGCACAGGAACGCCACCTGGGTTGGGCGCACGGCCTCCTCCTGGGAGGAGGGTTGCCCTCTAGGACCCGATCCGCCCCTGGAGGCACACAGACCTCAGTAGGCTGTTCACATATAACCCTTCTGTGCCCTGGGCAATGCTAGCCCTCGGTGCAGGGGATCTGGTCTGCAGGTCCGACCTCTGGGTCCCAGAGTTCAAACTGTATTCCCACCAGGGAGAGGATTTCCGGTCCTAATTCACCCACAGGGAGCCCAAGCTTGGTCTATGTCTCTCAGCCTCTGAGTCGGCACCGTTTTCCTGGGAACACGGTGCCAGCAGCACCTGGGAGGGCGGGCGGGGTCCCAAACGGGAAGGTCCCGTTCCCTGGAGGTGCCTCCGGCTGGTGGCTGTATTGTCTCTCTGGGCAGCCGCGGGTAGGGTCGGCGGAGGGGAGGAGGAGGCAATATGGCGCCTGCTGCGCGGCTCGGGTCCGTGCACACGGAGGTGCCCGGAGGAAGTTGGGAACCTGGTGCCACGTCTGCTACAGGCTCACCGTTGGCAGGCGGCGGCAGTCTCTGGGCTGATGTCCGCAGGTCTCTCCACCCGCTGGGGAGCCCACCAGCAGTCCCGAATGCAGGGGAGGAGGAACAGCAGATCCACCTACCCTTGCCGCTGGTCTCCGGGCTGCTCCGGTGGTCTCAGCCTCCAGTTCTCCTCTGCAGCCTCCTCCCGTGGAGTCTCCCGGGGTCTCAGGTACCCCTCCTTCCGGCCCTTGTCCGCTGTATGCTCGTCTTCTTGCTTCTTTCCTCTAGTTTCTGCTAGAATTGGTCTTTTCTGCAGAGACCCTCTGTCTGGCAGTGTTATTCGTCCGCCATCTTGCTCCGCCCCCCGGTAGAAGCTGATGAAATATTCTTTATCTTGTTTGAGGTTGTGGTTACAAGAGCATATCCATTGGTCAAAACTCATGAAACCATGTATTTAATATCTGTATATTTTTCTGTATGTAATTATATCTCACTAAAAAGATTAAATGGATATCTTTATCAAAAAACTGCCAAAAGCTTCTAACATATTATCGTACATTATAAATCTCCAGAAAGTCTACATAGCCACTTTTCTGTCCAAAACCCCTTTCTTTTCCAAAGTGCTCTGAAATAGTAGTATTCTATAGAAAACCCCCGTTCTGTTACATAGCATCTGTTTCTATTTTCAATTACTTCTGAGATTCTCCAGGGCAGAGACTGGTTGTATGACTGCCTGTATCCACAATCCCTGGCATGAGGTCCCATAGGCACTCAGTAAATGTGCCTTGTTGCTGCTCTTGCTGAAGATGATGAGGTGGATAATGATGATACAAGGTGTTATGATAAAGGTAAGGGTAAGTCACTTGTTCCAGGTCACAGCATCAGGACCAAAGCAACCTTAACCCCAAGGAGCATGAGCAGATTTTCTTGCTACAGAGGCAGAATGACAAAGAGAATATCTTGGTGTGAGGGCTCTATTTAGTGGCTGTCAGGTCTCATAAGGTGACTGCACTCTCCATTCATGTAGGAGATCATGCTGCCACTTTCTAAGAACTTACTCACTCATAACACCCATAAAACACTCTGGTGCTAGGCACTAGGGATTCCACAGTGAATAAAACATTGTATTTCCCCACAAAAAGCTCATGGTATACTGGGGGAGTGAGATGAAGAGATGATTTAAGATGCAATGGAGTAGAAGGAAGCGTTTCTTGAGCACAGGGCTGGAATAACTCACTTAGCTCTAGGAGGATTTGAGACACTGATATTTTCCAGTTACCAATGGTCATGAAAGGCATTCCAAGCTGAGAGATCAAGATAAAGATAATAAGGTAATATGTTTGGAAAGGACCTTACATGTCAAATGACTGTAACTAATATGACTTGTCATCTTATACAGGTTATTTATCTTTAGCTTCCTAGTGCCAAAATAAACATAATAGTGGTTTGTAGGTGTCTAGTGAAGCTGGAACATAAAGTTTCTGGGCCATAAACAAGATAGAGTTAGATGAGTTGAGGCCAGGTCAAGAAGCTTTTGCAGATCATGTAAAGGAGTCTGGACTTCATCCCCCAGGATGATTTTAAAGAGAGCGACATGACCACCTATCTCTTTAGAATGTCACTGAAGTCCATATTGCATAGCTAATTTTATATAGACTTGTGTTCTTCAGTGGGTTTCCCCCAAAAATGTTAGTCTTGTTTCCTCAAATACATTGTAAGCTATTTGAAGGCAATATCATTATCCCATGTAGCTAACAGCAACACACTGCAGCCACAGAATGTGCTAGATATGTATTTCTTGACTAATACTATTGTCTGGCTTTCTTCTAGATGTTTTAATGACATTTATAAAGTTTAATCCAATGATATATTACAAAGCAGAGATCAGAAGTCCTCACACACAGGATTTTATATTTTACACATTTTACAAAGAGAAATTTTTTTCATTTTATGAAAGCCATTACATTCACCCTTAACATAAATAGGGGTGGGTGTCTTTCCGGGTATGTTGGAGCATCTCTGAGCAGTGAATGAGGAGGGCTGCTGATTGCAGAGGCCAAAGTAGAGTTGGGGAAAAGGAACTGCTTATGCATGAGAAATCCTAACAAAATATATTAGGAGAAAGGGAAGAAAGGGATGTGGTGAGAGATTGAAAATAATTTGCAGTCCCACCAACAGTGTATGAGTGTTCCTACCTCTCCAAATTCACACCAACATTTGTTGTTTTGGGACTTTTTGATAAAAGCAATTCTCAGTGGAGTTAAGTGATAGCTCATTGTGGTTTTCATTTGCATTTCCCTGATGATTAGAGATGTTGAGAAATTTTTCATATGTTTGTTGGCCATTATTCTGTCTTCTTTTGAGAAGTTTAATATTCTGAGATTTAAAAATAAAAAAAGAGATCAAAAATAAAAAAAAAGGGAAAGAATAGGTATAACTGATAGAGGCAACCTGGTTCGAGATCTATTTACCAGTGAGTACAAATTATTCTTTGGAGACCACTGGATTTAGCGGTTCAAAGGGAAAAAATGCACAAATAAATTGGAAAAAATCAATGATGACTTTGTAGACTATTTAAGACTTGAGTGAATTATTTTGTTTCATTAATCTTTGCTCCTAAGTAGAAATGCACAACACAAACACACTTGGAGTCAGATGCCCCTTGCCCCCTCTTAGGATGCACAAGCCCTGGATATTGCCCTCTAGGCCACACAATCCCTCTTCTCCCACACAAAGATAAATTTCATATCAGCCCGGCAGTCAGCCATCATCTATTCTCAGGGGAAGAGTATATAGCATGACCTCCCTTGAAATATTAGCTCTATTTACACGGGTTTGCGTGGACCACATTACTTATGAGTCACCAAGGGGAAACAGAGCCTCCGGTAGATAAAGCGATCAGCACAAACCTCTGTAAATAAATCTGAAATTTCAATGAAGGTCATGCCAGGCCTGATTTATTCCTCAGCACCCTATGAAATAATGTTGACCAGGTAAGTGGTTTTCATTTTCTTTTCCCTCCATCCACATAAGGGGGACCTTTTTAGCTCTAAAGAGCTTGTCTTTCATGTTACAACGAGCATCTGGCTAGAGAGATAATACACCCTGAAGGAAATAACCTTTTATTATTATATTAGATTCTCAATAGCAAAAGGCCAGATCATATAGCAAGAATTGTGTTTGTTTGTTTAATTCAATCTAGTGGTACAAGTTCTCATAACAGAACTTTATTGAGGAGCTACTGCTCAACAATAGAAACTGATTTTTTATCCAATAAACAGAAGTGAAGCACCTATCTATAGGAAACACTGTGCAGAGAATAAGGTTAACTAATGTACAGGAGATGAAGATAAATATGCCATGGTCCCCGAAGGCCTTCACGTGTCTCCATGGAAAACCTCCAACTATTCTGAAGGCTCAAGAGAATGTCTATGGCATGTTGATAAATTAGTCAATTTGCTAAATAAGTGATCATTCTATCAACCTATATGTATTAAGCATTTTCTTAGAATAAGACTTTACGCTAAATATTGGGGAAGGAAGAGAGGAAGAGATGAAATGAAAACATAAGAAATAATTTCTAACATTTAGAAACTTGTACTGCAGCTGAATTTTGTTGTATAAATAATCATTCCAGTGAGAAAAAATAGCAAATTAAATTAGGTGGTTTTTGGTTTTGTTTTAGTTTTGAAGCTCAAAAACCGTATATCTTTTTTAAACTGAATTTTCTACTTTTCCATCTGTCTTATTACACATAACCCATATGTAGCAAAGAGACTTTGGGACTCCAAAGAATTGCCCTAAGAGCAAGGAAAAGACATCATTACAATGCTAGAAAATATTGAGAGAATTGTGGAGAAAAGTAAAGAGAAGGCTTGGGAAGTCAAAGATAAGAACAAGACACGAATTAGTTCTTTAACAAAGAAGATAAGATGCCAATAATGCTAAAAGTATGCATCAAGAATATTCATTCCCAGTATGACTCTACCAGGTTAGGTTGGAATTTACAGTAACAGTAACAGCTCCTGCTTCCATTTTTATCCAGAATCATGATAAAACATAACTCTTCAGTGTGTATGTGGTGGGGTGGGGATTTGCAGGGGGGACGATCTCATTAGAAACTATCAGGAGAAAAGGAAAATATCCCTCCACCCAGTGTTAATAGAAACACCACCAGTCTGACTCATTTTAAGAAAGGTTTCTCTGGTTCTCATTAAAAATCTCATTTATATGCAAAGAATTGATAAGTTCCTTGGAAGATATTTCTATCTGTTCATAAAACCTTCTCATCCTAAGGAGCTCATTGTATACCTAAGAGTGAAAAAATCTAGATTTTGTTACACAGACTGGTTCTTATTTAAACAGATTTCCTTATCTTCACCCTCTCTTACAGTTTTCTAACTTTGTGCAGTTTCACTTTTCTTCTAACAAATATCTCCTCTGTTGGGATATAGCCTCATACATACCCTGTAGAGAAGGATTCAAAATATTGGTGCTTCTATCAGTAGCAACTCTGATCTCCAGTAGGGTGTGGGCACCCATACTAGCAGTGTGTGTGTGTGTGTGTGTGTGCATGTGTGTGTGTATGCTAATTTTGTTGGATTTTCAGTCCCTGCTTACAAAGATTTCAGAACATTTTAACCGGTTAGGGTATTAGCAAAAACCTGAGGGCCATTCGTTGTCATGCTGAGGCACTCGCCTGTATCTTTCACATTTTTTTTTACCATTCGATCAGGCTTTATGTGTGCTTTGATCCAGGCAAAACATAACAAAGATATTTTTCAGTTTCAAAACTCCAACTATATATCCACCGAGGGCAAAGCTGAAACCATCATTAGGCAACAATGATGCTTTGAAATTCTGGCTGTAGAATTTTGTGGAGCATATTCTCCTTCCCCTTTGTGTGAATAAAACCCTTTATAATGCTTCAAATTCATGATGCCTCCCGGTTTCCCTGTAATGCAGCCTTGCTTTGTTATTCCCTCCTTGCTGCTAAAGAAACAGAGGACAAGAGTGACTAAATAACTTGCCCAAAGTTATTCACATGGATTAAAATGAGAATATTAAAACTATTGTAAAGAACAAAGCGAATGCTCTCTGCAGTCACAGGTTCTTCCTGTGGCAATGCTAATACTTATTGCCTGAAATGCACTCTCCCTCCACTACCCCCTGCCAGTTCAAACCTTATCCCTCCTCTAAGGCTAGCTCAGGTCTCACCTTCACAAGAGTCCATTTCATCCAGACCAACCTTCTGTGAACCCCTCCAAGACTTCCTGACTGAACGTCACGATCAAGCTCTTGAGTCTATGCTGGGTTTCATTCTATGCAGTCCAAATTGGTAAAGTCTTGAGGACAGTAACTATTCCTTTCTTTGTCTACATGGATACTCATCCTACTTTATGGTAACAATAGTAGCACTATAATTATCCCATTGACGGACAAAAAGCACTAGATTTAAAGTTAAAAAATAAAGCACGGATGTAGGCTGCCATTGACAAGCTCTTAAAAGTTGGACAAGTCTTTCTAAGTTTTAATTTTCCAATCTATAAAATGAAAATGCTAAATAATATGCTTTCTGATGAAAATTCTAAAACTAAAATTCTAAGATTGCATTTTTTTACCTGCACATATCCTTTGGGACATTAGGAGGGGAAGTTTCCTCATATTGTCCCATTCCTTGGCCTTTCTGTATCTATCCCACTCTTAGCTTCACGTTCCTTCAATCCTGACCCAGTTATCTCACCATTTCCAGAAGCAGGGTTTAAAGAGGAGTTCCTGAATGGGTTACTTCTAGTCTATTTAATTTGTCTACATTTTAAAACATATACCTCAAGACATATTGAAATAAGGCTGAAGACTCTACACATGGACTCGTCAGCTAAGATGTGTCACAACTTGTCTCCAGTATATGGAGGAGGAGAGCCCAATATATTTTTCTAGAATCTGGAAATGAAAATTAGGCTAAAAGATATTTTTTTAAAAAAATTGAAATTGTATATGAAATTCTTTAGTAATTGAAGGAGGAAGATTGTCACTTGCATTATTTATTCCTTGATAAACAATGGAAACTCAATTTGGCATCATGAGATCCGAGCTTCTGTTCAACTTTGGCTGTCTAAATAGGTTTTTGGCAAATTGAAAATATGAAAATCTGATTTTTCAGAATACCAAATGATGCACCAAAATTAAGGAAACCAACCTCACAGGACTTTTTGCCAATAATTTTGTATCAGGTAAAACTCTCATCATACATATGAATGTGATGGCATGATGTGAAAAAATAATTCACAGAGACCCAAAGCATTAAGTACCTTTCCTGAACACAGTTTCTTTATCTTTACAGTGAAATGGTTATACATATCCAAAATTACAGAAATGATTTATTAACTAAAGAAAATATCAAGACAATAGAATATTGTGCAGCCATTAAAATGAAAGTTTTAAAAAACTATATAATAACATGGAAAAAACATTTCTAATTCAATGTTACATAGTAGTAAAAAAATTTGATTGTGTTTTTGCTTCAATAACCATACAAATATATATCAATATATGTATAATTGGAATATATGTATAATCATATATATGTATATATATGTATAAATGGAAGATACTATAAAAAAGGGAAAATAACCATTTTAGAGTGGTTTAATAATAGCTTATTTATATGAGTGATAACAGCTTGAGAAATGGTTGTCTTTTCAATTAACATTGGAGTGGCTTAGCATGATTGCTGAGGTATCAGCCAGCTGTGGAATTCTATGATACTGTGATAAACACATTCATTTAATGTGTTCAACAAGTATAAATGGTATAAGGAGTTCCTCATTAAGATAAAAGATACATTGAAAAAATCTGGAGAAAGTGTCTTTATAAAAAAGCATGACCAAAACAGACTAGTTTATTTTATACAGTTTCAAAATAAGGGAAGATCTTATGCTTCTTCTCTGAAGTTTTTCCTGAGTCCAGGAAGGATTAGGCACACATGGATCCGTCTGTGCATTTTTATCACAAATAGCACTTACCACATGGTACAGGGACTGTTTGTTTTTATGTCTGACTTTCCTTGGAAACCGTGACCCCAAGAAGGTAGGGGAGGGTCTTTCTTCAATTTTGATTCTCCAGAACCCAACACAGTGCAAAGCATATGGATGGGACCAAGTTAAATGTCAGCTTTAAAAAATGAATGAATGAAAAGGAGCGTAGGTGAAATGAGCATCCTTCTCTTAAAAATAGAAACACAAGATCTGGTGTGGTAGCCTGTAATCCTAGCACTTTGGGAGGCCAAGGCAGGAGGATAGCTTGAAGTCAGTTTTTGAGACCAGCCGGAGCAAGAGTGAAACTCTGTTAGTACAAAAACAGAAAAATTAGCTGGGCATGGTGGCATGTCCCTGTAGTCCCAGCTACCTGGGAGGCTGAGGTGGGAGGATCGCTTGAGCCAAGGAGTTTGAGATTGCAGTGAGCTATGACAATGCCATTGCATTCTAGCCCAGGTGACAGAGTGAGACCTTGTCAAAAAAAAAAAAAAAAAAAAGAAACACCACAGCTGCTTAAGGGCTTGTGTCCCATCCTAGGGCCAGTGGTTTCCTTTCCATTTGTTTTCCCCTAAGCCATTTTCATATACACTGGTCACTGGGGTATCTTCTTGTTGCCAAAGAAACATGATTTATATTTCACCTCACAGGCTGAATGAAGGTTTGCCAGCTCAGACTCATTAAACTTGATAGAGTGACATGTTTCCCTTCCTTGCTTATTGTTTTAGTCAGCATTGTTAATGAACCATCCTTGGTCATATTGACTTATTCCTTATCTAGGCTCATCTTTACAGTGTGCTACAAGGTTCTCTTCTCTGCCACCCCTTTCCATTCTCATAAAGAAGACCATGAGTATGTTGGGGGCAACATGGGTCCTCTGATCCTCTTCAGAGACAGAAACCATGTTCATTAAAGCACATTAATGTACCATTTCTATCACTCTGCAAGTCTGTTCCTGTTAGATACCTCCCCATCATTCTCATACTTCACAACTCAATGCCTTGAAAGTGTTATCCACAATCACTGTCTTCACTTCCTCTCACCTTTCACTTTCCATTCCATCCCTAACTCACCACTCCAGTGAGACTATTCTCCCAAAGGTCAGTGATGGTCTCTGTCGCTAAACCAAGGGACATTTTACTCCACAGATATTGTGTGGCTTCTGTACCCACGTCCATACTCTTTCACTGAAACACTTGTGCTCTCTTTCCTTGGCTTCTTGGAAACTTCAATCTTTTGGTTATTTTTCTACCTCTCTAGCCATTTCTTCAGGGACTTATATTTTTTACCCATATCTTAAATATTAGAGTCCATCTGGGTTCTGTTTTCATCTCCCTTTTCATTTTACTTTGTCTTACTTGGTGAGTCAATCTATTCCTACGACTTCAGAAATTCCTATATGCTGAAGATTTCCAGGCAGATCTTTCTCCTGAGCTCCAGAACTAATATACCATATAGTGAACACCTCCATTTGAACATCCTAGAGGCAACTCAAATTTAACATGACAAAAATGAATCCACTATTCTACTTCTGCAAACATGCACCTCTTTTGTATTCTTTATCACTATGAATGGTCAGACCATTTACCCACTTACCTGAACCAGAAACCCAGTAGTCATCCCCAGTTCTATCTTCTCCTGTTCCTTTTCCCCTCCTCCCACCCAACCAATTATCAAATTCTATTGCTTCACCTTCCTTAGTAGCTTAAATCCATTCACTTGTCTCTATTCTTATTGCTGGTAACTTAGTTCATCTTCTTTCACCTAAACTATTTCCTACATTTCACCCCCATCCTTAAAAAATATGGCAGAATGAAACTCAAAATAAAATAATTAATTTCTTCTTATAGCCAAATTATTTCCATCAGCCTCAATGTGTTACAGTTCGGTGTAGTTACTTTATCTTGATCTTTATATCGGTTACAGATTAAAAATGTGGCCCTTCATGGCAAAGCACTGTAAATATAATATATGGACTAGAGACTCACGAAACCACAACAGTGTTCTCTACTCCCTGCTATACTTAACTTTGCAATTGGAATTTACCTTCTATCTCACTCACAATTTCAGTTCCTACATGGTATTAATCAACCAGGATTCAAAAGCATAGAGTGTTGCAAGTACAGACTCTGGAGTTTATGTGCTTAACTTATGATACTGCGTGATTCAGGACAAAATATTTAACAAACCTGGGCCTTAGTTTACCCATCAGTAATATGATGATACTAATAGTATCTACCTCAAAAGATTATAGTAAAAGACGAAATTTGTTAATATAAGTAAAGGACTTGCATAAGTGTGTGTGCCTGGCACATGGCTAACTTTGTTGGCCTTTGCTATTGTTATTTTAATTGGCTTACCTCTTTCTCCTCCAGTTTTCCTGAGCCTACTGCTCGTGCCCACCACCAAATTGTCCTCCTTCTGTCACTGGGAGCACTTTCTGGCATCCCATTCTCTTCAGGCCAGCTTCATATCTATACCCCAAAGTAGGACTTCATGATCTTCACTTTAGAAATGAGGAGAAAAGAGTTCAGGGACAGAAGTGATCACAACAGTTAAGGAGCAAGTGAATGGCAGAGGTAGGACCAGATCCCAATAGCTCAGAACTTTACTTTTAGGGCTCTTTTTATCTCCTGGGAGAGATTTTTCTCTCTTTGTTGAACAGAGAATGTTTCCATATGCCCTGCACGAAGCATTAGTTCTAGACAAGACAAAAGGATGGCTGTCAAATGATGGCTCCATCCTGCCATGATGCCTACAAATCTCAGCATGAAACAGACTCCCTAAAATATCCTGCAGAAACTTTCTTTAGGGAGGTCATTCCAACTATCTCCCTTCTCTGCCACTTTTTCTTTTTTTGTTACTTATATTTCTGCCATAACTTAGCACAATTCTTAAAATTAGTTAGCTTTTGTCTCCTCCCCCAAACCCTACTCAATAGATTGTGAGCTCAGAGAAGAGAAGACATTTCATTAATCTTTAAGTTCCCAGTGCCCATTATGGGGCCTATCCCATAGAATATGATTCAATTAAAGTGTATTTTATGAATTAGTAAATATGTGCTCTAACTGGGTCAAAGCACAAAGCATTTGTACAATTGCAACATCTCAAGGGAATATTTTAGACAATGCTACCCAAACCAGAATATCTCAGAACTCTCATGGGATTAAATCTAGACCAGCTGGTTTTGATGATAGGACACTTTCAGCTACAAATAACAGAATACTCAACTAAAAGTGCCCCGCACTTTAAAGGTGCCATGTATTGCCTATTTCACAAGAAGTTCAGAGGTGGATAACCTCTAGGCATCAGAGAACCAGAAGAGAGATGACAAGGGGGCAGAAAGAACAACTTTATCTTCTGTGAAGTATAATCCAAATTGCCTTACCAGCTTTCTTTCTCCTTTGAGATTTCCTTGAGACTTCCTCCCAATACTAAATGTCTGTAATTCACTTCTGCTTTATTTACATTGCTCATCTTCCCAAGTAGATGCTAAACTCAACAAGAGGAAGAATTAGCATCTTCCTCTTCAAGGGGAAGTATAACTTCTTAGATGTATTTCTGTCTGCCACTGTGGTATTCATTATACCCTGGCTGGCACTTACAGCTTAGTTATCCTTTGAGTAATTGATTGATTCAAAGTTTTACTCATGTCCCCCACAGAAGAGATTTCCATGGCAAATGATGTATGTTACCTATTACATAACACAGGTGTGAGGGAGTGAAGGGGACCATGTGCACCTGCTCACCCAGCAAACTGACCCAAACCCACTTGCATTTTCTTGATTCTCCAGTTGTTACTGCATGAGTAGCTAGTGAGGATGCATTTCTGGTGGGTTCCTCAGAGTCGTGCCCTTATGCTGTCAACATAGCCACAATTTTATCTGGGTTGAGCTGAAGCCCTGTTGATTTAATCCAGAAATTTATTTCTGACAGACAGCTGGGTAGTATTTGTCACTGTGTTTTGAATCCAAAGTCAAAGAGATTGAGAGTCAGTGTCATCACTGTTTGGGTGGTGGCAAACCACAAACGTGGTTTATTTCCATCATAAATTGTTATTTGTTGTTTTTACAATATGAATAAACCCACAGGCTAAACAACAGGAATACTTTATATATTTTA
This sequence comes from Microcebus murinus, assembly GCF_040939455.1. Classification (NCBI taxonomy): domain Eukaryota; kingdom Metazoa; phylum Chordata; class Mammalia; order Primates; family Cheirogaleidae; genus Microcebus; species Microcebus murinus. The sequence continues at coordinate 29,190,488 of NC_134120.1, read as the reverse complement.
CAAATAAAGACATGAATGCTCTGGAATGAATACCATTTTGGTATCAAAGTTTGGTTGTTTCATTTGGAGTATCTGTTCTCTTTAATCTAGACATTTTCCTCACTTATATCAATCAATGGTGCAAAAATTAAATATATGTGCCGTCAAAACTTCCTCCTTTCTCTTGGCATATATTTAGTAGAGGACAGTGTTCTTGGCCTCACATCTCACAGATTCCCTGACAGCCTCGGCAGGGAAGATATGTGAGACTATCCATAAAAAATGTGAGGTTAATGTAGACATTCTGTCAATGAACAGAAAAGTAATTCAGAGCCCCTGCCAGAATTCAGCTGTCTATAATATTTACCAACTGAAGTCAATTTGGAAGTAAAGTTCCCAGGTGGAGAAGCCAGAAGCCCTAACCACATTACCACATAATTTTTCAAAAAATTAGCTGTTTCCTAACCCATCTCCATAACCACACATTATTTAAGGTGAAAGCTAACCAAACACACGTGTTTTAACTCACCTTAAAGATTAATGAACTTGCATGAATCAAGAAGTGGGATTGCAACTTTATAATTTTCCAGTTCTTTCATAAAGTCCACCTTCGTGTGTAGAGTTAAACAACTATTACAGTAAATGAATCCTAGAAAAATCAACATGATATTAATTCATTTGGTAATTAATTATTTATTTTATACTTGGTTGTCCCTAGAAAGATTTAAAGTAGAATTCAAAAGTATACCTAATATAATACAGTGCATTTACTTGGAGACGAAACACAAATTTGTCTCCAAGCTTCTGAAAGAACTGCAACAACAAAAAAAAGAGAAGCTGGCAGTCACATTTACTTAGTGTTTGGATGATAAAACCCAAGCCAGATGCTCAGAAGTGTGATTCTTTGGGTACTAAGAGCAAAGTCTTCATGGAAAAGATACTCTCACGTAGTGAACATCTTTTTAAAAATATACATCCATGGTATAAATGCATTAATGATTTTCAGAGGGCTATTTCTTAGACAGTCTCTCAGTGTGGCCATCAACATGACACCAAAGTTCAACACAGTAATAGCATTTTCTGTGGCACTGCTGTTATTGTGTAGATAAGTTAGGCATTGGATCAGGAAATTAGCAAGTGACATTTGTTTATCACCTATCAGCGTAGCCTGCTGCGTCATTTGCATTACAGCTTAGAGGTGGGCATAAAAAAGGAAAGCGATTTTTCTTTTTTAAAAATATCCTAAAATTAAGAGACAGATGGGCTGTTACTTACTGTGCTCTGGCTTTTTGAAAAGCTTCCTAAGATTTCTTGGACCCAGAGGCTGTACCTATCTAAGTATTCTAAAGTGGAGATATAATTATTCAGAAACTTTGGCAGGGGGAAAAAAAGACTGTTTTCACTAAAATGGCAGTTGTGTCTAAATTTATATAGTCTGGCTATGTCACCGACCAAATCACTACATAGCTTTCTTAAATTCCTAGCCCCACTGCCAATGCATTAACTTCTCCCAGGGCATCAATTACTGCAAGACATTTTTTGGAAGATATTCAGAGACAGCTATCCTAGCGGTTCAGCAAAATGTAACCGTCACCCAATGCAATCTGTTATTTCTATAACCCCTACATGTGTACTAAATTTCACTGAAATCTATCAAATATTTCAGAAGATATGCCTGTTTGATAAGTTTGCTCAGCTTCCATTTTGTCTCAAGATGAATGACTGTGGTAAAAATAAAAAATAAAGAGATATCTTGATGTCCTATCTTAAGATACACAGTTTCAGCAAAATAGGTCAATGTAGAACAAACCTATACTAAAACAAAAAGAGTTCCATAGAGTTGAAAGAGAGCAGCTACTCCAGCAGAATTAAAAACTCCATGAACAATCTGCTGATAGAATGACACACCTTTTAGTGAAACTCCAGTGAGATTGTGCACTCAAAGCTCTCTAGGCTCAGGCCAACCTTCCTTACTGTGAAAGAATCCCTATTCCTCTTCCTGTAACCTACATAAATTCTTTACTGTTCCCAGGAAAAAGCCTAGGGTAGGATGTATTCTCCAAGAGGGCTGCAACCATACCTCCTATCTGTTGTGTTGTATGATCTTGCTCCTCTCCAACAAAAGGTGAAGTCTGCTTCTCCAAGCCTTAAATCTGGGTGAACCCTATGGTAGCTTTGATTGCTAGAATAGGACAAAGCAATGCTGTGTCCCTAATTAGTATAACCCTTAACCAGCTTGGCATCACCCAACTCCTGCTTCTTGGAGCCCGTGTAAGAAGTCCATGATAAACAGGTACTTGGAGGAGTATTGAGGCCCCAGACACGTGAGTGAAATGCCAGCCGTCTTGGACATCCAACTCCATTATGCTTTCAGCAATGATGCTCCAGGTATTTTCTGAGTACAACTAAGACATCCCAAGGAAAAACTCCCCAGTAGAGTCAAGACAGACCCATAGAACTATGACAGATAATAATGAATTGTTTTTAAGTCATTAAACTTGGGGCTAATACGAAACAAGCCAAATTGGCTGTATGCTTCTTCTCATCCCTCTTCCAACTGCTTGGAATGATATTCTTGCTTATTTCTGTCTTTTGAAATCTCACCCACTCATAAAAGTTAACTAACTCAATTCCTCTAGCCAGCACTAACTTCTCTCTCCTGTCTAGGTCCATAATAATTTGTTCATATTTCTGATCTATGAGTTTTCACTATCACAGGATATAAAACACAGACTCCTGTTGATGTTGTGATTGCCTTTGGAGTCTTCTTCATAAATTCTTTGCCTAGGCCAATGTCTAGAAGAGTATTTCCAACATTTTCCTCTAGAATTCTAGTAGTTTCACTCCTAAGGTTCAAGTCTGTTACCCAGTGTGAATTGATTTTTGTGAGAGGTGGAAAGTGTGGGTCTTGTTTCAATCTTCTACGTGTGGCTATCCAGTTTTCCCAGCACCATTTATTGAATAAGTATTCTTTTCCCCAGTGTATGTTTTTGTCCGCTTTGTCGAAGTTTAGTTGGTTATATGAAGATGGTTTTATATCTGAGTTCTCTGTTCTGTTCCACTGGTCAATGTCCCTATTCTTGTGCCAGTAAAAAGCTGTTTTAATGACTATAGCCTTGTAGTTTAGTTTGAAGTCTGGTAAATTGATACCTCCTATTTTGTTTTTATTGCTTAGGATTGATTTTGCTATATGGGGTCTTCTCTGGTTCCATACAAAGTGTAAAATTATTTTTTCTATATCTGTGAAAAATGATGATGGTATTTTGATAGGGATTGTGTTGACTCTGTAGGTCACTTTGGGTAGTATAGACATTTTAACAATGTTGATTCTGCCAACCCATGAGCATGGTATATTCTTCCATCTGTTTACATCCTCTGCTATTTCCTTCTTCAATGTTTCATAGTTCTCTCTGTAGAGGTCTTTTACCTCCTTAGTTAAATATATTCCAAGGTACTTTATTTTGTTGTTGTTGCTGCTATTTTGAAGGGAATTGAGTCTTTGATTTGGTTCTCACTTGTACTGTTGTTGGTGTATATGAATACCTGTGATTTCTGTGTATTGATTTTGCATCCTGAGACTTTGCCAATTCAGTTATCAGATCAAGGAGCCTCTTGGTTGAATCCTTGGGGTTTTCTAGGTATAATAAACAAATGGGACCTGATCAAATTAAAAAGGTTCTGCACAGCCAAAGAAACTGTAAAGAGAGCAAACAGACAACCCACAGAATGGGAGAAAATTTTTGCAAGCTACACATCTGATAAAGGACTTATCACTAGAATCTATTTAGAACTCAGGAAAATCAGCAAGAAAAAATCAAACAACCCTATCAAAAAATGGGCAAAGGACATGGACAGAAACTTCTCAAAAGAAGACAGAATAATGGCCAACAAACATATGAAAAAATGTTCAACATCTCTAATCATCAGGGCAATGCAAATCAAAACCACAATGAGATATTACTTAACTCCAGTGAGAATGGCCTTTATCAAAAAGTCCCCAAACAACAAATGCTGGCGTGGATGCGGAGAGAGAGGAACACTCCTACACTGCTGGTGGGACTGCAAACTAGTTGAACCTCTGTGGAAAGCAATATGAAGATACCTCAAAGCTATACAAGTAGATCTACCATTTGATCCAGCAATTCCACTACTGGGCATCTACCCAAAAGATCAAAAGTCACTTTATGAAAAAGATACCTGCACTCGAATATTTATAGCAGCACAATTCACAATTGCAAAGCTATGGAAACAACCCAAGTGCCCATCAATTCATGAGTGGATTAATAAAATGTGGTATATGTATACCATGGAATACTATTCAGCTTTAAAAAACAATGATGATATAGCACCTCTTGTATATTACCGGATAGAGCTGGAACCCATTCTACTAAGTGAAGTATCTCAAGAATGGAAAAACCAGCACCACATGTACTCACCAGCAAATTGGTATTAACGGATCAACACCTAAGTGGACATATAGGAGTAACATTTATCGGGTGCAGGGAGAGTGGGAGGGGGGAGGAGGGGATGGGTATATACAACCACAATGAGTAAGATGTGCAACGTTTGGGGGATGGACATGCTTAAAGCTCTTACTCGAGGGGGGAGGGCAGCATGGGCAATATATGTAATCTTAACACTTGTACCCCCATAATACACTAAAAAAATAAATAAATAAATAAATAAATAAATAAAATAAATTAAAAAAAAACACAGACTCTTTATTCATGGCTTCATTCCAGATTATTTATGGAGTGCCTCATAAATGCCAAGCAAAAATGAATTCAATACAGTGCCTGACCTCAAAGAAATTGCTGACTAGTGGGGGTGACAGATGTAGACAAGATAGAAGTTCAGTGATTGTGGTACACAGGGAGCCTCATAGGAAGGAACTTTGAGAGAGGAGGACAGGAAGGAAAGGCGTTAGGAAAGCCTACAGGAAATAAGTGAGCCCGGCAAGAAGAGATAAAGAAGGTCTTCCCTATACAAAAGACCACATGTGCAAGGAAATTTCCCAGAGGTGAGAGGCAGTTTGGTGCTTCTGGAAAACTGCGGGTATTCCAGCACTACCCAGATGTAAAACAGAAATCCAAGAGTGGTTGGAAGGGAAGACTGGAGAGGAAGGGCATGTGATTATTTAGATCATCCTATGCCATGTTAAAAAACTAGTACTTTGTCCCCACGGAGACCTTAAAGAGACCCTCAAAAGCTGTAAGGAGAATACCATGGTCAGATTAGTGCCATAATTTATTTTCCTAGCATACATATGGAGAGTGGAGTTGAAGAGGGCAAGTCTGAGAGAAAAGACACTTCTGTCAGGTATCTATGGCAATAGTCCATTCCAGAGATGGCAAGAGCCTGCCCGAGAGCAACACCCAGGGTGGTGGGAAAGAGAAAATTAATCTCACCCAACCCATGAGTTTGTAGAAAGGAAAACTAAAACCCCATTAAGAGCTTTCCCCCATACTCTGAAAACAATTTATGGCAAAAATTCAAATAAAATGCAAGTTCTGCTTCCTCACTTTCCCCATGATATTAAAATTATATTTCTAATCTCCTAGATTTTTCACTCTTTAAGTGACCAAGTACTATTCATCTTTATATTTTTCATAACATATAATGCAGACTCTTATATATACTGGGTGCTTAAAGTATTCGTTGACTTTAACTGATGTTGAACTCACATTCTAGTGGTAACTACATATATTATAATCATGTTAATTCAAAAAAAATGTGATGAATGTGTAGTAATTTTAAAAAACATGATTCTGATGTAAGGAGGGGAAATTTTGGTGGCAGAAATGTATTATAGTATTTTTAGTTAATTAATTAATTTTAATTGACAAAGATGTATATATTTATACATCATGTACAACATGATGTTTTGATATATGTATACATTGTGTCATGGCTAAATCAAGCTAATTAACATATGCACTACCTCATGTGCTTATTTTTTATGGTGAGAACACATAAAATCTACACTCAGCTATTGATATTTTCAAAAGTACAATGCATTGTAACTAACTATAGTTACCATGTTGTACAATAAATATTTTAAACATATTCCTCTTATTTAAATGAAATTTTGTATCTTTCAACCAATATCTCCCCAATTGTCTCCCTCCCCATCAGCCTCTGGTAACCACCATTCTACTCTGCTTCTGTGAATTCAAATCTTTTAGACTCCACATATAAGTGAGATCATACATACTGGTCTTTTTGTCTGACTTATTTTACTTAGCATATTGTCCTCCAAGTCTATGCATGTTATTACAAATGACAGGATTTTCTTCTTTTTTAAGACTGAACAGAGTTCTATGCGTATATATACCACATTTTCTTTTTCCATTCAACCATTGATGGACACTTAGATTGATTTCCTATCTTGGTTCTTGTGAATAGTGCTGCAATAAACATGGGAGTGCAGATATCTTTTCAACACACTGATTTAATTTCCTTTGGATATATTCCCAGCAGTGGGATTGCTGGATCATATGGTGGTTCTATTTTTAATTTTTTTGAGGGGCTTGCATACTGTTTTCCATAATGGCTATGCTAATTTACATTCCCACCAACAGTAAACAAGGGTTCCCTTTTCTCCACATCCTTGCCAGCACTATCTTTTGTCTTTTTTATAATTGCTATTCTAACAGGTATTAGGTGATACCTCATCATGGTTTTAATTTGCATTTCCATGATGATTAATGATGTTGAGTATCTTTTTATATCCCCGTTGGCCATTACTATGTCTTCTTTTGAGAAGTGTCTAATCAGATCCTTTTTCCATTTTTTAAATTGAATTATTTGTTTTCTTGCTATTGACTTATAGTAGTTACTTAGATATTTTGGATATTAACCACTTATTGGGTATATGGTTTGCAAATATTTTCTCCCATTCCATTAGTTGTCTCTTCACTCTGCTGATTGCTTCCTTTGCTGTAGAGAAGCCTTTTAGTTTGATGTAATCCCACTTTGTCATAGTATTTTTAAGGAAAGTATTTTATTCAAGCACTTTATCCCATGAGTAAATGCCAAATCCTCCTTCTCTGCCAAGGACAAGCTCCGCACCAACTTTACCACCCAAGCTCACAGCCATGTCTACCTTCCTGAACTCCTGAACTCCCACGATACTATAATATCTAGGGTGCTTTAGAACTTTATTAATTCTTTCTCATGTTTTTCCATGACAGGGTCACATATGTTGATGTTGTTTCTTCAATGAAATTGTAAGCTTTTTGCGAGTAAGAAGGCCAACAAGCACTTTTTGTGCTCTTTTCCCATGTACACAGTGGGAACACAATGTATGGTTAAAAACACTTGAGCAGGCAGTTTATAAAACAGTTTTGGGCTTATCCTCACCTTTGATGTATGTGTAAACAAAGACACATTAAAAAAATAGAAAATAACATTCAAAGTAAAAAGACATGCTGTCAAAACAAATTAATATTTTATTTTATTGTCTTTATAGTCTAATTAACTAAATGATAATAAGAAAATCTCTGTAATAGTAATGTTTATAAGTTGTCATATGGTTTACAAAGCCCTTTCATAAACATTATCTCGATTACCTTAGAGAAAGATATACTAAGGAACACACAGTAATTGGAAAATTGTTGAAGCTGTATGTCAAGGAATGAATTATCAACTTTATTTGAATCAGTCAATGAAGGCTTCAGAAGTAATTGTGTACTAAAATGAAGTTTTGCAGAGTGAAAGTAATATCATTTTACTTTGCCTTTGTCTATGAGATCTATAAAAAATGATATCTTCTCTAAGGGAATAAGCTGATCTTGAAGATGTCAGAAGATGATTGCAAATCTGACATGGAATTCTGGAAGGCAACTAAAAGTAAAATGAAGACAATAAAGGTTTTCTCCACTACCACTGCCCTAAATCAAGAAGAAAACTATTGTATCCTTTTCAACAAATAATTACATTTGATTTCTTAGACAGAGAATGTCATTGAACCTGCAAGAGTCAGCCTGTTCCATGGTGTTTCTCTTTCTCCTTACACACTCTCTCTTGGTGACTCATGAAATGGGCCAATAATTATTCTTCTCTTAGGACCCTCTCTGTATGGAATTTGGGAGCTCACATATAGCCGACCACTGGGGATGGCTAAAGAACACAAATCAGACAGAGGAAGCAGAGAACTGCATGGATCACAGAGCCACGTCACAGAACTTTTATTATAACAATATTTTAAAATAATAGATCTTAGTCCCCTCTCAACCACAAAAACGAGGATTGCCTCTTGTGCACAGAGTCTAATAAAAATCAGGTAGTAGATTTCCAGTACATGAAATATACTCCACTACACTTTTCCATGTTTTTTAATTCCATTTTTATGAGCTTCTGTGTCTGAGGGAAATATCGCTAAAAAGAACAGGGAGTTCTGGATGTTTTAACTGCAGGCTGATATATGTTCATAGAATTGGAATGGACCTTGAGAATCAACTCACCCAATCCTCTTGTTTCATAGGAAATTGAGATCTAAAGCAGTACTTCCCAACCATGTTCTATCCTGACAACATAGAAAGTAACACATTTTTTATAGCATGTTGGGATAATCCATAAAGGCTTGGCCACCCAAGAAGTTGTGGGGACCAATGTCTTGGCACACACACCTATTCTCAGTGCTTCAGTGTGTCAGGGACGCATCAAGGGGAAGCTCTGGTCTAGATTGCCTACATTCAAACAGCAGATTTACAAAAGACATGAACATCTGAATTTCCAATTCTCCACAAAGTGCTTGTGTTTTAATATCTTGGCCAAGTGGTCAGGGGCAGTGGTTAGAAGTAGGATGATCCAGAATACAAGAGGGTTTGTGGGATGTAAGTAGTGGTTGCCTAGGAGATTCACAGTGGTCTTATGCAAAACTGCTTAATGTTTCCATTCTTCAGATCTTTCTAAGATCTTTGGCCTTAGAAACCAAACCAGAACGTTTAAGTCATTGCTCTATCCCACTCTTCCCACCACATCCACTAACCTTATTTCTTATATACATAGCAAAGGAAGATGAACTGGGGTGAATGTTTTCTTTCCACTGATATCACAGTCTCTGTCCTTAGAAACCAGATATGTTGTCTCAATTTATCCCACCTGGGCCTGGAATGGTGGCTCATGCCTGTAATCCTAGCACTCTGGGAGACCGAGGCAGGAGGATCATTTGAGCTCAGGAGTTCGAGACCAGCTTGAGCAAGAGTGAGATCCCCGTCTCTACTAAAAATAGAAAAAATTAGCCGGTCAACTAAAAATAGAAACAAAAATTAGCTGGGCATGGTGGCTCACACCTGTAGTCCCAGCTACTCTGGAGGCTGAGGCAAGAGAATCGCTTGAGCCCAGGAGTTTGAGGTTGTGAGCTGGGCTAATGCCATGGCACTCACTCTAGCCGTGGCAACAGAGCAAGACTCTGTCTCAAAACAAAAACAAAAACAAAATTTATCCCACCTGAATGCCAAGGATAGTCAATTAACTAACATATTCATTACAATAATCTTTTAGTCATTGTAATTATGTTGATACAAATAACCTGTTTTAGGAATTTCCAACTGAAGTACAGTATTTGATTAGTGGGCAATGCTCATAACAACAGTTGCCTTCATTTAGCTCTTTTTGATAACTGTTCAGAACTGTGATTTTTAAATTAGGAAAGAAATTAATGTGAATAACTGCTAAAGATTCCATACATACAAACACACATACACACACACTCATAAAAGTCCATCCTGAAAAGTTAACATCCTATGATGTTGGCAAGCCTCCTATTTATTATAATTTTTAAAAATTTATTCTACTGTTTTGTTTTCATTTTTTTTAGCATCCTAAGGAATAGCAGAAAGTACCATTTTCTTGATGACTCGTGCAGAGACAAGGTGTTTGCTAAATCCACATGTGGTCAGATCTCAGCCTCAGTAGCCTTCCCTTGCTAGCCTCAGAAAAACCTGACAGGCACTTAAACTATGTATAAACTTTGTGCCTCATCAGAGTAAAACCTATGTGAACCATACTTCATTTTTGCAAATTGCTGTGGCAGTACCAAAATCAGAAATACCAAAGTAACTGGATACTGGTGTTATTAACATTCTGTTCTTTAACTTTCCTTCTCTGTCATAACCATCTCCACATTGAGTTCTTCTCTGAGTTCTGGAAAGATGAGGGAGGGACAAAGAGAGAGAGGGAGAGGGAGAGGGAGAGAGAGAGAGAGAGAGAGAGAGAGAGAGAGAGAGAGAGAGAGAGAGAGAGAGAGAGAGAGAGGAGAGAGTATACCTGCTCCTGAAATCTTGTCTTCTGTGCTGCATATTTGAGAATGTAACAAGATCCTCCTCATTCTTTTAAAAAATTGTTACTTTAGTAAATTTCAGGTTGGAAACCAAATGACTACAGAATGATTTTTGTTAAACATTTGGAAACCTTGCATTTTAAATAACTCCACTTCCATTACAGAAAAAAAGCCTCGACTATTTATTCACTTCATTTGACTACTTTTTAATCTCAGTTTTTATGAGGACACTAATGACCCTCACAGATTGTTACCCTCCAGTGAAATAACAGAGCTTTGGCAGCGGCTGGATTCCAGTTGAAGAGTTCTGAAACTCATTGTAAATCTTCCTGTTTTGTTGTTCTTCAAACTAGGCTTTGCCATCTGCCTTATGAATTGAATTTTTGTTGCGGTATTTCACATGATCTAAAATATGGTTATTGCCATCCATAAACTGAGGCTCCTGGAGAGTATTAATTAAGTCCAAAATATTGCACCAATGTGCACAGTGAAATACAACACAACAGTCATGGTGCGACCATTATTATAACCCTGTCTGCATTTCATGATGGCTGTTCTCTCAAAACCCAGAGACAATTTGGTTATAGCAGCCAACAAAGTTAAATCTGAAGACTTAAATTCAGGTGGATGAGATAAATTGAAACAGATCTTATTGCTCCCAAACACTCTCTTGGAAATAATGGCATCTTGACATTTTATCAGTCACTCAAGCGGTCATTCTCAGCGGTATCAGTCAGAGCTTGAAGGATAGAGCCGTAAAGAAAGGACTGTCAGCCATAAACATTCCTCAAAACCATGAAAACCACAAATGAGAGCTTAAGTAATGGAGGACGCAATACCCTTGATATTTCAACAATTACCTGCAACAACAGGCTTTGTTCAGAAACATGGTCATTTTTTCAAAAGCCTCACTTGTCAGGCCCAGTCTGGGGTGGTAGGAAAGAGACAAAGAAAAAAAAAAAAAAGAAGTGGGGGGAGAGAATGAGAAGAAGGAGGAGCGGAAGGTCCAATGGGGTGCCCTGAGGTGAAAAAGTGAACTTGACTTGGCTGCATATTTAAGAAAGCTCACTGGAATTTTTCAATGACAACAGCAACAACAACAAAAAAAAACCACTAAAGATTGATCCAAGGACATTAATATTATTAGGCTTGAAGCTTGAAGCGTAGCTTTGAGATCATTAGGAAGGCATTTACTCTGCTCAGTTGTTTTGCTTTGTGGCCATTCCTGATGTCAAATTACACAGGAGAAAAATAGTGGAGAATGCATTGCAGGGAAGAGAAAGTAGTAATGGATAAGAATGTAAGTGTGGGAAGGCAAAATGAATTTAACTTCATTACACCTCAGGAACATATTGCCACGTTGTGGAAATAGAAAGACTAATTTTAAAAGGAACTCATGCTATTATCTTGGCAATTGGGACCCAAGAAAACTAAATGAAATTGAGCATTCACAGCAACCAAGTCACCCAAACTCAAGAGACGGTGAACGTGGAAAGGTTAAATGCCCTAGAAATTGTATTTGTGGAGTTTCTCAACACAAGAGATTAATGGTTACTCAAAGCAATGGATAAATATTAGCTGAAGACCATTAGCTGAAGAAAACACATCAGTGCATCACTGTTCTCGGGCTTATCAGATCAATTTTAAATAGGTTTATCTTGGACTTTTCTAACATTTAATGAGGAACAAATTGTTTTTTTTTTCTGTTTCCTCTACCCATGTTGACTTTTTGATATTACCTAGGAAAGAACAATTAAAATAAATGGGTCTGTGACAAAGTGTTAATTTGGTTATCTCTGAAGCAATTGCAAAAGGGTCATTTTATGATTGTTTCGTTCTATTACACAGTTTATCATAAGTATTTAGATTGAATAGTGGATTCCTTAGTTGAGGGGTGGGAGGGGAGAGAGGGAGAAAGAGGGAGATGTGGCTCTTTTCTCAGGCTTAGCACAGCACCCACCCAAAGAGTCTCAGGTTGCACATGACTCTACCATCTTTTCAATAGTTTTCAATTCATATCAATCAGAATCAAACTGTCAGTTGATTCTATTTATATTTAAAATAACAAATGAAAATAAACACAAAATACATATTATTGAGTGTCTATCTGGTGCCAGTTACTATGCTATTTGTGGTAGGGAATTCAAAAAACAAAGCCCAAATTCTTACCCTCAAGAAGATTTGCACCTGGTAAACCTAATTTGCTCATAGGATACAAACCCATTTCTTCCGTGTCTAGGAAAAATGGGGGAAAATGCAATTATTTTTATCCATAGTTTCTTGATTGAATATAAGGAATACCGAGATCCAAAGTTTCTGATTAGGCATTAACAAACCACTGGCAAGCAAAGAACAGGGAGTAGTAATACCTGAGGACTGTGGACATCAAATGTCTATGGCCTTGAGTCCTGCCTCACTCAGTCCTTCTTTGTCTGTACCTCACCCCAAGTTATGACTTGGTTACTGCAACAACTATGGGGCCTGCTCGACAATTTTTAAAATCATAAAGACTTCTAGATGTAAATTTGTCTCTTAAAATTTACTTTCATATATATATATATATATATATATGCACACACACCACACACACACATATATATATATATTTACCATTTTTCTCTTTCTATGATTACACCTGCAGATTCAGCTCAGGACTTTGGAATATCTATCTAAACTTTTCAATAGGCAGCAAATAAAGTAACACAAATGTTCAGTCAAATGGTCCAATTTTGAAAGTAGCAAGTGACATTTCTGCTTCCTTCAATGAACCATGCATTTTGTCTTCATTAAAAGAATCGTTTCTTTTTATTCTATGTCGGTATCTCATAATAAGGCATCAATAGAGTACTGCTTATATATGATGGCTTGGCTGACCTGTAAAACAACTTCTCATGACCCCAATATTTCCTTTTGTGAACAATACAGCATGAAATAGCCTAGTTCCACCCATATAGAAGCCTGCAATGTCACAACAAACAAAATAGCACAGTAGAAGACCATGCTCACTTTTCATATATTGAGGACTGTTCATAGATTTGAATCTGAGTGCATCTGTCATCTGAAAACACAGGTCATGAGTAAAGGAACCTTTGAGGAGACTATTTCACGAGAGAACAAAAGATAAGTCCCCTCCAGTGGTCAGCAAAGAGAAAAGAAGTATGTCCTCTCTTGGTGTCAAATAAATGGATATTCTGAGTCTTAGCAATAGTGACATTGTTGTTAACAGTAGAGGCTCTGCATAAGGGAATTTGATTGGGGTAGGAGGATGCTGAGATAAAGAAGGACTTTTTACTCTATATATTCCTCCCATTCTTTCCCTGTCCCTCTCTCTGTTCCCTCTGTGTGGTGTGTGCATTCTCTCTCTCTCTCTCCCCCACCACACACAACTTATCTACCTATATCTGTTTTTATAATAAATATGCATAATTTTGTGGTTTTTAAAATGTTAAAAAGAGGGAAAAAGCCTCACATAGCTTCTAGTACATAGTTTGCTTTTAATAAACATTTTTTTAAATCTGTACACTTCAAAAGGAAAAATGATCAGTATCTATCCTACCCTGTACCCTTTTAGCTAGAACATAAACCTTCTTTGTTCTGCCCATAACCCAAAACACAATAAACATACAAAGATAATGAAATACAACGGGTATCCTAAAAGTTGCTTGCCACCTATAATGTCCACTTTTCCCTCCCACCCAGGTCATCTAAGTTACATTTCCTTGTTTACCTCATTTCTGAATTCTCAGCTCCATAATCTGATTCAAAACTTGCCCCAAGCCACTTTGGTTTGGATGACCTTCTGGCCTCTCAATCTGGATCTTCATATTTCCACTTTTCCATGTTGTTTTGGGGGAGGATTTTTTATTCTTTTTTGGCTTGGAACTCTTAATTATCTAGACCAGAATTCACAGTTCTACTCCCCAACCCTAGGGAACACATCACCAAACTATTTAATTCCACAAATCTTCCTCTTTTCCAACCAGAGGAACATGAATCTAGCTACCTGGAAAGTAAATTAGTAATAATAATAATAATAATAAATGTTGTTATTGTTTAAAGAAAAAGAGAAATTCAAGTATTAAGGATAAAGAAGTTAGCAGGAAGGATGACAGAAACTAATCAGAAAATGAAAGAATCCAAAAAAGAGGCAGAAAGCAAGAAGCCCTTTAAACCAGAGAGGAGAAATAATGAACTCACTGGCTGTCAGCCCTCACCTGAACACCTAGGACACTATTAGACAGGGCCTCCAGGTGTACAGTATTTCTAGGCCCACCCAAGAACAGGTGAGGTGAGGAGACTATATTGTTTATCTTTTCTATTTCCTTTCCCCATTTTGCATTTATACCTATTCCTCTTTCTTGTCTCTCTATTCAATCAAACAAGAATGAATGAACCAACTCCTACATTTCCAGCCTTATGCTATGGTGGTGGCAGAGAAGATAGGGACAGGAGAGAGCTGAACATTTTGCATAATAAAATGAGAAAAGTATTGGGTTTTATTAAGATGAGGTAGAGAATAAAGAAGAAGGAAAAAGAGAATGGTGCAGCAACATAGAGAAGATAGAACTTTTTATGAGACACAGGACTATTATTGGATCATAAGATTTTGCACTGTTAGGTACAGACTCCCTTATTCTCCCTAAACTTTCAGTAAAATCTTCAAAATTCAAAACCTGATATTTTTGTGGAAATCAGAGGAATAGGCTAAGATCCATGTGTATTGGATAAAAAGATATAGTGGAAATAAATAGGAAGAAAATGCAGAATGGAAAATTTGGAATTTAAATGAGGCAAGAAGTTGGGGCCAGACACTGATCTTGATAAATAACCCACCCTTGGAAATCTTGGAGGTCTCTGAAATATTGGGGAGTGCATTGGACTTTACACAGGTCATGCAACAAGAGTTTAGGCCAACCTAGATCTTAAGAAGAAAGAAGATCAAAGCTGACATCTGGATTCTCCATGTAACTAGCTATATAATGTAATGTGTGTGTCAAATATGTAATAAATGCCCCAAAATGCTAAAGGGAATGGAGAAATCAGAGGAGATAGAGGGTTAGGAAAGGACTGTAGAGAAAATAAGTTCAAAGCACAAGCTTTATCTTGATCTCACTAGCTAATGTAAAATATGGCCACTTAATTATAATATTGATGAAAAGTCATTTAAAAACTGTATCCTGGTCTCCAAGGCTTTCTAAAGAGACTCAAAGCTTACAGGGACTAGTTGTATACAACTTCAAACCAAAAAATTGGGGAAATGTTCCAAACACTCAGAAGAGTTCCAGTTTTCTTTGATTTTTTTTTGTACAAGGTCTATAAAGCTAGGGTTTCTCCTGTGAATTCTCCACATAGAAAATGGAGAGTGCAATCTTAGTATTAGTTTCTTATCTGGGAAGAAGGGGTAGCACAATTGTCAAATGTCTTTGAGTTCTGACATTGACTTCTGACATTGACTAATGACAACACTGAGAAAGTCACCTGACTCTTCTGAGCCCTGATATTACCATCTGTAAAGTGGGGATAATAGCAACCACTTCACAATGTCAAGAATTGCATGAGCCCTTGTATATAAAGCATTTGGCACAGTGCCTGATACATAGTAAATGCTTAATAAACTGAAGCACTTTTTCTTATCACAAGCCACTCCCACATAAAATTACTTTCTTCAGATGCATATTCATTCAGTTCTACAAATATTTGAACTAAACATAAGCTGAGAGTTAAAGGAACTATCAAAAATATAATTTTCCTACTCTCTAAGAACTTGTCAACCAGTTGGAGACACAAAACATACACACTCCATAAAATAATTTTTTTAAATATAAAAGAATGTTATAAAATGCCAAAGGCAGTAGGTGGTGTGTACCATGAGTATGGGGATTTCATTGTGCTATTAAAAAACCAAAACGTTATCAGAAAAAAAATACATTTTCAGGTTGTTGAAAAAATATTCCATGTGTTAACTTAGTAGATGTTTAATTCAATATTTTGGTCACTGTAGTATTGGGTCAGTCAAATGTACATTAATCAATCAACAAATATTTGGTAAGAATCTATTATAATCAAAGTGAAAGATATACATGCTGAAAAATTGCCTTTTGGACTAATTCATAGACAACCATTATGTGAGATAAGGCTCAAAATCTAGCAGGAATTATCTGGTGAAAGAATTGAAACAAAGTCAAAGAGACCTATGGGTAGGTTGGTATGGTTACAGAGGATGATTCTTATAGGGGTGAGTCAGAGGAGGTGAATAGGCTATAAAGAGAGCTGGGAATTGTGTTTTGGAGGCCCCAAAATATTGGGGCAAGGAGAGTGGGCTTTATCATTTAAGTACTATGATAGAAATATCCATTGAGAGACCTTAATCCAGAATTATATTAGGACCAAATAATCTCAAACTCCTCAACAGTATATGGCGTCTTCCTTCCTTCCTTCCTTCCTTCCTTCCTTCCTTCCTTCCTTCCTTCCTTCCTTCCTTCCTTCCTTCCTTCCTTCCTTCCTTCCTTCCTTCCTTCCTTCCTCTCTCTCTCTCTCTCTCTCTCTCTCTTTCTTTCTTTATTTTAAAAGAAAGATTGTGTCATTAAAAAGAATGTGTCATTTAAAAGAATGTGTCATTTAAAAGAATGATTGTGTCATTGCTCTAGAGTGGTTCTTCACAAACTTTAATACACACAGGAATCACCAAGGATCTTGTTCAAATACAGATTCTGATTCAGTATGTCTGATTGAATGAGGCTGAAATTCTGCATTTCTAAAGAGATCCCAGTAAGGCCAACACTACTGGTCAATGGAGCACACTTTAAGTAGCAAGTCATCAATTGTTCTCAACATCCCTCACAGTGCTTCAATTCTAAGTATTTTCCTAAACAGCTGGACATAGCACAGGTGGCTGAGAAGGAAAAGGTATAAGAAGAGTCTGCCTGCTTCTATTTGCTGACCATCCAATAACATTGGGTAGCAATCACTGAGGACCCTCTTTGCCAGTCATAATGCAATGTACACTGCATTTATTATCTCATTTAGTTTTGGCAACAACACTGTGAAATAGAGACTATTATTCCCATTTTACAGATGAAGAAACTGAGGCCTAGAGAGGCTGAGTAACTTGTTCAAGATCACGTCAACTAATTAATCTATGGCAGAAACAGTGATTGAGCAAAAGTAGGCTAGCTCCAAGCCTAAACTCTTCACTTTCAGTATGCTGTGTTTCTTTATGCTGTATCTACATAGCCAAATTATAACTTCATTACTTCTAAGGAAATTGATTAATCTCTTGTTCATTAAAGTTCTTACAGCTGGAAACCCTGAATAGCTCCCTCCTAGTCACTAGGGAAGGGCACTATGCAGATAATTTATAAAAGATCTCCCGGCCGGGCGCGGTGGCTCACGCCTGTAATCCCACCACTCTGGAAGGCCGAGGCGGGCGGATTGCTTGAGGTCAGGAGTTCGAAACCAGCCTGAGCAAGAGCGAGACCCCGTCTCTACTATAAATAGAAAGAAATTAATTGGGCAACTAATATATATAGAAAAACCACCGGGCATGGTGGTGCATGCCTGTAGTAGCTGAGGCAGGAGGATTGCTTGAGCTCAGGAGTGTGAGGTTGCTGTGAGCTAGGCTGACGCCATGGCACTCACTCTAGCCTGGGCAACAAAGCGAGATTCTGTCTCAGAAAAAAAAAAAAAAAGAAAAAAAAAAAAAGATCTCCCCACTTCACCTCCGAGAATATTTACTAGCTAAGTTGGCAGACTTCTAGGTAACTCACTACCACCCACTAGCCATTAACCATCATCGGTTGATTTCTTTCTTGTTTCTCCCATTCCTGCCCCTTATATTTGGCACCCTGGAATGTCCCCTGACTCGAGAACTGTTTTGGCTCCATGCTGAGTCAGGGAAAGCCAGCTCTGCCCAGTTCCTAGGCAACATTCTCAGGCCCATCCCAAGACTACCCTTCTCCCACCAATCAAGAAGGGAAATTCAGACATTGAGCCACAAAAATAAATTCAGGCTTCTTAATTTGTAGTCAGGAAAGACTTTAACAAATCAGAGGTCATTTTGCTTAGGTGACCTCCATCTCCTATTTGTACCCTTAATGGAGAAACTGAAATCATCAAATCAGTGGAATATGTTACCTCTTTTTGCACACAAATAATTTATTTTAAGACTTCTCATGCCTTCAGGGTTCTCTTTTCTGGGTCACAAATGATAAAGCACACAAAATTTTATTCATTTCTATCATGGTCCTGGGGATGTTAAAAATCACATTCTGTTTTTAATAGCTTCTCTATCGATATAGGTAGTAACCTCTTACCCAGCCTCCCGTTTCCAACTGCTGTGCATGCCAGTCTGTCTCAACTCTGGAAACAATGCTCTTGTGTGAGCTCCCATTTATTAAGTGCCAACTACAGCTAAGTGCTTTGCAGAATACATACGGTATTAGCACTTTGTAGGATTCACTGTAGTTTTGTAAATTGATGACAGTAACAATGCCTTACATTTATATAGGTTTTTAAATATTTTTTAAAGGGCTTTTTGGGTTCATGATCTCATTTGATCCAAAGCTATTTTTCAAAAAAATTAAAATAAGTATTATTCCACCTACTTTATAAATTTAAAAAACTGAGAGCCAGAGAGGTTAAGTGATTTGCTCTGGGTTAGACAGCAAGTTTTCTCAAAGTGATCTTTGGAACTGAAGGGTTCCCTAACTCATTGCTTTCCTATTTTCTTATTTAAATACAGAAGAAAATTAAAAACTGCATGCTAACTACCCACCATTAATAAATGTTATATTGAATCATGGAAGGAAGAAAGGCACAAAGGGAAGGAAGGAGGGAAACAGGGAGGAAGAGAGGAAATGCTGGTTGGTTCACAAAAAGGATGGAATAGTATCTCTTGAAGGATAGCTAAAATGTTAATGCCAGTAGGAGAAGGAATTAGCATGAACAAAAGTGTGGGTGTAGGACTACCTATGAACACACAGGTTGACTTTATGAAGCACTGGGTACAAAAGTTGGACTATAGCAGAAGACTCAAGTAGGAAAGTTAGTTAGAAGTAAACCAAGATCAGGTGGTAGAGAGTTTTGAATACCAGGCTAAGGAGTTTAAAGCTATTCCTATTCGCATAATTGAATACTAATATTTATATGGTGCTCATTACATTTTCCAGCAAGCCTTTCATCTCAATAATAGCTACCAGGGTCAGAGCTGGGTAAAGTACAAAGTGTATTGGCAGAGTGATCTTCACATCTGAGGTCCCACTCATTCTCTTAAACACATCTTATCTAATCCTTAATCTGAATGTTTACAGTTGTACACAAACAATGCATGTCTAGGGTCACAAACTTCAATGCTTGACCATTTTGGGTTGAGAAGTATTTTTAAGAAGCCTATGATGGTAATACCTCATATAACTAAAATCCATTTCACTGGTTCCTTCAATTAGCCAGATTTTTTTTTATTGCAATTAAGAGTTGAAGTTAACTATCATGGAAATACAAAAAAAAAAAAAGATAATAAAATATGTTGTGGTTATGTATATCTTTAAAATAAATAAATAAATAAAAAGCACTGGACTCTACATCCTGTGGAACCCATTCACATATATCCAGACTCTAGCATCTTCTTGTTCCTCGTCTCCCATTCTTGGTGATGAGAATTTGAGTTGAGAAAAAAAAATGGTGTGTTTCTATAGAAATTCCTTGGTAAAAGAGTTATTTTCCCTGCAGCCTACTGACTTCAGCAGTGTGTGTCAACCTTGACACTATTAGCATTCTAGGCTAATTCTTTGTGTGGGGTGGAGGGTGCTGTTCAGTGCATCAGAGGATGTATAGCAGCATCTGTGGCCTCTACCCACTAGATGCCAGTAGCAACCCCCTAGTTGTGATAGCCAAAAATGTCTCCCAACATTGCCAAATGTCCCCAGCTGGCAAAATCACCTCTGGTTGAAAACCACTAGGCTATGGCACACACACAAGAAAACCTCCAGTTAGCAAGAATCGTAACAATTGGTTTGAAAGAAAATAAAGAAAAATAAATTAACTAGGTTATTTCCCTGAGCTTCCCAGTTCATCAGACTTTACCACGTAATCTCATTTGCTCAGGTAAAACCTGTCCAAACCAATAATAGGAAAATTTAAAACAAAAACAAAAAACGGACAACAGAATTCAGCAAATTCCAGCCATGAACCAGTTAACTAATATTCCACAGGAAGTTATAGACAATTTCCCCCAAGAAATTAAATTCCTTTACAAAAGTACCCTGAGGACTTTAACACAAATCACTCCTCTTACTTGAGACTATTTATCATTTTTTAGAGCTTATAAATTATACACACCAAGCAGCAATTTTATACACCAACAACCATAATAATCTAGACACAAAACAGAGCAGTTGAAGGGTATGGTCTTCTAGCAAAGGGAGGAAGAGGTGGATAAAGAAGGGGGCAAGACAGGAGAGAAGGTGCCCTCCTTTAGCGCTCCCTTCCCAGGGACGTGGCTTTTCCTTTCTGTCCTCACTGTCTTAATAGATTTCATCTTCCTATAACAGACAAGTCACAATCTGTCCCCGAAGACAGCTGTTATCATTAAAATGCTTGCTGGGGGCAGAGGGGCAACATTACTCAGTGTGCGACAGGACATACGAGAAGACATGTGACACTTTTCCTTTAGGGCCTGCATTTTGGAAAATACAGAAGCTAAGACAGGACTCCCAGAGGTCAACTCTTCCTTCTCTCCCCTCTGGTTGAGGCTACAATCTAAGCCATTCCAAAAGGAAAGTAAGTCAATTCCCTCCATTTGCATTTCCAGAGTGGAGGAGTGTTTTCATTTTACAACAATTAAAAGAGCAATAACACTCCTCTCCCAGGTATTGTCTGTGCTCACTTCAGCTATCCTGGTCTAAACATCACTTATAATGATCAAGAACCGGGAGCCAGGTATTCATCTGTGCAGCACATACAGAATACATCACTCCTGCCCTCCCGTGTTGGAGGTGAAAAGAAACAAGATGAAGGACACACACAGCGGTCAACTTTCATTGCAGTGTTTTTCATCTCCCTGTTATTTTGAGTGGTAACCTACATATCATAATTAAGCTGCACACGATCTACAGACCTCAATAGATAGAAAATAAAGTAATTACAGTATTTAGAACTAGAAGGCACCTTGAGAAATCTCTGTATCCAGACTCATTTTACAAAAAGAGAAAGCCATATGAATAAGTTCCGGAGATCTAATGCACAGCATGGTGACTATGGGCAATAATGCTGTAGTGTATGCTTGAAATTTGCTAAGAGGGTAGATCCTAAGTATTCTCGCCATGGGGAAAAAAACATGGTAACTATGTGAGGTGATGCATATATTAATTATCTTGATTGTGGTGATTATTTCACAAGATATGTGTATAGCAAAACATCAAGTTTTACACTTTAAGTCTATATGATTTAAAAAAAAAGGAAGCAGAGAAGGAAAACAATGCTGCCCATGGTAATTTGGTTCACTCATGATCTGTGGGAGCCACAGCCCCTGTCTCCTGCCTTGTCATGACAGTAATGCTGCTACTCAGGAGCAATGATAGAAAACCCAGCTCAAATTGTCATGAGAAGCAGGAAATCAAAATTTTAAAATAATTTTAGATGAGAGTTCCTATAATCAAACAAATCACAGAGTATTTTTTTAAATTTTATTTTAAGGCTTCCCAGCAGCCATTCTCCTTCCCAGTAGCATCCCAGATTCCTTTCGAGACACCCATCTGTCCTCCATTCTCAGCCATGTAGTTTGGGGGGACTTGTCCCCACCAATAACCCATGCATCTTCCTTGAGAATTCACAAGATACTACTTTCAGCTGCAAACTCTTCAAGATCAGTGAATTTGTCAGATTGCTTTCCTCCCCATGAAGAAGAATATGAGTGAAGTTAGGCAAATTCAAGGGATGATTAGAACTAGCAACCCCAAATACACACTCATTTTGTTTGTTGACCCTAAGCGTAGTTTCTGTTATTACATCCCCAAGGAGACTTAGGAGAGCACAAGAGTGGAGAGACCCAAGAGGTCTCAGGGCAATAACTGCAGAATAAAACTCTGATTTACTGCTCAGTGTCCTGGTTCAACCAGGAGACTCTAATGAACAGTAGGACATTGTGCTTACATTTCCAAGTGCTCCGGGTAAATCCTATAAGCTTAAATGAAACTGTATGTGTGCTGAAAGCCAATGATCTCATTTATTGCTGGTTGTAAGTTTATGCGGCTCTGGTCATTAACAGAAGTAAGAACAGGTCTCCTTTTATTAATTTATTTAAAAAAATATTACCCAATCTTCAAATATTTTCTTCCATTCTGTAGGCTGTCTATTCACTCTGTTGATTGTTTCCTTTGTTGTGCAGAAACTTTTTAGTTTAATTAAGTCTCATTTATTTATTTTTGTTGTATTTGCTTTTGAGGTCTTAATCATAAATTCTTTGCCTTAATCATAAATTCTTTTCCTAGAAGAGTTTTTCCTATGTTTTCTTCAATAATGTTTATGATTTCATGCCTTACATTCAATTATTTTACCCATATTGAATTAATTTTTATATATGATGAGAGATAGAGGTACTGATTCATTCTTCTGCATGTGGCTATCCAGTTTTCCCAGCACCGTTGATTGAATAGAGCTTCCTTTTCACAGTGTAAGTTGTCTTCTTTGTCAAATATCAGTTTGTTGTAAGTGGATGGTTTTATTTCTGAGTTCTCTATTCTGTTCCATTGGCCTATGTCCTAATTTTATACCAATACTATCCTGTTTGGGTTACTACGGCCTTGTAGCATAATTTGAAGTCAGGTAATATGATACCTATAATTTTTACATTAGCCCACTTTCCATAGTCCCATACTTTTCAGAGGGATTGCTCATTCTTCTTTATTCTTTCTTCTGCATCTTTGACTGACTGGATTAGTTCAAAAGCCTTGTCTTCAAGCTCCGAAATTCTTTCTCCTGCTTCATCTAGCTACTCATTAAAGCTCTCTGTTGTATTTTGAAATTCCCTAAATGGCTCTTTAATTTCTTTAAATTCCATTATATTTTTTTCTTATCTTGTCTACCTCTGTAGCAAGTTTTTTCATTTTTTTCATTCATGTCCTGGAACAATCTTTTGGGTTTTTTGTGCGTTGGTGTTCAACTTTCTTTCCAATCCCATTCATCTTATTTGCCATCCATATTCTGAATTCCATCTCTGACATTTTGACAGTTTCCTTGAGGTTGGAGTCCATTGCTAGAGACCTATTGTGATCCTTTGGCAGTGTTGAAACAGCTTGTTTTTCATGCCGTCAGAGTTCTTATTCTGGTTCCTTCTCATCTAAAATCTCTTCTCTAAGTTCAAGACAGATAAGCTTGCAGTGTACCTGTTCTCCTCTGCTGGGAACTCTCTTACTTAGTACAAAGAAAGAGATGTCTCTCAATGGTGCACTTGTGTCCTACTCTGGAGGACTGATCCAGAATGAGATAGGTGGACGCACTATGAGCATTTAAAACTGCCACTCTCCTGTGTCCCTTGCCTCATAGTTCCCATGTGGTTGTCACTGGCAGTCCCTGCATTGCAGAGTAAATGAATGCCCCACCTAGTTCTGCGGGCAGCAGCTTTTGTCAGCCTGCACTGGCTTAAGCACAGCCCTGCCCATGCCCCTGGGCAGTTACATTTGTTGGCCCGTGTAGCAATGAGTGTAGCCCTGCCCATGCCCTCTTCCAGTGGCAATTGATGGTTTGCACTGGCTTGTGGGCTGCCCCACTCAGATAGCAGCATTTGTTGGCCCAGCATTAACTTGAGGGCAGTTCAGCCCATACCCACAGGTGGCAGTGCCAACTTGAGAGTTGCCCAGTTCATAATCTCTATCAGTAGCATTTGTCTGCCTGATACCAGTGGTAGCGATTGACAGCACATGCCCACCAGAAAGTTGCCCTAGTCAGATCAGTGGGGAGCAGTGTTTGTCAGCCAGGCACCCACTTGAGTGCAACTCCATCCATGCCCACAGGCGGCGGGGATCATCAGCCCTGCACCACCCATTCAGATCCTCAGGCCTTTTGTCTGCTGGACACTGGCTTGAGCACAGCCCAGCCTGCATTGACAGGTGGTGGCAATTGTCAGCCCACCCAGGCCCCCCAGTAGCAGTGGGGTCAAGTTTAGCTCCTGTACACCAAACTCACAAGAGTGCCTGATCTCCCCATTCCCTCCCCCGCCCTGGGGCTGGAAGGGGCGATGGGCGGCAGCAGCAACAGGTCTGACCCCTGGGTAGAGGCAGTGCTTGATTTTAAAAATGGGTCCAGTTGCAGCACTCAGGGTTCATGACCCAGTGGGTCACCATTGTGCCCTCTCTCTAGAGCAATGCCACAGTCTCCAGACAGCTCCCTATGACAGGCCTGCAGCCTTCTACAGTGGAAGATGCCTCTTGCAGCTCGACAGCAGTGATAATGGGGTTATGGTGGAGTCCCAGGATTCTCTCATCTGTGCCTTCCCTATGTGTGCACTTCTCTTCCCTGTGTACCTCCAAACTGGAGAGCAAGTCACCTCTCTTCCCTCTCTTTCACTTTGGGTGCCTCTTGTCTTCTCTCTTTTGAATCATAATGTTCTCTCTTCAACAATCCAACTGAAGGTGGATATCCACCGGCCACCTCCAATCATCTCCATGACAAGATGACAGACCAGAGACCAGCCAGAGCATCTCTGTAAGAAAGATAAATTTTAGATGAAAGAGAAAAAACAAACAGACAGGCAAACATAGATTGGATGAGGGTCTGAAGGAAGGGTACCTGAATTTACAGGAGACTCCATAGGAAGAGGTTTCAGAGCAGAACTGGAAGGAGAAAGGTGTGGGTGGGATTAAGACCCAAGAGGCTTCAAGACCAGCAAGAAAGAAAAGTAGTGGCTAACTACTCCCTCCCTTGCATCTTGCACTGTTGGTGGGCTCCTGAGCTGCTGGAGAGACTGTCTGCCCACATGAGCCCAGAGACTGCTGCCACCAATAAACAGGGAGCTTCTTATGGACAAGGCACCAGGCTCCCTGCCCCCTCATGGGGCACCTACCACCCCACAGATCCAATCCAGATGGCAGGCATCATATTGCTTCTGTACCCACTGGGCACCTTTGCTTTCTTCAGGTAGGTACAATACCTCAGGTTTCGTCTTGCTTGTCCCCACATAGACATTTCCCAATTCCAGCCCAGACTACAGGAGCCACAAGGATCCAGTGGGTCCCAAGTGATCTCTGTGACTTCAGAGCCTGGTCATTCTGGGCAGACTGCCTTCCAGAAAGAGGTTTGGAAATGACCATAGTACAGGCTTTCCTTCACCCAGACTCTTTTTGTCCCTTTTCCCTCCCCTATCCATGGCTGCTGAGAGAGATAATTGAGCTGCCAGTTGAAGGCTTCACACAGGGAACAGGGCTTAGACCTTTCCTGCCACAGACTAAGGGGTGCTCAGACTGTGAGCTCTCTGCCCACTAGCCCTCCCTGGTGCTGCTTGCCCAGGGACTTCATCAGAGTGGGGCACACCCGAGGTGGAGGGATGTTGAACAATCTTGGGCACCCTGTGGGTGACTGGAGACCAGCATCCTTCTTCCTGGCATGACCAGGGATTGATCTCCAGGGCCCCAGGGATGGGCCCACAGACCAGATTCCATATACCCACATCTCAATCACATCACCTGGAGGCACAGAAGGGATATTTGTAATTAGTCTTGAGAAGTGCGGGCGCCCACAGAGGCAGATCAGAGGAAAGAGTGCAATGTGGGTCCTAGCTGTGGCATGCTCACAGATCACCCCTCCTCCCATGGGAGGACCATGTTCGCAGCTCAGGCCAGGATCCTGGGCAGAGAACCTCCTGGCCCACATCACACTTGTAGGGGAGCTTGGCTGGCTAGAGTTCTTGCCTGCTTGCAGAAGACTGAGAGAATCTACAGAATAGGGGAGGATGAAAAAGAGTGAGGCCTGCTCCAGGCTGCCAGACTGCAGGGTCTCAAACACCTCCATATGCAGATTTTTCTGATTGGGTGGGGCCACTTCACCCCCTCCCTTGCAGCTTTGCCCAGAGGCAGGGAACAGACCTTTGACCTCAGTCAAATTAGATCCCTTGCCAGCATGTGTGAAGCTTGAGGGCAGGATCACCCAGACAGACAGCCATGCCCAGCCTCACTACCTCACCTGCCCCTGCTGAGGTGGAGAATAAGGACACACCTGGAAGCACCAGGACCCCATCTGTGACCTGGGGCATTAGAGTGCTTCTCCTGAGGAATTAGAGCTCATCACAGGGTTCAAAAACAATATTGTATCTTGTTCCTTCCTTCCAGCAAGTGCCACCTACTGACAGGGAGGTCAATTTGCATGCCCTTTGACTGCATTTACTGACTCATCATACAGGGTGTGGTTGATTCTCACTCACAAGCACCACCTCCTGGCTCAGAGATTAATACTGGGTGTATCGTTATCTAAACAAAAGAAAATCCAAAAGTAAGAAGCAACAGCTGCTCCAGATGAGAAGGAATCAGCAAAAGAACTCCAGAAGTATGAAGAATCAGAGCAAAAGGACACCCCTAAAAGGGAGCACCAGCTCTCTAGCAATGGTTACCAACCAAAATCAGAATAGTGAAATGATAGATGAAGAATTTCAAACATGGATCATAAGGAAGTGCAACGAAATACAAGATAAAATGGAAACCCAACACAAAGAATCCACAAAAACAATGCAGGATATAAATGAAAAATTCACTAAAGAAATTCAATTATTAAAGAAAAGTCAAACAGAACTTCTGGAAGTGAAAAATTCTTTCAAGGAATTACAAAACACAGCTGAAAGCCTTAAGAATAGATTGGATCAGACAGAAGAAAGAATCTCAGAGCTTGAACACAATCCTCTCCACGACAGTGGCTATATGCAACCTGCTTCTAGTCTGCCATCTTGGTCCCCTCCCTGAAGATAGGGGTTTTTAAAAAGTAATTAAACTCGGTCCAAACTTACGGTGGGCCCAAACCCAGTATGACTGGTGTCCTTATATGAGATTAGGACACAGACACAAACAGAGGGTAGACCATGTAGATAGTAAATTGGGAGAAGACAGTCCTGGAGAAAGGGCTCAGAAGAAACCAACTCTGTTGACATCTTAATCTTGGACTTCTAGCCTCCAAAACTGTGAAAAAATAAATTTCTGTTATTAAAGCCATTCAGTCTGTAGTACTTTGTTATGGCAGCCCTACCAAACTGATATATAATATGTCCATCAACTGGATTGTATAATGGTTTTATGGAGATGTGTGTGCGTGTCAAAACTCATCAAATTTTATAATTTAAATATATACGATTTATCATATGCCAATTATACCTCCATAAAGTTATTCTTAAAATACACTAAAAAAGAATAAATAAAAAATAAAAATATTGCCCAAGTAACAATGATCATTTTAAAAAATTTTTTTAATCATAATGATCACATTTGACTAGCATTTTTAACTTTTTGAAATAGATATTGTCCCATTTGATCTTCACAATGCATTATGTATCCCCATTTTACAGCTGAGGAAAACTGAACCCTAGGTTTGAGGGGATTATCCAGGATTACATAGTGAGCTGTTAGAGCCAGGACTCTTGCACAGAATTAAGACATATATATTTTAGAAGGTACAAAGAGTAAGGGTCCATTTGTTTATCTTTCTTGGAATGGCTCCAAATATATAATCCTCCTCTGTCTTCAAAGCTTTGAAGGTTTATCTAATCTCCATAAATAAAGAGAGTGATAGATCTTAAAGCAAGCCACAGAGGAAATGCTTTTGAAGTAATAAGGCATCAGGAAGATAGAGGACTTGATATGGCAATGCAAATGTGTGCATGTGCATGTGCCCACACATACCGATGTGAAATAATGAAAGGGTAACATGTACTATATCATGCTATGAAAATGAAACTCAGAAAATCACATTTACTTTTTATGTGAGAATACTGACTCTAGACTGGGATTAGCTGTTTATATATCCACTTAGGTCACCTGAAGTTCAAAGTGACTCCTTAGCTATGAAATTTAAGCTCAGATTCTTACTCTCCCTTTCTACTGAGAAAATAACTAAATAGATAGATAGGCATTTTAGACCATAATAATGATCTTGTGTCTGTGAATCTGGAGACGCTTTTTAAATTCTCATACTGTGGGAAGTAGCACTAAGTCCATCAGAGGTGTTTAATTCTGTCATCCAGATAGTCATTCACCTGGATCTATTTTTTATGTTTGTTCATAAAACCTATTCCTCTAAGACAAAGAAGTTTGGCCACCCTGTTGAAGTTTCAGAAGATTTAGTGGGAGGTTTTCAAAGAATTCTTTTCTAATTTATACTGGAAAGATGAAGAAAGGCAGCAGAGGTGAATAGCAGCCAAGTCCTAGAGCATGGAATCAGAAGAGCTGTCTCAGGCATTGTCAGGGTGGGAAGAAGGGATGGGGCGGGGAGACAACAGGTATTGAGAAGCCTTGACACCTCCTCCCAACCCACCCCTGTTTCAAATAGGGCAGCCCCACCTCTATCTGTGTTATACATTGGAATTTTGCTGAAGATTTAACTTTTTATATTTTAGTTCAAAAGACACACTCAAAAAGGTTGAAAAATTTGAGGACCATTCAAGCAAAATCACTTAGTCACTGAGGAAAGGATCCCAGCCCAATCTTCTGTGTCCTAATACCGGTTCACTAATCCATTTCCTCCTGACTTCCTACCTCTAATCTTGTTTAATCCTCACAGCAAGCAGGCAAAGTAGGTCTGATTAGCCTTATTTTATAGATGCAAAAACTGAATCCCAGCTCTTCAGAGGATCTTGGCTAAGGCTGGAGTACCTAGGTCTCCTGACTACAAACTCCATGTTATTTGCACTATACACATCATGTTGCAATGCAAAAGATGGTGCTTTTCTAATATGTGAGTTATGCTCTTTCTTATTTTAATTGAAATTGCCTTCTCTAGACACTACGCATCTCTTCTGAAATGTGCTTTGTCCTTTATCTTCAAGTCTCTTTCTTCTGTGTTAAACTGATTGTGTCTCTGGTGCCCTTCCAAGATGACCTTTGCTTGGCACAGAAAGTCATCCAACGGGCCATTTGTCACACCTCATCTCTTCCCTTTTATGAAAGGGACAAAAGGCTGTCTTTGAGCCCCCTTTGGAAGTGTTTTCATGCTAATCTAAGAATTACTGTTGTGTTTGTTTTCTGGCCGGTGCAGTGTGAAGCCATTCATGGGACCGCATGGACCTTGTCTAGTCACATTCCAGGCCATTCTTGGAACATTTTGGGGAAACGCATCATCGCTCTGCTGGTGGGAGACAAGTCTGTGTCCCTGCCTGAGGCTGGCAGCCAATGCATCTCTGTCCTTGATTGCGCATGAAAACATCTCCTGCCATCCCTGCCAGGCAGCCCACTACACACACACAAGGAGGGGGAAGAGCAAAATTAAATGTTCATCCAAAAAAGACCAAAGTCAGGAAGAAAACAACTTCCTAAATATTTCTCTCTCTGAAAAAAAAAAAAAAAAAAAAAAAAGGGAAAGAAAGTGAGCTGAGCACTTTAGTCAAGGAAACTCAAGCTTTTCCCAAACAGCCTAAGTTGTTACGGTGTAACATAAATAGATTCAGAATAGGAGTTGGGAGACATGAATGCTAATTCTGACTCTGCCACTAACTAGCTACGGGACTTTGGGCATGTTCCTTTATTTCGTCTCATAACATCCCCTACAAAACACAGCTAATATTTCAAACACCACAGAACTCTAATAAATATTAAAGGAAATATTGTTCATCAATACACTTGGTAAACGACAAAGACCAAAAAATAGTCATTGCTATTGCTGCTGCCTTTATCTGTCTATAAAATGAAGATACAGGGATAAATCAAAGTTGCCAAAGCCAACCCTGTATCAGAAACACCTAGGGAGCTTTTTAAAAATCTAAATTAAGCTTTTTAAAAATCCTCACTAAAATCATGAGAATTAGGGCCCCAAATCATGTTTTTGTTTTAATTTCCAAGATTATTTGGATACAGTCTGTCCAGAACTGGTTTGGGGGCTCTCCTGAACTATCTATCCACTGCAGGTTACCAACCCAATGTTTAGTGATTCTCAAAGAAGGCAAAATAGCAGACATGAGCAGACGTTACCTGTGATTTCACTATTAAAGACAAAGTTCTGAATTATTAAAAGCTTATTTTCAAAAGTCCTCCATTGAAGGACATATTTTTGATAGGGGCCACATCCCAATTCACAGCAGCTTATTTGTTGACTCTTGTCAACTATACTAACTGATTAAAAGTGTACATAATTGAGCAGAATACAAGAAATGTTGTGTATGTTGAGGGTAGGATTTTCTACAACAATCTCTTCATTTTAAATATAGAAATTATGCCCCAGAGAGTTTATAAGTAGAATGACCACAAAATTTTTATCCAAAACAGTATACTTTTGAGAGTAAAGCAGGGATCATTGATAGTTACTTTAGACATAAACCAGAATTCCCCAGGACATATAGGAATAAACATTTACCCTAGTTAAAAGTAACTTGTCTACATTACAAAGAAAGTTAACATTGAAAAGAGAGGGCCTAAAAATATCAATGACTAGGATATCAGTGAACTTCAGGCTTCAAACTTCTTTTATCAACTGAAGTGGCAGCCTATGTTATTCAAACTCACTTCACTTTTGGTCCACCCTTATTTTTCAGAAACAACCTAAGTATTCATCTTTCTCCTGTGCTTCTTGCTTGTCTCTGTATTCTAGATGGCCAATCTTGGGGTTCGGACCCAACTACATGGGTGACAGTTCATTAATTCGGAAGGTACCCTAACACATGTAGCGTAGTTTTCCTTGAGACGAGCAAAGATGGCTGCAGTGCAGAACTGACAGAAGCTCATGTGAGCTCATCAGAGACCACACTGAGACCCTTAGAAAGCTCCACAGCTGAAGAAGGATGTTCTTGAGGTTATCACATGACCCTGACAGTTCTGTAGTTGACTGTAGAGAGACTCTGTGCTTTCTCCCTCTGATTGCCATCAGCAGTCCCATGACTAAATCCAAGTTGCCAGTCTGTCAGTCCCCACCAGGCAGCAGGAAAAATGTGTCTTCCCAATATTAGATCCACTAAGATTGCCTGTCTGACTAAAGTTATTGTATTCTGGCTTTATTTCTGAGAGATGACTCCTGGGTTGGTGATGAGCCTTTGCCTAGCCCCCTATTCTGGGTCAGCCATAATAAAAGATACCAAACAGCAGGCTTGGGATTTTAAAAAAATAAATAAATAAAACACCTGGTTTCTGGTCCCCATTCATGCTTGAAAGGAAATTTGTAAATTGTCAACTTGACTTAATTTTTCCTCTGGACTCACACCTATTTGCTATAATAAGAATTTTCCCTATGGGTTTCACTCATCTGCAGCATGTGGCAGGAAAAAGGGATTAGGATTGTATTTGTCGTCTTTTTGGAGCGGATTTTCTTTGAGCAAGTCTGCTATCAATTCTGTCTGCCAAAATAGCATTTTAATGTGTTACCTGCCAGTCAAGTATGTCCTGTTGACTTCTGGCTCTGCTGTGTTTTCTGATGCTGTTTACCATTAATTTTTCTTCCCATTTTTACCACATTTATTATTTTTCGTATAAATGTGGATTTTGTTATTTTGATCATGTGTCTAGCTCTGCAAAACAGTTTTAAAAAAGAGAGAGAAGGGTATGGGGAGGGTAGCAAACAGGGCTTCCTCTTGCTGGAAAGACTATTTTAATGAGTTTTATTCTGTAGTTGGGGAGATGCTCTTAACCTCTTTGGCCCAGTAAGATGTGATTTCTTGACACTGAGCCTATTGCAAATGCATTTTTATCAGAACCGTGTAAGGTGGACACCAAGGGGATTTCTCCAGTATTTAACAAAGCCATCTATTTGCAACACAAAGTAATGCTTTGTTTACCCTTCCTCTTTGTCCTGGGCATGGTATTATTCCAGAGGCATTGCTTCTCCCTTGCAAACTGTCAGTGGCCAAGGGTACTTTTCAGCGTGTTTGGGATCATAATTGGCAAAAATGTCTGCTCAGTAGTGGAGAAGAGGTAAAGGTCAGACATGACCCTGTGGGGGCCATTCTCCAGTTTGCATGACACAGACACTAAAGTGCCTTGCCCATTCTCCAAAGTTCACAAAGGCTTCTCCGTATTCCAGGGACACAGCGTTTCCTCCCTGCCAGATAATTAGCAGCAGTGGCAAGCCCAGCCGACTTGTCATTGGGCACTCAATGGTGCTCCTTTCCTCCAAGCTCATTTCCTTGGAAGGTGAGAGCTATTATCGTAAAGAGGGATATTGTAAAATTCTGTTCCTTCTGCTACACCATGGCTCTGAGCAGAGAAATTTGTGTTTTCTGCCAGGGAGAAGAATAACATTTATTTAATGGATGCTGAGCAAAAGGTATTCATATTTCATGCTTCGGGGCTTAAGCCGATGCTAGATCAGGAGGGAACTTTTCCAGTCTCTGAATTGCATAACTGGGTAAGGGCTTAGTGCTAACAACCCTTCTGTCCCCATCCAGGCATGGTCTGAGGACACCATCTCAGGGATGCCCTCACATCCCCTCATCTCCTGGATTTGTCCACAAACCATGGTTTATACCCCTTCTCCTGCCAGCTTCCTCTACCAACTTAAACCTAGTAGTACTTCTTATAGATGGCCCTGTCCCACTGAATTCCAGTTCCACTTCACCAGCATCCCAGTCCCTTCAAGATAATCCTCTATAGTGTTTCAGCTGTCATACAGAAGTGTTTCCTCACTCAGCAATGGGGACAGCAGGAAACCATGAGGACGGAGGAAGACTGGGGCAGTGGAAAGAACACAGCTTCCATGTTAGAAAGATTGATCCAGATTTGTACCCTAAATAGGTGGGTAATAATCAATGGCCTATTCATTGATATTCAGCTTCCTCATCTATAAAAAGTAATAATAATAATAAAGCTTGCCTTGTGGCATTGTTGTGAAGGCCAAGTGAAGTCACACGTCAGATGTGTGGTCCATGGGAGACAGAAGCTGGGACATGTCTCCCTGCTCCTCTCAGGTGGGAATCCAGTCTGCTTACAATACTAACTTGCTAAGTAACTTCTGACAAGTCAGCCAGACTTTCTGTGAGTTTATCAACAAATGAGTAAAAGAACCACCTCTATCCTGCCATCCCTGCTAGATTATTATAAGGATAAAATGAGATGTTCCTTAAAACAGAAATTTCACAATGCCAAAAAAAGTAAAAGTGTTGCCAGGAAATGAGGTGTTATTATGCTGATGCTTACTCTTATGATCTTTAAAATTCTAGAAATTGTCTTTTAAAATATCGTCCACAATTAGCTAAGCCTATTAAAAATGCAAAGGGACCTTTCAATCACCTATAGATACCAACCATAATGCTCTGATGGTAGAAAACCTGAGACTGTCTTGTGACCCAGTCATGTGTCTTAAAAATAGGTTTACTCTCAAAGCTGAGACAGATTCCTAGTGGCTTGGCATATATATATATATATATATAATGGATACTTGGATATTTGATTGTATCATAATTAAGCCAAAGCCTTGCAAATAGATGTGTGAAGTGTGTAACAAACTATTAGAACATTTATAGCATAAAAATGTGGGAGGATTGCTCACTAAACGTAAGCCATTTCCCCACATTTTATGATTTGTAATTTCGAATATTCATGATGTACCCATCAGCCTTGATCTTCCTCCTCATCCTCCACTGACAGCCTTTGGACCCTTTCTACCCTCTCTTCCCATTCACTCTGCCCTGCCCCATTGCCAGGTCATCTGGACTTGAGAAAGGTAATAACCAAGCATTTCTAGTTGCACGCTCAACTCTTGCTGCTAGTCTTGCTTGGACACAAGTTTCCAGTCTCCTAGTTAAGGTTCTGCTCCATTTCTCTGATTCTACTAAGGGGATGCTGTCTGTGAGCAAGGCACTGCCTACGTTCAGGAGTCACTGTGTCTGCTGCAGCTGTTATTCCATTTCCTGCACCTCTTGCTGGGCACTTTTACTGGCACAGTGGACTATTTAAAAAGCCAAAGCCCTTGGCATGATAGGGGAAAGGGGACTGGAAAGAGAAACGATGCTTTCAGGCTTCCATTCTTTTCTTATGTCAAAGTCTGTCAGTGGGGTTTCAAGTCCAGGTTTCTCGTGCTTTCTGTGTTACAGAAATTGAAGGGGAATCATCTTCTTCCTGTTTTATCTGCAGCCCTCAGCATCATTCCAAGCATGAGGCTTTGCCACTGGGTCAAAGTCATCACGCCCAGTTCCTTCTTCCCTTGACATAAGTTTTCTCCCAAAAGACCGCTTACCTTTCATGCAGATCCAGTTGCTGAGTAGTCATAGACATGTAGGAATGTCATCCCAAACTGAGATCTTGTCACAACCAGAATTAAAGAGAAATAACTGGGCTAGTCATGAAACTAAAGTTTCAAGTTCAGTAAGGACTTTCCTCACCATAAGATTATCTGAATTACCACTCTTGGTTCGTTTCATTACCTGGCCAACTTTGTTTTTAAGTGCAGTCTTCGACAAAGAGGAGATTGTACCCAGACTGCTTAACTTTTTTCAATATCTCACAATCGATCTGCCAGACATTATAGTGGTTTGAAACTGGTTATATTTCTAGTTTGGGCCCAAGGAAAAGCTGCTTCACTGATAGTTTCTGAGGCAAGGAAAGAGGGTGGTATGTCGAATGAGGCTGAGACAGGAAGGAGGGAGAGGCTGAAGTTGAAGAGCTGCAGTAAAATACTGTAAAATGTTTGTGTCACCGTAGGCATCGTCCTGAGCTCCTTCTCCCTGAATCCCCTGGAAGAACTGACAGCTGCCTGGCCTTTACAAAATGAAATTGACATTTGCAGGCTTAGGTTCAACAGAAACTGAAAGGGAGGGGTGGGGGTGGTGCTGTAGGCAAAGCCTGAGCCCAGTTCCCTGGATTCAGGGCAGCAGGCCCATAACTCTGCTGTGAGTGATGGGTCAATATCCAATAACTCCAAATCAAAAGCTGAAGTCTTCTTGAGTCAGCAGAGCTGAAGCCTCCTTCAGGGGATAAGAATACAGCACCAGCCCTTCTGACAGAGCTGGAGTTGCCAGCAGCCTTTAATCTAAGGAAACCACAGGCAAAGCAAACTTGGCATATAACTTTTCCTAAATTAATTAGCACCCTTTCGTTTAAAGGGGGAAAAATAATAATACTCTTGGGAGAGCAGCTAAAGCTCAAACTCAACTCATTTGGATTCTACACACAAAGACTAGGGAGGGGGCCGATGGGACGGAGAACCGAGCACAGCTATGGAGAGAGAAAAGAGATTATTTTCAGGTCAACTGAACAGTGGCTCTCAGGAGCAGGCCATTGTTTGAATTGTGTTTCAGGATATTGATTAGGAATCATCCTCAGTAGTTCTTTACCTTTTTGGTCAGGCTCTGCCCTTCCTACTGGAGCCGGGGGAGGCAGTGTGTCCCAGAGCTCTGCTCACTACGTTCTTTTCTTAAATGCAACCAGCCTGTTGCGGGCACAAAGTCAGATATGGTTTTGAAATGTATTTTTAATAGGTCATTGTCTAGTTGAGGAAAATTAGCTCAATATGTATATTTCTGCCAACTGGAAATCAAAAGCAAATCAGTGAGTGAAGAAAAAATGGCAGAACAATATGTATTGTGTACCGTTTGTGTGAATGTTAAAGACATACAAAACAAGTGATTTTTTAAAAATGAACTGAGGATGTAGACATCAGACTCATAATGGTGATTCCCTCTGGTGAGGAGGACAAAGGATAAGAACTGAAATTGCTGATCAAAAATGAGATTAAGCTTTTCCTTCCTATTATAATTTTTCTTCTTAAAAGAAGACTTAAAATTTATAAATCACTTGTTTAATTATTTACAGAAATAAAAGACATCAATGTAGCCTTCTGGTTTTTTTTTTTATTATTCCTGAAAATAAAAAGGGGAGTTATCAAGCGTGGTGGTTCACAGCTGTAATTCCAGCACTTTGGGAGGTCAAGGCGGGAGGATCATTTGAAATCAGGGGTTTGAGACCAGCCTGAGAAGGAGTGAGACCCCATCTCTACAAAAAAAATAGAAAAATTAGCCATACATGGTGGCACCCATCTGTAGACCCATCTACTCGGGAGGCCGAGGCAGGAGGATCACTTGAGCCCAGGAGTTTGAGGTTGCAGTGAGCTATGATGATGCCACTGCATTCTAGCCAGGGTGGGGGAAAAAAACAAGGGGTGGAGTTCACATTAGGTGCTTATTGTTTTTGCCACTTCACATCTGAAGATGACATTTCAAGAACTGCTCTTGGATGAAAAATACTTACTCTCAATTCTGAGATCATATCTAATTTCATCCTATTTCAGTGTGGGGACAGGTGTGAGCCTGCCTTCCATGATTCAGCCAACGAGAAAGCAGGAGTCTGGCTCTATGTAGGGAATGATTGCTCCTTCTTCAAGTCCACTCTCAGCCAAGAACTCTATTGGCCTGACCCCATCCACAGGGCTCAATTTCCTTTTGTTTTTATATTTTTTGCTTACCTTTATTGCATAAGTAGCACATTTTAAAACAATGATTTAAAAATATTTTTGTTGACAATATTCATAAATGAAAACAATTTAAAACGTATCATTCTCCAGTTACAAAGTACTTTTACATCCATTATTTTATTTAATTATCATCATACACTTTAGAAGGTGCTAGAGTTGGTATTATTTTACCCTTTTTTGTTTTTTGAGACAGAGTCTCATTCTGTCACCCAGGCTGGAGTGCAGTGGCATCATCATAGCTCACTGTAACCTCCAACACCTGGATTCAAGCTATTCTCTTACTTCTGAGTAGCTGGGACCACAGGCATGCACCACTATGGCCAGCTAATTTTTCTACTTTTTTGTACAGACAGGGTCTCACTCTTGCTCAGGCTTCTCTGGAACTCCTGGTCTCAAGTGATTCTTCCATCTCAGTCTCCCAAAGTGGTTGGATTATAGGCCTGAGCCACCGTGACTGGCCATTTTACCCATTTTGTAAACAAGAAAACTGAGGCCCAAAAAGATTAAGTAAGTTCTTCTAAATTATAGCAATAGTATTAAGGACCATAACTGAAGTTAAAGCCTTCCAGCTCTAAACTGTCCATCCATCTATCCATTCATTTAGTCAACAAACATTTATGAAACTCCTACTACATAGACTCTTTTCTAGAATTCTTTTCAGCTCCTCTGGTAATTGTGTTTCCATAATCCTTTATTCTGCCATTATAAACTACCATTATAGACTATATTGTTCATTATTGTTTCATTTGCAAGATTTATTCTTCACTCCACCTGCCCAATCAATTATAAAGTCCTGGAGTAATTCGATAGTTCCAAGACATGAACTTTTTTCACATCCCAAGTTCTGATTACATGCAGAAAATCACTTTCTTGCTTAACCAATTTATTAATGATTATTCTATAGGTATGAAATCCTAGAGATTAAAAATAAACCCACAGAGCTCCTACTATGATAAGGAGATAGAACCATACATAATATATATTCCATATGCTCCAGAGATGTGAAGCAGATAGTTGAACCCAAGAACCGAGCAGAAACCTCAGAGAACATTCTCAGTGCTTATATTACACCAGGAACTGTTGGAAACTTCTCAGTTTCATTTCTTCTTAAAGCTTTTTATATAACATTAATAAGGCAATCAGACAAGACTTTTGGATTAGGGAAAAAATGCTAAAGAACACATAATTGTCATCTATCCACTGGTTTTTATTGAAGTCCAGTTACATGCACAACATATTAGATGGTATTATGAATAAACAAAGTAGGGTGCATGAACACCTTCTTTCTTTTCACTGTAAATTGCACTTTATGATGTGTATGTTATCTCATTTCAAACTTTATAGTCCAGCATAGCAGTTGTATGCTTGAGTTCTGAATCAGACATTCTAAATTTAAGTCCTGGCTCTACCACTTGCCAGCTGTGTGACCTCAGGCAATTTGCTTAATCTCGCCAAGCCTCAATTTCCTCATTTGTACAACAATGATAATAGGGTTCCCCAGAAGATTAAAAGAGATAATTCATGTAAAGCACTTAACACAGTGTCTGGCACAGAGTAAGCCCTCAATAAATGTTAGCTATTCCTATTATCATCTTTACTACTACCCCATGAGGTAGATAAGGCACACATTATTTATACATTAAAGAGAAAGCCTGGGCTGAGAGAAATCACATTAGTTGCAAAGGGTCGCAGAGCTAGTTAAGGCATCGACTCCAGGCATTCTCGCTCGCTTGGTGCCAGTCCCATATCACACTGTCCCCTAACAGTGTAGGTGAGGAAAAAACACACAAACCTGGAGAAATGTACAAATATTGAAGACAACAAAAGGAAGCAATGACAGTCCTTACTATTTTAGCACTCCTCACTGTAATTAACATCTGATCTGCTACTTAACCAACAGATGAACACACAT
The DNA here is from genome assembly GCF_040939455.1 of Microcebus murinus. Classification (NCBI taxonomy): domain Eukaryota; kingdom Metazoa; phylum Chordata; class Mammalia; order Primates; family Cheirogaleidae; genus Microcebus; species Microcebus murinus. Next base: position 29,151,741 of record NC_134120.1, on the reverse strand, counting down.
GGTATTATGAAGTTCCTCCCAATTAAGCTTATTTTCTTTAATATAGGCCAGTTCTCTGTATTTTAATCATACCCAAAGACTGAGTTTTGGCTTTTTGACACTACCCTGTGCCTTCAGATTGAGCTAAATAGTGCAAATAGATATTCAAAGAAGAAACGTTATTCATCGATCTGCCAGAAGAATTGTGAAGGAGACAGAATTTATCCTCCATCCCAGGACATCCACTAGACGTAGTTATCAAATTTTACTGAGCATCAGAATCACAGATTGTTGGGCCCCTCCTCATAGATTCTGATTCGGTAGATCTAAGGTGGGTCCTGACAATTTGCATTTCTAATATGTATATTCAGATGAAGTTGCTGGTCTGGAGGACACACTCTGAGTGCTGCCCTAGGTCAGTGTCTCCCAAAACATACCCCACACAGAATATATCCTCAATCATTTTAGGTAAATTATCAAAATATGGCTTTCTACGTCACACTCCAGACTTGCTACGTATGATTCTCTTTGGATGGGAATTACAGGAATTTACATTGGCACAAGTATCCCAGGTGGATTTTAAGCCTATAAAAGTTTGAGAACCACTCATTTAAATTCTGAGTGTGTCCATCACCCAAACCTTATTGTTGTATGCCCAGAACCTAATAGATTGCTTGGTCTGCAGGAGACACTCAATGAATATTTTTGTTTAAATATAAATTCCTCTTTGCATGTCCTGTCCCTCCCCATTTAGAGACCTCCTCCTCCCACCCTCTGCCCCCTTTAAAGTCTTTCAGCAAAGGCTTAGGACCCTACTCAATCAGCACACACAATACGTTGTTTTAAAACAGGTCTCTAGTTGTCATTTTAATTACTTTCTCACATTATTATTAAACCTTGTACAAACCCATTTAATTAATGGAACTATAATCTCCCTGAGAAGAATGAGCATATCTTTCGCCTTGTCCATCCACAGGACCCCAATCTCCATCCATGCATCATCATTTCACTCCAGAATAAAATATACATTTCATTTTATATTTTTTTTATCAGATTAGAAAGCTATGTTTTTATTCATACTATAGTTTAGTTCAGCACTTACTAGGTGCCAGATACTTAGCAAGACACCAGGCTTTTAATTAACATATGTAGAAATAATCAGTGAATGAATGAGTGAATATTTAGCAAATACTAAATCTCTTTCAATTTCTCAGTCTCCTCTGTCACAAAACACACACGCACTTCTAGGGGGCTGGAAATATTCAGTGGGAGCTGACTAGGGGCAAAGCTCTGATAACAAAGTGATTTCATAGGAAAGACCAGGGAGCTTATCTCAATGAATATCTATACAATTCTCATACCTACCTCACCCCAGAGAAAGAAGAAAGCCACTCTTTTTGCCCCCTTCAATCTGATGACAGACACTTTCATATCCCCTGCATTCAATCAATGCTTTATCATATCACACTACATTGTTTTTTCACTGTGTGGCAGGGAAATGCTATAATCAGTTTTCTAGAAGGCTCTCCCAGAATCAAGTAGCTGTAGGCAAGATTGGCTGGCAGCATGACTTAGACATTTACAGATGTGTATCTAGCTGTGAGGAAGAAAAAAGCAATTTAAAGAGACATTGTCAAGTTTGAGAGACCTACATATTTCATCTTTAGTTTAGTAATTAGTAGCTTGAAAAGTACTTGATTAGAAACATTTTCGTGAACATCTTAAAGAAAGAAGCAAAACGTCGTGTTTTTTTTAATCTGTAAAATTATTCCCCAAGTGATAAAGCCAGGAAAAGTTGAAAGGCAATTAATAATGGCCTTCAAATAAATATAAGTTTATTACTGGAAGAGTCCATAAAGATCAAGCAATCCATTCCTCCCCCTTATAATGAAACTGAGGCTCTGAGAGACAAGATTAACCAAACTCACGTTCCCACTAACTACCACTTCACATGTCACATTGACTAGCTAAAATTCCCATGCCAGGGACTCTTAGAAACCTTATAGAGATTGTGTATTTTACAGCCAAAAGAACGGGGGCAAAACAATGATCCAGGATCACTCAGCCAGATCCCTCATCTTGGGCTTTGTCTTCTCCTCCTTCCTCTTACTGCCTCCCAGAAGACACTCTCCCCAAGGGCCAGCCAACTTAAGAAAAAAGAAGTCTATGTACATGAAAAAAAAAATTAGATTGGATATACACACCGCATTTCCCCTGGTAAACATGGCTACAGGGAACTTTTCCTCCTACAGCCCTCTTATTTTTCTTTAAAAGGCAGGGATAGTGGCAATACCACATTTGTTCTTTGGCAGACACAGGTTATGTACAATTTATGACAACTATAAAAGCATCCTGATGCCTTGACATCCCTCTCCATTTGCCTATTATGGTGTCTAAAGTTCTCACCATTAGAAAATTATTCCCCAAACACTAAAATTTAAAGAATGATATCTTTAGAAAACCCAGGTACAATGCTGCTACTTCTAAGAAGGCTAACACATCAAAGAGCGGTCATTAATACATTAACAGAGCAAGCCCCTGACGGAATGAATGGGATATAGCGCCAAGACATGGAAGAGCAAAGTCTGAAGCCATGCGAGCTGCCCAAGGAAGACAAACATAATTAAGGCATATCACAAATGGAGGAGAGTGAGTAGCTGAGTTACTGAGGCAAAAAATAAATAAATGAAAGTAAAAAACAAAAATGAGCCACCTATTTTATAATTTGAACTATAATTAACTTTGGTCCTCAAGAAAAATATAGGTGAGGACAAGCTTAAAGACTCATTCAGCAAGTAAGTATTTATTGCACACCTACTCTGTGTTAAATTCTATAAGGGGTACAGAAGGGAACTTAAGGTATGTGTTTCTTCACAGTAGTGGAGGATGGCATGAAAAGAAAAAGAAAAGTATGTGCTTATTTTCTTAGGAAGATAGCAAGATTAAAGAGACAAGATTGACAGAAACCTAACAACAGAGAAATATGGTGGCTATGGTTTAGAAGTATGGCCAACCAACATTGACTGAACCCTAACATGATCAAGGCTATGCGTTAGGTATGTATGGAGTTTCAACACCCTCACAGCCTGGTAGAGAAGAGACTTATGTACACAAATAACCCTAGTAGGATAGGAAATAAGGTCCAGGCTGGAGGTATAAGCAAAACCTAACCCATAAGTGTATGTGTTCAGGAGGAGGGGAGAGTGGGTTGTTTCTTCTACTGCAGAAAGCCTTTATTGTAAATGTGTCACTAAACCTGAACTCGAATTTGAAGGAAAGGTGGACTTCAATAGCTGAAGATCAGATGCTGCATTATAGAAGGACACAGAAGTGGAAATATTCTAAAACTGAACCGTGAGCAACCCTGCTGACTGAAATAAAGAAATGGAGTGAGTCTGGGTGCAGTGGCTCATACCTGTAATCCCAGCACTTTGGGAGATTGAGGTGGGAGGATTGCTGGAGCCCAGGTCAAGACCAGTCTGGGCAACAGAGTGAGACCCTATCTCTATAAAAAATTTTTAAAATATTAGTAGGATAAGGTGGTGTGGGCCTGTAGTCCTAGCTATTTGTGAGGCTGAGCCAAGAGGATCACTTGAACCTGGGAGTAGGAGGTTGCAGGGAGATATGGCTACACCACTGTACTCCAGTGTGGGCTACAGAGCGAGACCCTGTCTCACACACAGGAACATACACACACACACATACACACACACACACACAAAGGAGTGAGAACCCAGGAAGTAATTTTTGTATGAAGTCTGCCCAATGCCTTTTTCCACTTTTCAGACATCAAGGAATAGGAAGAAAGTTTGAAGGGCTCTTAAAGCCTTGGCCTATTTCTCTAAAGTAGCAGAATGAATTAGATCCAAATTCAAGGTCTGGCTTTATCACTTAACATGTGAGTGACTTGGGCAAATCATGTAACCTCCCTTAGCTTATTTTCTCATCTATAAAATGGAATATTTTTTACTACTGAATTATTAGGGTTATGAGAGCCAAATAAGATTAAACAAAAAAATTCTACACGGAGTTATACAAATATTAGTTATTGTCATTGTTATGGAAAATGTGCCCAACATGCCCGGTGAAAGCCATCCAATGCCATTGTAGGATACAGAATTAAATTAGTCTGTCACAAAAAGATCTTATATCCTAAGTAAAGATCTACATAAAATTGGAAATCAATACCTAGTACCTTTGTGAGGTACACGTGGCTTCTGGCATAGACATCCCTACTGTGTATTACCTTTCAAGCAGTGGAGAAGTTAGTGCATGGGGTGGGAGTTCACCCTGACCCTTCTAGAAGCCAGAATTGAAAAATATTTAGAAGGACAAAATGCTGCAAATGCTTTCAGTAAAAACAACCAAGAAATATTTTTATATACATCTGATTGGTTACAACTCCCTCATATATCATAATATTAATAGGATTACATGTCTGTTGGTAGATGTTCAAATTACAACATAAATGTACAATGTATTATATTTTCTTTACACATTCTTCAAGGATCTCACATGCTGCTCTGAAAAGTCTTAAAGGATCTTAAGGCTAATCAGTGATCACTCTGGGTAAGCAAAAAATAGATTGGTAATAACTGAGGCAATTTCTAGCTTATTATAAGGATCCTCCCAAGGTTCAAATTATTGAAATGCTCAGTTTTGATGTAAACTCCTCCTGCCGTCTTAATCAGCCCTATTTCAATTCTTCCTAATGAATACTGTTACTATTATCTGCATATTTCCTGTACGTCTTTAGAACCAATGAGTGGCCAGGGCCACAGTCAAACCTGGCTTTACAGGCAATTGCACAGGGTCCCACTCGAAGAAAGCCCCATACTTAGTTCAATATTCTTCTTCTTATTATTAATTTTATTCCTGAACTTGTGTTTTATAAGTAAGTGCAATGGGATGATGGAATTTATGTGTGAGCAAAATAGTTTAATACCTTCCAACAGTACATTTTGGCCTGAGTCTGCCAGTGACTGTATTTGCAGAATAGCCCTTAGGATGCACAGGCAATGTGGCTGCCCTTGTAAGTGCCAGTTCTAGATCTCCTACCAGACCTTGTTCTTAAGGCTCTAACTTGCTTCCAGCTTATTCCACTGGAGCAATGATAATTTGTCACACTGTGATCCACGTTGTAGCTTCTTTTGACCACAAAGCTATGCTACGATTTCAAAAATACATTACAGTGGTGATATATGTTAACTTTGCATTAGTCCTTTATGTTGTATAAATGGTTTTAATTTTCTGCTTCAGTCTAGGATGAAGAATATCCCTTATCAAAATCAATCCAGCCCTGTTTTCAAAAATGGTTCTTGGAAATAAAAGCCAAACAAATATATATATTAAGTGACTTACTCAGAAATTCAAAGTAAAAAATAATAAAAGTTAAGATTAAAATTCAAAAATGTCAAATTGCCTTCTATGTTGGCTGTGGCTTATCTAATTCCTTTCATGGGACTATATTTGGGTTTCTCTTTCACTTTCAGTACTTCAGCACATTCTGATTTGTTTTAAGTGGGTACAGAGACACACATACACATACACACACCTAAATGTCAACAAACACATTTGTTAAATTCATAGTCTATAGATATTGATGTTCTATTTAGAAGGAAGTCAGACAATATATAAAAGCTTTAGGGAAAAGTTTCTTTGCATAACAAAAGAGCTAATGCATCAAGTTATGGTTTGTTAATGGCATTCAATTAACACATAACTGTTGTTAGTTGATTAAAAATTAACTGTGAATAACCATTTAACATTTAGCACTTACAAATGTTCCTTGATTTATTAAAATTGTAAGAGCAAAGGAGTCTGGGGAGAAGCTAGAAATATTTGGTTAGATTTTTAATGGAAATTTTAGACACATTGTGAAATATTTCTTCCTAGGAAATATACATTTGTAAATCAATCTTCATGTTTTAACTGCTTGTGAAGAATTTTGCAGACCTCCTGTTTTAAAAGCACTTGAGAAATAAATATCTGCCAGGGAGAGAAATCCCATCAGTTTTCTTGCTGTTCCTATACAGATGGTGGACCATACTGTGAAATTTGCTGTTCTTCGATTGCTCCATTCTGCACACGCCCCAAGGAATCTCAGAATTGTAGAAACTAGAGATGTAATAGACTAAATAGGTCATCTATTCCAATAGAAATTTTACTAGATTTATACAAGACTCTCTTGAATTTACAATACAGCTCACTTCCAAGGGGGTCCAAATGCTGAACAGAAAATTGGCTTTTTTTTCCCCCAGCCATCTTAGAATCATATATTATGTTCTACTATTAATCATGTTTTTCTCTTGTGAAGATAATACACCATTACAGCATGCACAAAAATTGCTTTTCCAACAAAAGGATTAGATTTACAATGATCCATTTCCAGGTTTGCATCAGCACCCCCACCCAGTTCCCACAACAATGGCCGTGTTTTTGAAAGACAGCCATCTGAGGTCTCAGGAGCAATTCCATGGCTCTGGAAGAATATACAAGTAGGTGGCTTTTGTGGGGATAACATTCAATAGTTTGATCTTTTTAAACCATACCCTAAACCAAAATAATCATCTGCAGACATACTACATGATTACTCCAAAATCAATTCAAAATATTTTTGAACACCAATTATATGTAAGGAAAAGGGAAACAAAGGAATGTGAGACACAGTTCCAAACGTTAAAGGTCTGAATTCTTGGATAGAGGGAAAACCATTAAATACATGAGAACTTCATGCTACTAGGTATCATGGATGTCCTATGTTTTCACCTGCCTTTCTCATTCTTCTGTTCCTACATGGAACAGTCTGTCTGATTCAGATACCACTGAATGGTATCCCCAGTGGCCCATCCTCCTGGCCATAGCAATTGGTGCAGAAAGGTTCAATGAAGCAGGTTTGGCAAATTAGGGTTCTCCCAGGGACTTTCATGCTAGAGATCTCTAAGAGGATTCCCCACTATCATTAGGAAGTACTAAATGAGGAGAATGAGACTATCACTGGCAACTTGCCCAACACACAGACATACTCTGTCTTAGAAAGAAGCCAGGGTGAGAGAAGTGGACAGACTGAGATCTCTGACAGTATCATTGAACCACTAAATTTAGCTGCTCCTAACTACATCCAAATTTTTAATTTCTCTGTTCTGGGACCTTCCCCAAAAGATTTTTTTTTTTAGTTACGATAGCTTGAGTTGGGTTTTTATAATATCATTTATAACTGAAAGAGACCCGACTAACTAACACATAGATATAAACTGCCAAGTGATATATTCAGATAATGAGAGTAAGGAGCATTCGAGATCGAAGTTTAAGGGAAGATTTTCCAGAGAAGATGAAGCTTGAGATATGCTTTTAAGAATTTGGAAAGATGGAAATGAGAATAGAGGGCATTCTAGGTAAAATGATTTATAAAAAGGCTGAAAAGTACAAGCCAGTTTCAAGGGTCAGAGAAGATCAATTTGGGGTGAAATGGAGGCTATCTATAGAATAAGAAGTAGGCAGTAAGGCACAAAAATAGTAATATTCTCAATAAATGTGCAATGTAATTGGTAACCTAAAAGAGAGACAATGTTTTTGAATAAGAATAAAGTGCTGAACAAACACCATTGTCATCATCATTAAACACCATCACAAATCAGCTTCACTCATAAAAGCTTCACTATGGACTCTCAGTCCCCCCTGGAGAGACCCCTGGACACAAGCACAGAGAACACAGCCCGGTGGCACTAGCATTGCATATACACCATGACTCATCTACAGACTTGAGCGTCCCAGGCCATCCACCCAACATTTTTCATGATGACATAATCCTGTTAGAAAGACCAATACAATTGACTCTATGTATAGATCGCAATTTTTCTCCTCTCCTATTCTCTTATCTCTGGAAAATAATTCAATTAGATACTCTTTTCTTCTCCCTCACATCATCCTGAGCTATTGTTTGTCTACTTCTTACATTCCATGCCCTAACTTTGTCTTGCCCCAGTGTGCTTTTGCATGCATGATACAGAAGAAAAAAAAACCTTACAATACTTTCTTCAGTTGCATCTGAAAAGTTCTTTTGTATTCCATATAAAGAATGGAAAACATACGCTAAATGTCAAGAGAATTATCTTGGCATCCTGATTTTTGGGGAGTAGTGGCGAGGAGTTTGCAGTAATTTATGAAGACAAATTTTGTAAGCAACATTAACAGGAATATATTTAGATAGATATGTTATGGATTTGGATATGGGTATAGATTTAAATATATAGATCTCTAGGTATAGGTAGAGACAGAGATAAAGAACATCTGCAATCCGAGATTACTAAGGCCATTTACACTGCTTTGTGCTCTATCCTTTTTCAATGACTCCTGGTCAAACTGTACTCCTTTTAGTTCTATAATAACTGCTAAATAACCTGTGGTTTTCATTAGAATGAGAACCCTCATTAGGTGGAACATTTTCTATATGTTAGACAGTTGTAGAGGATACCACAGAAGGTAGAATCATTGGAACCACCTTCTGAATACTGGTTGGGCAAGGGCAAAGATTCAACTATGTCTGACTATGACAAGCCCTCTTTCTACAAGTATCATTTTCATTTATTAATTTGGAGTTCATATTTTTATACACAAATATCTCATATAACAGAAAATTACAGACAGAAATTAACCTGCAATGGAAGTGGAGATTAGGATGAGGACTGGCAGCCAGTTTTACAATTTCTATAGTTGAGTGATCTTATTAGTTTAGTTAATAGATATTGAGTACCTACTATGTTCTAGGCATCAAATTGGCACATGTCCATGTGCCTGGGTTCTGTACCATGAGCTTGCTGAAGCAAGGACTGAGCCTTCTCATTTTTATGCTATAGAACCAAAACCAATGGCAGATATGTGGTAGATGCTTAATATCTCTTCACAGATCAATGTTATGATGATTAAATTCTAGAATGCATGCAAGTCATAGAATAAGTATTCTATCGATGTCACTGTGCTTACTTTCATAACATTTAAAGAAGAACCTGCAAAGAATGAGAAGGAAGAGAAAGATAAGAATGGAATCTAATCTTTGTGATAAGTCCAGTAATGTCACATAAGCTGTGGCTTCTGCCCATGATATTTTTCCTCTTTGGAATGCCTTCATCACCCCTTTTGAGTGATTTCTACTTGTTTACCAAGACTTGTCTGTAGTGCCAGGAACCACCAATCTGGGTTAAATAGTCTTCCTTTTTTAGTGGTGCTTGGTTCCACATTCATCACCCCATATCCAGCATTCCTAGTCTCTGGAAACCTCCAGAGTTAAGATCATGAAGGCAAGAGTCCAATGAGTTTATCCATGACTTAGATTCTCTGATGACCTCGTTTATTTATTCAGCCGATACTTATTGAGCACCTACTCAATGTAATGTAAAGAGTAGCATCATCTGGGGAGTAAGCAATATCACATCTCAAGACCAGCCCAAAGAGTAGCCTTTTAAAAAAGCTGTACAATCCAAGCCTATCTTCACACTGAAGCGTATTTTGCATGTCTCTATTACAACAGTCCAAGCCCATAATCATCAGTGAAGCTTTATAAGGAAATTGAAGAAATCTGGCCATTCATCCTCAGGTGTATTCAATAATTTTAAATATTTCTGAGAGATCAAGGAAGATGAGGCCTGAAAAGTCTGCTGGATTGCATTTCAGATGTTCCTTCATGCCATCTGTCAGGAATGTGGAAGTGTAGTGTAGGGATGGAAATCAGAAAGCTGTGGGTTGGAGACTAAATGTGAGGTCAACAAGCTCAGCTCTCATCCAAAGGAGAGCGGGAAGATGGTTTCTAGAGGGAGGTGTGGAGTACAGAGAGGTTGTTTTGAGGGTTTTTTGCTTTTTAAGATAGAGGAGGCTTGAGCATATTTGCAGAATAAAGACAAAGAACCAATAAAGAGGGAGAAGTTAAAAATGAGGAGAGAGGCAGAAAATGGCAAAGTCTTAGGGGAGAGGCGGGGGGGATGAATCATCTGGGAAGATTCTCCACCTGTTCCTCAGGAAAGAAGAGGAGCCTGAGTGAAGGTATAAATTTCTCAGAAAGTAAAATATCTAGGTCACCTGCTATGACAGGGTGGATTTTGGGTTGGGTGCTTTGTGGACATGGGGAACGGATCCTTCATCCTTCACAGGATATTAGAGGTCTGTGGAGGCTGGGACTAGACCTTCCTTTGCGGATATGAGAATCATGGAGCTCAGCAGGCCAGCAAAGGAGGGGCAACCACGCTGGGTAGCAGCCTGGGATAAAGGTAGAGAGCTGGAAGTTCATCACACTGGCAAGGATCAAAGAAGTGTTAGAGACCACAGAGTCAGTTTACGATTTTAGTTGATTAAAAGAAACAAAAAACTTAGGATATGATCTTGGAATTGTGAGACTGAAGTAGAAGAACAAATATTGTTTTAAATTTTAAGGCTGCAACAGGAAGGTCAAATGTGTTTGTCTCATGAAATGCTATGTTGACAAGGATTCTAAGAATCCATCTAGGCTTACTGGAAGAGAGTGTTGTAGTCAATGAGGGGTATCTGCACTGAGATAGTAAAAGTAAGAACATAAGACAAGTTTTTGTCACCTCTTGCAAAGGCTGTCTGCATGAATACTGAAGTCATAAAGGCAGGAACCATAGTCCTACATAAAAAGGGGTGGTAAATAGTAGCCACTAGTTGCATGAACTTGAAAAAGGGATTTTTTTCCCATGATAGTGGAAGAGTAATGATCTGGAAGCAGCAACGGGGAATTAACAAAATGCTGACAAAATATCAGATGATAAGCCTCTCTACTAGAGTAAGGGAGATGGTGATTTTAGCAGAAAGCCAGGTTTCCATTAAGAACTTTGTTTGATACCCTCCCAAAAAGGTGTCCTAATCTAACCATGCAATTGTTCTCTATAATGTGCCCTCTTTGGGCTTACCATGGAGAAAACCTGGTTTAGTTCTGTGCATAAATCGCTTAGGTATATCTTTGCATGAAGTTTGATCTCACACAGGTAAGTGGACAAAAATAATCAGAAACACCACTACTCTGAAATGGCACTCTATGATTCAAAACTTTCAATTGAATGACTATATTCCTTAATCTGGCATCAACCGAGTTTTTCATTTTCTTTATGAATCCCCTAGCTAATTTTCTGTCCTAAATAGGCTGGTGTAGTTCACAACCAACACCTATTCCCATCTTCTCAAACTGGCCTCTTTCAGTATCATTCCCACCTCTGATGCCCTCTTTGTTTGTTTTTGACTATTAAAATCTTTCATGTCTTTCCAAGCCCAGTTCATCACCCACTCATTTCATAAGTCTTCCTCTGATACCAGAGAATTATGACTTTGTTCTCCTCTAACATCATTTGTACCCATTGTACTTTCAGTGGTTACTTTTTTTTTTTATCACCAACTCCATTAAATCTTTGCATTCAAGAACAATATATATCTCCTACTTCTTTTCAGCCCCCACAGGACCTGACATACACTAGAGACTCAGTAAATAACTGATTGATGAATGAGTGAATGAATTAAGGGAAATTTCATGCATTGCTTCCTTACTATATTTTTTATCTGGAGGGAGGGAGTGTTGAATGGTAGAATCCAGGATCCAGACAGGACTTCAGCATGATTCCAGCATGGAGGGGGAGGCGGAAGTTCAACCTTAATCCAGACATCTGCAGAGAGGTTGGCAGTCAAAAGGTGAGAGCCACACTCTCCTAAAGGACAGCGGTGGGCAGTGGCGCATCCTCTCCCCCATGGCTTGAAGGGTATCTCTGCCGTCACTCACCAGGGAGTGAGCAACACTTCTGGCAAGTTCCCATTATCCCATCAGTCTCTCAGATGGTGGGCAGTGGAATCGATATTCCCAAAGCTTTAAAAAGCTCCCAAATGTTGTGCTGCCATTCATTCAACAACAGAGGGAGAAATAAGGGAGGAAAAAAACTGATGTTGGCTTCTTATTTTGCTTATGTTGTTAAAAGCTGCTCTGATGCTGCGGTTCTGGAGTAGGTCCCCTCTTTCTTTGAAAGCATGCTGTGTGATAGACTGTCATTTGTCCCCTGCCTCCAGAAGAGCCAGCTGGCAGCTAAGTGCTAAAGCCAGTGACTTGCATGTGTTTTTCTGACATTTAACAAATGGGAACAGCTTGCAAATCTGCATTAACTCACTCTGTCTCACAAATAATCAGGGCCTACGCAGTGTAGACGCTGGGAACATTAGCTCCGACACAAAAGAGTGAGAGGCTGGGGGGTGGGGGGGGGTGACAGAAAACAAGTCAGCAAATAACGAATGTTTTAACGAAGGGATGAATATAACATTCTGGTTCAGAGGGAAGAGTTTTGAAGTCATTTCTGTTTTTCAACAAGCCACTGCTAATGGTGCTAAATCCGTCTGTCAAGGCCCAGCTCTGCAGCTTGAAGTCATCTTGCCTGCACCTCACAAATGCCGATCTGTTGGTTGCTTTCATCCTGCAAATACCGTTTCAAATTCCTTATGCTTCAAAGCCAAGCGTGTCTCAAAGGGGCTGTGTTTGACCACAAGTGGACGTTTGCAAAGCCACACCACACAATTACATTTGCTGCCCCTACACTGATGTCGAGTGAAAGAAAGAACAGTTATCAGGTTTATTTAAAAGGGCACACACAGATGTACATCTGCAGGAAAGTTGTCACATGCGTGCGTGTTGTATGACTTCTTTACACAAACATAACCTGATAAATGAGGGTACAAGTCCAGCTCATGTTAGCACAGTAGATTCAGGATAAATTTAGGAGCCGATCTCATTCAGGGTGATTTGGCACTTGGGAATAGGCATTTCAATCCCTAAATGTTTCATTCCATTTAGAGGATAGCTGTGTTTGTGATGTTCCAACTCCTAGACTCAAATCTCCAAAGAAAATAAGTCCCTAAGCAAGAATAAACAGAGAAATAGGTACACTGGGGAATATATTTGGCACAAGGCTTGGAAAATCTGTCTTCCAGGAGAGACGAAATGAACTTGTAGTTTCCTTAAACTTTCAGGAAGGAGGATGATGGAACAGCCTAATCACCATCTTCCTCTTGGGGCATGTGAGACACTGAGACAAGCCCTAAGAGTCTCTGGAGGAAGCCAGGGAGAGAATTTGGGGGCTCATAATTAGGTCACTGGACCTCAAACCTAAGACATTGTCACAAGCTAGAAGGGATATAAATGTCCCCAACCACAGGTGTGAATGCCCAGGAGATTGCCTCATAGGGCATGGCCCTGCCTGGGGCTTGAGTCACTCTCAGAATTTCTGCATTATCCAAGGACACAAAAAGAGGTTTCCAGTGAGGACTTCATTCCTTCTGAGGAGACTTGATAGAAGGAGCGCTAACCCTGGAGACTAAAAGCAACATTCAGGGATCAAAATAGCTAGAATTAGAATACAAATTGACCACTGCTGGCTGAAAGACTGTCACACTCAGAGGCAAAGTGGCAACTGTCAGTAGAACAGATAGCCATCTGCAGCCCTGTGGAAGGAGACTGGGATATTTTGGCAACAGCTCAGCAAGGACACAGAGGAGAGGTTCAGCAGCATGAGGCCCATTAGGATGAGGGGCTCTGCAGCCTTGAGACTCTCCAGCCTGGTCCATGACATTAATTGAGTTGCTTGTGACTCTGAAAAAACAAAAGGCAAGAAGAAAATGTGGCTTATTTCTCTAGCACAAGGCATCACATATGCAGCCACCATGGGACTGGACGGGACCCAGAGACCTCTCTGCAAGACACATGAATCCTGATTTATCCCATGGCTGGGGGCCGGGGAAACCAAGTTATAGACAATTTTAAACACAAAGAAAATTCTCACTATCTGAAATGTGAGAGTGCTAAGGAATGTATCCCTGCACCAGGATCAAGCAGAGCTCATTAGCAGCATAATCCCATATTTCAAAAGCAGAATATCCTAAATAAATAATTCTGGGTCCACATCCTTTTTATTTTCCCTGGCTTTGCTCTATCTCCAAACCTTGTGTTTTGATGGCTTTTCTCTTAAATAGTACTCAACTTCTCCCATCTCTCTTCATTTCTACTCACACTACCCCAGACTAAGCTACCATTGCTTTACTGTCTCTGCTGCAACAGCTTCCAAACTCATCTCCCTCAATTTTATTTTTGCTCCCATCCAATCCACAGGCAAGAGTGGCTTCTTCAAAACATGATCTGGTTATGTGAATCCCCTGCTTCAAATCCTTCAATTTGCAAGTTTTCAAAATATACACTAAGGGGCCCCAGGACTCCCTTCAAACTCATAGGAGTTCCCTGGAATATTTGTAATTTTTTAGGAAAACAGTAACATTCCACATTGGTCAAACACTGCACAGTTTCAATATTAGATTGCACTACATTTCTTTCAATGATGTCATGTCTTTGTGAAGCTGGGCTTTCCGTGATTGCTGTGATAAGAAAGGCAATACTGCCTGCTAATCATTGTGGAAAAGGAAGTCTAATCTGATCCTAGGTTTGAGAAATTGTACAGTGCCCAACAGGCACTCATGTCCAATTAGCAACGTAATATTTAAGAATGAAATAAAAAATATTCTTTTTATTTATGTATGTTATTTTTTTTAAAGATCCCTTAAATTATTGGATCAAAAATGCTTATTATGCTATTTGGATCTAACTTCTTAATAAATGGAACTTTTAGGTATTTCATCTGTAGTAGGGGTGCTATGAACCAAGAAATTTTAGGAATCTTTACCATAGATAGTTTCTGATGGCTCTCAGGATAACATCTAAAAATCTCAGTCATGACTTACAAGGCTCTAGTAGCCTTCTCCACCTTTATCTTATTCTCCTCATAATGTTGTGATCTGAAAGACTGAAATAGATGACCCTTTATCAGCTAAGACAGACCCTGCAGTTAAGGAAACGAAAGTTAACCTCTGGGACTAGAGGGTTTAGGGCTCTGCTGACATAACAACTTCCTAAATTCCTACAGCTGTAAGAAAAACCCATACCCTTGCTAAACTCCCTAACAGTGGAAGATATCAGGTAAAGTGTCAGACCCTTCCTAACTTTGATTTACAACCCAAACCACTACAACTCTGATTGGACAGGGGTCAGGCCTTATAAACATTCTTTCCTGATAAGCAACTGTAGACCTCAAGCCAGTTTCAGCTGGCTTATAGAGACGGCACACAAATTGTCTTTGTGTCATATAGTTCATCTTTTGATACAAAGAGCCAAATTCCATCTCATTTTAATGTTAAAGCACCACCCCAAAGTGAACATGGGATGTATGTTATATATATATTTACCCACTGCACATGCACTTCACCTTCCTCATAAATATGTGTAGCTTTTCTGGAAACCTGATGAATATGTATGACAGAGGCATAAAATCCAACCTGCTCTTTTCCTCTTCAAAGAGAGAACACCTTTGGTCCATGCCAGAGACCATCCCTTCCCAGTTCGCAAACTGATACCACGAATAAAGTCCTCCTTTCTACTGTTTAGCCATCCCAGTGGCCTTTTAGATAGTAATTGATTTCCAGCCCTGTTAGGGCTTCTTTTATTTCTCCCAACATACCTCACTCATTCTTTACTCAAGGCCTTTACATACACTGTACTCTTTGTCCACAAAGATCTTCTCTCCTTGTCCTATTTCCCCAAACTCCACTGACAACACCCACTTCCCTAGCTAACACCATCTCAGCCCTAGGGTATAAAGGGTTCATTCTGTACCATTTAAAGTAGGTTAGTTATGTGTTCTCTTTCCATGCTATGCTCTTCCTTCAAAACAAGTTTCCATAAGAGGGAGTCAAGTAAAATGGTTAATGGTGCAAACCCTGGTGCCACGTGGCCAAGTTCAAATCCCAGTTCCACCGGCCAAGTTACTTTAGCCATCCTGAACCTCTTTTATAAAATGGGGTCACTGACAGTGCCTACTTTACAGGGTTGGTATAAGATTAAGTGAGTAAATATATATAAAGCATTTGGAATAGTACATATGATAAAAGCTTTCTCCCACTGCCTATTCTAGTAGACAGTATATTTTATGAAGACAGAAGCCACATCTCTTTTACTAACCATTGTATCACTAGCATCACATGATATCTAGCATGTGAGATGTGTAATATTTATGAATATAGGAAAGAAACATAATCTTGGCTCTTTGACTCCCTTAAGCTGATAGCTCCCTTTGATACTTTGCCATGATGCACCTGATGTGAGATAACAGAATCCTAGAGGGTGGGAAGGAACAGTGACCAACTGATTATTTTAGCTTACTTTTCCTTGTTTTATCCAGGTTGGCCGTTACTGGGTAAAATGGTGCAAGAGTAACTACCAAGAGTCATTTTTAACCCTTTCTTCTACATCTAATGTTTTATTAAAATTGAGTATAGAGTGGACAAAACACTGGACTTCAAAACAGGAGACCACTATTGCAATGCCCATGCTATGGGTCTCCCAGTCAAGGCATCACAGACTATGTCACAGTGTCTGGCCTCTGCCCTGGCATGTAAAGCCACGCTGATGTGGAGGGACTCTAGAACACAACACTGGAAGGAGTTCTCGAAGTTTGGGGACCGACTTCCATTCCTAGGAAGTACTGAAAGACCTGAAAACCCATCCATCCTGTGTGAAGCCTAATTTCAAAACAATAGGCATTAAAAACTAATAGAATGTTAACTTTCTAGTTTTACTAATTGTACTATGGTTCTGCAAGATTTAACATTTGAGAAAGCCGTGTGGATGCTATATGAGAACAATTTGTACTATATTTGCAATTCTCCATAACTCTGAAATCTTTTCTTTAAATATCAACAATAAAACACCAAAATATATTTAAATAAAATTTAAATATTATTTGAATATTTAACCACCATACTAGAGTTTCAAGTACTGTGTTGTAGAAGTTCAGGGAGGAGGAAGAAGTTACTTCCTACAGGGAAATCATGAAAGCAAGTGCCAATAGGGCTGAGTTTTAGGGAACAGAGATCATTTGTGTGTGTGGAGGGGAGTGATGAGGGGAGGAACACAGTATGGACAAAGGTGTCGAGGTGGAGCATCTTCACTAACAGAAGCTTGTCCAGGTTGTTTGGGGCATGGGAGGAGTGACACAGAGTAAGGGCAGGTAAATGAAAAGCACCTGGACAAGGTTAAATGACTTTCCCAAGGCCATACAGCAAACATGGGATTTGACTCCCATGCCTGATTCCACAGCCCCTGCCTTTCATACCCAACATGCAAACCTGAAAAAAAAATGGTTTGGGCCAATATTATAAAGAAAATAGTATTGACATTTGATTCCCTAGAAGCTAACACAACACCTAACAAACAGTAAACAGGTACTTTAAAATGTACTAGTGATAGGATAATGAAATGACATAACATGGAAGGCCAGCTTGTTATAAAGTGGAAAATTAGTAACTTCAATGAAATTTAATCAAGGTTTACTTCCTCACCAATATCCAGAATTATGACTGACGGGAAAATCCCTCAAAAGGAGCTCTGCCCCTCTATTAGGATGCCTGTCTCAGCAACCTGGAAAACTCCCATTGACAACTAAAAAATATCACCTCTGTGAGATCTCATTTCTACTGCTATTACCTTCTACTTCCAAGCTAAGTAGTTCTACCAAATCTTTTCTAGTAATCCACAGGCAAAATCAAATCTCAATTTGGAAAACCCCTTACAAGGCATTTTAGTAATCACCATTTCTATGCTCTCCCTGCACTAAATTCATGAGGAGGCCCCTAGTTGGCACTTGAGCCCGACTTCTGAGTCTTGTGTGCACCAGGCTTATTGAACAGTCTCTTACTGTGAGGAGTTGAGACAGACCTGTGCACAAACTCCCACCTCTAAGGCTCAGTTGAACATGCCTTGCCTTCTTATAGGCCTGTCCTATAAGATGGTGATCTCATCCAGCCAAACGTAAATTTGTCCCAGGTCAGGTATATATTCATGTATGTATTTGTACTTATTTATATGGCTTCTTCCTAGTTCCCAAACCACCATTCTTGATGCTGACAAGATCATTCATTCTCTCTGTGAATTTTTCCTTGTGCTTCTTTCACTTTTAATCAATTATCAGGCTAGAGGAACGAGCTTTTGGTTTATTCTTGTCACTTCTCTAACAGTTTGTTTTCTGCTTTTCCTGGCCATCCAGTCATCATTCTTCCAGAATATGCATGCATATGCTAACATGTTTATTGTGCCCTGCTTTGTTCCAGGTGCTGTGTTGGATGCCAGTAAGACTGTCAGCATCCCAGGTAAACAAATAACCAAAATAAAGGCCAGAAAATACTGAATTGAGAAACTCATGAGCCTCAGTTAGAAGAGGCAGCCTGGTGTGCTCCTCCAGGGGTCTGAGGTTCTAAATTTGGATACACCTTTAAAAAATTGTCTATATTTTTATTTTTCTCATAAAAGTTAGGAAACAGGAGTGAATGAGTAATGTTCCTTCCAGCTCTAAAATTATAAATTTAGAAATGTATTGAAGATTCTTTGAAACTTCCCATGTTCCATCAGCATTAAAAAAAATACCTCACTTGTAATTTATCACATCTCATATTTCTTCAATCAGCTCTCATATTGGCTATCGATGTCCTCTCCAATATAGTCCTAATTCTTTCTTTCTAATGAAATCTCCCACAACTTACCTATCATAATATATACCCTTCATTTCCAAGCCAATGTGACTCCTAACCATGCCTTAAAATCACCTCACACTCTCCCATCCAGATGCCTTTGCTATCACTGTTCCCTTGACCTGAAGTGCCTTCTCCTACCATCTTTGCCTATCAAAAGTCTACCTGTTATTGTATGGCTCAAGAAAAACGTTTCTTAATAGATAAACTTTGTCTCACTTAACCATGATGGTTTTCTACACTGACCTTCCTATAGCACTTCTTACCTCCCTTATTAAACTTCCCCTCTCATCTGTTGAAGAGTCCCATTTGCGCCAGGTGTGGCAGTGCATCTACTTGGGAGGCTGAGGCAGGAGGATACTTGAGGCCAGGAGTTTGAGGCTGTAATGAGCTACGATCACCCAACTGCACTCCAGCCTAGGTGACAGGGTAAGACCCATTTCTAAAAAGACAAAATGAAACAAAAAAGAGTGTCATTTGTTACTGCCTGCTGCCATACGTACCACACATACCTACATAACAACATACATACATAGCAATACATCAACATTCCCCACCCGCCCGCAAACTTTGTGTTCTCCTATAATGACTTTCTTGATGAATGACAGCCTGAGACCAGTGATGTGCTGGCAAATGTTTAACAACTGGTTCTCTAGGGAAAAAAATAATTAAATATTAATGAGTAAGAGGAAAGTAAAACAATGGAAATATTGAAACTTCACATGTTGGTCAATGGTGTGAAGGACTTCTTTGATCAATCAGATGATAATTTTGAGTACCAGAAAAATGTTTTCTCAAATTTTGTCATATTCACAATGTAATGGCTATGAGTACAACACACTTTTAGATTTAATTTGCATTATAAGTATCTTCTCCACCCCTTTTAGAGTCTAGACAATCAACAAAATAATAAATAAAGCCCTGGTTTGTAGTATTTGCTGATTTCCATGGTGTAAAATGTTCTAACATGGTTAATTTTAAGCCAGCAATGTGATGTCACTGCACATGGAGCTCATCCTTCTGGACCCGGCTCAAGCATCCTCTACTTTAAGGCTTTTCTGTTCCCTTGGCCCAGCCCCAACTTTTCAAGCTACCTCTTCTGTGTTCCCATAGCACAGGATTTAGAGCATGCCCCTTATCTTAAGGGGCATGCTCTAAATGCCCCTTATGGTATTGACAAAGCTCTAAATAAGATTCCCTAACTTTGTAAAGGTTTTCTCTCTACTTGCCCCTCAAAAGAGAAGTTAAACAAAAAAAAAAAAAGGAAAAAAAGAAAGAAAGGGGGATTTCAAGGAGGTTATAGGTAGCATAACTGTGCAAAGCCCTTGCACCAGCTCTGGGCTCCCGTCTATTGACGAAGGAAAGTTCTCTCTCTCTCTTCTCTCTTTCTCTCTCTCTGTCTCTCTCTGTCTCTCTCTCTCTCTCTCTCTCTCTCTCTCTGCCCTGGGTGACTGGAGACCTCACTGGGCTCGAGGGCACTTGATCAAACAGTAGGGGTGCTCCTCTCAAAATCTGATGTGAAAACAGCTCCATCTTCAAGAATTTTGTTCTATATGCCCATCCTTTCAACTGAGTGTATTATAAGAAATGATTACTAAAAAAATGGAATATTGGGGTCAGGCTGCATCCCCCATCTGAAAGTGGCAGATAGTGGGAGCATTTCTTCCCTATTAGTCTGTGTGGCTTTTCCACTCATATTCTTAGGGGACTCTCTGCCACGAGAGATGGTTCTTAAGTAGTGTTATGGATGAGTTTTCTCTGGGCATTACAGCAGTCCTCAATTTCCTCTTAACATTTTCGCTAATGTCTTCCAGTTTACAGGGAAATTTATGTTTTATGAAACATTGATATCACACTCTGAGTAATACATATAACTTCCTACCTTATAATTTTTACTCACAACAATTCATTCTCATAAACAATGTTTCTAATACACTCCAAGGTGATTCTCCAGGCAGGGAAAGTATATATGCACCATGGTGACATGCATCAAGACTATAACAGCATTATCACTACCATCACGTGATCTAGGACTATCTTTTCTACTGAACAGAAAAGTCAAGCACATTAACCCTAAATTTCTCAGACCTCATCAACCCAAGAAAAATGAAATCATAAAATTTCTAACTTAGAACCCCTATCAACAAAATGATTATAAAACCCCACCTGCCTCTCTTACTTGCATATCTTTCCCTTTCTCTTCACTGATTATCTCACAGGTCCTACTCACAGCTAGGAGAACATGCTTCATGGCCAAGATTCTTGAGGAGACAGCAATATACCCAAACACCAGATGGTGCAGTGTTAAAAACCATCTTTGGGCACCAAACTGAATCATCCCATTCTGACCCAGACAAAGTCAGTGCATATCAATTTTTCCCTCAAGTGAATCCCCAACTCCCCATTATAGAAATGCCCATTTTATACAATGTTTGCTTGGGAATTCCAGCTCTGGGCTTAGACTATGAGTTCCACACTTTCTGAAGGATCCAGACATTCCCCACACAATAGTATTCCTAAAGGTCTGGGCAGGGACAGAAATCAATATTGTTCCACAAGAATACCCTTTGGAATTTTTCCCTAGATTTGTATCCCCGTTGTTGCTTAGCACAGTAACTTACACTGGGAAAGGAGAAATGGTTTCATTGGGCAGTCACTGTCCTGCCTCTCCTAAGAGCCAATTAATTTCTTTCTTCCAGCACTTCTTTGTGTTACTGAACCAAACTGGTTTCCACTTACCTGGTGCAGTAAAGGTGAGGGTTGAAGTGGGAGAAAGAGGCATCTTTACTGCAGGGCACCATTCACAGAGTATGGGCACCTAATGCTTAATACCCCAAATCCCTGATGGCTTACAAGCCAGGATTTTTCAAGCCAGGGGTACATTTTAGGCAGGCAAAATTCTAAATGAAGGTTATACATTGGCCTGGCACAAAGAGTGAGATATTCTGAACTGGGGTTGGGGTGGGTACATAAGTGGATTCAGAGATTCTTGGATTAGAGGAAAAGAATGTTAAGATGGGTGGAACAGGCTCCTCAGGAGTAAATTTAGAATAAACAATGGCGGTCAGAGATCAATTCCTCAGTTCCCCCTTGTCTGCATTTTCCATACGGTGGGGATTTCTGGAAAACAACTCAAGAACATATTAATATGTTAAAATGTCATCTTTTAGTTTCCATGGGGAACCAAAATACCTCATGACTCTGGCTCACTTGGAGGACCATTGTTCTCCTCAAGTTGCCCATTCACTTTTCAAGGCTAGCCAAGTTCTCAGAACTTCCCCTGCAGGGACTCAAGAGTTTCCTTTATTTTTCTGCTTGGGGTAGGGGGACCTCCAACAGGCCCCTAAGAGGGGTCCCTGCTCCATATCACTTGTGCAGCACTCAACTATCATTTATAAGGCAATCCCAGGGGCCCTGTCTTTCACTGCTAAACAACTATGACCATTCAGTGTTGTAGAATGTATTCACTCCTTCTCAGAATTTTCTGGAGCAGTGAAAAAGAAAAAATTGTCTAAGATAGGAATTAAAAAAAACAAAGAGAGCATCTTTCCCTTCTTACACCTACTTCCAAAATTCTTCATGTTGTTCAGAAAGACCCAGAAAGTGTACCTAAGATTTTTAAACAAATAAGAGCTTCTCTAACTACAAAGACTATGGTTGCAAAGACTATGGTTGAAATCAATTATATTTTTAATATGTTAATATCTAACATTAGTTTTACTCATTACAGTTTACCAAATAGTTTCATTTATGTGAAGTTACTACTTTCACCATCCACACAGAAGGCATAATTTACTCTATTTTTCAGAGGTGGAAACAGAATCAGAGAAGTTAAGTGAGATTCCCATGTTTATCCAGACATATGTTGGTAAAGCCAAAATCGGAAGGCCTTCTAATTCTTAAACCAATGGGTTTCCATTTCACTACAAATCTTTTCTCACAAATATTTTCAATGGGGAGGGGGACGATTTATGACCTTGCAGACTGTATGAATTGGGAAAGTGAATGGAAAGACATTTAAAAATTGAAAGAAGCATTTTAAGATGAATAAAGTTGCTATTAAGGCAGGTTGGCATAGTTGCCATGCAGATGAGTTCTGCAATAAAAATACCTGAATTAAAATCCCAGTTCTGTCACTTATTGCAAGTGAAGGCAAATACACCTTTGGGAAGGCAAATAAACCTCCCAAAGCCTCAGTGTGATCATCGGCAAAATGGGGGTTATCAGAGTATCCTTCCTCTCAAGGTTGTTACAAAGATAAAATGAGAAAATGCAGGTGAAACACATGGTATAGTAACACATAATAAATGCTTAAATCTAAAGTTATAATTCCAGCTAGAAATTTTAAAATAGCTTTAAAGTGCTCAATATAAATTCATAGATAGCAGATCTAAAGCTGATTTTGAGAAGAATCAGCGTGTTTAGGAAATGTTCTTAACTCCTTGACTCCAAGAAGAAGAGCCAGGGGCTCCCACAACCTCTCCTGTTGTGCCTGGCTAGAAGAAATTCTAGGTGGATGGAACACATATATATTTATAGAAAACTTGTGTCTTGGTTAATACATTCTTAAGATTATTGACTTCTGCAGGGCAAGGACCCAGTCTTCTTTAGATCACCTAAAACCCTCCCAAAGACCAATACACTGCTCTGCACTCAATAAAATAATTTTAATCCCTTATTTATTGATGGAAAAAACATGAGGTATTTGGAGAGATTTGCCAACAGCAATTGATCTTGGAAAACAGCAATTAAACTTCATCAAGCAAAGTCAATGGCAGGCAGAAACCAAGGAAATAAACACTGAGAAAATGGAGAATGGAGGCAATTGCCTAGTATAGAAAACACTCACTGAAGAGCATTTATTCTTTTATTTTACATTAAGCATTGCATTTGATCCTTTTGGAAAATTAGGAAAATATTTTTGCATATGATAACTATGAGACTCAGAGAGATAAAATGGCTCAGTTAGAGGCACAGTTAATGAGTTCATATAAAAAAGTAAAGCCAAAGCCCTGAATTAAAATTTAAAAAAGGTAAATAGTGTTTGGGGAAATTATTCTGTTTCAAATATCTGTGTTTAAAAGCAATTGTATTAACAATTATTTTCTGGCACTCGTCTCTATCAAGATAATAATACTCTTAGACTGTAGGTGAGTTTTTATTTCTAGTGAAGCTAGAGCTGCTTAGATATAATACTTGATAACTTCATGGCATAAGCCCCCCAAAACAGAGCAAATAACTTGAAAATTTTTAAAAATCTGTATACATACATATACTCTCATCTAACATCAGTTCATCCCACCATTAACCAGGTAGAAATTAGACTATGTAATAAGATAATGCTATGAAAAACCCAAAAGCCTCCTACAGAGTAATCTGAATAGTGATGAGTCCTGACTCCCCTGGAAGCCCTTCCTTCTCCTTGGTCCCCTCAAACCTCTCCTACCTCTGAGCTATGCACCTCTAGGTACTTCTCCATTCAGTGCTCCACTGCTGTGCAAGGGCCTATATTGGTCTGAACTGATGTGCCCAATTGTCCTGAAAATCCCTTAAGATCAGGTACAATTACTTCTCCTTGTGCTTACGCAAGAGTGGGTGCTTGGCAAATATTTACTGATGGCTGCAGTTGGGCTGGGGAATTGTAATGCAATTTAATAACTGCTTGAAGATAAATACGAAAAAATTCCATAGAAATACAGAGAAAGAAATGTTATTTCTGACTTGGAGAAGACAGACTAGACTTTACAACACAACACTTGTAGTGGACCATGAGGGATGAGTGAATCCCTACAGAATTAGGATCGTTATAGTGAGATAAGCATAGCGCTGGATGAAAGTTAAATGGTGATGTCATCCAGCAATTCTTTTGGTACAGTAAAATCCTTCCATAATTTTAAAAGTGGTTTTAAAATTTTCAATCACATAAAATGCCTAGGTGCATTATTGTGAAATTAATGAAATGACAAGTGTGGCATTTCATTTGGTGGTTCAATCTGGATCTATCCAGGTCCCAGTCATGGTTTAGTGCCACCTGATGGTGGTTATCTATTCCAGATTAATATTGATGGGAACATTCAGAGATTTGAGGCTGGTTGGGACTTCTATGATTGCTGTAGCAATTCCAAGAATTATTTAATTAGATGGCACCTGTTCCATAGGCCTGGTTGGGAGCCACTGGTCCAGGAAAATACAGGCCTGCTTCCACATATATGTTTCCTGCACTTCCCTACTTAACCTTACTCCCCTGTTCACATCGCATGCAGTGAGCTCCTACATTCCCACCACCCCTAAGATTATTACAAATTTAGGCATCTCCTTTTGAGGAAGAGAATGGGTAAAGGGTCCAATTGTTAAGTACTTTATGTGAGAATCCCTATCAACAAGGTGCTCATTATCACAGGATTTTACTGTCTTTGACCCCCCTCCTATGGCCTCTAAGAGATCAATCAGTTTATGTTCCTGCACCCTAGTTGCAAAGCCACTCATTCCATCATTGAGTACTTTTAATTGGTGGAAAGTCATGGCCCAGACACTACTCTATTTTTACATGCATACATTAGCACTTGGCTCTGTGATCATCCAGGAGGGTGTCATGCCCTTCAAATACTGAAAAATAGAAAGTGCATATTTACTAAGTTTTCTCTTTTACAGGCTAAATTTCCTGAGTTCCTTCAGGGATTGTTTGTCTGCCTTGTTTCATTGTCTACTTGTTTCCTGAGTGCCAAAGGAAGAAGTGGCTGAAACGTGGTGGGCACTCAGTAAAGAAGCACTGAATGAGTAAGTGAATGAATGAATGAATGAATGAATGGTTCCAAGTGCTTTTGTCCCATTAATGAATATGTCTTCATATGTCTCTGTCCCTCTTCCAGTGCAGCCCCCAAAATAGGGCGTAAAACTCCATGTATTGTCCAGCAAGCACAAAGAACCAGATTGATCACTACATTCATTCTCGATGCTAAACATCCATGAATGCAACCCAAGACTGACTTCTCTTTTTGAACAATTCTATTGCTATGGATTCAGATCAAGTTCATAGTCAGCCAAGACCCCCCCTCCCTCATGAGATTTTTTTTCACAGATCTATTGTTAAGCTAAATCTCCCCCAATTGAGTTTTCGGACTGAAGTGGAAGACCTCACATTATCCCTGTAAATTTTGTCTTATCCGATTTAGGTCATTACTCCAGCATTACTCCAAGACCTCTTTGAGCCTTGATTCTGACCTCTTACATTAGACATTCAGACTAGCTTTGTGCCACTTACAAATGTGATGAGCATTCTCTCACCATCCTATACACGGTTTCAATAAGTAGCTGGACAGGTTCCTAGATAGAGACCTGAGACTTGCTTCAAGAAACTTTCCTCCAGATTATTGCTCATTTATCTTGCAGTTGCATTATTGCTTAAGGCCACCTGGGAAGTAACAAGAAAGAGAAATAATATACCATTAGAGCTTAGGCAGACCTACTTTGTAACTCCAGCTTATCATTTACTAATTGTGTTCCTTCTAGCAAGAGGTATTTGTTGAAATAGACTGAGGGGTGGGAACACTATTCCAATAGATGCAAACAACAAAAAGCAGTGGCACAGAGTTGGGAAACTAAGGCATGCCCAGGAGACTGGAAAAATAAAGATACAGTGCAATGGTCCTTTGAAGAAAAGATAAACTACAAATGCATAATTTTTTGCTTTTATGTTTGTATAGAGGTCTAACTCCCTTCTTCATCTTCTATCTGGGGCTCATTAATTGGAGAAAATAACCATTTTAAGTGATAGCATTAAAGTAATTTCTCTTAGAACAAGTATTGACATGCAATTTAGCATATCAAAAGAGGACTGGGAATCCTGGTTCTTCATAAATTTGCTTTGTGACATTGGTTAGGTCATTTAATTAGCCTCTTGGGTCTTCTTATCTCTAAAATAAGGGAGCTGGACTAAGATCTCCCCATTAATACTGTGGTGGGGTAGGGGTTCAGGTTAAAAGTAATAGTCTATGGGATCTAAAGACAATAAGTTATATTCTAGTTCATGCTAATGTCTGTTTTTCCTTCCCTCAATCTCATTGCTGCTAGGCTTAAGCTACCTTAAAACTCCAAGAAATATTTTTCCTATTCTACTTTTGGTCCTTGTTAAGAGAAAACACAAGAGAATGTTGGCCAGCCCAGTACCCTACCAGTCATTGCAATATTTAAGAAAAAAATCCCAGGAGCTGATGAAATGCCCAGTCACTATGAGTTCCCCTATAAAAATGTGGCAAATTGTTACAAATATTATTTGATTCTGCCTTAAATAATACCTCCCACAGGGAGAGCTAATACTCGTGCTTCAGGTCATAAAATGATCATGAGTTAGGATGATCAAAATTGGAATTATAGTTATATTTTCTTCCAAAGATACTATTGTCTCTATTAGAATCAGATGACAAGCTGAGCTAGAGATGGAAAATGATTTGATTAATGGAATTCCTAGTAGAACACATGTGCCATATTAGGAAACTCAAATGGGCTGGTTGGGGAATATACTAGTCAAGGGTCTTCATGGTTGCCAGTAACAGGAACCCAGCTCAAAAGGGTTTAAGTTAAAAGGAAATGTATTAGGTATGGGAGGAACAGAGATGGAGCCATTTCATCCTCTCTCCCTCTATTCACATCTCTGCATCTCTTTGTGTGTTAGCCTCATTCTCTATAATCTCATATAGTCTTTCTCCATGTAGTGAAAAGAGGAGGAAACAAGGCTACCAAAAGTTCCAGGTTAGAATCTTCCCAGCCTTGCTATTGCAGAGAAAAGGATAGCAATTTTCCATACACAAAATCCCAGGGAAGAGCTCTGGCTGGTTTCGGATTATAAACGAATTATTTGCCAGATACTATGATTGATGAGGCCTGATAACTTATAACCAAAAGATTGAGAAACTATGTTTTCCAAACCCAAAAGAACCACATGGAGCAGAATAAGGTAAATTCCTGTAAGGATGGGACATATTCACAGCAGAAGAAAGAAGAAAAGTAACTAGACAGGAAAAAAGTCCAGTACAGAAAGCCATTAGGGCTGCAGATGACAATTTCTCAGAGATTACCAAAATCCACTTCACTCTACTTAGGAATCTTCCTTGCTCCCTAAAATAGTATCAAAGATCACCCAAAGTTATGATCTGAGTATGTGTGTCCCCCAACACTCATATGTTAAACCTAATCCCCAGTGATAGGGTATTCAGAGGCAGAGCCTTTGAGATGTGATTAGATCATGAAGGCAAAGCCCTCAGCCCTCATAGGTGGGATTAGTATCATTTTTTTAAATTTTATGTTTTTTTTTTATTTACTTATTTTCTTTATAGATACAGGATCTCACTCTTGTTCAGGTGGGTCTCGAACTCCTGAGCTCAAGGGATCCTCCTGCCTCGGCCTCCCAGAGTGCTAGTATTACAGGAGTGAGCCACCATGCCCGGTGAATTAGTATCATTATAAAAGGGGTAAGGAGAAATCCCTCACCTCTTCTGCCATATGAGAAAACAGCAAGAGGCTGACTAGGAAGAAAGAGGTGGGTGCACCCTCACCAGGCAGCAAATATGCCAGCACCTTGATCTTGGACTTTCCAGCATCCAGAATGGTAAAAAAGTAAATTTCTGTTCTACACAGTCTATGGTATTCTGTTACAGCGGCCCCATTGAACTAAGACAGAAAATTGGTGCCAAGAGGTAGCAATACTGCTATAACAAATACTTAAAAATGTGGAAGCAACTTTGAGACTGAGTAATGGGTAGAGGCTGAAAGCAATTCTGGGCTCAGAAGGAAAAGGGGAGAGTTGTAGAGAAGCCTTGATATTTTTTTAAAGAATACCTAAGTAATCCTGAACAGAATGTTGGTAGAAATATGGATGATAATGGCCATTCCAATGAGGTCTCAGACAAAAATAAGAAGCATGTTTTTAGACAATAGAGGAATGGCCATACTTGTGAATTATGTTTGTGTCCTAGTGTTTAGTGGAAAGTAAAACTTGCAAGCAATGAAATTGGATATTTGGCTGAGAAAATACTTAAGCACAGTGTTGAAGGACTGGCCTGGTTCCTCCTGACTATTTATAGTAAAATGAGAGAAGAGAAAATGATTTAAAGATGAAATTGTTAATCAGAAAGGAAGCAGAACTTAAAGATTTGGAAAATCCCCAGCCTATCCATACTGAAAGGAACAAGAACACCTGTTCCAGAGAAAACATGAAGAGTATAGCCAAAGACCACCTGATAGGGATAGTCAGCTACCTAAATAGAAGCCAGGAGCTATTGTCCAAGACAATTGAAAAATGACCCTAAAGATGATTGAGAAATGATCAGGCCTGCTCCTCCTACCATACCCCCAGAGTGCAAAAGCCCCAGTAAGCACAGGGCTGCCACAGAAATCCCTCCTCAGGGTAATACTCAGAGAACTGTAGAGCCATCCATCTGTCATTCCAGCCCAGGGGAGCCATCGGCATGACACAGGCTCAGAGCCACCCTGGAAGTAAGGCCACTGCAGAGAGCCCCCACAGGGGCAGGGCTCAGGCACAGCCCCCATGGGGAGTGGCTTGACACCAAGCCATGCTGGTGGGCCCCTGGCCCCAGTGGACCTGGAGGGCAGAGCATCAAGCCAGAGGATTATTCTCGAGCCTTAAGTTTCAATGTTGTTTCCCCCAGCAGGGTCTGTTACTCTTTCTTCTTCCCTATTTCTTCCTTTGGAAATGAGCATGTCTAATCTATGTTTGTCCCATCATTGTGTTTTGGAAGCACAACATGTCTGATTTTACAGGTTCACAGCTGAAGAGCAATTTACCTCAGAATAGACCATCCCTAGAGTCTCACACACACCTGATTTAGATAATATTGAGAAGAAACTTTGGACGTTTGAGTTGATTCTTGACCAAGTTATGACTTTTATGGCTCTTGGGATGAAATGAATGTCTTTTGTGTATAGGAAGGACCTGAACTTTGGGGGGGGGGAGGGAGGCAGAATGCTATGATCTCAATGTGTCCCCTCAAACTGATATGTTAAAATCTGATCCCCAGTGTGATTGGTATTCAGAGATAGGGCCATTGGGAGGTGATTAAGTTGCGAAGGCTTAGCCCTCATGAATGTGATTAGTGCCCTTATAAAAGAGTCCCCAGAGAAATCCCTTCCTCATTCTACCATGTGAAGACCTGTGGCTCCTTGCCTTAACTCTCTGTGAACATTCCTTCTTTCCTTCATGGTGTTTGGAAACCTTCTACATTCCTTCAATTCAGCCAAACTTTGCTGTCTTTACCTGCATATGATCCTCTAGCTTCTCACGCATAGTTATCAATGTATTCCTTTTTTGTGTTCTTCTGTGTGGCCCTCCTCAAATTCCAACACCATCACTTTAACAATCACTCAGCCCCTATTTATGTCCTCTACAAATTGAACACGTTTGGTGCTATCAAAACCAGGAAGCTAACTAGGCTCCTGGTCAGACATTCATTTATGTAGGTAGTCAGGGATAGTTTTCTAAAAAACAGTAAAAGTAGATAGCCTAAATTGTGGCTTCACAAATGAGAGGGACATTGCTTGCCAACACTTGCACTCCAACCGTTAGAATTTGATTCCATTGCTTTATCAAACTCATGCTTTGTCTCCTGTTAAAATGGCAATCTGTAGTGAAAATTATTTATCAATCCTCTTCCAGACATAGGATTTGATAAAGACATTTGGAAAAAAAGCCTACAAGCTCCAAATGACCAAGGAGAAGACCAAGAGATGCCATCCTGAAGGCCAATGGCATAGACCAGAGGCATCAAAGAGGGCTCCTGTGTCTGGTCTTGCACCTCCCTGGCACATACATTATGTTTCTGATTTTCCTTTACTCTTTATGACCCAATCTGCTGTTTTCTTGTTGCCTATTGGGATTTGCTGACCCCACCCTAATCTTCTTAAGGATAGATATCTCTGTGATATCAGATCTAGTGATGCTTCAAAATTCGTACTTACAGAGGCTTAGGCGAAACAGGAGAAAGCTGAGGCTACTGAAAGGCCAGATTAGAGGAGCCCTGAAAGAGATCAACATCAGCACAGCTGCTGCAGTGACAAGCTAATGGGGTTGACAAAGCTGTCACTGGCAGATTGCCAGCATCTCACCTCCCAGAAAAAGAGTCATGGTTTTCTGGGCGGTGCTGTATGTTGATAATAGTTTCAGGGCCAGAGAAACGAGAGGCACAATTAGGCAAGATTGTCAGTTCCTCCAGACTTCCACTGGAAGGTCCTGAATTATGGGGATTTTGGTTTGTTTGCTTGCTTGCCTCATTGTTTGCTGTTTTTGTTTTTCTTTTTTAGAAGATCTGTCATACACTGGTCTCAATACAGCACTTGTGGATGATGTTCATAGTTGCTATCAACCTTTGCATCATCTGAAAATGTCTGGATGACTAGGAGGCAGCAATGAACAACCAGGCAACCAACTCTCATAAAGATGAATCAAACCATGGCGATCTGATAAGAAGACTTGTGAGATCCATTTTTTTTCACCCAAAAGGGTAAGAGTTATTATGTCTTCTAAAATTGTCAGTGTGATAAAGTAACCAATTGGAAGACACGCTATTCATGCTTCACCCAAATGCACTAAGTGGGAAAATAGAGAACCATGGCTCATACCAGCGACCATAAATTTAAAGTTAGAATTTCAGGTCTATATCTAAAGAATGACAGAACATCATCTCTCCTGATTCATCTAGCAAGAATGCATCATCCTTTTTCTCCCGATCTAATCAGGAACGCTTCTGCCATGTTCGTTTTTCTTTATAAGTCAAAAAGGCGTAGAATAGATTTAGGCCTTCTATCCTACACCCCTCTTGACTTAAAGTGGGGGAGGAAGTGAGCTGCATAAAAGCAAAACCTCAGATTCTATTCTGACCACATGGCAGGTACTCTTGTTTTCAGGGGAATCAATTTCAAATGCTGTACACAAGTGCCATCTAGTGGTAACTAATAAATTAACATGGTTCTTTAAGAAAGAAAGACTCAAAGCTTTTCATGAAATCACCAAACGAGTTTTTATCTTTTTTATTTCAACAGGATGATTTTTCTGCATTTGCATTCTTTTTTAGAGGAAATTATTTCCTCCATCTGTTTCTCTTTGGTTGGGATAGAAGTATCTTGGCTCATCTTCTGTCAAAATGTGCTTCAAACCATAAAATGTAGGCTGGGGTTTATGCACAAAGGAAACACATTGACAATGTCTTCTTTATTGACAGCCACTACTGCGTGGAATAAAATCAAGTTGGTTCCCCTGCATCTATACTCTATTTTAGCAAACACTTTAGGGTTGAGTGGTGGCTGGAATAAAAGAAAAACGTAAGAATTGGGGACGGAACAAACTACAGTTTTCACCTTTGGTGGTTCTCCATTGTATACAGGACAATGGCAGAAGCTCCCATCCCAAAATCAAAGTCTCTTCAGTCTGATCCAAACTCACTTTTCTAGCCTTCTTCTCCTTCTGTGCCCTAGGATAATCTTCACATTAGCCTCTTGCCTGACTCCTGAATAAACAGATACTTTAGCCCCTCTTTATTTTCTTACCATTGCCCTTTCCCCCAAAATCTGTAATATTCTTTCCCTCCTTTAAGTTTTATATTACTGTAACAGGATGTCAAATGGAACTATTTTAGCCATGCTTTTCACTGAGACCTGTATCAATTAGTTATTGCTGCATATAAATCACCCCAAAACATAGTGGCTTTAAACTACAAGCTTTTAATACAGTTCACAAGCCTGTGGGGGTAGCTGGGTAGTTTCAGTCTCCAGTCTCAGCTGGGCTCACTCAGGCATCTGTGGTCAGCTGTGGATCCGGGGCAGCTCTCTGTTCTTGGTCCAGCTCTCCCACGTGTATGTTGATTAGCTGGCTGTACGTTGGTTCAAGATGACCACAGCTGAGACAACTAGGCTCTTCTTGTGGTCTCTCATCCTCCGGAAGCCTACTCTGGGTTTGTTCACATGGTGGTTCAAGGTACCCAGGGAGGAAAACCACACAAGACTTCTTGAGGCCCAGGCTTACAACCAGTGCTCCACCACTTTCAGACGCCCAAAGCAAACTGCAAGATCAGTTTAGATGGTGAAGGAATAAACTATCTTCTGATTATATGAAACACAAAGTTACATTTCACAGGATTTGGATACAAAGATAAATTTTTGAAAAAAGGATCATTGTTGTAATCAATCTACCTCGGGACTGAATAGAGGTTACATTTCACAGTGAGGTAAGAGTCCCTCTGCAGAACTTTAAAGGGCTGTCTGAAACTGGATTTGTAGTTATTAAACTGTGACTTTCATCAGGACTTGGAAATTGGGTAATGTGCTGTGCTTTGAACATAACCAACACTTCCCCCAATACATACACCAAGAAGGATAAGGAGTGTTTGTCCTTAAACTGAAGTCTAGAGGGAGGTAATTTAGTGAGATCTCTTAACAAGCTTGATGTGCGTCTCCTAAAATCCGTCAATGCCATGAATTTCTGTCTAACTCACCCTGGATAAATACAAAGCACTGCCATTTGTAAAGTGGCTGCTCTCCCATCAGTGATGGGCCACAAATGCAAGGCTGCCCACGAAATTGATGTGAGCCAGGAGTTTTGGAGAAGGTATGAGTTTGTCCTGGATCCTCATCAAGAGGGCAATGAAAACCTGAGCACTGAGAAGAACTCAAGCAAAAGGAAGCAAAACGTGGGACAACCGGAAGTCAAGTGGCTGGTTGATAGGAAATACAATCAGCTGTTTTGAGCAGCCTGATGTTCAGAAATGCCTAGACTAGGGAAAGAAAAGCAGGTAGGGTTATAAAGAACTGCAGAAGCACACGCAGGGCAGAGAGAATCAGCCTTTGGTATGGGAAGCTCAGATCACAGTGATACCACCAGTCAAGTAAGAACTTTCTTGCTACCACTGCCTCTCCTTCGCCCCCTCCCCAACTGTCAGCCCCACCATTAAGACTTCCATTAAGGAAGGAGACCAAAAAGCAGCAGCCCTAGGTGGGGGGAAAGATCCACAGCTCCCTCCCTGTTCCCTTTGCAAGAACTAATCTTGGGGTAGGGATCTGGGGAAACTGTAATTTCAAGAGAAACTTTACTTTGTTATTGTTACACTAGGTATACTAATTACTGAGCTTGAAGCATGTTTCACTTTTCACTTACAGATAAAGGCAACTATTAGCCCTGAAGCATATGTATGAACAGACAGTGACAAAATAAATCAAGTTGTTTTGTAATTACACCTCATGAGTGTTGCAAGTTCAGTATGATTTCCTTAAAGTTTCTTCTTTAGTGAAGCTGTCCCACATACCTTTTCAGCCACTATTATGTCTGGGATGATTTGGCCTTTACTAATAAGAAAGCATGAGGTCTATCTAGAGCTAAAGAATCTAAATTAGAGGTATAATTTTACATTTTACTATATGACCACAAGCATGTCCCATAATTTCTCTGACCCTTTACTTTCTTCTTTTTATGAAAAGTAAAGTATGATAATATCCTATATCCATGGTGATTGAAAATATTAAATAAGAAGTGCAAATCAAAGAGATTTTTTTAAAATATTTACTGTACTGGGAAATAAAATGAAGTTCTAAAATATTTATTAATTCATTTATAACAATAATAAGCCCATTACATATTTTTAAAAATAATATGTTTGTCTAAAAAGTAACTATATTTTTCTAAACAAAATAATTTAGAGAGACAAGTGGCATTGTTTTTTCATTTTTGCAATTTTATTTTTTTAATCTCTGCCTTTATAGAAAGTAGCTAGATTCTTATATCTGCTCTGCATTCAATCTACTGCAATGTGTGGTTTGATTACTGTACATGAAGAAACTTTGGCCTCAGATATGTAGTTGAAAGGGGGAGGTACATTTTCATAGCAATTTCAGATAATTATAGATAATCTTTGATACTACACCAAAACTCAACAAGTAGTAATTTCTCTAAAGTTATTTGAAGTATGGAATCTGAAACCATATCAATAATTTTTTGTACTTGGTTATATAAAAATGTATTGGTTTATTGGGCACTTTGGATCTAATTTTTGTATTGTTTTGTAACATTTTCTTTTGGAAAATACTGGCTCGGGGGAGGTATAAAGATAATCTAGATGTTGACACATTTCATTATACAATATCAAAAAAAAAAAATCACTTTTGTTAATATCACCCCTGACCTCATGAGAAGGTTCTTTCGAGTATTGGGAAGCTGTCCTGGGTATGTGGCAAATACAAGTGGTCCATACTGCTAATTTTTGCTTAAAAGTTCAAATGTTTTCATGGATAATAGATACCATTCGTTGTCTTCTTGAAGTGATAGACTCAGAATGTTAATTTTTGAAATGTCTGCCAAATTCTCAAATCTAAATAATCATAGTTTGTCTGTCAATGTTTAATTTCAGACAAAATGGTGCCCCATGAAAAAAAAAGCTGCTAGCTAAACAATTGTAAAAGTGCTTTCTCAGTGGGAAAGGAAGTGTCGGTGGCGTTATCATCCCTGTCTATGCTTCTTGGCCAAGTTGATAGGGGCGGTCTTGAGAAATATGTCTCAGCAGGAATTTTATTTTGGCCTGAATCATACAGAAAAGTCATAGTAATAATGCCAAATTTAGTGAATCCCAGTGTGATATTGTGGCATAATAAGAAATTTATATTTGGCTCGTAGCATAGAGCTCTTAAAACCCTTATAATTTCCTACATGATAGAGGTGATAGGAACATCTTTTTGCTATAATACTTAGCCCAAGTCTCTAGCTCCTAATGTAAGAACTTCTAAAACCTTTGGAATCTCTGGAATGAGGAGTGTCTTCTTGTATGCTAGGAAGATGAATGGTGGTTGGGGGTCATACCTTCAGGATAGGGCTTGTTGCCAAAGAGACTCCCACAACATCCACAAAGGGGAGAAGGGCTGGAGATTGAGTTAATCACAAATGGCCAATGATTTAGTCAATCACACATATGAATTAATAATAAAATTTCCATTAGGACTCCTGAAATATGGGGTTCTGAGAGCTTCTAGGTTGCTGAACACATTGAAGTACTGGGAGGGTGGTGTGCCCCTTCCCACATACCTTGCCCTGTGCATCTCTTTCACTTGGCTGTTCCTGAGTTATATCCTTTATAATACACTAGTAAATACAAGCAAACTATTTCCCTGAGTTTTGGGAGCCATTCTAGCAAATTATCAAAGGCAAGGAGAGAGTCTTGGAAACTCCTGGTATATAGCCAGTTGGTCAGAAGTACAGGAGGTCCAGGACTTGCAACTGGCTTCTGAAGTGGGGACAGTCCAGTGGGACAGAGCCCTTAACCTGTGGCATCTGATGCTAACTCCACTAATGCCATAATTGAATTTAATCATTGGACACTCAGTAGGAGTCCAGAGAGTTGGAGAATTGACTATTGGTGTGAAGACAAAAAACATATATTTGATGTCAAAATTGTTGGGAATAGAAACAGTTCACCCAGAATTAGAAAACATTTTAGACATCATCTAGTCCACACTAATAAGAAATTTTCTCTCTACAGCAAGCTTGACATAAGGTCATTCAGCTTCTGATCAAGCACTTCCAGTGATGTGAATCTCAATAATTCTCCAAGAAGCCCATTCCACCATTCTTGGATAGCTTCAATTATTATGCAGATCTTCATCATATTAAGCTAAAATGTTCCTTTCTTGGTTCCATGATGCAGAAGAGAATGAATCTACTCTCTCTTCCATATGGCTAACCTTCAAGTGTTTAAACTTTAAATTTCTTTGAATTTTAAAGACTGCTTTAATCCATACCCTTCCGCACTTCAATTCACACACACACACACACACACACACACACATACACACACACACACCCCTCCATCATCGTCATATCTCTTCTCTAGGACTGAACCTGTTTCTTCACTGCTTGTCCTACATAACATGGTTTCTAGATACCTGTCACCCTGTCATTCTAGACCATTTCTGCTTAGTCATGTGCCTTTTAAAAATAGAACCAGAACACTATTAAAACATTCTGAATTAAATATTTCTGCAGCAGAATTCATTTTCCTACTGTACACTTGTTTTGATGAAGCTTACAATTACATTCACTTTTTTGTTTGTGTGTTTGCT
The DNA here is from genome assembly GCF_040939455.1 of Microcebus murinus. Classification (NCBI taxonomy): domain Eukaryota; kingdom Metazoa; phylum Chordata; class Mammalia; order Primates; family Cheirogaleidae; genus Microcebus; species Microcebus murinus. The sequence continues at coordinate 29,115,054 of NC_134120.1, read as the reverse complement.
TATCAGGAACCACATTAAATTATGGACATCTGTTGAATTGGTCTTTAAGCAAAATCTCTAGGTCTTTTCCACCCATGAACATTGTTAATTTGGCTTTACTATTCTGTACATGTGCAATTAATTTTTTAGCCTAAATAAAAGAATTTCTATACCATACTGATAAATAGCATATAATGATCTAGATGGTTTAAACTTGTATCAATTTTAATTTTATGTCTTTAGCAAAGAATGCTTGCTGGCAATCAAAACCTACACCCTCTTCCTAGGCACATGACCGGATTACCTTTCCCAGTCTCTTTTATAGTTAAATGCAAGTACAAGACTGATTTTTAGCCAATTAAATGTAAGTAAAAAGGGTATATACTACTTTAAGGAATCTCTTAGTCCATTTGTGTTACTATAACAAATTACTAGAAACTGAGTAATTTATAAACAACAGAAATTTATTTCTCACAGTTCTCAAGGCTGGGAAGTCCAAGATCAAGGTGCTGGCAGGGTTAATGTCTAGTGAGGGCTGCTCTCTGCTTCCAAAATAGTACCCTGTGGCTGCATCCTTCAGAGGGTATAAAAGCTGTGTCCTCCCATTGCAGAAGAGATAGAAGAGAATGAACCTGCTCTCTCAGGCCCTTTTATGAGGGCCCTGATGCCATCTATGAGTGCTCCACCCTCATGATTTAATCACCTCCTAATGGCCCTACCTCTTAATACTTACCACACTGGCAATTAAGTTTCAACATATGAATTTTGAGGGATATATTCAAACCAAAGCAGGAACTTTAAGGCAGAAGCATGTCTAATTCACCCTCTGATCTCTCCTTCTAGTCTTGAACCTGGACATGATGACTTAGTCTTAACTATTCTGTTGACAAGAAATCCTTGGACATGACAGAGTCACAGCCAGAAGGAGCCTGGATTCCTTAATCTCTGTGCTCAGGGTAGGTGTTCCAGGGATTCTGGAATTATGTGAGCCAGAAATAAACTATTTCTTAAGCCCACGAATTTGGACTATATTTATTACAACAGCTTAGTTTACATTAACTAATATAATATGTAACGTATTTATGGTAGATATAAATATTAAGATATATGTCTTCCTCTGTAGGTAGATGTGTCTTTATCTGCACTGATTATTTTTTCTGTGGTTAGAATAATGATGAGAAATATAATACTCACTCATAAAATTAGGCCTTTCATATGTGTATGCTTCATTTCAGTTTAAGAAACCTGTTTTATTTCCTAGAAGGTACACCAAGTTTCTGATTCTGTTCGTATTGTGCTTTTATCACAAATAACGACCTCTTTGAAGTCCTCTCCATCTTCCTCAGGCAGAAGTGATACCTCTCTCTGCCACACTCCCACTGCAACTTTGCCCAAGCCTTGTGACTTTTCATTCCATTAATGTTTTTTGCCTGCTATCTTTTTACTAGACTATGTACTCCTAAGGAGAGGGACCATATCTTATTTATCTGTATATTCTCTGTGCTGTGTCACAGTGTCTAGCACATAGTGATAATTGCTTGAGAGCAAATAAATACATAGATATCTTCAAATTATTTTTTAGATTTGGATCTATAAGAAAAAAATAGATCATCAAAAGATAGTCGTTCTAACATCAGTAAGTTTTCATTAGTCCCAAATATAGACTAAGTCTCTAACTATGAACTGACAGGAACAGAGTAACTGATTATCTTCAGGATCATTCTAGCACTCTGAAATCTGTGAATTATTTTATAATCTTATTTTTGCTTTTTCTGGAACTAATCATGGTATCATAATTATCTATGACTAGTCAATGTTCCACATGGCAAGGAACAAGCCTCTGAAAACCAGTGCACCATTTTTAAATCTTGCACATTCTCTCAAGCTCGAGTAAGATGGAACCTACTGTCTCCTTATATTTCTTACTTTGGGCTCGATTTATTTAAGACTATTCATGACAGCCACATGAAACACTAGTTTCGGACAATTTATCACAGTGCTCAGCTGTTGTATTAAATCTATTTCTTAAAGGAGAAAAAACATTTATTATCTTAACAAGAAGAGAGTAGGGATCCAGACCTGCAGGATAGCCTAGATGTCAACTCATGGCTTCCTGACAGTTTAAAGTCTTTATCTGGAACTTATATAATTGTTCCAAATTTCATTCAATGTCTTGTGGAAATCCAAAGCTCTCACCATATTTTCTCCAAATTCTTGGGAAGATGAGGGTGAGTGGGATACATCCTCATGATGACTTTGTGCTTAGAGATATTACTTCTCACCTTGCCAGGTACACACTCTGCATCTTGCATCACATCAATCTGAGTGTGCAGCTAAGCCCCTTTTCCAGTTTCCCCTAAAAAACCCATCAGATAGTATTGATATTTGGGGAGAAGAGGAAAGGAAGCTTATACTACAAAACTGCAAATAACCTCAAAATGAATGTTAGCCTTTCAAGTAGTCTTGCTCTTAATTTTTTTTTACTACACTCCATAGAGACTTCTCTCTGCTGGTCACTTCACCTGTGATGCCTTAGTCCTGTGTCTTTTCATCAGCTCCTCTATCCTTCTTCCTCTCTTCTATCTCTTCTCCCTCTTGTCCTAATCTCTGTTTTTTTCTAACTCAGAGCAATATAGCGATCTCGTTTGTGGCTTGGATTCCTATAGACCCAGCAAGGGTCTCACTTTTCTCTATGAATCTTACCAAGGTACTTTCCTAAATAATGATATCATTATTCAAAGTAGAATTCTGGTGCCAGCTATAGGACAATAAAACTTTAAGCTCCCATGCAAACACAGACTGGGGGTAGGGCTAGAGGGGAGAGATTGCTGGTACCTAGACCTCAGTCATTTTGTACAGAGAATTATCCCAGGGTTTGAAAGACACTAGCTGCAGAATATAGCCCTTCCTCCAGGCCCCCTGAGTCATAGTCAAATGTCCTCTTCACCAAAGGCCATATCACCAGCGCTACAGTGTGGAGTGAGCACATTGCACCCTATTCCCCACGCCAAATCAATACCCCTCTACTCTCCACTCTTTGTGCCCCATTTGGTAACAGTTCACTTTTCTTGTTCCCTAATCCTATTTTCTGTCTTCACAACCTGCCCATTACCTCTGTCCATCTAAGACTGGGACTCTGATAACCAAATGCATCTAAAAATAAGACTATAATACCAGCTTTCAGTATTTCACTAGACCAGAATATTGTGATATTTCTATGTACCAAATTACCATATCTTGTTCATGTTTTTTAAAATCTCAGATTTGTTTTTTAATCTTGAGCTAAACCTTTAAAATGCATTTTGACCATATCTGCTCCTTGTTTAAAATCCCTACAATGTATCTTGTTATTTTAATTCACATTTACTGAGTTACTAGGTAGAAACTAGGTGTTTTCTTATCTTCATCAGTCATTTGAATTCACTCAGAATGAGATGACCTTGATAAAGTTTTAGAAGTTGAGATGGAGATAGCAGGAGTCAAGAAAAACTAGAGGCAGGTACATTGTTTAATTAACCACACCAGGGATAAACTGTTCAATATTCAATATCCAAATAGGGTTGGGCCTTAGATAATCAGCATTCATGGATGTCATAAGATAGAATTTTAGCAACATTTTGTCATAAGATCAACATACGACATGATCTATATTTAAATGTTCCTGTGTCTAAGATATACCATGCATGCATTATCTCAGAGTTGGGTGCTTCAAGAGGGGTTAATAATTGTTTCAGCATAACATTAATATAGCTCCTCAAAATGTTCGCGCGCGTGCGCACACACACACACACACACACACACACACACATTCCAGATGTGCTGTCTTCATGTTCCAGGCACCTGGTGGTTTCCAAATAGCTGGATGTATGGCCTCCTGCAGAAGAAACATCTGGGTGATTGACTGCATTCTTCCCTATTCATCTAAAAGTTTTGGCAGCTAGTTGCAGGCAGATTGAAAATCTTCTCCTGAAACAAGCATAAGTAGCCTCTGTCAGCTGAATATTGACAGGATCCGTGGTGGATTTTTTTTCCCAAGCCTGGGCTACCATCAAAATGTTATTTTCCAGCTGCTAAGTGCTGGTCTTTTATATCATAACTCAAGACCAATTATATTCAGAATGAAACATGAAAAATACATTTAATAAGATTTCAGTCCTGGCAAAGTTTTTTAGATTATAGAGAAAAGTACAGAATAGAATATAGAGCAATGTACTTGTGAATATCAGACTATATTTAACATCTGAAATTATCTCTCGTTACTAATTTGGGCTTTATGCACATAGAAAAGAATTGAAGCTGGCCATCTATGGACAATTAAATTTACCTTGATTCAGACCTATGAGTGCCCATTTATTCTAATGAACAGTAGAACATTAAATAAAAATTTTTATGAACTCCAATAGAATAAATGTGGTTTAAATTGTTTGCAGATTATATGGCATTAGCAATCACAAATAAATTACTTAAAATATATCTGTATATAAAGATATATACACCTGTTTTTCCTACAGGTGCATGGCTTGGTGATTAAGAATATCTGTTTTAGCTGTCGGGTTATACATGGATTTTGGCTCTGCTGCCTACTACCTTCATGGACTCAACAATTTTTTTAAATTTATCTATGACTTTGTAAACCAAGTAAAAATAGAGCCTGAATCACAGAAGCATTGTGTAAGAGTTAAATGAGATAATATATGTAAGGCATATGGGAGGTAACTAGAACACAATAAGCTCTCATTAAACATAACAAGACTGTGTGAGTGCAAATGAGAAATTCCAATATAAAAAATATGGATAAAAAGATTTTAAAACATATATAAAAAAAGTTGGGAAGCAATTATTTCCATTGCCAGAAAGATGTATTCTATTTAATAGATAACTTGCTGCAAGGTCTATTTAAAATTGAGCAGTCAAGGTTCATGTTTTAATTAAAACTTTCTTTTATTTACAAAAATGTAACTTGCACCAATATTGCATAAAGAGGAGCAGCTCCATTTTTTGTGCCATTGAATCTGCTTTTTCAATTCTAATTTATATATTGTACATCTTAATAATGAATGGAGCATGCAGTATAAAATACGTAGTAGGGAAGTCTTAGAGAATTTATTTAAGAATAAATTAACTAATTTTAAAAAGTACATTTTCCAAGTGTTTGCTGAAAAGTTTGTTTTTATTTTGTTTTGTTTTATTTTAATGCTGAAAACAATAACAATGTAAGGCCCTCAAGAGCAAAAATACATAGTGTTCTTTTCTGTAATTCCCAGATTTTTAGGTCTGATGGTGGCAGTGATCAAGCTAATGATGTTAATTATCATGTAATAAAATTGATGGCAGAGGTATTCAAGACTGACAAAATGAAAAATCTTATTTTTAATAATGAGCCCTTACAAATTGTCATCTCCTCCTTTTTTTCCTTTCTCCATTGGCAATAATAGGCAGAGAATCACAAATAATTTCAAACTACATTATGTTCCTTGACATAGGGGACCATATCTTAAATCACCAGTTCTCAAGCAAGGTAACATGACTCATTCACTTGTTCACAATAGCTGTAAAGTACTCTAAGATCTGTCTTAGTGTATGATGTGATTAGATATTAATAGCGAAATACTTAAAATGTAATTTTTAATAAACCAGTATATTTGAGGCTCTACCATGAACAATATCATTTTCTCTTATTTGCTTTCAAATTATGCTCTCTTTTAAGGAGAAAAGAATGATGATATAATTAGCATGTTAAAAATTGCACATAAAACCCTTCCATTTTGCCCATACCACATCCCTGTGGTAAAAACCTTCATGTACCTTCTTTTCAAGTGTCCTGTCATTTTGTAAACAAGGGAAGATCCCAAAATTCAAGTCTGTCACAACCTAAATCTAACAATATGCTTCTCAATGTCAGAATTGGCATAAAAATCTTTTGTGAAATTTTGGATTGTGAATTTTTGTTTAGAAAATATAATCACCATAGAAATCTGCTAAAAATATGTTTTTAATTTTCATATAAAAGAGAAACAGAACTAGAGAATCATTACACAGACAATTAATCAAGTATAAATCAGGTATAAACCAGTAATATGAAAACCTGGATAAACAAAAATTCTTTCATCAGAGCAATGCATTTAACTGATAATTTCAACATTTTTTCCTCTTCAAACCCTTTTTACTATGTCTGTTAACAAAAATAAAATGAGAACCTGCAAAGGGCATCCAAGCTTCTAAGAATTTATAAGACCTAAAAGGGAGACATTTGGTTATATTCATACCTGCAATAGATTGCCAGTCATTTGCAGTGCACTGAATAAAGAATTGCCGTTTTCAATTTACACTGGGGAGACAGAATGGGGAAATTCTATAGGTAAAAAGGAAAATGTCACATTCACACAAAATACTAAAAATACAAAGTTGAGTGAGAGAAAAAGAATGATTGGGAAGAAAGGGAGAAGAGGGAGAAAGAAGACAGTGTAGGTTGGGGTAAGACTGATAGAGCAGAGAGACTGAATTGAGTTTTTAATTTTAAGAGGAGTAGGAATTAAATTCTCCACCAGAAAAATAAATCAAGGGAACTTTTATAGGGTGACTAATACATTAATAACCTACAGAAAGAGCTGAGCTCTCAGGTGAAGCCAGTTCAAGGACAAAAGGGCAAGCTCCCACTCTCTGAACACTGTCAAGGGATCTTTAATGAATTCACGGAGCAGAGAAACAGAATCCAGAATTCTTAGAGATGCTGGTCCACATCCAGAAAGTCTCTTGTGAACATCTCTGAAAGGCCTTATTATTGACTAATGAGCTTGTCTGAAACACCTATTTGCTTTATTATTTGCAAGCAAACATACAATTATGCCTGAGCTAATCTGAGATTCCAACTTTTCATTTTTAATGCTGCTTAGTTAACGCATAAAACCTTTCACAGTGTTCGTGACAAAAAGGTTATTCTTTCTTCTTTTGTGCCAGTGAGTTTTTCAAAGCGAGCTTCGCCGGATGTCATTTTCTCTAGGAACTTTTTTCCCTCCTTCCATTAGTGGAACAGTCTAATTACTGCATAATCAAAAAGAGAAGCACACACGCTGCCTGGCTTCACCACGTCCACACAATGGTGCAGAATGCGTCTTAACAGTCCAGTGAACTGTCAGCGGCAAAAGTAATTGGAAATTGGGGGCTATTTCTTCGTGTACTAGTAGTGGGAGTTGTTCTTGTGTTTCGTTAATAGGCAAATCACTCTCGGGAGGTTGGAAGTCTATAGTTAGTTTGTAAAGACCCTTTATAATGTTAAAAATATTTTTAAGACGTTGCCTTACTCCCTCCTAAATTTTTTTTTTCAATTACACATTAAATGACTTGGCATTTGAGGTAACGTTATCTAGTGTTAATTCACCTGTTAGGAAATTGCCTTTCTCTAGAACCTGGGGTTAATAGAGTGCAAAAGACCATTCTTATCAAGGGGTGAAAGAAAGGCGATTAATTTACACTATAAATTAAAACATAGAAAATGGAAAGAAAACAGACTCTGAGTTTGGGCCACGCTCCTGAAAAGCTATTATGTTTTGTTGTTTTTTCTGGTTTTAATTTGTTATTTTTATCCACTTTCACAGGCCTCTAATCATTCCAGGCAGAACACACAGCATGGATGAAACTATACATGAAAGAATATGCTTCAGGAAGCAAAATTAATTGACATTGCAGGGAACATATTCACAGAGTCCATAGAGTTATAGCTGTGTGGCTTCTATTCACATCACAGTAGAATCATTTGTCTGGTTAATATTTGCAACAGCACATTTGAAAAGGAAAACTATGAAGTGCTAAGTAGACTTGTTGACAAGCATTAGTTCTCTTTATCATATTTCCCATTTTAAAAAATAATGATGCTAATAATAATAAAATCCATTTGTACCACATTCCAAATCCATGGGAAAGTAATGTAGGTCAGAGGACAGCTTCCAACCAGTAAGCCTGCAGAAAACTGTTTATGGACCACTATGCAGCTCTTTGTGAAAATCAGTTATTATAAATAAAATCTGTGGTGAATTAACAGTAAAAAATAAATAAATAACTGAAGTTATTTCATTTCAGGAATCAGGACTTTGTTTACTTCACTCATCTGCAGCAACTAAAGATAACAACAGCAGGTTTTCTCACAAAATTTTAAATGAACTTACCATTCACTTCTTCAAGTCCCAGCATCCTCGTAATACTGGGTTAATTATCTTCCCAGGAGCCAATACTCAGATGCATCAAGTTAGACCTAATCATTTCCCTTCTCCCTCTCTGCCACTATTTACTTTTTCTTCATCCTTTCTTTTAAGATTCTGACCTAGGTAATTGAAAACAAGAATTTTGCCTGACCAACAACTGCTTACTGTAGAAATTAACTAAGTAATATGTGTGATTGATCAATTGTGCCCCCCTACACACACATACATACAAGTTTTGTAGCTTTGGGCATATTGCCTAATTTCTTAAGTCCCAGTTTCCTCATTTATAAAACTGAGTCGATAACCATATAAGGATCTGGAGAAGATGCAGATAAAGCATCTAGCATCTAGCACATAGTAGATGTTCAATAAATATTAGATATTGGATTATTATTCCCAGAGCCATGCACAGTACCCATCACATGCTTGGGACTAAACCTGTGTTTGTTGTATAGAATGAATGAACAAGGACAGATTGGGCCAGATTGCCATCAGTACCTGAAATATCAGAGGAAGCCATCAATCAAGTAGCAATTATTTTGTGCATAAAATATCATGCAAGTGTCAATATGGTTTCCAGAAGAACAGAGCATTTTAGAGTGGTTTAGTTTTCTCTAATGATAAGGCATAGATTACTTAAAGAAGTTATCTTTCAGTAAGAAGTTATCACAAATATTAACACTCAAGGAAACGTGGAATTGTCCTCATCACTGCTGCCTGGGATTATCTGAATTGGAGTTAGTTAACAATTATTCCACTCTTCACTCGACAATTTCAAATGGTGGCCCAAATGACTCATCCTTGGTACCCATTCTACTCAATCTATTTTTTCAAAACAAGGACCAATTTTTTTCAAAAAAACCCTCATGACTGTAGCTAAGAAATTTCAACGTATCACAAAGTATTAGAAGACAGAAAGAAAATTTGAAATGCCTTTGACAAATTAGAAAAGTTGCTATAAGATAGTAAAAAAAATCAGTGGGAACAATGGATTGCATCTAGAGGAAATAAATAAGGAGAAAAAAATGAATAGATGAAAAATCTTTACAAGAAGAAAGAGGGTTTTTAAGAAAATGAATTCAGGCCGGGCGCGGTGGCTCACGCCTGTAATCCTAGCACTCTGGGAGGCCGAGGCGGGCGGATTGCTCAAGGTCAGGAGTTCAAAACCAGCCTGAGCGAGACCCCGTCTCTACCATAAAAATAGAAAGAAATTAATTGGCCAACTAATATATATAATATAAAAAAAAATCAGCCGGGCATGGTGGCTCGTGCCTGTAGTCCCAGCTACTCGGGAGGCTGAAGCAGGAGGATCGCTTGAGCCCAGGAGTTTGAGGTTGCTGTGAGCTAGGCTGACGCCATGGCACTCACTTTAGCCTAGGCAAGAAAGCGAGACTCTGTCTCAAAAAAAAAAAAAAAAAAAAAAAAAAAAAAAAAAAAAAAGAAAATGAATTCAGACTTGAATAAAATTACTTAATTTCTGGTTATATAACTTCACATATCTCACTTAGCCCCTCTCAACCTCAGTTTTCTTATGTTTAAAATGGAAGTCATAATATCATATGCAAGTTCCTTATGAAAAATAAAATAATAAGTATTCCAGGCACAGAGTAGGCACTCAGTAAATAGCAGTAGTGGAAGTGACAGTGACGGCAGCAGCAGCAGCAACAGCAGCAGCAGAAAAGCAGAAGCAGTAGGAACAGACTAGTCTTTGGGGAGTCATATTTAACTACAGGCTAAATAAAAAGCAGCAATTTCATGCTGTAGGAAAAAAAAAAAAACCATAGTATTCTGCAATGTATATTTTAAGCATGTAATGGAAGGGGAAAAAAACAAATGGCCAATAAATGTATGGAAAAAAGTTCCATTTTACTAGTGAGCAGGGAAATGCAAATTAAATAATGAGATACCATTACACTCCTATCAAATAGGCAAAGATGAAAAAGTGTGACGATATCAAATACAAGTGAGGATGTGAAAAGCAAGAGCTATGATAAGCACTTTGGAGAGCAATTTGCAATATCTAGGAAAAGAACAGCAGGTCCTCTGCTGCTCTCCAGTGGCATTTCTCCACTGGAGATACTGTCACATCTGAACACAAAGAGAAATGTACAAGCAACGCTTGTAATAGAAATAAACAAAAAAGGAACAAACCTAAATGTCTCTTGACAGGAGAATGGATATGCAAAAGTGTTATATTCATTAAGTAGAATTTCATAGAACATTTAAAATAAGTGAATCAAATCTATGTGTATCAACATGAATAATATTTAAAATAATGTTAAAATGAGAAAACATGTTGCTGAATGATAAAAAAAAATTATACTACTTTGTATTATTTCTGGAAAGTACCAAAACATGACATAATACACACTAGATTCAGGATGATAGTTTTTCTTGGGATGGGAATGAGAAGACTAAAATCAGGCAGGAGTACACAGTCTATGGTATTTTATTTCTTTCAAAAAGATTTGAAGCAAATATGACAAGCAGACTAGATTTCTTAAACTTGGTACTATGTATGCAGGAAGGCCTATGTAATCACATCATGTAGACAAATCTCTGGGGCTTAGAGTCACCATCTGTAAAATGAAGCGACTGGACCAACTAATCACCAACCTCACTTCCAGCCGAGAGATTCCATAACTCTGTGACAAGAACTTATAATGATGGGGCAGGCCAGTAAAGTTGTTCTCTCTGTCATAGAAAAAGGAAATCAATTTAAATTTAAGGAGAAATACTACAAAGCTCCCATAATCAAGACATTGTGGTGCTGGCATAAGGCTAGACATATAGATCAATGTAATAGAGTTGAGAGTTCAGAAATAAACCCTTACATTTATGGTCCATTGATTTTCAACAAGGGTGCCAAGATTGTTCAGTGGGGAAAGAACAGTCTTTTCAACAAATGGCATTGGGACAACTGGATATCCATATGCAAAAGAATGAAGTTGGATCAGTACTTCACTTATACACAAAAATTAACTCAAAATAGATCATAGACTAAATGTCAGGGCCAAAAGTATAAAATTCTCAGGAAAAAATAAAAACCATAGGAGTAAATCCTTGTGACCTTGATTTAGGCAACGTTTTCTTAGATATGATGCCAAAAGAAAAATAAAATAGATTTTATTAATATTAAAAACTTTTCTGTTTTAACAGACACCATCAAGAAAGTGAAGAGACAATCCCTGGAATGGGAGAAAGTATTTGCAAATTCTATATCCAATGTACCTGTATCAAGAATCTATAAATAATTCTTATAAATTTCAATAATAAAAATACAAGTACCCAATTTTTAAAATGGGCAAAGGATTTGAATGGACATTACTCCATATACAGATGTACAAATGATATAGAAAGGAGCAATAAACACATTAAAAGATTCTCAACATCATTAGTTACTAGGGAAATACAAATTAAAACTACAATGAGATACCACTAGTATGTCTATCAATAAAAAGACAAACCATAACAAGTGTTGTCAAGGACGTGAAGAAATTGGAAACCTTATACATTGCCAGTGGGAATGTAAATTGGCAGCCACTTTAGAAAACAGTTTGGCAGTTCCTCAAAAAGTTAAACATAGTGTTATGATATGGCAGAGAAATTCCACTTCTGAGTATATACTCAAAAGAACTGAAAACATAAATCCATGAAAAAACTTGTACACAAATGTTCATAGCAGCATTACTCATAATGGCCAAAGAGTGGGAACAACCCAAATGTTTATCAACTATTGAATGGATAAAGACATGTGGTATATCCATATAGTGGAATAGTATTCAGTCATAAAAAGAAGTAAAGTATGATACATGCTACAACATACATAAACCTTGAAAATGTTATGTTGAGTGACAGAAGCCAAATGCAAAAGGTCACTTCTGTGGTCTAAATGTTTGTGTCCCCCAAAATTCATATGTTGAAATTCTAACTCCCAAGGTGATAATACTAGGAGGTGAGGCCTTTGTGAGTTGATAGTGTTATGAGGGCATAGTCTTCATGAATGAGATTAATGTCCTTATAAAAGAGGCCCAAAAGGCTGAGTGAAGTGGCTTATATCTATAATGGCAGCACTTTAGGAGGCCAAGGTGGCAGGATCACTTGAAGCCAGGAGTTCAAGGCAGCCTGGGCAGCATAGCAAGACCCTCATGTCTACAAAAAAATTTTAAGATTAGCCAGGCATGTTGGCACACTAATGTAGTCTCAGCTACTCAGGAAGCTGAAGCAGGAGGCTTCATAGGGAAATGGGGGAATAGAAAGTGACTACTAATGAGTATTGAGTTTCTTTTTGAGGTGACAGAAATATATTAAAATTAAATAGTGGTGATGGATGCACAACTTTGAATATTAAAAAGCACTGAATTGTATACTTTAAAGGGTAAATGTTCTAGTATGTTTTTTATATCTCAATAAGCTATATTTTCAAATTCAAGGGGGAAAATTTGGGATTAGGTTTTGCAAAGAATAACTTGATTACCAGAATTTTAGAATCATTAAAATTTCCTTGGAGACCTCCAAGAAAATACATGGGATCATTATTGCAGAGGGGTTCCAGAAGAAAATATGTTACAACCTGTATTGATGTCTTTAGAGTTTTTAAATCTGAAGTCATGAGGTTAGTATATACAATTTTATGAAATTTCTTCCAGTTTTAACAATGAACCTAAATCTTCTGTTACCGAATATTGATTTTTCTTATGTTTCCCACTTGGGCTTTATTTCTAAATACAAAAATGTATTCTCTTTCTCATTAGATATGAAAAAAACCCTTTGTGGAAATTAAAATTTGAGGTTACTATACTTACCCATCATTTTGAAGGAAGGAGTTGTTCCACGTAGGTAGATATGACAAAATAATTTAAATGTATCTGCAGCCACTCCCCACATTGTATTTTTCTTAATCCTATTTGATAGAAATATCTCAAAAATGCTATATTTTCCTGACTTCTGAAACAGAGAACAGTGACCACACCCACCTTTTCTTCATGAAGTGGGGTTAGCATTGTGAATATTCGTTCCCTGTAATACACCGCTATGCTCTGTCTGGCTCTGCCCTGGCTTCGGGTGTCAGCCCCTCCCCAGGCTGTCACCAGTCACTTGTCATTATGAATGACTTATGTGAAGACTTTTCATACATTTACAGGAGGATTGTTTCACTTTCCCTAGCTCTCCCTCATATTTCAACCAAATTATTTAATATCAGTCGCTTTTAAGGGGAAAAAAGAACTTTTTTATATAGAGAAAATGCAAATAAAGGACAATTGCCCTGAACTTCACCCCAGCTTGACTGGTAGGTGGATGGCCCTCGAGTCCAGTCACTCTTTCCCTGTGGATAGATGGCTTACGGTGGACTCAGGGCTAAAGAATGGAATGAGTCCCCATCTTCTCAGTCCCAGGGAGAACTAGAGGAGTTGGGACGGGTATCAGGACTTTAATCTTCGTAAAATAGATATACTACTACTCCCAGGAGCCCTGTTCTGTGACAAGTGCCCCTTCTTCCATCTCCTTTCCCTTCTCACCAATGTCCTTTCACTAAGGATGGTAAGGTGAGAGGGGGGAGAATTTTAGGGAGTGTGAAGGCACAAGAGAGACAGGTCCAGGGTTCTTATCTTGACTTATTTCCTTCTAAGACATAAGTAGAAGTATAAAGGATTAATTATCAAAGTATTAGCTTTTTCCTTTTTTTAAAGACAGTTTCATTGTGTAGCCCACATTAGAGTGCTGCGGTGTCAGCCTACCTCACAGCAACCTCAAACTCCTGGGCTCAAGCAATCCTCCTGCCTCAGTTTCCCAAGTAGTGGGGACTATGGGCATGTGCCACCACACCTGGCTAATTTTTTTCTATTTTTAGTAGAGGTGGGGTCTTGCTCTTGCTCAGGCTGGTCTAGAACTGCTGGGCTCAAGCCATCCTCCAGCCTCAGCCTCCCAAAATCCTAGGGTTACAGGTGTCAGCCACCACACCACACACCACCTGGCCAACGTATTATCTTCTTAATTTTACTTAAAGATACAAATTAAATAAGTTAGTATATGTCTCTGATTGCATCATGTTGACCAAACAGAATTATTTTTCATTCATGTAGCATTTTTCATCTTTGAACCTTGAATATTGACAGAGTCTTGGCTTCTATTTTTTCCTAAACGAAGGAAAAAATAATATCTACAGGGAAAATTTTCACCAAAACTAGCTGCCACCTCTTCCTTCTTTTGTCTTCCCAAAATTTCAGTGTTTGATCATTATAAACAAAACTTCAGAAGCCTTTGCATCTACTTGGGCAGGAAATAATCAGACTGTTAAGTTCTAGAATATTATAACAGATATTTTGAGAATCTCAGAATTCTAAAATATTAAATTCTGTTCACTTATTTCTTGGTTTACAGATACACATAGGTTTGAGTATACCTAAGGTCTTGTTTCTAAATAACTGGGACATTACATCCCACAATTTGTTTGAAAGGAACCAATCTAATCTCAGTAGTCAAGATTACTGTGTGTTCCAGTTAGAATTTATGTATCAGTCCTTGAATGACTGTGTGGAAGAGAAATCCCAGATACCCTATTAGAAATGTAGCATGAGCAAGAAATAAACACTTGTTAGATGACTATTTCAAAATGATCTGTTATCACAATCTACCAATTCTGACTAATATTCACTATAAGTCTAAAGAGGGAGCAAATCTGTATAAAAAGAGTGTTCAGCTTGAGTCACATCAAGAATAGTTATTATTTGGGGAAAAAAGGAATACATTCTGGGCTAATATATGCAATTTGAGCAAAGGGAGAGTGGTGGGTTCATGTGAGTAAAAAAGGAGAATAAAGACTGTACTGAATACACTCAAAATTACTGGAGAATATGGCTGACCATGAAGTATAAGTCCAGATCTCACAGAGGCTTGAAATCCAATGCATTCGATAAGACACATTAACTGCAAATAACAGAAACCAATCAAGCCAACATAAGCCAAAGAGAGGAAATTATTAAAATGATGTGGAAGGGTTTAAAAGAACCCCAATGCAGGAATGCCTCCAAAGTTGAGAATCAGATATGGGAAAGCTGGTAGAACTACTTTCTCTGAACATTACCTCTAGTTCTTTCATCATGTCTTTCTCATTCTTCTCTCTCTTTCATTCTCCAAACTGGCTTTCTTAGCTTCTGTTTACACGTTACAGTTGCAGCTATAGACTGACCATTTCTAGATTCCAATATCAAGTCCCCAGAACAATGATATTTGGGTGCTGCTCAGGTCAGATGTGCTCCACCAACCCCATCAACTGTAGGCCAGGAGGCTGGATCACATGGAACACACAGAGCTGTTGGAAGCTCACCCTGTAAATCAAATGTCTCCCAGAAAGGAGATGGCCTTGTGGGCTGAACTGTCCCCCAGCCGTTGTCCACTACAGACAGTAGATGTGTTAACATATGATACCTTATGCACAAAGGTAAAGGTAAAAAACATGATAAACACCAACTTAGAAAAACTACCCTGATACTGTTGTGCAGAATAGGTCAAAACCAAAATAGACCAGAGACAGAATAGATCAAAATACTGATGTAGGTGAACATGCATCCTAGTAAAATTAAATATTATTTTAAAACAAAAGTAAATATGAAGGAAAATTTAGTCAAATTATATCAACATTAATGATTATTTCTTGTTTGATATCATACCACCTAAAAAATGTGTGATCAATCTATTTCTGATTCAGTTAAAGGCATATGGGACATGAAAAAATAGCATTTTTAATGGAGCTGATTAGGTCAGCTCCTCAAATTTTAAAGATAAATACACATAGACCTCATAACATTAGTAAATAAAACATTGATGCCTCTATCTTGTCCATAATGGGAATTTCCCCTCTCTTTAAACATTTAAGTCCAAAGAGTTTGCTTTTTAACTTTTTAAGCTATGAATAATATATTTTCTCATTTTTTACCGTATTTGGAATTTATATCTCCTTTGGATTGAATCCTTCAAGGAATGATAGTTTGATGAGGTAAAGAAGGTCCTAGCCTGATAGTGAAAAGACTGCTCAGAAATCCTAATTCCACCTCTCTTGGTTTTGAGTCCTTCATCAAAAGACTTAGTCTGAATTTTTGTTTCCTCATACAGATATTGATTTTTAAAAATTTTTAACAGTTTAGAGCAACACCAAAAAGTGTTTCACTTGGTTCAGGCTGAAACCCCAAGGCAGAGAGTTGGCAAATGTGTGTCTTCTCAATTCTTATGTCACTCTGTGGAACAAGGTACTTAGCTAAGTAGTACTGGTTCCACAATGAGGCTGGGCTCCAAGAGAAGGACCCTGTTCCCTGTGGTTATGCCCTTTCTGTGGTTCTCTGCATTGAGAATGTCACACAGTCCAAGTGTGGACACCACAGTCTGACCCTGGGTGCAGGTGTTCTGGGGTTGCTGCATGCCATTAGCCCTGCACAAAGCTGCCTTATAAGAAGTTGATCTGTTATGAAGGCGACTCTTAGTTATTCACAATCTGAATAAATTTCCTATTCTTGGGTAGTATCTGTTACAAGCTATCAGCAAATAGAAAGGTTTCCACACATGATCTATGCTACCATCACCTAATAATAGGGTTAGCACCAACATTTTAAAATAAATGTATGTTCTCTCATAAGAATCAAACCTGTAAGCCATGTCTCCATTTGGCACAACTTCTACTGACATATCTTACCACATGGTCATGTCAATGCCACACTCCCCCATTGAACTCTGAAACCCTAAAGTGAAGGTGATTTACCTCTTTTCCTTTTGTGTCACCTGAACCTTTTCAGGTGAAGGGAGGAAGGGAAGCAAAGATTTGAAAAGTAAGCACGCAAATAAGTAGCTCAGAACTTAGGATGTCCACATTCTCCAAGGTGTGTTTTTGTATAAAAAGAGCAATGGGATCATCAAGCAATACAATATGCCCTTTCTCTGTAGCCTGCTGTGGGACCTTGCTGTGGTAACAGAAGTACTGATGGGTCCTTTGGGGGATTAGAGGGAAATGGGACATCAGCTCTCCACTCAGTTCTGCAGGAGACTGAGCACACTGCTATTTGTTCCCTTTAAACAAGGAATAGGGTTAGGGTGAAAGACCAACCCTTGGGTAGACCCTCACTGAAACTACAGTGGGATTGTTTGTCTGTTTTCTTCATGGTTTTCCTATTCTGTTAAGCTGCCTTTTCCCAGTGCTTTGACTAGGGAAATCAGGCTTTTCTTAGAGCTTTTTTGTTTGTGCCTGTTGGTGATTCCAGGTTGGGGGGCTTCTGTAGGGCCCCATCTAGGATATACGGGTGGCAATAAGAAAATCCAAGGAACTCACTGCCCTGCAATCGCTCAAGTCTTGAAGTCCCTAGGCAGTCCACCTCCTTCTTCCCACCATTCAGAGTCTTCTTATGTCTGCTTGTTCTGTTAAGTACAGAGTTTTTTAGTTGATCTATTTATTGGCCATGACCAAAAGTTTGGGATGTGATTCTTTAATGCAGACAGGTGAGACACTGTTCAGATTCACAGGTAGGAGCCAGCCTGACCAGCAATCTTCCCAGGTAAAAGTATTTTGGAGGAATGAATGAGTTTTAAAATTTCAGTCATTGTCATTTGATTTCAAGAGTAATTTCTTCCCACTATTGTGCATTTTATGTGATTTAACATAACCATCCTTTATTTTCATTCTAACACATACAAAAAGACATTTTACTAAAACAGCTAGACAGATACACATGAGAACATTCTATACTTAATTATGGTCTGTATATTTCAAGATTTTAAAGAATAAATACTTTTTTATGAATCTCGTGCTGGGCTTGTCTTCAAATCTGATATTCAAATCTTTTTTATTTGACTTTTAAAAACCTTATTGTAATTTTTATTAGAAAAATAATACATGCTTATTATGGAAAACAATATAGAATCACAATATAAAAAATATAGAAACGTTTAAAGAAGAAACTAAACATATCTTTAATCTTACTATTGTCAATATTTGGAATATACTTTTCAGTATTTTTCTTTTTGGTCTATATAGGTGCATTAATTGGATTCATATAGTGTGCTTAGTTTTAAATATTGACTATTTTAATCTAACACTGTCCTGACCATTTCTTTGTGAGACTAAAATTATTGGGAAATTTTATTTTATTGGCAGCAGAATTTGCCTTCTTCGGGATAAATCTTAATTTATATGGACAATCTCCTTTTGTTGGACATTTAGATTATTTCCTTATTTATATTTTTGCTACTATAAATCATACTGCAAAGTATAATTTTTGACTAAATGTTTATCTTTATATACTTGTCATTATTTATTTAGGTCAGATTTCTTCCTTCAATCTCTATGTTGAAGGACAATCCCATGCCATAAAGTTAATACCAGTATTTTGGTCTGTTCAGAAAAGGTAAAGAAATAATCAACTTCTTAGTTTTGAACTTTGTGAAAACATATAATTATATACAAAGTTATATCGAGGGGGACTATGTTTCTAGTGAATATTTATATCTTTATTATTAAATGCTTTAATAGAGCTTATGATTTATTTCACTAGTCTCCATAATTAATCTGAATTAGTGATGAATGTCTCATCCTAACATATTGGATTTTTCCACTGAAATGGGAAGATTGCAATTTAATTTGAAATAGTCAACAATATCTTTAAAATGTACCTGGACACATGGCTGTTTTTTTGTGTGTGTTTTTGTTGTTTTTTGCAGTGTTAGGTCTTTATGGTACCATGAGAAAATATATACCATACCATGTGAATTCTCTATGGTCTGCAGGAAAAAACATCGTTGAACATACAACATGTTTTAGAACAGCCAGAGTAGCATGTAAATCAGTGGAATCTTTAAGTATCTTTGGCTTATGAAAATCACATGATTTTTAAAACAAGTGAACCTTTTTATCATTGTAAAGCATAATATAATTAAGCTTCAGTAGAAAGGGGTACAAGAAATATCTCAAAAGATGGAAAACAAATTGTTTGAATTCTTATGATTTCAGGATGAAAAGAAATTGTAGGTAAAGCTATTCAGTTCCTAAAATGTTCAAAGGTGGATAAAATATTCATATAAAATAGTTTGAAGTTTAAATTGTCTTAAATTGCCTTTTCTTCATTCAGAAAATAGACACAATATAGCTCTTTGTAGCAAAAGATCTCTTCTGTAATTGAAATGATAAATAAATAGAGCTGAGCGAAACCCGAGGTGGTTTGGAGTTTGAGCTGAGAGTATTGTATTTATACTTTCCAAGTTTCCTTTCTTAACTTGTGACTCTGGGGCTAAAATAATGATCTCTTTTTTTTCCCCTTTAAAATAAATCTTTCCCTGCTTCTAACTACCAGGGGAATATTATGAAAACATTCAGCACTAACATTACAGAACTAACATAGCTAAAAACCGTGCATCAGCATTGCGAAAAGGCCTATAATCCCAGAGAGAGAAAAACTCCAAACATTATCAGCAGTGCAAGGCTCTTTGCTGTTGATTCTGAGAAACAGTAAGTTTGGGGTTCTTGCTGCTCATTTAGCAAAAATAAACTTGCAGAGAAAAAGAAAGAAAGAAGAGACAAAGCAATGAAAAAACACACAGAAAACACTTACTTGTGTCACTCTTTACCTTGGTCTCTCATGACCAGGTAACTTGTCATGCTGACACAGATTGAGAGCTTGTATAAGGGAGGAATAAGAAAGGGAGGGTGGATAGAATGAGACACAGGGGTGTTGCTTCCTCCTCCATGCAGCTTTGCCCACCCAGAGAAGACTATAGGGGAAAGACACCTGTTTTATTCCACTTGCCTTCTCAAGGCAGTGTGGGACTGGGCAGGGGAATTTTAAACAACTCAGGTTAAAAAAGCATATGTCCTCAGAACAATTATGACTATCCATCCTACACATAGATACACATACATACACACACACACACACACACACACACACACACACAACCCAAATGCCACCATCTTACTTAAGAATTCTCTGGCTCCTTTTGGTATTTAGTAACTTTCACTGTAGTTTAAAAGTCCACTGTGCATATTTCTATCACAACATGCACAACATTTTTGGAGGGTGTGGCAGTGGTGATGATTCTTTGTTTCACTGTCTTACCACTGGATTATGAACTCCTTGAGGGTATCCTTGAATCAAGACCTTGCAGAGTACCTGTCATGTAGCAGGCATTCAATAGTGATTATAGTTGCTGATATTAAACATTTATTGAGTGACTGCTGACTCCAAGAAATTATGTTAAATAATTTTACATGGACAATAAACAGAAGAATTAAAAATAATTTAAAGGAATTAAGTAACTCATCCAAGGGTCACCAGCTAGTTGGGACAAATTTAGCTCCAGGAGCCAAGCTTCTGATCAATATAATGTTTCCCACAATTGTTAAATGAATATGACAAGCTCTCTTGATCTCTCCCTGTTGTGATCACCAATTGTGACTATAGATAGCTGATATTTTTAATACAGGAGGCTAAAAAAACTATCTTTTCACTATCATCACAATAAGTATAACTAGCACTAGTTTTAGTTTCTTTTACAATCAGAAGAAAAAGTGTGAATATAACTCAATCTGAATTATATTCATTTTTTACTAATGTGGTTGTAAACATCCTTTTTAGTATTTTCTTTTGATGAAAGGGGCTCATA
The DNA here is from genome assembly GCF_040939455.1 of Microcebus murinus. Taxonomy (NCBI): domain Eukaryota; kingdom Metazoa; phylum Chordata; class Mammalia; order Primates; family Cheirogaleidae; genus Microcebus; species Microcebus murinus. Next base: position 29,094,238 of record NC_134120.1, on the reverse strand, counting down.
TGCCTAGGACCTAGGAGTCATGCCATAGCCCTGCTGCAAGCCCCTAGCTCTTTCCAAGCACCTGCCATTAAAGTCCAACACTTCCACCCCCTAACTCTTCCCTCAGAGGACCAGGATTTTCCCTTAGTTATTGAGGGCCGGAGCTCCAGGCCACTGTTTTTTCGCCAAACTGTAATGTCTGGAGTCAGCCCAATCGTATACTGAAGCATTAATGCAAGAGACCACATTTCTAGATCAGTCTCTCCACTGGATTGGAGAAGATGTGTATGTGTTTGGGTATGTGCTAGAGTCAGGGTGAAGGTTAGAACATAGAATTGAATTTCCTGTTCATTCTGGATCAACTTGGACATTGGGAAGGGATTGAGTCTGCAAGTAGAGGGCCATGGCAGGCCTGATGAGAAAAGCTAGAGAAGGCAGAGAGAGGTATAGCAACTGAAGCTGAGGACAATACAACCATTCTGGGTTTTTGTCATTTATTGTCTCCCTCTCTGTAGCCTTGGTCACTCTCATTTACCTGATAGGCCTGGATGGAGGAAGGTGAGGAGGAGGAGATCAGTGTGCTCTTGGTCCAACACTACTAAAGATCTCCTCGCATACCCACCCTGGTTCAGCAGACCACATGCTCTCTGCCCGAGTGCTCCATGCCCTGAAAACAGCATGTGAGTTTTCAAGGTATTTCAATGCGTCCTGCAGGGAAAGCAAATGCTCATCAAAATGGAGGTAGAAAAAAAAATCCTGAATCCTTATTTTCCCCTGAAGCTTTCTAAGTTCTTGAAGTGCAAAGCAGAGAGAAGACTCAATGTGTGTGCAGAGGGCTCTTGACGCTATAAAAGCCAGCCCAAGAGAGTGGCAGGCAGCACTCATTAGGCAGGAGCAGGAGAAAGCCTTTTCTTCAAAAAGCAGGAGGCAAGTTAGCAGCTGATGGGGCAGACATGTTTGTTTTCTAGCTCAGGTTTAGTCCTGGGACTGCTCTGTGGTGAAGGACGATTGCCTGGGGTCAGAGAATGACCCTGCCCCAGGCATCTCTCTCTTTGTTAAAATACAAATATACATCAGGAAGCAGCCCAGCTCCGTAATTTTGGAGACTGCCTCTGTGCAGATATAATCTCAGATTGATGAGGTGTGGAGAGGAAAGGAAAAAGGCAAAAAAGAGTTTATGAATTCACTCTGAGATTCAAATCACATCAATGGCCCTGCCAGTCTCCTTAGGTATAAAACTGGGTACCACAGAAAGTGATGCTGTTGATGTTTCTTTCTCCCCCCTTTTCTCTGAATCTCTGCCTACTGTCTTAACAACTACTGAATGTACAGAATAGAGCCTTATCACCACCTCCTCCCACCCCAACTTTCTTATTAATACATAAGGCAAAACAGAAATGGAAAGTTTTGCTTTTGCTTTTTCTTAAATTGCCATTCTTTCTGGGGCTACTAGGAAAATCAAACATACTGGCTCACATTTGAAGAAACTTTTATCCTAGTTGCTCCAATGGGATGCCCTTAGGTTATTTAGTTTATTATTTGCCTCAATATTTAAAAGATTAGTATGTTAATAAAAACAGGGATTTGCAAAAGCTCACTCTCACTCACCTAGAAGCAGTTACTTAAAAGCTAAGCAATTTAACATAAGTACTTTTGTTTTTGAGTGCCAATATCTGTCAGGTACTGTTCTGCCAGTATATCTGCCAGTACTGTTCTGAGATCTTTAGTAAGTATGATCATATTCCATGCTGATCGATGTGAGTAAAAAAGCAAACACATGTAACAATTGCAAAGAAAAGGCAGTATGCTAAATTAAAAAGTGCCAATGGACATAGCAATGTACCTTATACATTCTAGGTGTTCCACACATGTGTTGAATACATAAAAGCTTATAGTTTACATATAGTAATACCCATAAATACATGCTACCATTTTGTAGTTCTAATAATCTCACCCATATAACATGCAAGTCTGGTTCAAATGAAATTAAGCAAAGGTGAGTGTTATGGTGGAAAGCCTAGTAGGTGCTCATGGTTTGGGTGGAGAAAAGCTTTTCCTGCAGAGGTTAGTATATATAAAAGTAAAAAGTTTATTCTCTCCTTTTAGAAAAAGAGAGAGACTGAGAGAGTGAGAGAGAGGAAAGAGAGGGAGAGGAGGGAGATGGCGTGGCATGCCAAATAAAGAGAAGGGAGTGCCGGCCCTGAGGCCAAGAAGCTTGCTGATTTTAAGGAGGGCAAAGAGGAAAAAAATAGTGGTGGCTGTCAGTTGATAACAAAAGTGGCAGCAGATGTCCAAAGTCCAAGAGTTTTTCCCTGGATTATCGCAGGAGATGTGACTCTGCCCTCCAGATATGGTTGAGGCTGTAGCTCATTCTCATGCTGTTTATTCAGGAACTCTGTAAAAGCAGATTCCTAAAAAACAATTTTAAAGAGAAAGATTTACATCTATTTTCCATCTGTTCAGCTCTTTTCAGAAATTGTGCAAAATAGAACTCCCGTGGGGTAACTGTTAGCGGAAGAACTCATAGGATTGATCTTTAACTGTTCCTAGGAAATTGCGGAATTAGGTATTTTCCTGTTATTTTTGCAAGGCTGCCCCTTTCTGTAAGGTTCTTTTACTTTTGAGGTGAGATCATCTGTGATGCTGAAAAAATATATAAACAAACCATAGAAAGATTATAAGTCATGACAGGACTATTCAAATTAGTATTAGAAAAAGTAGCATTTTAGAATGGCACCTTCTATAGGAAACTGGATTCCTTAGCTTCCGTACATTGCACTGAAAAACACTTCCAATATGATAATAGTAAAGTTGATGAAGAATGTGAATACTAAAATGCATTCAAAATGTATATGTATCATGTTAAATAACCACACATCAAATACAAATAAAGACAAAAATAGCATATTGTATAATTTTACCTTCAGAATATTTCTTTCTTCATATAATTTTATATTGTTTTGATTTAAATTATAAATAGTTAAATCCACTAAGATAGTTTTAAATTTGTATCAGAGAGTTATTGTGCTCAGAGAAGTCAGCCCCCTTGCAGAGGGTCCCAACAACACAATATGCTTAATCAATAGATATAAGAACTGTAGGATGAAATTCCAGTCATCAAAAGGGAAAAGAGAAGGTGGATAGAGTAGACGCTGAAACTAAGGTTAAAGAGGAAATAATTTCACTGAAATTACAAACTCTCAATTAAATCCTGGATTTCACTCCAGGGTTGTTTGGAGACACTTGGAATCTGGGGCCTAAACACACAAAGAAATTGATTTTATTCAGGCTATTGCAATAGAGAGAATATCACAGATGCAAAGACTGGAGATTTTTGGCAGAATGGTTGTGTTGGGACTCAGAAACAATACTCAGAATAAAGGCCTCAGAAATAGTCTCAAAAATAAAAGATTTTTTTCTGACCTTATTGTGTTCTCCTGTTTCTCAGTCTCATTTTCTCCTGAGGTTAGTCATAGAAACTAGAATCCCTCTTTTCCAAGGCAGGTTATAGAAAACAGAACCTCTTTTTCCCAAAGCCACCCCATAAACCTCAAAAATCTTACTCTAGTTTTTTCTCACCTTTTGTGTAAAAACTGATCATATAAAAATTATCTGACTTTCCTTGTTTGACTGTAGGTCATAAGACTCCCATTTCAGAGAGGGTCCTGTTCCATTCCCAGAAGGAAAGAATTTGTACTCAGGCCAAGAAGAATCTATATAGACAGAACGTTTTATTAACATTAGAGTTTACCCTTTTTATCTAATTATACTTCTACATAGCTGTCTATACTGTGTTAAACCTGAGTAGAAAAAATAGCATATTGTATAATTTTACCTTCAGAATATTTCTTTCTTCATATAATTTTATATTGTTTTGATTTAAATTATAAATAGTTAAATCCACTAAGATAGTTTTAAATTTGTATCAGAGAGTTTGTATCAGAGAAAAAATATACAATTTCCCTTATCTTTACATCTTCATTCTGAAGGCTCCCATAGGCACATTAAATAAATTTATATGTCTTTTTTCTAATGAATCTGCTTTTTGTGAGTTAATTTTTTAGCAAGGCTTCAGAGGACATGGGGAAGTTTTTCCTTTAGCCTCCAAAGTTTGGTGTCCAAAACAGGACCAAATCTCCACTCTTCTGAAAGCCACAGTGAAGGGACTCCAGGACCTGATCAATTGGCAAAAGGGGAAGAATTTCTTACCATCCAAGCTCCTGGCCTTTTTGTCTGTGCAATCTGGCTGAACAGATCGTAAAAGTCACTGTCTTCTCTGCAAAATTTTGATTAATGGGAAAATAAGATCTGTGTGATTGCTTTCGGATGTAGTAACTCTGGTGTACTCTTTGGTACTTTGTGGTATGAATATTCATATTGTTTGATCCTTTTCCTCCCAGAAATAGTATTTTCCTTTGTCTTCATCTTTCTGTGTTGTTCTGTCTAGAAAGAGAGATACCAGGCAAGAGTCTCTCTCATCTTATTTTACATCCTTAAGAAAGTGATTTGTGACCAAGTGGGAGCACTCTATTGTGGCCTCCATCATCCAGGGATAGTGATTTTCAAGTCACATCAGATAGCTAGTCTGAAAATGTCTGGGAATTTGAGACTTTTTGTTCCAGATGTGTTAAACTCTTGAGATACTTTGTTTCAATCCTTTTGGTCTGGCAACAAGAGTTTTTTTGCCATCTTAGCCTATTCCTAGGAGTAAATCTTTTTGGGAGAGATCTTTGAGATTGCTTCTTCTATGCTGTCTCCAGACTATAAAAAGACTATTGTATTAAGTAACTATTAAAATAAATACACCATTAAAAATTCTAATCTGTGGCCAAAAGATAAATCCTTTAAATTAAAAAGAATATTAAATTGAAAAATTCAAGAAATCTCATATTCTAAATAATTATATTTATAGGAAGATCAATTTTTTTAAAAAGACATATAATAGTATCATGACTAACCTTAAAAATTCTTTTAACTAAATTAAAGAGCAAAAATCTGACCTAAAAAAAAAAAGGTAAAATCCTTTATAAGCTCAAACTGCCTGTGTGGTTAACAACAAAGTCTACCCCACTTCACAGTCCAGTAGCTAAAATTCCACACTTTCACCACTATGGCCTGAGTTCAATTTCTGGTCAGGGAACCAGTCCTTTTTTGTTTTATAGTTCTTGACTTCTTGGGATACCCATTTACCTCTTTGGAGATGCCTCTTTCATCTTTTGTTAAATCATATTCTTGGTTACAGTTTATTGGTTACACTTTAAAAAGTAACTTTAGTAAAACAAAACAAAAAATAGTTCAAAAGCCAAAAATATCAACTGTTCGTCCTAGCTAAAATCTAATAAGAAAGTTTAAAAGATTTTTTATTAAAGAACTTTATGGATAAAGGGCAGCTTAATTAAAATCTGATATTCAGTAGGCAGCTGAGATGGTGGACTAGAAACAGCTTGAACACTCCGCTCGCTCTCAAAGACAAGATTGAAAGTTGCAAGTAGATGTTTGCCTATGGATGGATCATCTTGGAGAGAGGACTGTGAATCATCAGAGAAGTGATGGGCGACACCCAAGTGGAGGAAAGGAAGTAAGGTGACCCACTTAGCAGGATTGGAGGTACCTGGCAAAGGGACAATGAGGAAAAGAGAAGATTTTAGGGGGAGAGGATAGAGCATAAGCAACAGATATGTGGAGAAAAATGAGTCAAAGAGAAAAAGGCAGTTGGTTGGAGCACAAGCAAAGACTACCTTGAGAAGCAGTAGAAAACAGTACACCAAAAGTAGGCTGAGGAACCTAGAAGATGTAGAGGTCCCAGCAAGGAGCCCTGACTTTTATTCCACCAGATGGGATTAGCCATTGAAGGGTTTTGAGCATGGAAGGGACAAACTCACTGTGATATGTAGTAGAATGTAGGCATGATGGAAAGAATAGAATGAACTCTTATTTGAGCTTATTACAAATCCTATTAGAAAACTTTGCTTCTTTTTAAGAAGTCTTAAGAAGACCCTACATAGCTTAGAAATGACCTTCAAGATACTTAATAGATTTGGAAAAGAAATGGAGAAGGAAGAAGCAGAAAGCAGCCAAAGCAGGTCATAGCTTCTTAGGATGCCCTCACCATTAATTTAATTTGATGCCTGTCGGCATCACAGAAGTCTATCCCCTCTTATAAAGTCTTCTAGAAAACTAATCAAATTCCAACTCTGTAATGACCCTCAGCAATTTACTTTAATCTCTACAGTACTCAATTTCTGTGTCTCTACATGAAAAGCAACAGGCAGTAGAGATTAGTACTACTTAAGGCAGTTTGGGCTTCACTCATTAAGAATGAAAACTATCAGGCCTACTGAATTGGCCCACACCACCTGAATCAGAATCTTCATTTTAGTAAGATCCTCTAGTGAATCATATATACACTGGTCTAGAGAAGCTCTTTGTTCTCTTCTGAGAACATATATAGTCAAATCCCACTAATCATAGGTTCCATAATTACAAATATGCCAATATACTAAAATCTATTTGTAAGCCCCAAATCAATACTTGCAGCCACTTGTGAACATCACTTGTCAAGTGATGAAAAATTTAAGTCTGATGTTCCTGTTCCCAGGTGAAATCAAACAAGGTGACATTATGCCTTCATGTTTCAGCTTTCACACTGTAAACAAGCATCTTTTTTTGTGCTTATTTAGTGTTATATATTTGCATTTCTGTGCTGTTTTTTTTTTATTTCATTGTTTGAAATGGCTCCAAAATATGGTTCTGGAGTGCTGTCTAGTGTTCCTTGGTGCAAGCAGGCTGTGATGTGCCTAATGGAGAATACACATGTGTTAGATAAGCTTCATTCAGGCATGAATCAAACTGCTGCTGCCCACAAGTTCAATGTTAATTAATCAATAACACACCTAAGGTGTCTCTAAACATAAACACACATAAAACAAGGGTATGTATTCATAAGTTGATGAAATGTTGTTACCAGAGGTTTGCAGGAACCTGATCCTGTATTTCTCCTAGGAGCAATGGTTCAGTATTTGCTAATTCAGCATTCATTGTGACTTTTAGAACATAACTATCACAAAGAACAAGAATCAACAATACCACTACTGGGTGAAGGAAATGATCTGAATATAAAATAAAGGAAAGAATATTACTCAGAACTGATAAGCATTTAGAAACACATAAAAAGTAGAAGACTCGGCCGGGCACTGTGGCTCACGCCTGTAATCCTAGCTCTTGGGAGGCCGAGGCGGGCGGATTGCTCAAGGTCAGGAGTTCAAAACCAGCCTGAGCAAGAGCGAGACCCCGTCTCTACTATAAATAGAAAGAAATTAATTGGCCAACTGATATATATAGAAAAAATTAGCCGGGCATGGTGGCACATGCCTGTAGTCCCAGCTACTCGGGAGGCTGAGGCAGAAGGATCACTCAAGCCCAGGAGTTTGAGGTTGCTGTGAGCTAGGCTGACGCCACGGCACTCACTCTAGCCTGGACAACAAAGTGAGACTCTGTCTCAAAAAAAAAAAAAAAAAAAAAAGTAGAAGACTTTAGAAAAGGCATTACCCGATGAGACTCAGGAAACAATAGATGTGAAGAGGCTAGTTAGAAGGTGTATTACCCAAGGTAGCTAAATGCTCTAATAATCTAATCCTAAATCTCATTGGTTTAACCACATAAAAGATGTTCTTGTTGTTCATGTCACAATCCAATCAGATGTTTGCAGGTGATTTTACAAGCAGTGATTCAGAGACTCAGTCCATTCTATATCATGGTTTGGCAATTTTTAGGACCTCAGAGCCCTGTAATGAACATTCTGCATCCAGCAACAGTTTAAAGGAGAGAGCTAAGATGTGAACAAATTATACTGAGGTTTTGTGGCCAGGTCTGGAAAAGATACACTTTTTTTTTTTTTTGAGACAGAGTCTCACTCTGTTGCCCAGGCTAGAGTGAGTGCCGTGGCGTCAGCCTGGCTCACAGCAACCTCAGTCTCCGGGGCTCAGCGATCCTACTGCCTCAGCCTCCCGAGTAGCTGGGACTACAGGCATGCGCCACCATGCCCGGCTAATTTTTTGTATATATATTTTTAGTTGGTCAATTAATTTATTTCTATTTTTGGTAGAGACGGGGGGGTCTCGCTCAGGCTGGTTTCGAACCCCTGACCTTGAGCAATCCGCCTGGCCTGCCTTGGCCTCCCAAAGTGCTAGGATTACAGGTGTGAGCCACTACGCCCGGCCCAAGATACACTTTTGTTATGCCCAAATTCCATTTCCAGTCAATCTGCAAATGAGCTTGAGAAATGTAGTCTTTCTGTGTGTTTGAAGGAAAATGAAGCAAGTTTGGTGTTCATATAACATTGTCTCTTCAACAGGAAGGAGGAAGGAAATGATGGCACATGGATCAAAGTGATGATATTAAAGATGGAAAGAAGTTGACAGATTCGAGAAATATTTAGGAGCTAAATTTATAGTTTATATGAGAAATAAAAGTTGAATTCTAAGTCTCTAATTTGTGGTAGTACATGAATGATAGTGCAGATGAAAGACTTTTATTTGTTTAAATGGAAAGGGCTTGGGCAAGATTAAATGCTGAGAAGTACCCAGCAGGAGAAAAAAAGGACAAACGGATGACTGTAAGTTTCCTAACAAGATAACAATTCAGAAGGTATTAGAATCCACAACACAGGTAGAGGTATTGGCCTTAAGTAGAAGAGTCAATGCCAATTTTATTGTAATAAAAATAAAAAAAAGAGCAGATTGGTACAGATGCAGATGGCTATATAACTTTTTGAAGGAGGTGGGTGGCAGGGGAAAGTAGTTTACAGTTTTTAGTTTCTCTGAGAAGAAGGATGTAAGCCCATATGCTGAGAGTGACAGAAGGAAGTAAGTAGGAAAGTCCGAGGGTTAAGGAGAGGGGAGAAGAGTTTTTGCACAATTGTAGAGGAAATGCAACATAGAATGTAGTAAGACAATTTGCCCATGATAAGCTTGGTGATTAGTAATTTTCAAATGTACCAGTCAGTCCTGTTGTGGATTTTCTCCACTAGTGATCTGCTGTCTGGAAACAGGTATAGAGATCTATTGTCATATTATACTCACCACAGCTGGTATTTTACCAGACAAGTGCTATTAAAAGAGAGTTAAAGAGGTAAAAGCTGATCATGAGTCACAAACTAAAATATCCACAGTGTCAAGCAGATAATGTAAACGAATGAAGCAGGTCTTCTTTTAGGCAATTAGTAATGTTGGGACCTGTGGTAAATGAGAAAGTGCATGCCATACTTGAGTCAAGGAGAGTACATGGAGAAACAGATTATAATAAAAAGAAAGCACAGCATCAGCAAAAAAGGAATTATCTATCGTAGTTAATTTAGGGACTTCTTGGATAACAGTCAGTGGAAAGGCTTTTTTATTTACCAGACACAAATTAAGTAACTTAAGACAGTAAATAAAATATTAAGAACCCTAAAATACTGAATTAAGCACAAGGAGTTTTCGACCAAAAAATGTTTAAGTCTTGATTCAAGATAATATAAATAACAATCAGATAACTCCTGTTCTGTTTTAGAGACCTCCTTTCAAAGGTTTGAGTATTGGAGATCACTTCTATATTGGGGGTAGGAGGAGAAACAAAGAGCTTCAGCCACAATCATATTCTTTAGGATGACCTGATCATACTTCCTAGAGGAGATAAGACCTCTATTCTCCTTTATAGCTGAGATGCTCAACAGTGATGTCAATCAAATCCAAGTTCTGTTTTTTCACTTGTGGCACTGAGAGGGAAGTTGCTTCTCTATATAATAGAAATACTGCAAAGAAACACACATACAAAATTATGTTTTTCAGAATAGGTCATGTTTTTTATTCTTTCCCCTTTTCAGGTAATACATATCTCTTTTTGAATGGAATCCCCTCAGGTCTTGCGGGTTCCTATACTAGGATCACTCATGAATATTCCAGCCAATCATTTTCTACATTGTCACTTGACAAATGGCTTAGAGTGTTGGATAATGAGGTAGAATTTTTCAAGTTTCTTAACATTGTTGTCTGTTCTATCAAGTGACTGAGTTCCAAAATGCTTAGAGTTATTAGAAAACTTATAAAAACAATTGTTTTAGTTAGGAAAAAGGATTACAAGATAGTTTTAATTTCATAATATCATAGTCATTTGTTCTTGATGGAACCTTAATAAAGATGGTTGCTTTGTAAAGCTGTAAGTATATTTTTTAAGATTATAATTAAAGAAGATTAATTGAGTCATAGAAATGGGAAAAAACAAACCTGATTATCATTATGTGGGTCCTGGGCAATTGAAAAAATGGAGCACAATCAAAACATTTCTAAACCACCATTGAAATCTGTTATTAGAATAATTAAACATGAAATTGAAACAAGATGGCAAAACAAGCATAGAATCAAAACTGCAATTCTAAAGGTAAATTAAATACAACATCATATAGTCAGTGGAGTAACCTACCACCCCAAGAAAAATCTATGCCAATAAGTTATTTTTCTACAGACAGGACACCATGGATTCTTGCAATGCAAATTGTATTTTATGAGTATGTGTGATATACAGGAGCTGTTAAAAATCAAGTGGGAATGAAAAAATCATTCCTTTACTTTTGAAGTAAGATGCCTAAGGCTTCTATCTCACCTACAGAGATGGGCCTGTCAATTGTACTCTAGTATTCAAATCTACCAACCAACACCTCTCTGACCTGTGGTTGATTTAGGAAAGGAACTGCCAGTTTTGGTTTCTGAAATCCTTACCATGTTTCCATGACTTACCAAAATCTTTTTTCTTACTGGGACATTAGTTTTTCTTGCTGTACTAAGGTATTTAATATAATTACAGTCAAGTCTTCTAAGATTCTTCAATAATAAACTTTTAAGGTTATTTTTTCTCTTGGTGATAATCTTTAAAAACTTAATAAATGGATCCTGAATTGAATGAATATCTTATAACTAAGTACTGACATTTGATTTTCATGCCATAATTTATGCTGTGTTTGCAATTGTTTGGTGGACAATTAGTATTGCTTTGATTCTTATGAGATAATGAGAAAAGGTTGGAGCTAGGCTTAAAAATGCTTTGGAACCAAGTTAAAGCCAAATGACATCATCGCAGTTATACTAATTAAGATTTCATAGCAATTTAAATAGAAAAAAGAGGCTAGAAAAATGAATTGCCATGTGGAATTCAGCAGAATAGATGTGCTGAATTTCAAAAAGCAAGTCCTGTAAGAGTAGTCAAAGCTATATATTAACACTGTAATCACACTACATGCAGTAGAGCTTCAACAAAAAAACTGTTATATTAAAATTTTTAATTTGAAGTATTTATATTTAATTTGTAATTTTTTTGGTTATATATAGATAATTTATACTTAAATAACAGATTTAAGTTATAGATTTATACTTAAATAACATTATAATGAAAGTGATTTAAGTCAGCACTGGAATCAGATAACTTAGTCCTTTACATTGCCAATATTTTACTTAAATTTGGAAAAACCTGTTTCATATCAAATTTCACACTCAATGCTGGAGTTATGCCATAAACAGGGCACTTGGGACAATTTGTTTTGCTGTTGGACAGCTCTGATGATTAGAAACTTCAATTTTCATTGTTTGTTGAAGTTACATTTCCTGTAAGTTCCAACCCATTGGTGGCAGTTATAGTTAGGAACAAATAAAAGCTGTTTTCTTTTTGTTTAAACTTTAAGTTGTAGGAGTATAGCTGCCATATTTTTCTTTAGTCTGCTTGTATCCCTTCCTTGGTTCAGAAAATATTTTTGATAGCTTACTTTTGGCAAAGTATTGTGCATTAGCCATTTTTTTCCTTTCCAGATTAAACAACTCCACAGCTTTCAACCTTCCTTTTAAATATTATTTTCCTGATCCCTCAACATTTTAATTACCCTAATTTGCAATACTCTAGTGATGTCTTCCTAAAATGCAGCACCTAGAAATAAACACATAGAAAATATAGATTATCATGAGTGATAATTAATAACTAGGAATTATTAAACTCAGAAATATATTATATGGAGGCACCAGACGAGGCAGACACAAAAGTATATTGCACACTATTCTTGCCTTCAAAGAGTTTTGAATCCAATTGGAAATGAAGATTACAATTTTAGATTATCTTAAATATAAAAATAAGCATTATGAGGGCTCAGAGGGTTCACAGATCTGTGTCCTAGAGTTATTACTGAAAGTTAACAGGTTCTAACTAGGGTTGGGTCCTGAAAGCTGCATTGGATCTGAGTTTAAACAAGCAGCCAGGTACTTTGTCCAAAGTAGCATAAATATTAGTAGGGCCTAAAATAAATCACCCAGATTTCTTTGTTCTCTGCTTAGTCTTTTCCCTACTCTCTAGAGCAGAGAAAAAAAATCTTTGCTTGAGATAGCAAATTAATGATCAAATCTACAGTATTTGGAATGGGCACTGGAATTTAAACTTGGCAAAATTCTAACTTTTGTGCTTGCTATCTGTTTAGCTTGCATTCAGAGAATCGAATTTCCTTTGGGATTGATTTTAGGTACAGCTCAAGCGCAAATAATAGCATTTCTTAAAAAAAAAAAAAAAATTGTTCTGTCAAGACAGGAAGACTGGAATGGAAACCAAATTGGCTGTGTTTCCGGAATCCTATTTACCCTTAAGCAAGATGGTGGACACCTTAGGCGCATGCGCAGAAGCGACACTGGGGCGGGAAGTTCCTCTGCGTCTGGGTCTCGCTCCGGGCAGGGATTGGCGGCGTGCGGGCTGAGGGGCGGAACCGGAAGCACCTGTGTTGTGGGGCTCAGCTGGTTAATTTCTGGCTTCTCTCCCGCGCTTAGTTTCTAGCTGGAGGTGGTGCTTTTGCCAAGCGTGCCATGGGGGAAGCGGAGAAGTTTCACTATATCTATAGTTGTGACCTGGACATCAACGTGCAGCTTAAAATGTAAGAGAATCCTGGGGACAGGAAATGGGATTGCTTGGGCATAGGGACGGGGAGGCGGAGGCTTGTGTGGAGTAGGGGGCGAGTAAACATGGTGAGTGGTCTGAAGGCCGGGATTAGGGCCGGCCCTAGAGGGCTGTAGCCAGGCAAACGGAGGAGTGAATCTTGGAGAGGGGCCATGTGGGGGAGAAGGATTAAAGACGCGGTCTCTATGAGAAGGACAGCGGTAGGAATAAGCCCTTAAATTCCACAGCGTTTTGCGGTTTTCTAAGTATTTTGCTGTTCAGCCTTCTGAGGGATTACTGTTATGTTTTACAAATGAAGAAATCAAGTTTCACCGTAAATAAGAGGAGAGGAAGAGAGAGGAAGATCTTTAGAATGGGGGTGGAGTGGAGGCAGCATATAGGTATAGTATTAATAGCACCGGAGGTGATAAAGGCTTAGGTTGAAACTTTGGACAGTCTGGCATTGTTAAGGCAGAGCAGTTGGGAGTGAGTCAAAGATGAGTGTGCCAGGTGCAAAGGGACCAAGACAGTATGAAAAAAGTCTTGCAGAAAAACCATGGGGGCACCACAGTTGAAATAAAGACTAAGAACATGACATCTTGAGATGAAAATAATGGAGCTGATATAACAACGGGGGATGGGCAAAACCGAGTTGGAAATTGTCCCTTTTAAAGTGCTTATATAGGAGTGTTGTCAAAGCTTTTACGAATTATTAACCATGTCATTCATAATCAGGTAAAAATTATTGTGTAGGTTCAGTGACTATTCAACAAATATGTGTCAAAGGGCTACATGTCTTCAGTATGTGATAAATACATTTTCTGAGTTGTCAGATGTACCTTTGAATGATTGATTACTTTTATTTCAGAGGTCACTTTTTTTTTTTTTTTTGAGACGGAGTCTCGCTTTGTTGTCCAGGCTAGAGTGAGTGCCCTGGCGTCAGCCTAGCTCACAGCAACCTCAAACTCCTGGGCTCGAGCGATCCTTCTGCCTCAGCCTCCCGAGTAGCTGGGACTACAGGCATGAGCCACCATGCCCGGCTAATTTTTTATATATATATCAGTTGGCCAATTAATTTCTTTCTATTTATAGTAGAGACGGGGTCTCGCTCTTGCTCTGGCTGGTTTTGAACTCCTGACCTTGAGCAATCCGCCCGCCTCGGCCTCCCAAGAGCTAGGATTACAGGCGTGAGCCACCGCGCCCGGCCTGGAGGTCACTTTTTAGTCTCTGACAAATCCTTTACTTTTCAGTTTGTGGTGGTGGTAAAAATAATATGTCAACAACTAAAACTGTACCTTTGTATGGTACCTTACTTACCTGTTTTTAAGATCATTTCTGCAGCATACACCACTAGAAGTTTATACAGGATCTTCATTGTTATCATCTAATAAAGGGCTTTCCCTCAGTCTTGTGGCTCTGAGTATTTCTTGGACATATTAATGCAGTTTTTGAAACTTTTGAACATTAAAAAGCAATCCGAAAAATGGGTCCATTAACATACACACAGGTACATACATTAAGTATTTTGAGCTAAAAAGCATAAAGCAGAAGTTTGGCAAAATTCAATACTAAGTGCTGTAGCTTCTGAGACTGCAATTGTTGGGTATTTTCTGTTTGTTTTGGTGGAGGGGAGGCAGAAAATGACAATTTAGTGTCATATTTTCAAGAATAATAAATTTTTTATTCTATTTATTCTCCTAGGCCTTTTCATCCTTTTTCTATGGTTTTAATAACTTGCACTTTGATATCTCTTTTCTTAGCATGATAATTGAATATCAAGCTGCCCATAGGACATGGTTACTTCTGATATCCTGAAGTACTATAAAGACAGCTTGTCCAAAGTTGGGTACATCATTAGCTTACCTTTAACTCTGATCTCCCTGTGTTTTCTCTCACTCTATTTTGGTGATTATTAGTTACAGCATCCTGCAATTTGTTAACACGGCAAACTGCAAGTCTTGCAGACATCCCCCTCTTTCCTTCTCTGTTCGATCTCACCAAGTTGTCTTGAATCTACCTGCTAAATTTATTTGTTCCGTGCTCTTTTTTCTCTCCTACTGCCACAGCTTTAGTATACCTTTTTCCTTCTGTTTTGATGGAAATTCTTCTAATTGGATCTCCTTGCTTTCCATCCCACTTCTCTGGTATGTTCTTATACTGCTGCTGAAATCATAGATACAAATCTTATTTTATTCTTTCAGTTCAAATAATTCCATTAACAGATTTTTAAATTGTTCTTTTTGTGCCAGGCACTGTACTGAATTTGTTGGCTACTTAGCTTCATTGTCTGGCCCCTCCTCTTCATTCTCACCTCTAGGTTCTTCCCCATATGAACTTTATGCGTTAGCTATATTGAACAACTTGGAGTTCTCCAGATACACTGCCTTGCCTGTGTTTGTCTTTATGTATGCCGTTTTTTCCCTTTGGGATGACTTCCTACCTCTATTGCCCCCACTCCTATATATTGTTCAGGCTTATTTCACACATCTATCTGGGATATAAAGTCCCTGCCCCAAGCCAGGTTAAGTGCTCCTAAGACTCTTTGACTTATCTAACTACAGAGGGAGCTCCTCCTTGGCCTGGATTTTATTCTTAGCTCTGTTACTTACTTTCTGACCTTAGATAATGAGTTTAATCTCTGAATATCTGCTTCCTCATTTATAAAATAAGAATATGTTGAAAATAAAGTAAGAAAGAATATATAAAATGCCTGGCATAATATCTGATATAATCTTGATGTCCAAGAAATGCTGTTATCTCTTTAATACTATCCTGTGCATTGATAGTACAGTGCATTACACAAAGAAGCGAGAAAATGCATGGATAACAGACTTGCTTTTCTTTGAGAACCGAATCAGTTTGTAGAGTTTCCTAGAAAACACACAGGAAAACAGCAAGTTATTTCATAAAGAACGTCCAAATGGAAATATTTACAGGGACTTAAAGAAGAGACAAGGTGCGTTTCTCTGAGAACTGAATGATCTTTTATGACTTATAGCACTGTATTTTTTTTTATTTAAAGAAATGAATAGATAATATATGAACATATAAAAACATGGGAAGAGTATCCCCCAAAATGCATTTAAAAGTGAGTTTTTCTCCCCAGAAGTCATGACTTAACATTTTCTTTTAATACTTCATTGTTTATCTTATCTTTCATTTTTTGGCCCCTATGCCTACTACAGTAAATGTTTTTTGAGAGAATGAATGAATCGTGGTCAACTCGAATAAAATGAAACTAAAGCCTGGAACATTGGTGACTGGTAGATGGTAGATCAAGAGTTGGTGGAAGAGTTTAAAATTCCGTAGCCTAAAATAGAGAAATATGTTGATGAAGATAGGAATGATCTTAGGTATGTTAGGATTTTAAGAGACCCATATTATATGTAAAAGTCACTTTAATTTCATATATAGGAAAATGGTAGTGTAAGATTACTTTGACACAAACATAAACTCTTTTTATTACTTGTGCACATGTATATATGCTCAAAAAATGCATGTCTAAAAAATTGTTGTTCTTGTGCTTTCAGAGGAAGCTTGGAGGGGAAGAGAGAACAAAAGAGTTATAAAGCCGTCCTAGAAGACCCAATGTTAAAATTTTCAGGGCTATACCAGGAGACATGCTCTGACCTTTATGTTACTTGTCAAGTTTTTGCAGAAGGGAAACCTCTGGCCTTGCCAGTGAGAACATCCTACAAAGCATTTAGTACAAGATGGAAGTAAGTTGTTTTCCTGCATATGGTGGATTCCAGACTATTCTTCTATTTCTTTATGGATGTTGCAAATATTAATAATTTAATAGGGGCTACAGGGGAATTTCTTAATACTTATTGAGAAATAGGTATTATTAAATACCTACCTTAATACGTATTGATCAGATAGTGTGAAGCAGTAACATACTTAGATAAAGTATTATGCATATTACTATTATAACTGCAGTTGAGATAGAATGAATTTATGTTTGTGTTCAGTATATTGACATTTTGTTATGCACATGACTGATTTACAACATAACTGAAGCCAAAAACACATCTATAGCATCTTTAAATTCTCTACCATTCTCTACCCTCGAACACATAAACTCTTACAGATAGTTTGGAATATTGTCTAACCTGATGTTTGGAGCTCAGTTCTTTAGAGAGAGAAATCTATTGTCATCTCTTCAGATAAAATTTTTATTATTAGTTTACGTATGAAACTATATTTTTTAGTTTCATGGTTTATTAAGCATGGTACATTAGCAAAACATTGTCAGGATTCAGGGTAAATGTAATGAACATGAAAACAATATTGTGTATCCTTAATCTAACCTCTTGACACTTCTTATTTGATAGACTCTCTAGTGCAGTTCTAATGTTCGATCAGTGAGTTTTATTTACTACCCTGATAGACTTATTGCAGATTACACAGGTGGTGTGCTTTTAAGGAAGGAGCTTATACCCACAGTATTAATGGAAGACAAGATGAGGCCACATGGACAGCCTGGCTGTGCTGTTGAAGGTACAACTCTGTGTGTATCAGGTATCACCCAGAAGCCTGAACTCTGGTGATTGGGCTACATCAAAACCAATTATTTTAATGGTGTAATTTCCTTAGAAAATTTTTTTGTGGCAACATATAGATATATGTACACACACAGCATACATATATATTTAATACTTTTTATTCTGGAAAATTTTAAACCTGCAAATGTACAGAGAATAATATAATGAACTCCTTAGTGTTCATCACCCAATTACTAATTACTAACTCATGGTCAATCTTATATTCCCACCATTATTTTGAAGCAAATTCCAAACACTGTAACATCTTAACTATAAGTATTTCCATATATCTCTTTTTAAACATAACTATAGTAGCGTCATCATACCTAAAACAGTGGTCCAGAATTTCTTAATTGTATCAGAGATTCTTAAACTGGAATCAGGAAATCTTTAAAACTCTGAGATTATATGCAAAATTTTGTGTCTTGTGTATTTTTTCAGGGACAGAGGTCCAAGCTTTCATTAGATTTTTTGAGGTGACCTGTCATTCAAAAGAGAGTTAAAACCAATTTAGGTCTAGAAGATCAAAACTGTAGGGAATTCCACTTTTCTTGGTAAGGAAAGTTACACAGTGGTTCAGTTCCATACTTTGGCAAAAAAAGGAAATTAGAGAAAAAGCAAATTCCCAATTAGAGGAAGATTAAAATTTTTCTCCTCTTCCTCCTATTTGCCAACTCTTGTGTTATTTTGTATTTTATATTTGCAAGGATGTACAAACCGCCATGTTTACTCTCTAAAAGTTTGAATTTTTTTTTTTTTTTGAGACAGAGTCTCGCTTTGTTGCCCAGGCTAGAGTGAGTGCCGTGGCGTCAGCCTAGCTCACAGCAACCTCAAACTCCTGGCTCAAGCAATCCTGCTGCCTCAGCCTCCCAAGTAGCTGGGACTACAGGCATTCGCCACCATGCCCGGCTAATTTTTTGTATATATTAGTTGGCCAATTAATTTCTTTCTATTTATAGTAGAGACGGGGTCTAGCTCTTGCTCAGGCTGGTTTCGAACTCCTGACCTTGAGCAATCCGCCCGCCTCGGCCTCCCAGAGAGCTAGGATTACAGGCGTGAGCCACCGCGCCCGGCCTGAATTTTTTTAATTTGTTTTTAAACTATGAAACTACTCAATAAAGTAAGTACTGTAAAATTATTAAAAATGACTTTTTGAAATTAAAATGTCTGAGACAGCTGTGTAGAAAATAGATTAAAAAAATACCTTGTTTTGGGTAAAATAACATGAGAATAGGTTTTACTTAAAAATATATCCTTTGTAAGAGATTAAGGGAAAACATTTATAGATTTTGTATATCCTGCTCTTTAGTATTCAGAAGTTGAATTTAATACTAATTCATCAAAATGAAGGAAGGCAAAACTTAAGCCATTATTCTTTATAAGTACTTTCTTAAAAGAATTACTCTATAAACTGTGGAAAGAAGAAAGTATACCATAAAAAGATCTCTTGAGATTAATATTAGAATTTTTGCATTTTCTTAATTCTAGTAGTATTATGGAGGTAGCATGAGATCCAGATTATCTAAATCTGTTTGCTTTTTGAGTTTCTGATAGTGAGTCATATGAGTTCTCATAATGAGGAATTCAACCAGAATTTATCCAAGTCTCTCCTGTCATTTCCTATTCCATCTGTCCTGTCCTTCAGTAAGAGATCCCATAGTGAGGGAAACTTGTACTTTCTTTAATTACATTTAGGGTGAATTCTTGTTTTTAGGTGTATATACTGCAAATTTCTAAGTTTTTTATGTGAATATTATTCTGTAGGCAAGTAGTGTAAATTTTTAAAAACATTATATTCTACCTTATCCCATAAAAGACTTGACGTGGCGTTAGAGAAACACATATAATAACAATCTAATATAATTTAAAAATTACTAAATTGGGATTCAGAAGTTTATTAATCAGACTAGAGAGTTAGTGTAGTGTTGTGTGGGGGCGGGCTACATGGTGGGGATTGCAACATCCAGATTTAGGCTTTACATTCTTGGGATGTTTTGAAAGTTGCCAGGTGAATTTAGTATTGAGGTTGATGAAGGATAGGGAATGGGAAAGGGATGGTATATGAGGAGGAAAAGAACAAAATCATGTTCAAAATATGTAGCTTTTGGTTTCTCACTAGATCTTTCCATAAATTCTAGATTATCAAGAATATTATCAGACTTTTTGGCTGCAGAATCATTTTCTTCAGAAAAACTCTTTTCCAGAAGCCCAATATGTAAAACAGATTTAAGTGCAGTTGCCTTGATTTAAAGAAATGTTGTGGCCTGGTGTGGGAAAGCAAAAGGTTTGAGACAAATGAATTGGTGGGTCACAGGTATTGTCTTCTAGGCACTAAAGGACAGAATATATAGGTGAGAAGTTTCCCAATTCGTTTTGGTTATTATCACTAATTTTCTTCTTTAACTTTAGCCAGTGTTAATTAACCTCTGCGGTTTGTTCATTGGCAAAATATGGCACTACTTCTACCCTACCATGTGGGTTGTAATTAAATAAATTAATTTAGTTGCACAAGCTTATCTGTAGTAGTGGCTTTCTTAAGCATGTGATTTATTTTTTAAGAACTTCATAGAAGAAAAGGATTTAATGACTTTTTGCTTCTCCTTGAAAGTGATAGCCATCTCTAATTTTCTTGGAGGTCCTTAAATTTATATGATGAATATAAATGATTTGTTGTTTAAGTCTTTGAGAATTTTGTTCATTTTATTTATTTTTTTATTTCAGAATATTTACCAGCACAGATGTGTTTGCCCTAGACTGGGATACGCCCTTTTGAGAATAATTTTGAGTAAACAGAGAAATAGGATTCTGTGTGTCTGCTAGGTATTAGTTTGTGTATGGTTTGTATAGTATTCTTTTGAGATTTTAAAAGCCATCTGCTGTTTAAGAGAGTTCAAATTGTCAAATGAATGCAGTGTGAAGTTTAAGTTCAGAAAAACATTGCAGAAATGAATAGAGGGTAAAAAAAGAGCTGGTTGTCATTATATTATCGAGAATAAACATTCCTTACTGAGATAATATATACAGATGTGCTTTGAAAGCTTAAGGCACTAATAGTTAAATGTTATCAGTATTAATGGAATAACTTGAAAAAAAAATCTCACCTAAAAAAGTCAGATGTCTGTTTACAGCAGTCTGGTAAATTCTTCATGTGCCATAGGTACTAGATACTCTATGTAGACCTCTGTTAGGTTTTGGTTGCTTTTTTTTTTTTTTTTTTTGCTTTATTCCCAAAAGTGCTTTTGAATATGAGTAATTTTGATTATTTTATCTTCATAATATAAAATTGTGTTCTAAAAATGATTAAAGAAAATCACAGTTTGATTCCAAAAGTTCTAACAGATTGAAATGTTTTCCTAGGTTTTTATTAGCCATTGTCATATTCCCTTGTGTTTCGGTGGTAGTGTCTGAGTTTCTTTTTTCTTTTTTTTTTTTTTTGAGACAGAGTCTCACTTTGTTGTCCAGGCTAGAGTGAGTGCTGTGGCGTCAGCCTAGCTCACGGCAACCTCAAACTCCTGGGCTCGAGCGATCCTTCTGCCTCAGCCCTCCCGAGTAGCTGGGACTACAGGCATGCGCCACCATGCCCGGCTAATTTTTTTTTTTTTTATATATATATCAGTTGGCCAATTAATTTCTTTCTATTTATAGTAGAGACAGGGTCTCGCTCTTGCTCAGGCTGGTTTTGAACTCCTGACCTTTGAGCAATCCGCCCGCCTCGGCCTCCCAGAGAGCTAGGATTACAGGCGTGAGCCACCGCGCCCGGCCTGAGTTTCTTGATTAGAGGTTTAACAGTGCTATTTTTCATGAACTCTTTTTTAAAAAAAAAATTTCATGTATTCTGTATTTAAAATTGAAGTTGCCTTTAGCAAAATTGAGGTGACTGACACATTTTTTTTTTATTTCAGTATATTATGGGGGTACAAATGTTTAGATTATGTGTGTTGCCTTCCCCACAGAGTCAGAGCTTCAAGCGTGACATATTATTTTTTAGAGTACTAACCTAATTTTTTTGGAAACTTCTCCTCTGGCCAAAACTTCTTGTATGATTTGTTAATTTCAAAGAAAGGTACAGATCTGTTTATGTTGATTTTATTTCCATAGCTGGAATGAATGGCTAAAACTGCCTGTGAAATACCCTGACCTGCCTAGGAATGCCCAAGTGGCTCTAACCATATGGGATGTATATGGACCAGGAAAAGCAGTGCCTGTGGGAGGAACAACGGTTTCACTCTTTGGAAAATATGGGTAAGTATTATATTTATCTGATCTGTAGGAGTGTTGCAGCTTTCTGGCACTTTTATTTTCTGGAGGGCTGTAATAGTGTACACCCAGTCTGAGTTTCCAGTGAAAACAAGTTAGGTACATATGATTTGGTCATTCCTGAGACTAAATTTCCCACATATTTCCTACAGGACATGCAGATAGATTAAGAAACACAATTTATATTACTCCGGTATTAGTGATTCATAATATGATTTCTGTTAGAAGATAGAAGTCATTGGCAACTAGAACCTTGTCTTTACAGAAAAAAAGACTGTAACTTTTGTTATAGGGTTCTGCTTTGCAATAATAGTGACAGAAGATAATAAGCATGATTGAAAAGCATTAATTTGCTAATGATAGTAATTTTAATAGAAAAGTTAAGTCAGGTTTTTAAAAATATACAGATAATAGAAATTTATTATATATGTAAAAAAAAATTCCGTAGTCCTGAAGGGTATATTTTTGCTATCCCTTTTCTCTGGGGTCAGAAGGATCATTCTATCTTTAGAAAATTGGTGACATTCTATTTCTACATTTATTCATTTAATTTTTCCCTAAAGAACTTGGTCCTTTATCAAATATCTGTTAACTCTGGTATATAGTTATATAGGAAAGGTAGTAGTAAATGTTTAACTTTCTTTTCTCTTTGTGAATTTTAAGAATAGTTTGTGCCCTAGTAACGTGCAAAGGTTATGATTGATGGCATTTTTGTTTTTAGGTTTTGTCATGAACTTTTGGACTTAAACATTTTTGATACATTTTAGTACATTGATATCTTTGTTTTTTATAATGCTCTAGAAATTCCATTTTGTCAGTAGGAGCCCCATGTCCTTTTGGCAGTACTCCAGTAGTCATTGGTAGCTTCTTTGCTTTCTGATAGGCAAGCTGTTCCAGGCTCATTGGGTAGTTTTCTGCTTCAGACCTGGAATCTCTGAAAGAAGTTCTGATTCCTATTAGTGGAAAATGGTATAGACCTTAATCTGTCTGGACATTATTGGATGTCTTAATTTTTACTTATTTTACGGTTGAAAAATGTATTTAATTTGTACCTTATTGTATGAATGAAAAGGGTCATATTTTGATGTTTATTGACTATTTGTATTTGTTTCTATGTATTGTTTCTTGATGTCATTTGCCATTTTTTAATAAAATTCATATACTATAAATTCTTTGCCTTTTTTAAAATTGCCATTTCTTATTGATATGTAAAGAATCTTTGTAGATGAATAAAATTAGCCCTTTGTGTATTATGCTACAAATATTGCTTTTCCTGTTTGGCTTGTTCTTTAGTATGTATTTGTTTACTTGCTGCCATTCAGGGATTTTAAATTGTTAGGTTGAATTGATCAGTTTTTACTTTTTGGAACTGTGAATTTAATTTTTTAGGAAGTTCTTTCTCGTTTAAGATTATTGTTATTATTATTTAATTTTTTTTGGTAGAGGTGGGGTCTCTCCATATTGCCCAGGCCGATCCTGGCCTCAAGCAATCCTCCTCCCAAAGTCCTGGGATTAAGAGCATGAACCACCATGCTAGGGCCAAGATTAATTTTTTTAAAAAAGACTTTCTTCTGTTATACTTGTTAACAGAAAAAAAGCCAAACTCTGTAAAATAATTTTAAAGAGATTTACTCTGATCCAAATTTGAGGACCATGACCTGGAGCCACACCCAAGAAGCCTTGAGCAAGTGGACTCTGTGTGGCCAGGTTACAGTTTGGCTTTATACATTTCAGGGAGACAGGGGTTACAGGTAAAGTCATAAATCAATATATGGGAGGCATATAGTGGTTTAGCCTGGAAAGGTGGGCCATCTTGAAGTATGGGGGGTGGGGCTTACAGGTTATAGGGTGGTTTAAAAATTCTTTGACTTGTAATTGGTTAAAGACAGGAAGCTTTGTCTAGAGGCTTGGAATATTTTAGATAAGAAGCTCTTAATCAGAGATTAAGCCACTGGACATATATTTGTTATGT
This sequence comes from Microcebus murinus, assembly GCF_040939455.1. Classification (NCBI taxonomy): domain Eukaryota; kingdom Metazoa; phylum Chordata; class Mammalia; order Primates; family Cheirogaleidae; genus Microcebus; species Microcebus murinus. Next base: position 29,070,550 of record NC_134120.1, on the reverse strand, counting down.
AAGTTGAGGACCTGCAGGTTTGACTTGAATACCCTTAGGCCTGTTAATGGGTTACAAAGGATGTCCCCAAGAAGGGAGGGGGATGTTGAGACATATCTGACCTCTGCCCTCCTGGCAGACAATTTAGTTGTAGCATATTACTTTGGCCACGAAGGGGTCCATTCAGTCAGCCAATGGGGGGCATTGAGCCTTAAAATTGTATTTTAGTTCACATACTTTTATTCCTTTACATTTAAATCTTTAATTATCTAAAATTATTTTTGTGAAAGGAATGACGTATTGAGAATCAGCTTTTTAAAAACAAAAACAAGAGATTTGTATTTGTCTCAACACTATTTGTTAAATAAGCCATCTTATCCACCTGTTTTAAAATAGCATCCTTATATACTCAATTCATTGTGTACTGAAGGCCAACAGAGGCAATATAGTATATACAGTCCTGTGGTGGTTAGGAAAGCAAGTTGTAGAAGTAGATTATCTGGCTTCAAATCCTGGCTTTTCTTAATAACTGCATTTCCTCGGGCAAGTTGCTTAACCTTATGCCTCAATTTCTTCATCTCTAAAATGAAACAATGATAAGTATTTACCTTGTAGTAAGCAGCATCTACTTCAAAGAATAGTTTGTGATGATTAAATTGCTATTATGAGCCTAATATGTTATATATTATATATAAATATTATGTATCAGATAATATATTTATGTATTTAATAAATGTTATAATCTCAATAAATATTAGCTCTCATTATTTCTGGACTATTCTGTCAATTTTGAATACTATTATAAAATGTTTTAATATCAGATAATGATAAACCTCATAATATTTCCATGTTTGTTTCATCAAAATAATTTTATTTGCTCAATTAAAAAAAAACTCATTGTTATTTTGTTAGGAAACCTTATTGAATTCTGTATGTTAATTACAGAGAGAATTGACACCTTTCTAATATTACATTTTTCTCCAAGAATAGAGTGTCAAAAAGGCTTCTGAATTCATGAATAAAATCTAGATGTAATCTCATTTAGAATACTTGATTGCTTACTAATGTGTAGGTATTTTAGTTTAATGTGGCTATTAAAGAGATATTTATTATTGAAATTCATACAGGAAAAGTAATTTAGACATAGTCTGAAACATTATAACTTTCAGTTTTTAAATATACCTTTTGATGAATTAGGTCTGATGTTACATCAGAATGGACATATTGCTAAATCAATATTGTTCTTTTTCCAGAGTGTTTGCTCCATATTTTTCTTTACTAGGGAGGGGTTTGCTTGCAACAGAGTTAAAAAAAAAAAAAAGTACAACAGTTTATTACTTTTTTTAGTGGATAAATGTTTTTGAGAAACAGCCACACCTCTTGATTTTTCCTTTTGGGTTCTTCATGGGTAGTCTGGCATATCAGCTGGTGGCTCTCTCATAAAAACACCTGTGTCAGCACTGATGGATCTAGTTTCAGAAAATTTTCTGACCAGGCTGTAGGTGTGGGACAATTGAAATTTCCACAGAAGCTCAGTGTAATGACCTGCCTAAATCCAAATAAACTTTTTCTCAGATTGACGTTTGACAATTTTTTTAAGTACTACATTCAATCAGTAGTAATCAACTTGTCTGTAAGAATCATCTGGGAAGCTCACAAGACAAGGGTATGAGGTTCTCATTAATTCAGTACATCTGTAGTGGGGCCCAAGAATCAGCATTTTAAATAAGCATCCTGAATAATTCTGTGAAAGGTAGCCTATGGACCACATTTTGAAAAACACTGCATTAACCTTTGTCATAGTAGTCTATTTGTGTGACCTAAGATACATTCTTCTTCCTTTATTCCTTCCCTTGATACGCACTTTATTTATAATTCTACACAGATACCAGTAAAAGGAATATTCTTATGCCTCTCATCCAAACCAAGTTGGAAATGTGCCTGGAAGACAAATCAGTAGTACTTGTCCTACTTTAAAAAGTAATTAAACCCCAAGGATTTCCATAAAGGTAGAAGTAGCAATAAGTGGGTGGTAACTTAAATGTACTTTCTGGCATTAACTAAAATAAGACTTTGAATCTTGGAAAATCATCTATTTTCTCTTAACTCTAACTGGAAAATAGTTCATGCAAGTCTTGCATGCCCTGAACACATCACATGTCAGCTATAAATGAAATGTGTTAGAAAGCAGCACTAATTCTGTGAAATTATCTCACTTAAAGCAAAGTTTCTCAGACTTGAGTTATTTGTTCCCAGCTTTCAGAATTCCAGCCGTATTTTTGTACTAAGTATATTCTTATTTTTATTAACCAAGCTCACTTCTTTTTACTTACATTTATTTTAAAAGAAAAACTTCATATCTCTGCTGTACATGGAACACAAGTATTATTTAACATTGGTAGGTAATAGTAAAACTAAATACAATTAAAATTATTATGCTATTAAATTTTTAGAAATTGAAGCCAAAAAACAAAGTCCCTGATGAAATACAAATGGTATGAATTCTATTCAATTTGCGAAGTATGCATACGATACCTGCAAAAAAAGGTCCTTTAATTAGAATGGTTCTGTTTGCGCATAGTCAGATGTAAGGGAATATCCAGCTCACTGAATTTAAGGTGAAGATAAGATTTTATGTCAACATTTTCTTAACCAGTCCAACTCCTATGTGGCTGTAGATTTTAATATAGGTCTATGGATGCTTTGAACAGTAGGGAAGGAGTACAAAAAAGCCAGATCATCAACTTCTGTTCTCTTTAGACTGGCAATTGTACTGATCTTCACCTCAGAAAAAGGAACTCTAAGAAAATCTATGAAGTTAAAACAACACCTATTTCTCTCTCTGTCCTTAAGTCTTACCCTGAGGGTGAGCTCAGTTGCGGTGGGGAAAAGCCAGGCATTATCTAGCCAGCTGTAGGACTTCTTGTTCAGCTTTGGATTGTGGAAGAAGATCTTCAGTATGTTCCAGGTGCTGTAGCAGAGTGCAAACAGCCATTTGTGCTGCTAGGTCAGAGCTGCTTCTCTGCATGGTGCTGTCATCCAGGGAGACAAAGCAATGGGAGTCTACTGGGTCGGTCTCAACAGGAGATCTATCATCAAAGAACATGTCATGTGCCACCACTGTTCTCATGACTTAGATAACACTCCCTTAGACCATAGTTTCCTCAAATGTTATTTATACAATGAAATAACACCAATTGCCCCTCATCTTTTTCCTCACAGGGTTCTGGTGTACATTTATTAGCTTTTAGAAGTGGTCCTCAAAGCACCTAATATTGTAGTATTGGTAATCTTCTGCCTACCAGCTCTTGCTATTTTCTAATATCTGTTGTGTGTACTTGAGCAAGTGTGAAGCAGAATTTCTTGGAGAATAGTCTAATTAATAATTGAATGACTGATCTGCTAGGAGAAGGCTAGTCTAATTAATAATTGAATGATCTGTTAGGATAAGACTAGAATAACTTATTGTCCTTAATTTGAAGCTTTAACTTGGGAGACTTCTAAGTAGCTAAAGAATGGATTGATCATTAGATTGAATTGGCAAAGAACCATAGGCAAGTTGCAGATTTCTCTTGCAGTTGTTTTTCTGAATGTGAATTCTGAAGTCAAGGCAGTTGCTGCTTTAGTGGCTTGGCACTGCAAGCTGGAGCATCAACAGCAGCTGTTTCCAGGGCCTCTGCTGGAGTCTGAAGGAAATCCTGCTGTGCTGTTCCTTCTGTCTTGCCTGTTTGGCTTAATTTCCCAAGTGGACACAATGCTCTGAGCATCTTCTGGCTTGCCACCTGGAGGCTGTGTAACTTTCTGCAATGTTCCATTAGTGTCAAAAGAAAGTAATGTGTTCACTTGATCGTTTGAGTTACTTGGCATTACCCCTATGCTCCATGTCTCCTATCCTTATATCTCTTCTCCAGATCCATCTCAAGGAACCTCAATCATTTAGTAAACTGACTTTTTGCCAAATGTGCTTATTTTTGATTTAGTTAAATTCAGCCAGCCATAATATTCGTTTGGGGAAGGGAAGGTGGAAAGAAGGAGGGGAAGCCTTCTGCTATTTTGGAAGTTACATTTCAGGATATTTATTTAAAGTGGTATTATCATCTTACTGTACTCAGTTCCTTAGAGACTACTCTAAGCAGGTCTGCGTGATGTTGAATCTATATCTCAGTTGAAAGGGAAAGAAAATTAACTTTATAAAAGGCTTGTGTATGTGTGTGTGTGTTTTTAATGCAACTTTTTGTTTTGCTGTTTAACATGGCAAATATTGAGGATTTTGATTCTTCACAACTAGTTAGTGCATTTTGTATTGAGCCTATAAGATAAGCTTTTACAAATATGGTTACTGGAATCACCTGTTTTATTGCCAACTTTAGAGACCTTATAACAGATATGGTCCTTAATCTTATTGTGCTCATGAGCTTATAGCTATCCTTTATAGTTCCCAATGTAAATGTTTATGGCATCATTGCTTATGTACATTATATAATGTTCAGTGAAAATCATCTTTATTACCTCAGGAAAATCTGTGAAGACATTTCCATTAGCCAAACATTGTAAGAACAATTTTTAAAGTTTACGTAAACCTTTTATAGTTAGACAGTTTTTTAAAGATTGAATAATATTAATATACCCAAACGTACTTATTTTTTAAAAATATAATTAAATACAAAAGTGTACAGAATACTTTAGCCTTGCCTACTTACTTACATACACTTCTAGTTTTTTTCCTTTTCATTGCAGTTGATAACTTGCACTTTCAGCTTTGGAGCAGATGCTATTTGCGTAGACTTCATATTTGGAAGTCCTTGTTCAAAAATACTTAAAAAAAAAAGAAAACACATTAACAGAAGACCATCTTTAACTCCCCATGAAAAACAAACTGAGAAACTTGACAGTGGCATAATTAAAACACATAGTTGTCTAAAACTCTATGAGTTTGTTTAGTCTTTAGATCTTCTTGATAGCTTTTTGAAGGAAACATGACAATTCAAATGTCACATATTCTTTCACTTTGACACAGGATAACCAAGCTTAGGGTTAATTTTGACTATATGCTAAATTTCTGATTTGTAGCATGGGAAATTTTTTATATATGAACCCACTATTGTATTCACTTTTAGAAAATTCCTTTTAGGGAAAAGAAGACAGGAGAAAAATCAACCTGTATAGCAAAAAAAGCTATAAAAGCTAACATTTATTGAGTACTTACAATATGGCAGTCACGTTTTAAGTACTTTTTACTTGTTCGAATTTATTTAATTAATTTAATTATTCCAGTAACCTTGTGAGATACAGGTACTCTTTATAATCCCATTTTACAAAAGAGAAAACCGAGGTACAGAGAGGTTAAATGATTTACCCAGTGTTATATAGATAACAGCACAGCTGGGATTCAAACCCAGGCAGTTCGACTTTACAATCTACTATGCTGAATTGTCACTTAAAGAAAATAGTTATATAATTATTTATGTTTTGATTTCAATTATTGTAAATGTGACATTCTTCCATTGGATGAGAATTTGATCTCTGTTATCTCTGTTAGAAATAACAGAGTGGTGAAGAATGGTGAAGTGTGTGTGCTCATTAGTGATCCATCTTTCCTTTTACTCTACCTGTAGAATTCTCTGCAGTAGTTCTAACTGCTTGGGGGAGAAAAGAATGGCACATGAAAAACAGTATGACATGGATTTTAGTTGCTTAGTTAATTGCTTTACATCCCACTGAGGGCTTAAAGCTTGGCAATAGTGACTTGCATTTCCTTGTGTAGAATTCTCTTTATTTTTAGGAATCTAAAATTTTCTATAATGAACTGTATTAATTTACTTCTACTCCGAACATTCTCTTTTTCCCTAGCATGTTTCGCCAAGGGATGCATGACTTGAAAGTCTGGCCTAATGTAGAAGCAGATGGATCAGAACCCACAAAAACTCCTGGCAGAACAAGCAGCACTCTCTCAGAAGATCAGATGAGCCGCCTTGCCAAGGTATAAAAGAGATGTTTGGAACAGGTGGAAAGCCCTGAATGATGTCTATTGTAGTACACCATGACATTATGAATTCTGTCAGATTTTTTAAAAATTTAAATGTAACTTTTTCATAACAGTCTAATTGGATATAATTCATACCATAAAATTCACCCTTGGAAAGTGTACAACCTGATGGTTTAGTAAATTCACAAAGTTGTGTATAATTACCACTATATAATTTTAGAACATTTTCATCACCCCCAGATGAAACCATGTACCCATTAGCAGTTCTTCCCCATTCCTTCCTCCTCCCAGTTTCTGGCAACTACTAATCTACTTTCTATCTCTATGGATTTGCATATTCTGGACATTTCATATAAATAGAATCATGTAATATATGGCCTTTTGTGTCTGAAAATCTGCCAGATTTGAAAATGTGAAGGACTTGCAGATATTTTCAAGATGATCACCTACTTTTACTGGTGACATAGCATTAAAGATTCAAATGTTACATGCTAGAGAGTCTTATGTTTGAAAGTGAAGATTCCTTATACAATTAACTAATCTAAATTTCTTTCACCTTTTTATAAGCAGACTGAGTTATTTTTTCTTTCATAATTATTTTAATCAAGTGTTTTCACTTAGAAATACAAAAACTAAGCTCCATTCTGTGCTTAAATTGTAACACTCTCATTTAGTGAATCTACATCTACAAAGCATTGAGTTAGATACTGTTTAAAGACCCTTTTATAATTTTTTTGTTAAGAGACTTTCTTTTAAGTCTTACATGTATTTTTCCCTTCCAATCTTATTATTGTGAATGACTCCTTTCATGTCTGGAGAAAGTTTTGATGCCAAGCATTTAACAGCTTGTTTCTTTCACCTACATATGGAAGAAATCCTAATTATAAAGAATAAGTGCTTGCATTGGCTTGGCTTTGTGCTGCAACATAAAATTTTTGTCAAGTCCATTCTTCTTTTTTGTATTACCCTTTTAAGGAAAAATGGTGTCTTAGGTAGCTAATAAACATAATAACCAATATATTAATAAGTAAATAAAATTTAATATTCAATTCATCTACTCATTCTGGGATTTTGTTTGCATTCTTACATAGGATGTAGGAAAGTTCTCGAGCTTTTCACATGGCTGCCTTCTCTTTAAGCGTTTATCTTTTTAAACTACTTTGTGACTTTTAGAAACCTTGAATAGTTAATAGAAATTCTATTAGAATCAGCTCATTTATAGCCTGTGAGTCCCTATAATATGAAAAAGGTTAAATGTCAACTGCAAGAGGAGTGTAGCATATACTGAAGAAGCAAAAGCTTTTAAATTGTCTTTTAAGAACAGCATATTGTAGATGAAATTCTAAATTTGAGGGGGAATGGACAGAAACGAGATACAAAGCTGTATGGTTGCATAATTTATCTACTTTGTTTCTCCATTAAATTAATTAGGCTTCTGTTTACTTTCTAATTTTTTACCCTAATTATTTTTGATGGAAGGTTTAACAATAATGTTATAACTATGATATTTTTCAGGTATCAGTTCACGTAGTATAATTATCGGAATTTGTTTGAGTTGGACTTCTGTCTTTTTAATGTAGCACAGTGTTATGGTATATAATTCTCATTTTAATCTTTTGTGCTTTATAGTAGGAAAAAAGACATGACTTGATAATGATCAACATTTTTATGATGGAAACAGTAACCCCTTAAGAGTTGTATGGGTTCATATTTATTCGTTTTAAATATCTGTGTACATTAGCAACTCTAGAAATGATGAGTAAGCATATGCAGAACTAAATGAGGTGTTGGAAAGAAGCCTTCTTAATGTTTTTGTTAATTGGTAACAATCATCAACATCTAAATTCCTTATAAAAGAGTATGGCAAGTGAATCCTACTTTTTAAAGAGATAGTTATTAAAATTTATGTGGTGTCTGCATTGCTCAGAATGGTTAGCAGTTTTCAGATGTCTTGTAAATCTTTAAAATGGGAATAAAAATTAATGAGAATAAGCATCTACAGTCCTTCTGAAAATAATTAGAGCCAGGCTCTTTTACACATTCTTTTACCCTTAACAGAACTGTACTTTTAACTTTTGAATACAGTGTATACTTCAGAGCTTGCTATGCTGTGACAGCTTGTGTTTGTGTTAACTTATGTTCCCCAAAGATTGAATAGAAACCATAGAAACCAGGAATTACTTTTTTTAAGGGGAAAAATGCATCCTGTTCATAGCATTGTTAACGAATTGTTCCCTCTTTTGAAGGAAGGTCTTTCTATTTCTTGACACTTTGGACTAATGCTGTATTCCATTCTCGATACAGCATTTGGTTGTGCTATTTGAGGTTTCAGTACTGTTTAATATACATATATATATATGCACACACACACACGCACATATATGTATATGTTTTAAAAATGACGTCCTGGGTTTGACAAAATTGGAAGCTTGGACACTTGGAAGCACTTTACAGTGGGAAGAGCACTGTACAGTTAGTTATTCAGAGTTTTGACCATCCTTTTAAGTTGGGGAAATTAATTTTGAGCCTGTAAAATCAGAAGTTTAGAATGGATGATTTCTAAGTTCTCATGCAGCTCTTCATAGTCTAAGTACTGATGTAGCAAGCAATTGAGATTATATATCTACCTGGAGTTTATAGTTATCACCTTAATAGAGAATAAATTTGCGGTTATCAATTTGCAATTGTGAATGTGTTGTGTTCATGTCATTTCATTTTTTCTGTGATATGTATTTCTAGAGTAAAGCATTATACAGGACTTGCCAAATGTGAATAATTGGGCTATGCTCTTAGATTTTATTGTTGTTGTTTGAGTAGTACTTGCTTCTTAAGTGTTTAAGACAGACTTTCTGAAAAGCAATTTTCCTCACCCAAAGCATGATCCATTTGCCTTGCCTTATACCAGAGAAAATATACTTTGATATTTGTTATGATCTTAACTTGGTAATTTACCAGAGAGAGTATACTTTGATACCTACATTCTTAACTTAAAATTATACTTAAATTACCTTACAATTTTAAGAACAAAATAGTGCCTGCATTCTCACATGCACTTGACTTGTGTGTGCTTGCTCATTCACACACTCACTCTCTCATTTTTCTGGTTACACGTTATAAAAAGTTCAGTTAGATTGTCAACTCTCTCAGAACATTTTGAAATTGTCTTAGATGTAACAAACTTTTAAAAACTGGGCCAGAATTTGTATGCTCCCTATTTCCATTTTCATACAAAAGGTACAGTGATTATAGATGTAATGCTTGTATTTCTCACGCTACCATTTTAAGAAAAGAAATTAGTATTCAGTAGGTGAGGTTTAAGTGGTTAGAATTGAATGGTTTATTTCTTGTTGCACTTTGATTTTTTAAGACAATGAATTTATTATGATGGTTTCTAATTGTTGAGAAGACAGTTGGCTTAAGAGTAAAAAGTTGTACATAAATTTTAATATAATAGCAAAGCATGGTTACTATGCATTGTACCCGTAAGCCTACATAAATAGTATAGTGACAGTTTGCAAACTGCAATGTAAGATAGTTGGTTCAGTTATAGAACTGCTTCAGTCTTGGTTGCCTGGGGATACTGAGACCAGAGAACTGTGAAATGAAGATTAACTCTTTTAACTGTGAAAAGATGGTGTTAGATAATTATTAAGCAAAGAACCTCAGCTCCAAGCTGGACTTAATACTCTTATTCTGATTTATGGCTCAACTGTGAAAGTTGAATTCTAACTACAATATGAATAACTGAAGTTTAAAAGCCTGCCAAGTTTGACAGTTTTTGAAAGCCAAATCCATTCAGAATGAACTTTAGTAGAATTAACCTATTTAATGATTTTATAGCATTTTGCAAACATGCTTAGTTTTTTTTTTTTGAGGCAAAATGAGTATGAGAAAAGGAAACAACTCTTTTTCTCAGTTCAGGTCTTATTTTTTATAACTTGGATTTCTTAGACTTCTAATAGGGAACAGGAAGAAATGGAATGCATTAAAATATACTATTTCGTACTTCACATCTTCCTTATTCTCTCATCTTTTCCATCTCTAAATATCTCTAGTTAATATAGTGTCTTTCCATTTGAATTGATTTGTGAAAATAATAAGAGACCAAACTTCTGGGGCATTTATTAAACTTTCATTATCCATGACCTAGCCTTTTAATGGTTGTGGGCCTTTCTTGAGCAAATTTACCCATTGTTCCCATCTGCTCTGTCTTTCAGCTTGTCATATAATAGGAGTTTTATGACTAGAATACATGTCCACCTGGGGTTTTGGATGTGACTACCAAGCTTTAGTGTTTGATTTATATTTGAATCCATGTCTTTAGACATGAAAGGTTAGTGCAAAAGCATGCTTCTCCACTGTCTCCCTCTCATTTTAGCAGCTCTGCTTGATGCCTTTGGAATGTGCTTTAGTTTCTGTCAATTTGATTAAGAGGAGGCAAAGAGAAAGTAATGACTAGATGAAAAATGCTTTGTGGTCTGTGTGACACAGATAGGTTTGGGAATGTTGAGTAGTGTGTACAGGTGAGCACTGCTGCAGTGAAGATGTGGTAGTGTGGTGGTGTTTCACGCTGACCTCAGAGTGGCTGTGTGGGTTCTCTGTGGGTCCAGCATCCAGACCTCAGGTTTATTGCAATAAGAATTAAATTTTTTAGTTGGTCTTGTAATAATTAGTTTCTTGAGATTAGGTTTGTGCCAACCACTTCAAAGAGTTATTTATAATCTAGAGCTGCAATGCCTAGTATGATAGCCACAAATTATATTTAAATTTAGGTTAATTAGGCTGGGTGCAGTGGCTCGCACCTGCAATTCCAGCACTTTGGGAGGCCAAGGTAGGAGGATTGCTTGAGGCCAGGAATTCAAGCCCAGCTTGAGCAAGAGTGAGACCCGTCTCTACAAAAAAAGAAAAAGAAAAATTAGCTGAGCATGCCACTGCACTCCAGCCCTGGGCAACAGAGTGAGATGCTGTCTCAAAAAATAAATAAATAAAAATAAATAAATAAATTTAAGTCAATTAAAATTAAATAAAATTAAAAAATTGAGTTATTGTATCACCATAACCACATTTTAAGTGCTCAAAAGCCCCATGTAGCTAGAAGCTATGAATTGATTAGTGCAGATATGGAATATTTTCATTATTGCCAAAAGTTCTCCTGGACAGTGCTGATCAGAGTGCCAGTTCACTCACCTGTATTGGGTAAGCACATCTTTCTGGTAAGGATATTACTTGTGTATGCTATATAGGACACCATTTTTCAAGGTACCTTAGAAATTAAATTAGTCTTCATGAGATTGTTGATTACTTAGTGATCCATGAAGCAGCTAGAAAGTTTTATGGGGTATTTCTCTCAGTTTGAGGAAATCTAGAAAGGACTTTCTCTCTTTATAGTTTCAGTATTACTTGAATGTGCTGGTTACACTGCATATTTTGAATAAGCATTGAGAAGTTATCAAAATCACAAAATAATTCTTCAAAATTGAGATTAAGACATTTTCTAATGACATATTTAATTTTCTGAAGTGGGATTGAAGTTGTTTACTTTAAATTATTTTGTATTACTCTTTGTCCCACTGAAATATTTGCCCTTGAAAGAAAATGTTTTGCCTTGGTGCATTGCATCAAATGGGTACTTGTCTCGAGGCATTACTTAGTGGACCTTACTGAGATTTTAGTTTTATGCATGTGGATAAGTCCTCTTTACCCCCACCAAAATCACTTGGCATGTCAAAGTCATGCTTTAAATGTTGGAGACCAAAAAACATATATTACTAAGTTCCTGATGTCATTATTAGTGCCATTATGACTAATAATAATTATATTTATAATCACCTTGTATGTATAAAGTACTTTAATACAATGAAACTTTTAGCATAGATTGCAAACCAAAATAGAGAATGGGTTAAGATCATGGCTTTGGAGACCATTTTTCATTCTAATTCCAGTTGTGTTTCTTGTTTGGCTATGATCTTCAACTAGTTGAAACCCTTATCTGTAAAATAGAAATAGTAATTGTATCTACTTTTGGGGATTATTATAAAGACCAAATGTAAGTGATAAAATATTTAGCACACTGCCCAGCAAATACTTAGCACTAATATATGTTAGCTGCTGTTATTACTTTATTTTACTTTTATTTGATTCTGACAAGTGCAGGATCAGGACTTGTAACCTCCATTGTTTTTATACTCATGAAAAGATAAAAATTTAGAGACGTTAAGTGGTTTATTTACGGTTACGTATTTGGTAAATTGCAGAACCAGAATCTTGTCTAAATCTCTTAACACAGATAAGTGTCAGTGACATATGCTTAAGATTTAAGGATTGAGAAGAACTTGTTTGCATGAAGAATATATTTTTCTTATTCAGGAGATTAAAATTGTGAAACTAGGAGAAGAGGGAGTTAGAATACAAAACAATATATTCACTGTAGGTCCTCAGGTATGGCATCAAAGATGATGTCTAATGACTCAGTAAATGGTGACCTGTCTGTGGTAAGCACCCAGTACATATGTGTACTGTGAATGACTTGGAGTTACGAATGATGCTTATGGCTTCAGTTTTACCACTACATTAATTAAAACCAATAAAAAACAGTCAATGTTAAAGATTTCTTTTCACTATAGTATAACCTCAAAGGGCAAAGACTTAGGAGGAAAGGAAACATGATTGTAAAAAAGGTGTATGTTGTTCAAAGAAACTATTCATAGGATAGGAACTTCAGGGTACAAACACATGTAAGAACCCCATAGTAAGTATATAAAAGACAAAACTAACTAATGCTATAAAACTGTGGAAACATTTTAGAGCTGTGAAGAGGAAGTGGCTGATATTCGTGAAATCATGAAAAATGGTGCAGCTAGAAAGTTAATAGTGATGGTAATGAAGTGTCATTTATTCAGCTCAAACTTTTGTCTAAATACTGCCTTGATCACAGATCATCTTTCAGAAGGTAGAAGAAAAAAGGACACTACTTTTCTAGGCTAATTGTAACAACTATGAAAAAATTGTTTGGTGAAAGGAAGTAATAGGAACTTTGGGAAAAACTAAAGATGTCACCTTAGACTTTGGGATTGCAGTTATAGTCAAGGAATGGAATAACAGTCTAAGTTAGAAATAAGTTAGTTTGTACAAAGTTTGGGGAAAGGAGAGACATTCCATTGATTTGAGACTGTAAAAGATAAGATAGACCCCCAAACCCAGTGATTCTCCAGGGGGTGATTTGGCCTGGACATAAGAAGGCTATGGGTAGAATTGTCTAAAATTTGGAAGGAAAAATCCTTAAGGATAAAAGAATTTTTTAAAAAATATTTTTCCTTTTGTTTTGAATGGACTAAAAGCACATTGAAGAAGTAGGTCTATGGTAGGCAACCCAACTGATTTTGTTGAGTTTTGTCATCTTTATCAAATAAAGTGCTATTCAGCCTAAGGGAGTTTGCCAAATAATTTAGTTAAGTGGTAACTGAAGCCCAAGATTTGTGAGAAGAGGTAGTAAAAAGGCATTCATTGACTGTAGATTTATTCAGTTTCCCTAGTCCTGGCAAACTAAATGCCAATGTTTTAAAATTATGTATGTATTTAAATTTTTATTTTTATTATAGAACAATTCAAATAGAAAAGTACACAGAAGTATGTAATACTCATCCATATTCACTATCAGGATTGAACATATGTTAACATTTTGTCTTGTTTCACATCTTTTTAAAAAAAGATAAAAAACATCACATAAAGATTTCCCTCATTCTTTCATTTTGTAATTTGCTTTTTGTATTTTTTTAACTTAATGCCACTTTTTGATATTTTTCTTTGTTGATATATATGGCTTGCGTGCTTTCATTTAAACTGCTGCATGTTATTTGATTATATGAGTAAATCCCAACAACTTCAACTTTTTGCTGTTTTTAACCAAAACAGTGTTTGATAGAAACTGTAGTTTCTGGAACAGTGTTTAATAGAAACAGTAGTAGAGGCATCCTTGTTTTGTTACTTACTTCAATGAGAATGCTTTTTCTATTTAACCATTTGGTAAGATGTTGGCTATCGATATATTTCTTTCATCAGGTTAAAAAAGTCTTATTTTACCAAAACTTTACATGATGAATGATGAAACTTGCCAAAAACATTTTGGGATTCTTTTGATCATGTTTTTTCTCCTTTAACATGTAGACAAGAGTTCCCACAGTGGCACATACCTTTAGTCCCAGCTACTGTAGAGGTTGAGGCAGGAGGATCGCTTGAGTCCAGGAGTTCAAGTCCAGCCCGAGCAACACAGTGAGACCCTGTCTCTTAAAATAAAAAAGTTAACATAGCAGGCCTAGGGCTGCTATCTTTAGAAGAGCCTGCTTGCAAATTCAGCCCTTGATTGGTGTCTGAGAACTAGGTTTCTGAAACAAGTCCTAACTGATAAACATGTGTTTTACTGTGCCTAACACCTGCTTTCTTTCTGGGAGTCTAGAATTTTGGTAGTTGCGAGGCAGAGAATACATGTGTGACCAGCCCCCAGTAAAATTCCTAGACTCTGAGTCTCAACTGGCTTTCCAAGGCCACATTTTTCTTGTTAGAGAAATAGACAAACTTGCGTGTTTCTCTTCATAGGCAGGGAGGGGTGAGCGTAGAAAGCTTGTGTATGGATTTCTCTAGTCCCTACTTACGACTTTTTCCTTTACTGACTCATCCAAAGTATATCCTGATAGTATCACTATCATAAATCTTAACTGTTGATTACAACTGCCTCTTAGTCCATCTGGTGAATCACTGTACCTGGTGATCTTGGGGGTGGCGGTCTCTGTAACAATAATTTGTGGATTTACACTAATATTCTGTGTTAAACTTTTCTTCCATTCTTGGAGTAACTCCTCTTTAGTCATTTTTTTTTTTAATTGCTTAATATAGTTTGCCAATTTCTCCTGAAATTTTGCATGTATAAGTCAACATTGCCTTAAATTTCTCTTGTTTTCACTTTCCTTCTCTGGTTTTGGTATCATTGTCATATTGGCTTCAGCAGGTTTTGTAGAACCAGCTTATAAAACCACCTGACATTCAAAAGGGGAAATTTTTCTCTATTCAGTATTAAGGCTTACTGTATAGATATGGTAATAATAACATCGTGTTCTTTCCTTCATGTTTTGATTCCTTGACTTATGTTTTATGTCTTTATTGTTTTATTTTGAAATACTTATTTCATTTCCAATTTTCTGTATTTCATTTTCTGACAGATGTATTCTGTTATGACGACTGACTTTAGCTTTCATGGATTATGATTTCAGATTATAAATTTATCTTTTTCAAGGTTTGCCTTTCTAGATTTTTATACCTATTTTACTGTTACTTTCCATTTTTAGGTATTTGTTGTGGGAGGATTTTCAGTTTTTCTTAGTTTTTTACGTTATTGAAACTGGAATCAAACCCAATGTTATTTGCTTATCTGCAGTTGATATTAGAGGAACCTGGAGAATGGGAAGAGGTATATTGAAAGACTAAGATCAACAAATGTTTGGGTTTTAGAATTGTGTTTTATGAAGTGATTTTTGTTATAAGTTTGGCTTCATTTCTTGTTACAAATCCTAGAATAGGTTACCAAATTCATGATTTATGTGGATTTTTAAATCTATACCCATGTAATTTTACTTTGTAGTTAGATTTAAGAGAAATGGGAAATATGAAAGTATCTAGGGAGGTGTTTTAAAAAATGAAGGAATTACCTTCTAGTTTATGCTTTTAAGATTAATAGAACTATCAAAACTATTGGAAGATTTAAATAGTAATGAGATACATTGTAACTGGGAGAAAGACTGGTAGTCAAGACCCCTGAGTTACAGTTCTCACTGTGGATTATTGCGTTACCAGTTATTTCTGTATTTTTGGATATTTTTCATTGTTAAAATGTGGTCAGTTGAACTTCATTATATTGTTAATTATAGAAACCATAATAATGCCATCATTGTTGTTATTATTCAGCTATTCTGTAAAGGAAAATTAACCTCAGAGACTATTTTGTTTATAGGTGATAGCAAGTAAACTTTCCTTAGATTCTGAATAAATTTCTGCCTTGATGAAGTTATATGAAATAATATTTATGAATAAACTGGCATTCTGGATAAATCAATAGAATAAATTATTTAGAAGGGCCTATTAATCTTTTCCCATATAATAATTATGTAATTTAATGTTTTCACAGTATAACACTAAGTTTCTAAAGTTACTTTCTATTGATTCTGTATGTTAGGTCTTTTCTTGGGAAGTTAGTATTCTTTGTAAGAAATATCTATATTTAGTTAAGTCTTCACTTAGTTAGGCACCTGACATAAAGATTACCAAGTTTTGTTACCTTACAAATGAAAACACAGAATCCTGGCTATAAAATTTGGGTTGGGTAGAAGAGTATCATATTTTATTTTTTTTAATATTTTGTAAATGACAATAATAAACAACATTATGGTGATAACTGCTGAAATTATTCAAGGCTATCAGACTTATTCAGTGGCACCACTGACATCACCAAGTATACCTCTTAGCTACAGGTTTTTGTATAAATTTGTAGTATAGCTTTTATAAACTGTTTATTTGATTTGCTTCTGGTTACCATTCTTTTGTGTTATAACAGAAGGATTTGGGAATACCTTGTAAATTTATTCCTAATGCTACATGGTAACATCCTCTTTATTAGTTACTTGGTTTGCTTACTGTTACCTAAGACTGTCAAATCTTTTAGATTTGTCTTGGAACCAGTGATAGCAAGTAGACTAAATTAGTTTTTGCCAGTATAATATTGAGCCCTAAAGAGTATTGATTTATGTTCTATAAATCTATTGTCTGTCTTTACAGCTATAGTTTCTACCAGAAAAATAGAAAGTAGCGTGCTTTTAAGACAAGATTTATCTCTGAGAAGTTTAACTAAATGAAACTTTTATGAGGCAAGTACTGTTCTTCCTGAATAATAAGATTTACATGTAAAGTTTGAAAGTAAAATTGAAGATTTGTGGCCCAGACTTCATTAATCAGGAAGATAGAAGAAACTCCTATGCTTGCTATGAATTAAATACACAGCCATGTACATATTCTCTAACACGCATGCACATACTCATAATTCCTTTTTAAATCTCAGTGGTTCAAATGAATTACTATATACAGCTGCATTTTGTCTTAAGTTATAAATTACTGCATATAAATTACTATATTTGATTTAAAACTCATGTTGTCTTGTGTTTTTTGAAGAATTATACTTTTTAATAGTAGAAATTTATGAAAGAGCTGTAGTGCATCATGCAGCTATATTAGCAGACCAATAATGATATTCTGTTCAAGAACTTATTCATTTAGCTCAGTTCTATTCTAGATTCAGCGAAGCGTTTGGAGTTGAAAGAGTAAATTATGGCCCTTAACTTGAGGGAGTTTAGAGGAACAAGATATGAAGTAGTTGAAGAAATGCAACCTGTATGATCATGCTGGAAAAAATATTCCTATATATGGTAGTACTAGACATTTTTATTGACCAGTATTGCTACAGATATTTCAAGAGAGAAATTTTGAACATTCACATAGGTTCTATGAATTTGAAAATTTTCTGTCAAGTGACAGAGCAGATTCATTTTATTTGTTTATTTTTAAGTGGTAGAGAAAAGTAGAAAACATACAGCTTTGCCAATTTTCTTAGATTCCCTAGGAAAGCATATATGTGTCTGGCTCAAGCATCATATCTATTGTATAGCTTTTTTTTTTTTTTTTTTGGAAAGTTCCTTTATCTTTTAATTATTTCCTTTTAAAGTTTCTTGAGTAAGATTTGATACATAAAGCCTATAAATTTCCACTTGTAAAACTTTGTATTAAGCATATGGTGAAAAATAGTAACATCACCTAATTTAGTTTTAGTTGGATCTAGTTGAAAGGCCCTTGGAAGAAAGAGAGAGAACAATCATGTTTTAATGCTTTGTTCTCATTTAATATGGTAAAGTTAGTTAAATTGATCAGGCAGACTTTATTCTTTGAGTTTTTATTATGAAGTAAAATTACTTTATTTAGCATCATCTTTACTAATACTAATCTTTAATGGTTTTCTCAACAGAGATGTCTCCACAATTAATTGTTTTTAAAATAACTTCAGCTTTTAAATAAATTTTGTTGTTTTTTCTTATTACAAAGATAATATACATCTTCTACAGTGGTAGAGTATTTTTAAAGAACAAAGACAACTATGAAAATCACTCATAATCCACACCCAAAGATAACTATCATTGATATTTTAATATATAGGTATATATATTATATATGAATGTGTGTGTATATATTTTTAAATTGGGATTATAATGTGTGTGTATATTTAATTGAATCCTGCTTTTACACTTAATAGTTTCTCAGAATTGTTCCAGATCATTAAAGATACTTCTATAACCTCGTTTATAAAGGCTAGAGGATTTTATATAGTGTGAATCTACCATAATTCATTTCAGCAATCTTCTGTGTTTGGATATTTAAAATGCTTGCAAACCTTTGCTGTTATAAAGCCAGTATCGACTTTAAATTTCCTATTGGTTGGATATAAAAAGTGAGTATGTGATTGCCTAAAATCAAGATCAAATTCTTCCATATCATCAGTTAATATTCTGTCTTATGTGCTTATTTTGTTTTCATAACTGGATGTTATCCTCCTTGAACAATCGTACTATCTCTTAATAAACAAAACTAACCTACTTTTATAGCATCTGTGAAATTGAACCATGTATCTGGCATTGTTTAATATTAATAAGTGTATGTTGATTGATATCTGAGGGAGGGAGGGGTGTGAGAGGTAAAAACTTACCTATCAGGTACAATGTACACTATTCTGGTGAAGGGTGCACTAAAAGCCCTTACTTCAGTGATGTACAAGTAATCCATGTAACAAGAACAGTTGTACCCCGTCATATTTTGAAATAAAAATTAATTTTAATAAAAGATGAAGTAGGTATATGGAAATGAAAGAAACTGGCCAAGGCAAAATTTGTAAAAGCAGAAATCATTTCTCCCCAGTTTTCTTTTGAGTCAATGTGTGTCTGTATGTCTTTTTGTCTCTTTCTACCCACAGAATCTTAGACAGACTTAAATATTGTTTTTCAGTCCTCCTTACTCTTTCTGGTATAAATATCTAGATCATGATGAACCTTAAGAAAGCTGATTCCCAGTGTAGTATCTTATGTATGTGTAGATCTTCTCACTCTCCACTCTGAACAAAACTTGATTTATTTAGTAAATAGTTATTGAGGTCTACAGTTCTGGTCTCTCTAATGCTTGGGTACATTAAGTTTACTGATGTGCTGAAAAACAAGTGATTTCCTCTCCCTGGAAGGTTTCATCCTGTTTGTTTGGCTAATTCCTTATCTTTCAGTCTTCTTGAATGTTAACTGTCTGAGACACCTTCTCAGGACCTCCCCACGACTCCCAGTATTACTTTCATGTCACTGTTTCAATTTATAGTTACACTCTAAAGTGCTTACCATATGAAAGACTCACCCCTTTCCATCTTGAAGTTCTATTATGGCATAGAACTTGCTTATATTGTTCAACATTCTGTGCTTATCTCAAGGGCAGAGAGCATGATGGTAGTTTGTTACTTACACTAGCAATCGAGTAACAGATACTACATTTATGTTCAAAGTGTATAAATACTAGGGAAAAATAACCAAGGGCAGGAATCATTTTTTTCCCTCCAATTTTCTCTTGTGTATTACTCTCTTCCTCCCCTAATTCTTCTCCCCTAAATCCCCAAAGCTCTTGGGCAGAATTCCAAAGTATGGAAACATTATTTTCTATCCTGTCACCCATCTTTATAGAAAGTCTTTCAGTAAATAGTCATTGAATGAATAAGTGTTAGATTGTATCAACAATTCAGAGTGCTAGCACTCACAAAGTTTATAGTATAATGAGATAAGAATAAGGAGCAATGAACTGTGAGTTGTGGTGGTCTTGGACATCTGTCTGTTTCCGAGATCATGCTCTGCTTTGACATTCTTTTTCCCTGTTGTTCTTAGTCTGTATGCAGTGTTGCAAGTTGGCCTACTTTTACCTCTGTCCTTGATACTTTTATTAAACAACTCCTAATCTGAGACATCTTCCTCAAGCATGCATTTTTTGTTATTCCATTAAATCTGATAATGCATGGTTAGTACTCCAAGAAATTTACTGGGCATGTCATTATTTGGTTCTTGGAGACCTTCTTATTTAAATAGCTCTTAAAACCCCTTGCTGTTTAATTCTGGGAGAATTTAAGTTAGGACTTAGTTATGCCATTTTTGTGACAGTGGGTTTTCCTTCCCAAACTCTGTATGACTTGTGAATTCTGTAGAAACCTATTTTCCTTAAAAAGAGAGAATGTCACTTTTTAACTGATTTCTTGACCTATCTCCTTCCTAGAATAAGCATCCTAGTGAGGATTATTTCTTCGTAAGCAATGGAAACAGATTGAACTACTTTTCCCCTGCTGCTTAACAGAATGCAGATTTTCTCTTTGGAAAGATGTAGGTCACTGACATTTCAAGCCCAGAACGAAATATAAATTGTTATGCCGGTAATAAAATAGTAGGTCAGTACTCCCATCTATGTTTTAAAGTTCACTTTTGGTCTATAATGTCTATAGAAGTTCCTGGATGGGGGATAACTAAAAGCTGCTTTGTACTGGTGAAAACCACCAAGTCTATCTACAAGTCTATCTGCAAGTCTATCTACGTTGTTATCGGCACTTACAAGAGATGCAGTGACCCGGATTGTAGAATAATTGGAATACCTGCTTACAACTTGCATAGTGCTTTATAGTTTCATAAAATTTTATAAAGTGTCTGATAATATTTTTAATCCAATTATTACTTGTTTCATCTACATTGGGCCCTAAAAGTAAAAGGCCTTATGGTTTGAAGAACTGAAAAGAGACTGTAGTGTACTGAGTTAGTTGGAGAGTTAGATTATTTTGAAGAGGAAGACAGAGGCTAATCATTTGGCAATTGTCATCACTAATTCTAGACTTTCCCTGTTGGCCTAAAGTCCAGCCAGGGACTGACTTTGCCCTCTCCAAAATCTAACCCCTTGCTCCTTTGTAATCAAACAGTCAATTGTGTTATGTGCATGGACTCGGATAAATATTTAATAAGTGCTATGCTCTAGCAGGTGACCCTGCTAGAGGGTCTCTACAGGTGACCCTCAATGAAACATGCCTCCTGATAGTCACACTCTTCCATGTTAGATCTATACTGCGCTGTGACTCATTTTAACTGACACAGTGCGGCAGAAGTGATGCTGTGTCTGTTCCAGGCAATAGAGCATGACAGCTTTTGTTTCTGCACTTTTTGGGAACATTGAGTTACCATGTAAGAAATTCATCTATTTTGTTGGAGTTACCATCTTGAAAAACCACTTGGAGAGGGAGCAGCACTGAGAGTACATGGGGAAAAAGAGAGGCTAAGCCCATCCTTTTCCATTGATGTTAGACATGTGAGTAAAGCCATCTTGGATATTTCAGCTTCAGCCACCAAAGGACTGAGTCACAGTCTCTTGAGGGGTTATAAGTGAGACCGATAGAAAAAATTATTCAAATGTCTCTTAAGAAGATGACTTCTCCAAATATCATGAGAAATAATAAAATGAGTGTTTTAAAACACTAAGTTTTGGGGTGGTTTGTCATGTAGTGTTGTTAGGTAAATAGGACAATGGCTAGGGGACATTTTGAGCAGTAACTGTTCAGTTTTTCAGAACTTATAAGATTAACTAAAACAGAGAAATATCCAGAATTTGTGCTCTCAATCTCAAAGGCTGGTGTAGGAGACAAACATGTAAATAGTTGTCATAACATAAATGAAACAGTTGTTTCATTTTACTCAATAATATCTTTCCCTATCAAGACATATAGATTTTCCTTAGTCTTTTTGATTATAGTATTTCATAGTGTACGTGTACCATAGTTTACTTAGTTTCCACTATTGATGGACATTTGCTTTCTGGTATGTCTAATTTTTCTGTATTGCAAATAATGGTACACAAATGTAAATGTGTTGAGGATAATTTAAACTTCTCTTCTATAGTGGCTTTACCAATGTTAATATTGCCCTGCTAGCCATACATTCTTTGGTAGCTCTTCGTAAGATTGAGAAAGGTTATATTTGATATTGAAATAGGAAAGCTAAGCTTCCCCTATGTAGGAAGTAATACATATTAGGCAGCAAACATAAATTTTGGGGCCCATGAAAATGACTTTAGAACATTTCTGATTTGTCTGGATAATTTAGTGAAGGAAGAAAAAAGGCCTCATCACATTCTGTTCTGTGAGAGAGGTAATATTTGGTGTCAGTATTTGACATCCTTGTAGGAATGTTGTCATGACGTGGATGATGAAGACAAAGACAACTGACACAAATAAGCTAGTATGTAAGGCTTTAATGCCCAGTTTTGCTTTATGCTATGAATTTATTTAGAAAGAAAGTGAGTTTTGATACATTAATAAAGCTGATGTTTAATATTATACTTTTTACTACAAAACTTAGTTCTAATTTGCGGACTTCGGGACTTATCTTGAATTCTCTGTGGATTTGAAGAGTTGATGTATTATTTTTTAATTTATAAAACTAAGAGTAGATTAGTATGTAAGACCTCATAGGACTCTACCAACTGCTGTGCTAGAAAGTTAAGTCTTTTTTAACACTGTTTCCTAAAATTAAAGCACGTGTCCATATGTGTGGAGCTTAAATCTTAGAGTATTAATTTGTAAGTCCCAGAGAAATGCCTTACTGTGTGTAACTGTCATTTTTCATGTTTGTTAGATCGAAAGATGGGAAGAGAAACAGTGGTTTATTTCCCATTCAAGGAATTATTCTTATTAAAATCCCCTCCATTTTTAATAGTCAAAATATAAGAAATATAAAATGGGGATAATTTCAGGAAATATTTCATTATTTTTTAGCATGTCAAAACATGGCAGATTGTGGACTTTGTTTAGAAAACTGTTTTTAAATTGTTTTTCTTTAAAAAAACAATCATTTACCTCTTGCCAAATTTCTTATTCTGATAGTTGCATATGGTTTTTGTTGTGTATTGGAATATATCACTGGTGAAATTGACATTACCATCCTTTATTTTCCTTTCTGTTAGATCTATATTAAAATTTCCCCATTGTATTTGTTCTACAGCTTACAAAAGCTCATCGACAGGGACACATGGTGAAAGTAGATTGGCTGGACAGATTGACATTTAGAGAAATAGAAATGATAAATGAGGTGAGTTGTATCCCTTTTTATTTTAAAATATTTTCTCCAGATTTCTGAGTTTACAATTTTTGATAATTGTTTATTATTGGGTATCTAAGAAATGTGGGATTATCAGGTTAACCTCTATAGCTGTGAATTCTGTGCTAGTAAGTGGAAGATTTGGGATATCTGCCTTTCTTATTGTTTAATGTCAAACCATGAAGTAGATAGTTGATATCCTAAGATGTACTAAATATGTAAGTGAAGCCCTTTGAGGCATGTTGCCTCACCTGTGTGTTCTCTCTCATGGCATCTCATGTTCAAGTTCAAGTCAGTGTTGAATAAATCTTCCATCAGCACAGAGGTAGCTTTTCATTTTATTACCATACATTATCTTTAGCAAGTTCTCTCTCTAATTAATACGTTGCTTGTCTTATGTACTACATATAAGACTCTATGCCCTTAATAAAGTAGAATATAATATATTTCATAAAGCTGAACAATTTAAATAACCTCTTTAGACCTTTATGATTGCATGCATTAGACTTAAAGCCATTTATAAAGCTGTTTTGGGTTACATGATTTAAGTAATTTTTTTCCTTGTCCCCTCATGTTGGGCAGGCCAGTGTGTATGTTTAAAGATGACTTCAATGAAAGTATTTTCTAAAGTTGTAAGAAAAAGATTTTTATTTTTTGTATATTTGCTCTAAAATACCAGACATTTGGCCTAACATTTTATGCCTAGAGAACAGAATTAATAATCATATTAGTCAAATTAGGAGAGAAGGATATCAATTTTGTGATACGTCTAACTTATGATGACCACAAGGCACTGCTGATTTAATTTTTATTCTCCAAATAGTTTTCAGAAGGTGGAAAGAGAAGTTTTTAATTTTACAATAAACTATTTTAAGAGTTAGATTTTACCACTGTTCTTTTTTTTATGAATGTATTGCTATTTAACAGAATTTACATTCAATTTGAATATTTGGTATCTTTCCTAAATTTATTCATGATACATTCTCATATACTCTAAAAACTGGAAGAAAGATTTACTTTTTGTAATTTTTATAATAGTCACATTCCAAAAAGAGTTTAATCAAAATGCTTGCTTATATTTTTCTATTCTTCAACTTAGGTACCTCTGGGTGTAGAAAATATAATGTTAGAGTTTACCTTGCCCAGCCTTTCTCACCCTCCTCACTTCCACTCTTTAAAATATAGGAGACCATTACCACAGTAGACTATAATATATTTCATAAAGCTGAACAATTTAAATAACTTCTTTAGACCTTTATGATTGCATACATTAGACTTAAAGCCATTTATAAAGCTGTTTTGGGTCAAGACTAATCACCCTAGAGACCAGGGGTCCTCAAACTTTTTAAACAGGAGGCCACTTCACTGTCCCTCAGACTGTTGGAGGGCCAGACTATAGTTTAAAAAAACTATGAACAAATTCTTATGCACACTGCACATATCTTATTTTGAAGTAAAAAAACAAACGAGTAAAAACACCAGCATGTGGCCCACGGGCCGTAGTTTGAGGACTCCTGCTATAGACTTTATTGTATTTTCACTTCATCATCCCCATAGTACAGTCAAGGAGCCTCTTAATGATGTTTTGGTCAACCATAGACCACATATATAATGGTGGTCCCATAAGATTATAATACTATATTTTTACTGTACCTTTTCTCTGTTTAGATATACAAATACCTACGGTTGTGTTATAATTGCCTATAGTATTCAGTACAGTAGCATGCAGTATAGGCTTGTAGCTTATGTAAATACACTCTATGATGTTTGCACAACAACATAATTGCCTACTAATGTATTTCTTAGAGTATGTTCCTGTTATTGAGCATGACTGTGTGTGTTTTTTTTTTAAGGGAACACATTTATATAAATAAGCAGCATTTTTTATGTTGGGGAAAGAAGTAATTATTCCCCAGTGTGGATAAAAATTTACAAATGACAAATCATTTTAAGATCATTTATAAATTGTGAAAAACTTGTAAAGGTTATACTTAGTAAGCTCAGATGGCCTCTGTCATTAGTTGCACATTTTTTTTTTAACTTTTAGTTTTAGTTACACTTATTTCTGTAGTTGGATTAGTCACATTAGTTTAAGGGCGAACTTTGCTTAAAATTGTTAGAAGTAGAAAACATATTTTTGGAATAAAATAACTCTTGCAAATACATGCAAAATACCTTTAAGATTTTATATAATAAAATCCAAATTACTAAATAAATAAAAAATGTTAAGTTTGAGGAGGCAGTTGTAAGTATACTACTGAATAAAATAGGAGTGCTATATAAAAATAATAGTGCTGTGTAAAATATTACATATATAATGAAATAAAAATTTGTTATGTGTTAACTTTGTACTTAATATATACATGTATTACTGAATTGGGAAAAATACCTACTGATAAGATAATGTTGAAAATGTTTTTTTTTATGAAAATCTTTTCTCTTTTTTTTTAGAGTGAAAAACGAAGTTCTAATTTCATGTACTTGATGGTTGAGTTTCGATGTGTCAAGTGTGATGATAAGGAATATGGTATTGTTTATTATGAAAAGGTATTTGCCTTAGAAATGTTTTTGGTCTCTAAAGTAGAGGGGAAGGGAACATTAAAAAAAAATTACTGTCATTCCTGCTGAGATGAATTATTTGGTTGCAGGATAGCAGCAGACAGCTGTCAGCAGCAGCTGTTTATGTATATACAAATCAAATCATATAGCTGCAACAAGATTACAAAAGCCAATCATTCATGTAATGTGGTTCTGGGTTATGGAATTCAATAAGTCAATAAGTATGCAAGTGATTAAAAACTTTTTGATTAATTGTTCTGCAAATTGGTAAGTAGGTCACTAAAGCAATAGTTTTATTTACAATTATTATTCATTTGAAATGTAAAAAGAGGAAATTTTATTTTTTATGTGGTGAGCTGTGGAAAGTTAAGGGTATGTTTGTTGACTATATATGTAATGTGTTGGAATTCTATGTATGACCCTAACATAAGTATGCTTATTAATGACTTCATAAATGCTCATATATTTAATATGTGTAAAAGTAAGAAATTTGTGTTACCATCAGGCTTAGTAATAACAAATATGCAGTTATGGATTTGCTCTGGTCTGCTCATTATGCAAAAGACAGTAGTTCTGTTTCTGGTATGTAGCTACTTGAAAAAAACTGCCTTAAGTGTTTGTTGAAGAGGCTTCATTTAAGTACTGTAGAAATAATTGTATGCATAGTATGAAACCGCATAAACTAGGTATCTTCTATTATAGTGGAAATAGTAGACAAGTGTTTAAATTGGTGCAAATGATGGCAGGCTTTTGTTATATAGAGTGATAGTGGATTAATATTTCTTCTGTCATATAACCAAGCTTATATGCAGTATATTTGTTCATTAGGGGCAGCCCTTTTGAATTACATTTACCATTTAGTGTTATTTGTTCAAGTTGTCACAAGTGATTTTTAAAAAATATACACTTTTATAACTCTAAGTGGCTATTAGAAAGGCTTTTATAATGAAGGTTTAGGGTTTGTATAGTTAATTTATGACCATTTCTTCAAGTTAATAGTTATACATTTTTTTCCTTTATCTTTTAGCCCTTTTACTATAGTAGAAGAGTAGGAAATATTAACTTATTTTAGCCTTTTATTTTATAAATGATACTCCTTGGGGGAAAAAGAAAATATGAAGATAGGTGATTTAACATTGTTGATTAATTTATTAGAAAAACTGTATTAGAAAGGGAAATATAGGTGAAAAATTGTTTTGTCACAAATACGTTTTAATAGAGTCTCATGCTGTTTGTAATTTCATTGAAAGCATTATTTTCTGCCCTATAGAGTTAATATTGCAAAATCATGCTAATAAAGGTGGTACTTTTGAACATCAGAGATGTCAAGGGTCTTTTGAAAGACAGCTTTGATAGCAGATGAAATAATAATAGAATAGAGATTAGAAGAATTTCAAGTGTTCTTGAAAAGGTTCTTGACCCCTTTCTATTGCTTCCTGAAAATTGCTCATAAATTAATGCCTGTCTACCCACCCTGTCATATTTCCACTTAGTGTAAAGATTGCTGGGCCAGTGTATTGAATCTAATGGAAATAGACTTTCTTGTCACCTGTCTTTTGTGACAGATAGCCTTAGTGAAGATTACTTGTCATAGTTGGGCTGATAAATGTGTTTTCTGGTGTTGTGACTGAGAACAAG
This sequence comes from Microcebus murinus, assembly GCF_040939455.1. Taxonomy (NCBI): domain Eukaryota; kingdom Metazoa; phylum Chordata; class Mammalia; order Primates; family Cheirogaleidae; genus Microcebus; species Microcebus murinus. Next base: position 29,043,151 of record NC_134120.1, on the reverse strand, counting down.
CCTGTTAAACAACGGCTGTGGGAATTTGTGGTTTTCTGTAAGACTCAATTACTGAACTGAAGTAAAGTCACAGTGTTTCCCTTCTCTCAGTGTCTCCTGATTTTGTTGCACATATCTAAAATTGAATATATACTCACATTTGGAAAGTGATAGAAAAGCTTGATGTGCATACATTTGTGAGAAAATGAATTTTGACCTTAATTAGTTTAGCCTTTTCCAGTATATTTGGCAGTGACATTTATTATGCTGAATTACCTTTCTTGCCAGAATTGGATAAAAATAAAAGCCACATTCTTCAAAAATGCTAATACTAACAAAAGAAGTCAGCTTCACTTCTTAAAAATTGATTGATTTTTGTAATTCAAGTTTGGATTGTGTTGAGTACCTGTCCCTTTGAGAAATAATGTTGCTGCTTCTCTAGCTGTGTGTAAATTTGAGTAATATTAACTCTGAGCTTAAAATTCTCCTTTGAATGGATCTTAATCGTGGTGCCTTAAAAAGTTACCAACATCCACTTAGTTTCTGTAGATATAGCATATCCATTGTGCCATGTTGTAATTATTGTCTATGGTTTCTTGTTCTAAGTTTGAAAATTAGCACATTTTTTAATCTGCTATTACTATGAGTAAGGTTATAAAGAAAAGAACAAACAAAAACAATCTACTAATTTCCAGACCTCATTCTATAAAACTATTATAATACAAATTTTTGTTAGATTTTATTTTTTCAAAACATTTTCTCAGCAACCAAAGAGGTAAAAAAGTGGATATGTATTTTATAGTAGTTGAAAGATGATAAGGACTTTTTAAAAGAGAGGAATAATGTTCATTAAATAGAATTAAAATACATTGGAGTGTACAATATCACATATTGTTTCTTACCATTTGGTTAAATTTTCTTTCTTTCTTTTTTTTTTTTTTTAACTTATTGTGCTGTAATCCAGGATGGTGATGAGTCATCTCCAATTTTAACAAGCTTTGAATTAGTGAAAGTTCCTGACCCCCAGATGTCTATGGTAAGTTATTGTGCAAGTTTTTTATGAAAGCACTTTTCTCTAGAGTGATTATGACTTAGCCACTCCATGCATTTTCTTTAAAAAAAAAAATATATAATATGTAACCATGTCAGTTATGAAGAAGTGATTCGTAAATTCACTACCACTATCTGGAGTCAGTTTCAGAATGAATTTTTTCAAGGAATATTAACATTGTAAAAATAATATCAGGATGGTGCAGGGTTGGGCAGTCATTTTATTTGAATTATTATTATTTTTTTATTTCAGCATATTATGGGAGTACAAATTTTAAGGTTTCAATAAATGCCTTTTCCCTCCCTCCCCCTACAAGTCTGAGTTTACAGCATGACCATCCCCCAGATGGTGCACATCTCACTCATTATGTATGTATATACCCGCCCCCCCCCTTTCCCCCTGCCCAATACCCTATTACTGTAGTACCTATGTGTCTACTTAGGTGCTACTCAGTTAATACCAGTTTGCTGGTGAGTATATGTGTTGCTTGTTTTTCCATTCTTGGGATACTTCACTTAGTAGTATGGGTTCCAGCTCTAACCAGGAAAATATAAGATGTGCTATATCACCGTTGTTTCTTAGAGCTGAATAGTACTCCATGGTATACATATACCACATTTTATTAATCCATTCTTGGATTGATGGGCATTTGGGCTGTTTCCACAGCCTTGCAATTATGAATTGTGCTGCTATAAACATTTGACTGCAGGTGTCTTTTTTTGTAGAGTGTCGTTGGATCTTTTGTATTTGAATTATTGAATTAGTGAGGGATGAAAATCTTGAAGACTTGGAAAAACTGGTATTTGAAAGATAGTCATTCAGATATAGAATTAATGGATGATATTTGAAGTAATGGATGAAAATTATAGGGAGAGTGATTTGTTATAAGAAAAATCACTGTAGCTACTAGAACTATACAATTTGGAACATGGTACATGGGTGATAATATGATACTTACCTTTTAACAAAGTTTCGAGATGATGGCTCTTTCTCATGTGAAAAAGTAAGAATTCTTACTTTGCAATAGAGGTTTAATTAGACATCTTTAGATTTAGAAAGTTCCAAGCACAAAATTCTTTGGCAGCACAATAGAATCCATAATATTCAGTTATAACTTATTCACATTACTCTGAACCTTTTTATTCTTAGTTTATACATTTCCAATTAGATTAGTTACTGCCTTAATCAGACCAAAGTAGATTAAAAGTAACACATTGGACAAGGTAAGTACAGATTGTTAAAGCAGGAATTAATGGTTGAAGCCCTAACATCAAAGCAAGAGATAAAGGGAAAAAAAGTAGAGTATGAAAAGTTAGAAAAAAGGTCACTTGAGGATATTTTAGGAACAAACACTCTAAATACCTTTATAGTCTCTATGCATGGTATAGTAAAATCCAGTTAATATATCTAAAATTGACACTGAATTTCAGTATAAAATCAAATTGTATTTTGCATTCCGGATATTCAAACATAGATGCATATACTTCATAGTTTACCTTCAAAAAGGTTGAGTGTAAACAAGTTTTGTCATATTGAGATATCATAGGTTTCACTTATGTGTAATTCTGATACCAAAATGTTAGGTAAATGGGTTGTCTGTATATTTGGTGTATTCTTTCTAAAGAAAATGTCTATCAACAATTATAGTTGTTTTAATGATTTTTTATATTGTAGACACTGTAACTAAAAATCCAAAAAATAACTAGGACCCCTGTTAAAAATTTTTACTTTTAAATGAAAGCAAGTGAGCATAAAACAAAAGATTTAAAAAAGAGCAAACTACTCTCATCGCTCCCCATGCTCAAAAATTCAGTTCAGCTTGAGCCATGGATATTTATTGAATGGAGAAATACATTTCAACAATGGTACTTTGAGTACTGCTGAGCTGATATCCAATCATATCAGACAATAAAACAGGGTATAATTCTATATGTACAATAGTGTAGTATTGAGACATGTATGTACACAAATAGATTGGTTGAACAGAAAAATGCTTCCAAGTATGTATAGAAATTTAGTATATTTATAAAAGTGGCATTTTATCACTGAAGCATAGTGCTAAAGAATGTAATTAGCCAATTTGGAAAATTAAATTAAATTAGATCCATACCTCATATTATAGGTAACAAAAAATTCCAAATGGATTAGGAATCTAAATGTTAAAAAAAATGAAGCCACATGAGTACTTTCAGTGTAGGGAAAGACTTTCTAACTATAATACAAAATTCAGAGGTAGTAAAAGAAATGATTGATAAATTTAACTACATTAAAACAAATTACATGGCAGAAACCACCATTAAAGTCAAAAGACACTTAACAAGGTGGGAGAAAATACTTTCTATGTAAATCACAGACAAAAGGCTGATATGGTAAAGAACTCTTAAAAATTGAAGTACAAATGACCATAACGCTAACCAAAAATTAGGAAAAAGACACGAACAATTGACACATATATGATAATATGGTTAAAACTTATTTTTTCCATGAGTAAAATAGGCAACATCAGATGTGTATATTCAAGCATTATGATCAATGTCTCTGCCCTCAGTAACTGGATGATAGCATAGTGATGTCACAAGGTCACTAGTGATAAGAATGATAAGAAGGTCACTTTCTGATAAGATAAGGGAATGCTTTAGTCTGGGTTGTCAGGGAAGATTTTAGAGTGAAGGTGGTATTTGAGTGGAGAGTAAAAGGTAGACATTTTAAGAAATCGGAGTGGTATGTGCATGCACACCCATATTATGGCAGTGAGGGAGTTGAATTCATACTTAGTGACTCAGTCTTGAAATGGGTACATACTTTTAAGTTACATAGGAGACTAAAGTTGTACCAGAATAACACAGTAAGTATTATAAAATGGTCTTAAGTAAGTACCTGTTTACTTTTATATTTCTGACTCACCAATGAAATTTCCTTTTGGTGAAGTTTGCATTTTCAATTAATATTTTTAAATAATTTATAGGAGAATTTAGTTGAGAGCAAACACCACAAGCTAGCTCGAAGTTTAAGAAGTGGACCTTCTGATCGTGATCTCAAACCCAATGCTGCCACAAGGGATCAGTTAAATGTAAGATAATTTATAAAATATTAATATAAAAATAATTAAATGCATAATTTTGGGTATGACTGGTATGATCATTTCACTTTTAAATTATTCAGATGTACATTTTTTCCAGGTCGATGAACCAAACATGATGTCAACAATTTCACATATCTGCAGTTCTGTTATCATTTGGGGTTTTTTTAGTCAGTTTATTAGCTCTAAAGACAGAGCTACAAATAGTATATGCTTTCCTTATACAGCATTCTTAGAAACTGGCCCTACGACATTGCCTGTGAGAGGCCCTACAACGTTGCCTGTACACATGCATTGTTATGTACATGGCCTTGACAAGAGAAGAGTTTATTGTTTGTTTTTTTCTTTTGGTGTATATGGAGGGTGTCTTTATTTTGGTTTGTTTTGTTTTGGTTGAATTAAATGAGTTCTATAACTATATACTTTTATGTAGAGTATGACTTTCTTTTTTATTCTCCTCACATTCTAGTAATATACTTTTTGGATGGATGAGTATAGCGATTTTAAGTTTTACTTGGCAGGGTGTACATTTTCCTTCTTTGTATTGTAATTCTATTAATGAAAACTTGTAGGTGAACTGGAAATATGTAGGAATTATAGAGTTGATAAAATTACCTCTTTTTCTTCTTTGTTGTAGATTATTGTGAGTTATCCACCAACCAAGCAACTTACATATGAAGAACAAGATCTTGTCTGGAAGTTTAGATATTATCTTACTAATCAAGAAAAAGTGAGTGCCTTGAAAACATTCAAATGTCAAATTGATCTCCAGACTGTTACTGATGATCAGGATGAGGGAACTGCCACAGAAATATAAAGTCATTATCAACTTTAAAAAAATTACAGAGCAATATATGAGATACTCAGTTTTTTAAAAATTACAAAGGTATACACACAAAGATCCATGTATCTATTTTTTGACATATAGACAATGAATGAGCTTTGAAGTCGGACTTGGGTTCAGTTTCTAGCATTACATCTTATACTTATGAGGTAGGATGAGGCAAATCATTTTGGAGACTTGATTTCCTTATTTTTCTAATGGAGACAACTCTCCTTCACCAGTAAGATAATAGAGATAAATAAGTGGCAGAGTACCTGGTACATAGTAGGTGCATCCTGTCTCATTTTTCTATCTCATGCTTCTTTCCTCTTTGAACCTGAGTGACTAGGAAAATATTCACGCTATTATGAGAACTAAACTACATTATTCTGGAGGAGATGTTGCTGGAAGGAGGGTATGAAGAATATAATTTGAAATGTGGAAAACTGAGTTGGTGGGGTAGCATAGAGCTTGGCTTACTGGAGAAGAGGCAAGGTCAGAACTAGACATTTGCTTTCCATAATGAAAGCATGAAGCAGATAATGTTTCTGAGAGAATTGTGATGAAGTAGTGAGCACTAAACTTGAGTGTGGAGACTTGGTTTTGAGTCTCACTGTTCCCACTAAGAAGCTTTTTGACTGTAGGCAAATTACTTCACCTACCTGAGCTTTAGTTTGCTCATATTTACTATGAGATGATCACATGATCATGAACTTTGTCTTTGTCTCTTCTAGTTCTTCTTCTCCTTTTTTTTTTTTTTTTTTTGAGACAGAGTTTTGCTCAGTCGCCCCAAGTAGGGTTCAGTGGTGTCATCATAGCTCACTGTAACTTCCAACTCCTGGGCACAAGTGATCCTCTTGCCTCAGCCTCCCAAGTAGCTGGGACTATAGGTGCACACCACCACACCTGGCTAATTTTTTCTATTTTTAGTAGAGATGGAGGTCTCACTCTTGTTCAGGATTGTCTCAAACTCCTGACCTCAAGCGATCCTTCCACCTTGTTCTCCCAGAGTCCTAGGATTACAGGTGTGAGCCACCCTGTCCAGCCTCTTCTAGTTCTTAAAGTAATCTGTAAAATCTTAGAAGAGAGGGCCAAGGACTAACTCTTAAGGTATAATAATAACAGCCAGTGTTTATTAAACACTGGAATCTTTTGGAATCGTTTAAGTCTCATAACAACTCCACAATGTACATATTATTGTCACTGTTCTACAGCTGAGGAAACTTGAGCCTTAGAGAGATTAAGGAGTCTATGTGGAATTACAAAGCTTATAAATGCTGCCTCTTGATTGATACGCTCACATTTATGAGTTAGATGAGAAGGGACTCAGTGAAGATATGGAAAAGAGAATTGTAGAGAAAACATTTGCAACACCATGGATGTGCCTTAGCAGTAATTCTGAAATGCATTAGGAGTAGAACAGAGTGGCATCAGGAAAATTATATGTCAAGAAGCTGTTATATAATTATGCAAGAGTGAGTGAATTAATATGTTTATAATCTCATGAGACAGTCTTTATTTTGTTTTAACTTGTTTTTCGGAACCACTTGTATTTCTATTAGTTTATAGTAAAGATGAAAATACGGTTACAGCTCATCTTAACTCTTCAGCTTTTCCTCTTTATCATTTATTGATGCCTTGGGAAATTCCTTCTAGATGAATCATGTTTATTCTTTATATCCATAATAAGAATAAGAGAGGAATTTTAAATTTACCATAGCTTTGAGTTTTATTCTCTTCTTCACTGAACAAAAGGAAATATTCATCAACAGAAGCACAAGTTTGTGATTTTATGTTTTATAGAAAGATTTAGTTAATATCATGGTACTGTGTTAAATGAAGAATAACCTTGGTCACAGATGTTGCGCCTTGAATGCAGCACAGTGTCGTCTAGAATACACACCAAGATATTGAATTAAACCTGTTAGAATGTATAGATTCAAGAAGCATAGAATAGATTTATAGAGCAGAACTTTCTTAGATAGAAAGGCTTGCAAGAATAATTGTTTGTTTAAACAAGTAGTCACTTCCCACTGAAATTCAATTACTTCTAGATATGTGCAAAAGAAATAAAATGTTCAAGTGATATAAAGTATGTGACAAGTTTCATTTAACTAGTTGATTTCAAGTTTTTGAAAGGTCGGTGATGAAACTTCAGTTGTCAGGACATATTAGAGGATTCCTACAACCACTAGTGCAGAGTGAACAATATATTTTAATGTTCCAGAGACACTTTTGAGTAAACCAAATATCTGTGGGCTTTGAAGTGACCAAAGGAATTATTCACACAGCCACATTAGTATCCTCGTAATAATTTAAAATGGGTTTTGTAGAAAACAAATACTCCTATACCCATGCACCTTAATTTATTTACACATAGAAATTATTTCAGTCTCAGGCCCTCAGAAATTGTGACTTAGCTCCCAAATGCCAGGTAACTTAGGGGTGAAAAGTGTTCCTAGAGAAGAGAAGGCAGTGCTCAGAAAACAGATTTGAGGAATTGGTTCTTACAAAGTTACTCTTTCTATTTTTTAATTAAATTTAACCTTTCTACCTATTTTATTTTAAATGACCTGTCATAAGTATTTCAGATGAAAATCTTCTAGTATGGACTTGATGTACTTAAAAAGTTCACAGTAATAATGTTGTCTAGCCATTTAAATTTATGAAGTATTTTAAAATTTGTGGTCCACAGCAGGTAGGAAGTGAATCTTTTCTGTGGAACCTAAAATGTGAATATTGTAATTTTTCAAAACTAGCTTTTATAATGGCCCTTTTTCTTGTTTACACAGCTATTGGCAGAATGAGGATCAGAAGCCAAGGTTTCTGTCTCCCAGTACAGTACACCCTACTTACTAATTCTATACCACTTTTGTCTTAAAGACACAAAATGATTTTTCATATATTTTAACTTCTATGAGGATTTCACAACTTTTTTCCCATATTAAGTCTTCATTTGTCTTTACATTTATTGACTGTTAAAAGAGACAGAATTCTTTTCTGTTGTCATCCATTGTTTCTAAGATTATGGAAAGGAAATATATAGCAAGTAGCTCAATAACAAAGTAACAATGCTTTAAAAAGAACAAACAGCACAATTCTCCCTGCCCCAAAGCTATAGAGCAAGTGGTCACTAGATTTGGAATTCTTTTGATTATGATGAGGGAACAAAAACAACAGGAAGAGTCAAGTACAGTGATGATAATAGAAATGCACTGAATGTTCTTATAAGACTTCTCTGAGACAGTGATGTCAGGACAATAATCATATTTATGTCTTCTGACAACAATTTGATGGTGAACCATAGCACAAATGAATTTAGTTCAACAAGCATTTATTATCAATCTTGGCCTAGTATTATGTAAGGATCTGAACTTTGAGGTATCATGTCACTGTATTCATACAAATTAAAATTGTTTTAGGGTAAGGATATTTACACACAATAAAAAAATGGAGAAGTATAGGATAGTATTGATGAATGGTCACTGTCTTAGTAAATATATAGGTAGTTACTGTAATAGATATGTAGAAGATGACAAGGTCAGTGTGCTGTGTGATGTGAGGAAGATTTCACAGAGCAAAGATTGGCCTTAAAGTTTGAGCAGACTTTTATGGCACTTTTTTATTTGGTGATCATTTTTCTTGGGGAAGAAAAGCATGAATAAGGCAGGCTGTTAGGTTCAGGAGACAAAAGGTTTATGTGAATGATTATGAAATAGAAAAGATGGCATCAGATTGAGATGAGCTTTGAATTCTACCCTTGGGGATTGGATTTCACTGGCAACATGAAACAATTAAAGCAGGAAAATGTGTCTTAACAAGTGATATTTTAAGGAAGACAAACTAGGGTAGATTGGAGCAGAGCTCAGAATGAAAAAAGAGAGGCTTATGTACTGACTTAGAGAAGGGTGTTGGAGAGCAAGGGAATGAAAGGAAACTGACAAGTAAGTTGACCTGGAGACGATTCCCGGGGTTTGGGATTGAGCCTGAAATAAGGAAATACGGCAGGTGGAAGGAAGAGGATGAGGAGATGTTATTAGTTTTGAATATTTGGAATTGACCATATTGGAAGAGCAGCAAAATAGAAGTTTCTAATAATTAAGTTGGTAGAAGTTAAAATTAGAAATGATATAGTATCTTCAGTTCTGAAGTGATTATGATTCTACAAATAGGAAGTAACAAAAAGGTGATTGTAAGATCAGGAAGGAGATTGACAAAATATTTATTGCTATTAATATAAAACATAGTATTAAGTATAGTAAGGTTTACATTTGACAGTAAACAACATCAGAAATCGAATAACAGTGATAACTGATAATGAAGTAACATTTATTGAGTATTTATTACATGCAAAGTACTACTCTAAACATTTTATATTCATTAACTTAATCTTTACCACAACCCTATGAAATGGGTCCCTTAAAAGTTAAATTATGTGCTATAAGTGACTCAGCTAATAATTGATGGAGCCAGGATTAAAATTTGAACCCAAACACCTTGGCTGTAAAACTTGTACTCTCTAGTTATCTGTGGAAACTCTAGAGATACAATTGCATTTGAATCCTGTATCTTTAAATGGATCCATAAAGCATCTGTAAAACACCTAGGGTTAATTGTCATCATTATTATTACTGTCTTCAAATTCTTATTTTTTTTTGTTTTTCTCATTCTTCTTCTCCTTGTTTCCTTCTTCATTCTATTGCCTCCTTGTTTACATTTGTAACATTTAGCATTATAAAGTTGTGAAATTCTTTGTACAGTGCCTTATGTTCTTTGGCAGCAGTGTACTCTATAAATCTTACTAATAAGTGTATAAATCTGAGAATCTAGGAGTTATATTGTTTCAGTTATTGAATTTAGTACATTGGCATGCTGCAAGATTTGCCTATAATAAGTACACACCACACATTTCTATTAAGACTGCTGATGTACTGTGAAATGGAAAAGCTTTCACTGTAGTTATTTAAGAAGTATTGCTTTGTTTCCACATTCAACCTAGAAATACATTTTAGAAGTGCAAAATAAATTCATGGAATAAGTTAGTAGGGCAATCTATATGGAGAGAGGGAGCATTAAACTAAATGGTGTGCAAGAGGTGCAGAGGAAATGGACAGCTGTCCTTGGGGAATGCAGACTCCAGTTGTAGAGATAAAAATGCCACAAAAGCATTTGGCAGGTAGAAGAACATCATTTAAATGATGGTAGTAAAATTGAGCCAACTTCCATAGGAAGACCTAGCTGCAAGTTGCTGAAAACTTCCTGGAAAACTTGAGTTTTTGGCAAGCTGGCCTTAAAGAAGCTATCACTGTTTTGGTTAAGAGCATAAGGAAGGCTTGTCAATAAGAGTTAGAGTCATGGATAAAATAGGTTAACTGCACTGAAGCATAGAAGGACAATGGGAGTTCGATGAAATACAGGTTTGCATTGTGATGAGAGGCATCAATGGGATGTTTTCAGAAAGAAACCAATGTTAGTTAATTAGTTATATCTATCATCTAACTGAAACCACAGTACAATGGTATGGTAATCATCTTCAAGTATTAGAAAAGCATCCACATGGTGTGGGGCAAAATTTACCTTTATTCTCTCCAGAGCAAAACTGACCAATGAGAAATTATTGTGAATACATTTTTGTCTTTTGGTTCATTATAGTTAAAATCAAAAGAAAATGGTTTAGCTGTGTATGAATATAACAGCTACTTTGGAAATTGATTCCAGGTATTACTTAAGTAAAAGTTGGGTTTCTTTTTGGCAGTGATGTTGTAGAATAATTTTCTGCTGACAATGATAGATTTGTGTTAAGATCACTTCCAACTTGAGCTTCTTAGAGTTTGTGTGAAATGATTAGAAGAGAAACTAGTATTGAGGCTCTTAGCCAGAAGGCTGTGTCAAATTCCAGATATGTTATATAATGAGAATCAGACTGAGGGGAAATTTAGCAAGTATTGTTAGGAAATAATTGACGGACTGGAAATGGAGTTAGGAGATCATTATTGGTGGAATAATGGCTCCAAGGGGCATGGGTTTAGCTAATTAGGGAATGGTTGTGCCTTAATGGTAAGGAGGTATACCATCTGGTGAGAGAAGCATGGGGCTAGGAGTTGGTGAACCTGGATTCTAGGTCTAGCTTATTCACCATTATGAGGTGATGAACAAGCCATTTATGTTTACTGAAGTTATATAAGATTTAAGCATTGGACTAGATAATCTTCATAGTGTCTTTTTTTCTTAATTTAGTAAAATTTAGTTTATTTTGTGTCATACGGACCAGAAGTTGTGTTTTATTGTCTAAGTGAATATTTTTTGAGAACTCAATTAATTTACTAATAAAAAATTTTATTTGGGCAGGGCAGAAATTTAAAGTTTAAAATCAAATTTAAAATTTAAAGATAAATCTTTGTTCAAGAGATAATTCACAGATAAATTCCTAGAGGAAGGGAAAGGAAAGAAGAAGAAGAAAACATCTTCAGTTCAGCCAGGAAAGGTTGTCAGTTAGGAGATCCAGCAGTAGGGGTTGCTCTTTATGTAAATAAGCATGTACCATTTTTAAAAGACCATTTATTATTTATGAAACAAGTACTATACTCCAAGGTAATTTACTTAACTGACAAGTCTTATGAAAACTTCAGTGTGCTGCCTGTCTAAAGTGAGGTTCCAGAAAGATGCTGCAAACAGCTAGCTGAATCATAGATTATTTGCTGCTGCTTTTTGTGCTTATTTATTTTTATGAGTGTGTTTTGAGTTGTTGATTGCCTGTCTTTTTAAGCATTTGCTTCTCAGAGGGATATACAAATTCTAATTTGTTTGAGTCCTCATGTTTGAATATCTAGGAATGCTGGTGATCATACCCTGGGAGGTGATGAAGAGTGAGACTAGTGGTGGGAATTTCTACCCATGCTTGGCTTCTGAAACTTTTATTTAGTGGTTATGATGTTCTCTGTCACACTATTGATGTTACAAAATGAATGCTGTTGCCAAGGCATCTTAGATTTCATGGACATGTCTCAACTATTTCCATGTTTGAGGCCTATAGTATTTTAAAATAACAGAAGCAAAATGAAGAAAAGCCAATACATTTTAAAATTTACAGTGCTCTGCAAGTGGTTTGGTAGGGAAAATGTGAATTTACAGGGAACATGCTTTTTTTCTGTCCTACAGTGCTTCTCTGGGATCATATGTATAATTTCATTCAGTGTTTGCATAAGTAGTCTATCATTGACTCTCTGACTTTGCCACCCAGACCAAGTAGAACTTTGCCTAGCACCCTTGACCCTCTCTATCCTTTCCTAGTGAACAGGCTCTTGTTTCTAATTTTAAAATCTTTTCTGATTTTAGGCTTTGACAAAATTTTTGAAATGTGTAAATTGGGATCTACCTCAGGAGGCCAAACAGGCCTTGGAACTTCTGGGAAAATGGAAGCCAATGGATGTAGAAGATTCATTGGAGCTGTTATCCTCTCATTACACCAATCCAACAGTGAGGCGTTATGCAGTTGCCCGATTGCGACAGGCCGATGATGAGGTACATTATGATTCATTACTTCCGTTTGGGTATATTTTAAACTAGGGCCTAATTACAGACTGTGTGTTTGGGAGTGTGTGTGTATGTGTATGTGTGTGTGTGTGTGTGAGTGAGAGAGAGAGAGAGAAAGAGAGAGAGCGCGAGCAAGCGAGCAAGCAAGCACACGAGCGTTTGCATGCACGGACACAAGAGAGGTTTTTAGAAGGGAAGAGGATATACTAGGTGTGTTTTCAGAAGGAAAATTAAAATATTCCTCCAAGGACTCCTCTGTGAAATGAAAATTTACTTTCTGATCTGTTACGTGATAGGACAATCTCTCCCAGGACATTCACCTGGCAGCAGAGCTTGTATTGCTCTGTCTGGAAAAAGGAATTCTAATGAAAAATGGTTTAATGCAGCACCAGCTAGGGAATAATTCAGATCCCCTCTATCAGTCAGTATACAACAAGCCACATTTAATTGTAGCCTTGAAAAGCCCTTGGGGCCTTTAAAGCATAGAGATGTATGGTCATCTTCTCTCCTTCATCTCCTCCTTTAGACTTTCAGCTGCTGACAGTTATGTGTACATGTAGATTTTCTGAAGTTGCTTTTGAATCCTCTGGAAAGCAGATTTCAAATTTTATGCCAACTATTATTATATATAGTCATATGTTGCTTAATGACTGGAATGTGTTCTGAGAAATGCATACTTAGTCAATTTGGTCATTGTGTGAGCACAATAGAGTACATTTAAACAAACCTACGTGATAGAGCCTACTATAAACCTAGGTTACATGGTATAGCCTCTGACTCCTAGGCTACAAACTTAAACAGCATGTTACTGTATTGAGTATAACACGCAAATGTAACACAGTGATAAGTATTTGTGTATCTAAATGTAGAAAAGGTACAGTAAAATTATATTATAATCTTATGTGTATATAATCTTATGGGACCACAGTCATATATGTGGTCCATTGTTGGCCTAAACGTCGTTATGCAGCACATGACTGTACACCTAAGGCCATCAGGAAAGGAGGACCACTTCTTTGTGTTGACACAATGCATTGGTGGATTTTAAGTTTTACTAATTCTTTATGGGATATGAAACAGAGTAGCAATGTTTTTCTTCTTAATTTTTACAGGGTGAATGTGTTCTCAAACATAACCTAATAGTTTATTAGCCAGTAGGCTGGGCTTATGAGACGTAGAATAACTTCTCAAGCTTCGATATGTATATAGGAATGCTGATCCCATTGAATAATTATTATCGAAGACATTTTTTAGAGGAGGAGGAAAACCCAGTGAGATCATTTTAAATTAGTAGTGGCATCTGCATTTCAAGAAACAAGTGAAGCATTTATTAATGCCAATAATTGTGTATATTTAATTATAGTAAAATTTAAACACTGAAATCAATGGTATAGTGAACCCTTACATATAATTCACCAATCTTTAGCAATTGCCAACTGATAGCCAATCCTGTTTCATCTATAACACCACTCACTCTATCCACCCTAACTAATCCCCTAACCTCTACTAGATTATTTCAAGATACCCTCTGACTTTTAGCCTACGATCAGAGGTTCCCATGACCCTCTCCTTGGGTTCAATAATCTGACTCACAAAACTCAGGGAAACGTTGCTTACTATTATTGATTTATTATAAAGGATATTCTAAAAGATACAAATGAACAGCCAGTTGAAGAGATACATATGGTGAGGTCCTGAGCATAGGAGCTTGTGTCCTGTGGAGTTCAGAGTGTCCTCCCTTTCTGGCATCTCGATGCATTCTTCTTCACAAGCCTAGAAGCTCTGAATCATGTGCTTTTGGGTTTCTTATGCTATCTGAAAAAGTCAGTATATGTTTTTTTTCAAATCTATATTATTTTTCTTTCACTGTATTAGCTAAAGGCTACAAATAATAATTGCAAATAATAGCAATGATAGTGTTCATCTTTCCTTGTTGCTCATTATTATGGAAATGCTTTTAGTATTTCACTCTTTAATGTGTGTTTCATTTTGGTTTCAGTCAAATGCTCGTTTATGTTTAGAAAGTCTCTCTTTTCTTTCTTTCTCTCCCCCCTGCTTGCGCTCTCTCGCTCTCTCGTTTTAAAGTAAGCATGGCTTCTGCATCTTACCACACACTCTTCTGGTACCTGTTCATATCATATGGTCTCTCACCTTTAATTTGTTAGTGTACTATAAGTGTGCTGATAGATTTCCTAATGTTATACCAGCCATAGACTTATAAAATAAATCTTTATCTGATACCTATCTTTGATTTGCTAATATTGTATATAAAATTTTTTGTCATTTTTACTGCTGTGCAGTTTAAAAGGAGAGAGATTCTGCTTTAGAATTTAATGAGGAAGTGGTATTTGAGATAGACATTCAAGGAAGTGTACAATTTTCACAGTTGGAGTTTATATTCCAATTGGAAAGAACAATTTGAGTGAAAGCAAGGAGACTGAAAAGTACAGGAAAGAGTGTGGTGTACATGTAGCTGTTGGGAACGTAAAATCAAAACCCATGTCTCTAACTAAAAATGCCTATATGAATAGTTACACTTAATTCAGTAAGAAATGGGAAGTCAGTGAGTGATTTTGACATAGCACTTTGCATTTGCACTCTGAAGCATTAGAATTAACTTGTTCTTGGGAAAAATGGTGATCACTATCTAGATAAAATTTTGAAGCTCTTGGGAAATTTTTACTGAATTGCCTAAGATAGAAACTTGCTTTTTTTTTTTCCTTTTTTGCTTTGTTTTACTCGAATGCTTGTGTCCTTCATGCTTGGAGGAATTTTATATTTTTCAAGATGTGATTATATAATGAGAAAACAGACTGTGTACTTACTATTGAAGTTAATCCATTTTCATACAAATGAAGGAAAGTGTAGTTTGAATATAGATTACCAAATGACCAACAAATCAGATGATGATAAGTACCTTAAGATGAAAGTTTTCTTCTGAATTTCCCCTTACTGGGGAATTTAATAACAATGCAGTCTTTTGATTTTACATAGTTAAGGTTTTTTTTGTTATTAGGAAAACACACAGGTAATGGGTTCAGCAGCATTGGGAATGGAAGCTAGCAATAAAACTGAATTACTTATATCTCCAAAGAAGGATACTTCTCATTAATATGTTGATCATTTCTGTTATGTAATATGCTTTTTTAAAGAAAACACAAATAATTATGCCTATAGTTATTGGATGCCATAACTCAAATCTGATAATAGAAAATCAGATGTTTATTGTTCCAATTAATAAATGGGTGTTAGAGACAACACTATAGAGGTGTTTTAATAGTCATTTGCTTTCCCTGACCACTGATGTTGATATATTTGTATGAAAATTAATAGCCAGTTAATCTTTCAATAAGTTAATATTTATGGTGAAATCATGTGTATTACTCTTTGTCAGTGTTTGCCTAATGACAAATTTTTACTATGTTGGTGTAAGATATAAATTACAAAAATGAAATATAAAAGCATAGTCCTGAGATATTGCAAGTTCAGTTCAGACTACCACAATAAAGCGAATATCACAATAAAGTGAATATCACCACAGTAAAGCAAGTAACACGAATTTTTGGTTTCTCAGTGCATATACAAATTATGTTTACACTATCTACACTGTAGTCTGTTAAGTGTGTAATATCATTCTGTCTAAAAAATTCTTTTACTTTAATTAAAAAATACTTAATTGTTTAAAAATGCTAACAATCATCTAAGCCTTCCACAAGTCATACTCTTTTTGTTGGTGGAAGGTTTTGCCTTGATACTGATGGTGCTTACTGATCAGGGTGGTGGTTGCTGAAGCTTGAGGTGGTGATGGCAGTTTCTTAAAATAAGACAACGATGAAGTTTGCTGTATCAGTTGACTCTTTCACAGAGGATATCTCTGTAGCATGTAATGCTATTTGCTAGCATTTTTCCCCACAGTAAAACTTTTTTGAAAATTGAAGTTAGTCCTCTCAAACCCTGCTGCTGCTGTATCAAATAAATTTATGGAACATTTTGAATCCTTTATTGTCATTTCAATAGTGTTCACAGCCTCTTCATCAGGTAGATTCTGTCTCAAGAAACCACTTTTTTTTTTCTCATCCTTAAGAAGCAGCTCCTCATCTGTTCAAGTTTGATCATGAGATTGCAGCAATTCAGTCACATCTTCAGGCATCACTCCTAATTCTAGTTCTCTTGCTATTTCCACCACATCTGCAGTTACTTCCTCCACTGACATACTGAACCCCTCAAAGTTATGCTTGGGGGTTGGAATCTTCTTCCAAACTCCTATTTGACCTCCTCTCATGAATCACGAATATTATTAATGGCATCTAGAATGGTGAATCCTTTCCGGAAGGTTTTCAATTTACTTTGCCCAGATCCGTCATAGGAATCACTATCTATGGCATCTATAGCCTTATAAAATATACTTCTTAAATTATAAGACTTGAAAGTCAAAATTACTCTTTAATGCATGGGCTGCGAAATGGATGGTGTGTTAGCAGACATGAAAACAACATTAATCTTGTTACGTTTCCATCAGAGCTCTTGGGTGACCAGGTACTGTGTCAAAGAACAATAATATTTTAAAAGGAATTTTTCTTCCTAAGCAGTAGGTCTCAACCATGAGCTTAAAATGTTCATTTAAACAGATGGGTTGTCATCCAGGCTTTGTTGTTCCATCTATAGAGCACAGGCAGAGTAGATTTAGAATAATTCTTAAAGGCCTTACGAGTTTTGGGATTGTAAAAGAGTATTGGCTTCAACATGAAGTCACCAGCTGCGTTAGTCCCTAAAAGAGAGTCAGACTGTCTATTCAAGCTTTTAAGCCAAGCACTGACTTCTCTCTAGTAGTGAAAGTCCTAGATGGTATCTTCTTTCTGAGAGAGGGCTATTTCATCTACATTGACAATCTGTTATTTAGTGTACTCACCTTCATCAATTACCTAGATCTTCATAACTTACTGTAGCTTCTCCATCAGCACTGCTGCCTCCCTTGCACTTTTATGTTCTGGAGACAGCTTCTTTCCTTAAATCTCATGAACCAACCTCTGCTAGCTTCACACTTTTTTTTTTTTTTTGGTAGCTTTCTTACCGCCCAGCCTTCATGAAATTAAAGGGAGTTAAGGCTTTGCTCCTGATTAGGCTTTGGTTTAAGAGACTATTGTGGCTGGTTTGATCTTCTGTCCAGACCACTAAAACTTTCTCTATATCAACAAGAAAGCTGTTTTGCTTTTGTATGATGTGTTCACTGGAACAACACTTTTAATTTCCTTTAAGAACTTTTCTTTCGCATTCACACCTTGGCTGTTTGGAGCAAGAGAGCTAGCTTTCAACCTGTTTTGGTTTTTGATGTGCTTTCCTCACTAAGCTTAATCATTTCTAGCTTTTGATTTAAAGTGAGGAACCTGCGACTCTTTCTTCCATTTGAACACTTAGAGGCCTTTGTAGGTTTCGTAAATGGCCTGATTTCAATATTGTCGTGTCTTAGGGAATAGAGAGGACCAAGAAGACGAAGAGAGACAGGGGAATGGCCAGTGGAGCAATAAGCATGCACACACTTATCAATTAAATTTACCATCTTATATGGGTGCAGTTTGTGGCTCCCCCAAACAATTACATTAGTAACATCAGATATCACTGATTACAGATCACCATAACAGATATAATAATGAAAAAGTTTGAAATACTGCATGACTTACCGAAATGTGACACGGAGACAAGAAGTGAGCTGTTGGAAAAATGGTGCCAATAAACTTGCTTGATACAGGGTTTGCTCCAGACCATTTTATTAAAAACTAAATAAAATAAAAATGCAATGTTGCAAAAATAAAATGAGGTATGCCTGTAGTATTAACTAAGGAAATGTCGATTGCTGGAGGTGGTCTCTGTCTTTATGGAGTTTATAAAATTGTGGCAAAGACAAAGAACAAATAAGCAAGTAATTGCAATTCCTGTAGATATTACAAATAGGAAAGAGTGAGCCGTGAAATATTCACAGGAGATTTAACCTGGTTTATGGGCTTAAAAAGGAGACTAAAGTTGAATTGGCAGTCTCAAAATTGTCTAATTAGGAATTTCAAGTGGCTAACAAGGCGAATAGCAATTGGAATTGGAAGATAATAGACAACATTTTAAAAATATTTGAGTTTGTTATTTTTTAAAGTAAATTTGTTAAGAATTTTTTTTTAATAGTATATACTTGGAAAGAGCTAAGAACAGCATTTATGGGGTAATACAGGAAACATTTCTATCCTAAACATTAAAGAGTATTTTTGCATCAAGAGAAAACTCAGAAAAGTTAAGATACTTTGTTGATGACTTTTTAGGTCCTGATTATCTCATTGATTGTCAATAGACTTCATGAGGAATTTAGCCTTAGCAGTTTGTTTTCTTCAAACCTCTTTCAGAAGTTAGTAGAAAAAGTAAGCATTTCTCTTAAAGAGTTAAAATATCTGTTTTACAGCAGTGGTGATGGTAGCAGTGGGGATCTGGGCTGTAAATACAGGCGAAACTTCACGTGCTGCCTGCCCCTTACCTCCTGCTGTATGTGCTCCCCCTTCCTAAGTTTCATGGAAGAAAATTTTTCCATGGATGGGGGCATGCAGTTTTACAGTTTGCTGTAAAACCTGAGCTTTTAGGAAAATAACTACATAAGATTTTTTAAAATTCTAACTGGAAAAAGAAGAAATTCCTTGAAAACTTGAAAGTTTGGAGTTTGTTGTGTAATATTAAATATAGAATGCTGTTATCTCATCTATTGCTGAAGAAAGGAATTCTTTCTTCATTTCTGTTTTACAAGAACCATCTTCATCCACACAACCCTCTACACTTTTTTTTGCTACTACTTTATTTTTTTATTTTTTATTTATTTTTTATTTATTTATTTATTTATTTTGAGACAGAGTCTCGCTTTGTTGCCCAGGCTAGAGTGAGTGCCGTGGTGTCAGCCTAGCTCACAGCAACCTCAAACTCCTGGGCTCAAGTGATCCTCCTGCCTCAGCCTCCCGAGTAGCTGGGACTATAGGCACGAGCCACCATGCCTGGCTGATTTTTATATTATATATATTAGTTGGCCAATTAATTTCTTTCTATTTTTATGGTAGAGACGGGGTCTCGCTCAGGCTGGTTTTGAACTCCTGACCTTGAGCAATCCGCCCGCCTCGGCCTCCCAGAGTGCTAGGATTACAGGCGTGAGCCACCGCGCCCGGCCTTTTGCTACTACTTTAAACAAGTCTTTTACCATGGCCATTTACTCTGTGCCAGACACTATTTGGTGACTTCCTTTTATTAGCTGATTTAATCCTCATTTTCTTCTCTAAGGTTTATATTATGTCCATTTCACAGATGAGAACTCTGTGAGGCCTGGAGAGGTGAAGTAACAGTAATATGGCAAAAGCAACAAAGCTGAAAAATAGTAGATAAAAGTAAAATGTTACCTTGATATGTTGGAATAAATTATGTCTATAATGATATTATCTTTGTTTTCTAATATTAGTTTACTTTTTTTTTTTTGTTTTTCAGGATTTGTTGATGTACTTATTACAACTGGTCCAGGCTCTCAAATATGAAAACTTTGATGATATAAAGAATGGATTGGAACCTACTAAGAAGGATAGTCAGGGTTCAGTGTCAGAGAGTATATCAACTTCTGGAATAAATTCTGCAGAAATAGATAGGTATGGATATCCAGGGAGGGCATATTTTCAAATTCAATAGTTTTCTCCCTTTTCACATTGTTATCTTCTTTCCCTTCCTCCCAGATATACCAAACCCTAGTATTACTTATTTTGAACTTTTACCAGTGACTATGGCATGTGCACTTACAGTGGACAAGTAACTGGATTAGTAGCCAGTGTTTTGCCGGCTATTGCATCAGAATACCTGAGTTAAATTCTTGACTCTACCACTTACTAGCTTTGCAAACTTGTGTACATTATGTATTTTCTCTCTGTCCCTAGTTTCTCATCTTAAAAATGAGGATAGCAGTAGTAGCTGATCTTTAAAAGTTGTTTGATCATTAAATGAGTTAATATTCATAAGAAATTGTCTAATATATAGTGCTCAGTATGTGTTAGCTACTGTTACATATTCATGTTAAAATAAAGGAAAGGGCATGTTAGTGAGCTCAACTAGTTTAATGAAAAATTGTATTTTTTATTAATTGTTTTTACCTCTTTAGTAAGTTATACTTGAAAAACAGTGTATTATTTGAATCAAAAGTTAATTGTTAACAATAATTACAATCAGGAAATCCCACCTTTGTATCTGATACTGTGCGATATGGTTCGCTTACATTATCATGTTACAACTGTCCTATGAGGTTGGTATTCATATCCCTAATTTAGAGATGAAGGATTTAAAGAGAAGTCAAATAAATTGCCCAATGTCTTATATCTTGCAAAGGGTAGAGTTGACTCCAAAGCTTGTTTTCTTTCTACTTTCCCATTTTGCTTTTCAAAAAGTCTTAAATTTTGAAATAAATAGGAACTTGTGGGTAAAAACTCTGAGGCTCAGTGATACAAAATGGTTTTCAGAAAGTCATGAGGTTTGTTAATTATAGAAGCAGGTCTAGATTTCAGATTTCCTAAATCAATCCAGTCATTTCAATTATTAAATGAGCTCAAGATTGAATTTCTGAATTTTTCTTTATGATTATGCTAATGCTAGGCTTTATCTTCCATGTTTTAGTTGGGGAAGAACAGAAAAAGAGGAATAAAATAAACATTTTTTCTTTCCTAGGCTACTTTATATTTTTCTATTTTTAAGAAAAGAGACGCTTTATGTTTTTCCTCACTGTATATTAAGAGGTCTTCAACCTCAAGTCATGCTTATTTACCTTTTTCCTTACTTATGCCATATAGAATGTTTTATTGGGAAAAGTTTATTCAACACTTTATGATGGGATGAAAACTGTAACCCAGTATTTCCAGTTTATGGTCTGCTAGCCAATAATTTTGTGAGGTTGTTTTTTTTTTCTTTTTTTTTTTGAAAAAGATACAAAAGACCCGGGGGTCTCGTGGCTGAGTATGTTTGGGAAATGCTGGTTTAAACTTAAAGAGGCTTCAAAAAAAGAACACACACAGTACTTATCAAAACTTTTAATATGCAAACTTGCACATAAATTTCCCAGGAGGCCGTAACCCATAATTTTTTACCATCGAGCATAATATGACTTTTTCCAGAGCATAATGTGACTCTAGAGTTCCACAGAACACACTTTAGGAAGTGATGCATTAACCAGACACAATTGAAATGAACTGTGCTAAAAAATTTGTGTCTTCTCTTACAGATGGAGTATTTTACATTTCAGTGATCTCTCCTATTACTTTTTCAGCTCCCAGATTATAACAAGCCCTCTTCCTGCAGTGTCTTCCCCTCCTCCTGCATCTAAAACAAAAGAAGTTTCAGATGGTGAAAATCTGGAGGTGAGTGCAAAGCTTTCTGGCATCTTATAGGAGAGATCCTACCAGATAAACATGTTATGTCTTTCTTTAAAACCTTGATTTTGATTAAATAACCAAATATTACAACTTTATTAAATAACTCGTTTTATGATGCATGTTTATGACTCTTTCCCTCAGCATAAAGTGCCAGATAATCCTCAATTCAAGTCATTTTATTGGTGCTTGGGGCATATAAATGGATTCATATGCAATATGAAAATGGGCTTGAATATTTTATTAGGGAAACTCAGAATATTTATTGTCATCGTATTTATGAACATAACTGTAATTGTCAGTGTTTGTGATTACATTGTAGAAATGTATGACTTTGATAGTAGGAATAATAAACTAGGCAGCTGCTTTTAACCATACAGACAAGTAGACTAATTTTTGAGGTAAAACAGACCTATTAGTAGTGCTGCTTTGAAAAGTACATTTGCAAGTGAACTGTAGAAGCTGATTTAGTATGTATTTGTGAATTTGTCCCCAAGACTTCTAATTTAAGAAGAATCTTTCACACCCTGATATTAAAAACAAATAATACATGTTTTGATATTATAATTTTTTTTAAGAAAACATCCCATTAAAAAATTGGTGTGAAGGTCATGAACAGGCATTTTTCAAAAAAAAAAAACAGATGACAACAAACATTTGAAAAAGTGCTCAAAATCACTGATCATCAGGGAAATGCAAATTAAAACCACAATGAGAGACACCTTATACTAGTCAGAAAAGCTATTATTAAAAAGTCAAAAGACAATAGAGGTTGGCGAGGATGCAGAGGAAAGGGAAGGTTTTTACATTGTTGATGAGAATGTAAATTAGTACAGCCTCTACTGAAAACAGTATAGAAATTTCTCAAAAGAATTAATAGAAGTACCATTCGATCCGCAATCCCACTACTGACTATCAAAGGAATAGAAATCATTATATCTAAAAGATACCTGCACTCACGTTTGTTGCAGTACTATTCACAATAGCAAAGATATGGAATCAACCTAATTGTCCATTAACAGATGATTAGATAAAGGAAATGTGGTATATGTATATATACTATGGAATACTACTCAGCCAAAGAAAATGAAATCATGTCTTTTGCAGCAACATTCGTGGAGAACTGGAGACCACCAGCTTCAGTGAAATTAATTAGAAAGTCAAATACCCTATGTTCTCACTTATAAATGGAAACTGAATAATCTGTACACATAGAGTGGAATAATAGATATTGGAGACTCAGAAGGGTGGGATGTTGGGAGTGGGGTGAGGGATGAAAAAGTATTTAATGGGTATCGTGTACCCTATTCAGTTGATAGTTACACTAAAACCCCAGACTTCACCACTACACAGATATATCCATGTAACAAACTGCACTTACGCCTCTTAAATCTATAAAAATAAAAAAAGATAACAGACAAAAAAGTTCATTTGATTTTTAATTGCTTTTAGTCAGATTTTAGGAGTTAATGACTGAATGAATCTTGTTTTAACTATTAAACATTAACGTTTGCATGTTTGCATACCTCTTGATAATAACAAAATATTTAACTGAAAAAAGAATTTTTAAATCATAGGATCGTGGAATCCTTAGATGATCTCTTTAAACCATCCCCCTATATCTAATTATTTTGCCCTTTCAAAGCTAAGATATTAATTCATTGATTGATTGATTCATGTACATTTTCTGAGCTCTTATTATGTACCAGAAACTGTTCTAGGTGTTGGGGGTGATGCAGCAGAAAACAAAACAATCACAGTCTTTGTATTCTTGGAGCTTACATTCTACTGTTGGGGTGGGTGATGGTTAATAATATTTGTATATAGTAAGAGAGATAATGATATCTATTTTCTCTTGGGAAGAACAAATGAGAGATGAGAGGGTGTGTTCGGGAGGGGTTAGGCAGTTGCAATTTTGCAAAGATTGGTCAGATTGCTGAAAAAGTAACATCTATGTAAAGATGAGGCACATGATAGAACAATTCCCATGTGGCTATCTAGGGGGAGAACATTTCAAACAGAAGAAATAGCAAGTATAAAGGCCCTAAGACTAGAACTTAAGTGTTTATGTTTGTGGAACAACAGAGGCTAGCGTGTTTGCTTACGTAGTGAGCAAAAGTGAACATGGCAGAAGTTTGGGTCCAAGAGAGAATTGGATATTATTCGCGTAGGGCTTGGACTGAATGAGTTTTACTTGAAAGCTATTGAAATAATCCAGGTAAGACATGCTGGTGGCTTGAACCAGGTTAGTTTACACTCTGGATGCTGTCAAGGTATGTTCAGAATATTGTTTTACACACCGTCTATCACTGAAAACTTTTAGACTAAAAATAATAATAGTTTTTGTACAGTTCTGATATTTTTCTTATGACTGATGAACTATCTTTGTTACTTGCTGATTACCCATTTTACTTTTTCTCAGCTGAATAGTTTCTTAGAGGTATCCCAGAAAGGAGTGGTCATCATTTTGAGAAATGGTTCCCTCCCTCTCCCCCACCCCCAGTAGAGAAATAATATTGTACAAGCAGGCCGGGCGCGGTGGCTCACGCCTGTAATCCTAGCACTCTGGGAGGCCGAGGCAGGCGGATTGCTCGAGCTTAGGAGTTCGAAACCAGCCTGAGCAAGAGCGAGACCCCGTCTCTACTATAAATAGAAAAAAATTAATTGGCCAACTAATATACATAGAAAAAATTAGCCAGGCATGGTGGCGCATGCCTGTAGTCCCAGCTACTCAAGAGTCTGAGGCAGGAGGATCGCTTGAGTCCAGGAGTTTGAGGTTGCTGTGAGCTAGGCTGATACCACAGCACTCACTCTAGCCTGGGCAACAAAGCAAGACTCTGTCTCAAAAAAAAAAAAATATTGTACAAGCAGTCGTCACCTTTAAGTTGATATCCAACCAAGCTGAATTTACTTTCTTCTTATCACAACTTGAGATACCGTTATTCTTGTCTTTTTCCTCACACTTGAGCAGTGTCTTATGTCTTTAAATGGTAAAAAAATAAAAAAATAGAAAGTCAGTTCTATTGCCCAAATATGAACACATTTATAAATTCCATGAGTTCTTGATAAAAGGGTATGTTTCCCAACTGTTGAGTACAAAATTGTATATAAATCACTAGAGCAAGCTTATTGTGTTGTCAAAAGCTTTTGTACTCTGTCCTTATGTTTTCTTCTGCTTAATCTGTGAAAGAACTAAAGTAAAATTCCCCTGTATGGTAGTAGAATTATCAGTTTCTCCATGTATTTGTGTTGGTGTTTGCTTGAAATATTTGGAAACTTTTTATTAAGTATCAGTACATTCAAGTAAATTGAATCTTTGATCACAGTTTACTAACCCTCTTTATATCTAATAATGCTTTTTGCCTTAAAGTCTGTTTGGTCTGATATTAATAGATATTTGTCTTGATTAGTATTCATTGATATACTTTGTTGATCCTTTCCTTTCAATATTTTTGTGGCTTTATATTTTAGGTTTAACTCTTGTGAATATCTTATAGCTAAATTTTGTTTTTTAATCCAGTTTAACATTGTTTATTAACTGGAACCTTTACCCCACTTGTTTTAATTGTGATTAAAGCTATATTTGGATTTATTTTACCATCTTATATAGTACTTTGTATACTTTCTTTTACATATACTGTGTTTCCCCGAAAATAAGGTCTTATATTTATTTTTCCTTAAGACACCCTAGGGCTTATTTTCAGGGGATGTGTTATTTTAAGTATGGAACAACAATCTACATTGTTCAAATATAGTTAAGTCATCTTCTTCTGGAACATCATCATAACTCTCCAAACCCTGAATTCCATCCTGAATTTCTTGTGACTCTATTTCCTTTAGAACCATTGGCCCCAATCTCTCATGTCGAGCAATAGAGCTCTCATAGGGCAGCTGAGAAGGGCTGCTCATCTTCTTTACCACTCTGCGACAAAATGCATGGGTTGTGCAGATAAGCTGCGTAGCCACGCCCATCACTAGGTCTTATTTTCAGGGTAGGGCTTATATTGTGCAAATGCTTAGAAATCCTGCTAGGGCTTATTTTATGGGTAGATCTTATTTTCACGGAAACACAGTATATATTTTTTCTTGCCTGTCTTTGGCTAAATCCCTCTCCCCATCCTCTACCCCATCCCATCTTGTTATTTAACCCCAAATAAGATATTATAATTGTTATTATTACATACACTCAGTAAATATTTGGAGATAATTTATTTCTAAGTGTACCTGTATCCTTACTCACCGTTTCTTCTTCTATCTCTGACCTACAACATGAGATCAATTTCTTTTTTCATAAAGCACATTCCTTTCTTTAAATTGTTTTAAAAATTTAAAGTATTGCTCGTATTACATTTAAAAATTTACAATATGTATTTCCCATGTCCCATTTTTTAAATTTTTTTCTACTTAAGTTGTATAAATAACTTTTATGAAAAATTTTTGTATGGCAGTATATATGACACGCAAAAATATAATGTTCTTGTTATACAGGCAAAAGATAAACTTTAGGCCTAGATTTTGCCTCATAAACTTATGGATTCAGTTTTACATGATGGCTTTCTGACTGAGGAGTTTCCTTTGTTGTACATTTAAAATATAGACTTAAAGTTTTAGCTCTAGAATTGGAGGTACTTCTTACCACCTCTGAAAGCATTGGTACATCTACTTTGTAATAACAACCTCTTATTACTCTGCCTACTTTCTTAAAGCCCCACTACATTGAAACTTCTAATCCATTGATCTCTACCCTTTTCTTTGTTCATCAGCCTTCTTCAATATTTGCTTTCCTTTGAATATAGCTTTTATCCCATGGGTCATCATTTTAAAAAGTCATTCTTTTATTAGTGCCTGCAGTTCCCCTGGTAAAGTCTCAATTCTTCCTAATTAATTTCCTAGTTTCTCTATGCCTGAATATTGCTGAAGAAGAATACATAGCCTGGCATGTTGGTGTCACTCTAAATTCATGATCACAAACCTCAGATGAGCACTCAGTGCTCTGCCATCTTACTTTTCTCTAGGTAGGTTGATCCCCCTGCTTTACAGAGATTTTTTTCATACCTTTTCCACTCTGTTCTTCATACCCTGCCTCCCAATCTGCAGATGACAATTCTGCTTAATACTTAATGTTTCTAAACAATAGAAGCCACTAGGTGAGAATGGTCTTAGTTTCCCATCACCAAATTTATAGCCCTGAATCCCTTCCCATCTTTTCCTTCTGTTTTTTTTTTTTTTTACACAGAAGAAACATAACTTTCTTCAACTATGTGCAATTTTCTTTTCCTGATAGAAATATTCAAGTATATGTTAGTACTTTCCATCTTAAAAATTCAGAAAAACAAACAAAGTTCTCCCTCGACACCACAACCCTTGAACAGCATTTTATTTTCTTACTTCCTTCTCAAAGGAATTGTTTATACATACTTTTCCCTTCCTTCCTTTCCAGTCTTTAGTCCATGTCATTCTGGCTTTTGCTTAAAACTTGCTTTGCTAAGTTATTAAATGACTTTAATGTTTTTGATTATACATACTTTACCGTTCCTTTTAGAGTATTGAGCAAAGTAAATAACTTTCTTCTTGAAAAATGAACTCTTCTCATGGTTTAGGTGATACCATATATCCCTTGTTTTCCTCTTCATCTCTTGCTGTTCCTTCTCAGTTTCCTTTGTCAGCAGTTTCTCCTCTGCTTGACATCTTAAAGTTCCTCGGGGTCCTCTCCTAGTCTCAATTTATACTCTTGCCCTAGGCTGTACTAATAAACTCAAATTTATATTTCTAGCTCAGATCTCTCATCTGAGTTTCAGATTCATGTATCCAAATACCTACTTGATCTCCATTGTATAGCTGCCAGGTATTTCAAATCTAATATTTCAAAATATAATACAACTCTTTCCCCTTGCTCCATAGCCAACTCCTCGTTTAAAATTTCCATCTGTGACATAATAAATCAATACATTTGCTAAATCCAGAAATTTGGTTGTTACTGTCCATTCCTTTCTTTCCTATTTCCTCTCTATCTGCAAGTCCTGTTAATTTGTCCAAGTATACAAGTCCAAGTATAATTTGTCTCTTTCTCTCCATCCCCACTGCCACTGCTCACTCTTCTAGACTACTGTAATAGCATCCTCAATGATCTCGTCCATACTTCTTAGAGCAACCAGAGTCATTGTTATAAAATGTAAGTCTGATCATCTCACCCTCCTGTTAGGATCTTTTGTTGGATATCCATTGCTTTTAAAATAAAATCTATACCCAGTAATACTGTGATTTTAAAGGTCACCTAATTTGACCCTTACCTATCTTTTCAGCCTCTTTTACTTTAGTATTCACTGTAATTTTAGCTACATTGTTAAAATTCTTTGAACAAGCCAAACTCAGAGCCTTTGTACATAGTGTCATTTTGGTCTTGCCTAAATGGCATGTCCTCATTGCTGCCTTTTCTAACCTCCCAACCTAAATTATTTCTATGACAATTTCTTTAATGTCTCTCTCCCCTACCAAATATTAAGCTCCAGGAGGACAAGGAGCTGTTGTGAATTGTGGCATCCTAACCTCTTACATATTGTCTGGTTTAGAATAAATATTGGATGGATGGATGGATGGATGGATGGATGGATGGATGGATGGATGGATGGATGGATGGATAGATGGATGGATGGATGGATGAAAATCCAATCTGTGAAATAAGGTATACAGGTGAAAACTGATAATAAAATATAGGCTTGCTTACCTCACTCCTGTTAATAGCAGATAGTAATATATATACATTTCTTTTAATTCTTTCAGCAAGATCTGTGTACATTCCTGATATCAAGAGCCTGCAAAAACTCAACATTGGCTAATTATTTATACTGGTATGTGAAAGTAATTTTGTGTTTATTTTCTTATTACTTTTAAGGACTATTTTTTCTTATGCTGCAAATATAAACAGTTTAAAATAAGATGTGAACAATCATGAAAAGTCTAGATACAGTATTTTTATATAGCTATATTCATTTCCAGCTGGGCTTATAGAAATGTTTGTTAGCACCACTGTTTCTCCTCTCTATGCTAACTTTCCAGGAGCTGGGATATAAGTAGGTAAGGTAATGAGTATTTTCAGTTTGATATCTGTTTTTGTAAGTAGTGTGAGTATGATACTTCACAGTCTATCAAGAGTGTCTCTTTTCACATTATTTACCAAAACATTGGAATCATTTAGAAATAGGAAGTTGGATTTCAGGGTTATCTTATCTCATTTTAAACATAAGGAAACTGAAGCTGGGGTTTTCTGTAACTAAACTTGGTAGAACCTGACTTCGGATTACATCATTTTTCTACCACTTTACCATTTGCAGAGTGTTTCAGGGACCTTTTTTCATTTGTCCCTGTAAGGTTAAATGAGGAAAGTATAAGCATCTTTATTTTATATAAAAACAATGTCCTGAGTGAGTTGAAGGAAAGAGAAACTAAGGCACAGAATGGCCTTAGTTTCTAAGTATTAGAAAACTAAATATTACTTTTTAAACATCTTGACATACTTGAAATATTTTAATGTAAATATGATCTCTGATCTAATCTTACTGCTCTGTTTATAGCCTTAACTTAAATGATAGATGTCCATTCCAAAAGCTCATTATAGGTTGAGCACCCAAATCCAAAAATTCAAAATCAAAAATGCTCCACATTAAATTTTATAGATATTTTATTTTCTTGCAGTATTCATGGAAACTTTTCTCTGGCTCAGAACTTACAGTATAGAGTAGTCAGTATTGTAAGAGTTGTATGTGTATATATTGATTATGAGAAACTTTGAAATTATGTATTTTGGGGATTTGACTATAGACCAGATTTCACTGTAAAATTTGAAATTAGTTTTGGTAGAATCTTTGTTCCCTTATTGAAAGTAGGAAGGATTTTCAAATCATTCTGATAGCAGTTAAATAGTAGGAAACCTATTAGATGAACAGTTTCCAACATGGCAGTTGTTTCTGTTCAAAACAGCACTTTTTTTTCTTCATGGATAATAAACAAAGTACAGCTCAAGTTCCCAATCTTATAAGCATTCCATCAAACTTAGATTTGATTTGTGTTTTCCCACTATATCTCTGATTCATTGAGGCAATAGCATGTGCTGTGTCTATTCATTCTCTAAGGAGTAATTGTTTTTCCCATATTTACAGTCTGCAGATTACATATTCAGAAATACTCCTAGGGAGAAAAGCTGTTGATGTGGACTCTTGACTTTTATAGACACTGCTTTTGTGAACGTAGGGTCACAATATGGGAAAAACCTTCAAATAGTTGGTTTAAAATGATCATTCTCTTCCTTTGAACATGGAGAGAATAATATAAAAATAATCAAATGTAAGAATTTAAATGCCTCTCATTCTAAGCTTACTCTGTTATAACAAATATATTAAAATATAAATTTTAATTGATTGTGCTATTTCCTTTTGAACATTTGAATTTTGTTTTTTCCATTTGTTTTCTTTCTAGTGATTTAAACAAGATTCTTGCTGTAGCTAAACCCTGAGGGGCTTATAGTTGTGCTGACAATCCTTTTAAAATAGATAGTGTCAACCTTTTAAGCCACAGATGGGAGTTATAGTCTCCAATCTGTAAAATGTTGGGCATCAATATCTATAAATTGTTCCAGATTTTTATAGCCATTCCAGCGTGTTGAAATTGAAAGTGAACTTTGGATCCTTTGACATGTTTTCTATAACTTTTAAGACCTTTCAAGGTAATAAAGGTTATTTACTCCACAAAATTAAATTGCCAGGAAACAGGTAGCCCATTGATGTCATCTAACAATGGGTAACCGGACAATTTTGTCTGCATTTCTACTTTAAGATGACAGTTTTCAAAGGAAAGCCTTAGAATGCTTTGTAGAATCTAATTTATTGGTGTGAACAGAAAACTCAAAAGTGATTCAAATCTAGGTCTTCTAGTCTTGATATCTAACCTTGTCTTTCATATTTGAAGATGATACTGTCATTTTTATTTTGGATGGACATTTTCTTTGTAACAGAACTTTGGTTTAAATGACTTTTGAGAGGTGTTTGATACTTGACCCTTATCATGAGCATCAATGTATACCTTCAAAAACAGGAGGTAGCTGCAGCCATAGTGCTTACTTGGCAGTCAGAAAGACCTGGACACTGGAGAGGGCCTGTATATTGTGGTCATCTGTATGTTCATTCAGAAATGGGTTTGCTGTGTAAGCAGGAAAAGACACTGAATATACTAAGGTTACAGAGATAATCAAAGGTTACAGAGATAATAAAAAAAAAAACTAATATTTAGAAGGGTATGGATTGGATTTAAGACCATGTTGATAGTTATACAGTTTAGAACCACTGACTTTTTGACATTCTTAGGTGTTGTCCTGAAATAAACCAAACATTTAGTTGTTCTTAGCTTAATTATCTGTGAACTTCTGCAGTGATGGAAATGATCTTCCATTCTGTGTATGTATTAGTTGCTACTGAGCACTTGAAATGTTGATGATGTGACTGAAAAACTGAATTTTGAATTTTAATTTAAGTAGTCATATATGTCTTGTGATGGCTCTAGAAGTTCTAAAAGACATTCTTGATTCAAGATTTGGGAATGCTTTCTTGAATTTTTGGTTTTGAACTCTTGGGAATATGATATAGTGGTGTGTATTTGTCATGGTTCAACTTCTCATACCACTTTATAGAAAACTCTGGGTTATATATGACTTGGGACTGCTAGAACATCTGTTATTGTCATAGTAAAGCATTGCACTAGGAAGTAGGAAAGGGACAGCTCTTACTTTTATCAACCTTTAAACACTTTTCTTTGTATGAGACTATATCGGATATGTCAGGGGGATACTGAAAGCTTTTAAGATATGGGCCCTTGTATCAGTTTCTTTATAACTTATGAAGGGCACCAAGTAATAGTTAAACATATGAAATAGTGACAAGCAGGGAACATTATGAGCACAAGTTGTGTGAGAGGATATGCCTGCCTATTCTAGGAAGTCAGAGAAAGAAGAAATTGTTAGAGTCTGTGAAGACCTCCTTGAAAAGAGAATGCCAGCTAAGCTTGAAGGATGGGTAGAATATGGAAAGATGAAGAGATAAGGAAGGTATTTCTGGATAGTACTATAACATGAGCAAAAGTAAAAACTGAGTACCTATTGAAGGGGTATTAGGGTATTGACCTGAGTAGAGTATGAGGGCATAAATTGGGGATAGTGGAAGTTTGAAACAGAAACTTGGGGCCATAGAACCTATTTTAAAATCATAGAAAAGAGGTAACCATTGATGTTTTTGTTAACACAGATGGAACATGATGAATGTATTTTATAGATGAAAATTTAGCGTGATTAAATTGAGTTTCTTTTTAGAGTTAAAAGAGACTAGATTTGTGGTATCTGCTATTTGATTCCAGATAAGGCTGCATAATACAGAATCATTGTAAGAGGCATTGAACAGGAAAAGTCAACAAGGTCTGGTGGCTAATTGAGTATAGGTTTCTGAGGCGGCAGGGGAGTGTGAGCTAAGTTTGGCTCCAGATGCATGGGCCACAAATTGAACACACACTGTCAACAAAAGTTTTAGGTAGGGTTTATGTTCTCTGGTTTGGTTGCAGCCCTACCTCTCCCTGTTTTCTTACATTCAAGTGTTTCAAACATTTGTTTCCTGCCTGACTTCTGAGGAAACTTGAGTTTGTGAACCCTGCCTCATGAGAATTTTTAGCCCAAATACCTGTAATAAATATTGATAGGACCTTCAGTAGAGGTAGAAAAAAATCCTATTTAGTGTGGTAAGTTCTGTTTTATACATATTCAGTTAAAAATGACAGACAATATCTTGAAAAACGGGTCTGGCACTTGAAAATTAGAGTGGATGAATGTGAAAGCAGACCACATAATGAAATGGAAGACTAGACCTTGGATGTTAGAAAAGGAATATATATTTATATTTGAGAATTGTCAGTATTGAGATAATAGCTAAATCCATGAAAGTTGAGTTATTCATTCAACAGTAAAATATTGAACATCTATATGAGCAGGCACAGAAGTGCTGTATGTATAGTGGAGAACAAGACGGGTAAGCTCTCTGATCTCATGAAGTTTACCTTCTAGATGGCTGAATACAATATACTCTTTCCAAGAAATAGATTAAGAGTAATGAGCATCTGTGACTTGAGATTTGGGAAATGTGGTTAAAGAGGTTGAAAAGTTTCATGTTTTTTTTTTTTTTTTTTTTTTTTTTTTGAGACAGAGTCTCGCTTTGTTGCCCAGGGTAGAGTGAGTGCCATAGTGCTAGCCTAGCTCACAGCAACCTCAAACTCCTGGGCTCAAGCAATCCTCCTGCCTCAGCCTCCCAAGTAGCTGGGACTACAGGCATGTGCCACCATGCCTGGTTAATTTTTTCTATATATATATTAGTTGGCCAATTAATTTCTTTCTATTTAGAGTAGAGACGGGGTCTCACTGTTGCTCAGGCTGGTTTCGAACTCCTGACCTCCGAGCGGTCTGCCCGTCTCGGCCTCCCAGAGTGCTAGGATTATAGGCGTGAGCCACTGGGCTCAGCCCCTCATGTGTTTTTTAAAGATAAAACAGTATGAGAATCAGTTTAGTAGAATAGAAAGAATTCTGGCCTGACCTGAGAGCCTAAAGTCCTGGGTTCTAGTCTCAGCTCTACAATCAACTAATTGTGCTGCCATGGGCAAGACACAACCCCTCTAAGTTTCACTATTAATAAAGCAAGCAAGTTGATCTGATGTGTGTTTTTTAGACTACACATGGTGATCCATTGAAAGTAATTTAAAGCGTCACAGTATGGTATTTGTTATTTTTAAAAAAATGAAATAAAACAGAGCAGCAGATACTGGTTTGTGAAATTTTTAGTTTTATGCATCTGCATCAGTCTGTACACATATGGCTCTGTTTACCAAAGTGTGATATAAATGTTACTTATCATTATGGTTTGTTACCATCAGAACATTTAGAAACACTGGATTAGATGACCTGTAAAGTCTCATTCAGATCATTGTTTGTATGATTTTTATAATTGTTTAAGTAGATTAGGTTTAAGAAAACATTATTTAAAATTTCTTTAACTCTCTAAAACCACAGTTTTATAATAGAAAAATTAAAGATTTTATATAGATTTTTGAGAAATGGGGAAATTGCATGGGAAAGGAAACACAAAATTAAAAATTAAGTTCATTTTTTCAAAGTATGTTAGTGAGAGAAGTTGCTTCAGAGTAGTTTTCAGAGTAGTCTATATAATAATACTAAAGTGTTAAAGAATTACAGAGATTATAAAAATAATAGTTCTTAATGAGTTATTTAGTATATATACGAGCTTAGATGATTTTTGAGGATGTTAGTACTCTACCTCATAAACTAATAAGAAAAATGCTTTTTTTGGTGTCAAAATTTTTAGAAAATTTAAGATACTGCACAAATTAAGGCATTACTACTGTTAGCTTACCTGTTTTTGATGGTTGTATATGCCACTCCTTAATTTGTCACTTGTAATAAAATGTTTTATTCTTCCAGTTTAGTTATTTTTGTAAATGTGAATCTGTTTTAATGAAAAAGTATAAATATTTTCAAAATGAACCTAAATTTTTCATATCACATGAATGACTTAAATATATTTTTAAGGTATGTGATAGTGGAATGTGAAGATCAAGATACTCAGCAGAGAGATCCAAAGACCCATGAGATGTACTTGAATGTAATGAGAAGGTTCAGCCAAGCATTGTTAAAGGTAACCATTTAAAGTGGGGGTTGACAAATTGCAGTGCATGGGCCAAATTTGGCCTATTGCCTGTTTTGGTACATCCATGAGCTAAGAATAGTTCTTATATTTTTAAATGGCTCAGAACAAATCAAAAGAAGAAGAATATTTCATGATGCCTGAAAATTATATGAAATTCAAATTTCAGTGTTCGTAAAAAATGATTGGAACATAGTCATACTCATTTGTTTTCATATTGTCTGTTGCTACTTTTGCACTACAATAGCAGTTTAATAGTTGTAATGTAAACTGTAGCCACGAAGGCCTAAAATATTTACTCTTTGGTCCTTTACAGAAAGTTTGTTAATCCCTGATTTAATGAAATAAACCTATACATGGAATTTTAAAAAATAAACCTTTGCTTTTTTATTTCCTTTTCTATTTTATGTTCTTCTTATCCAAACTATATACATTCCCAGAAATCTAGCAATAGTTATAATGCAGATACTTTATATAACTTATATAACTTACATTTTTGCTTCTTCAACAGTTTTTAAGAGATTTGTGAAGCCGTTTTACTCCTGGTGTTCCTTTGATGCTTAAAGCAATGTCACATTTTGGCCAGTAGAGGGTGCCTGGGTAGCGAAAACTGTCACACATTAATCTGTAACTTTGCTATAGAAATATTTTACTTCATAGCATCTTTTGTCTGCTGTTTCATGTTCTTAAAAATTTAAATCACATCTTATTAAACACATTGAGACTAAGCTTCTATCTAGTTCTCAGAGCTTCTCAATATCAAACTGATTGGCAAATAAACCCTTGGTCTTCTCTTCCGATCTCACTTCTGTCATTTACAGCTTCTGTTACCCTGTGAAGACATTTCAGTTTCTCTAAGATTAAATTTCCACATCTTTGAAATGGGGATGATAACATTTGCGCAGCTGCCCTTACCAGGGTAATTGGGAAGATTAAATGAGAAAATGTATTTTACAATATTATATGAACTGAGAATCATTATAGAGCATTTAGTTTTTATGGGTTATATTTCACTAAATAATCTCATATTGTGGTGCTGTATGAATATTTTTCTTTTCTTTTCTTTTCTTTTCTTTTCTTTTCTTTTCTTTTCTTTTCTTTTCTTTTCTTTTCTTTTCTTTTCTTTTCTTTTCTTTTCTTTTCTTTTCTTTTCTTTTCTTTTCTTTTCTTTTTTTAGTTCCTTGACGATAGTATCTTTGTTTTTGGCATATATGTGCCTAGCACATTTCTGAAGACATCGTAGGCTTCCAGATATTTATTGAATCAAATAATGGGTGAATGCATTTCAGGTTGAATGAGTCCTATCTCATCGAATGGTTGTGTGTGGAGGAAAAAAAGTGCTGTTGTGGATAAACCACTATTCGCTGAAGACTCAGATAATTTTCAATTGTGAATGGGTTGGTGGTGTTTAGCTAAGATAGCAGGTTTCTCATTATCTCTAAATCAAGATAATTAATCTTTTTCAGTTTTGTTTTGTATTGCAGTTTACAGCCTTTAGAAGTATAAATAAAGATCACCCACACTATTAAAGAAACCCTGATCATTATGCTACATAGAACTAATTTTCCTTTACTTTGATTCCCTTCAGGGTGATAAGTCTGTCAGAGTAATGCGTTCTTTGCTGGCTGCACAGCAGACGTTTGTAGATCGGTTGGTGCATCTAATGAAAGCAGTGCAGCGTGAAAGTGGAAATCGTAAGAAAAAGGTAAGCCTGTGGTGTTTGCTTTTGTTTATGACTAATAGTGGCTTGGCATCATAAAATACTGAGTTTTGGCTATTGTCTCTTTGGGCTGATATATTATGTGAGCTTCTTATCTTGCAATTATAGAAACAGGAACACTTATAAGCACTGATTATTGAGTTTACCTATATTGATGCAGTATTTAATCTTCACAACAACCTTGTAAGTTAGGAACCATCATTCCCATTATGAGAAAAACTAGGTAAAAAGAGGTTTAACAATTTATCCAATGTCACACAGCTAGTAAGTATTAGAGTTGGGATTTGTGCTCAAGCATTCTGAGTCCATATTTTTATCTACAATGCTGTATTACCTCTCATTTTAGAATCTCAGTATATTAGAATGTAATATATTTGAAATGGAAGGGATCTCTAGAGATCATTTAGACTACAATTTTTCTGTTTTGCATTGCTAAAAAGGAAATACCTGAGGCTGGGTAATTTATAAAGAAAAGAGATTTGTTTGGCTCACAGTCCTGCAGTCTGTACAAGAAACATCACACCAGCATCTCTTTCTGGTGAGGGCTTCAACGAGCTTCTAATCAAAGTTGAAAGTGAAGGGGGAGCAGGCATGTCACATGGCAAAAAAGGGAGCAAGAGAGGAAGAAGATGATGCCCAGCTCTCTTAACCAGATCTCGAGTGAACTAATAAAGGGAGAACTCACTCATTATTACCAAGCCATTCATGAGGGATCTCCTGCCTAGACCTGCCTCCAATATTGGAGATCAAAATTGAACATGAGATTTGGAGGGGCCAAACATCCAAACTGTATCGCAAAGTAATCTGAGTTAAATGTCAAATGGATGAAACAAGTGATAATATTGTTGCTGTTGTCTTTACTTTGTTGACCTTTGGTTTAGGAAAAATTGTTAGAAGTGGTCTCTGAGACTAGATATTTGAGTTCTAATAAAACTATCTTTTCCCTTGACATTTTTAAAAAATTAACATTTTCCTTTTTAATGTTGTAAGTTGTCTCTTCACTTTGTCATTCCTTAGGGAATATTATTTATTCTACAAATATAAAATAGGTATTTCGTGCCCATTGTGTGCCATGTACTTTTCTAAGTTCTAGGGATACAGCAATGAATATAAAAATCTCTTCCCTTATGGAGCTTAGGTTTTTGTTGGAGAGGAGAATGAATACAATAAATAAGTAAAATGTATATAGTATGCTAGATAGTGGTATGTGCTATGGTGAAAAATAAAGCAGGAAGAGGGAATAGGAAGTACTGGGGTCAAATTGTAAGTCATCTTTCACTTCAATAAAATGCTCAGGGAAGGTTTCACTGAGAAATTGACATTAGAACAAAGACCTGAAGCAGGTGAAGGAGCAAGCCAGTCTTCTAGAAGAGACTGTTCCAGCCAGAGGAACAGCAGTGCAAAGGCTCTGAGGTGGGAACATGTGTGACAGGTTTGAGAAATTGGAAGAAACCCAGTGTATTTGGAGCAAAGGACATGGGGGACAGGAGTAGATAAGGACAGAGATAATGGGGAAGTGGATGGAATGTACCCTTATATACCATTATAAGGACTTTTCCATAAACATTGAGTAAGAGTAGAAACTGTTGAAGATTTTGAATATGAGTAATATGATCTGGCTTTCAGCAGCAGCACTCTGGTTGCTTTTGTTAAGAGACTGTCAGAGGGCAAATGTTGAAGAGGAAGAGCAGTCAGGGGCTGCTGCAGTAATCAAGATGAGAAATGATGGTGGCTAGGTCCCTAGGGCTTAAAGTGGTGGCGGTGGTAAGAAATGAATAGTTGGATTTCTCACCCTTTTCTTATTATCTGCTTTTTGGTTGATTTATTGTTTATCAGCATATCAACTAAAAAGATAGGATAGGATAACTATCCTAAAAGATAGTTAACTAAAAGATAAGATAGGATAACTTCAAGACATTATTTCACATTAGTATATCTGACCATTCATTTTGTTAGGAAGTAGATTTATTGATTTTTGTAAGGCACATATATGGAAATTCATACCAGTTTTCGGTTGATTTTAACTTGAACATTTCATTATTCAAAAGGAGAGTTGGAGTATCACTGATGGGAAATAATTTAATGTCTTGGTGGTCCTTGAAATATAGTTTTTCTTCTATCTCTCTTTGATTTCAGAGTTCTTTTCTTTGATGCAGACCCAACAACATCAAGCACTTCAAGCTCATAGTAGCATTACATTTGAAGTGCTTTGTGCTGCCGGGATTGACGACTAAAGTTTCACTCTTAAAGAAAACAAGCTCACTTATTTTAAGAATGCAAGACTCTCCCAGCTTTTAAAGGAAATTGTTCTTTTGAAATTGAATAGAAGAACTTCATCTAGGCAGCGTAGATGTTGCTAAATGATGAAGCTGTTTCACCATGACTTAGGTTTCTCAGTTTCTGAAATGTTGGTTTAATGCAATATATATATATATATATATGTATATATATATGCTGAAGAAAATGAATGATAATAACATCTCAGGAAAAGTTTGATCAGACAGACTCAGTGAAAGGTAGAAGGCAGGGTCCTAGTTCCTCCAACTGAATTAAATTTCCTTTTTAAATTCACATATTGAACTGGGGCAGCATAATGAAATCCTCGCTTAATATTTGGTCATGCAGAATTAAGCTTCACATGAAATTACAGTTTCTCTCTGTGGCTTCACAAATCCTTAGGAAGCAGAAATTGAATTTTTAGGTCCAACTTGAATATATTCCTGATTCTTTCTATCTTAGCTGTAGCAAGTGAAATGCATTCTCTATCTTTCCTGTGAAAGTCCAGCCTTTCATAGTCAAAGGATTGCTCCTTTTAAAGCATGCTGCTGCTATTGTTAGGTGGCTTATTTATGAGTGCCCTATCTCTCACATATACACTGTCTCCTTTACATTAGTTGGGTGCTTTGTAAATTTTAAAGTTAATATTAATAGAATCATTTTTCTGTCTTTTCTATATGTTTTAGAAACTACTCTTCTATTTTAACCTAATTAATCCTTTCCGATTTGTTCTTCTAGAATGAGAGACTACAGGCATTGCTTGGAGATAATGAAAAGATGAATTTGTCAGATGTCGAACTTATTCCTTTGCCTTTAGAACCTCAAGTGAAAATTAGAGGAATAATTCCAGAAACAGCTACACTATTTAAGGTAATTGTCATGGATCTTAAGTATATATGGTTGGAACTCATTTCTCTAAAACTAAATCAGAGACACTACCTTGGCAAATTATTACATTGCAGAGAATACCTATAATTCTATTTGATTTAGTAAGTATTAGATGAAAGGTTACCTTTTTATTTATCATCGTGTTTAGATTTAAGATCTTGTATTACCAAGATCTTCTTGTATTACCTAGGCATTTTTAAATGAACTATGTAAAATACTTTTATATCTCTGGTTTTTTTTTTTTAATATGTAATTCTTTGAACTAATTGTTAAACAGAGCCACAACTACTTTTCTCCATATAAGCTGTTTTTTTTTTTTTAAATGTAAATTGAAAAACTTTATGTATTCAGTGCATG
Source organism: Microcebus murinus (assembly GCF_040939455.1). NCBI lineage: Eukaryota > Metazoa > Chordata > Mammalia > Primates > Cheirogaleidae > Microcebus > Microcebus murinus. The sequence goes on along the minus strand of NC_134120.1, from coordinate 29,003,285 downwards.
AGTTCAGATGGCTAGAAATGAGTCCCAGTTGAACTTTTTAACATTTCTTAGTCTGGTATCTGTTCTATGAACCTTACGTTTTTTCTTATATTTTTAAGTAGCAATTCCCTTTAGTCCTTAATAGCACACCAAGCTTCATGTGCTTGTTTTTGGCTGGTCATCAGTTAGGGTACAAACAGCTGATGCAGCTGCCTTCTCTAACCAGGTTAAAGGGCCAAAGGACTGAGCATTAGTACTTTGTGGGCATCATGCTGAAAGATTCTGTGAAACATGGATTTTGGGGTTTTGTGATTCTAGTGGTGAAGGGGCATAAGTTGCATTGAACATTACTTTGCATGTAGTCGTTGCTCATAGAACAATAATTTATATAAAAAGGAGTATAATTGTAGTAGAAAATAGTTCATATTTTTGAAGAGTTATGTTTCAAGGCAGTTGGTTGCAGCCCAGTTTATACAGCTGAAACATAAGTTTCATGAAGCAATACATAACCTTACTGCATGTTATGGACTGATACACAGGATCAGAAATTGCCTGCAGTTTCTGATTGCCTTAACATCTCTGCAGAAGAGGTATTAACTTTATTTTGCAGGTGAGGAAACAAGTTAAAGAATATGCATAAGATCATCCAGCTACTCCTAGCAGAGCCTGAATTCATATTCATGCCTGATTTCAGAGCATGTGTTGTCTCCACCATGTAATTTTCTGATTACTAGCAAGTTGCAAGTTCGTTGTTCTCTCCAGGGCCCCCTAATGTATCTCACTGACAGCCCAACTTGTATTTTTTAGGTCCTGTTTACCTGTGTGTTTATCTTCTATATCAACATTTTCTTCTATGTATGGCAAATCTTTTGCATTAATTTATATCCAAATTGGAAAACAATATTTTTATTTTCCAGAGTGCCCTTATGCCTGCACAGCTGTTCTTTAAGACAGAAGATGGAGGCAAATATCCAGTTATATTTAAGCATGGAGATGATTTACGCCAAGATCAACTTATTCTTCAAATCATTTCACTCATGGACAAGGTGAACATAACTTCATAGTGATGGGGAATATTATTTAATTTTAGAAAACTATGGTTTGGTACATATGCCATTGACAGACACAGAAGTATTTGTAACATTCAAGTATAATCCTAGGAAGTTCAACAATCTCCACTTGAATAAGTTTAATTGTTTTTGTACACTTCAGAATGGTTTTGTTTTCTAAATTGAGTTCTCTCAATGTCAGATTTAGTAATTTTTTTGTTAGGCTATTTTATGTATGTATGTATGTATTTATTTACTTACTTACTTATATTTAAATTGCCATTCCTGACCCTGGTTTTAAAAGTATATTGCCCTCATTTCCTTTTTTCTAAGTTTCAAAGTATTTTATGTATTAAAAGAACTGCATAAAGTGGTAGGAGGGACTCTACTGTTCATTGAAAACTGACAGATTTAGAGTAGATCAAAAATTTTGTTTACCATCATGTAAGTGGCTAATAAATTTAATTTTGATGATCAAAGTTAAATTAATTAAATTAAATTTAATTTATGTTTACCTCCTAAATCTATATTATGTTAAACTGCTATAATATTTGCCCACAAACTTTTCTAAACCATCTTTACATTTAGTTAATATATTTTATCTTTTGTTCAAAAGCTGTTACGGAAAGAAAATCTGGATTTGAAATTGACACCTTATAAGGTATTAGCCACTAGTACAAAACACGGTGAGTTTATTTTACATCATGACTGCTTATTTCAGTGTCCAATAATTATAGGTCTCTTTTTTTATTTGGAAATTGTTAAGAATGTTAGAGATTGAACTTACTTGTGCCTGAAGTCCAGTTGGGCTGGCCTGCCTCCCTCCCTCCCTCCTCTCCCTTTTTTTTTCTTCTCTCCCTTTCCTTTCTTCCCTCCCCTTATTGCTCTCCTTCCTTCCTTCCTCCCTTGCTCCCATCCTTCCTTCATCATAAAATGGCATATTCAGAAAAAATAATAATTTTTATAAATGTATGTTTTTGCATTCAAACTGGTTTAAAATCACAGTAGTTTCTTACATGGTAATTTGTGTCCTAAATTGTCATTTTAAGAGTTACCATGACCCAGAAAGGCTTTGTACTGTGCTCTGCTTTTAAAAGTCACTCAGCAAATGATATCAACTAAGTTCTGTTTTATATATTTCAACTGAGTTTGTGGGGGCGGGGGTGTGTGTATGTATGCACACCTCAGGCATCTCAGTCTTTCTGAGACTGAATAACCTCTTGAAGTTTGGTGGAAGATTCTCTAGGAATTCTGGTGTAATGCATATTTTAATCCCAGTCTTGTTACTCTTAGAGATTTATACCGGTAGTTACAGTAGTTGTCTTGGAGAAACAAAATACCTATTTTAGATTTTCTGTCTTTTCCCTGGCTACTCCCAAATCTTTTTGATGGTTTAACTATTCTTTTTTATTTTCTCCTCAGAATGATCTTTTTTAAAGTGCAAATATGCTTCTTTACTGTCTTGCATAAATTTATTTACTAGCTTACATTTTCTTTTTGGACAAAGACCAAAGGTCTTTACCTAGCTTCTAAATTCTTACACAGCGTGATACACCCTGGTACCTATCTCTCATGCCTCTTTTGCCACTTTCCCCTGCTTCCTAGGCTTTAGCTACACTGGCTACCTCTGTTTTCTCTAAGGTCCCATGCTGTTTTCAGCCTCAAGGCCTTTACTTATGCTGTCATCCATAGCTTTACCTATTAACTTTATTATGCTTGAAACCATGGCTCAAATGTCAGATGTCCTTTGATCCCTACTATAACTCAAGTCTTCCTACACTATTCCCTTTCATAGTACCCTTTCAATCATAGTATTTATCCCAATAAATATTGTAAGCTTTACGATGTGTGTAGACAAGGTCAAGGATCTATTTTTGCTTACTTGGCAAAGTTCTTGCTACATAGTAGAAAAACAATAAATACTTGTTAAATGAATTAATCCAGACTATTCTGTATTTGTGATATAAATGAGACATTTCTTACTCCAAAGGGGTATATAATCTCCTAATTTACATGCAAATTATAATGTAAGGCTCACCAGAACCAGATCATGATTATTTATGACCCTGAAATAATATTTCCTTCATTCAACTTTATATATCTATATCTATATATTTGTTGTTTTACCCTCCTGTTCTGGTTCTCAGATTTGCCAGATTGACCTTTCCTCATTCTCTCACATAGTCTCCCCTTTTTCTTCTTTTTGTTAGTTTAAGGGATTTATGCTTATCTCTCATATCATTTCCAGGAAGTGACAGAAAATGGAGTATTAGACAAAAGGAGTTGATGGACTTACATACATAACATAGGGTTCAGGGATTATGTTCTGCAATCCCAGATTTCTTAGAGTGATTTTAAATTTGGAATACTTTTAAATGGTATATGTTATAAAACTACAAAAAGAAGAAATTTTTGATGCTAGATTTAAGAAACTTAGTCTATTACTTTGTGTCCCTTGAGTTCTGTAATAGAAATTAGCCTAGAGAAACATACAGATTAAATCAGCTTAATTTTTAAAAAGTTTTCCTTTAGTTACTAGGACATAAATGCCAGTATAAATTTAATATAGTGTTTATAGACCTTTTTAAGTTGTTCATATATGGATTTACATTTATAGATTAAGATGACTCTTAGAAGAATCTTTGTTTTTATTTCTTAACCATTAGCTATGCTTAATTCAGTGAATTCATTTCTGTGTAGGTTTCATGCAGTTTATCCAGTCAGTTCCTGTTGCTGAAGTTCTTGATACAGAGGGAAGCATTCAGGTATGGTGTCATTTTAAAGATAAAATTCATAAATATATTCGTATGATAAAGTCAATCTTTATAAAAAAAGTATATGGAGTTAAGAATGAAAGTCGTTTTAATTATCCTTCTTTATTCAAGTTTTCTTCCCCCTTCTTCAGAAGAAAACATTGTTTATAGTAGGAAATTCTTCTATGTTAGTACATATAGATGCTCAATTCCTTGAATGAGCATATTACATACATGGCACATAATAGAAGATTAGGAGTTAATTGGTGAACAAATGAAAAATGTGTTGGTTTATGGCTGCATTATTTTTCAAAGTATGAAAATATTATAATTTATTTGACCATTAATTGGTGGACATTTTGATTATTTCAATTCCTGTTGTTATTCAGAACAATGCTATAGTGATATTCTTGTACATCTTTTGTACAGTTTTTTTTATGGCCCCTGTTTTCTATCTCCAATCTCTTGCTCCCCTTCAATACAAGAAAAGATGTGTTGCTCTTGGAATAAAGCAATGTATATCTTTGAAATTTTCTAACACTTTAAATATATGGATTAGTTCTTGTCGCATCTGAATGGTTTATTTTGTTATTTTTTATCTATAATTCTCCTTTTTCTCTGTGTAAGAAAAATGTATATAATATATAATTGTATATATTATACATTAATATACATTAATAATTGTATATATTATACATTAATAATTAATATATTAAATGTATATAATATATATTCCTTCATTCATTCATGCATTCATTCAGAGACAGGGTCTCACTTTGCTGCCCAGACTATGATCAGGGCTGTGGCTCCGATCATAGCTCACTGTAACCTCCCATCTCAGGCTCCTGAGTAGCTAGTAATATAGGCATGCATCACACTCAGATAATTTTTTATAGAGACGGAGTCTTGCTTTGTTGCCCAGGCTGGTCTCATACTCCCAGCCTCAAGTAAGTATCCTGCAGTGGACTCCCAAAGTGCTGAAATTATAGGCATCAGCCACTGCAATGGGCTCTCTTATTGTATTTTTATTATTAAGTTTTAAACCAGACACTTGTTGGTCATTATATGTAATTTTAAAATGACTAATTTGTTTAATTGTACTGATTTCTTAAACATGTAAATAATGTCATTTCAGAACTTTTTTAGAAAATATGCACCAAGTGAGAATGGGCCAAATGGGATTAGTGCTGAGGTCATGGACACTTATGTTAAAAGCTGTGGTAAGTTTTTCAAGCTATTACTTTCCATTGATATCTTTCAATAAAGAAAAGCAGGCCATCCTGATATTACCATATGCAGACGCACTTAAAACATGTTAAGATTTAAATGCTCCATAAGAAGAGTGAAAGATAAATTGTTGATAAAAGAAGTCATTAATGCTTTGACGTAATAGTAGTAGCAAGGTATAAATTCCATTTAGTCTTTAATGAATTATCTTTGTAATCCTAAACTATTTTATATTTACAAGTTATCTCTTCCTAGAAGCTGTTAATTTTCCTCTAGATTGTCTCTGTTTTTGAGTAACTACAGCTAAGTAGACCATGGGAAAAGTCCCAGCCAGAGATAATCAGATAACTAAGTTTGCTCATAAATGTGATCATGTACAATATATTTAGATTTAAAGACTAAAAAACACTGAAGCCTTAAAAGAAAATGTTTCCCCTTGCCTTCTTACTCTGTATTTATTTCTCTTTTCCCTCCCTCCCTTCCTGCTTTCCTTTCTTCCTTTCCCCTATTTCTCCTCTTTTCTGTTTTTCTCATACCTTCAAGTCTGTGTTTTCTATGATCAAAAAAAATTACAGATCATTTAAAGACTCAATACCCAAGGTAGATCACTCACATGACTGGTATTTACACTGTCTTTTAGGTAGATTTGTCAATTGAATCACCCATACATGCCCTCTCTGTGGCGTGGGCTTCTCAGAGATAGATTCCAAGAGTAAGGAAATAGAAAATGTTGCTTTCTGAAGGCCTGAGCTGGGAAGCAGTACGATATCACTTCTGTCATATTCTGTTAATCAGAGCAGTCATGGAGCCTGCCTGGATTTGAGGGACAGGATATAGACCCAACTTCTGGATGAAAAGTGTGTCAAAGAATCTGTGGCCATCTTTAACACACCACACCTAGTATTATTTATTACATGTAGTGTTTGCATGCTCTGAAATAATTATCTTTCATCTCCTTATTTGACTTTCAGAATGGTTACTGTAAACTTTTTTTGGTCATAAATCTGTTTATAAAGGAATTTTAACTTTTTCCACTTGAAATACCTACGTATACATACTCTGTAAATATTGACTAAAATTTGAAAATCCTGCTTAGTAAAATTATCAGAACACTATGTTATAGGAACATGCTTAAGTGTCATAGCATCATGTCTTTTATATAATGGTCCATTTTTCCCCAAGAGCTATTGAAAATATGACTAGCTTTTTCATGTGGAAAGAAATAGCAATTTAAATTATCATACCTATTGGACAGTTAAATTCAAATTAGATCTTATTCCTCTCTCGTTTCCCAACATTACACATTCATTCATCCCTCAGTAACTGATTTGATGGCAGCCCTTCTCTTCATCTTGAGTAGACTTCTTTTTTTCTGTATGTCTTGCTGTGTTACAAAATAATCTGTTGTGTTTCATTGAGTTTGGTAGCAGCCTAGGTAATGTTGGAGGATGAAAGCCATTATTTGAATTTTTCATTAGAGGATTCAGTACTTAATAAAGTTGCTGATTTGCACCACAATCTGATTGTTGGACATTGTCATACAAATGTTTATGTAACTTTCACTATAGAAAGTAGTTTTAGTTTTTTGGCAAGGTGTTAGAAGAAGAAAGTGATAATAATTTTGATGTCAAGTCTGTATCATACAAGTAAATGTGGGAATACTGATTATTCTCACACACATATCTTTATTAAGTGAAAGGAAATAGGATCATTTAGTCATCTGTTTTTCTGTATTTTAGTTTAAGTCACAGTTTTATGAAACTAATTTCAAGATGTTGCTTATCATACTTGGAGTCAGAAAACTAACAACATCATTTTGACAAGATTTTTTTGGACGAGTATAGCATTTCCATTGTATAAAGAATAACTTCAGTTGCCTAAAAATTCTCTAATAAATTTATTCTGGAGTATCTCAAGTCATGCTGAGTATTATTTATCTCCTTAACATTTCTGGAAATCATCCCACTCTTGCCTCAAGTGTCCTTTCCCTGCCCCCCACCCCATGTATCCTATGTTTGAAGTATGCTGTAAGTATTGACACTTTACTGAAAAGTTCTAAATTCTTAATTTTTATCTTCACCATTAAATGTGGTCATATGTGTATACACGCACACATGCGCACGCACACACACACACATACACATACATATATGAAGAGAGAAAATCATATGCTACCTCACTTGACTATGAAACCCATGAAAGGGTAAAAAGATTCTCATCTCATACATTTCCCCTTTCCATGTAACAACAAAATATCACTGTAAAAGCAAATTTGATGAGGAGAAGTAGTTTATACAAATAGTTTGCTTTATTCTGTAACGATAGCCAATGATATGTGAATTCTTACATTAAAATTTTAGGCCAAAAACACTTGCTGTATTTTGTAGGGATAGCTAAACAACTTGAAACAAAGTAAATAGTGATACAGCTAAACTAATTGTAATTTATAATTTAAAAAAAAAACAAGAATACTAAGTAGTTCTATATTGAACAACTCAACTGCACCAATATTACACAGTGATGTTCTTTTTGAAAATTGCAGGAGTTTCCACTTTCTATTTACATTATCAGTAGTTCTGTGCTGTTGAGTGGCAGCTAGATTTCTAAGTGAAATCTAGCTAAGTGTACTAAGTTCTACTGTGTTCTCAGTGTATTGTACGGAATTTCTCTTTATGAATTCAAATTTAATATCCCTTAGTAAGTCATTTAATAGGTTTTCAAAGGGGAGCCTTTTGTCATTTGTGGAAGTGCATATTTTACAGCAGTTTTAGAGCAGTGCTACTCCAAGTGTGATCTATAGACCAGCAGCGTTGGCTTCACCTGGGAGCTTGTTTATATTACAGGATCCAGGCCTTGCCCTGATGTTTTGATCAGAATCTGCATTTTAACAAGATTCCCAGGTGATTCTTATGTACATTAAAACACTGAAGCAGACTTCTCAAACTTTGGTTTGCGATAACTTTCTTTGAAAGCTTGTTAAAATGGACTTGTGGCTACTGCCCCTAGACATGCTGATTCAGTAGGACTGAGGTAAAGCTTGTGAGTTTACATAACAAGCTTTTAGGTGATAGTGATACCCCAACCTGTGGATCACATTTTGTGTAGCAATGTAGACCAAGGATCTGCAAAATTTTTTCCTATAGTTTTGCAAGTAGGCTTTTCATGTCAGATGGCCTCTTGTAATTATTCAACCCTGCCATTGCAGTGCTCAAGACAATATGTAAATGAACCATGTCTCTGTGTTCCAATAAACTTTACAAAAACTGAAGGGGACCAGATTTGGCCCTCAAACTGCAGTCTGCTCTACTTTCATCTAGGTGCCTCTCAAGTCCTCCCCAGTAGACCACTAAATGTGTTAGCAATTGCACTCAGCTGTGTTTAACATAATCTAACTATGATGGTTAAAACATATTAGAGTTTATTTTCTTTTTGTAACAAGACCAGGTATAAGGGATTACTGTTGCTTCAGCTGCTTAAGGTGGTTGGGGCAGGCCAAAGTCTCTGTGGTTCTCTTGGCATTTTCCTTATGATCCCAAATGACTGTTGCAACCATGCTCATCATGTTTGCAATGTAGCCAGGAAGGAGAAAGACCTAATGGGTTAATCTCTCAGCTGAATCAGCCTCCTCTTTAAAAATGCTCTCCATGCAACTGCATTTTCTTGCATTTCATATTGGTTTCACACCTCAGCCCAACGACCTTGGACAATCCCATTAATTCCTGGAGCCTGAGGTTTCTCATTTGAAGAATGGTTATAATATTTAACTGGCATCATTAAAAGGGCTAGAGATGATGAATGTGATATGCCAGCTAAAAGCCTAGCCTTCAGTACATTGTAACTGATTATTATTAATGAATTAATGATTTGTCTAATGATGATAGTATTGCTCAAGTTGCTTTTGGACTTCTGGAATGGCCTACAGAATCTGAGTAAAGTGAAACTTAATGATTATTGAATTTGAACAGGGCTAATTTGGCTATTAACAGGTAGTCCAATCTTGTTTCTATATATGGGCTGAAATAAACATATTTTTGTTAATACTATTATAGTTTTATATGTTTACAAATTATATTTGTTGTCAGGCTACTAATTGGAGAAATAAACATAGTGGGAAAAAAATAAGCTACAAAAAGGTGTTATTTGGTACATTCTGTTTGAGTAGTTTCAATAAATGCTAGGTTTCTAGACTTTTTTAGAAGAGACAGATAGAATAAAAGTGGAGCCAATGAACTCTGCCTCTAGCCTTGATCATATAATTTGTCTTAATATTTTAGATTATTTTTTTTAATTTTTTAAATTTTTTTTTATTTTGGCATATTATGGTGGTACAGATTTCAAGGTTTCAATAAATGCCCATTTCCCCCCCTCCCCCCAAAAGTCTGAGTCTCCATCATGACCATCCCCCAGATGGTGCACATCTCACTCATGTATGTGTATACCCGCCCCCTCCCACCTGCCCAATACCCTATTACTGTAGTACCTATGTGTCCACTTAGGTGCTACTCAGTTAATACCAGTTTGCTGGAGAATATATCTGGTGCTTGTTTTTCCATTCTTGGGATACTTCACTTAGTAGTATGGGTTCCAGCTCTAACCAGGAAAATATAAGATGTGCTATATCACCATTGTTTCTTAGAGCTGAATAGTACTCCATGGTATACATATACCACATTTTATTAATCCATTCTTGGATTGATGGGCACTTGGGCTGTTTCCACAGCCTTGCAATTATGAATTGTGCTGCTATAAACATTCGAGTGCAGGTGTCTTTTTTGTAGAGTGTCACTGGATCATTTGGGTAGATGCCCAGCAATGGGATTGCTGGATCAAATGGTAGATTCACTTGTATCGCTTTAAGGTATCTCCATATTGCTTTCCACAGAGGTTGAACTAGATTATTATGTGAACTTCATAATTCCCTTTACCACTCAAATGAATGTATTTGATTTTCTGTGTGCTGGTACGTCAAGATTGTTTCTCTGCAGACTTTTTTTTTAAAATCCTTCATTTATTTCTGTTTATCTAGTAGATAACATGGTTATGAGTTATGGAAATGTTGATGGTTGACTTTATTATGTGTACTTCTGTAGATAGTTCTTTTTTAATGTTATCTTTAACATGTGTCCAATTCAAAATTGGAAATGGTAGCCACATGTTATAATTAAGGTTCCTGAAACTTAATTTGATTTCTGATACAAGTGACTTTTATAATTCGACAAAATTCTACAAGATATTTTTTCTGTTGCAAATAGTAATTTCTTTTGAGTTTCAAATGATAAATTCTTCGTAGAGTCAAAGAAGATTGTAAATTTGAGAATTTAGATGAGAAATCAAAGATAGTAGAAAGCAAATTGAAATTAAAATAGCACAAACTACTTTTATATGCAGTGGAATATATAACTTGGTTTGCATGTGTTTTTCACAATTTTTTTTTCTGTTACTGCAGCTGGATATTGCGTGATTACGTACATACTTGGAGTTGGAGACAGGCACCTGGATAACCTTTTGCTAACGAAAACAGGTAACAATGGCAACTAGCAGACATACATTCTGTATGCCAGATTTTTTACTCTGGAATCTACTAATTAACAAATTAAATTATATAAGATAAATCGGAAAGTCTTAAGAGTCCCTTGAAATGGTATCATGAAAGGACATTTAGGGAAACACCCTTACAAGAATCACTTTAGTAGCAATCCTACAGATGGTCAACTTACCCTTGGTTCTGTACTTGAAATGTCTCTGTCGTGGAAAGCCTATAATGTGTGCAGGTAGCTCAGTCTTGTACTATATAGTTCTAGTTAGATTGTTAGAGTGTCCTTTCTCTTGCAGACTGTGCTTAACTCACTTAATTATTTGCTTTTCCCCTTGGAGTTTCATGGAATTATTGTTCTCATCCCCTTTCTTCCTGACAACTCTTTAGACCTTTGTCTTTAAATGCCATCTCTATGCAAACAGCTTCCAAACTTACAGCTCTCCACCTCAGTCCATTTCATTAAATTCAAGTTGAAATATCCTTATTATATTAGTTGTGTAAACATGGTCTTCTTCCTCTACTCCCTGATTAAAACCTGCGCCTCACCTCATTTTCAGGATTCAGTACATAGCATTGTCATCCACAGTTGTTCAAGCCCTAGACCTGGAAGTCAGTCTTAATACATTAGTTGGCCTTGTGTCACATATTGAACCTATTGACAAATTTTATTTATGCCTCATCTCCAAAATAGATCATGAAGTCGCCCATTGTCTTCATTTCCACTGCTTTCACCCCCTTTGAAACCACTGACATATTTGGCCTAAAATCTGAACTCTTTACTATGATCCTGTCACTTGTCCATGCTGGTATTCTGTCTGAATGTCAAACTACTCCTGTCTCAGGCAAGTGCCCTTGTTATTTTCTCTTTGTAGAAAGTACTTTATCCAGGTCTTTGTAAGGCTGACTTTAGTTACTAAGTCTAAGTTATAATGATATTTCCTTAAAGAAGCTTTTTCTGGCTCTCTGATCTGTAACAACATATTTGCCTCTTCCTTCATTATTTTCTGCTTATTACCCTGTTTTGTTTTCTGTGTAGCACTTTTCACTAGCTGAAGTTACCTCTTTTGATGAATTCAACCAGTATTTGTTGAGCACCTACTAGATGCTGGGGATACCGAAGTAAACAGAACAGACAGAAATCCTTGCCCTCATAGAGCTCATTGACTTCTTACGATCATCTTCTCCTATTCAGGATGCGAGTTCAATAGAAACAGGGACTTGTCCATCCAGGTTACCACCATGCCTCCAGAGCCTTGAATAACACCTGCTAAAGTGTTCAGGAAATCAATGTTGAATTAATGATGAATAAATATTTGTGCTCTTCCATGTAACCTTTTCTTCTCTGGGCTAAATAATCCTAGTTTCTTTAGCTTTCTGCAAAAAATAGATTTACACATTACTCTTTACATTGGTTTCTCAGATCAAGACATTTTCTGTTTCATTAGTATTTCTCTAAACTGTTATAGCCAGAATTTAACATAATACACAAAATGTAGTTTGATTATTAATATAATAACCCTATGAGTTTACAAATATGGAATTTTACATATTTAATTTTTAATTATTACATGTGAAAAATCATCTGCGGTAGAATTTGCATGTGTGGTATCGTGTGTGTCAAAGTCAGGCAATCCCTTTAATAACCGAGACTGAAGGAATATAATCAGATTGTCATGAAAATTCTTGGCTAATTTAGCAAAGGATATTTAAAAATGTTACGGTGTGTTTGAGGACAGTTATAATTTGTAAGCTTTCATGTGGTGTTTTCATTAGCTCTTGTTTTTGGTTAAATCTTTTAACCATAAGAATCAGGCTACCAAAGTGATTCCATTTGTTTCCAGACTATAATCATTTTATACCCAAAATGGAATTCTCTGATATATGGAGCAGTATTACATCTGTAATACTATGTTCACAGATTCTACTTGATTCTTCTTTCGGAAATTGATAAACAATCAGATAATATAACAGACCTTTTTTTTTTTTTGAGACAGAGTCTCACTTTCTTGCCCAGGCTAGAGTGAGTGCCGTGGCGTCAGCCTGGCTCACAGCAACCTCAGTCTCCGGGGCTCAGCGATCCTACTGCCTCAGCCTCCCTAGTAGCTGGGACTACAGGCATGCGCCACCATGCCCGGCTAATTTTTTTTGTATATATATTTTTAGTTTGTCAATTAATTTCTTTCTATATTTTGATAGAGACGAGGTCTTGCTCAGGCTGGTTTTGAACTCCTGACCTCGAGCAATCCGCCCACCTTTGCCTCCTAGAGTGCTAGGATTACAGGCGTGAGCCACCGCGCCTGGCCAACAGACCTTTTTTTCTGTTGAACTTTGAGAAGTGCTCTCTCTTATGTGTGCATCTGTATGTGTTGATAGGGGTATTTAAGAATAAGATTTAGAAAGAGGAGTCTACCTAATTTACTGTTTTTGACCTAGGTCTCAATTACTTATTTTATGAAAATTGAATAAAATTTCTGAAACACAGGCTTTAAGCATCTCATTACCAGTTTTCCACTAGAGGGTGCTCCAAATTTGCATTTTAAAACACAGATATTTACTTTAAAGTGTGCTAGATAAGGGGCACTTTTTTTTCTATTAAAATGGCAGTTCATTTTTTAATTGCTCTGTAATTGTTTCATCCAGTTACATTATACACTTAGCATTTTAAATCTTCCTTAATAGGATGAGTGCTTTCAAATTTTTAGGTTTAGTTTGAGAGAAATCAGATTATGTAAGTAGAGACTGAGTATGTCAAAACAAATAGAAGTATAATATATTCCTCAACTTTTAGCAATTTATAATAATTTCAGATTTTTTGTGTCTTTAGCCATCTTTTTCTGATAGTCTTTACTGATAGTCATATTTCAAAGAAGTTTCAAGTTATATTAATTCTATATATGTTATAAATAGACTTTTTACAGTTTAGGCAAAATATATTTAGAATGTAGTTCATTGTAGGAAATATATTTCAGTACTTTTAGTTAAAACTGCCTCAACTATCATGAAGCATCTTCTGTTGTTTATTTTGGTCCCATTATGCCTGCAATTTGAGAATTTTATATTTTCTTACATAACTGTCAATCTCTTAATGGCTGATGGAGCATTTTTTAATATATCAAGTAACATTTCTCCCATTCTGCAAAATAAAACACCTCTGTCTTCTGTTCTTGTTTGCTAGCCTGTGCAGATTTAAAGTCTGTGTCTCTGCTTTAGATTAAAGTAGTTTTAAATTATAATAGACTTACACTGTATCATTAGCATCCAGTTTCCTGGTATGAGGGATAGAGCAGAAGAAGGAAACACCCAGATTTCATTTCACTTGTGTCTTTTGGAGACCTGCCCCTAACAAACTATTCACCCTGTAAATATAGATGAGATAGAAAATGATCCGGTTAAGAATCCAGGTGTGTGTGAAAGAAAATTATTCACTGCATATAGAGAATGTCAAAATTTATACAGAGGTAATGTGCTGAAATGCAAAATATGAGTCTCAATTATAGATTTCCCAGAAATATTTTTTTGCCCATGCTTTATTTTGCTTTGATACTTTTAGCTTGGTTGAAGCTTCCTCTACTTAAGCAGCAGAGGGCACTGTGTATCCACCATAAATGTAAAAAGTAAGGAAATTTCTTTTGTTAGTGTATTGTCATAGAATCAGTTATAACAGTGCTTTCTTGAAATTTGGGATGAATGATATTTCACTTAATAGTGTATTACTATAGATTCTTTGGGCAAGAAGTTACAAAATTTGAGCTGTGGTACAGGATTAAAAAATACATTTTTTCCCCCAGAGTAATTGTCCTCATAGGAAGCTTTAAGAAGCTTTTTTAGGGTAATCAATTGTGGCAGGAGTCAAATGAAATATGGTTTAGGTTTATCTCAACTCTTTGGAGAAAAGTTTAAGTTTTGTTTTTATTTTTGAGAATTTTAGAAAAAAGGAAGGCCAGTATAACTGAAAAATGTGTTCATTGCTTATGGTAAACACAGTTTAAAATAGAATTCATATGTAAAATTAATATGTATATAACTGAAAAATATTCATAAATGAAAACAGGGAGCTGATGTCTGTACCAAATGAAAAATTAGTTGTAGGTCCTAAGGCTGGCCGTTCTAATTCTGAATTATCCATCTGTAAGAGGAGTAGTGGCTTTTTTTCTATCTTGGCACTTCATATGGCACTTCATAGTAATGCACTTTGGACCCTTTATCAGAAAGCTCAAAGTAAAGAAAAACAGTTGTTCATATTGTTATCCTAATTAGATTTTTAATACACCTCGTATCCTGATCTTCTTTATTATTCTTTAATTTTATGTAAAATTGATTCACATTTTTAGAGTCTGAGGAATAAACAGTCTTGTATGGCAGTTATTAATAACATGTAAGGCTCTAAAGTCAAATTTGGGGGTTAATTTGCCCTTTTCCCCTCTGGGTGACATTGGGTAAGTTACCTGATATACTTGACTCAGTCTCTTCTTCTGCATATAAAAATAATAATAGAACCTCTTTCCTGGTGGTGGTGTAAGAATTTAATGAGATACGATAGGCATTTGCTTGGTATTGAGCACCTAGTAAACATTCCTTAAAGGTTAGCTATTAGGTTTTGTTTGTTTGCTTTACCACTAGGAGATGAGAATGCCTTCCTTTTTTTTGCTTATTTAGTTTTTACTTGGACTCATAATGTTAGAGATAAGAAAATATTTATAATATTTCAAAAATTTTTTTTCCTGCCTGCTGTACTTTGGATATTTGACTTCTCCAAATCTCATGTTAAAATTTGATTCCCAGTGTTGGAGGTGGGGCCTAATGGGAGATGGGGGAGCACCAAATGGATCATGGGAGCAGATCCTTCATGAATGGCTTAATGCTATCCTCTTGGTAATGAGTGAGTTCTCACTGTATTTGTTCCCAGGAGAGCTGGTTGTTACAAAGAGCCTGGCACCTATTCTCTTGCTTCCATTCTTTTGCCATGTGATCTCTTCACACACCAGCTCCCCTTCACCTTTATGTCTTATTGTTCTTTGATACTCAAAACTGTTACTGAAAAATATTACATTATTATTGTGCCTTTGCCTATGAGTGAAAATACTTCTAACTGAATATCTCATAAAGGTTTAAATAGTAAGTACTGGAAACAGTGCGAGTTAGATATAAAAAGACTCTTTAATTCCAAAAGTATATGTAACAATAAATAGTTGAATGTCACCTTCTTTTGTTTCTAGGTTTAGTGGTAGGGCAACAGGAAAGATAAAACATTAACGTAAGAAAAAAAGATATTTTGTGCAAAAATGGTAAATGCCAGGTTGTGTAGCAAAAAGTTGAAGACAGTGGGAAACTCACGGTGGAATAGGATGTCAGGGAAGAAACTTTATAGTTGGGGATTATATGGAATCTTAAAAAAAATAGAGTTTGGTTTATAGGGAACAGCAGAAGAAAGTCAAAGGGAAGGGGGGTTAGCAGAAGTGTGAAATATGGAACGAATACAGTTTTGAGATTGGTCACATTATTAACCTATACACAAAGTAGAAATTAGAAACAGTACCATTAAATGCTATTAATTTCATCAGTAACTATACTCTTTAATCCAAGAACTACAAATGCCTTGAGCTACAGTTTTAGAAATAAGTTCATGTCACTTATGCAAATAATAGGAAAATTTAATTAGCACCTCTTATTCCCTATATATGGCAAGTCAGGGACAAAAGAAGGTAATTATAGTCAACAACCGGTTTATTTTGTGTACACTTTGTCTCTTGACTGTTTAAGGTGATAGATTTGAATAAGACCACATTCCCTGAACTTCTTAATTAAACATTTTTTATTTCATGAAGTGCATTTTAAAAATCTGTACAAGTTTCATTTACAGATATTAACTTTTAAAAAACTATTCCCTTTAGTATGTATGAAGATGAATTTTCTTAAAACATTAATAGCCTCTTTTCAAAATACATGGCTTTTTGAACTTGCAAGGCATAATAATGGTTTCCTTGTTAGATACTAAATCTTTTATGCCTGATAATTAAGTAGTAATCCTATTCTTTGAGAGTTTTCTTACAAGAAGGATAGAAATATACCCTTCATTTTCAAGCAATAATGCAAAGGCAACATTGGAATTCCAGTAATGCCTATAATGAAACGAAAATTGGGACTAGGTTTTCTATTAAAAGCATGCAGCCTATTAAATAAACCACGTGAGATAGCAATTTTATATCAAAGATTGATCAATTGGTCTTCTGCTTAAATGTAGAATATCATTAGGAATTATATTGATAGTAAAACATTATTTAAATAATTAAATAAAACTGAGGAAAGATTATACTTGTAATTTTGTGACCTTCTCATCTCTTTACCTCTTTTAGGTTAGTGTACCCAACAAGGTATTAATAGAAAATAAATGAGAACTCCAGAATAAGAATAAAACGCTAAAATAAGTGCTTAGTTGAACAAAGGATAAATATCCAGTTGAAGGCAATAAAATTCTCAACAGAAGTTGATGATGAGCTTTTCACCAAATAATAAGAAATTAAAATGATAGCATATACCCCTTGAACTGTAAGAGATTAGGAGATAATCCTTTTCCAGTGAGTACTGAAGTTACCAAATTCAAAAAAAAAAAAGCTATCCAGGCTTTGACAGTCTTTGACAGTCTTTGATTCTGGAGACCTAAAAATAGGATTTAAATTTTTAAATTAATATTACTATGGGATGCTTTTAGGCATAGTTTCATCTCAATGTGAGTTAAAATGAACTAAAATATGCTTTGAAGGCCCTTCTCAAACCTGGAGTTAGATGATCAAACAATTTAATAGGCTCATCATGAACTAATATTCTTTATGAAAAGACCCTAGGTGTGTGACATATCTCTTATCCAGTTCTTTAAGATAATTCTGGAAACAAATGAGTTTCTTGTCAACATCCAGGCAAACTCTTCCACATAGACTTTGGATATATTCTGGGTCGGGATCCGAAGCCTCTTCCTCCTCCCATGAAGCTGAATAAAGAAATGGTAGAAGGAATGGGGGGCACACAGAGCGAGCAGTACCAAGAGTTCCGTAAGCAGTGTTACACGGCTTTCCTCCACCTTCGAAGGTAAGTTGATTTGCTTAATATAGAGAATTTTGGTAAATTCATCTTATACAGCAAGAGAAGGAATTGTTCAATGTATGCATTCTTTAGCAACAGTCTTTTTCCAAATGACATAGGCAGTATTTCCTAATATATATTTGATATCTATTTTGATAGGCAGTTTGAATCAAAGAAAGAAAACATAACATTTCTTGCTTTCCCACTAATTATCTTGTTGCTAAATCCCACCAACTAGGAAGCTGGCATTACACAAGATTAGGAAATATGGAGGCTTCCAACTCATTGAGTTGACATCATTTTAATAAGGTGTGCTTTGACAGTACTGGGATAGAGAAAAGGTTAAGGAACTTAGTGCCATTCAGATCTCCCTGAAGACAGTCCTGGAGGATCCAGTCACCATACTGGGTTCTCATCCTTCTACCTAGCTGACTCCCATTTCTTTATCAAAGAATCAAAGATTTAACTTAGAGTGATACTAGATCAATTATTTCTATCCTTTAGCACCTTTATCAGCTTCCACTTTGGGTACTTTTTGGGAATATTTATAAGTTTGTTCAATGATTAAAGTAAATGTTACAAATGATATTTTTCTTCTTTTAAACACCTCATCAGTCATTCTTGCAACAAACAATGTTTTTTCTCTATTTCTTCTTTGTTTTTCTTCAAGGCTACTAAATCTCTGCTTCCTTTATCCTGATTTACATAGAACTGAATATCATACATCATCAGGAAAAAAAATAAAAGTCATGTTTGTTAAATTCAGAACATGGCTCTGATGATTAGTCAAAATTGACAGGATGATTTGACTCTGATGCTATTTTCAACCTTAGTATGCAAAATGAATTTTCTTAGTCCAGCAGAAAATCCCAGCCCAGGAGACATATTTACTTGCTCATACAGGTGAAAATATAACCAATAGGGAGTTGCCTGTGCATGTGGACCCTGTCTTCTCCATCTTAGCAACCTCAATCACTCAAATGGTGCTTGGAGCACTCTTTATGTGTATTATATGAGAACTCTCAGTATTTGTATGAGAACCCTCAGAATTTCTGCTTTAGATCTGGGGTGGGGCCATGTTCCCATGTGATGTTAATGTTGCTGGTCCCAGGAGAATGGCTTTCCTGTATTAATCAGGTTTCATTTTTACAAAGATTAGGCCTTCATTGTAAACTCAGTCTTGTCCGTGTATCACAAACTCTATAGCATGTATTTTACAAATGGCCACATTATTTATCCTTTGGGTAGCAGAATGGTGGCTCAGTTTTACCCTCCGGAAATACAAAAAGAATAATGAGAAGGTCAGCACTCTTCCGATTTGCTTGGTGATACAAAAGCACTTTTAGAGAGATGAGAGTTCCATTTTAATATCTTAGAATTCTAATTTAACCCTTTGCACTCACTTGTTTTTTTCTCTTACTGCTACCGACACTAACTGTGTCGAGTCCGAGTGCAAAGGGTTAAAATAGTTAAAGCCTATAAAAAACTAGATTGAACCATGGAGATCTTAGTGAGGTGGCAGACAAGATGGTAAGGAACAATAGCTAAAGAAACGTCAAAGGTGCTCTATCTTAGTGAAAGCAGAAGGAAAACAATGTGCCTTATAAACTGTCATTGGTAATGGATTAGTAGCAATTCAGTAGAATGAGAAAACAGGCAGGTTATTAATGGAGAGCCAAAGTTAACTTTCTCACCACAAAGAAAAATCACAAAGACATTAATCTAAATAATCTTATGCTAAGTTTTAATGAAGAATGTTTTCTTTTTATTTTAAAAAATTTCCCTGTATTTCAGTTAGGCTTAGCTGGACCCTGATATTTTGATCAATATATCTTTTAATGTTGTATTTTAGAGTATAGTTCAGTTGGTTAAAAAAATTGCCTTTAGGACATAAGAATTAAGCTAATAGTTGAAAGCTTGTTTGGAGCTAAGGTTATTAACTTTTATTATTAGGCTTCGTAGGTATGACCAACTACCTTCTTTTATGATTTTTGTTGATTAATTTCCTCAACATGAAACCCCTGAATACATCATAGCACATAAACAGGGCAGTCCCTTTTGAATTAAGTTATGAATGGTTACAGTTGTGCAGATGTGAAGACAATTAATGATGTGGTGATTTTCATGTTACAAAGTATGTTATCGTCTCTTATTAATCAGTAGATATCACACCAGTAATTAACTGGCACATTTATTTTTGAACTCTCATGGCAACAGTACTGAAACATTTTATGTCTTAAGTGTTCAAGGAAAACATAATTTTTTCCTAACCCATGTTAGGAACTCTGTGGCCTAGTCCCTAACAGCCCACTGACTGGTAACAGTCTGTGGCCCGAGGGGTTGGGAACCGCAGCATTAGGGGATAGTTCTGGGCCCCAACATATTTAATTGGCCTGGGATTGGGCATTGGTATATTTAAGAAACTCCCCAGGTGAATCTAGTGGGCAGTGAGGTCTGAGAACTTCTAATATATGCTTTTCAGAATTGAGTCTTATATTCTCCCTGTGTTACCCTATAGTAGATTCCTAAAGATTCTCCCATGGCAAGATGGGAAGAAACAGTGTACCTGTATAATTAACAATGAAGTAGGATGAAGGTAGGAATGAAAGCTTTCCTACTTTCATTCCTACTGTAATCTTACTTTATGTGAGATCCAAGTGCTGATGGCTGCATACTAATACCACCAGCCCTGATACCTCCTCTGAGATATATCTAACTGACATCTCTACTAGCAGTCTAGTAGGCATCTCAAACTCTACATGTCTAAATTGGAATTCTTGATTCCCTGCCTAAAATCTTGTTACTCCTCCATTCAGCCTTTCCTATTTTGGTGAGTAACACTTGTGCCCATTGTTACTTAGACTAAATCCTTTGTGACATTCAGTTCCTCTACCCTCTTCCATCACTTCCATTGAAGCTATCAGCAAGTACCATATATTTCATCTCCAAAATATAGCCTAATGGCCTCTATGTTGTTTATTTTCCATGTGGAAGTCTATGATGTAGTTTCCCTACCTCTGTTCTTATTCCCCACAATATGGCCAGTGTGAGCTTTTAAAAGTGCAAAATGTGTCACTCTACTCTTTAAACTCAGTTGCTTCTCCCTGCATATAAAATAAAATTATACCTCCTTAAGATGGCTCTTTCTCTCCCTACCCTATCAACCTCTGACCCATTTCCTTGTTTTTTCCTTTTTAAAATCTTTTACTCAATCAACCAGACATAAAATTATCATGTTTATCAGTTTATTGTGTGTTTCCACTCTCCCCCAGAATGTAAACTTCATGAATGTAGAGATCTTATTTGTGCAGTTCACTGCTATATTTTTAGTGCCCAAAACAGTGTTCGTAGTGAGTACTCAGTATGTATTTGTTGGCTGAATAAATACAATTATTATTTGAGTAGAAATGAAATAACAGCTGTGTGCTTGTATCAATTTTTACAAGGAAATCAGTAACTTAAAGCTAGGTTAAAGTTGTTTAGCTATTATAACTTTTTTCCTAAGAGTGTGAATGGGTTAGGGCCTGATTTGATGAAGGTAGAAATTTTCATTATAGTTCTTCCTGCTTTTTATGGGCAACATAAAATTCAGAAATGATGATAAAATAGGTAATTTGAAACTCATGTGGATAATCATTTTTCTATAGAAGTTTGATCACATTACAGTTCAAGTATTAAATAGCTTATAAATAAGTTTGTGTTTTTGTTTTTTATAGACAGGTAGATGGCTAGAATTCCTTTATTCACATCCATTCTCAAGGTCAAACCTGAATCTATTTTTAGCATGATAGGAAGGGGCTACCCAGAGCATAACTACGTAAGGTGAAAAGTGTTCTGGAGCAGGAGGTGGAATAAACCCAGTGTAGATTATTTAAATCTTTAACCATAAGGCTCCACCTTTGTAAATGAGATCATTTAGAATAGTAACATTCCTTCCTTCTCCTTGTTTGGGGAAAGTAGAGTTTAGGATTGGTGAAGATAAACTGTTAAGTATTCCTTAGAGACTAGCATACTCCAAAGATGATATTATTTAGTTATTTTGCCCATTTTTAATGCAGTAGAGTACTAGCTATTTTCTTCTTCATTTAGAATGACTTTTATCCCGGCCATTCACTGTAGTTCTTGAAATCATGGTTGGGATATCTGGAAGATACTTAGGAGTGATTCATGGGATAACATTATTTCACTTTCATTCATTTAGCCATGACACACTGACGTAGTCTTAAGGTAGCCAGATTGTTGTCATCATCTAGCAAAAGCAAATCTTCATTGTTATAAAATGCTAATTAGATTTAAAGTGGATTCCTTTCAGACCCCTTCCAGAAAGAATATACTTCCTAAAGGACAAAAAGAATGCTGGGATTAGATGGTTACTCCAACAGTTTGTTCCATAGTATGAGATCTAAATATGGTGTTATATGAAGACCCTAAAATAAGATAGTTTTTCAAGAATTGTTTTTCATAGAGATGGCTGATGAATAATTTCACATTCTGTTTTCCATTCAAGTAACAACAATCACCATAAAAATCCAAGTACCACTACTTCTAGAAACTTTCTTAATA
The DNA here is from genome assembly GCF_040939455.1 of Microcebus murinus. Classification (NCBI taxonomy): domain Eukaryota; kingdom Metazoa; phylum Chordata; class Mammalia; order Primates; family Cheirogaleidae; genus Microcebus; species Microcebus murinus. The sequence goes on along the minus strand of NC_134120.1, from coordinate 28,981,101 downwards.
CAAGAAAGAAATGCAAAATTTTAACTCATTGCTCTTTTTTTCTTTCCTGCTCTTTAGGTATTCTAATCTGATTTTGAATTTATTTTCCTTGATGGTTGATGCAAACATTCCAGATATTGCTCTTGAACCAGATAAAACTGTGAAAAAGGTAATTTTTATATATCCTCAAATATCACAGTCTACCTTGCATATATAAAAGATATTAGGATTTTAACAATCCATTTTTCCCTTGTCCCAGCCCCTAGTAACCAAAATTAAGAGAGATTTTTTAATATAATTTTTTCACAGTCCAAATCTGGAGAGACAGCTTACCCCTGCAACCCTTGCTATATGTCCTGAAAGGTTTTGATTCCTGACACTCCCAGGCAAAGCATGCTAAAGATGTAATGCCATATAGGAGACAACAACTACTCTCTGTGCTTTCCATCCATGCACTTTGTTGCAGGAGTTTCTTATAGTATCATAAGACACCTGCTTTTTAACTCATTCTACAAAGAGAAGAACAAAGGAAAGCCATCATGTAGATGAACAGTTATTCAGAGCTTTCTTACCTTGAGTTCTAGCAAGAGAGAGGAGGAAGGGCAGTGAATTTGAAGGTTGTTATCTGAATTAATTTTTTATTGTTTTATTCATTGGGTGGGTATATGTAAAGTATTTACCCAAAGGTTACATAAGGTGATCTTTTTTTTTTTTTTTTTTTTTTGTTTTTTCTTTTTTGCAGCCCGCTGTTTCTGAATATAAGGTGATCTTAAATGTCACTATGATTATTAATGTTGAACTTCAAAGATAGAAAGTGTAGGTTTTTTTAAACTTGTGAAAGTATAAGAGCACTGCAAGGCAGAAGCAGTCTCAGGGATATGGTTCCTGTGGTGGTTGAAAATAGTAATTAGCATCAAAAAGCTCTAAGTTCTACTATAACTGACTCTGAATGTTATTAGATACCCTGTGAATTGAACATGAATGATACTAATCTCTTTTTTCTAATTTTATACATCTTTAGCAAGCAATGAAGGCGATTTTAATGTAAATATTGTATTACTTAATCATTTAAGAAAATTATGCTCTTATCAGGATTCCATTTATTCTTTATGGAGCCAGCACTGTTTCAATAAAAATTTCTTTTTCTCCCAATAAGAAATAGATTTACTTATCACACTAATTTTTAGAATGTCTTTTTTTTTTCTGTCACTTTATTTTTTATGAACTGAAGTTTATCCATCACGAAATATAACTGATGAAAATTTTCTTAGCTATAAACAATGGCTGTACCAGATTTTTAATATTGTTGCTTTCTCTCTCTTTCTCTTTCTCTTTCTCTTTCTCTTTCTCTTTCTCTCTCTATCTCTCTCTCTCTCTCTCTCTCTCTCTCTCTCTCTCTCTCTCTCTCTCTTTGTATCTACTGGGGTCAGGGTCTGTTTTGCTCTTTATTTTAACCTCATTTATCTTATATCTGTTATATATTCGCTTTTCCCTAACTTTACACACATTTAGAAATCATTGTCATTTATGAAAGTTCTATAACAGTGTTTGTCAAACTGAGTCAGATAATTTCTTCTGTCAGCTAAGCTATGTTGTTCTTATTAGATCTTTTGTTCCGTATCTTTCTATTTTAGGAAATCACAATAATTGCCTTTTGTTACCAGCTATCTTTATAGCACTATCTTTTAAAAAAATGAAACAATTCATTTTATGGGGGAAAAAAGCATGTTTATTAGTTAGCTTTCTTATAGACTAGTACTCCCTACCTGTTTGCTCTAGTTTCAATTAAGTGAACCTTTAAAAAGCATTCACCATATTTTTTCCCCAAAGGGTATTGCATAAAAGGTTTCTTTGCTTTCTGGTGTTATATTTCAATAATGTGAAGTAACCAATTGCAACATAAACTTGACATTAAAGTGATAATAATATTGGAAAGTTATTCTGGAATAGGCTACAATTTATGTTTCATATTGGTTGATTTTTTTCAAGAATTAGAAGTAGATTTTTATACTTGGATAAAATAATGATTGTTAACATTACTTCACAGCATTACTAATTGGAAAATTTTTGCCTTGGCCTCATGAATCAAAGCCAGCTAGAAAAACAGTAATGCATTCGAGACTGAAGTCTTTAAAGAAATACAGATTAATCAAATTATTGAGTGGTCATAACAAACCACAATGATGGTTTTCTGTCTCCATACCTCATGCTACTACGTAACACTTTTAATTTTTTGGAAACTGATAACTTATGTATGGAATATATGACATTTTTGTTAATCAGATTTGTTTATTTGTTAGAAAACACAATTGCTAAAAAACGTGAGATAGGATTGACAGGGTTCAGGACATACTACCCCACAATATGGCACCTTGGCATTTGAGAAAATAGCAGAAGCAGGAAGGTCTTCTCTCTGATCATTGCCCACTATTCTCCCCTAAGGATGCCATAAAACAATTCTCTGAGCTTCCTCTAAAGTAGATTTTAAGACTTTCATTCAAGAGAAGTCCTGACCTATGCTCAGAGGAGGGGAATCTCACACAGAGATGCCAAGAAGAAACTGAACAAACAGGCCTTGCTAATTCCCCCCCCCCCCCCGCCACCCCCACAGTTTGTTCCCATTATATCATACCCCTTTTTGTCTAATGATGTTTCTCTACAACCCACTTCTTCATCAGACTTAGCATAAAATAAACACTTTTCCCTATTCTTTGAGTCTTCATATTTTGAAGACCCCCATATTATATAAGACTTACATTAAATAAATCTGCATGCTTTTCTTTTGTTAATCTGTTTTTTGTTATAGGAGTCATAGCCATGAACCTTGTGATGGATGAGAAATCTTTTCTCCCTTACAAGTTCAAAATTTTAAACATGTAATCATCAATCACAAACATTAATTGCTTTGCCTGGTAGTAATAGGTAGGTTAGGGTGCTACTCATTATTTGGTGCTATGAAAAGATGACTCAAAAATTGTTTTAATCCATCAAAGATAATCATTAATAACAAAGTTCTTCAGGAAATTTAATACAAATAATACATATTGAGAAAAGCAAATTGTGCTAGTATAACTAAAGCATAATGAGCAAGTGGATAATATTATATAAATGTAAATATTTATATGAAATATATAAATCATATAAAAATACAAATGCTCATGTAACAAACATCCATTACCCACTGCCCATATATAATAAATGTTAACATTTTGTCCTATTTGCTTTAGATCCTCTTTTATTAATGAATAAAATGCTATAAATATTGCTAAATTTTACTCACATGCACTCCTCTATTTGAAGGGTAATCGTTCTCCTACAGTTTTGTGTATCTTTCTTGTGAATATTTTTATACTTTATTCCCTCAACAATATTTTTTGAGCTGTTTGCTCTCTGTCAAGCACTGTCCCAGTGTTGTGTTATAGAAATAAACAGAATCAAGTTCCCTGCCCTCGTGGAACTTACCTTCTAGAAAGGGAATTAGACAAGAAAGAAGATAAAGTAAGTAAAGTATACTGCTTATGAGATGTGTGCTCAGTATTATGGAGGAAAAAAATAAAAGGGAAATGAAATGTGTTGATGGTAGTGGTAGAAATTTTAGATCTGTTGACCAGGAAATGCCTTACTGAGAAGGTGTGAGTCAGCTTTTTTTAAAAGGAGATATTTTATAAGCCTGTGGTATGGAAACAAGACTTCTTGGTCAACTTCTATAGAATGCACTAGTGAATGGAGGAAACTTACAAACATTTGAGATAAAAAATATATGTATTCCCTAGTAAATCACTAACTTGCTACTTTGGTAAGAACAGAATATAGACCCTAGCCTTGGGCAGTTAAAACTAAATGAGGCAGAATAAAATACAGTTTTAGTTCTTACCTGTTCTTTTAGATCATAGAACAATTTTAAAATATGGTAAAAATAAAAAAAAAAACACTATTTGGAGGCACCAGGAAATAACCCAAACACAAAGGGATGTCTACCTTTGAAAATGAACAGCAAGGGATGTGATTTCAAGTTTGTAACCTTTTACTTGAAGGTACTTTCCAGATTGTTTTGGGTGTAGACATACTGATGACGTGTGAGAGGTTCAAGTTTTGAGCTGGTGGAATAGCCAGGAAATAGGGGAAGAAATTCTGGAAAGGAGAAAGTCACAGAGAAAGTAAGCTCTCACCTGTCCCAGCATACATATAAAATTTTCCCAAATCTTAACTGAAGGTAAAACTATGCAGAATTCCTGGTCCCAGTGGAGGGGGAAGTGGCAGCATGAAGCTTGAATAACTGAACAGAGAGTTTTCAGCTGTTGTCCATCACAGGGAGTACATATTTTGGATTTGATTTTAGCCAAGTTAACTGCCTGCTCAAATGAATCTTCACAGGAACACAACAGAATTCAGAACATCTATAACATATCATTTAGAATGCCTATTATCTAATTTTAAAAATCACTAGATACGTGGAGAAACAGAAAAATATGATACAAAGTCAATGAAATAAAAGAGCATTCAGTGAAAACACACCCAGAGGTGGCCTAGAAATCACAACCAACAGAAAAGAACTTTAAAGCAGCTATTACAAATGTTCATGGGCTTAAGGGAAAATAAATGCATAATGACCGAACAGATGGGGATATCAACAGAGAAATAAAAACTAGAAAGAAAAGAGAACAAAATGAAAATCCTAGAGCTGAAAGTGTAGTAGCTAAAATGTAATATTCATTGGATAAGCTTAACAGGGATATAGCATTAGAAGGAATCAGTGAGTTTAAAGGTAGATCAATAGAAATTATATAATTTGAACAGAATGTGCTTGAAGAAAATGTAGGAAGATGAGATTATATTAATATTCTCTTCTACCTTCACAGTCTGTATAAGAACAGAAACATTGTCAATCACTGGCAAAATAAACTAGATCTTCTAAAATATTTCCTCTCTGATAGAATTTCCCTGTAGCCCTGCAAAGTCCTACTTTAATAGATCTATAATTTCAAAGAGAAGAGATTTTTTTTTTTTTGAAACAGGGCCTCATGAGCTCTGTTGCCTAGTATCCGGGCTAGAATACAGTGGCATCATTATATAATAGCTCACTGCAACCCCAAGGCCAGGGCTAAAATGATGCTTCTGCCTCATGAGTAGCTATAGGCTAATTTTTGTACTTCTTACAGAGACATGATCTTACTATGTTGCTCAGGCCGATCTTGAACTCTTGGCCTCAAACGTTGCCCCCATCTCAGCCTCCCAAAGGGCTAGCATTACAGGCATGAGCTACCATGCCCAGCTGAGAATTTATTTTTTAGTTCATATTTAAAGTTATAATTGATTTTTAATAGGTCAAATTCTAGAAAAAAATGTGTGTTTTAAGAATCTAAGAACCGAGGGGGACAATAACAGGTAGCTTAGTATAAGTCAGTAGATATGATACCAAATAACTATATGCAGTTAACCCTCTTTGTTGTCAAAGAGAATATTTTCATATTTGGTAAATAACATTTTTGTTTTACTCCAAGTACATATCTTGTATTTGTAATTCAGGCACTTATAGAAGTATGCAAGCTTTGATAAATTGGGCCAGTTTTATTTTGATTCTGCTGCTCTATCGTTTTTTATGTTCTTAAAAAGAGTTCCAAAATTGTCAAAGTCGAAGTTAAGAAAAGCAAAGGACTAAATTCAACAAACATGTTTGTCATTATCTGGGATCAAGAAATAAGAGAGCTAGTTCATTAAAGATACACCCTTCGATGTCTCTCCACCAAATTGTTCTTTACTTTTTACATCCACTTCTCTTTTGTCTTCTTTATCTTGAGGCTACAGAACTATCAGATCACCTGGTGTACCTCCAATGTAGTGAAGAGACAAGAGCACTGAGCTGGGGCTATGGATTGTTGTACTGTCTGTTCTTTATTATTCCTGCCTTTCTAGTAGTTAAATCCTGTTCTTAAAAGGGAATATTAAATGTAGACCATATTTTATCCACTTGGAAATCTCATTTTCTCTTAGCCTGCCTTTTAGAAGTATATAAGAGAAAGGAATAATGTGTGATGGTTATGTGTGGTGGCATGGGATTGTCTGGAACCATATGCCTCTGATAAGTTAAGGGTCCCTGAGTTCTCTTCATAAATTCTCTGTGCCTCAGTTTCTGCCTCTTATAGATGGAGATATTATCTGCCTCGGGGTCAACTAGGAATCAAATGAAATGTTTCATGTATAATGCTTTGCACAGTGTTTTGCACAAAGTTGTCATTCAGTAACATTGGCTTTTGTTTTTAAGGGCACCATTTAAATCATTTTGGACTAGATTTGAAATTTTTTAAAAAGGCATACCTTTGAGTTAAAAGAATAGTTTTTCTCTATTTTTAAATTTTGGGGTCCTAATAGAATCAAATTTTCTACTTTGTTCATTTTTTTTTCTTAAAAACTGTTCACAACCAACAACAGGTTGATATAAAGAGCATATAACAGAAAAGCAAACTTACACACTCAAAAGAGAGGCATTCAGAACTGCTCTTGTAAGTTACAAATCACTTATTTGGCATAGAAATAGTTCATACTGTATTGTAATGTCTTTGTCAGTTTGATTCTGTCTCTTCAAAATATGCCCCTGTTTTTCTTCATTACAAAGACTGTAAACAGACTGTTATCTTGTAGGTTCAGGATAAATTCCGTCTAGACCTGTCAGATGAAGAGGCAGTGCATTACATGCAGAGTCTGATTGATGAAAGTGTCCATGCTCTGTTTGCTGCAGTGGTAGAACAGATTCACAAGTTTGCCCAGGTAAGTTCTCTGAGGACAGTACATTTTTCTCACCTTCTCCATGTAGTACCACAGAATCCTCAGAGAGCCACACTTCTGTCCTGCCAGTTAACATCTTTCTTGGTTTTTTTTGTCAAGCCTTTTTGACATTTCTTTCGTTAACCAGTTGAAGTAAATCATGTTCCTTGCGTTAACTCTAAAACATCTGCTTTTCCTGGTAAAGACTAAATTGTAGAGCATTAACATAGGTATTTTTATAGTTAGTAGATAGTAGTGATTTTATAAATTCGTGAGAATGATTTTGGGTCTAGCAGAGTCCGTCCACAAGTGAGACTTGGAACTTGTTGGGTTTTGGTAAATGGAGAAGTGCTAGGAAGAGGGTTTAGAAGCTAAGAAAAGCATTCTGTTCTACACACTAAGGGTCTATCTATAGGTCTATCTATACACTTAGTATTAGTAGTAGCTACAAATATATAAGGGAATATCTTTTCATGCCAGCCTATGATGGTAAGCCTTAGATTTAAAACCTGTTTTAATTATGACTTATAATGAGGACGATTATGAAAATGGTTAGCAAACAAAAATGTAAGCTACTTTCTTCTCCCACATCCTAATGTTCTCTCTTTGTGAATTCCTTCCTGACTTTACACATTCAATTCAAATGATTTTTCTAAGTGTCTGCTTTGACTTCTCTCTCAGCCAGTATCCAGTATGTCACCAAGCCTTGTCAGTATTTTACTCCAGTTTTCTTTTTACTTTGATACCTTGGATAATTAAAACTCTTCTCTCTGTTTAAATCTTTTTGTGAGCATTCTTATCTTTATTACTCTAAATATTCCAATCAGATATATGTTTGTAAAATAATGTTTTACCTTGCTTGCTTTTTTAAAAATTTAGCTGTGTATAGTGTTTCCCCGTTGCCTGCCAGTGAAGTCCAATCTTTGACAACTCAAGGACTTTCAGAATTTGTGTTCTATGCTACTTTCCAAGCTATTCCCTAGTACTCTCTTTCTCTGAATATTTTGTTCCCTCTCATCTTAATGACTGCTTTGCTGTTATTCTTTCTTTAGCCCATAGTATCCATCTTCTTAATAATGCATCTTATGTAAATTTATACATGCCGAAATTCAGTCATTCCTTCAAGAGCTATTCTTATTTTTTTCTTTTTATTTCAGAATAGTATGGCGGTACAAACGTTTTTGTTACATGAATTGCTTTTTGTCCAAGAGCTATTCTTAATACACTTTGATTCATCTTTCTCTGAATTTCAATAGTACTTTATACCTTTAATATGAATTGCAATTACAATTTGCATTCTATTATAGATATTTGGATTGCCTTGTAACTCCTGAAATGCAAACTTCCTGAAGGCAGGGCTTTGTCTATCAGTCACCTAGTAACTATACAATGCCTTATATACTTAAAAAAAAAATCTAATGAATATAAAGGAATTTCTACCTTTAAATGTTAGTATATACTCTTTTTCAAGTCAACCAACTAGCTAATGATAGATCTGGCTGTACATATAGCATAGCAGAGTATTTTAGAGTTATAGGGGGAAAAGGCCCAGATGGGTATAATTGCTTACTTAACATCATATTACTAACAAGGGGCAAAACTAACACTTGAACCCTATGGGGGGTTCGCAATGCCCCTGATATAACTGGATCCCTCGGCAGTGTGCATTGCAAGAGATGAGAGAGACAAAGACACAGACACAAAAAGTAAGGTGAAAGGGTGTGGGGAAGTCAGGGGACCACTAGCATTCCCATGAGCCAGGTGGTACTGACTGAAGTCTAGCACCTGCTTTTATTATCTTTTTCATGCTACAAATTACAGTGATTTCATGTGAAAAGCCCCTGGGTTACAATGTGTAGAAGTTTCAAGTCTCCCCTAAAAGTCACAAGATGCCTTAGCTAATTACTCTTTTATCTATAGAAGCAGGAACACAGAGCTCTATAAGCACAACTACACCCCAAGGTATGTATAGATAGTATCTCTGAACTCAGCAGCTATGGCCCATTCGATTGAGGAACAAAGAGATTAGTACTTCTTACTGGGAGGTTAGCTTCCCATTAGATGAGGTGTTCTACTGAAAAGGGGAGGGAAGGAACTTACTTAACCTGGTGTTTTTAGAATTGGAGACTGATGTCCCTTCTCCGAGGCTGACATTTTGCAGTCTTCCTCTACAGACATGGGTGGCTTTCATGTCAAGCCGCTCTGCAGCTTTTTAGGCATGAGGCCCCTCAGGCTTTAAGATGGGAGTTTGCTGTACTCCCAGATCTCTAGAATGTCCCCCAGCTAGGCAGTTATCTTCTGCCCTTATCTCTGGCTCCTGCTCAGGCAGCATTCCTCACCTTCTCTCCTTCCATGGCCTCACAAATGGGGTCCCTAAGTCCCAGTGGTCTTATTCCCATCAGAACCCAAATCTTTTGACTTCCATACCCAGTAGTTTTGAAACCAGTGTCTTCCTTATCATTGTACTATGTTATGTGTCAGTGAAACTTTTCCTGGCCACAGCCCACACAATCCTGTTATTTTCTGTTTCTCTATATGTACACCTTATTTTTTCCTTTTTTAAGCTCAACTAGTACAACATGCTTGAGATCAGAAACTTTTAACCTCTGCGTCTTTGCATTTCTATAGCAGGGGATTTACCCATCATAGTTGGTCGTTTAATTTTATCTTGCTATATCCGTATCTATAAGTGTACAGACTTCTCTCCTTCATGTGTTTTCCTTATGTTTGCAGATTCTTGTTTTTCTCCTTTACTTTCCTGGGCAGTTACAATATGTTAATATAATGGAACTAAAACTCCAGACTTGCAATTAGTGTTAGTGCTGCCACCTAACACCTCATTTCAGTTATCTGTAGCTACATAAGCAACCCCAAAATTACTAGCTTTAAAAAAAAATGATTTATTATTTCTTAAGATACTTAAATCAGGAATTTAGCCAGAGCCCAGCTACAAGGTTCTTTTGTTTCCTATAATGTTAGCTGGGTTCACTCATTTGGCTATATTCAGCTGGTGGTTGGGTTTTCTAGAAGGTCCAACAAAGCTTCACTCACAGGTCTGGCAGTTTACTGCCCCTTTGCATAGATTGTCTCTCTCCACTTCTTCTCTTACCATTTAGGACTATAGCCTGAGCTGCTACTCTGCAGCATAGTGACTGATTTCTCCAAGAGTATGTGAAAGCAGGAGTGGCATCCATCTTAAAATAAGTCCCAAAGACAGCCCAAATTCCCAGGGAGAAGAAATAGATTATACCTCTTGTTGGCAAGAGAGGCTTGCGTATGCAAAGAGGAGAGGAATTAAGTGTGGCATGTTTTAAGACTTAACTGACACCTAATATGCTCCATCTTAAATTTTGAGCTTTCAAGTTCTGTAAAGTGAACTAGTGGCACACTTCATTTTAGTAGTCTAGTTTTGAAATTCTACTGTTAATTTGCATGAGATGCCCATTTTGCTAGCTGGATCTAAGAAAAGAGGATTATTTTTCTTAATTCTCTGTATTAAAGATGGAAGCAAGAAAGAACTAAAAGGTGAGGAACCTGCAGCCTTCTGATTCAAGATTGTTCTTTATTAAGCACCAAAGGAGGCAAGAAAAAATTCATCTTTCCCTGCTGCACCTCTTTTAATACAAGGATTTATTCTGTAAAACTTGGATTTAGTCAAAAGGCCACGCTTAAAGACCTAGGAGGCCACTTGTGGCCTTAAGGTTATAGGTTTCCCACCCCGCGTTGGTTTACCAGAGTCTCTGGGCCTCACTTTTCACATCTATAAAGTGATTGATATTGAGGTAAAAGGTAACATCCATTTTTTACATAAATCTAATGTCAGGGATGCAGAAAGATTGCTTTTCATATATAAAATTAATATTGACTACCACAAGGTTTAGTAGATGAAATCTGCCTCCCCACTCTAGAGAGTTAAATTGTGAAAATTGTTGAGAGCTCTTTTGAGTTATTGGCCTGTACCTTTTCTTCTATTCAAAGAGAAAATATCAATATGGATGATGTAATGAATTGGTAATGGAGATGGGCATACTCTTAAATTAGACTTTGGAGAGATTATTTTATAAGCATTAACTAACATTAACTAATTATAATTCTTAGAAGCATTAACTCTGTTTCCTAGGTTCTTATTTTCCATTTCTTTGGTAAAATAGTAGTTAAGATATAGAAGTCCTGGATAGCTAATTAACATTATTTTGGCCTTTGTTGTTACAAACGCTTTTGAACTAGGATAGTTTCTTGATAACAAGATTGTGTAGAAAGTGAAGGTTATAGCAACATAAAAATAAGAGTTAAAGGCAAATATCTAGATGATTCCAGTAATGTAAGGATTATTATTATCTTAGACAGGTAAAAAGTAGGAGTTTAATATAGCATGAATATCTATGTAGATGAACTTTAAAGTCATATCTCACCTCTCCGTTTTATAATGATAAATGCAGTGTCTGAAATAACAATAGCTTCACTGTTTATTTGAACTTTGTATTTCATGTAGTGTTTCCATATCTTTTAATATATAATCCTCACTATAACCATGTAAGTGTGTTTTAGTGTTATCCCCATTTTATAGATAAGAAGTCCAAACCACACAAAAAGTTGTTTCCTAGCTTATCAAATTCAAGTCATCTTTGCCAAGATCCCAAATTCTTTATCCTAAGAGATGAACTTGAAAATTTTCATGCTATTTTTTAGGTTTCCTTAAATATGTCATCTGTACTCATGGTGCAACTGAAACAATATCAAAATAAAAGTAACCTAAGGATGTTTAATTTTGTTGGAACCTGTGTAGGCATTGAAATGTACCTAGGATACTGAATAAGGTCTTAGCTTCATATAAGTCTTTTCAAATTACAAAATTATAGGAGCATAGCTATATTTCAGAGCATAGCTAATTTCAGAGATATTTCTTATCTCTGGAGAAGTTTATTTTTTTCTTGGAACCTCACATTTCTATGTATATGATTTAAGTATTGATATTAATAAATCACATGGGAACTCAGATGCTAATGACCAACATCTATATTTTTGTCACTCATAACATTTATTATAATGACACAATATTACTAATTGATTTATGGTAATTTCAGTGCATTCTCATTAATCATTATGGATTGTAGGACCAAGTTTTAAAAAATGAGAGTAGACTGATATACACTAACAAAAATTATAGTTATTTCAGTATGAAAGAACTTAAATTCAAAAAGAAGATTAAAAATTGATAGATACAACTATTATGTTAAGATGCTAAAAAGGCTTGTTTTCTTTCACCATGCAATTTCTTAGGAAGGGTAGAGATTAAACACTGCAATATTTGTTGCCTAGCAACATCCGCCCATTAGTGGTGCAAATTTTCCACTGAAAAGCACATTTATTTGGATCATTGTCTTTGAAATTGCATCATTGTAGCTCTTCTCTCTGCTGAAATGATCTTTAAAGGGCTTTCTCGTCTTTTCTACAGGGCAAGGTAGAGGTCACATAGTTTGGGTCATGTACATCTGTACAACTAGGCCTTTCAGTGGTAGTCTCACACTGCAGTCCATTTCCTCTCTGTCTGCCTCCCTCTTTATTTATTGATAGTAAAAGTCTAGAGAAAGGGGTGTGACTTCCATTAGTCTTAATACATATTAAATCTCATTAATTGAACTTTGGCACATTAACTGGAGCTAGAGATATATTTTTGCAGACTATTAAAAAGTTAGACTAGATTGGATTCAGAACATTTACCTAAGTTCCATTGCAAGGTCCTAGGAACAAATCACTGCCATTCATTTAGCAAGAATCTTTACTTAGTACCTGTAGTGTTCAAGGAGAGAAATCATGAGGATCTAGGCAGAAGGGCATATGACTCTGTAGCCACATATTTTTAAATTAAAGACCACGTGACTTTAACCTAAGGGAATTAACTATATATAGTTAGTAGGGATTTCAAAACAAAACAAAACAAAAATAATGAAAGAAGGACAATGATATGGTTATTCTGCCTGAATTCCCCCTAAAGAGCAAATGTCCTCTACCAAATGTGAGAGTGGCTCCTTCAAAAGTGTTTCAGATATTAGGTGCCTCTCTTAGTTAACATGGCATCTTACTATGCAGAGAGTGATCCCAGAATCAAAAGTTCTAATTTTTTGTGTTTATGTGGGTGTGCATACGTGTGTATGTGTATGTGTGTGTGTAATGGCCTCTAAATGCAAACCATCTGCCCCATGTGCTGCTTATCTAAAGAAACTGGGTGGAGTTTTTTTGTTTGTTTGTTTTTATTTTTTTGTATCAGTGCTGAGAGGAAAGCTTCCTGTTTTGGACTTTTTGAGAGATGCTTATCTTTAATGTATTGATTGCTTTCTAAAGGGCTTTCTTGGATAATCTTATTTGTTTGTATTCTTGTTTTGCCTTTATGTGCTGACTTTAGCATGTAAGCCAGTATAGTTCATTCCACTATAACTACTGTACTCTTTCATCTTCTTTGAGAAGACAACTTTCTACGTCAGTGAGTGACTACCTTGGTGTTCAGAATTGGGAAACTAAGATCATTTAAAGTACGTTTCTCCTTTTATTTTTCTAGGTAAAATACAGACATTGTCTGTGTCCAGAGTATGTAGAAACATAGTTGTTTTAGGGTTATGTGCATATTCCCAGCACCTTTGACAATCAAGAAATCAGTACTTGTGATGGTATTAACTCTTCCATTTCCTTTCAGTTATTTGAAAATTGCTATTTCATGCATCAGTGGAATTTCATTGTTTTGTTTTTTGGATTTGTTTTTGAGCCTCTACAATAATAGTAAATGTAACAATAGTAGATGTTTAAATGTACTTATAAGACCCTAGTCAATATAGTCTTAAATTTTTCTTCAGTGAACTTCATTTGATGTTTGGTCTTGCATGGTGCCTTAGCAAAGCTAGCTCTGTTTAAGAGCCTTGCATCAGCTAATACCCATTGTGTCCCATTAAAGTCCTTATACCTAGACCTGTAGTGTTATTTGGGGTCCTAATTATTAATATAAGTGAACAGAAAAATAAAAAACAAAATATACCTTAATTTTCTAATGTGAATATACTCTCTTCTAACAAACACATAATTGGTCTTAATAGTGAAAATGTTGATTAAACCCCAATTCATAAATTTTTTATTTCCTGCTGCAAATATTAAGTTGACATTTAGTTTTTAGCTGCAGCATAGATACGTACGTATGTAGATGCAAAACAGAACTAAATTATTGCAGATATAAAGCATTACTAGTACTCTTATGTTAAATCTAAGTACTGATCTGTGTATGTTTTCTTTTTATCACTATAATATTCATACTTTCTACTTTTTTTTTCTTTTAATGACCCCTTTTTGCCTCCTTTGTTTTATGAAACTTCCGTATTTATATAAATTGACTGTAAAACTGAATTCCTCTTTGCAAATTGAACCTCTTTTCCCTTTCGTGATCCCTCTCTGAAGTCATATTGGAGAACATGGAATGCTCTGTAGTTTTAAATCTTGTTTTACTAAAGTACCTTACTCATACTTCGCATAGAGATTTCCCATATGGTTGAAAGCCACATAGCCTTGAACACTCTAATACCTATGTACAAAGCCAAAAAGTTAATGTTGCTCAGTATGGCTAAGTCACGCAGAATCTCCCTTTATATTTAGTTCCCCTTATTTTGCCACTTTAAACAGTGTGACTCTGTATGATAACCAAAATTTATTTGGAACATTAGATTTCATCCTACTTTATAGACTCAAAATGAAGACTAAAAAAAAGAGAATAGCACATCATTTCTGGACTTCTATTATATGGATCTCATTTTACTCTTAAGAATGAATAGCAGTGTACAATATTTCATTAAACAAAACAAAAATTATTGAATTCTGTGGCCAAATAGAAATTCTTCTTCTCTAAAACCATTTTTTTTTAATTTAGTAAATAATTTTCTAAAGATCTAGATCATTTTTTCTATGAGTAGCTTAAATATTATAACACCATAATTTGTAAGTACATTATACAAAATTATTTCTTTGGATTATTCTGGAAGGAATAACAACAATGAAACAACAATGATAACAGACTCTTGAGCATTTAAATGTACCAGGAATTAAGTAAAGTGCGTTCTCTGCATCACCTCATTTAATTCTCACACCTGTGAAGGAAGTATATTTCTCAGATGAGAAAACTAAGAGTAATATGTGGCAAAGGCCAGATTCAAACCCAAACCCTGGGTTGTAGAAACAGGCACTACTTAGTAAATAATTTTCTGTGTAATTCTAAGCTTTACTTTATTAGACATGAATAGCCTTTGTTTTGTATAGTGAGTTTTTAAAAGTTTACTTGTAAATTTAGGAAATGATCTTTTAACTTTATTTCCTTGATCTTTTATCTAACATTAAAGGAAAAATGAAATCAGCTGTGTAAACAGCCAATATAAAGGAGTCACTGCAAACAGTTAATACAAGATAAACAGGATAAATATGGGATAATATTTATTTTGCACATTGGCCAAAACTAGTCTTGAATTTCATTGACCCTCCCTGTGTTCTCTTGTTGCACTGCAGTCAGAATTGCTGCACAACTACCCATGAAAACCCATGATATTTTAAAAAGCTGCATGAAAAATGTTTTAAGGTCTTAAGATTAGTTAATTATTGTAATAGCAGCAGTCAGCAGAAAGTGCCACATAATAATTGGGTTATTCTGAGCTTAAAGTCAGCAAACACCCCCTCCCCAAAATATTTTCTCATATAAACTGATTTTTCAACGAAGCCTCAGGTACTCTGTACATTGTGGTCAATTGCATTCCTCTTGATGTCATTTAGCAAAGTAATTCATTCACTTTTTAATAGAAGTCTTTTTGAAACTATAGACTCTATTGTTTATCTTTCTTTGTGAACAGTGAAGTAAATTATTTTCTATTTGTTTATTTGTTTTTACTTTTTGTAGTACTGGAGAAAATGAAATTGGGATTAGTCCATCAAGATCCTTGGCTCAATAACAAAACCACTTTAGAAGCAACCTGTGTATAATGAAGACTTCAGACTAACCAGCAAGGAAGGGAAAATTTAATTTTCAAGATGCCATATTTTTTAAATGTTACATGGTGCCTCAGTTCCATTTCTTTAGATGTTACTGCTTAAATATGATCTTAAAAAGGTTGTTTTGTAATATTGTATATATTATTTTTAAATGTATTCACTGTTAATATGCTAAGAAGTAAGAAGTTTATTCCAGGATTATGTATATATCATGAACGTTCTAGAGGAATTGTATAGAAATACTAAAACATTTTAGACTTCAGGTTTAAAATGTTATTTTTTTCCTCTCATATCTTCATTTCAGGACAGCAGTTAATGAATTTGGATTAATTGTCTTTTGGATTTTGTTGTTGTTATTTCTCCCTCCCTTCCTCCTTCCCCTTCCTTCTTCCTTCGCTGGTTCTCTTCCAAGCCACTGCCCCCACTTTTGTTTTTGCCTAATTTATGCATTTAAGGTTTTACTTAAAGTTTTACTTAAACATTTGCTTAAAGTTTTACATGGTCTGGCTCATTCTTTTACAATTTAAGAATTGTTCATATTTCAAAAAACTAGTCATTTTTCTCTTACTTTTTTTAATGAAAATTACAGTTCACAGTTCTCCTAGATTATAAGTATGTAAAGTAGAATATGAAAATGTAGCTATCTGGTGTGAACAAAAGTCCTCTGAAAAGGAATTTGGAGAACAGAGACTTTATTCCAGTGAACAGTTTGCAAACCAGGTAGGCGCAACCTTTGGTGTGAAATGAAGGTGCCTTCCAGAGAACAAAGGGAGGTTCGGCTTTTACAGAGAAAATTCCCAGTCAGTTCCTATGTGCAAATGAAGGTGTCAAACTTACTTAGTTCTGACTGGTCAACACAGCTGAGTTTTAATTGGTTGATGCAGGCCACAACCTATTGGTTAGTTCAAGAGACAAAAAGTCCCAGAGTTAAGCAGAGGGATGGGTTTTCTAGGAACTCAGAATAACATGTGTGACCTCCAGTTAGGAAATGGCCATTTGGATCTATTTTAAATTTAAGACCAGTTAGCCAGTTAGGATTGATCTTGAGAGACTGGCTCTTTCAGGTTCACTTTGGATAACTGGCCAAAAGGTAATATGACCACAGATGTTAGTATTGAGCATAAGATATTTTATACATATTCATGTAAGACAATGTAAATTCTTCCTGCAATAAATTGTTTTTTGATGCAAATTTTCAAAACCTTCTTGAAATAGCTCACCTAGACCTATTATTATTAATATATTTTATTCTTTCTGATCTAAGCAAAATAATTTTTGTCTTTTAAGACTAGAAGCTCTACTATCTAGCTTTTTTTTGCCTGTGGAAATTTAAGGAAGGAACATTATACAAAGGATGTGAGCAACACAATAATAATATTCACAGATTAATATATAGTCATATAATTTTGACTTGGAAGAAAATGAATATCTTATTCTTTTGGTGCCAAATAAATATTAAATATCAAATGCCAGAAAAGAAAGGCTAAATTGTGGCACAGTTTCAGAGAATTCCATTAATTATAATGTTTATTTGTCACTAAATTCCCATCTCTGAGCTTGCCTCTGTAGAGCGAGGTTACTAGCTGGAAAACAAGCATATAATTAAGAGACATCTTAGAGGTATATGAAATGTGATTTGTATAAAACATCACTGGAGACTAGAAAAAGAGTAAAGATGAAAAGACCTTTGTAAATCATCTTAAGAGAGTTTATACCTAAACTAATTGACAAGCTCCATCATCTAGCTTTTCCTTTCCTTCACACATTTATGTCATTGTTTATATTGCCCAGAAGTTTTTAACCCTTCTTCATGCTCATTCTTCTAGTTATATTTTGATTGGCACCTCCTACAAATTTTTTGTCTTAATGACGCTGTTGAAAGTGACCTTTCCTCCTGTTGAATTCCTGGAATTATTATATTTGTAGCTTTTTAATTGGCATTTAGCAAAGTTCAGTATTTTTATTATACTTGCATCTCCTATTTCAGGGGTTGGCATACTTTTTCTGTAAAGGGCCAAGAAAGTAAATATCTTCACCTTTGGGCGGCATATGGTCTTGGTAGCATCAACTTAGGTCTGCTTAGTTATATGGAAGTGGAGCCATAGACAATACATAAATAAGTGGGCATGGTCAGATTTGACCCTCTGGACATAATTTTATAACTCTGTTTTAATTAATTGTAAAGCAAAACTATATCATCTTACTCATCTTTATAAACTTCACAACACTTAGAATAGATAGTAGTGTTTATACAGAGCTCAATAAATAAATTTTGCACTAATAGGAAATTCTATAAGGGCAAATGCTGACAAATAGGAGGGTTGATCATGAGTAATCTTGTATTCAGTGCAACCTTAATAAGAATTATAAGAGGGATAAAGCTTTTAGGAAAGAAGATAATAAATGTTGAGTGAGGAAGGAATATCTCTCAGAAGGACAGACAGTGGCTGAAGTTTTGCTGAGAGTATTTTGGCCATGGCTGGTCGGTGAGCCTACAGCAGAAAGCAGCTCGACTTATCAGTTTCAGGTTTTGCTGTTCAAAGCAACTCTATAGTCCTATTTTCCCTAAATTCCATTGTTTTACTGTTCAGAGCACTATCCTCACAGTGTAGTCTGTATGTTTCTTTATTGCATTGCCATGCAAATTCTTTGGCAAGTTCTATAATGTTTCAAGTGCAGTCTTTGCTTTGAGTTTGAAAAATGTATTTGTGAGGACACGTTTTAATTCAAAAGTGTGAGTACTATGGTCACTAAGTATTTAGAGTGAGATTTCCGAGTGGCAGAGAGAGAATGTGGGTGGTAGCCATTGAGAGAGGAGCTATGGGAAAGAAAAGTAAGAGTGGTTAACATTCCCAAACAAAGGGGTAATACAGCCTGGATTTTGCTAGGGTTAGCAAAAGTCTTCGCCATGCATTAGGGTTAGGTATTCCCCAGCTCATTTGCTTTATAGAGTTTTCACCTGGGCATATATTGTTATAACAGTCAACATTATTTAAGGACTCAGTATTACATGTCTGGATTATGTTAATTGCCTCATATGCCTTATCTCATTCTATCAGGTAGAATTGCCTCTTTATTTTACAGTTAAAGTAACTAAGTTTAAGGTAATTGAATCATCTGGCCAAGGATGAGCTGCTAATGAGAACAGAGTTTGGATTTGAAGTTGAGTTAGACTCCAGTGATCATTGTCTTGATCATTAAATTCTCCCCCATTTCACCTAGATAATGGTGGTGACAGTACTGATGTCTGTTGTGTACATGTGTGGCTATGTGGTCCATTTGACTTTAATACACAAAAGACAAGGCTTATTCCTTTTCTCATTTTTTGTCATGTTTTATTTTTTCCTTTCTTTTAACAGGATTACCAAAGGCACAGTCAGTAGTTAGTAAACATGTTTAAGAACTGTATTGTGTCATCATGCCACATAGTCATACTTGCCTTGGGATGGGAAAAGATCATTCAGTAAAAAATACAGGTAAAATAAATCTTGACCATGCAATTTTTAACCTACAATCATGATGTACCTTTTGTATATCCTTGCACATAGATCCAACATTGCAATTTTTAAAAAAATAAATCAGAGTCAGACTCTTAGGAGCATTTTATAGGTAATTACTAGTGTTTGTTTTAGATCCCACAACTTCAAATACAAACTCATATACAATGAACATCCTGAGAATAAACCTTAGTGTCAAATGGAAAAACTTTTTTAACAAATTTCAAAAACAATGTGGACTTCCTATAGTTATATACAGAAAATATACTAATTTTCCAAAATGAATAATTTGATATTTTAATACTTCACTATAAAGAATGCATACCATCTGAATGGGATCAAAGAACAGAAAACATTAGGTAAAAATGAAGGAAATCTGAATAAAGTAGTTATTACAATGAGTAGATGAGTAGTTAAATCTGGATAAAATAGTTATTACAATGAGTAGTTAAAACAACTAGTAGAATAGCCACAAGAGATAGTGAGCATCCCACCTGCATGACCTCTTGGAGAAGCTGAGTTAGGGCTCCTGCATCTGATTAGAGGGAAGGGCTGCACTAAAAGGAACCCAATTCCACCCCAAGAACCAGGGAGAGGCTCAATATGTCAGAACCGTCTGGGGACTTTGTTAAACATACACATTCCAATCCCCTCTTAAAAGCAGCTACATCAATCTGTGGGTGGGTCTTGTGAATCTTCCCAGGGAATTCCGATGCCTGCTAGGCAGGTGTGTAAGTACATCAAGGCAGAAAGCAGATTAGAGGTTGCCAAGGAGACTGGGAATGAAAATTGATTCTAAAGGTGTGTTGAGGGTACTTTAGGGGGGGGGGTGGAAATGTATTAAAACTGTGTTTTGGTGATGGCTGCATAACTCTACATTTACTAAAAGTCATGAAACTGCACTTACAATGGGTGTGTTTTATGGGCTTTAAAATTACACCTCAGTAAAGCTCGTTTTAAGAAAAAAGATCCACTGGGCCTTCCATGGGCAGGTAGCAGAGGTGCTGGCCCGCAGGAAGACTCCGCCCCCACCAAGAACTCGGCCTCTGAGAAGGCGGTTCCTCGGCTACTTCAGTCCTGACCACAGCTTCCTTCCTTTATGCTTCCTTTGCTTTATCTCTGCCTGAAGTGATCTCCTGATCTTCGAATTACATGAGGCAATAAATTACTCCTTTTTTGCTTAAGCTAATTTGAATTGGTTTTCTATCACCTTTATCTGAAAAACTCCTGACTAATGCAATTACCTGTACCCAACAGGAGAATTGTAACCAGGTCAGGAAAAAAGCCTCAAAATAAATCCCAAGGATAGTGGATAATATTCTCCTAATTATTGGACATGATTCTTAGTTATTTTCATTTACTCATTCATTTACTGAGCACTTTCAATATGCAAAGCACCATATCTCAGTCCATTCAGGCTGCTACAACAAAATACCATAGGCTCAGTGGCTTGTAAAGGGCAGATTTCTCACACTTCTGGAGACTGGCAAGTCCAAGATCAAGGTACTGGCAGATTGGGTGTCTGCTGAGGGCTCACTCTCCGGCTCCTAGATGGTGTCATTTTACTGTGTCCTCACATGGGAAAGGAATGAACTACCTCTCCAGGGTCTCTTGTATGAGGGCACTGATTCTATTCATGAGGGCAGACCTAATCGCTTTCCAAAGGCCCCACTTCCTAATTCTGTCACATTTGTTATTAGGCATCACATATGAATTGGGGGGGAACACGAACATTCAGACCATTGAATTAACTTAGGGGAGTTAAAATGTTCTTACATGAAAAAAAAAATGAAACAACAGAGCAAGTTAAAACATGATGAGGCCACCATATCAACCTCCAGACACAGTACACGAGAGAAGAAAATTATCAACTGGAAAATCTGGGGAAGACCCAGTGAAGATCCCAGTGAAAATCCACTGAGATATTGAGAATCCAAGTGATTTGGGCTGAAAGCAATTGGTAGTTTCATAACTTTTTTTCTTTTTTTGAGATAGAGTCTCACTCTGTCACCATGGCTAGAGTGCAGTGGCATCGTCCATCATAGCTCATGGCAACCTCAAACTCCTGGGCTCAAGTGATCCTCCTCTCTCAGCCTCTGGAGTAGGTGGGACTGGAGGTGTGTGCCACCACACCTGGCTATTTTTTTTTTTTTTTGTAGAGATGGGATCTCACTATATTCCTCAGGCTGATCTGTAACTCCTGGCCTCAAGAGATCCTCCTGCCTCAGCCTCCCACAGTCCTAGGATTACAGGCTTGAGCCTGGTTTTAAAACTTTTTAAGTATTTTCTTTCTGCTCCTAATTTGTGTGGTTTTAGTCTTTTTTGTTTTTAAGTAAGTTTTCTTAGTACTATTTTAATAGAGAAAAGTTGGTATAATCTAATTGTTCAACAACTGATGACTTTTTTTTTTTTTTTGAGACAGAGTCTCGCTTTGTTGCCCAGGCTAGAGTGAGTGCCGTGGCATCAGCCTAGCTCACAGCAACCTCAAACTCCTGGGCTCAAGCAATCCTTCTGCCTCAGCCTCCCGAGTAGATGGGACTATAGGCATGCGCCACCATACCTGGCTAATTTTTTCTATATATATTAGTTGGCCAATTAATTACTTTCTATTTATAGTAGAGACGGGGTCTTGCTCTTGCTCAGGCTGGTTTCGAACTCCCGACCTGGAGCAATCCGCCGGCCTCAGCCTCCCAGAGTGCTAGGATTACAGGCATGAGCCACTGCGCCGGCCCTGATGACTTTATTAAAGTAGGTTATAAAACATAATGGATGGCATAATCCAATTTTCATAGAAAGTAATGCATGTGTATTGAAAAAGATCTAAAAGGAGATATACACCAGTGTGTTATCAGCAGATGCCTCTGGGTGGGTGGACACCATGGATATTCTTTATATTATTTTGAAGGGGTGCTTTTTCTGACATTTTTATAATAAGCATGTATAACTTTTGTAATAAAAAAAAACGAGAAAATTTAGCATTAAAAATACAATGGTATAATAAAACTGAACACAACCAATACAGCAATGGGAAGAGCAAAAGGGACATATTGTTAAGAAGTAGCAATGTTACAAGCAGAGACCTGGGATGGAGGAATGAGTCTTGCACTAGGGGTTTAGGAGAAAGAAGAAGTGACAAGTGGAATTTTTCTGTTTGTACCTACTTTGAGTGATCAATATTTTAAATTGCAAGATGAATTTTATTTTGAAAGGAAATTTTAAATGAAATATCACTAAAAAGTCACTACCTTGGTCTAAGAAAGTGAAATTATTGAAAAGCCAGATTTTGAAATATATTAATATATATATAGCTGATTTTAAAGCCTATTTCAACATCTGTGTTGGACTAGGACTTTGAATATGTTAGCTTGGGGTTAGCCTGGTGTGGTGGGGGAAGGTATGATGACTTTTTCTCGTCCACAGGAAAAGGAAATGAGCTGAAGTGGATGTTACCTCCTGGATGGAGACTTCTGTCTTTGTTACCTGGAACTTTTTTTTTTTTTTTAATTTCAGAATATTACGGGGGTACAAATGTTTTGGTTACATGGATTGCTTTTGTGCTTGAGTCAAAGTTTTAAGTGTGCCCATCACCCAGATGTATACCCAGATGTATTAGGTGTGATTTCACCCATTCCTTTCTCCCCCTTCCCACTTGCATGGTTTCCATTGAGTTTTACTTTCACCTGTCCACATGAGTGCTAATCAGTTAGTTCCAGTTTAATAGTGAGTATGTGTGGTGTTTGTTTTTCTATTCTTGGGATACTTTTAGGGGGATGGTTTCCAGTTCCATCCAGATTGTTGCAAAAGGTATGTCACCTTGCTCTTGACTTTGAGGAAAATATAAAACACAGTGACAATTTAAAACAAATTATCTGGAGGGAGAGAGTGTGAAAACAGAAATAACAATGAATAGGGAGGAGGAACTGCCAAGGATTCATTAGGACAACAGATATCAATTGCCACGTCTCCAGGAACTTGAAAAATTAGTTGGGTTGCTGGCGAGGAAGCATTTCTCTTTGAATATGACTGATGGAAGGGATCAAAAAGCAAGAGTTAGCAGAGGTTTGTGAATCTAAATAAGCTGCTTAATGTTGCTGAATAGAAAAAAAAAATCTAGATAGATGTTTTGAGCTTGCTTCTTAGGAGATTCAAATAGAGAAAAAAGACAAATTAGTAGTGACAACTTTCTGTGTACTGAATCTGAACAAGGTAACAGTCATCAGAAGAATTGCAATTCTCTGTGAAAGTTTTTTTTAAAAAAAAAAACGAAAACTAAAAGCTTAAATATTGGATCTGCCTTTAAATTAATATCCTTCGGAACTGGTAATTATGTTAAACCTTGCGAAATTCTATGAATTATCAGTCAAAGGCAAAGTCTCATACAGAGTTTACTTTTGAGTTGCTAAACATGGGTTAAGAAGAACACAGGAGTTCTAGTTGTAGAGAAGACAATTTGAGATTCAAAAATTTTAAGGGTCTATGATATCTTGATACTAATTTGGAAAATATTGTAATCTTTCTTAGCAGTACATAACATAGTCAGGATGAAGCCTCGCTAAGTTAATAAACTAACAAAACTGGAACCTATGAGACTCTCTGGTGGGGCCCCAGACCTCCCTTTCTCCAGCTGCTGCTACACCCTGTCATTTCCTGAGACTCAGTTGTAAATCCAGGCCCTTGCATTTGTGCACAATGTTGGGAGCCAGTGTATGCCTCACTCATGTACCCTCTTCAGTTGTTTTCATCAAGAAATGCCTGTGGACAGGCTTCATTTGTAACAGTCTGGCATGGGAGTTCTTTGCTGGCTTCCTAGAGAGCCTGGCTCCTGAATTTTACTCCACATCAAAGAGCTCCACACTGTTAACAAGAAAGCCCTTGCTCAAGTATACACTGTTACATTATTTAAAAAGGTGGATGGCATCCACATTACATGCAATAAATAAGATCTAGTAAGAGCTTTCGTAGTATTCCATGGTTGGTGACATGTTTCCAGTTTCCCTAGTCTCCCCACATTTGGACACTGTCTTGCAGGGGCCAGTGAAAGGAAGGTGACTCAGTGCCAGCCTAGAAGATCAAGAATAGCCTCTGTAGTGGCTCTGCCACCCCCCTGCATGTAACTCTGGGCCTTCTTTTTTGGGCTGCAGTTTCTTTGTCTTTGAAATAAGGGAATAGAGTGAATGGCCTATAGTTTTCCTTCTTGTTCTAAAAGTCATTGAATCAGCAAAAACAGACTCTCTCACTTTTCATTTCTTTAAATGAGTAAAGGTTCAGCACCTGTTTTAGTACCAGGGGGGAGAAAAGAGAGCAAGAGAAACTGTTCTTCTATCAGTAAGGATATAACCAGAGAAACAGAACTAGAAGGAGATATATATATATATATATATATATATATATATATATATATATATATATCCTTTATATATTTATTGCAAGGAATTGGCTTACACCGTGGTAGGGTCTGATGAGGCAAGTCCAAAATCTGTAGGGCAGACCATCAAGAAGGGTAGGCTGGAACTCTTGGACACAAATTGATGCTGTAATCCACAGGCAGAATGTTTTTCTTCTGGGAACCTCAGTTCTGCTCTTAAAACTTTTCAACTGATTGAATCAGGTCCATATAATTATCTAGGATAAACTCTTACTTAAAGTCCACTGATTATGAATGCTAATCACATCTACGAAAACTCTCATAGCAATGCCTAGAGAGTATCTGATGGAATAACCAAGGACCAGAGCCAAGACAGGCACCTATAAGGCTGACCTCACAGTACTCATCATAATAACAGCTCCCATGTGACTTTTATTTCTGAGAGCAAAATTTCCCTCATACGGAGAATAGCTCCTTTTAATGAGCAGGTCAGTGACCCTCTCTACCCCACATGAAGATCATCCAGCACTGACTTGAACTGTGGCAATCACAGGGGAATGAGTTAAAACAAAACAGCTGTTCCAAAGGCTCTCAGTGAACCAGCCCCTCCCTAATGGGTCAGCATTCCCCAGTAGATCACAAAAGTTCCATCTAGGGTCCTCCCCTTCCCCTAACTAAACAAGAGGGTTCCAACCAAAGGAGAATAGGTGCCCTGCAGTCCTATTAACCCAAAGCTGAGAGAAGAGGAGCCAGATAAGAAATCAGCAAAAGAACCATTTCTTTTGAAACAACAAGATAGTTTAACACCCACAAGGGATCATAGTGGAGCTACAGCAGTGGACTCTATCCATAAGGAAATTGTCAAAATGACATATATGGAATTCAGAATATGGATGGCAAATATGATGAATGAAATTGAAGAGAAAGTTGAAAACCAACAAAAAGAAGCCAAAAAGTATTTCAGGAAATCAATGAAAAAGTCACTAAAGAGCTAGACAACTTAAGAAAGGATATACTAGAACATAAAGAAATGGAAGACTCATTTAGGGAATTTCAAAACACAGCAGAAAGCTTCAAAAACAGACTAAATCAAGAAGAAGAAAGAATTTTCAAGCTTGAAGACAAGGCTCTAGAGATAATGTAGTCAGTCAAAGAGGCAAAGAAGAGAATAAAAAAGCCTGAGCAATCACTGAGAGAGATATGGGACTATGTGAAGTGAACGAACATTTGAATTATAGGTATCCCTGAGGGAGAAGAAGAAAGAGCTAAAAGCATAGAAAACCTATTTGAGGGAATTATTGAGGAAAACTTCCCTGGTACCACCAGAGAGTCAGCCGTCCAGATGCAAGATGGTCATCAAATACTGGAAAGAGTTATAGCAAATAGGACATCTTTAAAACACATAGTAATCAACCTGACCAAAGTCAAAATGAAGGAAAAAATTCTGCTAGCAGCAAGACAAAAGCATCAAATAACCTACAAAGGAAAACCCATCAGGCTAACTGCAGACTTCTCAGGAGAAAACTTACAAGCCAGAAGGGATTGGGGCCTCATCTTCAATGTTCTTAAACAGAACAACTGCCAGCCTAGAATTTTGTATCTTGCAAAAACTACTAAGTTTCACAACTGATGAAGAAATTCAGTCTTTTCCAGACAAGCAAAATCTGAGAGGATTTGCCATGACCAGACCTGCCCTGCAGGAAATACTCAGAACTGCATTATACACGAATCAGCACAACAGATACCCACCAGTGTAAAATCACCCCTCAAAAAACCTCTAAAGCTCACAACTTTTATAAAACAATAGCACAAGAGGGAAAACAAAGCAATAAGGTACTAGTCAACATGATGTACAGATCAACACCCCACATATCAATTCTATCACTCAATGTTAACAGTCTAAATATTCCTCTCAAAAGACATAGGCTGGCTGAATGGATGAAAAAACACAACACAAGTGTCTACTGTCTCAAGGAAATGTATCTAAACCACAAGGACACACAGAGACTCAACATTATAGGATAGAAAATAAAGCATTCCATGCAAATGAAAATCAACAGAGAGCAGGTGTAGCCATTCTCATATCAGAAAATTGACTTTTTACACTTAAAAAATGGGAAGAAGTGGGAAGTAAGAATAAGAAATAAAGAATTATTTAAAAATATATTTTAAAAAAGAAGAAAAAAAAGAAAGAAAATTGACTTTAAACCAACAAAGGTAAAGAAAGACAAAGAGAGTCATTATACAATGGTAAAGGAAGCAATTTAACAAGAAGACATAACAATCCTAAATATATATGCACCTAACACAGGAGCTCCCAGATACACAAAGCAAATTTTACAAGAGCAAAGCAAAGAAATAAATACCATAATTGTGATTGTTAGGGACCTCAACACGCCTCCGTCAGAGCTTGACAAATCATCAAAGTGGAAAATAAATAAACAATGGACTTTAAACCAGACTCTAAATCAAATGGTTGTAACAGACATTTATGGAACATTCTACCCTAAAACTACTAAATATACATTCTTCTCAGCAGTTCATGGAACATTCTCCAAGATTGATCATATCTTAGACCACAAAACAGGTCTCAACAAATTCAAAAAAATTGAAATCATACCATGTATCTTCTCAGACAGCAGCAGAATAAAACTGGTAATCAATCTCAATAGAAACACTCAAACCTACACAAAGCCATGGAAATTAAACAACCTGCTGGTGAATGGTTATTGGGTCAAGATGGAAATCAAAAGATTCTTTGAACTGAATGACAAAGGGGATATAAGCTATCAAAATCTATGGAACTCAGCAAAAGCATTCCTAAGGGGAAAATTTATAGCCTTAAATGCCTACATCAAAAATACAGAAAGATCACAAATTAACAATCTGATGTCACATCTCAAGGAACTAGAAAGGAAGAACAAATCAAACTCTGGCTTTATCTTAATCAGCTTCTCAGTGACATTCAAGACTTGACCAATGGCCCTTTTTCCCCACCCACTCTTCTGTCTTGGTTTCTTGGCATTGCTCTTGTCTGGATTTCCTCCTATATCTCCAGCAGCTCCTTCTGACTCTCTTCTCAGCCTTATCAGTTCCTCTTCCTCTACGTGGCCTTTACTTTCTTCACTATACTCCATCTTTACATAATGTCATTCCTTCTTCTGCTACGGAATACTGTCATATGCTGGTGACTTCCCCAATTAAATCCCTATCTCAAAACTCCCCTTTGAACTACAGACTCATAACAAACTGCTTATGTTCATTACCTCATACCAGAAATCATCATCCTAGATTTGATTTCTCCGTCTCACCCACTCATTTCATCCAAACCAAACCACAGTCCTGCCCTTTCTGCCACCAAACAGCACCTCACATCCCTCTGCTGTCACCGCATGAGAGTTGCTGCCACTCTAGAAAAACCATCTCACTTCTTGTCAGAACAATTTGCAACTGCCTTCTAACTAGGCTCCCTTCTTTTCTTCTTGACTGTCTCCAATCTAGTCTCCAGAGAGCAATTTTAGTGGTTTTTAAAAAATATAAATGGCATCACATCACTGTGCTTAAAATTATCCCCTGCTGTCCCATACATGTAGAGTACAGGGCTACTTGCCATGCCCCATCAGGTCTCTGTGTCCTGACCCATCTCAGGGCTGTTTCTTTCCCTCCCTCCCTCCCTCCCTCCCTCCCTTCCTTCCTTCCTTCCTTCCTTCCTTCCTTCCTTCCTTCCTTCCTTCCTTCCTTCCTTTCTTCCTTCCTTCTTTCCTTTTTATTGAAACAGAGTCTCCCTACATTCCCCAGGTGGGCTCAAGTGATCCTCCTGCCTCAGTTTCCTGAGTACCTGGGATTACAGGTGGACACCACCATGCCCAACCTCAGTGCCATTTCTACATGCTGTTCCTTCTGCCTGGAATGCCTTTCCCTGGCATTCTGCATAGCTGTATCTCATCCTTCAAGTCTCAGATTCAATGTCACTCTCTCGGAGACAAGTTTTCTAACAAACCTGTAATAATAGGTCTTTTTTATTATTCTCTATCTCAGCACTCCCTTGTCTTTCTCATCTCATAAGACTTGTCAATTTAGTACTTATATGTGTTCTGTTAGTTTTACTTGCTCATTGTCTGCATGGTTGTGCTTTCTCTCACATTCAATTATCTTGTAGCGCTAGTGTAGAAAATTAGAAATTCAACTCTGAAAATAGAGAATAAACACAAATTACTAATTAAGAAATAGATATGAAATGGTATTAGCATGAATTCTAGGAATAACAGCTTTTCAGTGAATGCTAAATTGATTTAATCCTTTCTCTAAGCAATGATTATACTCTGTAACCTTCTCTTCATCCAGTGTTTTTGCAGAAAAATGGAATCCATTTTTCATGCTTTTCTTAGTTCTAAAAATGAAGTTGGTCTGAATATTTCATAGGTACTTCCAGATGGTTAGGTGTCTGGTTACCTGTTTTGCTTTCTCTGTAAACCACAAAAGGGAAAAACATGCAACTAGAGAAGAGATTTAGTCTCAGCTCTGTTTCTTCTTTTTCTTTGTGGTTTGGATCCTGTCAGCTCATTCCCTGAGAGGTATCGAACAAGGAGCACTCATGAGGTATAATCATAAAAGCAACTTCATTTGCCTCCCTTAATCCCTTTGTACTTGCTCTGTGTGGGAATTCTTCTGTTGTCATTGGATGAAAATTTGACAAATCTTTTGGGTTTTCGTGTTTAGGTAATAAAATTTCCTACAATCCCTTTAAATCACAGAACATGGTTTCAGTTTAACACTTAGTCTCAGATATCAGCCGAAGCTTTTCACTTTACTCAGAGTTATAGCTGTTTCCCTTCCCCCAGCTGAGCCTGATGCAGTGAAGGGGCTGGTAGGAGGGAGCATTGTCCATATCCTCCCTACACCTCTTCTACCCCGTCTTGCGAAGGTGTTTTTTTTTTTTTTTTTTTTTTTACTTTTCAAAGGCAGGGAGTTGGGAAAGGAGGAGAGGGAAGAGGCCTATAAAGTTTTTACTTGAATGGTACTAAGATAGTTTTGTGATGTTTGGGTTCAACAGGAGTTTAAGGCTGTCTCTTTCTCTCGTGGGTGCTTGAGTGGGCTTTGTAGAGGCCTCTATTGGGGACTACCCCAGCTGGCTGCCTTGCCCTCAGGCCTTCTACTTGGCAATTTACTTCACAGATGCTCTCTGTGCTGGAGCCCATCACCCTTTCTTGCAGTGTTCTTGCATGAGATTTCACATGGCTTCAAGACAGCTCTCTCCTGTGTAGCCCACCTGTGGTCCATGAGGAACTTGTCTATATTCTTTACCCCAACAGAGCAGTGAGTGACAGTTCTTCACTATCTCTCCGAAGCCACACACTAGCCTTCTCTCTTGTCCTCTGGGTCTCCTGGACTTGATTGAGACGTCAGTCCATCAGTATGCATTCTCCTTACTACTGGTGACCCGTAGATCTTTTACCTGAAGCTTCTTCTCTTTTTTTAGAAAATAAATTTTAACATGTATATTTAAGGCATAAAGCATGATGTAGCCTCTTCTGTTTAACACTTAGTTACATAACTAACCATGGGAGAAGCTGAGAGAGAAACAGTAGCTGGGCTCAGAATCTTTTCTTCCTTTCAGTCCTGAAAATATACTTTTGAACTAAGTGCTTCTTCTTTTGCTTTTTCCTTAGACTATAGTTCCCTAAGTAGGCCACTCTAGAGACCCTCTAGACATATAAAATGAAGATAATAATAGTTCCCACCTCATAGGGTTGTGTGAAGGTTAAATGAGTTAATGTGTGTAAAGCACTTACAACAGAGCTTGGCACATAGTAATTGCCGTGTAAGTATCAGCTATTATCATAATTACAATGCCATGCATATGAACCCTCTAGTTCATCCTTATAGTTCTATGGGCTCTAGGCAGAGGGGTGGCCATGGAAGTGGGAGAAGCAAAGAGAATTAGTCTTGAACAGGAGAGTCAGGACTAGGATTGGGGGATTTAAGTATTTTAGGTTTATTAACTTGATAGTAAGTAGCTAATTGAAAACAGTATTATTGAAATTTCTTTGAGCTATGCTTCATGAAAAGGAAATGTTAAATAGACAGACAGTGAAATATTAAGATTATGCATTTAACTGGATTGGAAGAAGCAGCTCATGGGACACACTACTCTGTTAAATATATGCAGTAATTAATCCTTTACTCAGTGAACTAGGTAAACATTAAAAATCCCTGTTTATGCCTCAAACAGTGTCTAAATGATTTGGCTGAGATTTCAAAAGAACTCTTAAGCTCAATAGGAATTAAGATGCCAAATCATTAGTCCATGGACAGTCAATATCTACCTGTTAGCAGTCAGGTTATTTTCCATTTTAGGCATTGAGTTGCTGTTCTGTGTTCTTAGGCTAACAAAAGGTGCAAAGTATGCATGTCCAACACAAATAGTGCCTGGTAGTGAGTGCTCAATAAATGCACATTGAATATCGAACATTCCTTGGCCTGTAATGTCACCTATTTGGGTGCATTCACCCAACCCACAAAAATCCTACCATATTTCAAGGGTCCTATATTCTCCAAATTTTATAAAATGAACACATTCTTTATAATAAAAAATAAATAAAATTCCCCTCAACACCTGAACCAGAGAGCTCTGTAACCAATGCTCACCTGCTTTGCTTGTTCTTTCTACTTATTTGTATGTCTGGATTCTCATCAATTTCTGCTGGCCCCCGTGTCTGCCAGTTTCAGAGCTTTGCTGACCAGCTCAGTCTTTTCATGCTTTTTGAGATCCTGCTGGCTGTGTCTCCTCTCTCCCAAGAGCTGCGTGTAAAACATGGTATGTTCTTCACATTTTAATTTAGCCACATCGATTCCATTGATGTCTTGTCAGATACTCTGGAGCCCGGGGCCTCATCAGCCACACAGCACAGATCAGAGTTGGGCCCTCTGGTCTTTTGACCCTGATTATTCTTTCTTTTTATTCTGTTTCTCTTGACATTATAGAATGATGTAGAAAAGGAGAGCCTGGGGAAGGGGGAAGGAAGGGAACAAGGAGGAGGTCAGAGCTCACAGACAACAAGAACAAAAGAACTGCAAATTGAGATCTCTCTCTAAGGCCACCTTCCCTTCTTCCCTTCAAAAAGTCAATGCTGAGCCATCTGTCATCTCCCAGGGACTCCCAGCTCAGGGCTGGCCTGCACCAAGTGAGAGCTGGCTAGCCAGTCACTCATCTGCCCTTCCTGGGGCCATCTCTGTATAGTCATCCTGCCCTCCCAACGTGGGACTGTCCACTGCCTTCAGGGGCTACATACCCCAATTATTTATTAAGGAGACAAAAAGGAATTGTTGATGAAGCCCGGGGTTGATGTTGGCAAGCAGGAACTAGCCATGGGCTGCTGCTACAGGGGTAGGCTCTTGCTCGGCAAATGTTAGACCAGGTTTGTTTTTGTTGTTGTTTCTTATTTTGTTTGGATGTTTTTTACTTTTGTTATTTGACACATCTAAAGATGATATGTGCCCTAATTGCTTTTCCAGAACACTGTTAACAATCCTGATAGTCAATTGGTTTTTAAAATTCAAGTCTTCGTATTGCAGGTTCCTACAATATTTGAGTCTGGTTTGTATGTGAAGGTGGATTGGGGTTAGGGAATCTATGAATAATATATGCAATTTGTATCCATCTGCAAAGCTAGAAAAAGTAGACTGTGTGTGTGTATGTGCTGGGGGAAAGAGGTAATCTCTGTATTTGCATCTTGTATTTGAAATTTAGAGTTTTAAGTGAAAGTTGGTGGCTTTATCTGACCTGTCAACATTATAGATGATACTGTATATTTATAAAGATATTTGCATATCTTTTATCAGATGGATGCTCTTGGTTGATTTAGTATACTAGCTTCTGTTTGGAAAATAAATTAATATTTTAGATGAAGATGAAAAGCACAGGGGATTTGAGTAACTGGATTTGCCAGTTCTAGGGTGCCTTTTGCACTTGGAATGTGTGACCTTTTGGGATTAATGATGGATGTAATCAAATTAGTGAAATAGAAGCCTTCATACTTCTTTCCCTTTTTTTTACCATCTACCTACAGGCCTATACTGTAGCCTAACCTTCAAAGGTTTGTTCTGGTCTCTGCTGTCCACTAATTATCATTTAAGATACAACCTTCCTTCTATGGTGTTTTAATCAACATTCTTGAAGACTAAAAGATTCAAAACAGTAGAATTCTTTAAGAATTTCTACAACAAAAGCAAACCCTGACCCTGGTGACGAGGTGCTTTTTAAAATTTATCCATAATAGCTATACATATTTTGAGATACATGTTATATTTTGATACATGCAATGTGTAATGATTAGATCAGGATAATTGGGGTATCTGTTGCCTCAAACATTTTTCTTTATATTGGGAACACTCCAATTCTTCTAGCTATTTTTATCTATACAATGCATTATTGTTAACTACAGTCACCCTACTGTACTATTGAGCACTAGATCTTATTATTTATCTAACTGTACATTTATATCCATTAACCAACCTTTCCTCAACCCCCTCTACCCTTCTTGGCCTCTGTTAACCACCAGTCAACTCTCTACTTCCATGAGATCCACTTTTTTAGCTCCCACATACAAGTGAGAACATGAGGTGTTTGTCTTTCTGTGCCTGGCTTATTTTAGTTAACATAATGACCTTCAGTTCCATCCAAGTTGCTGCAAATGACAGTGTTTCATTCTTTTTGAAGGCTGAGTAGTATTCCATGATGCATATGTACCACATTTTCTTTATCCATTCATCTGTTGGTGGACACTTAGGTTGATTCCATATCTTAGCTATTGTAAATAGTGCTGCAGTGAACATGGGAGTTCAGATATCGATCGCCTTGATATACGGATTTCTTTTCTTTTGTATATATACACCCAGTGGTGGAATTAATGGAAGTTCTATTTTTATTTAATAGTTTTTTTGAGGAACCTCCATACCATTTCCCATAGTGGCTGTACTAATTTACATTCACAATGTAAAAAGAAAATCAAAATCTCAGGGCTACCTCCCCCAACTCCTTATGCAAGAGAGAAAGTAAGGGCCTCAGGCATCTGTGAAGAACTGGACCCACAAATCATTCACTAAGGAAATTCATTGCTCACCTCCCATAAATAAGCACATGCAAATTGTACATATCTCTAGCACCTGAAACTAAAGCCTGTTCCATTCCACACTAATAATGAATTACAAGTTTATCTTTACAGGGAACAGAACTGGAAACACATAGAATCAGACATTCTTTAACCTTCCCAGGAACATTTACAAAATTGATCCTTCCATCACTCCCTTTTTCTCTTCTAACTTCCGCTTATATTATGTAAAATGTAGATTTCCTGGGCCTGACAGAAATGTAACAATTTTGCCTCATCAGCTTCCCCTTCCTTGTGCC
The DNA here is from genome assembly GCF_040939455.1 of Microcebus murinus. NCBI lineage: Eukaryota > Metazoa > Chordata > Mammalia > Primates > Cheirogaleidae > Microcebus > Microcebus murinus. The sequence continues at coordinate 28,947,077 of NC_134120.1, read as the reverse complement.
TTTTTCTTTCCCTCTACATACCTTTAAATGCTGAAGGTTCCAACTTCTCCTTCAGAGAAAAGGCCACAGCTTGTCTACAGTTTGTGTTTTTCCTGGGTGCCTCCTCGACTTTGGCTTAATAAACCTCCCTTGATTGAGATTACGTCAGTCATTTACTTGGGTTGATACCACCAGCAGTGCACAAGTGCTACCCTGTCTATGAATCCTGACAAAGTGCTTTTGCATATATTATATGTCATTTTGATTTTCTTTCTAAATTACATAAATCCCATTCAAATGGGAAGAACAGATTTTATTATGTACATTTTGCAGATGATAAAAGCATATTCAGGGAAGTAGAAGATTTAAAGACACTATGAGCTCCAGCCCCAAGATACGAGGGTTCATTTCATCTCACTTGAAGCGCATTTCTCCCTTTGTGATATTGCAGCGCCTGGATTCCCTAATGATGGAGTTTCAGGCTATAGAATAAAAGAGGAAGATAGATTGTTGGCTAGAGATGCTTACCTGTGCTCTTGAGGATGGCCCTTTGCTCTGTATCATCTTGGACATGGTAGAGCAGAACCTACTTGGAGTTAGGCAGAATTCAGTTCTGAATCCAGCGGTGCAGCTTGCTTGCTATGTGATCTTTGCAAGGTATTTAATATTTCTGATCCCCATTTTCTCCTTCTATACAACGAGTCTCCCAAGTCAGAGACAAAGGACTTTATTGCCCACAGCACAGTAAGCAGCATGAGCTTCATGTTCATGAAATCACCTATATTAATGTAAGGCCATAAGGCAAAAACTACAGTAAAAGTCTGTTTTCTACAGAAGGATAGACGTACCTAAAGTTAACCAGCCACTCATTGTTTTGTTACCGAAAGCTTGGCTCTTGTCCGTGAGGCCGAATCAGAAGAACAATGGACAAGTGGTTAAGGAGAAGGAAAGGGAAGTTTATTACTTTGCCAGCAAAGGAGGAAAATTATAAGATTATCACCTCAAAATCCAAATTCCTCCCCCATAAGGGAAAATATAGAGTTTTAAGGGGAGGGTTCTCAGGTTCAGGGTATTGTTGTTCAACTATAAGTTTATGGTTCTGATCCTTTCACCTCCAGAATCTGTTGGGACCTCCCACCAGTCAGGAGCCAGGCCTCAGCCACGGGGACCTTCTGGGACCTCTGTTGCCCAGTCCTCCACCAGGATGGTTTCACTGAGCTATCTACTTGAGTGAAAAGAACAATAACAACAACAACAAAAAAGAACACTCCCTTGCCCCACCTAACTCCAGGCCTGAGTCAGGGAAGCTGAGTTTTGTTCTGAAAAGGGAGAAAGAAAACACTCCCCTGCCTCACCAACTGCTGGCCTGGGGCAGGGATACTGGTTTTAGTTCTGAAAAAGGTAGGAAGCAGAAAACACTTTAAAAGGTGAGGGGGTTTTAAAGAGACAAAAAAAACTTTTTTTTTTCCTTTTTCAAGCTATCCTATCTGTTACAGTTTCAGAGTTTACCGTTCTGTAACTGCTTACTGATTAAGTCTCACATATCTCTGACTAGTGTAAGATTTGAGACTTTCCCAGTTGCTTCTATAGACAACATTGCTATTGTAAAATCTAAGAATGGCCTTTGAGATACCTTACAGACTCTGCATTCAGGGGGACCAACTGATGCTAGCCAGACCATGGCCAAGCATGGAGACTGACTCAACAGGTCCTGCGACCCTCTACCACTCTTCTCAGCCAAGAAGACAATTTCTGCTTCCCAACCCTATGAGTTCATCTCCAGCCAATCAGCAGACCCATTTCCCTATCCCTTTGTCTGCCAAACTACCTTTAAAAATCTTAGGCCCCAAATTCTTGGGGAGATGGATTTGAGAAAATTGCTACCATTTGCTCTCCTGGTACCTTGTGATATTAAACTCTTTCTCTACTGCAACGTCTGCTGTTTCAGTATATTGGCTTCCTCCTGGGCAGTGGACCAGGAACCTGCCTGGACAGTAACATTCATGTCAGTTCCTCTTAGCCCTCAAGTTCAGAGTCAATATGGAGTAGTCTATGTAGATGCTGCACACATGGTGGTTTGTGTCACAGCTGAGAAACACCAAACTTAGGAAATCCCAATATTGAGATTGCAAGCAAACTTGCCCTACCTTTGTTGCAGAGGGATTCATTATTTTATTATACTGAGCAGTGAACAAACTGCCACTGGCTCTGGAGGGAGAAATCGTCTAAGGCTTTTGGCTGTACAAATATACTTAAGAAGCTCATCAAGAACAAAGGGAATCAGTGCATCTGTTTTCAAGATATGCAGAAACAATAAAGACCCATAGAGAACTGTCTCACTGCAAATGACATGCACATATTAAAACTTTGTGAGTGTAATAATATTCACTAAAAGCCTACATTAATCACTGTTTTGCAATGGCTCAGTGACAAAAGTTAGTAAGTTGCCTAAAATTGAGAGTTCTTCCATAATATCCTCCAGAATTCCTCTCCTTTGAGAATATGGATAAAGTTTTCTGGATTGAGCTCATTTTTGTTTACTGGTAAACTGGCCAGACTTTATATTTCAAAGGTCTCCCCTTCCCCACCTAATGAAAATATTTGTCACTGAGCCCTTAGTATATGCCAGGCACAGGTGATGCTTTTTATGCATTAACTTCTGTTTGTCACCATTTTACAGATGGAGAAACTTTGGCCCAACTATTAAGGCAGCTTAACCAGGACCACATAGGTACGAGTGTCAGTGATTGCCCTGTAAGGTCTTTGGATTCTTTTCAATCTGAACTAAAAGAGAAAGAAAAGAAAAGTGTGTCTTTGATGCAGTTTTTCCTTTTTGAAATATAACAGGTGAACAGAGGAGGAATGAATAAAAATGGAATGGGGAACTGAGAAGCAGGAATAGAAAAATTGAGAAAAAAAATTCCCTTCACATTTTATAGTCACCATTTAAGTTGCTATATATACAAAGGGTGCTTGGGGAAAGCTGTAAGATAATTAATAGCGCTGGGCAGGAACATTTATATTTCAATTGTCTACATTTAAGAAACACTTTGCATAGCTGTGCAAGGCTTGCAGTCATGGTCTTGAATATGAATGAGAGAGGAGGAGACAAAGCAGGCCCAGAGGCAAGAGAAAAGCAATTAGAGGACCTCAGAAGGGGAACATCAATCGTTCTGTAGAATCTCAGGCATGACCTTGTTACCAGGCCAAATAGAAGTCCAAGGCCTGCTTACTTACTCCTGTTCCGTACTGAGAATGGAGTCCTTTTCCTGGTCTCCTTTGTGATTTACCCATGATTGCATCAGAACTGTGTCCATAACTTTCATTCATAATTGGCTTGTGTGGGCCACATGCAATAAAGGTTATTGGACTCTAACCAGTCACTTCATAAACTTTCAGATGCACTAATTAGGCTTATATGTGCCACAATCCTGGAAGGAGAAAAAGCCAATAGCTTTCAGCCAAATTTATCTACATTCATGGGGCCTTGAGAATTCTGCTTTGTGTTACAGCAAAAATTAACTTTCCTCTTTTAAGTGCAGCAATGAACTAATAATAAACACTCCGAGGCTTTTCATTACTTCATATTTTTTACCACAGCCGCTAAAATTGGCGCTATTATCTCCAACTTTATGCAAGAGGCAGCTGATGCACAGTTAAATGACTTTCCAGAGGCCATTCCGCGCGAATTGTTGATAAAACTGAAATGAGAAACAAAGTCCTTCCAGTAGATGGCGCTGCCCACTAAGCTAGAGGCTTGCGGCTGCGCAGCCAACTGCACGGAGCTTGTTTCTCTGTACAGATGCCTGAAACAGGTTTTTTATATTTTTCCCTTAAATAACTGAAAGAAGAAAGCCACATTATATATTCTAGGATTTTGCAGAACTTCTCTCTGTTCAACTGTAATGTAGTGTGGTTAAGTATCATAGTGCAGATCTGAGCATGGTATTTCTGGAATAAGAAATATTTTATAGATGACAGGTATTTTGAAGGCAGCATTTATAAAGAAAATTTCTGAAGACTGGAATTTTTTTTTTAAACTTTATGATCACTTTTTAAAAAGTGAATTTTAAAATCACTTTACATGATTAAATGGATATGAACATCAAGAAAAGAAATCTTACATCCCATACAAAATGCGAACTTACAGAAACAAGGATAAACACTAAAAATAATACTGTTTAAAGAAAATAATACCATTTGGATATGGTCTTGATAACAAGAATAATAACTAAGAATAAATTACAAGGAGAAATACTATCTTGAAACTTTTTTCTCTCTGATTTGCAGACATATAAGGAACAACATAACAATATGTGAAATTCCAGCTTCTCTGTGTTAATTTGTTCTTTATATTCCAAATATTCTTTTTTAAAAACCTGTTAAGTTTATAAATATAAGCAAATATTGGCCATGGACTAGGTTTAGTCTGTGTTACTGCATTGCATTGCTACCTCTTTGTTGATAATATGCATAATAAATATTTCTGTCTTGGTTACTGTTGAGACATGCTTTCAAAAAATAATTTATGCTTCATATATAAATAGATTTATTTTTTTAGAAAAGTTTTAGGTTTACAGAAAAATTTCACAGAAAATAGAGTTCCCCTATCCTTCTCCCCTCAGTTTCCCTATTATTAATATCATACATTACTATAGTACATTTGCTAAAATTTATGAAACAATATTGATGTGCATTATTAACTAAAGTTCATACTATAATTAGGGTTCATTTTTTTGTGTTGTACAGGTCTATGAGTTTTCACAAAAGTATAGTGTCATGAATTCACCATTATAGTATCATGCAGAATTGTTTCACTGCCCTGCAAGTTCTCTATGCTCCATCTGTTCATTCCTCCCTCCTCCAGCCCCTCAATCCCTGGTAATCACTGATGTTTTTATTGTCTTTATAGTTTGGCCTTTTCCAGAATGTCATATAATTGGAATCATAGGATATTTAGCCTTTCAGACTGGCTTATTCACTTAGCAATATGCTTAAGATTCTCCCATGTCTCTTCACAGCTAGTAGTTTATTTTAATTTTTTTTTTAGACAGAGTCTCACTCCGTTGCCTGAGCTAGAGTGCTCTGGTATCAGCCTAGCTCACAGCAACCTCAAACTCCTGGGCTCAAGCGATCCTCCTGCCTCAGTCTCCCGAGTAGCTAGAACTACAGGCATGCACCACCGTGCCCGCCTAACATTCCTCTCCTGTACTCCCTTGTACTCTTGTCCCACACTCAAACTCACTCTTAGGACTTTTTATTGCAGCTCTTACAGACACGCAGAGAGATATGTCTACAAAGTGTGTTCCTCTCCAGGTTTTTACAGACTTGGTAATTTTCATTACTAAAATCTCAACCAAATATCTCTTCCTTGAGTGAAGTAAGTTTCCCCTGACCCTTCAAACTAGATTCTATTACCATTTTTTTTTCCGCTTTCTCCGCCCCACCTTCTTTTCACTTCTGTTAGAATGATTGAAACTTTAAAATTCCCTTTTTCTTTTACTGATTTGGAAGTTATCCATATTATTTTTATTCTTCTGGTGGTTGCCCTTACATTTTTAACATGTGCGCCTAATCTAATCAAAGTTAAATTAATCAATGTTTTTTCTCTGAAACACCCTCTAAAGTTTAGTCATCATTCTTTTTTTTTTTTAATCCTCAATACACTTTTTAATGTGTTTAGTATTAAATATCTTCTCTGCTCATTGCTTCCTACATTCTCCCTCTTCCTCCTGGGTTTAACTTTCTTCATGTGAAAATATATCTCTTACACAGTTATTTCATTAAAGATTTGCAAGTTGTTAACACTTCCTGTTTATATATTTCTGAAAATGTTTTTATTTTGCACTTTGGTCTTGAATGATCATTTAGTTGTTTGCCTAAATCTGTTCTGAAAATTATTTCTACAGTACTCTGAAGATGTTAGTCTTTTGTCTTCTGACATCTATTATTGCTTATAAGTATATATATTATCAATTTAATTGTCATGCCTTTTTAGGGAAATAGTCATTTATTTCTGGTAGAAGTTCAAATTTCTTTTTTTTTCTCTCTTATATTCTGTAGCTTTAGTAGGAAATGTCTCGTATAGTGTAATTTTTGTTTGTCTTACTTAGGACTCACTGTGCTTCTAAATCTCAGAATTCATATCTTATATTGATTTTTGCTCCAACCTTTATATTTCTCTTTTTCTGCTTACATTGTGTCTCATTTATTCTTATTCCAGTGAGTTAAGGTGGAAGGCTACAATCCTTAATTTGAGGGCTTTGGTTTTTCTAACATTGGTGGTTGATGCGATAAATTTTTTCTAAGTACTGCTCTTACTATATCCCACAAAGGGTAATATATTGCTTTCTCATTTTCATTCAATTCAAAATACTAATTTCCCTGATTTCATCTTTAATCCATAGATTATTGAAAAGTGTATTATTTAATTTATGAATATTGAGATATCTAGATATCTTTTTCTTATTTATTTCTAATTTATTTCCATTGAGGTCAAAGGAAATATTTTATATTACTTTTTTTTGAGAAATTTGTTTATAATGTGCCTTGGTTTAATTTCCTTCATGTTCTTGTTCTTGAGATTTGTTCAGCTTCTTGGATCTGTGGTTTTAAAACTTTTCATGAAGCTTAGAGAAATTGCAGTTATTATTTCTTGAGCTATTTTGCGCTCCTTCCCCCAAAGACTCCAGTTATTTATTAGATTGCTTGAAATTGTCCCACAGCTCACTCATGTTCTTTTTATTGTTTTTAAACTATTATTTTCTCGGTATATTTCCTTTTGGATAGTTTCTATTTCTGTGTCTTTCAGTTCACTAATCTTTTCATCTACAATGTCTAATCTACCACTAAAGACATCCTATGTATTTTTTTGCTTCTCATACATTGGAATTTTCAGCTTTAGAGGTTTTTTTTTTTCATATAATTCCTATTTCTACTTAATTTTTTGTGGACACCTTGAAAACAGATTTTTTAAATGTTAGTGTTTAAGTCTGCTATTTTATTATTTGTTTTCTATATGCTTATTCTGTTTCTTATCTTTCTGACTACCTTTTCTTGCTTTTTATGTTACTGGAATTTTGTTCTAGAATTTCATATATTTCTAGTGTTTTTTTTTTTTTTTTTTTTTTTTTTGAGACAGAGTCTCGCTTTGTTGCCTAGGCTAGAGTGAGTGCCGTGGCGTCAGCCTAGCTCACAGCAACCTCAAACTCCTGGGCTCAAGTGATCCTTCTGTCTCAGCCTCCCAAGTAGCTGGGACTACAGGCATGAGCCACCATGCCCGGCTAATTTTTTCTATATATATTAGTTGGCCAATTAGTTTCTTTCTATTTATAGTAGAGACGGGGTCTCGCTCTTGCTCAGGCTGGTTTCGAACTCCCGACCTTGAGCAATCCGCCCGCCTCGGCCTCCCAGAGAGCTAGGATTACAGGCGTGAGCCACCGCGCCCGGCCTATTTCTAGTGTTTTTAATATATCATTATATGGTTTTTAGTGGTTGCCCTAGGTATTAAAATATACATACCTAATATATCAGTCTACCTATATTTTGTGTACATTTTAATACTTTTAGTGATATGTAAAATCATTATTTCCATTTAGGTCCTTTTATAATCTCCACTTTTCTTGAAACTTTGTGCTTGTTTTCAGTTCTGGGTTCTAGGGTTCTCTGGTAGCCTCTCTGAGATGTATGGAAGACAAAAACAAAACCCAGGGAACTCATGACTACATTGTTCTTCAAATCCCTGCATTCTTTCCACATTTTAGAATCTTCCTGTCTTTGCATTTTGTATTATGTCAGGGTTTTCTAGCTATTATGATAACCACTTTACTGTCCTTCTTTGATAATTGTAATATTTGTGTTGTTATAAGTTAGTTTCAATTGGTTAATTTTTCTCCTCATTAGTAGGTTGCATTTTCTGTATTCTGACTGGATGCCAGTCACAATTAAATTGTGAATTTAATTTTTTAAGTGATGATATTTTTATATTTTTATAAATATTTTTGAACTCTGTTTTAGTAAGCAGTTAAATTATTTGGAAACAATTTGATCCTTTTTGCAATGGCTTTTAAAATTAGTTAGGTGGGACCAGAACAGAATTTTATCTACAGCTGATTATTCCCCATGAATGGAAAAAGACCCTCATGAATATTCTACACATTGTCTTAAGAATTATGAGTTTTCCAGTCTGCTGGTGGGAGCAGGTACTGTTCTCAGCTCTGTGTGACTACCAGGCACTGTTCCCTCCAATCCTCTCAGGTGGTTCTTTCTCCAGCCTCAGCCAGTTTCCTTACGTGCATTCTCACATGATGACTACTCAAGGGAATCTTTCTGCAAGTATTCATAATTTTATTTCTGTGTGAATTCTTTGGTACTCTGTCTTGGGAACTCTAGCTGCCTTGGTTTCCTCCAGACCCCCAGCTCCCTCTCTTCAACGCAGGGAGTCCACTGGGTTCCACTGAGGCTCCACCTTCTTGTGCTGCTACCCAGACACTCTCTAGCAGAAAGCTGAGACAATTCTATCTTTCCTGTCTCTCAGATATCACTCTCCTTCATTGTGTGATGCCCAATCTCTTGACAACTACTATTTATATTCATTGCCCTTTTAAAAATTGTTTCAGAGAGAAAGTAAATCTGGTTCCTGTTACTCTGTCCTAGCCAGAGCAGAAATCTCATGGGCATTCTTAAAAGAAAAACATACACACACACACACACACACACACACCTATGCACACACAAATAAGAAAATGTAGCTTTTGGTAGAGTTATGAAGAAATGAGAAAAGCCTATGTTCAGGTGAAGTAGAGGAATTCATTATACTCTTCAAGAAATACTTACCACAAACAACCACAATGTATATTTCCTCCATTCTTGGCTCCACCCCAGAATTATTAATGCCAGTAGTGACAGGACCCTAAAAGATGCAGCTAGGACAACTGTCCAATGTCTGCTTTTAGCTTTCTTCAGGTAACAGCAGAGAGAAACCAACTCTCTTCACTCGTTTCCACCAAATCTCCCCTTTCTTTTCCAAGGACCAAGTCAATTGCTTCTGGAATCTTTCTGAAGCCAAACTTCGTTCCTTCTTCATACAAAAATTCCATGCATCCAATACACAGGATGATTAATTTTACTTCTTATAGATGCAGACAGTGTTATAATTGGAAGATTTTTTTGGAGATCAAGAATCTTTCATTTTACATATGGTGAAAGGAAACTGAGGTAGGAGAGAATTGATCAATGCAGTCCTAGAATGAGGATTCTTTTCCCAGGAGTTGTGGAAAAAGGCATATAAAGTAAAAAGAGCTGCCTAAGGCATAGGATTCTGAAATGTTGATGTCATGATATTATGATGTAGAAGCCAGAATGTGGACATCTTCATCCCAGCTCTGAAACAGAAATTATGAACAGGGTTAATATAAGAAAGAAGAAGACCTCTTCTCCTGTTGCAATATTTCACAACTTCCTGCCAGTTTTAATCCCTCAATATACTGCAACCACCTGTACTAGCTGAACTTAACTCAGAGATAGTTGCAATGGGATGTTCTTCATAAACAGTGGGCGAGTGGGGAGTGGGGATTTTCTAGACTTTTTCGCACAATTACAGCACTTGGGGCCTCCCTCTCATCTCCAAAATCTATAGTCTTGGCAGATATTGAAGTGAATTATTTATAATATATCAACTGTGTTGGTGGGAGGCAGAGATGAAAGCAGAACATCCCAAAAGAAGAGAATTGCAGGTTATTAGTACATGTCTCTATTTAATAAGCTAAAAAAATTGGCAGAACACGAGAAAAACTACTAATTAAATTGGCTTTGATTCCAGGTCCCTCATGTTTGAGCAGGGACACTAGACCTCTTCTAATTTCTACTGCAGCCACCTCATTTAACAGTCTACCCTGTTCATGGTAATGCCATTACTGAAAATAATTTGGAAAAACAGAAAACAGCAAGGAAAATTTTTTAATAATGAAATGATCTGTAAGTATCAATCAGTGATTCTATTGGTTCAGGTATTCAAAGTTTCAATGTTACCTTTGGTAATACCCCAAAGAACAAAATTCTTTTAAGACAGCTTCTTAGAGTTCTTATAACTAGACTTTTCTTGGCAGGGGGTTTAATCATCGACTCCTGTGTGCCTGCTTTGGTGTTATTTGCATACTGGGGGTTTGGCCATGTTTGTGGTTGATATAGCTGTCGCTGAATGGAGGGCTCTTATTGTCACATGCGACAATTGCTCCTAAACAATTGATGTTACCTTTGTAGGTTGGTGGTGTGTGATGCCTGTGTAGAGTGCAAAATGAGATGTAGAGCTCTGATGACTCTGACATAAACCAATAGAATGTCCCTGGAGTGCCTGAGGCTTTATGTGCCCATTTAGACAGGAATATGGGCTTCTTACTTTTTAAAAATATTTTTTAAAAATATTTCACCAAAGTAATGTATGCAACTATTTCAATAAGTAAAGTGGTTTTAAAATCCACCCCCAATTTCTCTCACCAGAAGCAAACACGACTCTTAGTTTTTTCTTCTGGCTTTAACATTTTCTTTCTAAATAATATGTGTGGCAAATTATATTTTTCAATGTGGCCACAATGAGATCTCCATCTCATGTGCTCTTCTGGCACTGTAACTTTGACACTTCTCCCACTGAGAGGTGGTGTTTATGTTTCTTCTCCTTGAAGAAGGTGGGCCTGTGACTATGGTGAAATGACACTTTGTGACTTCGGTGACTAGGTCATAAAAAAATAATTCAGCCTCCACATGAGGGACAAATGCCTATGGAATCTTGAGCTACCACATTAAAAAGTTTGAGGCCACTAATCTGTAAAGTAGTTCATGGAGCATAGAGAGGCCATGTGTAGGTGTTCCAGCCAGCAGCCCCAGTTGAGGTCCCAGCCAACTGGCAGAATCAGCTCCATACATGTGAGAGATAATAATAACATCATGCTCATTATTTTAAACCACTGAGTTTTGGGGTGATTTATTTTAAATCAATAGATAAGTGAAAACATTCATGTCCATTTCTTTCAATCCATTAATTTTAGACATAATCTATTATCTGTTTTTTATATTAATAGTACTTGACCATAAATCTCTTTTTATACCACCAATTCCTTTCTTTGCTTGCTCTCCCTATTTTTTTTTTTTTTTTTTGAGACAAGATCTCTTTCTGTTGCCTGGGCTAGAGTGCAGTGGTGTCATCATAGCTCACTGCCACCTAAAACTCCTGGGCTCAAGCGATCCTCTTGCCTCAGCCTCCCAAGTAGCTGGGACCACAGGCATGGGCTATCATGCCTGGCTAAATTTTTTTTTCCTATTTTTTGTAGAGATGGGGTCTCACTATGTTGCTCAAACTGATCCCAAATGCCTGGCCTCAAATGATCTTCCTCCCTCAGCCTCCCAAAGAGCTAGGATTATAGGCAGGAGCCACCACACCCAGCCTACCCTCCCTATCTTTCTGATATAATATGATATTATAAATCTTGGTTAAATTTATCATTGTGTTTGCATTGCTTGTAATATACTGTGTTCCCTTTCTTATTTCTTCTTAATCTTCACAAGTGATTAAGTTAGTAATTGCCTTAATTTTTAATCTGCTTAGTTTTCTTTGTACTAAATTATTTTCTTCTCATTCAAATAATCTTTAGTACTTTCTATAAAGTCAATTATAAAAGATAATCTACCAATTCCATTTTTTTTTCTTGGAGTTATTCCACCTGGAAATTTCTGTTTTCCTTCTACCTTGGCTTATTGTTTTCTAGGCATTATTTCCAACTGTTATCCTGAGAATACCTTTTACTATCATTTTGTAAAACTTCTTTGGACTTTTATCCAGTTTAGATTTCCTGTTTCTCAGATTTCATGTTTTCTTCTTATTAAGTTTAATCCTTTCTTTTGGTAGAACACATCCTTCGTGTTAAAAAGATGTTCTGTAGCAGAGGACAGGATGATGACAACCCTGAATAAGCTTTCTCTGCAGTCCAGGTGGGAGTAGGTATGTGAAAATTTGGGGGACCTTCCATATCTGGAAATATCATTTTTGGAATTTGACACTTAAAAAATTAAAGTTTCTCCACAGCAACTTTGCCTAAGTTTGAAGAAAATTTTCAGCTTCTGGACAAAGGCATAAACTGCTGTAAGTAGGTACATGTATTTAGGGGAAGTTTCATTTGGATGAGGGAGATAAAAAGAAGAGTGACTGGGCCATAATAGAGCCTACAGAAGGATTACTACTTTCTAGACTAGGGGTGGGGAAAGTAGACACATATTTGTGAGGATCACGTTCAAAATAAAATTGAGGAAATTGGAACCCTCATACCTTGCTGGTAGGAATGCAAAAATGGCTCAGCTGCTGTGGAAAGCAACTTGGCAATTTCTGAAAAAGTAAAACATAGAATTACCATGTGACCTGGAATTCTACTCCTAGGCCTATTGCAGAGAATTTCAAACAGGTGTTCAAATAAATTTTATACAAAAATTGCTTATAGCAGCACTATTCACAATACTCAAAGGTTGAAAACCACCCATATTTATCAATGGATGAATGGATAAATAATATGTGGTATATCCATACAATGGAATATCATTCAACTATAAAAGAGAATGAAGCCCTGACACATGCTACATCATGCTATACACAGCATGCTACACATGCTTCATGTGGATGAACCTTGAAAGCATTAATCTAAGAGCCAGATGCAAAGCCAGAGCCCATGCTGTATGACTCCATTTAAATAAAATATACAGAATAGGTAAATTCATAGTGACAGAAAACAGATTTCTGGTTGCTAAGGGGTAGAGGGCAGGAAGAATGAATGAGGAGTAACTGCTTAATGGGTATAGGAGTTTATTTTGAAGTAATAAAAATGTTTTGGAACTAGATAGAGGTGGTGGTTGCACAATATTGTGAATGTTCTGAATGCCACAGAATTGTTCACTTAAAAATGGTTCATTTTACGTTATGTGAATTTCACAAGCTTAACTTGGACAAGAGAAGTAAAGAAGTAATTGGCCTCTAACAGCGAGCTTATAGGAAGTATTTCTACTTTCTAGACTGGCTGGGAAAGTAGATAGATATATTTGTGAGAACTGTGTGTTAAACAGACAAAAAGTGAAAAAGTGGGCACTGGAATGTGTGTGTGTGTGTGTGTGCGTGTGTGTGTGCGCGCATGTGTGTGTGACATCTATTTTGACTTTCTAGAAAACTGCTTTTCTTAATGCTTTTATATACTGTTTTGGGTACAAGAATATTCTAGAGAGATGAATAGAGTTCTGGCTAGATCAGCTGTTCCTGAGCCACACAAAGATATTTTCTGATAATAATTTAAAAACTTGTGATCAAATGAGAATATCTGAGAGAAAAAAATGACATTTAAAGATGTTAAGTACAAGGTAATATTTAGGAATTTCTACATCTAAATTAATATTTGCAAACATTTTTTCTTACAAAAACTTACAAGCAAAATAAAAGGAGAAGAACGAATGACAAGGTAAATAAGAACTTCATCTAAGAGAGCCTCCCTTCGGCCAACCTGATGGCTCGCTGCCTCGCTGAGTGCGTTTATTTGCGCAGAGTGAGTGCTGCTCTTCTAGAAACATGGAATGAGTGAGCGCTTGCCAGGAAGCCCAGCCCAGCCAGCAGCAGAGCCGTTATTAAGCTGTAGCCCTAGAGCCTCCCAGTTTTATTTTATTGTTTCTGGGATGCAAGTGCTGTGCAGTTCTGAGGCAACTTTCTTTCCAAGCAATTAAGTTCCCCATCTCAGAAGCCACAAAAAGGAAGTAAATAAGAAGGGGGAGGCAGCGGCTTGGTGGGGGCTTCTAGGTTATTTATTACTTTAATAAATCCGGGCTCCTCCCAGCCCGCCTCAGACTCCTGTTTCTGTCAAGCTCCTGAGGACAAACGACCGCTTAATTGTAGGGTTTGTGGGCCGAGGTGGGCGCCAAGCAGAGTTTATTGTGCAGGAAAGGCTGTTAAGTAAGACAATGTGATAGTGCCCTGGCCAATAAGTCATTAAGCAGAAATTAAAAGCAGAAAACTTCCAAGTACCTTCTATCTCACTTGTATTAACCTCTTAAAGGCGGAGTCGGTTATGTTCGGAGCCGAGGAGAAAGTGCAGGCCGAGGGAGAAGGTTATCGGAGAAGAAGGTGCCGTAGAAGAGGCTGGCTTTAGAATGGTCCTGTGTTTCCTGCCATTGTGAGGTCATAGGCTCTAACCTTCTCAATCTTGACAGTGTCTCTCATGCCTGGCGATGGGAGGTCACCAAACACCTGGCAATGTGTTTACATCTGTCATCTTGCTCGCTCAAATGCTTTATTACATCCTCCCAGTATATGGGGCACTCGACTACCAGCATATGAGAAGACGGCCAGCAGCTGTGGGACTTGTTTAGATCCCCGACAGGTGAAAGCCAATTTGAGCCCGGAACATGGGCCACACTGATCCCAGCTGCTGTGTTTCACTGGGATCAGAAAACTCTGGCTTCAGAATACCAGTCTCAGACTCCAGCTTGAGTTTGCTCAAGCAGCGTGACATTCTCTTACTGACCACAGTGCAGGTTCTCCCCTCTGGGTTTAAGGAATAGAGTAATCAAGACACTTTGAATATTGGCCAATCAATTGATCACGACTTTTAACAATTTGACACAAATTCAGAGCAAGGGAATGGAAATTTCAACTTGCCTTTATTTCCAGTTCTCCTGATCTGCTCTATCTTTGCCTATATCTTCCCACTTTCTACTTTTTTAACCTCCTCTCTCTCTTTCTCTCCCTTTTTTTAGTAGACTTCCACTTTTAGAGAAGTTTTAGGTTCATAGCAAAATTGAGTAGAAGGTACATAGATTTCCCATATACCCCCTGTGCCCACAATAGCATAGCCCCTGCAGCAATCAACATCCCACAGCCGAATAGTACATTTGTTATGATGGATGAACCTACACTGACACATCATTATCACCTCAGGTTTATAGTTGACATTAGGGTTCTCTCTTGGTGTAGTGTATTCCTGGCTTTGAACTTTAAGGAGGCAGAGCTTTACCTCCCTCTTAGAGTCTCTGGCTGGGCCTGAGAATTAAATTGACATAAGAGAGATTAACAAGAGAAAAGCATAGATTTTTACACATACATGGGAGCCTCCATAAGAAAATGAAAGCCCAGAGAAGTGGCAAAACCTAAATGCTTACGTCTTAGTAGGTTGGACACAGTGGCAATTGTGGAAAAGTGACTAAAATTATATTAGGAGGCTAAAGGAAGAAGGGAGTTATTTTAACAAGGTATGTTTGTACAGATTTTTTTCAGCCTTGAATCTCCATATCTGGTAATAAGAATGCTTCCTTTTTATCTGGAACAGGAAGGGCATCCTCCACATGAGAGGATTCTTCCATCCTTGGTGGGATGAAAAGAAAAAAATACATTTATTTTCTCTTGTTACAGGGAGGACAGAGTGAGCTTTTTGTATCTTAGTTCAAAATAATCCTTATGCCAATGTGGCATATTTTAGGGTGGCATATTCTGCCACCTTTCAAGACAAATATATGATAACATATATCTACCACTATAGGGTTACACTAAATAGTTTCACTGCCCTGAAAATCGTCTGTATTCTACCTATTCATCCCTTCCTCCCCTCAACCTCTGGAAATGTCTGATCTTTTTACTGTCTCCATAGTTTTGTCTATTAAAGAATGTCATCTAGTTGGAATCTTACAGTGTGTAGCCTTTTCAGATGGTCTTCTTTTACTTAGTAATATGCATTTAAGGTTCCTCCATGTCTTTCCATGGCTTGAAAACTCATTTCCTTTTAGTGTTGAATAATAGTCTACTACCTGGGTGGACTACAGTTTAATTATCCAATTGCCTACTGAAGGGACATCTCGGTGACTTCCAAGTTTTGACAATTGTGAATAAAGCCACAGTAAATATCTCAGTATATGTTTTTTGTGTGGATATACATTTTCAGCTCCTTTGAGTAAATGCAAAAGAGTGCAATTACTGAATCATGTGGTGCTGAAAGTTCATATGTTGAAGCACTAACTCCCGACATGATGGCATTTAAAGGTGAGGCTTTGGGAGGTAATTAGGTCATGAAGTGGCACTGTCATGAATGGGATTAGTGTTCTTATAAGAAGATACACGTGAGAAATGGTCTCTCTCTCTCCCATGTGAAGATACAGCAAGAAGGCAGAGATACATGAACCAGGACCTTGGAGAGAACTGTCACCAAGAACCCAACCATACTGGCCCCCTGATCTTGAACTTCCAGCCTCCAGAACTGCAAGAAATAAATGTTTCTTGTTTAAGCCACCCAGTCTATGATATTCTGTTACAGCAGCCCCAAGACATATGGTAAGATTAGTTTTGTAAGAAACTTCCAAACTGTCTTCCACAGTGGCTGTACCATTTTGGATTCCTACCAACAATGAACGAGAGTTCCTGTTACTGCACATCCTCACCAGCATTTGGTGTTGTCAACATTCTGGATTTTGGCCATTCTAATAGCTACGTATTAGCATCTCATTTCTGCCTCATCTCTTTTAAAATCTCTTCTTCTATATGCTGCTCTTCCATGTCCCTTTTTCTTGGTAGTTCATGACTTCTTCTGATTTCTCCTGCCTCAACTGCCTTTCTCCCTTGTTCTTCCTACTATTCATTTTTGTGAATTTCATTTTCTCTTTAATTCCTTTCTGATAATTTACTCATATTTCTCCTTTCCATTCTTTCTTTCATTTCTTTGCCTTTTCCTACATTTCTCCCTTCTTCTGTCCCAATTTTCAGAAACATGAAATTGAAGAGTAATACATATTTTCAGTGTTTATTGGATATATTGAATATATTAGTTCTTAATAAAAATAGCAAGTGTTGGCCATTTTAGATTTCTCTCAGGGAAACAATACAAAATAAGTTAAATTCCTTTTGTAGGTAGCTCTTGATTTATTTTTTCCTGTAGGGTCAGTAAATCTCAGAAGTGATTTCCTTTTGATTGCCTACCCCATTGTTAGTCTGTTTGTAACCTATTTACAAGGACTTTTAGTAAATGGAAAAAAAAAAAAATTCTTAACGTATTCCTAATCCTTTAAAAGTTTAGATGTTCAATCTTATATTTCTTGTATTGAAACTAAATCCTATTTTGTCTATTTGGTCCATAGTTGAGAGTGTTGTTTTTCTCTAATAATGCATTTGAGTGAAGAACTGAATGACCTTGTCATCCCAACTCTTCATTGAGTTTTAATGATGTCTGTTTCCACTGTTTCTCTCTACCTATATTCTGCCATTATTAAGGAAAATTATCCAAAACTTGGAAATAAGGCAGAATGATCCTGAATGCTTTTTAAATGTCATATTAGAGTGTTATAACAAATCCACCCAACAGTCATCTCACACTCTGGAGGAAGATAACTTTGTCTGGCTTATTATTTATTATTTGATTAGAGTTCAGACTCTGCGAAGTTTGAGGCTAAACTGTAGAAGATGGATGTGTTGCAAATGACTTTTACTGGGTAGAAAAGATACCTCCAAAGGCTATGGTTTTATTGCCCTGTAGGTCATTAACCAGTTTTCAATCTAAGTTTTTAATCTTAGTCTTTTTTTTTTCCACTAACATATATCAGTTTCTCAACTTCTCCTTTAAATCAGTTTTGCCATACTGCTGATTCCTTTATTAAAGAGCTAAATGCATCTTTGACTGATCTTTCTACCCACTTGAGAGTTAACTTTTTGAAAAATGTCCTGATATCTTTAAGTTTAGTTCTAGTGACATCTAACGCATGGGGCCTTCCCTTATTACTTCTACAACATTCATCTTGCCTTTCACAGGGTTTTTGTAATAGATTTAAGTGAGTTAATATCTCTATATTTACAAAAGTGTACTATTTTAGAGACAGAACCTGTGTTGTATACATCCTCTATACCCAATTTTTATCTATCTATAAAAACAGAGACAGCCTTCTTAAATGCTTATTGGATTGAATAGAATTGAACTGAATCTGTCTCCATTGTCTTCAGCCTCGGGCTGCTAACAATAGCTCTATGGAAAGAGAGCTTTCACTCTCACAGAATATTAGTTATTGTAGATCTCCATTATTGTCTCTTGGGAGTATTTACACTGGCTAGTGTTTGCTCTTATAGCTTGTCCATCTCCAGCCCAATTTTAGAGCCTTTTCAGAAATCTCTCAGTAAGCAGCAGAGCATATTTGAGTCATCTTCCTTAATGCCAGTAAAATGCCACTCAGGTCCCACCTTGGAATATTGGGTTAAAGCTAAATGCATCATTTCTTCCCCATCCATGAGTTTTATCCACACTGGGCTAGGCGCTGCCTCGGAATTATATATATAATGTAACATTTATGCCCTTCTCTTTTTGTTTTCATATGCTGAAATTAATGTGTCATTGTGAAGATTCTAAACAGATGGGAAAAGGTCAAGGTTTCTTTGTTGCTAAGTGTGTTTCCATGGCTACGGCAATATGTGTGCATTATCAGAAAGCATCATTTGTTTGACTGCTGGTGGCTCATTAGAGAAGGGAGAAGCCCCACCTTGATGGTTCTGGGTGGTTTATTTCTGTTTTACTTTTCTTCTTGTTATGAGAACCATAGTGGTAGATTGGAACACAAGTGAACCTGGTGGCTCTAAGTGGAGAATACCCACAACCAGTCCACACTTGCATATAAGTGAAACAAACAATTTAATTGGGACAGCTGAGCCCAGACCAAGTAAGCTTTGGGTACAATGAAGCACTGTCCAAACAACTATATATCTGGGTTCTGCTTGTTTCAGGAGTTCGGCACTTTGCATAGCACCTGCGCCTTCTGTTCTCCTACTTTCTGGCACTTTGCTGTCAATGTCCAGTGGATCCCCATTTCATTTTGCATTTCCTGAGTGATGCTGTCTTGCTTTTGTCCTGTCTCAGGTGATCTGGCTCTAAGGCATTTCTAGCATTGCAGCAGAGAGCATGTGAAGAGGAATACCTTGGACCAGGTAGTATTAGGACTGGGAGAATTGGCCAAGTTGACCCCTAAGGACGTGGCCTGTGGTGTGAATGCTTGGACACCAATATATGACAAATTGAGATTTAATTCAAGCAGAATCCAAGATATTCTGACAGGGTAAAATGTGGCATTGAATTTGTTTAAGCAGTAGGGATGCTGGAAGTCAGACTCACGTCAGGCTATCTGTCTGGTTTTGAGCAGTACCAATAAGTGGCTAAAGATTGGGGGGAATGGCTCTGCTCCCAGGGAGAGTAGTTGACAAGGCAGGCTTTAAGGGACCTCACCCGAGGGAGACTAAATTTCAAACCAACATTTCAACCCCAGTGAGCACATGGAATGGGACAGTGCCATGAATCGCGTTCCAGACTTAACATCAAAGGTACCTCCAGACTCCACTAGCAGATAGGTCCATTCTCCCGGATTTCCTATCCACTTCAGCAAAGTGCTGTCCCCCTCAATAAGGACCTGTTTCAGACCTGACACGGGCCTGAATTTATTTGTCTGCATTTCCAGCATCTAGCACCAGGGCTCTTTCACAGCAGGTTCAGTGAACATTTGTCAGTGAATGTGTAATCCCAGAGGGCTGAGCTGGAGGTTTGGAGGATTTGTGCCTCTCCCTATAGAGACTGGAAGAGCCAAGAACTGAGAGCTTCTACCACCTCTTTCAAGAGCATATCCTTGCTCTGTATCTTGGTCTTTCTGGACAATGACTGATAATTTCTAGGGTGAAATTCTAGTGTGATGAGAGGAGTATTAGAGGCACAAGGATGGGACTGTTCTCCTTTATTTACCACCATCTTTGTCCCTTTGTGCTGCTATAACAAAATACCTGAGACTGGGTAATTTATAAATAACAGAAATTTATTTCTCACAGTTATGGAGGCTGGGAAGACCAAGATCAAGGTGCTAGCAGATTTGGTGTCTGGTGAGGGCTGTTATCTGCTTCCAAGAGGATGCATTGTTCCCACATCCTCACATGGTAGAAGTAGAAGGGCAAAAGAATGGAAGGAGTTAGTTTGTTCATTTGAACCATTTTCTAAGGATACTAATCCATCCATGAGGGTGGAGCCCTAATGACCTAATCACCTCCTAAGGGCCCCACCTTTTAATACTATTGCATTGGAGATTATGAATTTTTGGAGGGACACTTACATTCCAGTCATACCAACCACTAATACTGTTGACTTAGGACAATCCCCTCTCTTCTCTGGGCCTCAGTCTCCTCATTGGTCCAATTCAGGGTTTGGCTTAATGGTCGGCCTTCCAATGGCTCTAGTGATGATCATTTTAATGTATGCCAAAGCATAAACACCAGAAAGTTGCTTAGTATCAGAATTTTAAAATGAAATAAGTCCATCATCCATTGATAATACAAAAGAACTCCACTTCCATATGAAAGATGAGAAAAAAATGCCTATTCTTTCCATTTCTCCTGCCATTATTTTAGGCTGGACCATCACCATTTCAGTCCAGTTTATTTTTATAGCTGACTAAACAGTTTTCTCTACCTTGGGCAAGCCAGTTCACTGCTGCCAAAACTATTCTTCCTAATGTTGTCATTGTCTACTTGGAAGATTTTATTCTGTGCCCCACTACCCACAGGATAAAGAATAAACTCATTATCTCTCCACTGAAAGTCATGTACAAACATCTTTATTGTCTAACACCACTGACATAAACACATTGACTGGGCTCATTGCATTCCTGCAACTGGCCATTTTTCCTCCTTCCATGCTGCATGGTTTTATAAGCCTTCAGATGAACTGAAGTCTAAGATGTGATCTACATCTTCCATGTCACCTGGTAAACTTTTTGCTCATTGACTGACTCACTACGAGTACCTTGGGCACATTTCTCTCATGGGATATACCACATTACATTAGCCTTATCTATCTAGAGGGGCATTATATTTGATTGAACTGAACATTCTATAGATCTCTACTCGTGTTATTTCTCCATTTGTAATTTTCTTTTTTCTAATGTCTCTCCTCCAGCCATGCCTCCTCGAAACCTTCTGTACTCTGTGACTGGTGAGCTACTTTTCATCTTTCAAGAATCTGCTTTTATATCACCTCTTCTGTGAAATCTCATCTAGCTCTCTTCTCTCATTTAACTTAATTGCAAGCAGTTGGAGGGAAGCCAGGCTATTCACAATTGTGTCCCTAAATCTTAGCTCAAGCTCTCAATGCATGCATGTGAAATAAATGTTATTAATTTTCATTTCTAAGGCACTCTAAATTTTATAAAATAGTTTTGTGTAATCTATCCCTTGTGATAAAACAAGAATGTTATAAGGGTAAGGCAGGTAATATTAACCTAGATTTAAGACATAAAGGGATTGAGAGATTTATACAAAATGGAACATGGTTAAGATCAGAATTTGAAAGCAAAGGATGTGGGATTTAAACTATTATTTTTCACTTAAACTGAACAATTTTGTCACTGTTTAAATAATGAGATAATTACCAGAGTCCTCTCCTCATGAATTCTAGAATACCCACCTGGGGTCACCTCAAGCTAGTAATATTATGTTTATGTAATGTCATGTAATATTATGTAATATTATATTTTCCCTCTACCCAAGCCTGTACTAGTCTCCTGCTTCTCTGTTAGTTGACTGGACAACTGTTTGACATATGTTAAGAAAGAGAGCTGACATTTGTTGAGTTCCTAGTTGCTAGGGGTTTCATATTTGTTATGTAATTCTTACAAAAACCATTTGCTCTACTTATTTATTTTCTTTTATTAATTTAAGTTGCATGTTTTGTAAACTCTTCGGTGGAGAATGCAGGCCTTTCCTCATCATTTGTATCAATCTATAAGTAAGAGAAACTGAACTCAAACTCTTATTTTCTGACTCTGATTCCATCCATGATATTTCCATCAACCACACCACTTAATGCAAGGAAGTTTTAGGGCCTCTTGATCATGAGTTATCATGTTCTTGATAACACACATTTGAAATATTTCTTTTATTCTCCATCCTTTAGAAATTCTATCCTTCTCCTAGGAAACTAATAAGCAACCAACCAAACACAGAAACGAAGGAACATCTTTGGCCCAATTTGCTCTTCTTAAAACCAGAAAATTCTGTACTAATCCAGAAAAAAGAAACAATAAAAAGGCAGAAAAGCATGACTTATCTATCAGAAAATGCAATTATTTCTTATTCCTGTGCACAGTTCTATTTCAAAAGTAACTTTCCTTTGCAAGAAGAGTGCTTTTGGTGCAAACACTGTTTGCTTTGATAAAACCAAGCTCAACTAGGGAAGAAATGACAAGTGAGGAAAGGCATTCTCCTGGAAATGTATAGTCAATATGTTGTTCTTCAGTGTACCTTCTGCAATGTAATGGTTTGTTTTGTGAAGTTGAGGTATGGAGAAAAGTGGGTTTTCACTAACAATAAAGAAGAGAACATAAAATTTGAAATAAAAAGGCAAGGGCATTTCAAAGCTGTTCAATATTAAGGAATCAATGGAAGTCAGTAGACAGGATGTGTTGGAAGTAATGTGTGCTGTGATCAAAATTTCTTCATATGTCCACATATGAAGAACTGACCTTCTCTGGATCAGGAAGGTCAATTTGACTGTTCATATGATTACAAAGAGCCCAACTTCAGACAAAGATTAAATAGATGTCCATTTATTTAGAGAAGATTGAGAGATGAGAGAAATCTTAGAGTAATGAAATTGTTGAATTAAAAGGCTGCAAAAATTCTTAGATGGTATCCCCTAGATCTATGTATTCCAAACCACTGGTCATAACCCTTTAGTGGCTCATGAAACTGATTCAATTATAGCATTAAAAAATAGATTAGAACAGAACCAAAACAGCAAAGTTTATTGCATGCAACAAGACTGGATGTTTCCTGAAAATTTTTTTTCTCTCTCTCTCTCTCTCTCTGTCTTTTCAGGTTATTTGATTTAAAATGTATTTCTTACAATGGATGATGTCAAAATGTTTAAAAAACACTAGCATAGACGTAAAGCTTCATAAAGACAGAGAAGTGTCTGCTTTCTTCACCACTTTGTTTGCTATGTGTTGGACAATGACCAGTCCAAACAAAGCATTTGATAGATACTTGTTGAATGACTGATCTTATCCACCCGGATTACACCTAGAGAGGTAGAATGTCTTCTCTGAAGTTATTAAACTGGTTAGTGACAGAATCAGGAGTTCTTGGTCTTGAGTCATATTTTAAAATGCCTTCTTTTCCATCTTTCAAAAAATTCTTGGTAGAATTATCATTGTACTGGCAACTTAAACCATTTCCCCTTGATTCTACATAGATTTCTCCCTTATAACATGGCTCTCTTTTCCATGGGTTAGATTCTTTCCTGATCTCCCTAGTCCTTCCTGGGTCTCCTCACTATCCCTGTTTTCCTTCACCTAGTAGTAATGGGCTCTGGATTTGATATCTGTCCTCAAACCATTGGTCATCATTCTTGTCCCTTAGCTGGCCTGGACTTATGGTTGTAGTCTCCTTCATTTTGGCCTCTTTCATGTTGTCTTAGCTCTTAAGCTCAATAACCCAGACATAGCATTAACTTAGACTTTTCTCTATTCATTTTACTTAGTTGTTGACTTCACATTGGTAATTTTTCATTCTGCTTTTTTCTACTAATGTTTTGAATGATAACATGTTTGCTGATGAGGAAATATTGTAGAAAAAGGACTCAGAAATAGGATGGCTTTTCAGAAGACCAAAACTTGAGTATTTTATATACAAATTGGATGGATGGAATTGAATTGTAGGAATCATTGTTTTTTAAGAGTAAAGGAGATGCATTTCCTATCAGGCTATAGAAATGGCCATTGTGTGTCAGAGTAGCTTGCAGTGGAAACCAAGCATCTTTTCTCCTGATTGGTGCTGCTCAACATGACAGTGTGGCTCAGTCTGGGATCCCTTTCCACTCCCTCCCCAGGGCTGAGCAGCTGACATCTGTCAGGGGAGGAATAGATGCCCATCAGTTGGCAAGGTGGAGTAGTGGCATGTGCTGGTGGAATAATGCACTCTCTGTTTTGTACTTGGATCTTGTTTTAGGAAGTGGTAACTTCCCCCATTTTGAAATTACTTAAATAACTCCAAGGACCGGGAAAGACAGAATAACTTAGGCTTCTTAAAGAAAAAGGATTTTTATTCAGGGATGAAACCTATGTTTGTTACTCAGATAAGATGACATAAGTTTTAAAAAGGCATTAAATTAGACACAAGGAGATTTGCATTTAACTCCTGGCTCTGTTTTTGAGAACCTGTGGAATTGGGACCAGTCACTTTCTATGTTTAAACTTCAGTTTTTACTTTTGCAGAATGAAGGTTTGATAAGACCAGAGGTTCTGAACCCTGAATAAACATAAGAATCACCTAGAGAGTTAAAAAAAAAATAAAGTGATGTATGGGCTCCTCTTTTAGAGATCCTGATTTAAGTGGACTAGGATGGGATCCGGAATTAGGTATGAAAACAAAGTACCTCAGGTTATTGTAATGTGCAGGAAGGGCTAGAGGACCTCAAAGGGCTTTTCTACCGACCTCTGTTTTATTATGATAATTACAGTGAAATCACTCTTAGGTATTAGGCAGAACACTATTTTAATTGTGGCAGAAATACAACTCAAATTAGAAATAAGGGGGGAAATGGTATCTAATGGCTTCTAAATTCAGGGATCCCTTTCTCCCCAATCTGAACTGTGTATCCTTCTGTAGTTTGAACTTTTTCTCCTTCATGTAGTTGGGATTCCTGTATGTGCCACCCTAGATTCACCCACTTCAGATGCCCCCGTGGACAAAGGAACTTCTCCCTGCTAATGTCTGTGTATCAATTCCAGAGATAGGATTTGGTTGGCCTTGTTTAGATTATATTTCCCTCTTTTTGTGAATTGGGTTATATGATTGACAGTCCCACTACATGGTGGTCATGGAAGTGTCCCTCATATCTTTCTCTTCCAGAAAACCTGCCTTAGGGAGCAGAGCTGATTGACAGGCTTCAGTGGCCACACCTGTGGATCCACTGTGTCATTCACACAATGCCATGTATTTGCTGGGTTGCTCCCAGCCAATGACTGAGCACAGTGTGGGTACTCAAACCTAGCATTCCTTCCTGATGAGGGACCCCTCTAATGAGTGCTAATGAGTTGAGGGGCTCCCCATTGGCCTGGCTGAGATACTCATAACTGCACTGTAGCCTAAAGGTCCTTCCTACCCAATTCTCCCTTCCCTTTCTCCTTTTGTAGGTGTCAACCCTGCATCATAGTCTGAATGAAGGTTCTTCCTGCCCACTTCTGCTCTCTCTCTCTTCATCCTTCACAGGAGTTTTCTCCAATAAGTCTCCTGCTATCTATTTCTGGCTTGGTGTCTACATCTTAGAGGACCTGAGCTAGAGCAGATTAAAACCACATGGAATGGGGATGAGATGATTTACCTAAGGAAGGGATGTCAGATGCTAAAAAGAAAATACATGCCCACTACAGACTGCATCGTTCAGTCTGTGTTCAGTATGGGTCACCCTATAGAAGGATACAGAGCAAATATCAAAGAGCAACTAAGTAGGTTTCCAGCCTTCTGATGTCTTCTTGGAGATGACTCATATTCCCAAGGGTCAGTTAAGCCCCTAAGGGTCAAGACAAAGATATCAGGTCTTGGTTTGTTGAAGAATTTATTAAAAATAATTAATCTAGATGGACAACCAGAGTTGTTACATGTGTCACTCTGAGCTCTCTACTCATATCAGCCATAGAGCCACTTGTCTTATTAATATTGAACTACCCATTTGATGTTTTCAGAGCACATTTTACTTATTTTTTTTAATTAAAAAAAAAACAAACAAAGAAATATAGTCTCTATCTACTCACCATTTGAAATTGATAAAAGCCATTTTTTTAAACATATATGCTTCAGGCTTTTTTTTTTTTTATCATTACTTAAAGATTCAATGTTTTAAGGGGAATTTTATCAGGATCAAAAATATGAGGTTTTTAGTGGAGAGTAAATAGAGTTTTACTACTCCTTAAGTTTTAGCCTCAAAATAGCAACCCTGTAATCCAATAGATTTTCCTGGAGATAATCCATTTGGCATTCATTCTTTCCTTCTTTTGGTAATATTGCTTGAGTCTATTGTTAACATGCTAGTATTCCTGAGAGGAATTACTCTTTAACTTGAGCATCTTTTATAAGCTCTTCAGTGTGAGCTACTTACCAGCTCAGACTTCCAGCTGCCAAATTGCTGAGAGCAGGACAAGAAGGGGGCGGTGTCAATCAGTGAATTTGGAGGTGAGGAACAGAGACATCTAGGGCACAGGGTGATGTCTCCACAGGTTTGTTGGGAAAGCCACTAGAGTCAGAGGTGTGAGCTATCAGAGACCACTGGGCATCTCTGGAGGGACACTGTGAGGTGAGGAAATGGGGAGATTGAAGACAAAATGAGGGAGGATGAAGGCAGAGATTTTTTTGCTTTGTGATTTTATCAAGGGTCTGCCTTGGACTCTATCTGGCTTTGCAGGAAAATATGCAAGAGGTACAGTGACATCCTGAGAGAACAGGTGGTCACCACTCCCCCGCCGCCTCTCTCCAGCCAGAAGGAGGCTAACATCCAGCCCCTGGTGAGCCCACTCGATTCACTGGGCAGAGCGTGATGATCTGAGGATCCGCGCCAACCCTCCTGCCTGGCCAAGCTGTGAGACCAACTGTTCCTTGTTTTCCAAGCATTGAGCTGCTTCTGGACTTTGCTTCTTTGTTTAGGAAATGAATCCAAATCCCTCTCTTCTAGACTTGCTTGATCCCCAAGCCTGAAGTCAAACCGGTATTGGCTATTATCTATTCTCTCAACCATACATTTAACAATCATAATAACCACACCACACATTTATAGCTTCATTTCTTATTTTCAAGGGGCTTCTACACACTCCACCTGTTTTGATACTAGAAACAAAGCTCTGCATTGGGTTGGGCAAGTGTTATCACCTGTTTGGCAGGTGTTAGGCCTGAGGCCTGGAGAAGTGGCTGTAAAGCTGGTGTCAGAGCCAGGAGCCCAACTTCAGCCTCTTCATCTATGGCCCAGGGATGGATCTGGGGTCCTTGGGTGACATATTAAAGGGTACATTACCTTTGGGAAGAAAACTCACATTCCCACCTCCTTTTGGGCAAAGCCTAATTCCTGTAAGACTTTTATCTTCAGTTCTTTATCCTCAAGTAGCCAAATGAGGGAAAAGGTGTGTTAATATGGTGGAATCCAAGGCCACTGACTTGATATGGGAAAAATAGTAACTTGTAGGAGCAGATGATCTTGTCTATGATTTGACAGGAGGAACATAAGGAACAGGAACATACAAAATAAAAATAAAAAAAAAACGATTTTAATCTTGACTTATCAGTTAATTAGCTCTGTGCTATTTATTAACCTCGTTTAACCTCTCTGTGCTTTATGCTCCACTTCTCTTAACCAGAAATAATACTGTCTTGCTATGTGTACCCCATAGCATTGTTAAGACAATTAAATGAAACTATAAACTGTCTTTAAAATTATAAAGCACAATTCAAGTAGAAAGGTGTTTTTTTCAGCATTATTTTTAATTATTTGCACATAGAAGGACAAAATAAATATCTGTTGGAAGAATGAAGAAATGAAGAAAGGAATGAATGATGTGGTTCTTTTGAATACTCTACATTTTCATGAGTTCTTGCAATCTTTTAACTTCAATTCTTTCTTCTTTCCAGTTCTTCATTGACTGATGATAGATTGTCTTTTCCACTTTTGCTTTAACTGAGTGTCAGTCTGCCAGGCACAGCTTTGACCCCAAAAATATGTGTATGTCACCAAACCCTATTCATGAATCCTAAAATTATCAATGACAGCCCACCTCCAAACCCTGTCCCACCACTGTTATTCTTTCCACTCAACAATTTCTAAGAAGTTGTCACCAACTCTGGCTAATAATGAAACCCTTGGACACCATGGGTAAGGTACTTCTTAATTCAGAGAACCTTAGAGCTCAAAAGGTTCTGAGTGACCATCTTAACCACCCTCCTCATTTTACTGATGCAACTCCTGAGGTTTGCAGGGATGAAAGGCTTGAATTGGTCTCCCACAGCTAGTAAGTACAAGAACCACTAAAATCCAAGGCTGTGGACTTACCAGTGTAGTGCCTTTTCCAATTTATAATTCTAAGAGAAGCCTGCAGATAAGGAAAGTGAAGAAACCCCTGGGATTGTCTGCACTTTTCAAAAGGTCTGTCTCTGGTGTCCACCCTTCCCAATTCTGAAGACTTCTTTTTGAAAACTTTCTCATCCTAGCTGTGCTCTTTGGTGCTATATCCCACTGAAGCTAACTGTTGTAGGCCGTATTATCTTTCTGACTTAAGGGAAATAAGGATTTAGTGCCCACCTTCCTGTTGTTTACACTCTTTTTATGTTCAGTTTCATTAAGGGGTGAATTAATTGATGACTGACTTAGCAAGTTTATTGACTAAAATCCTAGACTGTTGATCCCAGCTCTGTGAAGTAATGTGGAAACTATGGGGGTTTCATCAGGTTTGAACAACATGGGATAGGCTGGGAAAAATCTCAGTGGGCATATTTCTCGTTTCTAAGGATTTGAGATTTTGAGTGTACAAGATAGCCCAAGGAACATCCTAAATTGTTTTCTAGGGAGTTTGGACATCTAATATCAATTGTACTTGCAAAAAGTTTCTAAAAGTAGAGGTGCCAAACAGACCATCCATTCAGAAGTGACCACATATGGTGAAGGGGTCAAGATTAGTCCTTTTCTCTTTGTGCTCAGTGTGACTTAGTCAACATTTTTGATTATTCATTAGATAACTTTGATTTCTTCTTTAGAAACATAATTCCTAGTTCATTGCAGCATATATATTGTGCCAGGAAGAGTCTTCAGAGAGAATAGAATAAGTGATTGCTTTGGAAATGGGGCGGATTCAGGAGCCCAGTGGAAGGCTCCAAGTCATAACCAGATACTTTGCCTTAGTCATGGAAAAATATAATGTTATCATCATTCCTTATGTGTATAGGGTTTAATATAAATTACAATATGATTTTATATTTATGATCTCTCTTAACATTCTTTCTGATATTAAAAAATATTCTTGAGTTCTTATTATATCCCTGGCACTGTTGGTAAGGATTTTACAGATCAAGTGAGGGCTACTCATTCAACTAAGCAGAGAGGAACTAAAGCTTGGACTCATAGGTTAAGTGATTTTTCTGATACATTGTGTGACAGGTCTTTTTTTAATTTTTTTTTATTTCAGGAAATTATGGGGGTACAAACACTTTGGTTACATGTTATGACTTTGCCACATCCCAGCCATGATTTGAGACCAGGTCTTCTGACTTCTGTTATAGACTTCATTCCTCCAGAGTTGTACTGCGCACTCACAGCATGAAACAGTCAAGTAGATGCAAAAGGACCAAACTTGGATTTGAATAGGGTAAGTAAGCATGTAGATAGTTGCTGACTGTTTTGCTTTTTATCCATTTGTGTGCACTTTAATTGTCCCATGCCCATGCCATACTGTTGGTAAGTATTTGAACATCACCTTGATTGTGACCTCATCACATTTCAGGCTGCTTTGTTTTGCACTGGACCAGCTGCTCGGCATTGGGAACAGTGTTGACCAGAACTACTCCAGACCCTTCTTGGCTCAGATATAGTTTATTTATTGACTGACCTTTTTATTTGCATATACCCTGAGGCCCAACCCCATGCCTGGCCCTGAAGATGGGTCAGAGAGGTGGTGTGGAGAAAGCAGTGCACAAACCTCAGTTTCCTCATCTCTAAAACTCTAAAATCTCATCTAGATTATAAAGTTTATTTCACAGAGCTCTTCTGAGGATCAAACAATATAGGGTCTTTAGAAGCACCTGATAAATGATAACACATAAGAGAAATAAAAGGTGGCATTATGTGTTTTATATAGAAAAATATAAAAGACGGTTATTGCATATAGCACCTTATTATACATGTATATGATCTATAAGCTCACATGTGGAAACTTGGTGTTATTCATTTTATCCTTGGCCTTCTGAACAGGGTCTAATACATGGTATTTGAAGAAAGAATAAATTAGTTAAGTGATAGAATGAGGAAATATATAGATGTTAAAGGAAATGTATGAAAAATAAGTTTTATGGAAGTTCACTGAAATAAGGAAATTCAGTTATATGGAGAGATGATACAGCAACTTTATGTAGTTTTAATTTAAGGAAGAACTTTCTGAAACTAGAACTAATAACTGTGGAATGAATTACTACAATGATCACAAATAGAAGTAATTATTCTACCCTAAAGTTTTCAAGAAAGGACTGGAGAAACTACCTATCAGAAATCTTCTGTATTGCATGTAATAAAAATATGAAAGGACTTCAAAAAGCTCATGAAAAAATGGAATCAAAAGATAAAAATGTAAAAAATACAAACTTTATTTTTCAACATAAGCTCTGTCAAGTTCAAGGCACTTTTGTAAGTGATGATACCAACCCTTTAGTCCATCCTTACAGAACTGAGGGTCCTGGGAATTTAACCACGTCAATGCAGTCTTTTTCACACTATTAACTGAAGAAAAATGGGTGCTCTTCAAAGATTGCTTAATATTTGGAAACAAAATAAGTCAGAAAGAACAAAATCAGGACTATAAGGTGGATGCATAATGATTTCCCATAAAAACTGTCACAAAATTGGCCTTGTTTGCTAAGAGGAGTGAGCAGAAATATTGTCGTAGTGGAGAAGGACTCTCTGGTGAAGCTTTCCTGGCATGTTTCTCTTAAAGCTTTGGCTAGCTTTCTCAAAAGACTTTCATAATAAGCAGATGTTGTTCCTTGGCCCTCCAGAGAGTCAGCAAGCAAAATGCCTTGAGCATCCCAAAAAACCATTTCCATTACCTTTGCTCTTGACTGGTCCACTTTTGCTTTGACTGGACCACTTCCACCTCTTGGTAGCCATTGCTCTGATAGTGTTTTGTCTTCAGGATTGTACTGAGAGCCATGTCCTATCTCCTGTTGAAGAAATGCTTCAGGATCTTGATTCTACTTGTTTCAAATTTCCATTGGAAAAAAAAATTCCATTGAATGCTCTTTTCTTGTCTACACTTGAGCTGTGCACAATGGCTTTGGCACCCATTGAGTGGAAAGTTTGCTCAACTTTAATTTTTCAGCCAGAATTCTGTAAGTTGAACCAGTGGAGATGCCTATGGTATTGGCTATTGTTTCTACTGTTAATCATCAGTCCTCTTCAATTATAGAATGTACAAGACTAATTTTTTCCTTGAAAATTGATGTGGATGGTCTGCTGCTATGGGCTTCATCTTCAACATGATCTTGTCCTTCTTAGAACAAGTTATCCATTTGTGAACTGCTGATTTATTTGAAGTATGATCCCCATAAACTTTTTGTAAAGCATCAATGATTTCATAATTTTTCTGCCTAAACTTCACCATAAATTCGATGTTTGTTCTTACTTCAATTTTAGCAGAATTCATATTACTCTGGGACTCTTTTCAATCCGATGTCTTATCCTTCTTAGTGCCTCAAACTAGATCCCACTCAGATGTGTTATAACAAGTTAGTATGAGTTTATTTTGGTGCAAAAAATTTTTGAAGTCCATGCATAGTTATTTATAATATGCATTTTCCATGAACTCTTTGAAGACCCTTTGTATAATAATCTAGTTTTGCTTATAGTACCTACACATTTTCAAAGGAATTTTACATTCATCCTTTCATTTGATTCTTGTTTTGATTATAATACTGTGAAAATTATTATAATACTTGCTAGCCACTCTTTTATATATATTGATTTATTAATATGTTTATAATGCATATGAATTAATTTAATCCTCACAAAACCTTGTGAGACAGGTTACTATTATTGTATATATTATATAGACAATGAACCTAAGGCCATAAAAAGTTAAATAAATTCCTTAAGATTACATAGCTAGTAAATGGTAGAGCCAGAATTTGAGCATATGCCATCAAAGCCAGTGTCTGTGCACTCTTGACCATTACACATGTGGTAGAGAAGCAAACTCTGATACCCACCTGGCTCTGGCCTGAGACATATGTGAGTGATGTGGGCAAACCAGAGAGTGCCTGCACCATCCAAAGAAAGCACCAGACTCTCAATTCCAGGCATTTCATACCTTGCTGGGATGCATGTCTAGTGTTCCTAGATTTTCTGAATTTTATATGACATCACCCAATTTTTAAAAGTGTCAATTAAGTACATATGTGCTTTAACACACACACAAAAACACACACACACACACACATATAAGTATATAAAAGCAATGTTCACACTAAACAACCAAACACACAGGCTAGGTTTGGCTTGCATTCTCCACATTTGCTACCTTTAACCATACTGAAACATACAAATACCACACCTTTTCTAACTAATGCAGAAAGAGGTTAAATGACTTATTCAAAGTGATAACAGTTGGTTGGCTCTGGCATAGGAAATCCTGGTTTGTATCTCACTATCATATCCATTGATCCATTGTAACCAATGGTGCAGCTGAAGTCACCACTCCTTCACCTTAGAGGTATATTAAAATGGCAACAGATTCTTTGCTATTCTTGCCATTGAGAGATGGGGGCTAATTCTACTCCCCTAGTGATCTGCTTGACCAATAGAATGCCGCAGAAATGGTTTTCTGGGATTTCTGAGATTAGTCAAAAGAAGCCTTACAGCATCTGCCTGGGCCTTTTTGTAGACTCGCTGTTGTGATGCTTCCTCTGGAACCTGGGCACCTGCTGTGAGAAGCCCAAGCCACATGGAGAGACTGAGAGTCAGCTCTTCAGCTGGGCTCCCAGCCATCATCTAGAATCAACTGCCCGGCATCCCAGCCCAGGCTCCAGAAAAAAAAATTGAAGATACCACATTGGATGTGGATCTTCCTGCCTCAGTTTCTGCCTCAAACAACTTTTTAGGAAAAGCTAATGCCAGCATTTCCTAAATTCCTGACCCACAAAAGTGTGAGTCAAATCAAATAGTCATTTTAAGCCACCACATTTTCGGGTAGTATGTTACACTGTAATAGATAACTAGGGAATAATCCCTTTAAGCAGTTTACCTAGGAAAATAACCCAAAGCTCCCTCCTTTCCATCCCTTTTACCTTCAAGTTCTCCCCTAGGAATTTCATTTACTACTGGGACCTCACTCACGCAAGCCTGGGTGTGCAGAGAAGTCATTTTTGTAAAAGATGACTTGGGTGGTTCCATTTTCATATTGAATGCATTTGTCATTTGGACAGAGCTGGCAGGTAGAAACCCTCACACAAAGGGGGTGAGTGAAATATGAATGTATGTCCCTGGCATAGGATTTATCACCCCCTCTCTGTGGGCGCCTAGAAGACTAGTAGAGTTTGGAGGCTGAAAGGGGTCTCTGTAACCACTCTGGGCCCTCTTAGGATTCCACCTGCATTCACAGTGTTGACTGGAAGTGATGGTTGTAGAAAAAGAGGGCAAAGTGTGGTCCCAGCATTGCTGTGTCTGACAGCTGACACTTGTGCACACTCCAGGCAGCGGCATTTCCATCCACCCAGGCGACCTTCCATCTTCATCTCGCCGCAAGTGAGTGCCAGGGGCTGGGGACATAAAAGTGAACAAATATGCCTCTTTCCTCAAAAAACTACAGACTACAAGGATATGTATGTGTATATGTGTGTGTGTGTCTATACATGCACCCCATAGACACACATAAAAATACATATGTATGAAATGAATTTATTACTTGGGCTGAACTTTGTAGAGTACAAACAGGAAATGGCTTTATTTTTCTTCCAGGTTTTAAAAAGCTCAGTTCTGTCCTTATAAAAACTTCAAGCTCATGTTTAATTTAAAGTTTCTTGCTTTCCTTCAGATCAGATTCAACCCTAGAGACCAGAGTGGGGACCAGTGTAATCTCCCCTTCATTCTTCCTTCACTTTCTCCCACTCCTGTTCCATGTTCCTCCAAGGCCTGCGGTGTGGGAAGTGAGGGAGGGGTGAAGTCCGAGATTAGACGTTGGAAGAATAAGGGAGGCAAGGAAGTCACGTGGCTAATGGTTTGCACTGCAGGTATCATGTTCTGGGCTGTAGCAAGTGTTCAGTTGCTGTGGGAGCCACCTTGGTGGGCTGTTCACAGCGTCTTCCTGCACATCACCACCCCCCGCCCCAACATGGGGATTTATTTCTACAGTGCAGTTTCCTGATGCAGGTGCCACGTTTCTGGATGATTCTTTGCAACCTCCTTCTAGCTCTGCCCCCTTTGGGGTCAATCCCAGGCATTCAGTCTTCTTGGATAGGATCCCACCAAGTTACCTCAAGCTCAGCCATCCTCCACTCTCTGAGCTATGCACTAGGTCCTAAGGAAGTTCACATGCACTGGTCAAGCCCAGCACTTCTCTCCTGCTACCTGCTGCTCTCTCCCTGCCTTCCTGGGCTGCTCTGGCCAGCCCTATGCTGCTGGAGTCTTCCAGGTGGAAAACAGGTTCCATTCTTTCCACATATATCCCTAAACTCAAGCTCTCCCAAGATTGCTCACTCTGTGTTTTGCTTCAGGCCCCTGCTGCTGTGAGGCCTGTGGTTCAGTGACACAGTAAGCATCCCTCTGGGGAGTGGGCTTCTAGCCATCCCTTCTTGCAGCCACCTCCAGGATTTATAAAGGGTGCTCTTCAGGATCGTCCCCAAGCCCCTTGGTTGAGAAAATCCCAGTACTTTCTATTCCCTCCCTGAACCTCCTTTCACATGTTTAGTTTTTTCTCCCAGCCTGGAGGGTGTAGTGGTCTTCAGCTTCTCTTCAGAGTCTGTGAGGACTTTACTGTCCCCAATTTTAGCCCAGATTCTAGGACAATGAGAGACATGTTTATTAAATACAAGTGATTCTGGACCACGTTGACAATTGTTAAGTGACTCCAAGCACTGAGCAGGTTCAATGGGAGAAAGAGGCAGGAGTGTCCAGGCAGCCAGATGAGAGGAGGAGAGAGCTCCAGAAGGACAAATGGGGTTTCATCTAGAAGGACAGCCAGAGGGAATGCCAGTCAGAAGTGTGAGAACAAGTGTGATGACAAAAAGGGCTTAGTGAACCCAAAGCACAGCACAGAGGCAGTGGAATCAGTAGGGAGAAAGGAGTCAGGACTGCAGAGGCTGCAGGGAGGCAGAGCAGGAAGGTGGGTCCCTGAAGAGCTTCAGGAAGGGGTTGAGTGTTACCATTTGCTAGTCAGAAGGGGCCTAGAGAGGGACACAGAAAGAACAGCTAAGAAGAGACCGCAGGTCCCCCATCCCATTTACCTTCAAAATTTTACCCTCTTACATCTTCCTTAGATTCTCAGTTATCTCGTGTTCCCACGTTTCTTTACCTTCAACATTCCCTTTTAGAGGGGCAAAAACCCCTGGCCACTAAAGGGCAAAGGATTTATTTGGTAGTGGTGGAATAGGTTCATAAGGCTGCAGTCTATTTTTGGCCACTTCAGTAAAACTGAATGAAGTAAAGTGTGTGAAAATGTTCTATAAAAATCTAACCTTAGAAAATGTAGAGAGCTCTTATTGTTAAGCACTTATTGTTTGTGCAATTCATTTGGCAATTAATTATGAACCACCTGTGACATTTCTTCTCTTGTTTTCTGAAATTGTTATTTAAGTCTGTAAATCCATTTGCCTTATCCCTTGGGGCTCTGCTTGTCGGTTTCCAAGGTGACAGCAAGCTAGCAGGTAGATTAACCCATGCTAACCTGTTAGTTGCTACCAGAGGAGGCAAGTCCAAATAATGCCATGTGTTTTAAACCTAGTAATGTTCAGGCTTTTTTTTTTAATAAAAATTTTTTTGAGACCCAAAGTATTGGCCTAGGTAATTATTAACTATAATACCAATTGTATAGGTATGTAGACCTTTTGGGTATACCAGATATGTTGCATTACTTTATATACTTCCATTCAGATTGAATAAGACCCTGAGCCCTCATTCTGTTGTCAGGCTGGCAGGGATTTACTCTTGGTCTTATTTAGGGTTCCCTGCATTTTAGCTAAACTTTACATCCATTAAAGGTTGTGCAAAGGTCTTGGGGGGGGTGGTCTTAGGCAGTGACAAAGCATATAGGCCATCGGCCCCACTAATTATCAATGAGACAGCCTTGTCCAAGTCTCAAGGCAATTTGAAGTTTACTGCTCTATTCCCTCTAGACCATATCTGAGACCCTCAATCCCTAGAATCCAATTTCCCAAGGTACACTAAGTAGCCATTTACCCACCTCCCAAGCCTTGTCCTTAGAGGAAGCAGGACCTGGATTGCTACTACTGAGACCCTCAGATCTTTACTCCTCCCATACTTGGGTAAATCTGCCATTCTCTACTTATTATGTCCCTAGCAAGAATCTTTGCCTTCTTTCCTCCCCCTCTGATGTACCCAGTGTATCTCCTCAATAAGTGAAGTGTTCACAAAAAGTCCCATGTGATTTTCCTCAAGTAGCTTCAGTTGTGGCTCTGCAAATGCTCCCAATATGAGAGAACACAAGTAATTGACTATCTGCTAATATGAAAGTGATGAGAGATACAGATCCCAAAACACAACATCTCAATCAATTCTCCTACCTATATATAGACATAAAAATAGATATAACTTTTTAAAACCTCTAGATCTTAACATAATAATAAACATAATAGTCATAATAGTATAAATGCAAATATACAATCCAATAAAATTTATATTAACAATAGTCCTCACAAGTGATGATGGTATTTGAAGGAAAATCATTGTTCCTAACATCATTATGCCTCTAATTGCTATGAGATGGCCCTTTTGAGGTCAGCATGGGTGTACTATTAATGAGTTGTGTGATGATGACTCAATTTGCCCACAGTTTTTCTGTTTCAGCTACTTTGACCTCTTTTCATATAACCAGCTATGATGCTGTTTGGACTTCACATCGTGCCAAAGTTATTATTTACATAATAAACATACTGTATTCTTTTTTTGATTACTTTGGTAAAATTAAAGTAGTACCAGTTGGTACCTCATCATTTCAAATATCACTGAAATGCAAATAGGAAATTAAGAATGTTTTTAACTGAATGCCTGGATTAAGAATGTTTTTAACTGAAAACCTTAGGCATATATCCTACGGAAGCCAGTTTAGAAACATTGCTACAGTTACCTGGGTGTGAGTTCTAGAGTCAGCTGAATTTGAACTCTACCTCAATTTCCACATCTGTAGCATAAAAATGGTAATATTGCCTTCTGTATTAGTTTCCTTGTGCTTTAATAAGCAAATTTTTACAACCTGAATGGCTTAGAATATCAATAAAAATTATCCGAGAGTTCTGTAAGTTAAAAGTCTAAAATTAAGCTATTGGTAGGGCCATGCTCTCTCTAAAGGTGCTAGGAAAGGGTCTGCTCCAGCCTCTCTCCTAGCTTCTGGGAGCTGTAGACATTCCTTGGCTTATAGACTCATCACTCGGATTCTCTGCCTTTAGGTGGCATTCTCCCTGTGTCTTTATATCGTCTTCCCTCTGTGTATGTTTGTCTGTGTCCAAATTTCCCTTTTAATAAGGACACCAGGCATATTGAGTTAGACCCCACTCTAATGACTTTATTTTCACTTAATTACCTCTATAAGGGTCCCATTTGCTAAGAAGGCTGCATTCTAGTGTACTGGAGGTTAGAAATTCAAAATACCTTTGTAGGGGGAGGCACGATTCAACTCATAACACCTTTCTTTGGTGTTCTGAGCATTAGAGATAATGGGTCTAAACTTCCAGGCTCATTTTAAGTGCTCAATAAGGAGTTGTCAGCATGTTCACAACAAGATGGTTCATTGCCCCTCCCAGAGACACATTTCATGGCCATATTTACACTCAGCATACCAACTGCAGTTTAGAATTTCTGGCATTGGAATGTGTCAAGGAGAAAAAGGCCCTTTGCTGCAGATCAAATTCCACTAAAATGTTTATGTACACTCAAGGCTAAGGCTGTCAGATTTCTTTATTTACTGTGTTAGTTTTCAAAAATCACTTTGGACCAGACTCCGAGTCTTTTGATCACATTCACTGGTCTATCTCCATCATCCAGCAGCTGCTTAACAAATATCAGCCCCTCAGTCCTCCCAAGTTTAGGCTGTGAGTTTCTTTGACTTGAAAGAAGCAGGCTGCTATATATATTTTTTTTTCTTTGTCTTTCCTTTTTTTTCTTTTTTCATTTGGATTTTGGGACTGAGCCTGACTCTCTCACAAATGAGAAAAATTAATGCCAAGCTAGAGGCAGTGATAATGAGGAATATCTCAGAAAAAGGACTTTGAAGGGAAGGGGATGTGTGTGATGTGTTGTCGTGGGCATGGCCAACTTTGTCCAAAGACCTTAAAATTCTTTGCATTTCAATACTGAGTTGTCATATTCTCTGCAGATTAGATTTCCAAGGAGAACTCTGAATAGTGGTCTTTGCCTCATGGACATAAAAGTTTTCTTCGTGGAGTCTTATGCCCATTAGAGCAAGGAATAGAGCCTGGCTCACCAGGCCAGCTGAGGGTTTTTATGTGGTGGAGGGAGAGCAGCGGGGACCAGCTTTACTGAGTGCACTATCGGATAGATACACATTTGACACAAGAACGCTGAGTTATCAAGTTTTCTCCAAGGGCAATCATATATCTTGGGAATCCAGAGCCAAATTATATTTGACATTTCATTTAAAGCCTGAGACATCTTGATGTTAAACCATAGTCTAGGAGTGCTAAAGCAGGAGGCCGTTCAATTTGACAGAGTGGATGTTTCTATTCCTATCTCACCTGCCTGGGTAATAGACAAGTCCTGATACTTCTTCCTTATTTCATCCAGATGAAAATCACTGAGTTAGCTCTCTGCCGAAATGACACTAGCTCAAAGTTATTTTCTCTTCACATTTCTGTGCAATGACTCAAGAGAGTGTATCTTGAGTCATTTGGAAGCTGCATCGTGGCTGGCATTATTTATGCGGTGGGTAACGAAGCTATGTTTACTTGGCTTGCAGTCCAGATTAAAGAGGTATGGGAAGTTTGTGTCTGTTTGAGTGGAAGATACATGGGCAAGACACCCATCAAGTAACATTTCCTCCAGATATGGGGGATGGGGCAGAGGGGCTGGGAAAACTGCCTTAAACTCAGGGTGTGGTGATTCTTATCTCTTTCTTTCCTTTTGATGAGAATTTTGTACTTGTCCACGTGGATTTGGGAAGGATGGTAGAAGGAGAAAAAGGGCCAAACAGAAGGCCAGTTTAGCCCAGTATGTTCCAGAGAGTGTGGAAATAAATACTAAAATAAGAAAAATTTAGATGTATTATGTTAGCATGGTGGTACATGTATATAATTCATAGAGAAATAAATGTATATATGTTGAGTGATGATGCTTATTTTATTTTTCTATTTAGAGGAGTACATAATCAAAACCATTTGGATATAATCAGCCAGTGGTTTATACTGGTTGTTTTGTTTAATTGTTGCCTTAGGAAGTTACAAAAACAGAGTCAGTCCATCTTGCAGTCCATAATTATTTTATGAATTTCTAGTGGGTAAATAGTTCTGTGCTAAACTTTGTACCAGAAACTATGAAGCATGAGTGACAGCCCTTGCCTCCACAGCACTCTCAGAGTTGGGGAGAATAAGGAGACTAGGCTGAATCCCGAGGGAGTTTCTGAGGGCTGAGAACGTGCATCCATCTTTTCGTGCCCAGTGTCTGTGTTGAGCCTCACAAGTAGCAAGTCATGGAGAACAGTTGGTGGAGTAAAGGAGTGAGTGACTGAGTGAATAAACAAATGAAAAAGCACGTGACAGACTTAAGGGAACTCGAAAGAAAGGAAAAGAAAATGTATAAGCTGCAAGCTCGTATTTTATCTGCAAAACTGCTACAAGTACAGCCATTTTCTTATTCAGAGGCTCTAAATAGGTCCCTGTGGTCAAAAAAGTCTCCTCCAAGGATGAGCAGATACACTGATTCCTCAAATACCATCTATCATTGTACCTCCCTGCTCCAAAATGTCTGTTTTTCCTCATTAGCCTCTCTCTTTTAAATATATCCCTATAATGTTATAACCAAATGTTATAGTACCACAGGAGATGCATTATAAAATCTGAGAAAAAATAAAAATAAAAACCCCAGATCAGCATATTCCCATGAGCCAGAAGTCACCATGGTTAGCACCTTGTTACATATCCACCCCAGTGTATCTACACCATTTCACGCCAAAATGAAATCATCCTGTGTATGCTATTTTGTAACCTGCTTCTTTTTCTAGTAGTGATGTCTACCTTTTTCATTTTATTACATTGTAAACTCATCAAATATTCTCCAAAAGTGATGTTCAGATGACTTTTGCAGTTGGTTTCTCCTGTACCATTCCACAACCACACGGAGCCAGTTTATTGTATCACCAAACAATGCCATGTTGCAGCTGGCTTGTGCCATGCAGAAGACTCAATTTTTAAGCTTTCAGGAATTTTACAAGTGGGTTGATGTCACATTGATAGTTTGAAATGGCTGTGGTGGGAGTATCTACAACATGGAAATCAGCAAATATTGCAAATCAGGGCCTCCCTATCACTCCACATTTGTTGTGCAACATTACTAGCAAGCATTTACTCCTCATCTCTTTTAATCTTGTGCGGCACCCCTTGTCTGTATTTTCTTAATGACACTGATTTGTTAATGAGGACAGGTCAGTTGTCCTGTAGAATATACTGTCTTCTGCATTTGTCTGGCTTCTGGTGTCATTCAGCCCGTCTTTCTTATATTTCACCTACGCCCCATATATTGGCTATTATGTTGAAAGGCTTAATGCTTTCAGGTTCAACATTTCTGGCTTGATCTTAGCTGATTTCAGATTTATAGTAGTGCAGTACGCTGGAGACACATAATATTTCATTGACCCATCATTAGCGATACTAACATTAACCCTTGGATTCAATTAATGACAATTCAGTCCCTCCATTGTAGAATAACACTTTTCTCTTCAGTCCTGAAAGTAATCTGTGTAGCATTAGTTTACACTATATGAAAATGTTAGGGTAGCAGTCTGCTCTTGGTTCTTGGTGCACTCTTGGCCAAAGAATGACCAGATACACCAAAGTGTGAGGTCAAGCCTCTTGGTGGGCTATTATCTTAGTTCTTTGGCTCCTTGCTTGGAAAAAAAAAATACAAGCAGGACGAGTGCAATGGAATGACTACAAGCAGGAAGCAGGTTCACAGGAGCAGCTTTTTATTATAAAACAAAACAGGTCTATCTCCGCAATTAGAGAGAGACAGACTGACTCACTGACACTGACTGACTGACTCCGTCTCTGGGAATTATCCGGTGTTTCCTTTTCTGATCTTGCCCTGATGTGGAGAAGGGCTTTCTGCAGGTGTGGGATGTTACCAAATGATTAACAGGTGTTCTTAAATTTGCATCTGTGTATGTAGCCTTGAAAGCCCAGCTGAGGGGGCTGGTGAACCACAGTGTAGGTTTAAGCTAATGACACAATAATTAGACTTAGGTTACTCTAGGTCACTTTCTAAATTCTGTGATGTGGCCAAGAAGCCCTATCTCAGGAAGGGGAAAAAAAAAAGAAAAGATTAAAAAATTAAAAGGAAATAATAAATTTAATATTAATATAAAAAAAATAAAAGAAAAACTAAATCCTGTGATGCCTGGGCTGGGGAATTCCCATATTAGTAAGGTGTTCCCCTCTTCCCCAGGTGTAGCAGTTGCTCAGGATAGGATTAAGGATGGAGCAACACCAAAACAGAGTGCCTCCCCTTATCCTTCTTCCCAGGTAGGGCAATTGCTTGAGGCAGCACCAAAGCAGGGCACCTTGGTCCCTAGAAGAGCCAGAGATGTTAGCTATCTACCTAACAAAAGTATTACTGTAAAAAGCCATTTACCTTCTGGTGATGATAATCTTTGCCTGAAGCAGCTAATTTAATTAAGGTTTCTAAAATGTTTTTAAAATCCTGCCACTCTTTCTTCATTTATTAGCCGACAATCCTATGTAAAAAAGTTTCTTTCACCAAGTGGGTGATTTTGTTATCATAAAACCTAGTTACTAGCAGAAAGGGAGAATAAAGGATCAAGTTTTTCACTTCATATCCCAATTTTCAAAGAGACAGGTTGTTTCAATACCTACCTCAAGTGATGATAAATGAGATTTCTGTGACTTTCTTTTTAAAATATCATTATGGACTCATTGATTTTTTTATTGATCCAACCTGTTGCAGTCCACTAAGCTCATTATTCTTTTTGAGGTTCAAATTGTCATAACTTTGACCAGTGGCATCCCCTCCACATGGGCTCCTGGGTCCCAGCCCAATTAGGCTTTGCAGGCTCTCTATTTTCTGGCACAAGAAGTCCTAGGCTCACCTTCTTCTTTTTCTGCCCCAGACCTGGAATCAGCCATTTCTCCAGGGAGCCTTAGTTTCTTTTTATGGGGAACAGTAATAGAGCAACAACTGAATCTGAGGGATATTCACTGCTGTTGGGGGTACCTTCCTTCTAGGACCTTTCAGGGTCTTTAAATATATGTTTGAAAAGTCATGAAATCATATTCATAATTTAAATTAAAATATTAACATTAAACTTTGTTCATGTCTTAAAATTTTATATCTGTATCCCATCATTTGCACTAAAAGTTTTGATTCCTAACATCTTTAAAATAATTATTGGCTTTAATAGGTATTATTAAAAATAGATTGCAAATACCAATATCACTTTTACAACAAATAATGATTGAGGAAGGTTTAATTTTTTTATGTGGTTCTTGTCTAAGAATATCTCACTCTATTTATTGACAATCAAAATATTGTGTGCTTTAGTTCTTTGAATGAAATTATTTTGCTGTTACCAATTTGATATAGAGTTAGGTTCATTTGGTTCAATTTGTTTTCAAATTGAGAAGTTTTTTCTAATATAATTTTCTTGAAGAGTTAATACATTTATATGACTAAAAGGTCAAAACAAAACAAAATGTATGCATGTAAAATTCTTGATTTCATTTTTCCCTCTCTTCAATTTCATGTAGTCATTTAATAATCAGTTTTTTGTTTATCATTCTAGTTTCTTTTATATATATATATATATATGCTATATACACCATTCTGTTTCTCGCTGTTTGTTATTCTACAGTAGTTATTGTGATCTTTCTATATCATAAATAAATATTTCCTCATTTTTTTAACCTTTGCAGAACACGCCTTGAGTGTATATTTAACCTGTTCCTTATTGGTGGATACTTGGATTTTTTCCAGTATTCTATTTAAATGCCATTCCATACTTATGCAGGTATAAATGTGGAATAGGGTGAATTGCAGGGTGAAAGGGCATTTGTCATTTTGTTAGGTATTGCCAAATTCTCCTCAGAAATGGTTCCATTGTGCTAACTTACTAGCAATATAGACCCATACACAGTAGTGTCAATATTCTAATACTTCAACCACAGAGTGTGTTGTGAAACTAGGTAAAAATTGTATCTTGTTAGAGCTTTTATTGGCATTTCTTTTAGTATATGTGTGATATTGAATGTTCTTCCTATGTTTAAGGGAAACTTGTATTTTTGTTGTTGTTCCTTGCCTATTCTCTATTGGGTTGTTGGTCTTTCTCTTCTAGTTTTCTAGAAACTCTGTATAATGAACTTAGCTCTTTGTCTGCAATATAGGCTGCATTTTTTTCTGTTTGTCATTTCTTTTGACTTTGCCAGTGACACTTTCTGCCAAGCAGAAGTTTTTATTTTCATGTGTTCACATTTGTCATTCTTTTCTCTTATGTCATCTGGGTTTTCAGTTATAGTTAGAAAGGCTTTCTCTGCTCTGAAGTTTTAAAGGAGTTTGCTATGTTTTTTTTTTATGGTATTTACATAATTTCATTTTATTTACATTTAGATATTTTATTCATTTAACTTGTTATCTTCCATCATGCATTCAAAGTCCTTGACTCCTGCCTCTCACCCCGCTGATATCCATGGAGCCCTGATTCATGCCTCATTTTCTTGTATTTTAGTTCCTGTATACCTCTGCTCACACGGCTCTTCTCCTCTATTACAGA
This sequence comes from Microcebus murinus, assembly GCF_040939455.1. Classification (NCBI taxonomy): domain Eukaryota; kingdom Metazoa; phylum Chordata; class Mammalia; order Primates; family Cheirogaleidae; genus Microcebus; species Microcebus murinus. The sequence goes on along the minus strand of NC_134120.1, from coordinate 28,903,103 downwards.
TCTGTACCTTTCAAAATCCTACTTTTCCTTTAAAGCTTTAAGTGAGTCCTGTTTTCATTGGTGATATCACTGACCACCATAGCCAATGTCTGCCCCTATAGCCTCTTAAATTTCTATAACATTTACCACCAGTATCACTGGCATGATGGATTATTTACTATTTGTATTTTTATTTATTTTCTTATTTTTTTGAGACAAAGAGTCTCACTCTGTTTCCTGGGCTAGAGTCCCATGGTGTCAGCCTAGCTCACAGCAACCTCAAACTCCTGGGCCTCAGCTTCCCAAGTAGCTGGGACTACAGGCATGTGCCACCATGCCTGGCTAATTTTTTCTATATATTTTTAGTGGGCCAATTAATTTCTTTCTACTTTTAGTAGAGACAGGCTCTCGTTCTTGCTCAGGCTGGTTTTGAACTCCTGACCTTGAGCAATTCTCCTGCCTCATCCTCTCAGAGTGCTAGGATTACAGGCATGAGCCACTGTACCCGGCCTACTCTTTGTACTTTTAGTTGGTACCTATATGAGGAGGTTAACATAGTTAATCTAAGTCAACTTAACTTAACCAAGTTAATTGTTTAACTTAACAATTAAACAGACAGCTACTTTAAGTCAGAAATCATATTTTCTTTTCTATGGGCCCCTTTTAACTGCTGGGAAACCACCTGCCTCTGTGTCCTGTCCCAGATCTCTGGCTGTTCAAAGCATCTTCATCCAAAAAAAGCAAAGACGTTCTCTCTCAGTCCTTTCTAGTCTGCTGAGAAATTAGCTGTCACCACTACATTACTTAGAAAAAATTTCATTAAATAAAGGTTCAGGGTATCTTATTAGATTGTATCCAAAAGGATATAAATATAAGGTGTGAAAATTGCAATCAAGGCAATGATTGCATGTGATCAATGGTTCTGATCTCTCCATGGAGGCTATTGTTGCTTGACATACCATGAGATCGAGATCTCTCCTCAGAGACAAAGAAACACCAGGCTAGACCAGGTTTCTTGCTGACTGGGGTACTCCAGAACTTAGTTTCTTTAAAAAGTGATTTAAAAAAAAAGGTATTCACTTTTACTCAATTTTGGATTCTATAAGTGAAATGGGAGGTAGAAGCCATCATTGCCTAGGACCTTGGACAGCAACAGCTAGCTCTGTATTGGTTGTGGTTGATAGATCTGGGTCTATCACAGGTGGAGAAGAGAGAATAAAAGCATAAAAAGGGGAGTTTATTTAGAGAGCAAAAGCCCACCCTATTACATGAGAGAAATCACAACAAAGCAAGAGATAAGGCAGAGTGAGAAAGGCCATATTTATGCCAGGTGGTAAGAAGGGCATGTTTGGGGCTGGATAATGTTTTCTCAGCTTACACCAGACAGCTACCTTCCTTCTTGGAGTCTAAAACTTTCTTCAACAACTGAGCCCTCCTTACTTAGTATGACAAGGTGCAAGTCTGTTTGTACCTCAGTGAGCCTACAAATGAGAAGAGCCAGTATTCCTTAGTCAATATCAGGGCTTCCTACAAAGGGATCTGATGACTGATGAGGGTCTGGTGAGTTCAGGCTTTGTGTCCTATAGGGAAAGGGTCTGATGATTGGTATTGCTAAAGTTGTTGTTTATGATAGATCCTGAAGTTTTGCCCTTAATTGGTAAAGATTGGCTCATACACAGTATGGAAATGAAAAGTTCATAATTGTGTTCATTTATTACTTAATTCATTCATTTATTCACCATACCTGTATTGACTGTCTACTATTTTCTAGCAACTTAGCTAGGGTCTAAATATGTAAAGCAAAATAAGATAGAATTTTGTTTTCAAGAATCTTCTAATACAGAGCAATGGTCCCCCAGTTTTTTAATCTCACAGCAAGCACTAAATACTTCTCAGCATGCATCCCAATTCTTAGTTATTCATAATAACATATTTTACTATTCTAATAAAAACCTTATAAAATTTACACAAAAGTAAACCTTACAAAGCATTTATAAAAATAAAAATTGAAGTTTTAATATTTTTCTCTCTTAGAATGGTTTTGTAAAAATTATTGAATACAATACAAATGCCTTATGGGTTATTAAAACCTGTTGCACATCCAAGTAGAAATTAGGCCAGTTAAAACAGAATTTTTCAAGGGTCTTCTTACTTGTTTTTCTCTATCTAGGAATCAGAAAACATGCCTCTAATGTTGGCATGGGGTTACCTACCTCAATTAAAGAAAAAGTATTTTTCTTTTTAAAAATAAACTTTTATTTTTTTTTTTTTATTTTTTTTTTAACAAGTTTATTCTTAAATGTACAATAGGCTCCAAGACAACACTTCATTTTAGCTATAGGTGGCAAAAGATGTTATGGCAGGGAGTACAGATGTTTAAATAGGAATCAAGGGTCATCATCGCCTCAGGCACAAGGAACAGCTTACTTTTTGCTAGATTTCTTAATTCCACCGGTAGCCAGGGGGCCCTTCCCCGCGGCCTTCGCTTTTAGCTCCTCGAGTTTCTTCTGCTCCTCTTTTTGTTTCTGCTTGAACGCCTTATCTTTCTCGTCCATCTCCTTGGTCTGTTTCTTGGGCTGTTTCAGGGGCTTTTTCTTGCCACCTTCGCGGCCGGACATGGCGCCGCCACCCCTTGCCCAGATCCTGCCGCCGGAAAAGGCTAAAAATAAACTTTTAAAGACAATAAAAAAGTTGTTTTTTTTTTCAGGGTTGTTGGAAGGAATGATGATATGCAATGTATACTACCTAGTTACAGTCAAAAAGTCCTGAAATTGGTCCCTAGTACATCTACCATAAGGAACAAACCGGTGCTGACCTAAGTGGTATGGTTAAGGGGCCAGTTTGGATTCAGGCTTTATTTTCTTCTGGTTTCTCCATGATATTCTTTTCTCTAAGAATTCATGCTAATGGATCTAGCTCTTGCTTCAAAGCCTCTATTACTAAGGTACAGTCTATACTTTAACACTTACTCAAAATGAAGCATTTAAATACTGAACTTCTAGTTGCTATTTGTGAAAGACTGTTTGTCTTGACACCTGCAGCTATGTGAAGCTGTAGCTTTTCGTGACCCATGTCTTCTTGGTGAAGTAGATTTTCTATGCATTGTGGTATTTGAGAGTTGAGGTGGTATAGTTAACTTGATTTTGTAGAAAGATACATCTTCTTGAAATTCTGGTTGAAAAATGAGTTCCCTCATTGTGCATAGACATGAGCACCATGATATTTTCTTCAGATATTTAAAAAAATGAATTAATTTTTAATTTACTTTTATTGATATATAATAGATGCACATATTCATTTTTAGGGTCATGTAGACATTATTAAACATTTCCATGGGAGCAGCAGATTAGGACGCTGCATTAATCACCCATATCCAATAGTTTTCAACAATAAGATAATATTATTAGTATTAAATATAAAATGTAAACTGTTTTTTAACCTCAGGCTTACTACCTTAAGTTCAAAGGAAAATTTAAATGAAGCATTTTTCACGTTTTCCACAGGAGACTTGTTTTAGAAGATATGAAACAATGATTTCTAGTTTCCAAAGCTGTTTATAAACCAATGGGTACTATGAAAAGGCTTGGAAACCATTTACAAATGCTTTTTAAATATCTCTCACTCCAGCCTCCAGCAATTTACTTGGCAATATTAATTTATGTAGCAAAACTCCCCTCACAAGCAACTTAGAAAAAGACTTCAGCCTGAGTCAGAATTGTCCAAATTTCAAATGGTACAATATAAATGACTGAAGCCTTAGTGAATTTTAAGCCTAGGTTTAAGGTTAAGCTGACGAATAAGAAGCAAGTAACTAGGCTTGGTGGTGAGAGTCCTACTATGGGTGACAGTTGGCCTCTGATAAAAGGCTTTGGCTGCTGCTCTGTTCGCTCTTCATGGGCCTGCTTAGCTCTCTCTGTGTGATCTCCCATTTGCAATATTAACATAATAACACGCACATACATATATTTATAGAGGGCCTCCTTTCCAAGAAGGAAAGACATCAAGATTAAGCCAAATATTTTTAGTTCCCAAACCACATTATAAACAAAGCAATTGCTTTCCTTGCCTCTCGGGCAGAAAGCCTTAGTTGTCTCCAACTTACACAACTATGCTGGGGATAAAAGTGACTAAAATTATGGCATCATTTTAAACTGAAGATAAAATGATATAGACTTGATACAACTTTGGGGATTAATAAAAATGAGTTTTGACAGTTGAACTTTTCTTAGGGACAAGAAGTTTCTTTTTCTTTTTTTTGACAGAGTGTCACTCTGTTGCCCAGGCTAGAGTGCCTTGACATCAGCCTAGCTCACAGCAACCTCAAACTCCTGGGCTCAAGCAATCCTTCTGCCTCAGCCTCCCGAGTAGCTGGGACTACAGACATGCACCACCATGTCCAGCTAATTTTTTCTATATATTTTTAGTTGGCCAATTAATTTCTTTCTATTTTTAGTAGAGACAGGGGTCTCGCTCTTGCTCAGGCTGGTCTCGAACTCCTGACCTCAAGCCATCCTCCCGCCTCAGCCTCTCAGAGTGCTGAGATTACAGGCGTGAGCCATCATGCCCCGCCTGCACAAAAAGTTTCTTAGGGGTAGTCCATATGGCATTAAACGGCAGAGAGGCAGTGCCTTCATTGAAATGATCATGACGACTCATTATTTACAGCAGTGTCCAAGAATACTTATTGGCTCTTAATTGGGTATTATGTGGTGCATATACATAATCTAGCACTCTGCACCTGCATCTCCCCTTATAGCCCATTAATATTTGCAACGTCTGTGTGATTATTTTATTAATGTTTATGTTCCTTCAGGCCACCTGCTCCATGAATGAAGAGACTATTTTTAAATTGTACACAGTTCCTACACAAGGACTGGCAAATAGTAGTGTTAAATACAGATTAGCGGAAGGAAGGAAGGAAGGAAGGAAGGAAGGAAGGAAGGAAGGAAGGAAGGAAGGAAAGAAGGGAGGGAGGGAGGGAGGGAGGAAGGGAGGGAGGGAAAGAAGAAATGGAAGAAGGGAGGGAAGGAAGGAAAGATGGAAGAGAGAGAGGGAGGAATGAAGGAAAATATCGATAGATGATTTGGGATTTGGAAATAGCCCAAATGATCTGATCTTTCTCTGTTTATCTGATTATTTTCTCGCCATATATAGCTAGTAGTCATCTGGCTTCATGCATCCTTTGGAGGGACAGCAGGGTCAGACCTGCCAAGTGTTTAATTGTGGCTCATTGTGAAGAAAATTAACACTCCAGTGAAAATAGAACCACAGGCAAGCTGCTCAGATCATTTTAGATCCTGAATTTTAAATCTGTGAGGAACTTGGGCATTTATTACATCTGCATTTTGGCCTTGAGGAAATTGAGGCTCAGAAAAGTTAGGTAACTTGTTGAAGGTTACACAGCTGGTGGCAGAACTGTGTCACCTCTATTTCATGCTGCTGCTGCTTGGGTAGACTGCAGACAAAGCACGTACCAAACTCTGATTTCTGTGGCTGTCAGTGCTGGGGGGAAGCCAGAGCTCTGGCTTTACAATGAGTGTTCTGAAGCAGGATAATTGAGGAACATCACAGCAGGCTCTGGGAGGAATTTGCAGCCAGTTATACGAAACTTGAGTGTCTGGCTGAAACTGACTCTAGTCTATCACTGACTCTCTGGCTACTGGGAAGGAGGTAGTGAATTTATTTATTGTTGCTTTAGTTGGTGTTATGGCATGATATTCTGAAGAAAAACACCTTTTCCCCTTTCAAATCTCTATTTCTGGTAATGTTAAATTAGGCACTTAATTTGTCATATCTAGCACTGGGGAAAGATTAGAGGCTTCTCCCTTCAAACCCAGACCCTGCTCTTTAATATACTCCAGGCCATTTAGTTCATTCATCTTAATTATGCAATTATTTGAAAAGATTCCAATATTGTCTACTTATCAAAGGTCTCTGGAATACACACCACACCCCTCTGATTAGGGGTGATTAGTGAAATACCTGATATCAAACTGTTTTCACATTTCCTTCTCTATTGATTGTCCAAAAGGTGATTATTGTGACTGCTCAGCCAGCTGTTCTCATTAGGGCTCCATTGATCGTGAGCTGGTTATGGTTCCAAATGCCAGGCTAAACGTGTTGCCTTCTATTCATAGTGTGAGGAACCCAGATAAGGAAAAGAAAAATTAAGTCCAGCATTTTATTCTCCAAGCTCTAGTTAAATTGCTCCACCTTCTAACTGCTTTCCCAGGCCCCTCCCCAAAGAAACAACATTAATTAGTCTTTTCAGCTATGCAGTCTTTGGAAGCAATACTCTTGATCTATTGAAGGCTGCATTATTAAAATTATCTGCTGTGTCTGTCCTTAATAAGGTCACAGAAGGAATCTATGAAAGCTGATTCATCACAGAGGCCCTGGGGATGCATACCATTGAGAAAGCCAATTTTATTTTCCCTCTGCAAGACAAAACTGGGTTTCAACCTTCCTTGCTTATCAGAAAGGCAAAGCCCAGAGAACCCACTATTAATTTGGAAAAAGGCCTAATCAAGACATCTAGCCTTCTTTGTGGAGGATTCCTCACCACCAGGCTGCATGTGTGGGATGGAGCAGTGAGGGGGAGTTTTAACTGTCTAAGAGTATGATAATTCCTCTTGGGAGATGCTTGTCAGAATAGATTTCCCTCCAAGATCTCAGTCTACATTTCTTTAATAGTTATTAATGCTACTGTATCAGCAATGCTCTTCTCCTACCATGATAAAATCTCCCCAAAGCGGATTGCTATTGTGTGCACTCAGCAGGATTTAGGAAGACAAGATGCAGAGAAAGAGAATTGAATTTCCCTCTTTTGGTAGAAGACAATGTTGGAGGCACTGGTGTGTCTTATATCACAAAAATCTATAAATTACTTCAAAATTGTACAGGACATTCTCCATAATATCCTCAAAATGTAAAGGTTCTCAAGTTGGACTATTTATCTTAATTTGTGCTTTCTGAAGAAGACTTTGTTTTCTATTTCTAGTAAAAAAAAAAATTGTAGTTCTGGAATTTGGGGGGCAACCAGTGTAAGAGAAAAATTAGTGTCTGTCCCTGCATTGCACAAAACACATAGTAAGTATCTAGTGAATATTTGCTGACTTGTGGATATGCTACCAAGATAAAAAGCTAAAAATTCCCATGAGTTCATTTTACTACAGTTCCCATTTACAGCAAGTAATTAGAGCTTGATCTCTGAGATCAATTTGTTGATATATTTGTTAAATAAGTGTAACTATATAACTGTGGCATCTTAGCACTGGAGGGTCTCCAAGCTCTGCCTCAAATGAAATGCAGGCATCAACTCACTAGGTCTGGGGTCACATTAGTTTTTTTTTCACTTACGGATTTGTAATTATATTTCTTAGAAGATATAAAAAAATTTGGTCCTTTTTCTAGACAGGTAAAAACAGATGTGTGAATAAAATGAGTGTCAAAGCAGATTCTTCCTCTTGGCTGAGGATGCTGGGACAAGTCTTGATTACTTGGTCATATTAGGGAATTTTTTATTTGGCATATTAAAAACATATATCTAGCAATTTCTAGAGGGTTCCACACCTTTTGCTTGGGGTTATAGAACAAAGATGACTAAACAATGGCCTCTACCCAGTCCATGCAATGGAATAGATTAGCAAAATGTTATAGTGCATGGTAGTACAAAAAAATTTCCTGGAAGAAAGATTTTGTTTGCCATACAGGCAGTTGGTCATGAGGTGGGTGCTCTACAACCAGTCAGATGTGTCAAAGCACAGCATCCTCAAAGACCATAAAAGTCTGTTCTGAAAAATTTAGTTTGCCTGAAGGTGGGTGGCTAGAGGAAAGCTTAAAAAGTAAGCAGGGGCCAAGTCATCCTGTACCTGGTTAACCAACCAGGGGAGATTAAATGACTAACTCTAATCACCAGCAGAAAAATTTAACCTGGGAAGATAAGATTACCCTTGCTCTTTAGAAAGTTTGTGGCCATCTATACATCCAAAGGAAAAAGCAGACATGCAGGCCATGATATACACCACATCTAAAATACCCTGAGATTCAGCCTTGGGCCATTGTATTATTCCATTGATGGCTAAATTTCTATATTCTTCTCAACTATTTCAGTAACAAACTTAGAAGATACATCCTAGTTGGGAGATCATTAATTTGTAATTTGTAATTTTCAGTGTCAAGATTGCAGGGAAAAATATCATTTGTGAGGCTCTAGGAAGGTAGACTGATCTTCAGATGGGATAAAATATCCTGCAGGTGCTCTTCGTTTGATTTCTGATTTACATAGTATCTCTCTGTTCAGCAAGGAATACCCTGCATGACTTCCTGAGGCTGACCTGGATTTTACTTACAGCTGCCCTAAATTGTGTTATCATGGTGTACCAGTTGTTCAGTATTCAGCCTTGCTCCTCTGTAACTTAATATTATGATTTATTTCTGACTTGGCTCTTTCTTTATTGAATGCTGACTTTTCCTAAGAGGTTCATGTGGAAATGTGCTGCATAGAAAAAAAGGGCACGGTTTGGCCTCAGGGCAAAAACATGAATACTGACCCAGGGACATGAATACAGCGCAGAAGAGATAGTGCCATGAGTACAACAAAATTAACTCATTCCTTTGTCTTTTGTACATTCCTAACTATTGCAGAGTGACTCAACTTTTAGCACAGAAAGTAATGTTAGGAAGCTACTGCTGTTTGCTGACAATCATTCTTTAATTCTCAAAGTTCAAAAATTTGGTTGAAAACATTTTCTCTTGGTCCAATAAACCAAATTTTAAGGTGTGTGGTAGCTCTGATACTACCTAAAAAGAAAAGATTTCTTTCAGTCTATTTTTGGATTTGAATGAGCTCAAAGTAAATGACTCAGAGATAGATTAAATGTCCCTTGAAATATACCCAAGCTTAATAATTAGGAGACAAGTGCTTGAATAAACACATTTAGAGTGTTATTGAGCATATACAAGCTTAGATGGTTCATATTTCCAGAAGGCAGTGAGTCTATAGCAAATTCTTGAGAACTGAACAAATTACACCATAAATAAAAATGGCAGTGGAGGCATTTGTTTTATTATTCAGTTAAATAGGAGGAATTCTTTCATACCTAGAGGGATTTAGGTAAGATTAATGAATAGACAAACCCAACAACAAGAACAACAAAAAACAGTAAAGCATTACCATTCAAGAATGTGAAATCACTTCTTTCAGAGTCTTTTGGGATTTTAGTAGTCTTTTGTTGATACCGTCAAACTAAAACTTTCTCTAAAGCAGCTGATAGCTAGATGGCTCTTAACATACCTCCCAGGGCTTATGGTCTCCTATTATTCCACTAATATCCCCCTGTATGTTTCCAAATCACTCCTTTCAGTTTATCCAGTGTTCAAAACTAACTGGATAGAGTGTTGCAAGGTAGAGATAAGAGGTGAATAAGAGCGAGCTTAAATCCTAGCTCTGTCATTGGCTTGCTCTCTAATCTTGGGCAATGTACTCAGTGTCTCTGAGCCTTAGCTTCTGCATCTTTAACTAGGAGAAGTGAAACAGTAGCTATGTGAGGTTGCTCTGCACATTGAATGAGGTAACAGGGGAAGATGCTTGGCCAGAACCTTGTAACTCAATTTCCTTATCCAACAGTGAGCCCTCTGGGCACACAGACTCAGTCATGCCCATTCAGTCTCATCTGTGCTCTCTAACACATCTCACACAGCCTCGGCTGGCTGTTGTATTTTCTAGTCTATGAATACCTTTGCAGTGATCCCATGTCTATACTTGCCTCACATTATTCTCCCATACACAAAACTTCTAATGACAATGCAATCTTTCTAGAAAATCTCTAAAGAAGAAATATTGCTAGTCCCATGGTGAATATAAAAATAAATCCATAAGGAACGAAAGGAGTGTGACTGAAGATAAATTTCTGTATTTCCTTGGGACATACATGAACAGCAAGTACTCATTTTTTACTTAAAAAAGAAATCTATGAAAGAAAATTTTGGTATCTTTCTGTTGCTACTGTGGTTGTCTTAATCATCCAAAGAGACTTGGTTTCCCTTGGAGGCTAAAGCTCATTTGTGAATAGGTCTGTGCCACACATTATTGTGGCTTTCCCAGAGACCCCTCTGGGAAAGGCAGAAATCTTCCCTCTGGCCATGCTGAATCAGACATGGCATCCACATGACTCATAACCAGTGGTTCTCTGCCAGAATTCACCTTGCTTTTTTTCACCAGCCCAGCTAGTCCATGTGACTGGCAGCCTGAGCGGCTCATTCATTCTCCCCACTTTCCTCTCTAGAGGAGCCTACTGAGCCTGTGTCTGAGGCGGCCCTTCAGGGTTGCTTCAGAGAGTCTCTTGTGGCTGCCTTGTCTCTTGGCTACCTGACTCTAGACTACTTCCACAGCTGTCTTAACACCCAGAGGGTCTATAACATAATTTGTGTTTAGGGAACCTTCAGGACAAAATAGCTTTTGGAAATTCAACTGTAAGTATGTCACTCTCCAGGGTTATGTCAATCTTCTCCCTGTTCACATGCCTGCATGTGCCCCTTGGGGAGAGGGCATATCACCCCAGGAATCCTCTCAACATCATTAAAGTGTGAATCTCACACTGGGCTGGGAGGAGTTTGTGATGGGCATAAAAGTGAGGAAAAGCATGCAAGGTGGTGGTATGGTTAATATGGGAGATGGCCATGTAGGGACTGGATAGGGGACTGGGGAGAAATAATGCACCTAGGAGGGGGAGGACAAAGAAGGGTAGGTGAGAAGAGAACCAAATCAAACACCCTGTGTTGCACAATCGGGTCTGGAATTGGCCTGCTCTCTGCAAGAGGAGCCACAGGTTTCTATGATGCTTTAGTGATAGCAGCCACCAGTACCTCTCATTGGGAGCAAAATCCCTGATTGTACTGATTGTTAATAGTATATTCTACTTATTTAAAGAATAAAAATCCCCTGCTAGCACTAACCTTCTTAAAATGGTATTCAGGTTTTCAGAAAAGCCAAGCACCAGCATATTTCTTATCAGCTTTGAATGTTATAATAAATCCCTCCTTCTATTAATTCATAAATCCTTTAGCCACATGCCATTTTGGGGCCATATGCTTTCTTTCCTCCCTCTAACCCTGGAAAAGATTTTTCACATCCAATTTCTGTAGATATCTGAATGTGAAATCCAGTATAGTTATCTTATCCCTATAATCAGAAGGTCAGCAGTTACCTACGGCTTTTCCATCTGTCCTCCAGCTGAACGCTGGCATTTAGTAAATCAAAAATTGGTTATAAATTAGCAAAGCTGACTGTTTCAATGAGATCTAGCCTGGAGTCCTTGCTGGAAGGGTGGAGGTTTAAATATGGCTTGAAGGGAGATTTGAGGTGAACTCTATTTCTCAAAGCCACGGAGTAGCAGTGTAGAAGATGAGAGATATTCTCCAGGGGAAAAATGTCAAATCATATGGGGAATGGAAATCCTTCACAGGGTGATTATTAAATTTTGAACACTGAGTGGATTAAGTATAATTCTCTTTCTCTTTCTCAGATACAAGGAAGTAGCTGGAAACAATTGTTCTCAAAGTGTTTCAGCCCAGACATCACTTAGGAAATCTTCTATAAGTGTCTAGCACTCTGCCAGGTATTAGAGGGACATAGGGTAAGTCAAAGTACACAGAAACACATGCATGAAACAATTTGTAAGCAATAAAGTGCCAACCCGTGTGGTGTGAATTATAGATGCATTAGAACACCAGAAAAGGAGGGAATGACAGTGGCAGCTGAAGAAATTGCATGGGAGCTTCATGGAGAAGCTAAGTCTTGTGCTGGGCCATAAAAAAAAGAAATGGGTGTGGTTTCAATATCAGAGGTAAGAAGAGAAAATATTGGAGACAGAGGAAAGCTACTAGTACCTATCAGAGTGAACAAGGGAAAGTGAGTAAGTCTGTTTGGCTGGAGCTGAAGGTACTTGCTGGTGGGGAGGACATGGTGCATGAGGAACTAAAAGACTGGCCAAGACATTTAGAGTTGATATTTTAGATCAAAGGGACTCACTGATGTTTCTCAAAAATAATACAAAATAAAAATATGGGTACTGCTTTAGTAAGTATCTGCCTGGTCACTGGACTTGAGACTGGGTAGCAAAGCCAAGAAGGGTTAGCCTAAGAATCCAGGCATGACTTGTTTGGACTGGCCTATGATGGAGTTGGGGAGAGAAGAGATAATTTAACAGTGAAAAATACAAATGAAAACACAAGACAAAGAGGATTTTAGATAACTAGAGAACATTTAGAGAAAATGTTGTGCCCTGGCCATGATGGGCCTTTCTATCGGCAGGAGGCTTCGATTAGACTGTCCCCATCTCAGCCAAATTGCTCTGTGAATATGCAAGACCTGGGTCCCTTTCCACAGCAAGGGGTCTATTGCACCTCTCTCTGTCCAGGAACTGGCTCAGGAACTAGCTTAGTAACTATGTGATCTTGATGTAGCCCAAGTCTTGGTGTAGCCTGAGGCTGTCCCTGTCGCTGTGGTGCTGGATGTGCCTACAGGACAGACAGGTGGTGGTGGTGTGGGAGCCTCAGTGTTCTGAGATTAACAGTCCTGGCCTTCTCTGTTTGTGAAGGACCCCGGATCTCCCTGGCCACTTGCACCTGGCTTAAGTCATAAATGTGGACTATACCTGCTGAGAAACAGGAGTAAATGCTCTGGCACTGATGGTTGAGCTTGTGTGTAGACCTGGCTGACAACCCAACATTTGCCTCTCAGAATAGCTCAGTGTTTCCTTTCTCACTATTATCCTGTACACAGTAACTCTTATCGAAGGTCTGAAGGGGACACTGACATTTTTTTTCCTTTTAGAATTTACTACATTTTATTTCAGAAATCATATGCTAAATTACGATTTGTAAATTTAGATAATAGTAAAGGTCTTACCATATTTATGAGTATGAATGGAGCAGCAGAATCATGTCGAGGCCTGTTCAGTCTTAGTGTTGCCAAGATGTGGGGGGTTGGCGGAGAAGGCAGGGCAGGTAGGGGTTGGGGATGTAGGATCAGGAATCCTGCTAAGCTGGGGAGCAGACAGGAAGATCAGGGGGCAGTTCAGGGGAATGCTAAGGCAAGAGGAAGAGGATGGCTTTGCCTATGGCTCTTTGTCTAGAGCTACCTTTTACGGTGGCATTCACTCGTTGTTTTCTGAAGGCTCCAGCATGGGAATGATAAGTGAGGGGCCAGCAATGACTGCTTTGGAGCCAAGATTGGGTCCCTGCCCTTGATGAGTTTTCTGAGCTGGTGACAGAGACGCTTCTTCTTCTTCAATGTGGCCTGGGGTTTATGAGGTTGTCAGACAGAAACTGAATTTCTGAATCCCCAGGGCCATCACTGTCCTATTTGGTCCCGGCATCTGGGGCTGAAGGCTCTGAAATGGGGCATGTAACTAGGGCTCTGACTCCCCTAAGCAGTCATTTTCACACTTGCAAAAATGATGCATTTTCCCAGGCGGGTGTGTGGCTGCCTATAGCAGCCTTCAGCTAAATGAAAGCATTCTCTTGGTCTCTGGGGAACCAGATGCTGACAGACAGGCTTCCAGGATTTAGAATTTCCTGGGTTTGTTATTTGAACCTAACAAAAGAGAAAAATCCATCCTGGATGCAATTAGACCATTTTTTCTTTGTCTTACCTTCCCACCCCTAGAGAAATAAAGAAAGAAATGTGAAGGACAGAATTTTACTGTTGTTATTGGTAATTTTAACCTCCGTGTGGGTGAGATAGTATCTGATAACAAATAAAAGGTTTGTGTGTGTCCTTTTAGCTCTCTGAAAAGGCTATAATGCCATGACTCTGAGCAAGAGAGAAATTCTCAGTATATTCAAATAAAGGATAATTTTATTATGACACATCATGCAGTAAGGCTTCTGTGCAGGCTAGACACTCCCTGAGGAAAGCCGTTGTAGACCAACCACCACAGACTGGGAAGGGCACTTTGACCCTGAGGGATGTAGTAGAAAAACAATTTCATTATTTGGCATCATAGGTAGGGTGTTTTCCTATAGGTGTGTAGTGATCAATTGCGAGATATGTCCTCCCAATCTTGTTGACTACTAATAAACACTGGTATCATTTTTAAAATTAACTGTTAGTTATAATTTACCTACAGTAAAATTTACCAATTTTAAAAGTGCAATTACATTAGTTTGACAGATATGTATAGTCATGTAATCACCACCATAATCAAGATATAGAATATTTCCATTACCTTAAAATGTTCTCCTTTGCCCTTTTACATTCAGTCCCCACCACGCCCTCTACTCTGTGGTAACCACTCTTCTGCTTTCTATCACCATAGTTTGTCTTTGTTTTTTTTCCTTTGCTATATTTCTGAACTTACCTTTTCAGTAATTATCACATTGTTTCTATAACTATGCTGATATTACTAATCTCATTTTAGCCAAATCTCTATGATGTTAGAGCCATTCTATCTCTTTAAAGTAACTTTGCAGATTTCCACTTTATGTATAACATGTGTTCCATATGTGATTATAGTTTAACTCTCATTTTTTTCCCCAAGTTCTTAGTGGGGAGTACCTCATTGTCGCCATTAAAATATATTTTAAATGTTGTGAAAGGAGATCACACATATGCTTAGAGGCAGGGTGGGGTCAAGAGGGGGGAATAACCAGGAAGAGGCTGAGGGGAAGAAGTAAGTCTGATGTCATAGGAGAGGCAAGCATCATTGGTGGAGTAGATCCTTGAGCAGGGAAGATGGAATATGAGGTTGGCTTGTGGGTAGGGGCTAAAGACATCTTTTCTTACTGGGACTACAAATTAGGATAGATAGATATTGTTAACAGGTGAACAGGTTAATCTAGAGGTGAATGAAATGCCACCAAGTCTTATGATGACAATGACTGGAATGAATAGAGTTCAGGATTCTGAGGAGTATGCTAGAGGTTTACAACCACTGGAGGAAAAGCAACACAGCCATGGCTTGGTATAAAGAAACAAATTGCTGAAAGGGCAGTCAGGGGCCAGGTGCTTTTTTAGGTATCCCCCTGGGCATCATTTTCTGTAGGTGCTTCTTTGATCAGGCAGATCCTTAATCGTGCTCAAATAAATTTTTATTAAAAACATTTTCATACCTGTAGAAAAGTTTCAAGAATGTTACAGTGTATTCCCATATGTCCTTTACCTAAATGCAACTCACTGTTCACATTTTGCTACATTTTCTTGCTCTATCTTTAGTATATAAAAAGGTATATGATATCATTTTTATAAATATTATAATAACTATCATAAGAATATGAAATTTTTTTCGCATAACCACAAGATATTCTCAAAATTAAGAAATTTAACACTTATGCAATAGTACTATCTAATATGTAGTTCTTATTCAAATATCTCCCATTGTAGAGGCTTGCGTTTCATTTTTATTTTTTATTTTTCCTAACTGCTAGACTATGTGGGAAGGGCTTGCATTTTACATGACTCTCTTGGAGACCAAAATAGTCTCATGACAAAAAAATGATACTTTGGGGGAACGATAGGTCATGAGATGCTATTTGACAGCAGAGTGGTAGCCATTGAGTATATTTGAACACAATCTTGTAGAAAACATCCAGAAAGTATTTGTTTAATTGACCTAAAGTATTTTTACACTGGTTAAAAAAATCATCTGCCTATTTTTCATTTTGTATTCTTAGTTTTGGGGGCCCTGCTGGTACTGAGTGAGCAAGTGTGGGCCATTAGCTATTTGGAACACTCCATCTCAGCTCCATTTCTCTAGCGACTTGTATCAGGCAGGAGTATACAAAAGAAAACCCTTTTTATTGCCCCAATTCATATCAATCAAAGGCCCAGGAAAGGATCCTAATATCTTTTTAAAATGTTTTCATTTATCTTGGAGTTTAGTTGTCATAAAAACCGTATGTTTAAAGTGTCCGTTGGGTGCGAATGGTCCCATAAACTCTTGTAACTGAGTGACATGTGATAATGAAAGTACCTTCACAAAGAACAACAAAATAGATCTTTTTTTTATTGTAATCATCAAATAGTGTGCCCCAAGGTAATGATTGAATTATACATAAACCTGATATAGAGCTATAAAAAGGATGATAGCATACTGGCTCCAAACAAACTACACACAGATTAGTCCGTGAGAAATAACCTTAATTCTAACAACATCCACAACCTTTGCTACATGAATCACAAAACAAAAATATTTCTGAATGAACATATTTCCTGCATTTATGTAAAGTTTTAGGATGCACTGTGAACAATTTTATCAAAAAAAAAGTAATAAATAGTATTCAAATAAGGAAGAGACACATTTATTTAGGAAGCAAGACTAAATACATAAGAAGGTGGCTAATAGTCAAAATAGTACATAGTCCCCCCTTATCCATGGTTTTACCTTCCATGGTTTCTGTGGTCAACTGTGGTCTAAAATATTAAATGGAAAATTCCAGGAATAAACAATTTATTAGTTTTAAATTGCATGCCTTTCTGAGTGGTATGATGAAATCTCACTCTGACTCTCTCCATCCTACCTGGGACTTGAATCATCCCTTTGTTCAGCACATCTGCTAGAGAGCTATAGATACTCCCTGCCCTTTAGTCACTTAGGAGTAATTTGGGTTATTGGGTCTTAGTATCACAGTGCTTGTGTTCAGGTAACTCTTATTTGACTTAATAATGGCTACAAAGCACAAGAGTAGTGCTGCTGGAGTATTGTTATAACTTTTCTACTTTTTTTTTTTTTTTTTTTGAGACAGAGTCTTGTTCTAATGCCCTGGCTAGAGTACAGTGGCATCATTATAGCTCACTACAACTTCAAACTTCTGGGCTCAAGTGATCCTCCTGCCTCAGTCTCCCAAGTAGCTGGAACTACGGACATGTATCATCATGTCCCACTAAGTTTTCTATTTTTTGTAGAGATGGGGTCTCACTCTTGCTCAGGCTGGTCTGGAACTCCTGACCTCAAGCAATCCTCCCACCTTGGCCTCCCAGAGTACTAGGATTACAGGCATGAGCTACCATGCCCGACTGAGACAGGTGGTTTGACCTAGGTCTCTGGTCTTATATATTTTCTTCCTTGTAATGTTAAACGATTTTAAAGACTCAAGTTATTTTTTTTTCTCTGAGTTTTCAATTTTGAATTGACTAACTGCATGGGAATGGTGGATTGAGCAGGGTATTGGTATTTGGAATTTTGTTCATTTCTGACTCATTTTCTTCCTGATAAGGCAACCTTTTAAACAAACTTATCTGCACAAAACATTCTGGAATGGAAATCATGTTACTACCTCACATTTTTCTTCAGTTTAAATTCTATTCTTTTATATGCCTCATTTTTTTTTTTTTTGTCTTCATGCCTCTGTTCACACATTCCATTCCTTCTGGAATTTACTTCTTACTTCTATATGTCCAAATCTTACCCTCCTGCCCTCTTTCAGTGGGAATGCTCCTGTGACTGTCCTAGTTGTGAATATTCACACTTTCCTTAATTTCTTTGGCTACTGTTAGCTTTCCATCTTGGTATGATGAGTATGAATAAGCACAAGCATGTTTCTTACTCCTTCTGACCTGTGAACCCCTCAAGGATAGGGCTTGAGCATACTTTTTGAACAATTTTTTGGTGCCAAACTTGTGAAATTATTAATGAGCATTGGAGATTCAGATTCAAAGGCATAACAGTCATGTCAGCACATACCTTTTTAAACGAATTACTCTACAATAGATTTTTAAAAATTGTTGCCCAAACTGATATTTGCACAATCTGTTCCATAATTTAAAGGCACCTCAGAGTTTTTTCTTGAAGGCAGATTCACATACATATGGTTAATTTATTTTTTAAAGAGGTGCCAAACAAATTCAATGGAGAAAAGATAATTTTTTTCAATAATTTAATAGCCATATGAGGGGAGAAAAAGGAACTTCAATCTTTATCTTATACCATATATAAAAGTTAACTTGAAATGGATTATATTCCTAAAAGTAAGAGCTAAAACTATAAAACATTAAAAAGAAAACAGAGGAAAACATCTTAATGACTTGAAGTTTAGCAAAGAATTCTTAGCATACAGAAAACACAATCTATAAAAGAAAACATTGATATATTGGACTTCATCAAAATTAAAAACTTTTGCTCTCCAAGAGCAAGAGACATTTATGAAGAGGAACAGACAAAGGCTCACTTGGGAAGAATATAGCAAAACATATATCTAACAAAAGACTTGTATCTAGAATATATAAAGTGCTCTTACAACTCAGTATGAGGAAGACAAAAACACCAATTAAAAAAGATAGGTAAAGTATTTTCCACTTCACCAGAGAAGATGTGCAAATGACAAATAAGAACACAAGAGGATGCTCAATATTATTAGTCACTAGAGAAATACAAATTAAAAACATAGTGAGATACCACTACACTCCTGCTGCAATGACTAAAATGAAAAAAGACTGACAGTACCAAGTGTTGGCAAGAATATGGAACAACTGGAGCTGTCATATACTGATGGTGGGAACATAAAATGGCATAACTACTTTGAAAAGAAGTTTAACAGTTTTTTAAAAAGTTAAAAATATACTTCTCATAAGATCTATTGTTCCCTTCTTAAGTATTTACCTAAGGGGGGGGGGAGAAAGAAAGCATAAGTCCATAGAAAGACTTACACATTAATTTTCGTAACAGCTTTGTTTGCAGTAATCCCAAACTGTAAACAATTTAAATATCCATCAACAGGTGAATGTATAAACTAATAGTGATATATCTATACCATGAAATGTTATTTAGCAATAAATGAGTAGAATACTGATACATGCAATAACATTGGTAAAATTCAAAATAACTACTCTGCATAGAAGCAGCCAGACCCCCCCCCCAAAAAAAAGTACATACTATATGATTCCATTTATATATAGTTCTAGAAAATGAGTACTAATCTGTAATGAGAAAAAGCAGATCAGTGATTGGTTGGAGGTGGGGGCAGGAACAAGGGAAAAGAATTACAAAATATTACATGAAAGCTTTGGGGGTGAGGATTTGAGGTGCTCATTTTGTGACTGTGATTATGTTTTCACAGGTGTCATGTTAAAATTGATCAAACTGTACACTGTAGATAGATAGATTTTTTTTTGCTTCCGGGGTGACTGCCACCACTTCCAGGGCAGCCCACAGCATGCTGGGAATGCTGTGCCCCAGCTCCTGTGTTGCCGCGCTCTCTGCTGCCATGAGCTTTCTCAAAAGTTTCCTTTCTCCCAGACTGGCTGAGGGGCTTCAGCAGCAGCGGCCAGATACCCCAGATACCGGGGCTGTGCTGAATGGGAAAGGCCCCAGCACTGGTACCCTCTATATGGTGAGAGGTAGGGCTCCTCCTGGTCCCAAGCGCAGGCCTGCGCCTCGCCTTCCCGCCTGCAAGCGGAGAGGAGGAGCGGGTGAGACGCCACCTCGGGGCTGCTGGGAGGGGAAGAGGGAGGGGGACACGTGCTCCGTGTCGACTCTGGGACGACCCTCCTGGGAGGAAGATTCGCTGATTCTGCCGCCCTCCTCTGTCTCCCAGGGACCTTTCATTCTGTCTTCCGCGGCCGGAATTTCCTCTCACAGATTGTGCTTTTTACCCGCCTGTTAACTGGAGATCTGGCACAAGCATTGCTCTTAACTTACAGTCTCATTTTAAGGATTTGAGTTTCCACATCCTGAGTTAGTCTTAGAAGTACCTGTCTTTCCAGAAAGGCAGTTGTAGGAGGAGTTCTCCTGTGTAGGTTCAGTGCAGACTGTGGAGGACTTTGCAAGTTTGGTTAAGTAGTATAGATTTTCTTGTCTTTTCTTGTCTTGTCTTTTGTCCTGTCTTGTCTTGTCTTTTGTCTTGTCTTGTCCTGTCTTGTCTTGTCTTTTGTCTTGTCTTGTCTTGTCTTGTCTTGTGTGGGTGGGGAGAGGAACATCCTCAACCCTACACAGGCAGGCTGGAGTCATATCCAAAGGGACCCGACTCTACATTTCTGCGTCCTGGAAGGAATTGCCCTTTTGTTTGGCTGCACTTTGTACTTTCACAGATAGACGTACCTTAAATATTGCAGTTGTAGATCTGAGGTCCCTGTTTCTTTGACATGTAGTCCCCTTCACTTTCAAGCCAATAATGATACATTGAATTCTTTGTGTCCGTGAGGTCTCTCTGGTTTCCTCTTATTCTACATCTGTTCTCTGTTCACAGCCAGAGAAAATTTTCTGCTTTTTAAGAGCTCATGTGCTTACATTGGGCCCACCTAGATAATCCAGTCTCTCGGTGTTACTGTCAACTGGTTTACATTTGATGGTGTTACTGTCAACTGGTTACTGTCAACTTAATTACATTTACAAAGTCCTTTTTGCTACGTAACATAATATATTCACAGGCATGACACCAGTAGATGAAGGTCATGGGGGACAAAATCTGCCTACTACAGCGTCCAGGGCACACAAAAAACTATAAAGAACCCCTGATTTAAAGGGAAATGTAGGCATTGGAGCAAAGTTTAGGTTTTTGGCCAGTCACTGAGGTAGGAAATATGGATGGGAGGAAAAGCAAAATTGGGGTGAAGAGCATATAATGAGCTTAGTCAGGTTATGTGGGAAGTAATTAGACATACAAGTGTGTGTCTTGGGAGAGTGATATTAAAAGCATTGCCCCCAGACTGCTATTTTTACAATCTGTTTTCGAGGGCCAAAGTGTTCTTTTGGTTTCTTGTTGGAAGCCAGGTGTAATATAAAGAACAAAGGCTGCTGGGTTATGTAGATGTGAATTTGTACCAATTGGTCTGCCACTTTTCAGATGAATAAACTCAAGTAAATTCTTTTGAGTTTTAGAACCTTAGTCCCTTCTATTCTGGCAAACAGGCATAATAACAACTACCACATAAGATTGGTGGGAAGATTACACAATGTAGCAAAGCACCCAGCACAGTGATTCCATGGAGGGAGCCTTCCATTTTTCCCTTTTTGCCTTTCTTTTCCCCTTCTTTTTCTCTCTTCTCCATAAAGCCAAGCACAGGTTGCATGTGTAATAAGTGCTCAAAATCTTTGTTTTAATTTTTCATCATTTACTTGTTCTAGTTCAGTTATTTAAGGCATCTCAATCAAGAATTTTTCAATCTAATTTATTAAGTCCTGGCGTAAAACAAGATCAGAAACTTCAGCTACATGTAACCAGAGTATGTGGGACAAATTTTGACACCTGACATAAATATACTCTAAAGTAGTTACTTAATAAAACTACTATTCGCTAAAGTAGTTACTTTATAAAAATGTGAACCCCCCTCATACACATAAAGCAACTAGTCAAAATTTAATGATATTTAGAAAATGTGAGACTCTTAATCATGAATTTTTGATTAGAAAACTTACATAATTATTTTGAAAGTCCAATTACATGAATTTGTACAAATTATATAATGTATATTACTTTAATTTAGAAAAGAGAAAAGGTTTGACTAATTTATTAAAGCAGATGAACTTAAACAACAACTGCTTTCTTTAGGCTTCAAGAAACTCTCCATATGGAATGTGCCACTGATGGCATTTCTTTCAAGCAGTTCCTTATTGCCTCCTCAGTCTGATATGAAAACCCAGGAAGCTGCTGGGAGAGGAGTACAAGTATTCTATTTAAAATATCTTTAGTAAGGCCATAGAAAAGTTCCCTGTTAGCCTAAGGCAGTCTGAAGCCTTGGTTAATACTTGAAGGCAGCTTGCTTACCAGGATTGATCAGATCAAACATAAAGTCTTTTATATACTATTAGGTAACTAGCAAGGAGTTACAGAAAGCTGCAATCTGGGCAGAGACCATTGCTAAAAAGCTTATTATCAGCTGAAAAATATAAAGCAGCTAAATTTCTTCAAGACATTGTTTAGTGACTACTTAAAATGATACTGTCATATAGAAAAACACCTGCAACAAACAAAATACCTTCGCAAATTCAGTCTTGATTAGTTTGGAATTTGTGGTGTTCAGATAATGCTTAGACTGAAGTTTGCATTTGTTTAGAAAATTCTTTTGTCAGAGATTGCTAACCAGATTGTGTTGTCATTCTAATGGGGATCATTGAAATATTCAAGAATCCTCTTCAAAAATCAGTATATACTTTAAAATTTCTCACTTGTGAAAGGCTCTTAAGCTTGTAGCAGACCATGTAATTCAATTTTATCTCTTCATTAAATGTAAATTCATGAGATTCAAATCACTTTTTAAAGGATGCAGGTAATTCATGAATAAATCAATAAGCAATAGGACCCTATAGCTGACATTGTCAATTCCCTACCTGAATTCTCTTGGAAAAAATGTTTCAATCTACCTGCACCTGTAGCTCTACTTGGGTGCTTTATTTGGCAGTTGAAGCCTGCTTTGATTGCCCACTGAGCAAGCCAACATTGCCCATGTCTCCCCCACTCCCTCCCTCAGTGGATAGGATAACTTTGAGGCCCATGTTAAAACTATTTTCCAGTTCCCTATATCAGTCAAGCTCCAGTTGTCCACAATGACAACTTGCTCAAAGACATACCCTTTATTAGTCCTTTTTATTCTTATCTCACCTCCTCATCCTCCTGCCAGTGTTTTCTGGAATCACCTTCTTAATAAATTTTGCACCTTAATTCTCATCTCAGGATCCTCCTTTATTGAAATCCAAACTAAAACAGGCCTGTGCACTCTTGGGTTTAAGCAATGCCCTCTCTGGAGCCTTCTTTTAGAATTCACATGTTCCTGGGAGGTCAGTTTCTACTTGGATAGGCAAATTTCATGCCAAGAAAAAAAAATGGTCCTGAAATCCTAGACAGAAATCATAATCCCAGCTTTTCATGTCATGCAATGTAAATAACCTATAGCTATATCTTCCTGTAAAAACATGAAGTGTTGGAAAGACATTTTAATTTCCAATAATGCCATGGGGTGCTTACCCACTTCATCCCCAGCTCTAATTACAAGTTTGAACTCCTGTGAGTAGGTGTGCTAGTCTGTTCCACTGCCATAAAAAATACCACAGGCTGGATGACTTAAAAAACAGAAATTAATTTTATCACAGTTCTGGGGGCTAGAAGTCTAACAACAAGATATAGTCAGGGTTGGTTTCTAGTGAGGGCTCTCTTGCTGGCTTACAGATGGCCACCTTCTTGCAGATGGTCTTTCCCCTATGTGTGTGCAGAGAACAAGGTAGTGAGAGCTCTGTGTCCCTTCCTCTTCTTATAGGGATACCAGTTCTTCTGGATTAGGATACCACCATTATGACTTCACTTATCCTTTATTACTTCCTTATAAACTCTATCCCCAAATTCAGTCAGATTGGGGGTTAGGGCTTTAACATACAGATTTTGGGGGAGGACACAATTCAGTACATAACAGTGGGAGTTAAAAGCTTGATGGCAGCAGGTCTGAAATAACTTATGTTCTTCCTTCCTCCACCATCCCTAGAGTACTAGGATTATGTACTCTGTGATATAGAGGCTAGAGGAAGGAATTTTCATTTAGTGACTATCTACTCTGTGGCAGGCTATGTTGTATAACATTTTAATTCTAATACCAACCAAATTTAACAGGTACATTTTTATTTTCTGAACTAGGAAATTGAGGTACATGAGCCAGGATCCAAACACAAAGCTCTTGTTTTTCTACTCCATTACTGTGATTCTTTTCAATGAGGAATTGTTTTGATAATTTTTTATGGTTCTAACTTTCTGTACTCTCCCCTGATATTCAGCTTTTATCAATTATTAAAGCCTAATGATGAGGCTTCTACACAGACACATATAGTTAAAGGGTTACAGGTAATTATTATTTTCCACCGGAAATTAATTATACATAAATAAATGAAAGCATTTTAAATGTATCATATAAATCAAGGAAAAATAATATTTTGTTTGATAAGTATTAATTTATAAGAAGAATTTTTCAGGGAGAAAATTTATGAAGCTATCAAGGATAGCTGTTGTCGTACCATTTCATTCACTTATCTATTCTGTAAGTACACGTGGTGTTCTTATTACATTTTAAGCAAATTTTTGTGCTAGGCCATACACTGGCAGTACATAGTAAAGAATGTAGTTTTTACTCCAGTGGAGGCAATAAAGACATACACAAAACCATTGAGAAAGAAGGTGCAACATAAGAGAATAACTTGATCCAGATGAATAAATAACCCAGTTTTTTCCATCCCAGTCATGGACTTCTGTTTCTTTATGCCCAAAGGAACAATACTTCAAGGTGGTAGCCTGGCAGCCCTGTAATTATATCTTTCCTTTTTCTTCTCCATACGAATCATCTATTTTGTCAATTGATTTTTCTGTGGCATAGCTTCCAAACTCCTTACCATTGTGTCTGCTTTTCTGATTTTATCATTTTCTGATGTAAACTTGTGTGATCCCTGAATGTGGTGCTTTCAAAATATCATGCTTCTACTAATATTAGCTAAGACTGTAGAAATTATAAAAATTCAGCAGGACATAATTGGTTGACATTGGACTTTTCAGGAACTTTTCCTTGAACCCTGGCTAAACCAAGTGTTTATAAGTAATATTTGGCTGTATTATCTTGACAAATTCCCTAACCATTCTGACCCTTAGTTCCCTGAATGTATCTATCTCACCAATTGTTACAAAAGATCAGGGAAAGAACCTGTGTAAAAGTGTCAAACATTGCCTGACACTTAGTATTTATTAGATAAATGACTTATATATATTTTTCTAGTTATTTATCTACAAATAATAAAGGAATATAATTCAAGGAAGAAAAACTACCAATGGTATGAATTCTAAATTTGAACTTTCAACATCTGGGCCTATCAATTAATAAGTACTTTTATATGCATCAATTACTTGAGTAGTATAAAATATGTGAGATAGAAGTACAGGTATTATTATATCAATTTTGTAAATGAAAAAATAAAGGCTCAGAAAGGTTAAGTGACTTGGCCATCATCATATATTTTCTAAGTATTTAAACAAAATACTTTTTATTTCATTACATTTGTACTGTGGTGAAATATGATGTATTTTGTTGTTTATAGAATTTGCAATAATGCCCACGAGTTAATTGTCTAGTTAAATGTATTTTTATTGCACAAACAGAGTTAAATGGATTTTAAAACAACGTAAATTATCACAATTCATAAGTCTCGCAGAGTAGCTGATTTCATTTCAGCATATTGTTTTCTTTCATTTTTGGTTGGTATACAACCATATTTTATGTAATTATAAGAATGGGAATTAAACATTTATGAATCTGAATTTTTTTAGTTAATAGTATGTTATAAACACTTTTTCTTATAGTTATATAGAGTTTATTCCCATTATTTTAACAAAACTACACAATATTTTGAGTTTAATGGCTTACTTTTTAAAAAATATAGCTTAGATACTAATATTATTTTTAAAATTTTATTTCCCTAATATAAATTACCAGAAACTATTAGGTCAGGGGAGGAGGATCAAGATGGCGGACGAGAAACACCACCAGAAAGAGTATCTCTGCAGAAAAGACAGATTCTAGCAGAAATTAGAAAAAAGAAGCAAGAAGATGAGCATACAGCGGATGAGGGCCGGAAGGAGGGGTACCTGAGAGCCCAGAAGACTCCACAGAAGGAGGCTGCGGAGGAGAACTGGAAGCTGAGACCGCTGGAGCAGCCCGGAGACAAGCGGGAAGGGTAGGTGGATAAATCACCTTTACCCTCCCCTGCATTTGGGACTGCTGGTGGGCTCCCCAGAGGGTGGAGAGACCTGCGGACACCAGCCCAGAGATGGCCGCTGCCAGCTAGCGGTGAGCCTGTAGCGGACGCGGCACCAGACTCCCAAATCCCTCGGGGCACCTCAATGTGAACAGACCTGAGCCGCGCGGCAGGCGCCATATTGCCTCCTTCTCCCCTCCACCGACCCTACCTGCGGCTGCCCAGAGAGACAATACAGCCACCAGCCGGAGGCACCTCCAGGGAACGGGACCTTCCTTTTTGGGACACTACAGCTGACTAAGGGGAACTCAGACTGTGAGCTCCCTACCCGCCAGCCCTCCCAGGTGCTGCTGGCACGGTGTTCCCAGGAGAACGGTGCCGACTCAGAGGCTGAGAGTCACAGACACAGCTTGGGCTCCCTGTGGGTGAACTGGGACCGGAAATCCTCTCCCTGGTGGGGATACAGTTTGAACTCTGGGACCCAGAGGTCGGACCTGCAGACCAGATCCCTGCACCGAGGTCTAGCATTGCCCGGGGCACAGAAGGGATATTTTTGAACAGCCTACTGAGGTGTGTGTGCCTCCAGGGGCAGATCAGCATCCTAGAGGGCAACCCTCCCACCAAAGGGAGGCCGTGCGCCCAGCCCAGGCAGCATTTCTGCACAGGGAACCTCCCCGCCGGCATCACAATCCAGGGAGGCCTGGTGGCGTGTGGTCTGGCCTGCTGGCAGAGGCCGAGGAGTAGCTGCAGAGTTGGTGAGGGTGGAAAGAAGCTAGGCCTGCTCCAGACTGCGGGTCTCAGACAGCCCCACCCCCACAAGCAGACTTTCTGGCTGAGCGGGACCATTCCAGCCCCACCCTGACAGCTTTTCCTGGAAGCAGAGAACAGAACTTTTACCCTGCTAACAGCATTGGTGGTGCCTGAGGGCAGGCTTACCAAACCCAGCTCCGCCCAGAATAAGAGCTGATAACAGGACACAAAATCAACAGCATAGCCTGTTCCTCCAAGCAAGCGCCACCTACTGACAGGGACGGCATCCTGCACAGCCTTTTCATGGCACCCACTGACTCAATATACAGGGAGTGGTCAAATCTCACCCACAGACACCACCTAACGGCTCAGAAACTAAACAAGGTGTGTGAATACCCAAACAAAAACCTAAAGGAAAGAAACAACAACGGATCGACATGGGAAGAAATCAGCGAAAGAACTCAGGAAATATGAAGAACCAAAAGGAAAACACACCCCCAAAGAGGAGCACCAGCCCCCTAGAAATGGAAACCAACCCAAATCAGGCAACCAATATGACAGAAGAGGAATTTCGTATGTGGATCATAAGAACACTCACTGACCTGCAACAACAACTCAATAAGAAACCACAAAAAGAAACCACAAAGAAACCACAAAAAGGCTCCAGGATATGGAACAAAGGTTCACTAAAGAGATCAACACAGTGAAGAAAACTTTAACCGAAGTCCTGGAGATGAAGAATCAACTCAGGGAATTACAAAATACTGTGGAAAGTCTCAAGAACAGGGTAGATCAAACAGAAGAAAGAATCTCAGAGATTGAAGATAACACGTTCCAATTAAATAAATCAGTCACAGAGATAGAGCAGAGAAACAAGAGAAAAGAGCAAAGCCTACAAGAGCTGTGGGATTATGTGAAAAAAACCTAACGTGAGGGTCATAGGGTTAGCAGAAGGGGAAGAAGACAACACTCAAGGGCTGGACAAGCTTTTTGAAGATATAATAGAGGAAAATTTCCCAGGTCTTGCTCAAAATCTAGATATACAAGTTCAAGAAGCCCAGAGGACCCTTGGGAGATTCAATGCAAACAGGAAGACGTCACGTCATGCAGTCATCAGACTGACCAAAATATCAACTAAAGAGGCCCTTCTAAGAGCTGTAAGAAGAAAGAAGCAAGTAACCTACAAGGGAAAGCCAATACGAATAACACCAGACTTCTCTAATGAGACTTTACAAGCAAGGAGAGACTGGGGCCCCATTCTCACTCTTCTGAAACAAAACAATGCCCAGCCTAGAATCTTATTCCCTGAAAAACTAAGCTTCATATATGAAGGAGAAATAAAGACATTCTCAGACAAGCAAAGTCTCAGAGAATTCACCAAGACAAGACCAGCCATACAAGAAGTACTCAAAACAGTGTTACACACGGAACACCATAATAGAAACTCACAAATATAAAAATAACCAAAACCCAAAGACTAAAGGCTAGATATCACTATGGCTCAAGAGAGAAATCAAAGCAACAACATCCAACCCAACAGAATGAACAGTAATCTACCTTACCTATCAGTTCTCTCAATAAACATGAATGGCTTAAACTCTCCACTCAAGAGACATAGGCTGGCTGAATGGATAAGAAAATACAGGCCAAGTATATGCTGTCTTCAGGAAACACATCTAACCTGCAAGGATGCATATAGACTAAAAGTAAAAGGGTGGAGATCAGTATTCCAGGCAAGTGGAAGCCAAAAGAAGGCTGGTGTGGCAGTTCTAATTTCAGACGATTTAGTTTTTAAACAAACCAAAGTAGTGAAGGACAAAGAGGGTCATTATATAATGGTGAAGAGCACACTTCAACAAGAAGAGATAACAATTTTAAATATATATATGCACCCAACTTAGGTGCACCCAGTTTCATAAAGCAAACCTTACTGGATCTAAGCAAATGGATTAATAGCAACTCCATAATCACCGGAGATGTCAACACCCCACTGACAGCACAAGACAGATCCTCCAAACAGAAAATTAATAAATAATGGACTTAAACAAAACCTTGGAACAACTGGGTCTGACTGACATCTACAGGACATTCTACCCCAAATCCACTGAATATACGTTCTTCTCATCAGCTCACAGGACATTCTCTAAGATTGACCATATCCTAGGACACAAAGTAAATCTCAAGAAAATTAAAAAAATAGAAATCATACCATGTACCTTCTCAGATCACAGTGGAATAAAAGTAGAAACCAACCCTAACAGAAACTCACATTTCTACACAAAAACGTGGAAGTTAAACAACCTCTTACTAAATGATTACTTCATAAATGAAGAAATCAAGATGGAAATAAAAAAATTCTATACTCCTACACTGCTGGTGGGACTTCAAATTAGTTCAACCTCTGTGGAAAGCAATATGGAGATACCTTAAAGCGATACAAGTGAATCTACCATTTGATCCAGCAATCCCATTGCTGGGCATCTACCCAAATGATCCAATGACACTCTACAAAAAAGACATCTGCACTCGAATGTTTATAGCAGCACAATTCATAATTGCAAGGCTGTGGAAACAGCACAAGTGCCCATCAATCCAAGAATGGATTAATGAAATGTGGCATATGTATACCATGGAGTACTATTCAGCTCTAAGAAACAATGGTGATATAGCACATCTCATATTTTCCTGGTTAGAGCTGGAACCCATACTATTAAGTGAAGTTTCCCAAGAATGGAAAACAAGCACCACATATACTCGCCAGCAAATTGGTATTAACTGAACAGCACCTAAGTGGTCACATAGGTATTGCAGTAATAGGGTATTGGGCAGGGGGGCGGGGGGTGGGTATATACATATATAATGAGTGAGATGTGCACCATCTGTGAGATGGTCATGCTGGAGACTCAGACTTGTGGGGGGAGGGGGGAAATGGGCATTTATTGAAACCTTAAAATCTGTACCCCCATAAAGAAACTATTAGGTCAAAAAGTAAGACTATTGATCAAATTGATATAGGTTGAATTATATATATCTATGTTAAATTCCTTATGTACCAAGCTTACAACAATGTAGACATGGTCTAAAATTGGATTCTAAGAGTTAAATTATTTATTTTGTAATGAATTTTCTAACTTGAATACAAAATGCTATAATATTATATTTTATTTATGTTTATTAGTGGTAATATGAAATATTTTCCCATATTTTTGACATTTTCAGAAACTCCCCCCTCATTCTTTGTCAATTTACTTAATTTTAAAAATTTGTAATAAATTACTGGTACACTTTAAGTATTTGTCCCCTCCAATATTTGTGCTGAAATTTGATCCCCAATGTTGGAGGTGGGATCTGGTGGGAGATATTTGAGTTGTGGAGGCAGATCCCTCATAAACAGCTTGATGCCCTCCTTATGTTCATGAGTAATTTCTTACTCTGTTAGTTCCTGTGAGAATTGATTGTTAAAAAGAGTCTGATACCTCCCTGTCCCCTCTCTCTTGCTTCCTTTCTCTCTCTCCATGTGATGCCTGCTTCCCTTCACCTTCCACCATGAATGAAAGCTTCCTGAGGCCCTCACCAGAAGCAGATGCTGGCATCATGCTTCTTATACAGCCTGTAGAACCATGAGCCAAACAAATCTCTTTTCTTTATCAATTACTTGATATTTCTTTATTCCTATATTCTGATATTCCTTTATAGCAACACAAAGTGAACTAAGGTAAGACAATGATCTACCAAACATTTCTGAATCTTGATAATGGATAAAGCTTATGCTGTCACTTGGGCTCATGATGACGCTGTAATTAGACATAAGATTAATTGTCTTTAAAAGGAGATAATTCTCCATATCTGTTACAGATGGTTGGTTTTTGGAAGGCTGTTATTCAAAGGGCTCAGGGAAACCCTAGCAGTGTCTCTGGTGTGCTGAGTCCCCCATTCTCTTGGCAGAGGCTTCAGTCATGCATATCTGGATATTGACATTCCATGGGCTCTATGAGAGGGATCTCATTCTCTTTTGCTTTCTCCTTTAATGGGAGGTCATTAGAACAGCCTTTGTAACAGGGAACAAACAGACTACTCCAACCTCAAGCACTTTAACCTTACACGTCAACTGTTAGCACCTGCTGATCTCATGGGAAACTGGGTTTGTACACAGCCTGTCCTGCTTGTAAAGAGTACCCAGTTCCAGCTTCCTCTTTATCAGATTGCCCAGATAGAGGTTCTGGGCAGGGGTCATTCATTGGATAACTTGCTTGCATATACACAGGACTCAAATGAGATAAAGTACTTGGAGCCATTGTGAAATATAAGGTGCTAGACAAGGTCAAAGCCCAGGTGACTCCCAACATGAGTATTTTTCTACTAAGAAGGGTGTGGGAATGGTGGTTTCTAAACTCTTTTGTAATCTAGTATGTGGGTATGAAAAGGCTTTTGGTTTTGAGAGAGTGAGAGAGCAATCATCTGAGAGACAGCAGAAGTCAGAAGTCTAATAAATCACATTATAATTACACAGAAATGCAAACATTACCTATTCCAACTGTTTATTATATTAGGTAATTCCATGACTGTTTTAAAGATTGAAAACTTGAATTTTAATATGGCAATATGACTGCTGCCAATTTAATAGCTTTCCATTTCCAATATTACTCAACTACTCTGGTATGATACTTTCTTCTTAATTTTCATACTTGTATTCATTTTCTATAAAGAGAATGAGATTATAATCAATATACCAAAACTTTAAAATGAAACTTTTTTCTCCTAAAGTATTTTACTTGAAAGGCAATTACTTTTTTTTGTCTTTTCAGTTTTAAAGGTAAACTTTCTATTGAAATTTAATATAGATGCAGAAAAGTACAAATACATGAACATCTCAATTTCCACAAAGTGGACATGCATGTGTAACTAACACCAGATGAAGAAATCAAAATTAGTCAGTTCCCAACAAAGGTCACCACCATCCAAGTACCATGGATTAGTTCTGCCAGCTTGTGAAATTTATATAATGAAATACTATAATATATACTCTTTTACATTGGTTTCTAAAAGTAATTTAATTTTGTAAGGAAATCTCCATGTGTTCTAAGAATGTTCTTTTGCAATTATATAAGCCATGCATGATCATTATAGTAAACTTGCAAAGTATAGAAAAGTAGGAAAAACAATAAAGATCATTTATAATCTTATCATTCAAAGACAACCATTTTGGCATATTGCCTTCTAGTATTTTATCTATGCATTCATCAACTGATATGTTTATGCATCAAATATTTATGAGACTTCCACAACACTTGGACACTATGCTAGGCACAAGAAAAACATGGGCAAACATAGTTATTTTTACATAGTTATAATGAAACACTTTATAAGCTCTTATGCAATTTTTCTTAACCTTGTAGCATAGGCTCTGTGCATCTCCATGCTGGCTGGTTAAAACAAGAGCAAGAAAGAAAAGAACCCACAGTTATGTGGCATCTCTCAGGTCTTTGATATGTTATGTTTGGATCTCACCATCTCTTAGAAAGAATAAAGGGTTTCTCATGACCTCCTGGTAGAGAGGATGGAAGGAGATATGATGGAAGGGGATAAGGGAGAGGTTCCCGTGACAGGGTGATCACTTCCTGTGCCACAATGGTGGGCATAAACGATGGGCTGGGCTGGTGAATGATAAGTGAGTGATTAGGACTTTGGGGCTTCAAAGCCGGGGATAATCTAGGGGTCAGAACATCTGGCAATTAGGGCAGTGACTAGGGGGCAGCTAAGGAGTGAAAAACAATGAGTCAGAGAAAGCAGTCAACCAATCTTAGAAGTAGGAACAAGGAAGATTGAATATTCATAAGCTCAGGAAAAGAAAGAAGAAACAGAAGAAAAGTTCTGCGTTCTGAAAGTGTCCCCCTAAAATTCATATGTTGAAAACTAGTCCCTAATATAATAGTGTTAAGAGGTGGGGGGCTTCAGGAGGTGATTAGGACATGAGGGTGGAGCCCTCGTGAATGGGATTAGTGCCCTTAAAAAAAAGACCCAAAGGAGTTTGTTTGCCCCTTCCACCATGTGAGGCAAGAAGGTGCTATGTATGAGGAATATGGCCCCCGCCACACACTGTGTCTGCCAGCACCTTGACCTTGGACTTCCCAGCCTCTAGAACTGTGGGTAAAAATTTCTGTTGTTTATAAGTTACCCAGTCAAGGTATTTTGTTGTGGCAGCCTGAATGGAGTAAGACAGAAAAAAAAGTGAGGTGATCCTAGATCAGGGAGTTGGCAAACTCTGGATACTATGATCAGTGGAGGAGCCTGCAGTTAAAAGGATAGATTATAAGCTTCAGATGTGTCAATCCAACCCACTTCGGGGAAGAAAAGAGGAGCCAATATTGCAGGGAGGTTTTTGTGGCCTCATTCCCCCAGGGTATGGGGGATGTAGAGAAGAGGGGAAAAGAAACTAGCTGATAAACTTACCTCAGATTTTTAAACCTAAAGGAGAGAGTTACAGAGACTGGCACTTGGATAAGAAAATTCTTACATTTATTTACATTGCCTTATGAAGATATCAATTCAGGTAAGAATAGAACTTTTGAAGCTAGTTAGCCCTTCAAATAATACCGTTAACAATTCAGTTCAAGAACCATTAATAATAGCTATCATTTTATTAGTTAGGCTGTATCCAGGACCTTCCAGTATTGAACCTAATGAACCTTATCTCATTAATCTTTATAAAGACCATATGACATAGGTAAGTCCATTCCTGTTTTACAGATGAGGAAATGGAGTTTCAATATGGTTAAGTGTTTTGTCCAATAAGACTCAGCAAATACATGGCAGAGGGAATCTATATGCCACCTGACCTTTCTACTAAGTATTATGAAGAAGAAAATTTCTTCTTGCAAGGAGTTCTTAATCCAGAGGACTCTACCATTGGCAATCACCTCTGCCTACATAAGGGGAGAGGGGAGTCTGTAGCAAGGACACTCACTTCCTTACTCCCTCACTTGTGAGCTGGCCCATGTTCGCAAGGGCATGTGTAACTAGCACCCCCAGGGCTCAGTGGGCAGCCCTAGAACTTGTGTTCATTCATTTTGTTGATAAAGGGGTAACCAAGGTGTTGATGCCATAGATTCATGGCAGAACTCTAGGAAGGCAAGGATTTTGGAGTAGGAATGCAAACAAATGCCTCTCCCCTAGTGCAGGTGCCAGGTACTTGCATGTGCATTGCAACCATCTTCAAAGAGAGTTTTCTCATGTTCAGGCAGCATCTCCTGGCCTGTCAAGTTCAAAACCTGATTCCCTATTCTCAGCTGAGTTTTCCTTTTTAATCTAGTGAGAATTTATCACTTTAAAAAAGTCTTCATGGATTTGATAAATATTTTAAAACATTTAGAAAAGCAGGGGGACTTTAAAGCTCTCTTCTTCCTAGGATGATTTTGCTTCAGGTTTCTGTGAGCTTGTCCCTGTTGTGTGTGTGTGTGTTTTTTTTTCCCAGACATCCTCCAGAGAAGGGCTTCCTGACCTTTTTGTGAGAATATTTGTTTGGCATTCTGGGGTATGCTGAAGGGGATTTAGAGAAGTTTCCATGGGGCTGGTGAAGACAGTCATTATTCTTTATATTATATAAGAACAATAAATTTAAAAAAATGAAAGAGGATAGTACATATTAAATATTTATAAAATTCCATATAAATTCTTTTCATTTATTTTATTGAAAAAAACTGAGTTTCCTTCCATGAAAATAACTTTTTAATACAAATGTTAATGCTTGAAATGACTACGTGCAATTTCTGATCAAAGCTTTTAATGATAGCCTCACATTTTTGATTATCTCTATTGACAAAGAACTTTATTCCACAAATGGTTTTATAAGAATATTAAAACAATTTTTGCAATTATTCTACAATTTACAACAGTTGACATTATATTTAAGGATCTAACAGCTCTTCCTTTTATTTTTTTTATTTTTATTTTTTTTGAGACAGAGTCTCACTCTTTTGCCCGGCCAGAGTGCAGTGGCATCAGCCTATCTCACAGTAACCTCAAACTCCTGGGCTCAAGCAATGCTTCTGCCTCAGCCTCCTGAGTAGCTGGGACTACAGACATGCACCACCATGCCTGGATAATTTTTTCTATATATTTTTAGTTGGCTAATTAATTTCTTTCTATTTTTAATAGAGATGGCATCTCGCTCTTGCTCAGGCTGGTTTTGAACTCCTGACGTTGAGCGATCCTCCTGCCTTGGCCTCCCAGAGCTAGGATTACAGGAATGAGCCACTCTTCCTTTTATTTCATGGACTAATATTGACATTTCTTGTGATAATGTGAAAAGATTCAAATCTAATTGAACTTTTTCATATCAAATATTTAGAAATAATGATGGATTTCTAATTTGTTGAATATGCATACATTGTTAGAGCTGTTGCGTTGAGGATAGCTTAGATGCTAATTAAAGGGCACGTTGGCTGTAAGTTGACAGAAGTTTCAACATATATGAAGGCAGGGATTCAGGGCACTGCCTGGTGTTTGGCACACCAGATACTTGCGCCTGGGCTCCCACCTTACTGCTCAACTGACCACACCTTGGACTGGATTGAAGTGCTTCTTGACTACTCACAGTATGATTTCGCTAGAAGCTTTGTTGGCTCTTTTCTCTATTTCCACAGGAGTGTTATGGTTTATAGCTGGCTTTTGAAATGTATTGCCCAGTAGTATAGTAACTCTCTGTCTCTATTCAGCTTACCTGGGCACACAGCAGGAATAATGGACATCACTCATCTTGCCAGTGGCCTGGGAGTGTGTAGTCCCTCAGACCCTGTTCCTCTTCAACATGCTCTGAGGAGCCTGAAAGAGGCAGATTGAGGTTGCAACTGACCTGTTGGCTTTAGCTAATCTAGACTCCATTTGGCTGTCCAGGACCAAATGCATCAGTGTCTTTTGGTACCTGCTCCAGAATATACTTTTTAGAAAGCTCTGATTTAGAGATACAAATTTCTTCTTCTCCCTGAATCTTTAGGACATTGAGCTTTCTCTTTAAAAGTTTCTGAGTTCTAGTTGTGTTATTTTTGTTCCACCATCTTACTCAGTGTTCTTTCAAACAACCCATTTGGCAAGATAAGAGGCAGTAAAGACTGGGTTCTCAGTGAGTAGATGCTGGTGCCAGATAGGCAGGTTTCAGTTCTCAGCTCAGCCAGTTGCTAGCTGTATGCTTTATGTTCCTCTCCTCATCTATTAATTTATAAAATAGAGATAACAATAGTACTGTTTTTAGAAAGATTTTAAAGAATTAAATTAGTTAATGCAGGTTAATTCTTGCATCAGTGTGTAGCATACAGTTTAAGTGTTCAATAGTAGTAGTTAATGATGATCTTATTATTACTATTGTTGTTGGTGGTAATATTAATATTATTGGTGTTACTAAAAAGTTGACTGTTACTCCAGTAGAAAGTTTTTTGTTTGTTTTATTACTAGACTATAGCCATTGATTAGGATTTGTAATATTCTTCATTTATATTGAATTCTTTGTAACCAGAATGGAATGGATATTATCCATCCATTTCAACCACGTGCAACAAGATTAGCAAGCCAGGAGTATGGTAGTATTTGAGGCATGGAATAGTATCCAGCTATCTACCTCTAAGAGAGTGAATCCTATGTTCAATGTCATCGAGTTGGCTAGAGTAATCTGTCTAATACAAAAACTCACTTTAACAATGACATAACTTTTTAAAAATATATTACGCTCTTTGATACCCAGAATCATCTTGATTTGTTACATTCTTTGAACCTTGGACTCAAGAGGACTGGCTATAATAGTCAGGAGACCACTTACAATTTTATTCTTAACCTAAGACATAAGTTGGCTTCACAATTGAAATGGAAAGTCTACAGAGGGAACAGACTTTATGTTTTTTGCCTATTACAGGTTTTGTCACAGAAAAGTAGATTAATATAGTAACACTTCATTGTAAATGGACATTAATGAATGCTAAATTACTACCAAATTCCTATGGAACTGCACATAACAGCTACTTTCACATTCAAAGAGTTTTTCATGATTAATGTTATTATAATGAATATCAAAGAAATTAATAACTATTTGTCACTTTAAGAAGTGTTGCCGATTAATTTTATGCTATTTTTTATTCTCATTTGTCATAAGAGTAAGGACCTAGAATTTTAATGTCTAATATGTGGTGTGAATTAAAGAAGTGGCCTTGCCACACTGACCTTTTCAATATTCTAATCTTTGCTTCACTGACCTCTCAGACCTCTTCCTAGCAACAGTTAGGCTTTTTAGAGGAGGGAAAGCTGAGCCTTGTTGGGTAAGTTAGCAGAGTGAGGAAATATTTTAAGACACACTTTCATAATTCACTGACTGTATTGGAAATTCAAATTTTCAGACTATTCATTATCTTGACAAACATTGTAATGTGTGCAGAATATGGCACCACATAAATCCATTCTGGTGACAAAGAGTTTAATGAGAATGGGAAATAGTAGAAACCCAAAAGCAATCACTTTACAATCTGGTAACTGGATAGAGCTAAGGTCCCATCAGGTTTCACAGCAGTTGTTTTTTGGCCCTCATAACAATTGCTTTTTACAGAAAACACAGCATGGCACCACCATGTCCAAATACTCATAATGGAAGTTTGGACCCATTCATTTGGAAAGTGGCCTCTATCCAAGTAGAACATCAATTTAATGAATTTATCTTCTGTACTGTCTGTGGAGCAATGATTTGACATCATCATTGATTTATACTGAAAATGATTCACCTCTATTTTGA
The DNA here is from genome assembly GCF_040939455.1 of Microcebus murinus. Lineage (NCBI taxonomy): Eukaryota > Metazoa > Chordata > Mammalia > Primates > Cheirogaleidae > Microcebus > Microcebus murinus. The sequence goes on along the minus strand of NC_134120.1, from coordinate 28,865,948 downwards.
TGGGACATAAATATTTTTCATGTATTAGTGTTTTCATTCATTTATTTCATGTATCTATTCACCTATCCAGTAAGTATCCAATAACTGGTATATGCATGGCATTGGCACATACCAGTTATATGCCATTGGTTTATAATCTAAAAAGATGGAATATGGATGAATTGCCAGTATAAGTACAAATAGCTGAGTATAGATTCCCTTAGAATGAGAAACTGTAGTTATATTTTTCTGGAAAATATGAGAGGGAACCACTCTGGGCATGAGGAACCTGGGAAGTTGTGTGTCAATAAATGCTTACTTGGTCCCTGAAAATATGGAGATGGCTAATCTCCATGAGGAAGGTTGTTTAAAGATATGAGGAGGAATGAAGAAACATTTGTATTTTTAATAGTTTTATAAATGATTTAACAAGCCAGTATAAGGTTTTACAATTATCCCAACCAATTTTAGCCCATCAGAATTAGCACATACATAGTGCTGACAAATGTGCTTAGCACCTGTAGGGAGGCCTCATCTTAGAGAGAGTTTAGGGCAGTAGAAGCCCATGATCTGTGGTCGTTTGACACTAAGTCCCACTCAGAGTGACCAACATTTTCATGCCTTTGGTGATCACACAACCATATACCTAAAGGAGCAAACGGAACCTAAAGTGAAACCAGGTAAAAACTATCATCCTGGCTTAGGGTAGGCCTTACATTTAAAAACATGTGTCCTTTTAGGAGAAGAGAAGGGAAGAAGACAGAAAGGAGAAGGCAATGTAAAGACAGAGGCAGAGATGGAGTGGCGTGTCTATAAACCAAGTAACACCAAGGATTGCCAGCAGCCACTTGAAGCTAGGAGAGAGGAATGGAATCGATTCTCCCTCAGGCTCCAGAAGGAACTAAACCTGCCATTTTATACTTCTGGACTTCAGAACTGTGAAGAAATAGAATTCTATTGTTTTAAGATACCCATTTTGTGGCAGTTTGTTATGGCAGTCCTAGGAAGCTAATGTAGGTAGTAATGCTGGTTGAGGCCTTGTGGGTAGTAAAGTAAACCCATAGCTAAAGTATAGCAATGCCAGTCAAAGTAAAACATTTACTTTTTCAAGGCAAAAGGTATTCGGTATAATGAACTTGCCACCAAAACTCAGATTGGTCCACTTGAGGGTTGGTATTATATTGAAGGATGAGCATTGGCCTCTATTGCTGAGAGATTGGACATTTATTAGTGACTAGATCAACTTTAGTGAGATCATGCGGTAAGCCATGCATCACCCCTGTGTCTGCCACTTTGGAAAATCCATTCTTTTTTTTTTTTTTGAGACAGAGTCTCACTTTGTTGTCCAGGCTAGAGTGAGTGCCGTGGCGTCAGCCTAGCTCACAGCAACCTCAAACTCCTGGGCTCGAGTGATCCTTCTGCCTCAGCCTCCCGAGTAGCTGGGACTACAGGCATGCGCCACCATGCCCGGCTAATTTTATATATATATATATATCAGTTGGCCAATTAATTTCTTTCTGTTTTTATAGTAGAGACGGGGTCTCGCTCTTGCTCAGGCTGGTTTTGAACTCCTGACCTTGAGCAATCCGCCCGCCTCGGCCTCCCAAGAGCTAGGATTACAGGCGTGAGCCACAGCGCCCGGCCAGGAAAATCCATTCTTGATCCCATTGTACAGGTAGGTCCTTGGATGTCTGTGGAGAGAGGAGAGGTAGACTGATAGGCACTGGGGTCCACTTGGTTGTTTGAAACTCTTTTTCTGTGGGGAATTAAAGTCAATATAAAATTTCTCACACTTTGTGTCCACTCCCCTAAATCTAACATTTGCCTCTTTCCCAGACATTCTTATACTTAGTTTCCCAATATTAGCTTCAAGGCCTTTGACCAAATGGGCAAGTCATTTACCACTTCATATGAGTACGTGTATATCCTTAGTTTGGGCCACTTCACGTTCTATATGAAGTGAATGGCAAGCTGCTTCAACTGAATTTCTGCCATTGAGAGGACTTCCACTTACTTTTTTCTTCCAAAGTGACTCCTGAATGGGGCCACTATGAGGCAGCAGTCTAATTTTGGCTTATACCCTTATACCAAGCTGGTACATTCATAAACTAAGCTTCGACTTCTTCATCTTCCATCAGTTGGTCATAGGGAATGTCTCATGAGCCCATGGATATGGACTTTCTCAAGCCTAATTTTTATATATCCTTTCTACTTTATGATTGATTGTTGCTGCACCTGCCCAAACTTATGACTTGATGCATTTAATAGTATGGAATATACAATGGGCAGCTATGATCTGAGGATCACTTGATTTTTTGGTGTTTGAAAATAGTACTAGTCATATCTCCTCATCCCCAGGATGCAATATTGTTTTTTAGATTCACAATCTTGACTGAAGGGAGAAATTTCAGGGGCTTCCATTTGACTTTTCCTACAACATTAGCTCTTACTTTGCCTGTCAAGGAGTCAATATGAGATTTCTAAACTGCTATGTATCCCCTTCTAATTATACATTTTGGAATTGAGAAATAATTACCAGGTGGACTTAATGGAAAGCACTGTTATGTCCAATCCTGTGGTGTTACTGGGTTCTTCTTCTTAAAACCTGGCCTCTCCTTCAGATGATGGATTTTGAAACTCAGAATTGACTTAAGTCTGCAAAGTGGCAAAGGATCATGACTTTTCATTAAGTGGATGACCTCTACCTTCTGCTCGTCCATTTTTGAGCCCTTCTTATTATAATTTGTTAAGCAATAGCCTTGATGGCCATCTATCCTGTTTTTAGGAATACCATATTCGATTACCATATCCATAGATTAGCCCTGCCCTAGATGCCATTACAAACTTGGTGCCTATTATGGTAATTTTTACCACCTTGCTTATGATGTTTAAGTATTGCCACCTGGCCTCTACTAGTCCAGGCTCCTACCATCTCTATTAACACAAGTTCAAGATATTTTGTAATTCTCCTTGTGATTTCTTCTTTTACTCTTGGGTGCCCAGTTATGTAACAACATTTTCTATTATCCGTTGATTTTTTTTAAAAAACTGGGCTTTGGAGTTATCATCTTAGTTGCTAGAGATTACAATATATATCTTTTTTTTTGTTTTTTTTTGAGTCTCACTTTGTTGCCCACACTAGAGTGAGTGCTGTGGCATCAGCCTAGCTCGCAGCAATATCAGTCTCCTGGGCTCAAGCGATCCTACTGCCTCAGCCTCCCGAGTAGCTGGGACTACAGGCATGTGCCGCCATGCCCAGCTAATTTTTTGTATATATATTTTTTTAGTTGGTCAATTAATTTCTATTTTTAGTAGAGACGGGGTCTCACTCTTGCTCAGGCTGGTTTTGAACTCCTGACCTCGAGCAATCTGCCCACCTCGGCCTCCCAGAGTGCTAGGATTACAGGCGTGAGCCACCACGCCCGGCCTTACAATATATATCTTAATTTATCACAATTTATTTCAGGTAAATACTGACATAATTCCAGCAAAATATAGCAACTATATTCTAAAATAGCTCAATTTCTTCCAACTTCCCTGTTTGTGCTATATGTCCATTTGAGGTATAATATGTCTTTATGTATGTATGTTATAAACCCCCAAAATACAGTGTTAGCCTTATTGTTTTATATAATCTTTTTTATTATGAAAATTAGAAGGAAAATACATTTATGTAGTTTTTTATTTACCTATATTTTTACCATTTTTGTGACTTTTCACTTCTTCCTGTAGTTTTAAATTACCATCTGATATGTCATTTCAACCCGAAGGACTTCCTTTAGTATTTCTTGTCATTCAGATCTGCTAGCAATGATTTCTCAATCTCATATACCTGGAAATGCTGTATTTTGCCTTCATTTTTAAAGAACAGATTTGCTGGATGTAATCTTTGTTGACAGCACTTTGCATATGTCCTTCCACTGCCTTTTGGCCTCTATTGTTGCTGATCAAAGTCAACTTTAAATAGTACCAGTGATTCCTAAACATGCTGAGTCTTTTTTTCTCTTGCTGATTTCAAGATTTTCCTCTTTTTATTTTTCTATACTTTGACTATGATATATCTAGGTGTTGATTTCTTTGTATTGATCCTATTTGTGTTTCATTTAACTTCTTGGATGTATAAATTAATGTTTTTCATCAAATTAGGAGGTTTCAATCATTGTCTATTTAAATATTCTTAATTAAATAAACATTTTTGGAATAGTTTTAAATTTACAGAAAACTGTGAAATAGTATAGATTATTTCTATATACCTGATACCAGGTTTTTCCTATTATTAACATCTTACTTTATTATTTATTAAATTAGTAATCTTATATGGAGTAATTTTAACTAGAGTTTATACAGTTTTCAGATTTGCTTAGTTTTTACCTAATGCTCTTTTTCTGTTCCATAATTCCATAAAGTATATCACATTACATTTTGTCATCATGTCTTTTTAGGTTCCTCTTGGTTCTGATAGTTTCTCAGACTTTCCTTGTTTTTGACGATCCTGACAGTTTTGAAGATTACTGGTCAGGTATTTTGTAAGAGTGTCCCTCTATTGGGAATTGTCTGTTGTTTTTCTTATGATTAGACTGGGATTATGTGTTTTGGGGAGGAAGACCACAGAGATAAACTATCATTGTGATACATTGTATCAATTGTCAATATAACTTACCACTGTTGGTATTGACCTTGATCACTTGGTTAAGGTAATGTTTGTCAGGCTTCTCTGCTGTAAAGTTATTCTTTTTTCCCTTTCCATATTATATTCTTTGAAAGAAAGTAACTATGTATTTTCCACATTTGAAGATTGGGGAGATATTCTCTATATCCTTGAAAGAAGAGTACCTATAAAAATTACTTGGAATGCTTCTGCGTGGAAAATTTGCCTATTTTCCTCTAGTTATTTAGGTATTCAGTCATTTTTTTATATCAGTTTGGACTTATGGATATTTATTTTACACTTTGAGTTATAATCCAATATTATTTTATTTTCTTGCTTGAATTGTTCCAGTTTTGGCCATTGGTAGTTCTTTTAATTGTTCCTGTGTTCCTTTCATATACTCTACCATCATAGTTTTGTTGCTACGATTTATTTATTTATTTTTGGTATAAATATTTTCTTATTTTTTATCACTGCAATCTGTTCCAGGTTCATTTTATATATTTTTCACCCCAGTCGTAGTATCAGCTATTTCTCTGAGAAGACTTGTTTGTTTGTTTGTTTGTTTGTTTGTTTATTTGTTTGAGAATGGTGTTAGAAACCAAGATCTGAGTGCCAGGTGTCTTCTTGATTACTTGGATGTTCTTGCTTCTAGGCTTTCTTAGTTGACAGATCAAGGAAATATATGTATGTGTACTAGCCCAAGAGAATATACATATCCATAACTATGAGAATATTTCCATATATATCCATAACTATGAGAATATTTCCATCTCTGACTATATTTAGCTAGACATGAGGCCATGCTGATGTCTCCAACTCCAGTCCATCACCACCTGGATCATTCTAGCCTCTTCCATGTGCTTATTTGTAAACGCTGACTATAATAGTGGGAAACCTGGCTCCCACCACCCACGATTTATTTGCTTGTGCAATTCTAGCATGTTGTATACTAGTATCAGAATTGTTACCTCATACCCTCATGGAGTATGTACTCTTTATTAACTAGAGGATAGTGCTCATATATAATTTTTTTAAAAAATAAATTTCAATGTGTATATTTAAGGGATATAACTTGACATTATGGGATACATATAGATAATAAAAGGGTTATTACAGTGAAGCAAATTAACAAATCCATCATCTTACATAGTTACTACTTTTTGTTTGTTTTTGTGGCAGGGCAGCTAAAATATACCTATTTAGCATAAATCCCAAATACAATTTTATTACCTATAGTTTTAATGCTATACACTAGTTCTCTAGACTTTTTTGCCTGTAGTTTCACAGATTACACTGATTTCCAGAGTTATTTAGGTCAGCATCCTTTCCCCCAACCTTACTCAGTGAGGTTGTATCATATATTTTTAATATAGTTAGATTGTTTTATCACATTCTACATTCTGTTTTAGGATTCCCCTAACATCTGCAATAATTTTTTAAAATTAGTTTACATTAAGGTTTACTCTTAATGAGTAATGTTACTCCTAAGAGTAAGGTTTACTCTTCTGTATAAAGTTCAGTGGGTTTTGCAAAATGCAAAGTATCATGTATTCACAATTGGTATCATACAGAATAGCTTCACCACCCTAAAAATCTCCCTGTGCTTCACCTGCTCAACCCTCCCTCTCATCTCTCTGAACCCTTGGCAGCCACTGATCTTTTCACTGTTTCTATAGTTTTGCCTTTTCTAGAATATCATGTAATTGAAATTATAGTGTTTTCAGATTCTTTTCAAATTCTTTCTCTTAGCACTATGCATTTATAATTCATCCATGCCTTTTAGATAGGTTGGTAGCTCATTTTTTTTTATCACTGAATAATATTCCATTGTCTGGATGTATCACAGTTTCATTATCTATTCAGCTTTTCAAGGACATCTTGGTTGCTTCTGTTTTTTGGCAATAAAGTTGATATAAACATTCATACACAGGCTTTTGTGTGCACATGTTTACCTTAAATTATTTGAGTGATTATCTAGGAGTGAGATTGCTGGATCATATGGTAAGCCTACGTTTAGCTCTGAAAGAAACTGCCAAATTGTCTTCCAAAGTGGTGTACCATGTAGTATTTCCACCAGCAAATGGACGAGAGTTCCTATTGCTTTGCATCCTTGCCAGCAATTGGTAGTGTCAAATTTTGGGATTTTGTCCATTGTAATAGGTGTATAGTGATATCTCATTATTGTTTTAATTTGCAATTATTTAATGACAAATGATGCTGAGCTTCTTTTCCATATGCTTATTTGCCATCATCTATCTGTGTATCTTTGGTGAGGTGTCTGTTTGGATCTTTAGCTCATCTTTTAATTGGATTATTTATTTTCTTATTGCTGAATTTTAACAGTTCTTTATATGTTTTGAATACAAGTCATTTATCAGATGTGTTTTACGAATATTTTCTCACAGCCTATGACTCGTCTTTTAATTTTCTTAACAGTGTCTTTCATGGAACACAAAATTCTAATTTTAATGAAGTCTAACTTATTATTTTTTTCTTCCATGGATCATATTTTTGATGTTGTATCTGAAAACTCATTGCCAAATCAAGGTCACCTAGATTTTCTCCTATGTTTTTCATCTGTAGGTTTTATAGTTTTGTGTTTTGTATTTTGGTATGTGATTCATTCTTAGTTAATTTTTGTGAAAGATTTAAGGTCTTTGTCTAGGTGATTTTTTTTTTTTTGCATGTGGATGTCCACTTGTTCCAGTACCATTTGTTGAAAGACTATCTTCTCTCCATTGAATTGCCTTTGTTCCTTTTTTGAGGATCAATTGACTATATTTGTGTGAGTCTGTTTCTGGATTCTCTATTGTATTCCAGTGAGCTGTATGTCTATTTTTTTGTGAATTCCATGTTATCTTGAGTATTGCAGCTTTAGAGTCAGCCTTGAAATTGGGTAGTGTGAGTCCCCTAACTTTCATCTTTTTTAGTGCTGTGATGGTGATTCTAGGTCTTTTGCCTTTTCAAAGGACTTCAGAATCAGTTTGCCAATATCTAGAAAAGAGATCGTTTGGATTTTCTCCTTAGGTGAGTCAGGCAGACTAGAGGGAGCTGTAGTTGGAGAAATACCTTTCTCCCAGGTAGGATAAGGCTCTGGTAGTCTTTCCCTCAGAAACCTGGCCTTTGTTATGGAGAATGCTTTGGGCATATTTCACAATGCTTTCTTTTACCCTCTCCCTACCAAAGCTACAAGATGTTTGTTCATGTTCACTGTGAAAGCATGCTTGGGTTCCTAATGGTAAAAAATAAGAAATTGTAGAAAGTGCCCTTAAGACTGCAACCCCCAGGAGTTCCTCACTCTCATGTTAGTCTCATGGTTCCAGCAATTAGTCAAAATTACCACTTAAATATTCCTACCAGTTCATTGCTCCATGGTTTCTGCTCTAAGGAAGCAGATATTGACTGTAACTCTTTGGATTTAGCTATCTCTCTCCAGATTGTGTGGCAATTTGCCTTGAGATCTCAGTTCTCTGATGGGTCTAAGAAAAGTCATTGATTTTTGTATGTTCAACTTTTTTCTTCTTGAAAGGGTGGGAATAATGACTTCTATTATCCTTATGTCAGAATTGAAACTAGAAGTTCGCCTCATATAAGCTTGTGTGCCATTTTCTTCCTCTCTTTCTGGAGCTCTCATCACATACATGTTTATACTGCAGGGGGAGAAAATGAAGTTTTCTCTACCTTGTAAGATTCTGTGACTGGGCCTGAGAATTAAACTGACATGAGACGGATCAACAGGAGAAAGCATATAAATTTGATTTAATATGCATATAAGGGAGCTTTTCATAGAAAAAACGAAGAAATAGTACTGAAAGCTTATAAACCTTTTTTTTTTTTTTTTTTTTTGAGACAGAGTCTCACTTTGTTGTCCAGGCTAGAGTGAGTGCCGTGGCGTCAGCCTAGCTCACAGCAACCTCAAACTCCTGGGCTCGAGTGATCCTTCTGCCTCAGCCTCCCGAGTAGCTGGGACTACAGGCATGTGCCACTATGCCCGGCTAATTTTTTATATATATATATATCAGTTGGCCAATTAATTTCTTTCTGTTTATAGTAGAGACGGGGTCTCGCTCTTGCTCAGGCTGGTTTTGAACTCCTGACCTTGAGCAATCCGCCCGCCTCGGCCTCCCAAGAGCTAGGATTACAGGCGTGAGCCACAGCGCCCGGCCAGCTTATAAACCTTTTTAACAGAAGAATGATACATTTGTGAAGAAGTGACAAGACAAAGGAAAAGAGTTGAAGCTTCTGAGGTGGTAAGTTGTGGGAAACTGACTAGGAAATATAAGGGGAAAAATAATGGAAGATAAGAGTTATTTTAGTAGATTTTTACAGATCCATGTTGGTTTTGACTCTAAGTCTCTGGTGGTAAGAATGTTCTCTTTCTGGTATGGGGGAATCACCTTTCTCATAGGTAATTTTATGACCTGCTTTTAGGTAGAAAGTGAAAGGTCAGAAGTCCCTTCCTGCATCTGCTGTTTTTCAGGTGTTTTTAGCTTAAAACAATATGCCAAAGTGGCATATTATGGGGTGGCACATTCTGAATTCTTTCAGTATGCTTATACTTTCTGATAAGTCTTGGAGTCTCTGCTTACTTTTCTTTAATCTGTTTTTTTCTCTTCTTCAGATGAGATAATTTCTATTTTTTTTTCAAAATCACTGAGTATTTCTCTTGCTATCACAAATTTTCTGTTGAGTCCATCTAGTAAATTTTTGTTATTTTTTTTAACTTGAAAATTTCCATTTGGATTTTTTAATGTTATTTCTCTAGTGAGATCCCCTATTTGTTGAGTCAATGTCCTCAATTTTTCTTTAATTCTATGAATATATTTATAATAGCTACATTGACATTTTTGGCTGCAAAATCCTACTCTTGGTCTACTTGAAGTTAGTTTCACTGAGTGCTTTTTTGAGTGTAGTTCACATTTCCCTGTTTTTTTTATTTTTTGTGTAAATCTTATAATATTTGATTGAAAACTGGACACTTTAGGTAATATAGTAATTTTGTATTCTGATTTTACTTTTTCTTTTCTTTATTCTTTTTTGTAACTTGCCTGAACTTTGTGAAATTTATCTCCCCTGCAACATGTCACTCTTTGTATCTCTGCTCAAATTTTCTATTTTTTATTTTTATTGTTTAGCTGGGATTCCTAGGAGTCACCCCAATGTTGCATAGCTTAGTGGTCAGCCAGTGCTTTGAGAATAGGCTCTGCTTAAATAACATGAGTCCATGATACTTCCTCCCTTTCCTAGTTCATCTCTATTTGGGTTGTGGGGGGCACATTTGAAGTTCAGCCAGTTCTCAAGTCTTCTTTGGCTTTCACTTTCAACTTAGTTCTTTCAGGTATGTCTCACACATGTGTATAGGTTCCCAGTCAGCCAGGAATGCATCAAAAGTTTCTCTCTCCTATGGCTCTCATTTCTGAGGTCTCTCCACTAAGTTAATGGCTGATTTACCATTGACCCAACTAGGACCACAGCCTTAAGCTAGTGCAGCTGTCAGTTATCCATTTATTTTCCACTGACAATACTGCCTGCTGCAGGTTTTTGTCTTTTGCCTAAAATTGAGCCCACCCTCTCTGGCAGCAAAGCTATGGGTTTCCTGGCCAGCCCCACACTGGTAATACTGCCATTGTTATTGACCGAGCTGGGATGAGTAGTAGCATTTTTTTTGAATTTCAAAATTCAATTATTTATTTATTTATGATTTTCAGAATGTAGTAGTAGCTTTTAAGAGAAAGGTGACAGACTCCATTGTTTTTAGCTGAAAGACTAGCAGTTTTCCATAAATGTATACTTCTCAATTTGTTGCTTGCATTTAGTTAAATTTTAGAGTAACAAAATGAATGGTTTTGATAATTTTGTCTAATTTTATCCTTTTCTTGTCTAGATAAGAAGAAAATTTGTTGACCTCTCTATTCCTCCATAGCTGTACAGTCTCTTCCCTGTTTTTTCAGTTTTGTTTTTTTGTAGGAAATCATATTTATAGACCATCATCTTGTTGCTAGGGAGAACTCCCTGCTACCAGTTTGGGTATTTTTTTTAAATGTATATTATAAAATATATCACAAGTTCACCTGGTACTTCAGATTCAAATTTAGGATTACAGGTGGTATTTGAAAATGTAATCTGTTTGATTTTACACGTATTTTTCCTTTCTCTTATGCCAAAAGTCCTGGTTCTAATAATGTCAACATAATTATTTACTTCAACAATATGTATGCACCTGTTTCAAAATAATATCAACGTTACCATAAATATGGTTACTTAAAACAGTTTAAGGTTTTTTTGCACTGTACTGTATGTTTTATAATACAGTGTTTATGCTGATTTTTTGTGCAATATATTTATATATTTTATGCATGTGTCATGGTATATCTGCTTGTCCTAGAAAAAAATCTGTGTATTCCACCTTGCTAAATGCTTAAACATGCTGTGTTTTATGTCCACGATTGATGATGCAACACATTTCAATGAGATTCAGAGAGCAATTCCACTGTCCAGTTCTGCCGCACATTTTTAGTACATCATAATTCTGCTCATAACCTGATTCAATTTACATTCTCACTTTATGTCAGATGGACTAATGTACCTTTAAAATATGGAATATTAAAGATTTTCAAAAGTAATTGTAAAGTCGAATATTTTCTACCATTTTATAACTTCTGAGAGAGCCACATGGCATCAGCCTATAGACCATGAAGAATGTTTTGGATATATCACATCCCTGCAATTTCAGGAAGGCCGGTCATAGAAAAATTACTTCTTCAGTTTATATATAGGAAAGGGCATGTTTATTTTAGAAAAATATAAATTTGAAGAAGAAGGGAAATCATCTCTAATTCCATTGCCTACAGAAAAATATTGTCCAAGTGATTTCAGAATGATGATTCTATTGCTTGGAGTTTCAGAATCTGTTAGAGAATGAAGTCAGTAAATAGTAATAATAACATGAGCTGCAGAATAGAAACATAAATGATGTTAAAAAGTACTTTAATGAGATTTAAAAATTTTTTTATTGTAAATTACACATAACGTAAAATTTTCCATGGTAACATTGAAGTATATGCTTTAAGTTGGTGAATTTTATAATGTCAATTATATCTCAATAAAGATGTTTTTAAAAAATAGGAGATATCAGGGGACAAAATAGAAAAAGAATTCCTTGCTCTTATGGAGTTTGACTTCTAGTGATAATCATTACCGTTATAATTCTCTAATAATGTTAACACCACAAAAAATGAGAGAGATTGCTCTTAGGAGATAAAGGACATGGATGTGCTATTCTTATAGACTATTTTAGATTTCTTAAGTTTAATCTCAAGTTTACAATATCTGACACTCAGTTCCCATGAACATGTGGCCAACCAAGGAGGCAGTGGGCATAACTAATCCTCAATTTTCCTAAATCTCTAAGTAACAAACTGCAAGATAAATTTTAAAAAGATAAAACATCATTTTACAGAGTGATAGAATATTAGTTCTGGAAGTAGTCTTAGAGATTATAAAATTCAACCTATTTATTTTACAAATAGGTAATTGATATCCCCCATAGATCAAGGATTTAGCCATAACAAATCAAGCACTATCTGATGCTACAAAGCAGTTATGCCTGAGGGAAGTGCTGTTTGTTCTGTTTTGTTTTATTTTTATGGTTTGTTTTTCAGAAGCATTATCTACTTGACAGTCCACTGATGATTGGAATTCCCTGTTTGTAAAACATGCTTTACTTTGCTATCCCAGAAAAGATGGAGGTTGAGTTAATACAATGTATCAAATAAGCACTTTTAGTTTAGATTTTTTGATGTCAATTCATATTGGTCAACAACAGAGCTGCAGAAGAATGATACTGTGATTGAGGAATATTACTAAAATTTGACCTGGCTCATGTGCGACTGCCCTGGAATATGGCCCCTATGTGCCCCGAAGAATAAACTCAATGTGAAAATTTTATGTTTTGTACAATTCTTTCAGTAAAACCTGTACCTAACAGAAAGTGATGTTCCTGAATGGTGAGCCTCTTATTTTTGTTTTTAGAAACTAGCTGATGGCAGAATAGTCATGTGGACTTTTTGGTTTTGATACTTTGTGATAAAAATCCTTCGCAAATGACTAATACTCAATTATGTTTCAATTAGTGTAATCAAGTAAACATCATGAAGTTTTTCTTTCCAATTAAAACCTTACCAATTTGCAGAGCCCTATTTCTGAATGTTGAGTTCTCATTCACCTTGGGAAGTATTGATTGTGAATGGAGAGCAAAAAGGATGAAATTAGGCTGAAGCTATTGATACTTAAAGGGAGATATTTCAAGCTCCAGTGGGCCCACTGGCATGGTTTTCAGGAATATTCCCTATAATTATGGGTCACAGAGTATGGTTCTCTTATTGCTTTGGCAGCAGGACAAGAAGGCAGTACTGAACTTGGCCTTCCCCTCAAAGTTTGTGGAGTATCATAGTCTGTTTTCTGTTCCTGTTATGGTAATGTCTACAGTTAGTGTTACAGCTCTTGTGGAACAGCTAGTGTTACAGCTCTTGACCAGGGAAAGAACCGGGCACACACAAAGAGTTGGAGAGCAGTCTTTATTCTTCCAGCAGGCTCAGCCTACTTCTGACCCCCAGCAGGATCCTGAGGATTTGACTTCTGACTGCCCCCCTTCCTTGTTCTCCTGCTTTTATACCCTTGGTAGGACTCCAAAAAGCATCCAATCAGCAACAAGCTTTAACATCCAATGAGCAACAAGCTTTAACATCCAATGATCAACAGTGGGATTCAAAAAGTACCCAATCAGGAGCGCACAGCCAGTGTGGTTGGAGTGCAGGCCCAGATGGCAGGCAGTGGCACGCAGGCTGGGCGGCTTGTGGAGCCTGGCCCCAGCAGCGTGCCCTCCAACTGGCCCTGTGCAGGATGCAGTACTGGCCCACAGGGATGCAGAGCGAAAGGGATGTGGTGAGCTGCTGAGTCCCAGCGCTGGACGTTTTCCGCGTCATTCGTTATGAGAGAATACTTAGACTGGTAATATAAAGAAAAGGGATTTTTTTCTGTCTTCCTTTTGTTCTTTCCTTCTTTTGCCCAGGCTGGAATGTAGTGGAATGATCATAGCTCATTGCAGCCTCCAACTCCTGTGCTCAAGCGATCCTCCCACCTTAGCCTCCCAAGTACCTGGGACCACAGGCGTGCATCATCATTCCTGGCCTAAAAAGGAATTTCTTTTTTACAGTTATGATGGCTGAGAAATTGTATAATTCCTCACCATTGCTGGTGAGGACTCTCTGAGGAGTCTCTGGGAAGAACAGGACATCACATGGTGAAAAGGCTGAGTGTGCTAATATGCTAGCTGAGATCTCTCTTCTTTTTATAAAGCCTCCAGTCCCACTCCCATGATAACCCATTAATCCATTAACCTATTAATCTGTTAATCCTTGAATGGATTCATTCATTCACAAGGGCAACACCCTCATAATCCAATCATGTTTTAAAGGCCCCACCTCCCAATACTGCTACGTTGGGAATTAAGTTTCCAACAAATAATGTTTTGGCAGGTGTACAGCAAGTGTTAACAGTGACTGACCAGGGGAAAGAACCGAGTGGCACACAGAGAGTTGGAGAATAAGCCTTTATTCCTTTATTCCGCTCACAGGCTCAGAGGGGCATGCCACCAAATTCTGAGCACCAATTCCTTGTTCTCCTCCAGTTTTAGACACTTCTTGGGGTTACACGCAACCAATCAACTATGAGCATGAGGAGTTATCCAGTCAGAGGTGGGATTCTAAAAGCATCCAATCAGTAACAAGCTTTACATATCCAATCAGCAGTGGGATTCAGAAAGCATCCAATCAACAGTGAGTTCAGCCATGGGGCCCCAGGGTGGGGTTTTTCCCTATCAATAAAATTTCGGGGGCACATTCAAACTGTCACATAGGGTAAGGAAAGCATGCATGCTTCCTTGGACTAAATATGGAGCATGGGAAAAAGCTGCAGTGAGGTCTTCACCCTTGACAGGTGAGGAGACCTCAGCAAAAAGAGGTTGATGGACATGTCTAGAAGCCCACAGGCTAAGAACAGATTTGTAGTGGGCCAATGGGAATAGAAAGAAGTCTGCCAAAATTTTCATCTAGGAGCTAAGACTTTAATCCTCTAAAAGTGGGATAAAAATGTAAAGCTGCATTTTGTTTACTTCATATATGGAGCTTTTCAGCATACCTTTTGATTTGAAATTATGTTGCAAACTCAGGAGTAGAAAGGAAGGGGAAAAGCAGAAGTGATTGTAAGTGAGGGGTCCACAGTTTTCACTGGGAACAGGCCTGCTCTTTTAATAGGTGTTGGCTCTGTAGTATCTGGGTGGCTGGCATGATTTAATGGGAGCAACTTGGAGTCATTATATATATATATTTTAAATTCATTTGAGCATCATAACAACCATTACAGATAGGTTAGCCATATATGATTATTTTCATTTTAGGTGACGTGGTCCAGAAATAAGAAATAAGGTCCAGCAATAAGGTGATTAGCTTTCCCGAGATCATTGATTTGTTCATTCAGAAGGCGAGTTGGTTGAAGTGGAGCAAGAAGTGAAGCCTAAGTGTGAGCCAGTTGGCCTTCGACAGACATCACACTATCCCCTTCATCATGTCCATTATGGAGCCACGTTTCTTCTAGGGACTCTCATATCAACAGGGCAGATCCTGTAGTCAAAGATATTGTGTTTGCCTACTGCCTTTGGAGCAGCTACATCAGTCTGAGAATTTGCTTGAAGGCATCTATCACAATGATGGTTAGAACATAAACATGTTTTGGGGGAAGGGATTTGAGTTGTCTACAATAATTTGTGGTTAATGAATTGTCCTAAGGGTTTTATGTGTCCCTCTCCCACTGCTTTGCATGGTAGTTGTCTCATCCCCATTAGAAGATTTTTCTCATTTGAACTGTTTTTATGAATAGAGGGCTCTTTCATTTTCCACAGCCGATTTCCTTTTATTGTCTTTATTGCATTTTAACAGGGAGACAAATGACACCACAAACAGAGGCAAGGGAGACTCCCCCACCCTGCCTTTATGTGTTTTTATTAACCTTTGTTCATCCCTTAGCTCAGGCTGTGGGGATGTAGACCTTTAGTGCAGGTCATAAATGAACAGCCAGATCTGAAGCTCTATGGAAAAGCTTTCTAATGGGGCAGAGTAGTCCCTGAAACAATATTTGTTTTCTAAAATTGTGTCTGAAGTTATAATGACAGTGATGGTAATATTAATTATAATAATAAACATTGGAACACTAAGCATAGAGGTATATGGGCAGAAGGTAATATTTAGTATCCACTATATGCTAGACATTCTATATATTTTTTCTATTATATAAATAATATATGAATACATTCTTATGATAAAAATTTAAAAGATATAGGAATATATAGAATAAATGTTGAAAATTATCTTTATTTTCTTTTTCCCTTAAATACTGCTGGCTTCATCAGAGGTAGCTATTAACAATGTTATCTGTGCATACATACATACATACATACATTTGTATTTTTTATGTTTTGTCATAAATGGATTTAAAACTCCACTCCTCATATTACTCAATGACATTCTATTTTGCTTAGCAATATGTTTCAAAAGACTTACCATTGCCATTTAGTAAAAAATCTTTCTCGCTTTTTTTTAGCAGCATTTCCCTCTTGATAGAGATTTAATTACTTTTGTTGTTGTTGTTAATACAGTTAAAGATGCAGTGAACATCCTTGAACATATATCTGCCCATAGGATACATTTCTAGAAGTGGAACGTGTGTGTGTGGAAGTATTTGCACATTTTATAGTTTGATATAGTGACAAATTCCCTTCCAGCAGCTATACCACTTCAGGCACCCACCATATTGTGAGTGTGACTCTGGGCTCTTTGTATGTTCTCTTAATCCTTAGAATACCCTGACAAAGGCAAACTCTAATCCTTATTTTTATCAACTGAGAATAACAAGCTTCAGAAATGTGAAGCAAAATTGCCTGAGGTTATGGAGCTACCATATGGAAGATGAATTTTATCCATCACAAGGGCCTGTGCTCTTTCCATCGTAAGGATTTTTTAGGCATGAAGTCTGTAATATGTAGCTTTGCTACCAAGTTGATTTTATTTCTTGGGGAAGTCACATCAGCTCTCTGGTTCCATTTTCCTTTTCTGTAAAATGAGATAGACTAGGTGATCTAAAGATCCTTTTAGCTTTGAACTTTAAGCCTAATTTTGGTTGTATTTTATAAATAGTAGCATGAGTATCATTTTGGCTGGATTTGATCTTGTTTCTTTGATTTGGAATCAAAAAGGAAGAGGATTTGAATTAGGGTTAGTGTTAATGATATTAATATTCTTTATCACAAGTAAACTTATTAAGCACTTCTGTGTGCTAAATGCTTTTCACCCCTCTTTAGGGAGCAAAGGCTCTTGCCCCTCTAAGGTTCACTGAAAAATCACTAACATGAGGCAGATTGAGTAATAGGAGGAAAAAGATACAAGTTTATTTTATTTAATGTGTATACAAGGGAACCCTCAGAATGAAGATTCAGCTTCTCAATGAGGTACAGAAGTTTTTGAGAAATGAGGGCTTGAAAGCTCAAAAATGGGTTTGGGGAGGGAGAGAGGAAGAGGCTTAACTAGCTAACAAAGGTGGTCTTGTGCCAATGAAACCTTTCAGGTAGCAGCCCTCAGAGAGAATAGATGGTAAATGTCTCTTTTTAGACTTTTAAAGCTTCCAGACTCTCAGTTAATCTTTCCTAGATCAGGTGAGGATAGACCTGGCTGCATTAATGCAGATTCTCAACAGATGTAAATTTCCCCCTACAAAAGACAGCTTTGCAGTGTTACTTTTGTCTATGAGACTCATGGTGGCCATCTCAAGATATGTAAAATAAATATATTTTGGGGTAAAATACTTTTAATTTCCTTCACTTCTAAGTGCTTTACATGCATTATTTTATACTATCCTCCCTGTGTCCCAGGGAGAGAGCTATTGTCCTAATTTTACAGAGGAGTAAAAGGGTGAGAGAGGATGAGTCTCTTTTCTCAGATCACTGTGAGTGGTGAGGGTTTGAACTAAGTCTGTTAGACTTCAGAGAACAAGCTCAGAAGGATTTTTTTTTTTTCGGTGGGGGGAAGCATTTTGTGGGAGAAAATACAGCAATTCTTTGGAACATGACTAAGAAAGGAAGGGTCAAAAACAATGAATTTTCTGGACAACTAACTAAAACTCATCCTCTTTAGGCTCAAAAGTTAGCCTTTATGTATTTGGGATACAAATCCTTTTAGAATGTGTTACTTTTATGTTTACATTTTATTTATTTATTTTTACCTTTTCCCCTTGGGAGAGTTGTTAGGTAGACAGTGAGGATCTCTGGCCCCTCCTGGGGACAAAGGTGGGTGCCCCCAGCAACTGCCACACATGGGGAAGGAGGGAAAGCCCTACTAATCTGCCAATCAGAACTTAGCGTGCCAACTGCAAAAGAATGCAGAAGTACAGTAGGGTCTGGAAGGTGACCTAAAACAACCTAAGACTAATTATTATGTCATTAGCTTAAATCTGCATTGCGGTTCTCCCCCACAAATGGGCTTTCAGAGAAGCTCATGGAGATCCATGGGTGTAGTTAAGACTCAGGTCATTTAACTCCCAACTGTCCATCAAAGTGGTTTAATTGTGATGTCTGAACCATGAGGAAGGCCCAATCCAGACACTATAAAACAAAACCCCAGACTATAACCAAAACCCTTTTTATTAAGACCATTTGTTGTCTATGTTGAACATACCTTGCTCTTACTCTGTGAACCTGTATCTTGGTCTTGCCCTGTAAACCTATCTTGTCCTTCCTCAGTAAACTTTTGCTTTTGGTGTGTCTGGTCATTCTTTGGCCAAGAGCACACCAAGAACCAAGAACAGACTAGTACCTGACACAGTGTCATTTTATAGGTATTTATTATTCCTTTAAGAGATTCCTGCTCTTGGGAATAATTAAACTGAATACTCCATTCCTCCCTTTCTCTGAATAGTTTAGAATTGTCATGGATTTTGATTGTTTGAAGTTCTTTATAGTTATGTTTCTCTTGTCTCAGTGTCAAGGTGTCAGCATTGAAGGCCACTATGGTGTGGAGAAGGTGTGACTGAGCAGAGAAGATGTGTCCTTTGGATAGGGGACTGCATCACTCATCATCTAAACCAAGACACTCTTGAGAGTGAAGAGAGACACTACTAATAATTAAGCAGGACAAGAGATGTAAGATGAGACTGCTTTTTCAAACTTGGATTTATAGTCACTTTACTTTGGATTAGGTCCACATTCTGGCTCAGTTACTTGCTAGTTAAGGGATCTTGCCACAAGTTATTTCATTTCTCTGAACCACAGTTTCCTGATTTGTAGTTTAGGCATAATAAAGCCAACTTGTTGTAAGGGTTAGGGAGAATTTATGTAATGCTCCTATCATGTTTCCCTGAAAATAAGACAGGTCTTATATTTATTTTTCCTCAAGAAGACACCCTAAGGCTTATTTTCAGGGGATGTGTTATTTTTTTTTCAAATACAGTACAAAAATCTACATTTATTCAAATATAGTTAAGTCATCTTCTTCTAGAACATCATCATAACTCTCCAAACCTGGAATTCCATCCTGAATTTCTTTTTTTTTTTAATTTTTTTAATTAAAAAATAGAGTAATACTCATTTTTGTTTCATTTTTTTTTCTTTTACCATATGCCTTTCAACCCAGATCCCGAATTTCTTGCGACTCTATTTCCTTTAGAACCATTGGCCCCAATCTCTCATGTCAAACAACAGCGCTCTCATGGGGCAAATGAGAAGGGCTGCTCGTCTTCTTTACCACTCCGCAACAAAATGCATGGGTTGTGCAGATACACTGTGTAGCCATGCCCATCACTAGGTTTTATTTTCGGAGTAGGGCTTTATTGCGCAAATGCTTAGAAATCCTGCTAGGGCTTATTTTACGGGCAGGTCTTATTTTCAGTTAGCTACTTCCAATCTATTGTGGGCTAGAAACATGATAACTAATGTATTAGTATTCCAGGAAATGCTCATCTCCGAGTAAGGTGTGTTTTTCTGTACAAATTTTCATCTTAAAGGCTTTAAGTATTACTCTTTGATCTTGTATATATCTAAACCATAAATGTTGTGTGACAATTAATGACTGTATAAGTAATCACTGCTTTTTGGTGATTCTTTGTGTTAGAATATTACAGGTGATTTTAAAGTTATTAAGGTAGGTTAGTTCAGTAAAATTTAATTTCCTCCCAGCTTGCAAAGAGGGAGAGATCTTCTCCAAAGCAGTGGCATGAAGTATAAAACAACTTTCATAACATTTGATAATTTGGGAGTTAAAGTTGCAGAGAGTGAAGTTCAAACAACCTAATTTATTCCTTCCCAGGAAAACAAAACATATTTATAATTTTTAAGAAGGTAGTGAATTTAGCTGCCCTTTCTACATAAAGGGAAAAGAATTATAGGAATGTATAACATGTTTATAGTATCACAGGGGCATGTAGGATAAATTAAATGCTACCATAATTTTCCTTTGTAGTTTAAAAATCATAATTATAAGAAATTGTAATTTTTTAAAATTTTTCCCTAATGTAGAAGCAGGGACCATATCTATCTTACTATTTTATCCCTCACATACCACACAGACTCTGGCACATAGTATACTCTCAATATATAATAATTAAAAAGAATATATGTTGAATGAATGCATATTGATGACACAATTAAAGTATAGATAATTGCAATATGATGAATTAAGTGTTGCTCTCTTCAACAGCTGTGTGAGAATATGCCCAGAATAAAATTGTGTTGGCTTCATTCTGCATCTTTTTCAGATGACCTGGTGACTTACTTTTAGTTAAGACTAATCATTTTGGGGATAGTGAGACATGACTTAGTATATGTATGTAAAACATAATAGCATTTTTCCTGAGCAAGAAAATATCGGCTCAAATAAGCTCATGGTCTTACTGTACTGATTTCTTTTATACATACTTGAATTCTGACATGCAAACATTTAGAGGGCCTGTTAAGTGCCGGGCTCTGTACTATGTATAAGACATGGCTGGAGAAGAGGAGAGATTAGTGAATAAGGTGCTTTAGAATTTTTCATGGTGAGTATGATTATTTCAGTTTTCACCTACAAAAGCTACTGAGTGTACATATATATTTAAATTTACAGTATTTCTTCTGTCTTACGTGTGTGTATATATGAAAAGATGACAGCTATTGTCTTTGTTTTCCTATATTCCCCATTTCTCGTTAATTATTGGATTTCTTTGTTCTACCTCCTCAGGAGATGAGAGTCTATTATATGTCTCATCTCTGAAAAATAGAGTGTATTCTGGGACAGCCATGGTGAATGACTCACAGAAATGCTGGGACGCCCTCTTCCTTTTTGCCAGTTTTTGTTATGTTTGGGTGGAAATGTTTGCAAATACACCCTCTTCAACTGTTCTCATTAATGGTGGTGAACAGAATGTTGGTAGGCCTACCAAGCAGCCAAACATTTACAATTTGCCTTTTGGTTTTGGAACATGGTCAGAGGCAGTGCTGACCAGCCAGTCTCTCCCCTGCTCCCACTCTCTCCCCACCTTCCTTTTTCTCCTCCCTGCCCCCCATCTAGGTTCCCCACTCTTCTAAACTTTTGATGGCCCTTTTCATTGGTCATTTATTCTACCACCATCTGCTGAGCTCCAGCTCATGGTCAGGGGCTGTGGCTGTAACTGTGATTTCTAGGCTTTAAAAACTCACAGTCCAGTGAGAAAGATAGATGCAAAAAATAAATAGCCATGTGCATATATTTTATTGCACATTGCTAAGAATTATGGAACACCTGAGGAGGGACTGATTGTGCCCTCTATAGAGTGGGAAATGGCTTCATAGATGATGGGACATACAGGCACTCAAGAGTGGGCATCAGGACCTCTGTCATTTCCAGTCTCAGGCTGTGTGTTAGGACATTTAGGCTTAATTTCAGGTCTTCTAAAGTGCCATGTGAGTTTAGAAAAGTATTTTAACTTTTTGATGTTTCATCTTTCTTATCACTTAACAGTGGATAAGAATCTTCACTGCCATGAAGACAGAATAAAACACTGTTTGAGAAAGCTCTGTGATAAATTTTAGGCAATTATAAATGTCATCTTCATTTTGCTGGTAGAAGAAATAGCCCGGGCCATTGAATTGATGTTTATTCCCAGCTATCTCTTTATTCTGCATCTCTCTGGAGGAATCCAGGCAAGACTAGATCCCATTCCTGAAAGACACAACCAAATTAGAATGAACTGTCTTCAGTGGTTGAGCTCTTTAACCTTTGCTTGTAAATTCCATGATGCACACTCTTCCCTCTCTACTTCACAACTTTCATATCAATTAATTGATAATCTAAAAACTAATGCTTAATTTGTATTAGGGGAATTTACTAGGTGCAGGAATCCTATATTCTGCAGATAAGAGAACTGAATTATTTTATCATCTATAGATCTCCCCCCTTACAACAATTTGCCTATTTCATAAAGTTGAATATTATGATCTGGAATTTACCTAAAGCACTCTTGGCATGCCAGGAGTTGCTGCAGCCTTTGTGGACCTCAGGCTCAGGCCTTGCCTCCCTCCTGTGCTCTGAAGGACTTATGGAGGGCAGCTCATCTGCAGAGCTTCAAGTGTTAACTCTGCCTGTATCCCTAAACCAATCTCCATAAATTGACCCTATGATCTACCCCACCAGTAAATATGCCAGGCAAAATCAAGTCCAATTAACTTCCTCTCACTTCGATCACTGAGCTGACACTTAAGAAGAAACCAGTGTTGCTTCAGATGGCTTTTAACCCTGGGTCCATGTTCTGAGATTCTTCTGCATAGGTGGTAAATGGCTAGGTCTTGGGTAGCCCAAAGTTCTGGAGAATCAGATATTTCCCCTCGTGCTCCCCTTCCTGTAACAACTGGTCACAGATAATAGGGGAGTTCAAACTATTTATTAAATATTGATAGAGGATATATAATAATATCATTAAACAGAATGAAGACCATGACATATCAGATAGCATGGCCCTGTAAGAGCGATGGGCCTGTGAATTTACTACAGAGTTCCTGCTTATCTTCCTCTTCCCCAAGTGTGAACCCCTCCCAGTGAAACAGCTGGTACGGAATCTTCCAGTCAGTGAGGACCTGCTGCAAGCCTGGCCTGGAGTACTATGTTGGAGGCTTGAGATTTTAAAGAAAAGTAACCTCGTACCAGCACTTAAGGTGCCTACAGTGGAATTAGAGATAAAAAGCAACAGAAAAAAAAAAAAAAGAAAAAACAAAAATAGAAGAATTGAGGAAGTTTCCTAGAGGAGACAATAGTAGAAAAGAACCTGGGAAAAGGCAGACAGGAAGAGACATGAGATGGAGGGGAAGAACTAATTTTGTCTGAGAAAACATCAATGAACTAGACAATGATTAAGAATAAAACGTGGAATAAAATTTTCCAGGTAACCTATGTGCATCTTAACTGAAACACTTTTTAGCATGACTATCTCCCTCATTATATTTTTGGCTGACCAAACATGTTTTAATATAAGAAGTATGAGGAGATAATTTATAAAAGAGAAGAAATAAATTATTAACAAATATAACAAAATTTAATTTCACTGATAATTAAAAAATACAAAGTTAAAAAAGGAGAGAACTAATTTTTCTCCATTGATTGGCAAAGATTTAAATAATAATAAAATATACTGCTGGTGAAGATACAGAAAGACAGGTAATCCCATGCAAAGCAGGTGAGAAATTTGGTTGCAATTACTGAGAAACCATTTGGCAATATGTATCAAAACCTTAAAAACCTTTATATGCTTCAATGTACTAATCATATACAATAGTGTTTTAATAGAAGTAAATAAAAGCTTACATTCAAAGAAATTCATTGCAATGTTACTTTGTTAAAATAAGGAAAATTATAAAAAATATCTATATTTAATAATAGGTGGTTATGGCCAGGTGTGGTGGCTCATGCCTGTAATCCTAGTACTCCGGGAGGCTGAGGCGGGCGGATTGCTCAAGGTCAGGAGTTCGAAACCAGCCTGAGTGAGACCCTGTCCCTACTAAAAATAGAAAGAAATTAATTGACCAACTAAAAATATATATACAAAAAATTAGCCGGGCATGGTGGCACATGCCTGTAGTCCCAGCTATTCAGGAGGCTGAGGCAATAGGATCGCTTGAGCCCAGGAGTTTGAGGTTGCTGTGAGCTAGGCTGATGCCACGGCACTCACTCTAGCCTGGACAACAAAGTGAGACTCTGTCTCAAAAAATAAAAATAAAATAAAAAAAAATTGGTGGTTAAACATGCTAGGTACTTAGTATAAAATATTATTCTTGCATTAAAATAAGACTTTAGCAGTACTATACTATAATAGCTACCATGTATTGAGGATTTACTCTGTACCAGGCACTGTACTAGGAACATTTGACTATAAATCTTATTTTTAGCCATTAATACAGCAGATTGATCCCTCATTAGATTTTACTATTGTCATAGAAGAGTGTTCATTTCTTAAGTTGAGCATTAAAATATTTCCCAAGCTGGCCCTGAGCTAGCTTTCCAACCTCTAAATTTTCCTACTTTAGAGATGAGAAAAATGAGGCTCAGAAAAGTTATGTGAATTATTTAAGGTTAAAGAGTGAGTTGGAGGCAAGATCATAAGTGAAACCCTCGGATCTTAATGCCAGTTCAAGGAAATTTTCATTCTGTAAGCTCTTCTTGGATAATTACATATCACCTTACAAATATTTATGAAACATCTCTAGTTCCTACTGGTCTAGGAACTAGAGACACAATAAACATGAGATAAATCCTGTGTTCTCTCAGTTTATAACCCATGGGGATGACAGACTCACTAAAATAAATAAATAAATAAATAAATAAATAAATAAATAAATAAATAATTAAACCATCGAACCACTTCAAATCAAGCCATTTTTGTTTTGTTTTTTTTTTTTTGAAAATTTAAAATTTTTAATTATCATGGGTACATAAGAGTTGTATATCTTTATAAATCAAATCCATTTTGGATTGAAACAGGATATTGACTGACAAAAAATTCACTGGTGTGACAAATGGGGTAACAAATGTATATATTGGGTCCAGTGATGGCAGAGAGGAGAAGCTTATCAACTCATCCTGAGTGGGTTAGCAGAGGTACCCCAGATTCATAACTAACATTTATTTAGAGCTCATCAAAACCCATGCACTCATCTAAGTGCCCTATGTGGGTTAATTATTTAATCTTCATGACAATCCTATGAGGGAAGTGCTATTATTATTTCCCACTTGGCAGATGATGAAACCTAGGCAATGCTAGGCTGAGTGTGAGTTGCTTCGCTAGTCAACAGCAGCCAGAGTTTGAGCTCAGGTGGTTTTAACTCTATCACCTGCCTCTCACTATACCCAGAATGGCACCTGAATTGGGCATCAAAGGATGTAGAGAAGAAACTCATTCTAGGAAGAGAAAATGGAGCATGTAAAGGTTTGGAGGCTGGAGAGTGAGTGCTTAATTCACTTGGAAAACTTCAGGAAATTCACTGGAGAGGGGGTGGAGGGGATCTTTGTACAGTGGGTATGAGGGGTGCTCAACCTGGATGCATGAGCCATAGCAGGCCACACTGAGGAACTTGTCTGCTGGGCAACTGGAAGCCACTGAAAGCTTAAGCAGGGAAGAAATATGACCATGCTTTCCTCTTAGAACAACTGTGTATTCATCAGTCAACACAGCGATGAGGTGGGTTCCATTGGCTTCTGGCCCCCTGACCCTGTGACCAGGGTCCGGCCACACTTCTTCCAGTAAAAAAGGAATGGCCTTCAGATGGCAACCCGTTGCTACAGGGGGTTAATACAATCTCTTGAGGCCTAGAAAGCCAAACCACAATTCAAAAGCCTTCCTTCACAGTTGACAGCCGCATGAGTGAATTGTGTGTGGGTGTTCTGGCAGCCCCTCCTTCCTCTGCAGTACATTGCTTTGCCTCCTCCTCATAAACCTTTCTGTTTATCTTGTGGGAGGGTAAAGTGCCTGACAGACCTTATCCAGGAGGAAAATAAAGAAGGAGGGGACTTTAAATCTTCATCAGGTTCCAGAAACCCCCAAGCAAACACAAGAAAATCTCAGATCTGGGACTTGGAAAATCAGGGGCCCTACCTAGGCAAGCCTTTTGTTGCCTCCGGCCTCCTCCCACCCTCTGACTTGGCCCCACTCCCCTTCCCGATTCTATGAATACCCTCTCCCTTTCTCAAGTCTCATCTCCGAATCCCAACAGACTGATGTTATCATATTGCCAAAGCCATACACACGGCGGTTCCCCAGGGCAACCCTGCCCTTTCCAGAACTGCCCACCTTTCAAAATTACTTCCTTACATTTCTAGTTACAGCTATTAAACTCCTCCTGGGGCTGAGCTCAATCAAATATGTGTTAGGAGAAGAGCAATTTAATTAAATTGCATCCCACTAAGGTATAAATAACTTATAGCGCCCCAACCCCATCCCTCCAATTGTCCCAGGTCTATGAAGGTCATATTTCAGGGTCCTTTAAAACATGCTTCCTCGGCAGCCACACTAAGGCAGGTTTGCTGTTTGTGTACCAGTCTCCATCCCGCAGTTTTTGAAACATTTGTAGTCACCTCCTACTTATCGGCACTAGGTGCTGTTCCTTCCCCTGAAATTGGGGCTCCCTGGCCTGATTTCCTATACACCTAAGCATGTCAGTTTGTTTTTGCTTTGTGGATCACATTCCGTCTCTGAGCTGGGAAACAGGAAGGGTAGGCAGAGGATTAGTGAAGAAAAGAAAGAGAGGAAGATGTCCATGAGAATGAATTATCTACATCCAAAAGAGGAACGCAGTTATTTTTTTTTAAATCAATTATCGGCAGTGATAAGAGGAGTTTACAGTGGCAATCAAACCATGTGACAAAACATCCCGGAAGTTTATGATTTGGTGCTGAGTTTTGACTAGGAGATAAGGACTATTTAATTCCAATTTGTATAAGTCACCTAATGCCCTTATGTCTAAATGTCATCATGTGTAAAATGAAGGGTTGGACCAGATAGCTTCAGCTCCTTTTAGATCTAATTGGTCCTTATAATAAATACAATGATATAATAATCATGTAATCATAATCATATCATATGAATGTCATGTGGAGACTTTGGCCCTGTGTGTCCTGACACTGACCTGCTTTACATGATGCCCTGTGGGCCACTATTTTTTCCGCTGCAGTGCAGAAAGAAGGCCACCCCTGCAGAATGACATGGTAGAAGGAACACTGAACTTGGAACCAAAAGACTTGGGTTCTAGTCCTGGCTTTTTCTGAACTTTGGCCCTAGTCATATAACCAAGTTGCATCTCAGTTTCATCTATAAACTAGGGTTAGCAATTCCTCTCCTGCTTTCTTTACCATTGGAAACCACACACTTGCTGACTCTTTTAATTATTTTTAAAATGACTTTGGTTCTGAAAGTCACATGTAACAAGAACCTGTGTTACCTACTGGCCTGCTGAGTAAGGCAGGGACAGATTGGGGGTGAAGATAGACTTTCCTGTTTAATAGGACTTAGTGGTCCAATGATATATAACTGGGTTTCTCTTTTTTAAGCTATGCAATGGAAAACCATATTACCTTACCAAAAATATAGAGCTCTAATAATTAGGTAATGAGTTGAATATGTGATAGTATATAATGATATTTGAGTTTTATGAAATAAATAGTTTAAATGTTTTCTGTCCTGAAATCTTCAAGGGGCAATCCTGAGGAAAAACAAAAAGACAAAAGATCTTTCAAGCCCAAGAGGAAAACATTTTCTTTTTTTTTTTTTTTTATTTTTTTTTCTTTATTTGCAGGTGTTTCCTGGAAGAAAACATTTTCAAAGGTAAGCACATGCCCTAAACTATCAACTGTGTCAACAGGATGGGAATGGAGATGAGGTTAATGGCATTTTTCTTAATTCTGTCTGTTTCAAGCATGGATGATCTTTGATCTTTTTGAGTTTCATCCATCACTGAAAAGATTCTCTTGGACTACATGGGTTTTAGTGTCTTCCTTGATAAGAACACTTGATTGACAAGCATATATTTCCCATCAGAGACGAAGGTGCTGGTTATAGGCAAGAATGAAAGGAGCATTGACCTCAGCTCCCTTCAAGGGCAGGACCCCAGGAGAGGTCAAGTTTGCTTTGCATGGTTGGGAATTGCTTATTGGAGCTTCTGTTTCCTTCATGCTTCACATTACACAGTTTGGACGTCACCTTGATATTACAGAAGCCACTCAGGTTAGGACTTTTGCTGCCCTCATTCCCACTGTTTGCTCTACTCTGTTTACTCAACTTGGCAGAAAATTGGTGATGGTCTCATATTGTCATCTATTCATGTGGCTATGCCTAATATACTGAAAGAAATTATAAACTCTTTTAGATTTCTTTATTCCTTAATTATTGAATTCCTGAGTCATTACATAAACTCCTGCTGGGTTTTAATTTCTTCTTTCATCCCTGTACCTCCAGTTCAGTATTGGACACAGGGTAGGCACTTTATAAATTCTTATTGTGGAATTTAATAAATATTTTTGAATTTAGCTGAATCCCTTTATCTGTAGGAGTATGGCTCAATGATAATTCAGTCAGCAACAAATAGGGAATCTTTTGATGTGCGAAGTATAAAGAGATGTGGGATATATTCACGTTTTACCTCTCTAATGTTAGCCTCCTATTAAAATTAAGACTGTATTCCTACATTCCTTAGAACACCTCAGAAAGGATATAGGAAGGAAGAAACCAAAAAGTTAGCGTGGTGGTGCTGGGGATATTGGTGTGTGGCCATCCAGGCATTCATTACAAAGCACATTAAACTAGAATAATCCCAGGTCCCTGCAATTGGTACTTGGAAGACTCTTAGAAACAATCTATTTCAATTTTCTTGTTTCAAAAATAAGGATATTGAAGACAAGGAACTTAGAAGATGACTAATTTTGAAGAATTGTTCTGGGAAGTAATTGTTTTTTTTTTTTTTTTTTTAAAAGTAACAATTCTACAGCTTAACAAAAGTGGTGTTTTCTGATCAAGCTCAGTGTTTGAGTAAAGCACTTGAAGTCAAGTACTAACAGCAGAAACACAGCAACGTATGTCTGTGGCTGAGACTACCAACTGTCCTTCAAAGATTTCTTCTTCCCTTCCATGTCATAGGATTGTTTCTAGGAAGTGGATGCTCAGGGAGGGACATTTTTCTAGCTCCGTTTGCATTTACTTGGAACCTCGGACTTAGTCTGGACCATGGGATGTAGGTAAAAGTGTTGCACAGAACCTCCGGAATTGGCCTCTAGGAAGTTTCTCACACTGTCCTCCATGATCTCTTCCTTTTGTGATCCCTTTCCTCTGTGGTTTCATGTCATCAAGGGTTACCATCACTAATAAACTGGGAGTCAAGACAGCTGAGGAATAAGGATCTAACCTCAGCTAAAATGTATCTATCAGATCAAATAACCTACAGGACAGTATGACCTTGCCCATATCCACATAGTTCAGAGAAGCATTTTTTTTTTTTTCATCTGTCAGATTGTCAAACTCAAAGTTTGGTAATATTCTTTGTTGGTGACACTGTGGAGAAATAGGATTTTTTCATGCATTGTTGATGAGAACCCGAAAAGGTACAGGCCTTGTGGAGAGCAGGAAGTATTTATCAAAATTATTTACACACTCATTTAACCTTTGACTTAGTAAACCCACATCTAGAATTTACTCTTTATGCACACCCACACATTTGAAATGGCATGTCTGAAACATGGACAAAGTTATCCATTTTAGCATTATTTGTAATATTAACATGTGAGAAATGGTCCGAGTATCCATCAATAGAGGGATGGTTAAATAAGTTATGGCACATCCACACAATGAAATATACACAGCTGAACAAAAAAGTAAGGAAGGCTGCTAATTATTAATATGGAAAGGTCCCCGGAATATACTGGCAAGTATAAAAAGCAAAGTTCAGAACAATGTATATGTTGTGCTACCATTTGTTTAAAAAAGGAGGGGTAAGATATATTTTCATATGAAATCTAATCTGCATAAAGGAACCTTGAATGTGAGGGGAGTTGAGAGAGGGGTAGATAGGGACAGACATGAGAAGAGGATTTCTTAATCTGTACCTTATTTTATTATTTTAATCGAAGTCAGTGAATTGCCTATTAAAATACAATTAAATAAAAAATAAAGAAAAAGGAAAATAAACTAGAGTTTGTGCCTATAGTCTGCTACCCAATAAGGCACAGAGGCAGGAATTGCTATGCCACTGTCAGCTGCAACTGAATGAGTATAATACATCCATTGAATTTGTTTCCTTTTTTTTTTTTTTTTACAGTTATTTGTTTTATTTTATTTGAGATAGAGTCTCATTTCGTCACCCTGGCTAGAGTGCAGTGGCGTCATCACATAGCTCACTGCAGCCTCAAACTCCTGGGCTCAAGCAATCCTCCTCCCTCAGCCTCCCAAGTAGCTAGGACTACAAGCATACGCCAGCATGCCTGGCTAATTTTTTCTATTTTTAGTAGAGATGGGATCTTGCTCTTGTTCAGGCGGCTCTCAAACTCCTGACCTCAAGGACTTTTGTTTTCAACTGTAATCATGTATTTGATTGAATGAAGCCCTCCTGCCTTCCTTAGGTGATGGGTGCCTTTCAAGAAATGATGAGTTTTGTTTTTATTTCTTTAAACTTCTTTTCCTTTGTAGTTCCTGTTTTTTAAGAGTCTCCTTATGGAGACTCCTTAGGAGCTGGAGATACATAGACAAAAAGACATACCCCTTCCTCTAGGAAATTGTAGTTATAGAGGAATGAGAGAGATAAATATCTTATGGGCTGAATTGTGTCCTCCCCAAAATTCGTATGTTGAAACCCTAATCCCTAGTACTGCAGAATATGACTATATTTGAAGACAGGGTCTTCAAAAAGGTAATTAAGGTTAAATGAAGTCATTGTTGTGGGTCTTAATCCAATATTGACTTTATAAGGACACTTTAGTGTCCTTATAAAAAGAGGAGATTAGGACACAGACATGCCGGAAGGAAAGACCACGTGAAGACAAGGGAAGAAGATGGCCTTTAACAAGCCAAGGAGCAGGGCATCAGGGTGAAACCAACCCTGCCAATACCTTGATCTTGGATTTCTTTCTCCCAGAACTGTGAGGAAATAAATTTCTGTTTTTAAAGTGCCCCAGTCTGTGGTACTTAGCAAATTATTAATAATACATACTTATAATGCATTTCAATTGGAGCTGTGATGAGGAAGTTAGTCCTGGGTGGTAAACAAGCACAGAATAGGGACCCTTACTTTAATAGTTCATATAGGGCAGAGAAATGACACCTTAATAGACTCTATGAGGCAACCTTGTTACTACCCTACTTTACATATGGAGAAACTGAGGCACAGAACAGTTATATAAATTGCCTAAGATTATAAAACTAGGAAGTCTAGGGTCTGCATTCAAATTAAGGCAGATTTCTCATAATTGGTGCCATTATTACTATACGGTGCTGCCCTGATAAAAGTAATCAAGGGGAGTGGTGAATGGAGGAGAGAGCACATAGAGCATCCAGGGAGCTGTATGTATGCGTATGTGGCTTAAACATAAAGTACAAGGTTGGGTGGCAGCAGATAGGTAGGCAGGGTCCTATGGGCCTCATGGGTGGTACTAATTTTGCATTTTATTTGGAAATCAGTAGAGCCCCATTTTTGCATTTCAAAGTAGGAATTTAAGCCTCAGTGTCCAAACCATAAATGTTCAGCTCAACAAATTTTCACAAACTGAAAAAAAGCAAAACTTACAATCCCCTCCAAAGTTATCTCCTGTCCCTTTCATTCATTATCACCCCTCTAATAACTATTAATACTATACTGACTTCTATGAGCATAGACTAGTTCAACCTCATTTTGATCTTTTATATGAGTGGAATCATATAGAATGTACTCATTTGCATCTGGCTTCCTTAGCTTACTTATAAGATTCATGGTGTTGTATATAGTTATAGTGAGTACATTCTGTTTGCTTTATAGTGTTACAGAATGTATCTGCTTCAATTTATTTACTCATTCTATTGTTGGTTGGCATATAAGTGATTTGAGGTTATTATGAGTAATGCTACTATGATAATTCTTATAAATATAGTGAACATATGCACCTAGGAGTGGAATTACTGAATGATAGGACATGCATATGTTCAGCTCCACTAGATACTGCCAAATAGCACAAATACTTTATTATGAAATATTGAAAACTTACCATGTTAAGTGTTGTTCTATTTACTTGCAATAGATAGATGGAGAACAAAATTTCAAAAATTATATAATTTTCCATAGCTTCATAAAGAATCAATTAGGAATTAATTGAATAAAAGATATGTATTTTTCCATACTGATAATTACAAAACATCATTAATAAAAGTTAGTAGAAGAATATGCCATATTCATGGTTGGAGGACTCAATACAAAGACGTCAGTTCTCAAATTCATCTATGAATTCAGTGTAATCCCAAAATCCTGGAAGTTTTTTTTAAGAATTTGACAGAATTTAAAATATGTGTAGAAAAGTAAAGGACCAAGTATAGTCATAGTATACTTGGTCATTATTTCTTAAATGGGTACTACTGGCCAAGGCATAGTGTCTGTCAACCTAGAAAATGCTCCTAAATCTTCTCTCTAGAATTAATAAACTAAGCTATTAGATGAATTTTTATGCCCTTTCTAGTGCCTTCATTGCTATGGTTGATTAGCACAATGGTCATGGAGAGATAAGAAAAGGAGAGAAATATATATCAATTTATACCAATCAGACAGAAAAGAAAGCCAATCACAAGAGAAGCAAATAACTTTCTTTAAGGTATAAGACAAAATTAGGATAAAAATTGATTTTTACTTCAATCTCCTTTTCCCTAAACTCACACCATACAAGCTCTAAGTGAATGAATGCATTTCTTATTCCTTTGTGGGATGTTCTTGATGACCCTCAAATAACTTGATGGAATAAAAGAAAGTTGACAACAACAAATTTAGGTCAGTCTTCTGAATTCTGGGAAGCAGTTTATTTGGAAAGTATTAGGAAGGTGTCATATTGGATGTTGACACACCATTTCTTGATAAACCCAATGCTGCTTGTGTTTTTTTCTCCCAGCATTGAAGTATATGGCTATTTCTTTAGTTGTGTATCAGGTAAAGTGGTCAGCTTATATATAGTGTCATATTATAAAATCTGTATTTTTTCTCATTAGGTTTCCACCTAAGTAGTGAGAAGCTCATACTAAGCCATGGAAGCTTAAGGGAAGTAGAACTAAACTGAGAAACAGCAGATTTATTGCTCCCACCTCTAGCGCACTCTGAGGCATATGTTCATGGAGGAGAATAGCTGTTTGGGTCGCCCACACTATTTAAATTGTTAGTTCTTTTTCTCGCCTTTTTTTTTTGTTTGTTTGCCAAACATATGTGGTTAAACTGCAGACATTAAATGCCTATGTGGTGAGTCTGTGCTGTATCTGATTACATAGTCTTCCTTTAACTCTTTCTCCTTTGTTATGATCACTAGCACCTCAATATTCCTGGACGACAGGGGTTTGTGATTCCTTTGGTTGGCTGTTTGTGCGGGTAAGTGTTCCATTTTTGGATAACAATGTAGTTATTTCCCCAAAATTGAAGAAAAGAAGCTGCTGGTAAGAAAAGGAAATAACTAACTCTATTTTTCATGAAAATAACAGGTTGTTTCCTTGTTAAACACTTTCAGTAATTTGTCAACAAAATTATGGTATTTTCCCCTCTCATGTAACAGATTTTTACATATTGCAGATACAAAGGCTGAGTTTCACCAGCAGAAACTCATTCAGTTGTTGGCATATCTTTAAGTGTGTTTCTGGTTTTAGTGCTGGGATAGTTGAAAGAGACTATCACCTGTTCCATAAATCTCATCTTTTCTAATTCACTTCCATTAATTCTAATTCCACCTGAAAAGACTCCTCATCTTCTTGGTCGCTTTGCATTTCTGAGATTGATGAGGAAACAATTAATGGGGCTGAAAAAATTGAAGGAACTAAGAAACAAGAAAAGATCCCATGTGAGAGAAAGAGAAAAAAAATGAGTGAGTAGAGACTGGATATAGTCTCAATAGTATGAGGAAAAGAGGAATTGTAGAATTTAATTCCTGGATGAGAACTTAACAGTCATTTACAGTGGGTAAATGGTTTGACTATTGACAAAATCAAATAAACTTCGTAAAGCTTGAGTTTTTGAAATTTCCTGGTGCAAAGGTGAACAAAGTTTCCCCCCATGCTTTTGTTTGGTATTTTGTTAATCTTGTATGCCAACCAGGGGACTTCATTCAAAGGACTGGAAATTTAACATTTCTTCATTTGCTGTTGCCCAAATTAGGGATGATTCACTGATTTGGAGGAGCTTTGTGGTCTTTCTTTATTTAATGACAAATATTCTTTCAATAATACTCTTTCAATTATTTTATTTTATTTTTTTTTTTTGAGACAGAGTCTCGCTTTGTTGCCCAGGCTAGAGTGAGTGCCGTGGCGTCAGCCTAGCTCACAGCAACCTCAAACTCCTGGGCTCAAGCGATCTTACTGCCTCAGCCGCCTGAGTAGCTGAGACTACAGGCATGCGCCACCATGCCCGGCTAATTTTTTTTTAATATATATTAGTTGGCCAATTAATTTCTTTCTATTTATAGTAGAGGCGGGGTCTCGCTCTTGCTCAGGCTGGTTTCGAACTCCTGACCTCGAGCAATCCGCCCGCCTCAGCCTCCCAGAGTGCTAGGATTACAGGCGTGAGCCACCACGCCCGGCTTCTTTCAATTATTTTATTCAGAGGAATATGATTCACCAAATTGGTTGCCTGTGTATTTCTATAGACTGGACAAAGTTTTTATTGAACTCAACTACTTGTCAATTAATGTTGGTGGATATTTCATAATATCTTTTGAATGAATTGGGCCATTTCAAAAAAATTTAGAATACAGCAAAATCATCCCTGTCATCAAAGTGCTTTCATTTTAAATAATGAGTTATATGTCATCTTGATTTGTGAAATAGGTCTTCCTAATATATAGTCAAAATAGATAAAATACTTTAATTCATAAATTGTAATGGATTTTTATGATAGTAAAGAAAAGAGTATAATAGTAACTGCATTAAAATATTTATCTAGCATTTTAAAACTCAATAGGCATGCCTAGTTATTCACCTATTGACTAATTAGATAAATATTTAATGAATACCTGCTATATAGTCGGCTGTTCACCTCTATGTCATTATTTTCTTACTGATTCCCTAGTGATAGATAACTGATTTGTTTCTAATTATTTACTTTTATAAACAACAAACCAATGAACATACCAATGATAGTCCAGCCATCATTGTACATTTAAAAAAAGTTAAAACATGATTCAAACAAATAAAGATTAAATGCATATCAAATATTTACTTAATTCAATTGTGGGAAAATCACCAGGATAGTAAAGCTGGTTCAACAGGCATTTGAGGAACACATATTTACATACTTAGTAAGGAAAGGCATGCTTATTTAAGTTTGCTAAGTTAGAGACTGCATTCCAGGGCAATACAACTCTAATTTAGAGTTTATCTTACCTAATAGACAGAAATAATTTTTTGCCTCTACCTGACAGAAATATACAAGTTAATGTGATTTAACAATGTCTGGAATGTAGTCAATAATAAATTCTATATTAAAATGGATATTAGAAAATTAAATCATCTTTAGGAAGACCTATTAGACAGTGCTCTAGGGTAATATTGTAAGCACTTATCCTTTTTTTCCTTATTTACAAGTTTTGGTTAATTTTTTTTAGAACACATGTCAAATTTAACTGCATTTTGAAAGATGACAAAGATGAGGCCAGGTAGATAGGGATGAGAAAGGCTAAGGATACCTGAAAGGATATTTCCTCTATGAAGAGTCATATGATTACCTTTGTTGTGAAGTTGCTAATCTTTTATTACCAACTAAGTTGTAGTCTCCTCAAGCGGGGATGCAGAGGGGATTACTATGTCTTGATATTTCCTGCATTCTTCAGAGCATTTAGACGGGCTCATTAAAATGACCCAGTTGGGTTGAACAGAAGCAAATTCAAAACTATTGAGACTGCATTTGTTGGGAGTCGACTACCTCTCACCACCCCACCCAACAGAGAGACAGGGACACCGAGGATACAAACACTCAAGAGGAGTTTATTTTCTGGCTAGCCAGGGTCCAAGCCTTGAGCACCAACGCAGTGGCCACTCTGGTAGGCAAGGACCCCGACCGGGGTTGCAGCGTGCCTTTTATCCCTATGGTGCATACACTATGCAGTGGCTGATCACACGTGGATCATGCATTGACCTTTAACATGATTGGTTGGCTGGTAGCCCCACTATACAGGGGTTCAAACAATGCAAAGTTGGTGCAAACAAGCAAGCAAGCAATGGTTTCCATGGCAAGCAAGCAACAGTTTCCAGAAGCCGGATGTTAGTTCCGGCTTCACTGGGGTGTGGGCCTTGCAGGTATGCAATGTCTCGACCCCTCACATTTAAATGGAAGTGAATGTGAGTTTTCCTCTCTATACAAACATATGAAATGTTTCAATGGCTATTGGGCATTACAGGAATCTTGGAAGAGGAAAAACTTTCTTCTGAGAATGTCTTAGTCCTGAAAGAATGGTGGGTTTAGGAAGTGAGGGATTAAATGCTGAACTCTGCTACTGGCTTCACACACAATCCTTAACCTGGATTTTTCCCTGGTTCCTGGCCTGGAATATGAAGGTCACTGGTCAGTTTTCGACCTTCATGTTTCACTTTCAAACTTTGCTTTAGGCTTGGTTTCAAAAGGAGCCTGTAAACAGATAGCTAGAGGGAACTAACTCTTGTTTTGAATTGCCAAGGTCTTTCCTGGAGCAAGAAAGATTTCTGTCTCATGGCTGCTTTTCACATCACAGTTAGATCTGATTAACTCTGTTCACTGGTGATAGCCAGATCTCAAGCACATTTATTGATAGCATCCCTTCTACTGTGTTAAATAGGGTAATATTTTTCTTAGTGCATGTAATTTATCCAATTGCATGAATATTAACAATGCTTTTTTTTTTAATTTTAGGAACATTAGTGTTGCTCATTCAATTGGTTTTTTTTTTTTTTTTTCGATTAAACCATTTAGGAGATGAATCAATCAGTGAACACAACAAAGGACTGAGGTAGAAAGTTCCATCTCAGTTATCTGCCTCTGTCTCTTGCTGAGGGCTTCAGTGGAAGGTTTACAGAAAGTTTTGAATAGGTACAACAGTATCTTTGCTTTTGAGCCAGTGATAGCATCATTGGTTTCCTTTTAGCATTAAACCTTTTATTAGGCAATTCCTCACGGGCCTTAGGGAGGATGTGTGACTCCTTTTAAATTAAAGTAAAATCACAGGATGAAATTGGCTTGCCTCCTAGAGCCCTTTTCCCTGAAACCACCTTGAAGGAGAAGAGTAAATGTTTTAAAGTTTATTTTAGGGCTTTATTAAAAGGAAAAACATGCTTGATGGGTATGCCTTGGAGGTCAGTATAGATTTGGGCCAATCAGCAATTCTGTCTCTAGTCACAATAGAAAAGCCTATTCAGTCAGACCACTCTGCGGGAGGCTCCATGAGCAAAAGAAACTCAGCCCCGTGCCCTGTTTTGGACTGACCAATGCAGGAAACTGCTTAGATATTTTAGTTGTACAAATAAAAAGAAATGTAAAATCAAGGATCAAATGATTTGGAGGTTTGGTTCAAGCTGTATGACTTCAGGAAAATAAATTCTCAGAACCTCAGTGTCCTACTGTGAAAAATAGGGATGAAGACCATGTGATCTCCGGAGAAAAATGGAGTTGCCTCTGTGATGTGATTTAAAAGTCCTAGAAAACTTCCTGGCTCAGAATCCCTTTCCAAGCTACTATCTGGAATTCTTTCATTTATAATTTCTTTCCTGGAAATCCACTGCACCCTTCTACCTCTCTTGTAAAATTGAGTACCCCGTGAAGCATATAGAATGCAGTTGTTTGTTTGACCTCAGTGTCAATAGGTTTGTCAGTTGATTTATGCTAAAAAACAAAAACAAAAACAAAAACAAAAACAAAAAAAAACCTCTGTGCAACAAAGTAAAATTGATTGTCCTGGCATAAGAGTGTGAAATAGGCAATAATGCAAAAGTAATGGGAAAGGAGCAGAAAATTCAACATCTCTTCACTTTTGTATGAGTCTAAGAAGGCTTGCCCTGTCTGAAAGTACATGCATCTTTTAAAGTCTAGTTTGGAGCTACAAACTAGACTTATGTACTAGACTAGACTTTCCCCTCTTATGTACTCAGATTTTTCTCTCCCATTGCTTCTGTTTAGTTTTCTAACAGTGTTGTTTAACTTTGTAGAGTACTTGGAATGCTGAATTTTGCTCTCGAAGATACATTACAAAATAAAACCACAGGATATTGCATTATACGTGAAAATGATGGGGAACAGCTCGGATTGAATCTGTAATGTACTCAAGTTAGAGTCATGGGAGCCTCCTGATGCATTGTGCAAAGTGGAAGATGCGCTATTAAATCTGCCTCCATAAGGTAATATTCCCAGGTAACTTGCAATAAGAGTCTCCACTCTGCTATCAGATCACAGGGAAGAGCCAAGACCTGCTGAAAAATATGCAGCACTCCAGGTACTATTATATCAGGCACTTGAGGGGAGATAGAGAGATGTTTCCAGAGAAATTTTATTAAGAATAAACTCAATATGAGAAAAATAATGGGAATAGCATTTTTTTCTGGCAAGTACTTTATTAATGTTTAATATTTTTCGGTGTTAGCATAACAGCTGTACTTCAGTTGGAAAGACAACCAGGGAATTTGTTTAATGAAATGCAGAAAAGTCAAAGCAGTCAAAGCACCCCACAAGCTTATTTGTTACTCATAAAAATTATGATAAAACCGTGTGTATGCAAAAGTGTTGGAACAATGAATAATAATATCTGTGAAGATAGAATCTCTTTTCTCAAAATTTACCAATAAACATTAGGACATTAGAGCTAGGAGTTTTTTGTTTGCTTGTTTTTTTTACCATTCTTCATGTTTTGAAAGCATTTCAGTGGTCAGAGAAAACAGTAACATTTGATTTTTGCTCTATTTGAGGGTAGTAATTTCTGTGAAGGAAGAGGGAGAAAAAGAAGGGAGATAGAGGAGAAAAAGGAGGACAATCTGTAATTATCTTACTTTTACTGATATTTGCAGTTTTTCCAGACACTTTCACATCTATGCTGGCTGCCCTCACTTTCCAACCTTTTGTTCATTCCAGAAATGACCAAGCTTAGTACAGTATTAAAATATGCCAGGTACATATTATTAATGATTGGCTTCCCCTGAGTTTAGGTCAAGTTAGTTTGGCTCAATAATTGAGAGCTGAGTATTTGCTGGGGAGGGGCTGGTTAGGAAATGATTATAAGGAGGTGTCTGTGAAGGGCGTGTGGATCGGAGAACTG
This sequence comes from Microcebus murinus, assembly GCF_040939455.1. Lineage (NCBI taxonomy): Eukaryota > Metazoa > Chordata > Mammalia > Primates > Cheirogaleidae > Microcebus > Microcebus murinus. Next base: position 28,826,756 of record NC_134120.1, on the reverse strand, counting down.
CAATATAAGGTGCCAAGCACATGGTGGCAGCAAGGAGAGACAGGTGAGTTCTGGCTGAGAGAGGGAGAGGCTTTGTGGAGAGGTCACAGTAGAATTATGTTTTGAAAAGTAAATAGGCATGGAATGATGAGGGGAAATGAATGAAGGGACAAAGACATGTAGAATGGACAGAACTCACTAGCATTGCAGAAAGGCTGCCCAAATATACAGGGTGCATGGCACGGAGCAGGATCCTGCCTCTACAATAGGGTTGAGTGCACAGTAGGCTTGGATCCTGGTTGTGACTATAGCATTGGTTCCATCAGCAGCAAACAAGAATCTCTTCCCAGGAGAATTGCTTGTGGATAAAGCAGATAAAATTATCATAATGAAGGTGGACTGAAAGATACAAAAATAAATAACATTTAATCGTTTGCCTGAGAGAAGAAATAAAAATATTGTATAAACTCTACAGGAACATGCAGTATTATTGGGATATAAGCTTACATAATTTTTTCCTTAAGTCTATAAGCAATCATTTAGTGCTTACTGAATATCTACTTAGTGCCTATGCCTGGGCTGGCCATAAATAAAGAAAATCTGTTCCCTGTCCTCAAGGAGTTAGTGTCTGGTTATAGAAATTAAACTACACAGTTCCTGGGTCAGAGGTAGATGTTCATTATAAGAGAGGGTTTATCAGTCTACTTTCAGTAGGATCCACAACTCAACAAAGTTATATTTAGCAATCCTTCTGACTGGACCTGGCTACAACACAATTCTTCTTCCCCTCATCTTCTCTTTCTGGGTGTCCTAAGAAACACCTTTCTCAACAGAAGAGAAAATATTTTTCAAAAGCGAAATTCTACATTTAAAGATACATGATTTTTAAAAATATGTTTAGTTTCCATACCACTCTCTCTCCTGCCTCAACTGTATAGCTTTGTTGAAAGCAGGAATTTTGTCTATCCTGTTTGCTGCTGACTACATGAATTTTAAATTTTGCTTGCTTTTCTCAAAGTCTCCCAATTTATACACTAATACTTCATATTATCAAAATTTCTTATTGCCAATATTACAGATGAAATATATCTTATTGTTTTAATTTTTATTTGTGTTTCTTATTAGGAGCACCTTTAATTACAGAGCACATATTCCTCTGTGATTTTTTAATCGACAAATAAATATTATATACATTTATGATCCTATGTGTGTGTATCTTCTTAAAGTCAGCTCATGGGACAGTCATTTTCATTCAGCTCTATGCTTAGAGAGGAAAGCACTGGACACTATCTGTCTCATTGAGGCAGGATCAGCCCCAACCATAGACACTTAGAAGGTATAGGAGCATAGATGCTTTTCATCATTCTGTAGTTATGCTGCTGTTTTTAAGTGATAGAGCTGCTTTCTAGAGATGCATGTATGCCATTCTGCCAGCTCCTCTGTACTGCTGGGTCACTTAACTTCTTTCTTTCCACCTTGGAAGGGGGAAAGGGAGGAGAGTGAGGAAGAGACTCTTAGCCTCTTACTTTGCATTTACCCCAGCCAAACTCCTTGAAAGACTATTTAGCCATCCCTGGGGAAGCTCTATTTAGCAAGGTCTACCAGGGGTCCTCAAACTTTTTAAACAGGGGGCCAGTTCACTGTCCCTCAGACCATTGGAGGGCCGTTGGAGAGTGCGGCGCACATTCCACACGTGCGCACTGTGGGCCTGGGATGAGTGGGCAGCTGAGCAGGACAGGCAGAGGTGGCAAAAACACCTGGCGGGCCGGATAAATGTCCTCGGTGGGCAGTATGTGGCCTGTGGGCTGTAGTTTGAGGACACCTGGTCTAGACCCTCTTGATGCCACATCTAGGGACAGGTGAATGCAGTTAATGTCAGTGAGATACAGAACACCTAGCTATGCTGATATATCCCAATACCAGAAACCTGGCTGAAGTTTGCGTATCATCCAGTCTTCCAGTACTGAAGTAAGCCTTCCTCTCTGACCCCCACACTGCCCAGACCACTGTCCTCTAAGCTTTAAAGGACACCTGAAGAGTGTTTGAATGGATTTGATCATGCTGCTTGATCTGTGCCCCCCACACCCAAAACTTCTTTTGCAAGGTAGGTAGCCCTCCTAGAACTAGAGCACAAAATGTCTTCCGAAAATCCTGAGATAATCTAGATTCTTAGCTATATATTCAGAGAAAAAAACATGCAAAAAAAAAAAAAAACACCATGAAACCTAGTCCAAGATTGTATGATCTTGTATTTCTTTTGTAATTAATAATAATATTGATAGATAATAAATAACTTGCTGAGATCTAAGTGACAGGAGGTATACTAAAATTTTTATACACATTATCTTCTTTAATGCTTCCTGTGATGTCATGCATTAATACTATTTCTATGAGGAAATTAAGACTTAAAATGGAGATAGGACTAGAATCCAAATCTCTCTGGTTTTAAAGCTGCGCCTCTTTACTTCAAAACCAGAATAGACCCAGACAGTTTCCCCATCATCAGCTGGTAAAATTCATCCACTGGAACTTCAGAGGTGCCTTCATTCCATCTGTCATTTTCACCTCTAAATGTGGCCTCACAAAATCATTCCCTGAAACATCTTGACAAATGAAGTGGTAAGCAGTATGGACTGGCAGTTAGGGAAGGTGTTCCTTAGGAAGTAAGACTGGACCTGTACCTGAGGGTGGGGGCAGAGATCATGATCTGTGTGAAGAATAGAAGGGAAGGTGTTTCTGGAAGAGGCAGAAGAAAGCATGGATTTAGGGAGCTCAGGATGAGTGAGGGCAAAGCAGATGTGCCTGTCTTTCATAAAAATATTTTTCTTGCATCTTGCATTGATGAAAATTTATTTAGCATCTTCTTGGAATGACTATAAAGAGAGGTGTTCTGTCTCATCCACTTAAAGACAAATAAAAATAATTCTAATGAAAACTTATAAATGAAGCATCAACAGAAAGAATTATTATTCTTTATATATAATATATTATGATATTACTTTGTAAAGCTTCTGATATATTTAAAATGTACCTCTTAATTATTTCCTTTAGGCAAAAATACCCAATTAAGTAAAATCATTAATTAGCTAATGTTTGAAAATACTTTGAAGAGGAAGAAAACAACAGCTCACTAATGAATGACATTTTTATGTCTATTCTATTTTCCCATTTTTTTGTTTTGCATCTAGAAATTCTAGAATTAATTCATATCACCAATTGGACATTACAACTCTAGTAATAATGATTTAAGGGGAAACAAGGAAAATCCACTAGAAGTGGCTTCGTCATCTGTTTTGCTTTTTAATTAGACTGTGTATATTTATAGTCTTTTTGGATGATTGGTGACTAATGTGTAAAAACCAGCCAGGCAATGATGCTACTTCAGAAAAGAAGATTAAGGAGTTTTTAAAAGACAAAGGGACACAAATACCTTTGGATGATGACTTAAGTCTTACTGAAAACCTGTACTGTAGATCACATCTGAAGTTTTTTTCTTTTTTTTTAATTCTAGGTGGTGTGTGACACAAAAGGGCACATTTTAGTAGCCATTGATAGATAGGGATCCAGGAAAGAAAGTATCATCTGAGGGAAAGAGAATTTTAGCTGTTTAGCCTAGAAATTGTAAGGTGGGTAAGGAGAGACCTGATAGCCATGATTCAACCTTTGGAGGATTGTTATGTTAGTGAAAATCACATGTGTGATTTTCAAAATAAAGGTTGGAAGTTACTGAAGAATTTTCTAACAATTAGAGCTGTCCAGCAGTGGGACTGATGCTTGATGAAGTGGGAAGTTCCCCTTCGATGAAGTGTTCAGACACAGGCTGGAAGACCATCTGGCAGGGCTGTCATGTGCTGAAGTCTGTCTCCACCACCAGTCATAGCATATGGATAAAGGGCCGTGTTAAATGACTTGATGCTTTCTTCTAACCAAGAGTGCTCAGATTTTGCAATGGAGATGGGATTCCATCAAGGAGGGAAATGGTGAGGGCTGTGTACAGCAGACTCTCTGACAGTTTCTTTTCATCACTAAGATTTCTTTGCTTTCCAAGGACATTGACAAAGAGGATCAAATCAAAGAGTTCTAGAAGGAAATTTTGTTATATTAGGAAGGTATTTATTAGAAAGGAAGTAAATACTTATGGCACTTTAATCATTTTCAGAGATACAACACTGCTGTAGAAACAATCAAAGTAGGCTAAAGTTGTATTTGGATATTTCTGTGCTGAGTTTATCTCTCTTTCTCTCTTCCAAGTTCAGCTTCTATCATACCCAGAGATTTCTGCCTAATGACCATCCCACCAGGTCTGTCCAAGAACAAGATGATTCCAAATCCCACCTAGGCAAAATTCTAAAGATGAAACCTAAGACCCCCATTCCCTGGTTACTATATTAAATACTAATCTAGGTACCACTGTGAAGGGACATTGTAGATGGAATTAGGTTATAAATCATCTGACCTTAAAATGCATTATCCTAGCTTATCTGGATGAGTCCAGTTAAATCACATGAGTACTTAAAAGTAGAGCATTCCCTTAGGTGAGGGCATGCAGAGGAAGTGATAGAGATTTGGCATAAGGGGAGATCAGGGAGATGAAAAGCATGAGAGACTCAACACACTGTTACTGACTTTGAAAATAGAGGAAGAGGCCCACAAATCAAGGATTGTGGGCAGCATCTAGAAATTGAGAACAACCCTCAGTTGATAGCTAGCCAGGAAATAGGACTTCAATCCTACTATGATTGTGTGGGATTCTGAATGAGTTTGGAAGAAGATTCATTCTTAGGGCTTTCAGAAAGGACTACAGAGCTGCAGACAGCTTAATTTCAGCCTTTATCATCATTTGTTACAGCAGCAATAGAAAACTATTAAATAATACAGCAATGAAATAGTATTGCAGTCCTTCCTAGTCTTTAGCAGAAAAACTTAAAAAGATTATTAATATAATTCACATAATTAGTAAATTGTATTTAACCTTTCAGGAATTTGTTTTTTCAAAAATAGGACCCATAGGTCAAAATGATGTTTCTGTTGATGGAAGGTATAGGGCTGATATTTTGAGAGGTGGGACCTTCTTGGCACTCCATGCTCACTCAAATTTCCATAGATCTCAGTCCATACCTTGGCATCCCTTACCTTATACATCATCCTCACCTCTACTGCAGGGGTGCACACACACACACAAGCACACCACAAAAACTCAAAGCTTTGGAGACCATAGTCTCAAAGGCCACTGATCACCTAGTTTGATAAAGAAAATAGACTTATTTACGTAATCATTCCCTTCAGAGTTGTGGCCCTTCTTACAATGGGCAAATCTTGCTGATGAGAAATGTGTATGTTTGCTGAAATTGATAGAGCCTTGTCCACCCTTACTGGTTAGAATCTGAAATCCACCTGTTAGCATGGTGACAACACACATACAGTATGTCACAATTAAAGTGGTTAATGTAGATTCTTTGGCATTGTTTTCTCACATTGTTCCATTTTAATGTTACTTATCTAGTTTTGTGACCTGAGTTCTATGTTCAGACTTCTGTGAACATTTTGAATAACTATTGCATTCATTAACCCTGCGGTCCCCAGCCCCCTGAGATTGCCTGTTAGGGACTGGGATGCAAAGCTCTGCTCCCCCAAACCCCACTCCACCCCCAGCCCCCACATCCATGGAAAAATTGTCTTCCATGAAACTTAGGAAGTGGGGGGCACACAGCATGAGGTGAGCAGTGAGAGCCAGTGAACCTTCATCTGTATTTACAACCAGGCCCCATCACTTGCATAACTGCCTGAGCTCCACCTCTCCCATCCCCCACCCCCACCAGATCTGTGGAAAAATTGTCTTCCATGAAACAGGTCCCTAGTGCCAAAAAAGGTTGGGGATCACTGTGTTAACCCATTGAATTAAAGCCAAAAAAAAAAATCAGTTGCTAAACTTCTTGAATTAAAAATATTTAATGAATTAACAACCTTTGAAAGCTTAAATTGTACAGGCAATTTTTTTTTTCAAAATAGTCAAATTAATACCATGTGGAGACAACTTAGAATGAACTTGCATCCTTATCCCATGAGGATGTTAAGCCACCATAACTTTCTATTATGTTTTTGCTTCATTGAATTTGAAGAGTTGATGTGAAATCTTAGTAGAATTTGACAGTTTCAACTTTTTTCTCAAAATTGGTGGCAAACAATAAATGTTTGTGGAGTTCTATGTATTGTATTTATTGAGTGATGGAGGGAGGACACTGGTTGGTACAGGTCACAATTCTACTCTCCAGGATTTTTAATGTATGGATGTAGATGGTCTTATATTCTAAACAATATGAAATAATCATACTCTATTAAAATTTTTGTCAAAAAATGCAAATTTCAAAGAAAACTGGGCAGAGTGACATGTAACTCTATTAACCTATTCCTTCATGCTAGTAATACTTCACATGGTAAATGGAAATTTCCACCACTCTTGGTCAAGATGAATAATGAATTCATCATCTTTCAACATCTTTGATTTTTTTAGCAAGATCTTTAGGAATGCAGCTCTTTGCTTGTAAAAAGACAGTCACAATACAAGACAATAGTAAGTGCCCTTAGGTAGACAGACAATGTGAGCACTGGAAGAATATTGCTAGAATACATTAATGTGAGCAGAAATGAAGTTCCATGAGGAGCTTATGCACTAGATGACATTACAATTAGTGAAGAAGCCAAATCATTTTAGTGGGATTGTGGAAGAGAAGAGATGTCAGAATGTATAGATGATTTGGGAAAACATTGGGAGTGATCTTTGGTGGTTTGTGGAGCTCCTCTCTGGCCTGAATCTTTTCTTGCAAGCAAGAGGCTATCACCTGTGTGATACCGTGACCCTCCATCTCTAGGCTCCCCTGTTGTTCCCAGCCCTGCCCCGCCCCTCTTATCACTGCTAATCTGAATATTTGTACAGAGTTGAAATCTGATTACAATAAACTAGGGCAGCCTTAAAGGAGAGATGCAGTCACAAAAGAGCTGTCACATAAGGGATTATGTGAAGGGGATGATGCAAAGAACATGTTCCTGCCACTCTCTGGTCTGCAGGACTATTTTTTTACGATGGTGCAGCTGTGTTTGAGCCCTGACTCGCTGTATATACAGAGGACTTCACTTATGCTGCAACCTTTGTGTCCTTTTTACCTGAATTGCTGCAAAGCACCCAACCATAAAAACTAATAGCTATGAAATATGGTGACAACATCAGAGTGATTCCTGCCTCATACCACAGGCAACTTAACCCTAAGCAGGGGAGCAAAGGTTTCTGCCCACAGAATGAGAATGGTCTGAGGCCCGATTAAGCCATAAACATTGAATACTTCTGTCACAGGAAACCAAGATGATCTCTTGCAGCTCCCTATTCTACCTGAGGTGCCATGGTTGGTGGTAAACAATATGAGATTAGGCTCTTGTCAGGCAAACTAATGAATTTTAGATTGATTTCTGTCTTCTGCAATGCTACTGACATTTTTGACAGTTACAATTTATAGGTGCCTTCTTTGGGTCTATTCATGAGACGAGTTGTTTATTTTGGTTGATGAGTAAGCTTCTAATGTTCCCAGTGGAAAATGCTGAGGGCCATGGGGATGGCCATCTCTAAGGAGCTCCCTGACTGTCTAGGGCAGGCCTCTTATAAATTTGTAATCAAGAGCTCAGAGAACTAATGAGGGCAGGTTGGCTTGGAAATTGTTTTGGTGACATTTGACCAGTAGAACGCTCCTGGAAAATATATGTCTGCTCAGCTACAGATCCCTAAGGTAAAAAATCTACTTTGTGTGCAGTTTTCTTTTTTTGAAATTGTATAACTGGTAATTGCAGAATGGGGCAGGAATTTTAGTTCCCCAAAATGGTGATGGAAAAACACTGTAATTCAAAGATTAAAAGTGGGGCCTTTTTTCGTCTTTAAGACTTGTATAGCTCATTGTAGAATATTTTTCTAGCAGGAATAATTTGAAATTTTACAGGTATAGTGGATACTGGGGTGGACCTTCTAGATTTTCCTTCATGACCAAGACACTTACTTCTCCAGCTCCAGCTCTTGCTAGCTCACAGATGGGTCTTTTTCTGGAAATTGCCCTCTGCTGAAGGGGAATGCTTTGCCAAAGATTATGTCACCTCTCTGGGTCAGTCTGCAATAGATGACTGGTTCAGAGTAGGGTATAAAGGCTTCTTTCCTCAATTCAGAACATCATTATTAGGCCATTCCAACTCCAGAGCATGGGGTCAGCTGGAGCCTTTGTTGCAAGTATATTATGATTTCCCTGCTCTCTCTGCCTAATCTTCTTCCTCTCATTCCCCCATAGAGTCTGTTTCCCAGGGAACCGAGCCTATAACCAGAAGATAAAGTTGGGAGAGGTGGGCATAATGGAGGAAGAGTGTACAAGGGCTCATTATAAATGGGATTTCAGGGATGAGAAAGAAAAGACATTGAAGTTATGTTGGAGTTTCCAAACCTGCGGATCTTGGAAGATAATGTTGCCTTAGGCAGAAAGGAATCCTACTTTCACTGCCTTTTGAGGCTTATAGCTCAAGCATGTTGCACAAGAAACCAGCCCTGCACTGTCTTTTCCAACGGGGAAATATCATGGAGTACCTGGAATTTCAGAGGTATTATATATTCTGCCTATAATAAAAAATAGAGAAGACAATAAGGTTATTATTGATAATAAGGCAATAAACAGAATAGAATAAGCATAACTAATCTTATACTTGAAGTCTTGATAATATTTCTAAATAGTGGGAAAAGTTGGAAAAATAGGATATGTGGTCAGAATGGGATCACTTTAAAAATAGACAGCATCTATTAAAACATATGCATGTCAAGAAAAAAATGTGACATGCTCTGAAGACACCAAAAATAGCAATAAAATCAACAGGTTGGATGCATGCTTTCTGTATGTCTTCTGGCAGTGATCATTAGGTAGTACAGGCAGTGGCAGCTCTTACGATCCAGGAGCTACAAAGGGACATTCTTCATGTCTTTGGTATACATTAAAGAGGTGGCGATTTGTATTAGGACTCTTCTTCCCCAGTAATTCCTAGAAATTCCACCTTCTTTTGCTGTTTTCTCTGTGATAGGTCTTGATTTTGTTTTTTCTATCTGCCTGAGCTCAGCATAATGTAGCTATTTTACTTTCATTTCTCTTTCTCCCTGTAATATTGAAAAGATCATAATTATAAGATGTCAACTGAAAATTCAGCAGCAGGAAAAAATCTCCGGACTATAGAACAACAATACATTGAAATGCCTTCTTCCAAAACGAGTAGCCAACAAAAATAGTGACTTAAAATGATGTATTTAATTGTTGGAGAGTGATTTCCTTTATAATGAAGTGTTAGGCTTTTATTTGTAAAGGGATAGGGAGCACATATCCCTGTGCAGGGTGGGCCTCAGACATAAACTAAGTAGAGTAGCCTCTGTGGGGAGGGGGGGGAGGTGTGGTATGTTCAGGGGTTCTGAAGAGATGCCTTGTCCCCAAAGTCCCCAAGTAATAAGTTGAGCAACCTTCACGAATTAGAATGATAAGGCTCAGACTTCTCTTCTTCTGGTGTGTCTGATGGGGGCCCACACTGGGATAAACCTGCTCTTGTCACTAAGTGTTCTTTTGGAACACTCTGGCCGGGAACCTTTTCATTGAGTTAGTAGGAGCAAGGTTTTCATGAGCGATTTCGTAAAGGCTTCTAAACTGTAATGTGCATTTGAATCACCTGGGGGTCTTGATAAAATGTAGGCTCTGGTTTGGTCAGTCTTAGCCTGAGAGTCTGTATTTCTAGCGAGCTCCCAGGTGATACCAATGCTGCTGAATCACAAGCCACACTTTACCAGGCCACAAGCGAAGTAAATAAGTAACAAAGAGCTGCTCACTCTCTTTGGCAGATGTCTTAGAAATCATCTATCTTTATCACTCTGTAACATTTGAATAGATTGGTTTATCAGATTATGCAGCTGTTCTTTTTTCCAGGTTAAAATCTAAGTAAGCAGAGACTAGTCCATTGAGGGGAAAGAGAAGTCCCCAAATATAGGATAAATAGCATAATGAGAAAGGAACACTGATTTAGGAGTCATAGAACCTGGTACTAGTCTCACTTCTGCCACTTACTCGCTTTTGATAAGCAAAGCCAAGCACTTAACCTGAACTTCATGGAGGGGAATAGTAATGCCAGCCCAGCCTGTGTCCCATGAGCTTGGATGCTGTAGTGAAGGGGACAGAGCTAAACAAGTTTAGGGTGTTCCCAAGAAAGTTTTGAGACAATGTCTAGGTAGGACAGGCCTAGGAGGGAGTCACATGCAGGCATCATCTAAGGATGATGGCTTGGGGATGGGGGGACCTGGGGTAATTTGAAATTATTTTCTGGATCTTCTTGAATCCCAGGAGCTTTTCTGTAAGAGGGGCACCTTGTGCAGGCCAGTCTGCACACAGTGGGAGGAATAATCAGCAGAAAGTGTTCAGGTTTTCACACTACCCTTCAGGGAGGAGGCAGGAAGACAAATGCAGTTTATTTTCTCCAGCTCAGCATCTCTTTGCATAACATTTAGGAGGGAGAATGCAAAAGAAAGAAACTATTAAGTGGGGCAGAGTACACTAAAGTAGGTCAAGGAAGAAAATGAAATAGAGTATTTTTTTCTATTCTCTTCAGAAAATGCTGTTAAAATTAGACCTGCCACAAATCACAAGATCAGAATTGTAAACATGTTTTTTTTGTAGGTAAAAAAACCTCAGCTGCCAAAGCCTTTGATTATTTGATAAGGGGTTGACTAAAGATGTGGGCCATGCATTGTGCAAGATGTATGTTGTTTTGGTTTTGTGGGGAGAGGGTGCCTATGTCTTTGGTCAGGCCAGGTCCTTGGTAAAAATATACATGTGGGCAAACTGTGTCCAGCAGCTGTACTTTCTCTAACTTTTTCTTTCTTTCCTCACATTCTTTAATAGGTGCCTGTTTCTCTTTGTTTAAATTAATTCACACTAAGATGTTAATGGCATGATAGTTTACCTTTTCTAGGGATGCTTGTATTTGTCTTACTTTATAAAATTAAAAACTAATTTTCTTTTGCTGTGATATTTGCTAATACCCTGAGGTGATTAATATTTATCCCAAAGTACTAAGAGTAGACTCTTAGGTACTGTGTTTCATGGGCATGTTCATTCTGCTGGTCTGAGAATCCCTCATTCCCAGCACTGTAAATTGATCACCTGTGCCTTTCAACAGGAAGGGCTTTCTCTCACAGGCAATAAAAAAAAAAAAAAAAAAAAAAAGCCATACCTGCTTCCTTAATGGATCACAAAAAGGAACATTGTGTAAAACTTTTGGACTTCATATTTAAAAGGCAGTTGTATTGTTATCAGGTCTGAACCTGCCCATTGGTTTTCTTCTTATCAACCTGCGTGGTACCTCCCCTTACCCCTTCCAGGAAGCCTGACAGCTGGACATATGGGAAAGCGTCTTATCAGATTCAGAGTCTTCATTTCAAATGAGAAAAGGAAATACTAAACTCAGTATAATGAAATATACCAATGACAATATTTCCTGCAAATGAGATGGTCAGGAAGTAATTCATTCAAAATCAAGGGTCCTTGCTTAATATGTCTTTATTTTTAGTCTTTGTCCCATGTTACTAGAAATGAATACATGTGACATCACCATGCTTTACTCATGCTGAATCTGGAGACTTACAGCTGGGGTGGGACAGGCTGAAATTTCAATTTTCTTGATGAGGTTTGGGGAGGGACAGCAGTGACTTGTAGATCAATCTGGACTGAGGGACCCTGCTGGGGTTAGAGATTGAGGAAACATAATTTAGGGGGCTATGTTACAGGTCCTATATGAGTGGGCAGAAATTAAATCATCAGCTGGAACAACACAAGAGATTTACTGTGGAATCAGATATGCCTTGATGTGCCCTGTATTGCTCTGAAGATAGTTACATCCCAATAATGGGAGAGCTCAGCTGGAAGCATCTTAAGAGAAAGGTGGTTTTCTCTGGAGGGATTTCTTCTTGCAACACACAGTCATGAGTAGCAGAAGGATGACCCCTGCAAAAAAGATGCATCTCTTGACTACCCTTCTCATAGGTGTGAAATTATCTGCTGGTGGGTAATATCCAATGACAGTGGTTCTGTTGTCATTGAGAGTCCCAGATGGGAGTCTTGAGCTCTTTCACACTTTGGCTTTTAGAAAATATTTTCTATCCAAAGACATTTCTTTATAAATAAAGAGCTATGAGTCATCTTGCTTTAGAACTGGAAGAGAAAATTTACTTCTGCTATAATTAAACAATAATTATTATTCTTTTCTCTGAGGGATAACTCAGGGAGATAAGTCCCAGATAAATAAAGCTTAGTGTGGGCCAAGGCTTCTATTGATTCACAACATATTTATCTCTCTCTTCCTCCCAAGTAAAAAAAAAATAATGATAGTAATTATTTTTAAAAATGATTCCCTATTTTAATCATTTAAAATTGCTATTTTCCACTCTACTCAAACAGTAATTGCTTTTATGGCTCTGATGTAACTTGTGGAGAGGAGGGAGATAGAATGAGCTGTTGAGAACATCTACTTGCTCCCTGGCCAGCATCTCTAGGCACAATTTGTATGAGCAGACCTTGAACTAGGGGCAAGAGGGCTTGGCCAGGATCTGAACACCTGGGTTATGCCATTTACCTATGTGTAAATTTGGTGGCAATTTATTTAATTTCTTGGTGTCTTATTACTCTTAAACAAATGGTTATAATTCTTAATTTGTTTACCTTACTGTGTTTATCTTAAATAATATATGTACCAAGTAAAAACTGTTGTGAATCATATATACTAGGGTCATGTAAACTTGAGATTAAAAGCACTCTTCAGAGAAAATGTTGGCCTCAAATGTTTTCACATTTTCCAATTTCCTTAAGTGGGAGGCAGAGCAAATCAACCCTAAAATACCTTCCTTGAAGAAATTTGCAATTGACATTTGTTGGAATATAAAAAGAAAGAAGTTGAAAAGAACTCTTACAGTCTGTGTGTCTTATGAAGCTCTGCCAGCTCTTTATCAAGTTTAGGGATGAAAAGGAGCTTCATCACCTTTGGGTCAAAAATGGAGTAAACTGACAAGTCCTCCATTAGAGCATAAGGTAGTCAAGTATAGTTGTTAAGTAAGTGACTTGGAGGCTCAGTCAATCTACAGCTTACTCATTATTTGGAAATGATATTAGGATATATACCTAATATCCTAGGAATGAAATGAGATAGTCCAAGAAAAGTACTTAGCATATTGTCTGGCACATAAAATATACTGAATAAATAGTTCATAGGAGCGCGTGGGCTCTATTGATTTTTAGAGGGAATATATTTCTGACTTCCTACTTTGATTTGAGGGGCATTAAAAAACTTGCTGGTCCAAGAATTTTCCCTATTCATTTCTTATTCAAAATCTTCTCATTCTAAGAGAACTATTACAGATATCATTTGACTTCTTGAGGTCAGGCACTATGTCTCTTTTGCTTACCACTATGAGCTCAGCTCTTCAAAGTATACTTGACACACAATCATGCTGAGTAAATGTATGCTTAGTAACTTTAGGGAACCCATAATCTGTTTGGTCCAGTCTTAGAGTGGTTTCGGAGTTAAGGAAGTGTCTAATCTGAAAATAATGACAAAACAACTCAATGTATTTACTTGTATTTCTCACACAAATGGAAGAGAATATTGCTATGGATTGAATGTTTCTGTCCTCTCAGATTCACATGTTGAAGCCCTAATGTGATAGCATTGGGAGGTGGGGCCTTTGGGATATAATTAGTCATAAGAATAGAGCTCCATGATGGGGTTAGTGTCTGTATAAGTAGAGGAAGAGAGCTGGCCCTCTCTACCTGCTCTCTGCCCTATGAGAAGCAAGAAGCAGAAGATGTCCATCTGCAAACCAGGGATATTGGATCTGTCAGCATCCCGATCTTGGAATTCCAAAGCCTCCAGAACTGTGAAAAATAAATGATTTTTAAGCAACTCAGTCTATAGTATTCTGTAATAGCAGCCTGAACTGGTTAAGACAGATACAAAGTTTACAGATGTTAAAATGTTAATTTTCCCTTCAATTAGCTTCTTCTTACAAAAGATAGCAACTCTTGTATCTTTCCCAAATTTTTCAAATCAAGCTTCCTTCATTACTAATCTAATGTATCTTTCTTTATCTACTTCTCATTCTTTGTCATTCTGTACCATAACCTCTCAAAGAGCTTGTCTTGTCTGACAAGGTAGAACTGTCATTACAGGATGTGAGGTGAAAAAAAAGTTGTAAGTGCTAAAGCCAAAACCTTTAGTTGGCAGTGAGGGGAAAGCCAGAAACGCCCATGTAATAAGATTTTGCTGTTGATTTTGCTAACTAAATTGTTTTTTGATTTACAAAAATCCTTAATACACTTGGAGACTGGACACGCTTGAAGCTCTGGCAGAGTAGGGGGCAGGGGCAAGATATGTAACTCTAACAATATTTGTACCCACAGAATTTGAGATAAAAAAAATCCTTAATAAATTCTTCTGATCTTAAACCCAGTAGCAACTGCCATCTGTGAAAATCACTTGAAAATTAATCATCCCCTGCTTTTTGACTGATCTATTTTTGTCTATAGATGCTATTTAGGTATTTTATTTAACACTTGTCTTTTATGTCTTATCTGCCCAAACAGTTAATATATTTTTAAGAGCATTAATTTCATGGTATTGTATACATAGCAAGTGCTTAGAAATATGTATGGACATCAATTTGAAGGCCCTATTTAGAAGAAAAAATTGTCTAACACTGGTTTTCTTCTGAGCCACTATTAGCCATTAGACTGATAAATTATTATATAAATTCAAGATGTTTTGGAAAGGATCTATGAGGCTCATAACATGGGGGAATAAAAACTAAATAGAGAGAAGCAAATTGGGGAATATGGAGGAAAGTTGAGCAGCAAGAGGGCACTGGGTTAGAACTTGCCAGAAAGAAGGAAGATGATGCCAGCAAGGAAAAGAGAGGGGCCTATCAGAGTAATGTAAACTGTTTTAGATTGCATTATTGTTCCAGATCATTTTCTTTTTCCCCCTCCCTGGTGAGCAGATTATACTTTCCCACTCCATTGGCTTTTTCATATGACTTACTTTGGCAAATTAAATGGGAATGAAAGTGATGTGTTTTACTTCCAAGCAAAAACTTCAAAACATCGTAGGATTTCTCCAGTGGTTTTTCTCTAATGGTCTTTCCTCTCTGCTGCTAGGTTGGCATGTTCCTTCAGGTTCATTTCAGGATGAAGATGTAGCTAGAGCTCAAGCTACTGTGTTTCCCTGAAAATAAGACCTACCCATAAAATAAGCCCTAGCAGGATTTCTAAGCATTTGCGCAATAAAGCCCTACTCCGAAAATAAGACCTAGTGATGGGCGTGGCTACACAGTGTATCTGCACAACCCATGCATTTTGTTGCGGAGTGGTAAAGAAGACGAGTAGCCCTTCTCATCTGCCCCATGAGAGCTTTGTTGTTTGACATGAGAGATTGGGGCCAATGGTTCTAAAGGAAATAGAGTCGCAAGAAATTCAGGATGCAATTTCTTGGGTTTGGAGAGGAGGGAGCATCATGTAGACACAATTACAGAAACAAGAAATAAAGTAATAATATCCTAAACAATAACAATGTTAACAGGCAATGAGTGGTTACTATATGCCTAGCACCTTAATAAGCCTTTGACTTTCATTCCACTCAACAACCTGTGAGATAGCTACTATCATAAGGCACCTACTATGTACTACCGTGTTTCCCCAAAATAGGACCTACCCATAAAACAAGCTCTTAGCAGGATTTCTAAGCATTTGCGCAATATAAGCCCTACTCCGAAAATAAGATCTAGTGATGAGTGCAGCTACACAGTGTATCTGTACAACCCATGCATTTTGTTGTGGAGCGGTAAAGAAAGACGAGCAGGTCTTCTCATGTGCCCCATTGTGACAGCTACTATCCCAGAGGTGACCAGAAAGGTGCGGGCAGCCCCACCAACAAGGTTGGCTCCCCTTGTCAGGTCCCGGCCATCCATGTGTGCTACAAGCTGAGGCTTTGAGGGGAAAATAACACATCTCCTAAAAATAAGCCCTAGGGTGTCTTCTTGAGGAAAAAAATATATATAAATATAAGACCCTGTCTTATTTTCCGGGAAACATGGTACCCAGCAAAAGCTTAATAATATTAAGAATTTTAAAATTATAGTCTTCTAGAGAAAACTTTGTGCCATGTATCACTTCCCTGGTCTAAGCAAGTTTGTTTTATACAGATGGAACCAGAGAGAGGCATAGCATTCTCTAACTTGCAGAGATATACTGGAGTGACTTGTATTAAAAACATGTAAATGAAAATAAGACATAAAGTGTTGATTGCATATGTATAATTAAATCAAAAATCTTATAAATTATGAAAATTTCTTTTGAAAAATATTCTCCTTCAAGTTATAGAATATCTGAAAAGAACTGTAAATAATTATCCAATGGATTCTGAAATGGAAACTAATCAAAGCAGTGAATTTATTTTGGGTAATAATGTATTCTCTTTCATCCCTAAACAATTTTGATTTTTAGGAATAATCAGGAAAAACTTCCCATTTTTGAACCTGTATAGAGTTTCACAGATGTTTGCCATTTTGAGTAAAACATATTGTGTCATTTGCAACCTGAAGTTCACCAGCCTGCACACACAAATCAGTCACCAGAAATCAAAATAGTAGCTGAGACTGTGGAACCTGCCTTGATGTAATTAGAAAGGATAGCATTAGTGTAGTTCTAGAGCCAGACAATTGTCTAGACCTTATGCACTGTTTCTGCTTATGGACTTCCTTGGGCTTTGAAGGCAGCTTCAGGGCCAGTAGAAGGAAAAGAATCATTTATTTAAGCTAGCCCAAGTGGTCTCTGACTGTGTCTTCATTAGTAAAAAATTATTTCTTTTTATGTCCTTTTTTCATCTTAACTAATCATAAACCAGGGGAAATAAAAGTTCTTGGTAGAATCTTATAATAATTACTACAATTGTAATTATAATGGCTAATATTTATGAAGCATTTTGAACATATCAACCCTGATTCCTTTGCTTACAAATGATAGAAACTCCAGCCCCATTACCCAGGCACAAAGAGAAATTCACTGAATCATGCCATCAAACATGAGTGAAACAGAGGACTAGCTGGCTTTAAGGATAATTCAGACCAAAGACTGAAAACCCACAAGTACTATCTTCCTTCTTTTCCCGTCTCTGCTTCTCTCTGTATATTGTTACCATTTTTCCTATTGTAGTCTGTCTTTTTCCACAGGCTATGTGGGGCTCATATCTTTCCAGTTGGTGATCAACAATTCCAAGTCAACAGTTGGAATCAACAATTCCAAGTCTCAGTTTGCCTGAGACTTTCCCAGTTTCAGTGCTAAAAATCCTGCATCCTGAGAAAATCCCCAATCCTGGGAAAACCAGAATAGTCACCAGAGAGGACAGGGGCTTTCTCCTCAGGCTCTAGTTCAAAGAACAGTCTAATTTGGTCTTGATTGGGTCATGTGTCCACTCGTGAGGACCATTCACTGTGGCAAGGGAGTGAGGTACTCTGGTTAAATCATTTTAGATCAGGTGCCACCTGGAGGCACCAATCACTGTCACTGAGGCAAGGGACAATGGATGGGTAACATGATGGCATCTTCCACACTGATACTTTTTGTTAAACACAAATCTAAGCTCTGCATCTAATTTAGTCCTTACCAACCCTATGAAGGGAGTACTCTCATTTCTCACAGATAAGGGAGCTGAGACTCCTGTAAGAGGCAATGAGACCAACAAGTAAAATCTAAAATGCCCTCACAATTCTTTTCTGGCTAGTTGATTCATTCAAGTTCTAAGTTCTAGTTTATTGTTGTTGATTTTGTTTTGTTTTTAAGATTATCTCTGACTGTGTTCCATGCTCATTCCTTTCTCCCGTGAAGTCCTATGGCACTGATTTTTAATTTTTAATTATATTTTCATTATTTGTATGCTATTTTTGTTTAAAAATATCTCCTTAAAAAGCTTCTATTCTAAGTTCTTCAAGGGCAGATCCTACATGGCCCACCTCTTTGCACATCCTGATTCTTGGTCAGTATTCATCCAGTGTCATGACTCTTGAGTTTTTTCTTTTAACTGCACCAATTTTTTCCCCAGGTATGTGTGTGTGTGCATTTATTATACTTAGAATATTGTTGGAATTGAGCTACTTTTACATTTAAATGACCTCTGTTTTTAGTATCTTTTTTTATTGCTTGGCTTTGGGTTGGTGACCATCAAATATCTTCCTAAATGTGTACAACAACTGCAGAAAAAACCTGACATGATAATTAAAATAGAGTCAGTACCACTTACTCTGAAGTCAAGTAAATGGGGGAGATATAATCGAGGCCAGGGATTAAAAAAAAGTGCAATTTAGAAAGATATTTAAAAGCTACTTATAAACACTTAAGGAAAATGAGAAATCTGGGAAACATTTTTATGCTAAATGTTTGCAGAAATTAGAATATTAAAAGAATATTTGTTGAAAAGTCATTTCACAGAAAGCTGATTTCCAACCTGCTCACAATATCTTTTAGTGTCCTATGAATTATTTTTAGATGACATGTGTTTTGTTTTTAAATCTAAAAAGCAAGTGTTTTAAAATAGACTTGTGAAATTTGAAGATAGATTTAAAAAACATAGTAAGGGGGGGGCGGAGCAAGATGGCGGACGAATAACACCGCCAGACAGAGGGTCTCTGCAGAAAAGACCGATTCTAGCAGAAACTAGAGGAAAGAAGCAAGAAGACGAGCATACAGTGGACAAGGGCCGGAAGGAGGGGTACCTGAGACCCCGGGAGACTCCACGGGAGGAGGCTGCGGAGGAGAACTGGAGGCTGAGACCACCGGAGCAGCCCGGAGACCAGCGGCAAGGGTAGGTGGATCTGCTGTTTCCCCTCCCCTGCATTCGGGACTGCTGGTGGGCTCCCCAGCGGGTGGAGAGACCTGCGGACATCAGCCCAGAGACTGCCGCCGCCTGCCAACGGTGAGCCTGTAGCAGACGTGGCACCAGGTTCCCAACTTCCTCCGGGCACCTCCGTGTGACCCTACCCGCGGCTGCCCAGAGAGACAATACAGCCACCAGCCGGAGGCACCTCCAGGGAACGGGACCTTCCCGTTTGGGACCCCGCCCGCCCTCCCAGGTGCTGCTGGCACCGTGTTCCCAGGAAAACGGTGCCGACTCAGAGGCTGAGAGACATAGACCCAGCTTGGGCTCCCTGTGGGTGAATTAGGACCGGAAACCCTCTCCCTGGTGGGAATACAGTTTGAACTCTGGGACCCAGAGGTCGGACCTGCAGACCAGATCCCCTGCACCGAGGGCTAGCATTGCCCGGGGCACAGAAGGATTATACGTGAACAGCCTACTGAGGTCTGTGTGCCTCCAGGGGCGGATCGGCGTCCTAGAGGTCTGTGTGCCTCCAGGGGCGGATCGGGCGGAACGGCGTCCCAGGAGGAGGCCGTGCGCCCAACCCAGGTGGCGTTCCTGTGCAGGGAAACTCCCCGCCGGCATCACAGTCCGGGGAGGCCTGGTGGCTTGCGGTCTGGCCTGCTGGCAGAGGCTCAGGAGTAGCTGCGGAGTTGGGGAGGGTGGAAAGAAGCGAGGCCTGCTGCAGACTGTGGGTCTCAGACAGCCCCACCCCCACACCCAGACTTTCTGGCTGAGCGGGACCATTCCAGCCTCGCCCTGACAGCAGAGAACAGAACTTTGACCCCTGCTAACAGCCTGAGGGCAGGCTTACCCAACCCAGCTCAGCCCAGAACCAGAGCTGATAACAGGACTCAAAATCAACACCATAGCCTGTTCCTCCAAGCAAACGCCACCTACTGACAGGGACGGCATCTTGCACAGCCTTTCCACGGCACCCACTGACTCAATATACAGGGAGTGGTCCAATTTCACCCACAGGCACCACCTAACGCCTCAGAAACTAAACAAGGTGTGTGAATACCCAAACAATAACCTAAGGAAAGAAACAACAACTGAGCGACATGGGAAGAAATCAGCGAAAGAACTCAGGAAATATGAAGAACCAAACAGAAAACACACCCCCAAGGAGGAGCACCAGCCCCCTAGAAACGGACACCGACCAAAATCAGGCAACCAATATGACAGAAAAGGAATTTCGTATGTGGATCATAAGAACACTCACCCAGCTGCAACAACAACTTAATAACCAACACCAAGAAAACACAAAAAACCTCCAAGAAATGGAACAAAGGTTCAACAAAGAGATTGACACAGTGAAGAAAACTTTAACCGAAGTCCTGGAGATGAAGAATCAACTCAGAGAACTACAAAATACTGTGGAAAGTCTCAAGAACAGGGTAGATCAAGCAGAAGAAAGAATCTCAGAGCTTGAAGATAACACCTTCCAATTAAATAAATCAGTCACAGAAATAGAGCAGAGAAACAAGAGAAAAGACCAAAGTCTACAAGAGCTGTGGGATTATGTGAAAAAACCTAACGTGAGGGTCATAGGTTTAGCCGAAGGGGAGGAAGACAACACTCAAGGGCTGGACAAGCTTTTTGAAGATATAATAGAGGAAAATTTCCCAGGCCTTGCTCAAAATCTCGATATACAAGTTCAAGAAGCCCAGAGGACCCCTGGGAGATTCAATGCAAACAGGAAGACGTCACGTCATGCAGTCATCAGACTGACCAAAGTATCAACTAAAGAGGCCCTTCTAAGAGCTGTAAGACAAAAGAAGCAAGTGACATACAAGGGAAAGCCAATTCGAATAACATCAGACTTCTCTAATGAGACTTTACAAGCAAGGAGAGACTGGGGCCCCATTCTCACTCTTTTGAAACAAAACAATGCCCAGCCTAGAATATTATTCCCTGCAAAACTAAGCTTCATATATGAAGGAGAAATAAAAACATTCGCAGACAAGCAAAGGCTCAGAGAATTCACCAAGACAAGACCAGCCCTACAAGAAGTACTTAAAACAGCGTTATGCACGGAACATCATAATAATAATCCACGGATATAAAAACAACCAAAACCCAAAGATATTAAAGGCCAGATATTACAATGGCTCAAGACACAAATCATAGCAACAACATCCAACCCAACAGAATGATCAGTAATCTACCTTACCTATCAGTTCTCTCAATAAATGTGAATGGCTTAAACTCTCCACTCAAGAGACATAGGCTGGCTGAATGGATAAGAAAATACAGGCCAAGTATATGCTGTCTTCAGGAAACACATTTAACCTGCAAGGATGCACATAGACTAAAAATAAAAGGGTGGAGATCAATATTCCAAGCAAATAGAAGCCAAAAGAAGGCTGGTGTGGCAGTTCTAATTTCAGACGATTTAGTTTTTAAGCCAACAAAAGTAGTAAAAGACAAAGAGGGTCATTATATAATGGTGAAGGGCACAGTCCAACAAGAAGAGATAACAATTTTAAATATATATGCACCCAACTTAGGTGCACCCAGATTCATAAAGCAAACCTTACTGGAGCTAAGCAAATGGATTAATAGCAACTCCATAATCGCCGGGGATTTCAACACCCCACTGACGGCACGAGACAGATCCTCCAAACAGAAAATTAATAAAGAAATAATGGTCTTAAACAAAACTCTAGAACAATTGGGTCTGACAGACATCTACAGAACATTCTACCCAAAATCCACTGAATATACGTTCTTCTCATCAGCTCACGGGACATTCTCTAAGATTGACCATATCCTAGGACACAAAGAAAATCTCAAGAAATTTAAAAAAATAGAAATCATACCATGTACCTTCTCAGATCACAGTGGAATAAAACTAGAAATCAACCCTAACAGAAACTCACATTTCTACACAAAAACGTGGAAATTAAACAACCTCCTACTAAATGATTACTTCGTAAATGAAGAAATCAAGACGGAAATAAAAAACTTCTATGAAGAAAACGACAATGGAGAGACAAGTTATCAACTCCTCTGGGACACAGCTAAAGCAGTTCTGAGAGGAAAGTTTATCTCCATAAATGCCTATAACCAAAAGGCAAGAAGATCACAAATAGACAATCTAATGAAATGACTCAAAGAGCTGGAAAAAGAAGAACAGACCAACCCCAAACCCAGCAGAAGAAGTGAAATCAATAAGATCAAATCAGAACTAAACGAAATTGAAAACAGGAAAGCTATTCAGGAGATTAATAAAACAAAAAGTTGGTTCTTTGAAAAAATAAACAAGATTGACACGCCGTTGGCTAAGCTAACGAAAAGCAGAAAAGAGAAATCTCTAATAAGCTCCATCAGGAATAAAAAAGGACATATCACAACTGATCCCAAAGAGATACAAGATACAATTTATGAATACTACAAAAATCTTTATGCACACAAACTGGAAAATGTGGAGGAAATGGACAAATTTCTAGAAACACACAGCCTCCCTAGGCTCAACCAGGAAGAAATAGATTCCCTGAACAGACCAATCTCAACAGCTGAAATAGAAACAGCAATTAAAAATCTCCCTAAAAAGAAAAGTCCCGGTCCAGATGGCTTCACACCTGAATTTTACCATACTTACAAAGAAGAACTAGTACCTATCTTGCAGAAACTATTCCACAACATCGAGAAGAACGGAAACCTCCCCGACACCTTTTATGAAGCGAATATTACTCTGATACCAAAACCAGGAAAGGATGCAACAAAAAAAGAAAACTACAGACCAATATCCCTAATGAATATAGATGCAAAAATTTTCAACAAAATCTTAGCTAACCGAATCCAGACACTTATCAAAAAAATAATCCACCACGACCAAGTGGGCTTCATCCCAGGGATGCAGGGATGGTTCAACATACGTAAATCTATAAATGCAATTCACCACATAAACAGAAGCAAAAACAAAGACCACATGATCCTTTCAATAGATGCAGAAAAAGCTTTTGACAAAATTCAACACCCTTTCATGATACGAACACTTAAGAAAATAGGCATAGAAGGGACATACCTAAAAATGATACAAGCCATATATGACAGACCCATAGCCAACATCATACTGAATGGGGAAAGATTGAAATCATTCCCACTTAGAACTGGAACCAGACAAGGCTGCCCACTATCTCCACTTCTGTTCAACATAGTGCTGGAAGTCTTGGCTACAGCAATCAGACAAGAAAATGGAATCAAAGGTATCCAAATAGGGGCAGAAGAGATCAAACTTTCACTGTTTGCTGATGATATGATATTGTATCTAGAAAACCCCAAAGATTCAACCAAGAAACTCCTGGAACTGATCAATGAATTTAGTAAAGTCTCAGGATACAAAATTAATACACAGAAATCAGAGGCATTCATATACGCCAACAACAATCTAATTGAGAACCAAATCAAAGACTCAATTCCCTTCACAATAGCAACAAAGAAATTAAAGTACCTAGGAATATATTTAACCAAAGAGGTAAAAGACCTCTACAGGGAGAACTATGAAACACTGAGGAAGGAAATAGCAGAGGATGTAAACAGATGGAAATCCATACCATGCTCGTGGATCGGCAGACTCAATATCATCAAAATGTCTATACTACCCAAACTGATCTACAGATTCAATGCAATACCTATTAAAATCCCATCAGCATTCTTCACAGATATAGAAAAAATAATTTTACGCTTCGTATGGAACCAAAGAAGACCCCGAATATCAAGAGCAATTCTAGGCAACAAAAACAAAATGGGAGGCATTAATATGCCAGATATCAAACTATACTACAAAGCTGTAGTAATTAAAACAATATGGTATTGGCACAAAAACAGGAATATAGACCAGTGGAATAGATGTGAGAATCCTGATATAAAACCATCCTCATATAGCCATCTCATCTTTGACAAAGCAGACAAAAACATACGCTGGGGAAAAGAATCCCGCTTCAATAAATGGTGCTGGGAAAACTGGATTGCCACCTGTAGAAGGCTAAAACAGGACCCACACCTTTCACCTCTAACAAAAACCAACTCACGCTGGATAACAGACTTAAACCTAAGATATGAAACTATTAGAACTCTAGAGGAAAAAGTTGGAAACACTCTCCTAGACATCGGCCTGGGCAAAGAGTTTATGAAGAAGTCCCCAAAGGCAATCACAGCAGCAACAAAAATAAATAAATGGGACATGATCAAACTACAAAGCTTCTGCACAGCCAAAGAAATAGTCATGAAAGTAAACAGACAGCCTACAGAATGGGAGAAAATTTTTGCATCCTATGCATCCGATAAGGGACTGATAACTAGAATATACTTAGAACTCACGAAAATTAGAAAGAAAAAATCAAATAACCCCATTAAAAAGTGGGCAAAGGACTTGAACAGAAATTTTTCTAAAGAAGACAGAAGAATGGCCAACAAACATATGAAGAAATGCTCAACATCTCTAATCATCAGGGAAATGCAAATCAAAACCACAATGAGATATCACTTAACCCCAGTGAGAATGGCCTTTATCAAAAAATCTCCAAACAATAAATGCTGGCGTGGTTGCGGAGAGAGAGGAACACTCCTACACTGCTGGTGGGACTGCACACTAGTTCAACCTCTGTGGAAAGCAATATGGAGATACCTTAAAGCGATCCAAGTGAATCTACCATTTGATCCAGCAATCCCATTGCTGGGCATCTACCCAAATGATCCAGTGACACTCTACAAAAAAGACACCTGCACTCGAATGTTTATAGCAGCACAATTCATAATTGCAAGGCTGTGGAAACAGCCCAAGTGCCCATCAATCAAAGAATGGATTAATAAAATGTGGTATATGTACACCATGGAGTACTATTCAGCTCTAAGAAACAATGGTGATATAGCACACCTTATATTTTCCTGGTTAGAGCTGGAACCCATACTACTAAGTGAAGTATCCCAAGAATGGAAAAACAAGCACCAGATATATTCTCCAGCAAACTGGTATTAACTGAGTAGCACCTAAGTAGACACATAGGTGCTACAGTAATAGGGTATTGGGCAGGTGGGAGGGGGGAGGGGGGCGGGTATATACATACATAGTGAGTGAGATGTGCACCATCTGGGGGATGGTCATGATGGAGACTCAGACTTTTGGAGGGAGGGGGGAATGGGCATTTATTGAAACCTTAAAATCTGTACCCCCATAATATGCCAAAATAAAAAAAAAAAAAAAAAAACATAGTAAGGATTGGCAAGTATAAGATGTGACTTGGGGCCAGTTACTTTACTTCCCTGGGGCTCAACTTTGTTCTCTGTAGAGTGGCAGTGACAGGATTGAGACTACATACACAGGATTGAGACAACCCTAAGGGGTTGGTTGTATCTTTCCACTTTAACAGTCTTTGGTTTTATTTTTTATTTTATTTCTGATCAGATTCTTATGCCCATCATACCTGGATCAAAACCATGCAATCCCTCTTAAAATACCAGCATCATTTTTCACAGATCTAGAAAAAATAATTCTATGCTTCATATGAAACCAGAGAAGACCCTATATAGCCACAGCAACCTTAAGCAAAAAGAACAAATTGGGAGGGAGACATCAATTTACTAACTTCAAGCTATACTACAAAACCTTTACAAGAATATTAGGCTCTGATTATTACAGGTAAAACATTATGAAGATAGTTACTTGGCATTCTAGGCTTTGACTAAATAAAATTTATTGAGTTTATTACATGTGAATTTTGATAACTATACCCATAATTTAATTAAAAAGTGATGGTATATTCCATATTCTCATATAAATGAACCCTAAAACAAAGACAGAAATAATAGGATCAGATTCTATGGATAGGGATAACTTGATGGACTTTTAGATTTTATTGTTCATACCTCCTGCCCATAGTTAAGGATTATGGGAATAATTATTATCTTAGTATGAAACCAGAAATCTTCTTTTAGTCTGTCAAGAAATGTTTACCTACACACAAGGTGCTAATTTATCTCATTTTTTTTTTAACCTGGGATCTTTTTATATTTGACATAGGTTTAATACAAGATAGAAGAATTTCACTGTTCCTGGAAAGGTACCTGCTGAAATTTGGTATCTTTCTTGAGATATGATTTTTAGCTCTGCATGCAGCCTAGTGTAGTGCCAGCATCATGATATATACCTCAAGATGGTTGAATCCAAAATATCCTTTATCAAAATGTGTCAGGCCTGACCCTAACATTCCTAGCATCCAGGGAAGAATAAAAATGAAAGCTTATATTCCATATGTCTAAATATTTAAAAGTTGTACATCAAGCTAGTGAATTGTTAAATCTAATACATTCCATTCTCCCTCCTTGTCTGATATATCTTCATAATAACCTGGAATGACAGGTTGAGTTTGGATCCTTGAACAAACCCCCCTGGCCTAAGGCTACATTGTTTGTCTTCCCACCCAGGTCTCTGGCTTTTCTGTCTTCCTCACTCTGAATGTCTCATCAGTCAGTATATCCTCTTGCATCTACCTCAGAAATGTCTCTGAGACCTGCTGTCACTTACTTAATCAGCCCCCATCCTCTCTCACTTGTAATACCCCCTCTTCCTTAACGAGCCTCCAGGCCATTACTCTCACATCAGTCCAGTCTTCCCATCCCCTCATAAGCTGAGTCAGAGCTCTAGAAGTAAAGCTTATTATATCGCATCCCTGTTTAAAATTCTATTTATAGTCCATTTAACAATGCAAATTTCATAGCTTCAGGTAAGGCCTTTCAAAATCTAGCTCTATCCCTCCTTCCTTCCATCTCTCACTACTAACTGAAATAGGCCCTCCTTTCCTGCCACATACCTAATAACTCCCCACTCAGAAGAGGCGTTTTCTCAAGCTCATGCCTTTGGAAACACTTTTCCTGTGCTAGAAACATGGTTGCACATCTATTAATACTTTCTTCTCTGCTATAATTAAAGTAGAATATATATGCCATTTAGTATCAGTGGGCCTGGATATGATGGTGAAGGTTGATGTCATTCCTTCCAAACACCTCTCTCTCTCTCTCTCTCTCTCTCTCTCTCTCTCACACACACACACACACACACACACACACACACACACACACACACACACACAGCCACAGCCACACAGACACATCAGGTTGGCCTAGAATACATTAACTACACCACAGGACATTCAGAAGGAAAAATGGCTTACATACATGATTTATACAGAGTCATTCTTAGCTATCATATCTTCACTAGGGAATTCCTCAACTCCATTGTAACTGCCTAGAAACAGATTATCTCCCATTAGAAAAGTATTTTCTAATTAATGAGCCTATGAAATCCATCATAAATAGAATTATATTGACCTGACGGTTTTCCCTCCCTCCCTTCATCATTCCTTCTTTTGTTTTCTCTTTCTTTCCTTTATTTTTATTTAATTAATTAATTTATTTGAGGAGAAAGATAGAGGAGTTTATTAATTTTCCAGCAAATGAGGAGGATGGCGGACTCCTGTCTCTAAGTACCAATGACCTGCCTCAGAGCAGAAGTACAGAGCCGTTGAAGGTTCCGATTAACCCCATAATCCCATCTTTAGCTAAAACAATCTCCTGACCTCTGTTGGGACAATTCCCCCGAGCCATCCCTGTGGCACAAAGGAGAAACCACACTCCCTGCACCTCCTGACAACTGGCCTGAGGCAGGGATGTAGGTTTCAGTTCTCAAAAAGGGTGAGGGGGTTTTGAAGAGAGAGAAAACATTTTTACCCTTTCCAGCTCATTTTCTCTGTTACATATTCCCCACTGTCAATTTTTAACCCTTCCACATCTATATGGGAGAAGGGGTGAAATTGTCATCAAGATACTTCCTGCTGAATTGGGGCTATGTTTTAGATGGAAGGTTTGTACTTATTTATGTCATTACAAAGTTTTGGCAGTAGATGTACAACAACAGATTACCAGAGGGAATAAAAAGGGGATAAGCAACAACTACAACCGTGAGGACTGACAGGGCAAGATGGAGGATACCTGATAAGAGAGATTTTACCTTGTTTGTTATCCAAGACACCAGTAGGACTGTGGGTCCTTCCGGTCTCCTTGCACATAATATCTAATACAGGGCTGGATTAGAAAGAAACATGGGACTTCTGAGTGCAGAGCTATTGGTTGCACCCTGTAGGTGAGCTGAGAGACCAGCTTCTGCAAATTCAGAAATCATGTATAGAAATACTTGCACCAAATGAGGTTTAGGATAACACACCCAACAGTAAGACGGTTCAACAAAAGAGGAAATAGTTCAGAGAAATCCTCTAAGGAGTTGTTCCCTCTGTCCTATAGATAGAACAAATAACCAAAGAAAGATTAGCGAAAATATCATCATCATTTTCTATTTTTTTGTTTTTTTGCTTTTTCTCAAACAGATACTTTAGATTGCCTAAAGGCTGGGCCTGCCACTGGAGTCTACACCTCTTTACTTTGGTGTGATGGACCCAAGGTTTCACTTCTGATAATTTCAATGAGGTATGAGATATTAGAGGCACTTCATAGGGTCTCTTTGACTTTTCTGTTTTCAACTGGGGCAGGGACCTGAAAGAGGCAAACTCATGTGTACTGGTTAGAACCTGACCCACTCATTTGACATATTGTTTTATTCTATTTTTTTTCCTTACTTGTGGTTATATTACCATACTTACCTTGGAGTGCTAGGAAGGGTTTCTCATAAACTTTTTTTTTTTTTTTTTTTTTTTAGGGGCTTAACTTAAACTTGCTTCTAAAGGGCTACACGCATCCAGAGGAGGGAAAGCGCAACACTCTCTCAATTTAGATGGGTTTCTTGAATAAGTTCCCAGATGTACGTAATTTCTATTCTAGGTGTAGGGCTTTGCTTACTTGTTGGGTTACCTTTGCTACAAAGGAGGGTCCATTATCACTCTTGTGAAATGTCCAGGGCTCTACAGAATGTGCTTATGGTCCCTGTTGACAATAAGGTGCCTGCTGACATCCTCACTATAGGAGAAGGAGCTGCTGAGCCATTTCTTTAGCTGTCTGTCCATGTTATCCATCACCAGCACGCCATTGTCTACCTGCTCGGCCTCTTTCCCTGGACTGCTTGTGTCCATTATCCTATTGTCCTCTGAGACCTGTTCCTGTTCTGTGTTGGCATATGGGTGCAGGAACTCAGGGAAGGAACTGTCTCAGGCCAACGGCTCCTGGTAGGAGTCCATCTCAAAAACTCAGACATTCTCTCCGTTCAGGTAGGACAAACCTCTACCCAGCTGGAAACATATCTACCAATATAAGCCTAGGCATCTGAGTGACACTGTCAATCGTTAAAAAGGTGTGCCCCCACGTGTTGGGCTCCCTGTGTAGTGGATCACTTTTCTGCTCTTGGATTGCCTCAAGCACATAAAGAGTTAGTTGTAAATGGGGTGCTCTCAAATGAGGCCCCACTAAATCCAACCAGGCATCACACTCCCAATGTGTGTATTCATGTTGGTGCCTCATAAGAGGCCAAACCAAAGCTTTGGGTAGGAGAACGAGTCTATGAGAATTCTGTTTCCATTTAGTTGTGTGATCCCAAGTGTCAGAGACCCAGTCTTTAGTTTTAGAGGGGATATAAATCTAGTGGGGGTAGCAAGGCCCTGAGGAACAGACTACCTCCAGTGACCTCCTTAGCTGTTCTGCCAGTGGCCTGATTTCCTCTGGCAATCAGTTGAAATTCTTGGGCTGAAATCCCAGGTGGCAGTGTACTGTCATGATCACTGTATATCCAGAGAGCCTGCAGAACCTCTAAACAGGCATGTTGCAAAGGCTCACTCTCTTTGGCTGGCAAAAGGGTAGCTGGATTGAGAATAAACATAACCTTTAATAACAACTCATGAGTAGCTGTTACTGTCCAGAGGCAAAGAGGCCATCCTCTTGCAATATTGTTCAGTGGCTTTGAGAAGTATACCACTGGCCTGGGATGTCTCCCAGCATCTGTACTAAGACTCCAAGGCTCATTTTTTGTTTTACTATATTAATTTTACTAATTGAATTTATTTGTAAGCTTATCTACGATCTGTTTCAACCATCCAGGGTAATAGTTGTCATACATCTCAGTGTCACATTTATTTTGTTACAGTAGAGTACAGAAGTAAACTGACATATTCATTCTCTCTAGAGTTTTATACAAGGGACATATTATCTGCTCCTAACTGAACTGTGTTAGTGGGTCATTCCTTGTATGTATCCTAGCAACATTCAAAATAATCTAATAACTGCCCAGTTGTCCTCATCAGTAGACTATACAGTTTTCCCTGTGTTCACAGACACAATCTCTCAAGGTCATTGCTAAATCTCCAATTGACTATATACTGTTCAAAATGATTCAATTAAAAAAAATTTCTCCAATTTAAAAAAAAAAGGTAAAAAATGATCTGGAAGTAATCATGTGTCCTAGGAAATAGTATGTGGGGGAGATTGCAAGGAATATTTATTTCAATTATTATCTTGTGCTGAGGAGGTGTGATCCAAGGTTAATCATCTTCTGCTTAGCTTTATCTCTCCACTTGGCTAAGTGCTTGCCTGGTGCCAAGAGAGCTGAGAGAGCCTGGGGGACAAATGAGGCCGGGGATGATTGAGTATGGGTCTCCTCTTGCTACTTTTTTCATTTCTTTGTGGAATAGTACCTGGCACTTTAAATAGCATCTTTAATCAGAGTGACTCAAAGTGCTTTCCAAATAGATGCATTATCCTTATTTTATAAACAGAAGAAGAGAGAGAGTTACTTGCCCAAGGTCACCGAAATGACAAAACAGCTGGAGACAGTCCTCAGAGAGCCCTAACTCCTACAAAACCTCAAACTGAGGGTGTCCTGATGCAATACAGTGGAAGCCAGTGAGTCACAGGACTGTTTTGTTGCTAGCTAGTTGTGTGCAATGGAACATGATACCAATGCTTTCTGAATTTTTGGTTTTCCTTATTTTCAAAATTAATAGGGGACTAGCTTTTCTCTGAAATTCATGGTAGCAATAAATTTCTATGTCTTGGTTTTAGAAATATCAACCACTACACTTTTGAAATAATGGTAATTTGGGCAGAATTCAATTGAAGTTTTATCTCTGTTCTGTTTTTGAAAAAATAATTTTCTAGTAAATGACAGTTTTAATTAAAGAAAATAAACCCACTTGTTTTGAGCCTTTAGTATCAGCTACTTAGAGGTAAATGTGTTCAGTAACACCGTCTCATGGGAAGTCTAGTTGGTATTCTATTGATCATAAATTTGTATTCATTTGGCACATTTTTATTGAATTTCTACTATAATATATTCAAAGCCCGTGTTAGATACTTCTGGAATATAGAAATGAATAAAATACAGTCTTTGCCCTCTATGTACTTACAACCAGGAGGAGAGGATTATAAACACACCACTCAGTAGAACCCACAGAAGAATTAAATAGCAGTGAAATAAGGTAAAACTAGAGGATTAAGGCAATGCCCAGGTGAAAAGAAGCATGGAGTTTTAGAGTCAAGAAACTTGAATTTGAATTCTGACTCTACCATTTGTTTAGGAAATACATAGCAGCTCACATAAATTCTTTAAACCTGGGTTTTGTCATCTATAAGGTAAAACTAATAATAATGTCTACTTCATGCAATTAAATGAAATAATTTATGTGAAAATTTTTATACTAGATAAATTTATATCTAAAAAGGTATTAGGGGCTGGGGATTAGAAAACATCTAGGCAGAGTGGCATTTGAATGGAGACTTGAAATCTGAGATAAATGTGGATAACTAAAAAGGGAAATAAGAAATAACACACAGAATCTACATGAATGAGCTTTGGAGACATTCAAGAATCTGGAGCATGGTGGATACCATTGACACTACAGGTAGAGGAGGTCATAAAGCTGAAAAGAGGTCAGTTTGTATGAAATTTAACATTGTTCTAAGGAGTTTGCATTTATTTCACAGTTGGTGAAGCTGCATGCATTTAAAACTAATTATTCTCAGTTCTTTTCAGATTTTTCACAATTCCTATCTTTCACTAACTCAGATTGACCTCTTCTCTAGAAGGAATAAAACCCTGTGATATTTTGTTATATGTGGTGTGACTATAAAGTTATAAAACTAATTTTCATGTGTAGTCTGACACCCTACTGACAACTTTAAAGTCACATTTAAAAGAAACTATTTGTTATCCTTGTGTAGTTATTTACTTTGTAGAGTTTCTATTTCAATATTTTATTTCTTACTTTCCTTTTAGTATTTTCCTAGGCCTATAGGGACAAATCACAGTGAGGACTTTGCCTTATCATTTTGTTGCCTCATCTTTGCCCTGTGTAAAGGGAAAAATGATGCATGTACTCTTGGAGTGATTTTTGATGAGTAGAATTTTGAGAGGGTATTCAAAAAAGTATCTTTTCCAAAGTCATTTCTCACTAGCAGCTTAAAATCTATCTAGGAACCCTCATGCATTATTGGTAGGAATGTAAAATCATGTAGCTACTTTGGATAACAGTTTGGCAGTTTCTTAAAATGTTAACATATTTCGTACAATCTAGCAATTTCACTCCTAGGTGAAATTAAACTACCCAAGAGAAATAAAAACATATGTCCAATTAAAGACCTCTACATTAATGTTGATGGCAGCACTGTTAGTAATAGCCAACAGTTGGAAACAATTAAAATGTTCATCAACTATTGAATGCACAAACAAAATATGGTGTATCCATACAAAGGAGTATGATTCAGCAATTAAAAGGAGCCAGTACTCAATAATGCTACAATGTGGATGAAACTTAAAAACATTGTGCTAAATGAAAGAAACCAAATACAAAAGACCATGTAGTATATAATTCCATTCATGTTAAAATTATCAGAGAAGGTAAATTTATAGAGATGTAAAGTAAATATACTGCTTAGGGATAGGAGTATGAATGGGAGTTACTGAAAATGAACATGGAGTTTCTCTGTTGGAGTGATTAAGAAGTTCTAATTAGGTTGTATGACAGATATACAACTCTTTACTAAAAATTAAAATGGGCAAATTTTATGGTATATAAATTTTACTTTAATAAAACTGATGAAAAGCTTTCTGGAAAAATAAGGTGTATTTGAGGCAAAATATAAGTAAGCATTAAAATTTACTGAGACACATGCAGTGCAGACTATAGTTTAATGCTTTAGAGATTAGAAAAAATAGAAATATTACTTTTGGTTGAGTGTTAAAGAATTCTTTATGGAAAAAGTTGCTTTCTGAAGTGACTGTGAAAGGGTTTGCATTTAAGTTGGGTGTCAAAAGACAAATAGAATTTATTCAAGAGCCTTTAATAATTTGACCCAAACTAAACTCCCTAACACATATTTCTTTATTTCCTTTAGGGCACTTTAGTTTTGAATAGAATTCCCCACTCACTGTGTGTTAAATAAATGTATTTATTGATATGCGTCACCCATCCCAGAATATTACTTTTACTTTCAGAAGTCCCGTTACAGTAAGAATGACAGCTTATTTCTTTGTATTCCCCATCAAGGAAACTAGCACAGTGTATAGTTAGCGCTAATAAAAAATATCGTTTGGCTTCTTAACTGATCAACTGATACCATGCCAGAAGGGCAGCAAAGTCAAAAGATGAGGGTTATGGGGTGATAAGCCTTGTGCTTGAGAGAAGGTTGATAATTA
The DNA here is from genome assembly GCF_040939455.1 of Microcebus murinus. Lineage (NCBI taxonomy): Eukaryota > Metazoa > Chordata > Mammalia > Primates > Cheirogaleidae > Microcebus > Microcebus murinus. The sequence continues at coordinate 28,793,143 of NC_134120.1, read as the reverse complement.
GTGAGGGCCCAAGTAGGAAGCCCTTGAAAGTCAGTAGAGGAGTCTAGCAATTGGGGAGCAAAAGAGTGGCTAAGACAGATGGTATTTTGGAAAACAAATCTGTCAGCGGTGTCAGGGTTAGCTTGTGAAGGGTGAACCTGGCATCCATTAAGACATTATTATTATTTTTTTAATCACACGTTTTAAAGCTCAGTTCACCTTTATTGAGCATCTTGTGATTTTTTTTTACCTTACTTTAAATTCTGCTGCCTGGAAATCATTTGTTTCCTTGTGGTTTTCCTATGGCACTAACTTGAAGAGGCTGAATTTATTTTAAAAATTCTTCTAGTAGCATTCTTTGGAACAAGGCAACTATTATATTTTTTCCCCACGAACTTCACTGCTGTTCTGTTATCATTGGCTCGAGAGGCAGCAATAGAAGATAAAATTTCTTTAAAAATATTGACCCAGACTAGATGTTGCTTTTTTAAAATTTTTTAAATAAGATATGCTTGAAGTCAAAAGTCCTTTTGTTGCTACAAAACTTACTCACACAGGAGACTTTAATGTCATGTCCACAGTACTTCATTTCTTGCTGGTTAAAGGGAAAGTTTCCTTGCATGGCAGCAACTCACAAAGTCCCACTGTTAAGAGCAGCATTGTGATTTAGTTCTTTTCAGTCTGACATGGAACATATCTGACTTCTCCAAATCGATGCCCTGATCTCTGCAGGGCCTGAGGACCAGTGGGAAGTGTGATCTTGAAGTCAGTATCAATAACCATAGCACATAAGCTCACATCCAGATGTACATTTTCCTTCATTCTCCATATGAAATGGTGAGCTCAATACTCTTCTATTTTGAAGGGAATTGAAGTTCGTGGAACAAAAGGGCTATTAATGCTACACAAATCACACTGATGTTGCAGTGGACAGCTCCTACAACTCCAGCTGGAGCTCATAAAAATCTGAAGTCTTGTGCTCCTTAAGACCAAAAGGTGAGATGATGCACATCGACCTCTTTTAAAGTGAAAGGAAGAAATGCTTCAGAACCAAAAGGGATATAAAACAGCTTCCATACGCATACGCCTCGTCATTCAGTGAGGGAAGAATTTGGGATCAACTCAAATAGCCTATTGCAGAATTGGATTTTATTAAAATTTACCGAAACAACAATGATATATGAGTGGACTTTTGGGGAGTGAAGGCACTTACATTGGATGGACTTTTTGCAGGTCATTTGAACTGATATATTTGTTCAAACAAGTTTACCATCACTTTCTGAATCTCTCCCCCAACCCACCCCTGTTACGTTTGGCAAAGCTTCAGAAATCAGGGTCAGTTTGTTAAGCTGAACTGTCATCTAGACACATTCTGGGAGATTAGATTGACCTACAATAAAATTGATCTTGAAACACTCATATACTACTCACCCAACACCCCACTGATTCAGTCAAAGAAAATTCTACTGGTTTAGAATCATGTCAAAGCTAGTTGCCATTATTAAAATATGTTATCTAGTTGTGGTGCCAAACAAATGTCAAATCAGGTCTACTCTTCTGTATCAAAAGCAACAATTGTGTAGTGCATTTTTGGTGTGTAGACTTCACATATATAAATAGGCTCCAGGGAAATTAGGTCTATGATACTATGATTCACGTTGAATTTTGCCTCAAGAGGGTGGCAAGTGCCTAGCTACCACACGGATTTTACTAGAGGATTACAGAAGGAAGGCTCACAAACTCCTCTGAGGAAGGGAAGAAATCGATAACTACTGAAACAAATGAGGTGTGTGGGAGTGGGAGAGGTTTAGTGGTTAGGTCCAGGAGACTGTTGTTCCCGAAAGGGCAGTGTTCCATCAGTCAAGCCTCAGGCAGCCTGGAAGACTCAGAAGGAAGTGGCCACACAGAGTGATCACGTTACTAGCAAAAGTGTGGAGAGAGCTGAACTAATCCCCAAACCTCCAACCATCTGCTTCACTGATGTCGCGCCCGCCTCGCCAGCAAGGAAGACGCGGCAACCGGAGTTCTTCTGACAGTGCTTTATTGGGGAATCTGAAGGTGACTAAAGCGGAAGACCCCGAGGAGCTCTCGGAGCGGGCTTATATAGGCACTAAGTACATTAGGCAGAATCTGATTGGCTCACGCAAGAGCCCTCATTAGCATACTTGCTGAGAGACAGGAAAAGCCCCTACACATGCGTGGTTCACCCTGTTTATCAGTCTTGTGGTATGGGTGTGACCAGGAAGTCGGCGCCATCTTGCAATGGCGTTGACACCGCGCCCCACACACTGACACTCGAAAATTTACCACAAATATTAATAATTCCTCTCCTTGGTGTGAGCTTTGCCCCATAATACTTTTATGTAAATAAACCTACTTCTGGGAAGGGTCACCCTACAAAGTTAAAATTCTAAGGGACTTTAGATATGCTTTAGCCCAAGGTTCCACTTTACATGAGAGGAAATGGAGGCCCAGAGTGGTCAAGTGGCTATCTTATATCAAGTTCACAGTAAGTCCAGTACTAGAACTAACTCTTAGGCTTTTTTGCTATGTTGAGTCACCACATATGGAATGGCGTATTCACTAACATTTAAGCAATTTGCTCTTCCTGTGCAGCTGTGGTTCTGATTTAAGGATCATTTCTTGAGACCCATATAGGAGGTTACTGATTCATGTTTCTAGCTATTGCTGAAAACAAACATAGTCATTTGAAAAAAAAAAAATAGCAGCAAGAGTTTTGCAGAGGGGTCTGCTGTTGGGTTAATCTGTAAATCATGGTTACTCTGGATATTTTCTCCTTACCTTAGAACTTCTTTGTAAAAGATTTAAGGACTTTCTGTTTTTTTATTTCTTTTTTATTCTTCCTTTATCCTAGGAAAGAGAAGATTGGTATGTAATGAATGTTGAATGACAAGAAAAGAGTGATTTTCTCCCAAAGTCATGGTTAGCAGCTGGTCACTTGCTGAGTGATGATAGCAATAAAAACAAAAGCTAACTCTGATTATTGACCGTGTACCATTGTTCAAAATGCCTTATTTGATTTAACTTACTTTACCTTATGATGATACTATAGGAAGTTGAATAATCTGCCCAGCTTTCAAGGGTTAGATCCAGGATTCCAACTCCAGCATTCTTCTTTCAGAACCCAGAGCATTAACCACTGAACCATACAGCCCCTGATTACAGAACATAGCCTATTTGCCTGCGCTTTCTTCTTGGGCACCCGTTATTAGGGTTGCCACCCTTAATACTGAATAATACTTATGTATCCTGGATCTCTAACATTTATCTGTAACATGAATTACTTATATTAATTGCCTTCTTCTGATGTAAGAAGATACTCAGATAAAGGAGGTCCTGGGGTTACAGGGTTGACCAAGATAAGGTAATATAAGTAAGTCTAGGACTTCTGAAGATTAATTGTCACAATCTCAAAAACTTTCCTATGGCCAGAGAACTGCCCTGTTTTGTGACAGAGGAACAGTTTACAGTGAAAAATCTTGTCTAAGAGGCTGGATACTCACCTGTGCCGCTTATGGGCTGTGTGACCTTGGGCAAATTACCTTTCTTCCAGAGACCTTAGTTATATCATCTGTGTAATCATCTTTATGTTTTCTTCTTGCTCTGACCATCTAGGAATTTAAAGGTTGTTTCTCCCACAGGACCAGTGTTCTGGGAAAGTAGAGTAGTTAACTCCATCTTCAGAGGAGAGTGAGGCAGGCTTGGACTTTCATTTCCATGTCCCAAGTGAACTCTCCTCTCTTGTTTATATGGCGGGTCATTGCCGGATGGCATAGCAGGCAGGGCTGCCTCCAAGACAGATCATAAGTGGCAGGAAAGCATTCTAGTGCCAGGAATTACCCCTGCTTCCCTTTGACTTCCCACTTCTTTACTCCTAGTCATGAAAGATGTGGCAGTTCCTGTCCTATAGATCTATTCAACCAGAGAAGGTCTGTGGGGTGGAAAAACAAGGTGACAGAGAGGTGGCAAGAACTGCCAGAGCTGTCTTCAGGGATGCTAAATACAGAGGTGCTCCACAGTATAAAATAGAATATGATCATCATCAGCTTCAAAACCAGCACTCATCCCCATCACCAAAGAGCTTCCATATCTTGAATTCTTTGTTGGCATGTCTTCCTCCTCTGCCCCTTCCCCTAGGAATCTTTCTGTACATTTAAAATAAGTTCCACTAGCATAAGTATTAAAGCAAGAGAAACTTCACAGTTTGCTTCAGGCTGTCAGAGAGGTCAGGACTGTGTAAATAGATGAGGGGTGTAGAGATGGGCTGGGCTGGGTATCACCTGAGGGCTGGAGGAGTAAGGGAAAGAAGGAGGAGTCACCAACACGCATGTCATGGAGCAAGACCCCTGTCTTTTTAGGTCACAAGAGTCTCTTTCTCCTACTTTCTAAGAAGGATTTAGTGTAGAAGAGGCCACAAGGGTGTATTTTTTTTTTTGAATCTTAAGTATAAATCCCTGGTTGATCTGAAAACCTCCCTTTAACATGTTTGATTTCACTGTCAAGATGTAAAAGAGTCAAGCTGGGCATGGTAGTCGTGGCTGCTTGAGGCTTAAACCCAGAATTCAAGGTCAGCCTGTACAACCCAGCGAGCCATCATCTCAATTAAAAAGGAAGAAAGAAAAGAAAAGAAAAGAAAAGAAAAGAAAAGAAAAGAAAAGAAAAGAAAAGAAAAGAAAAATATATGGTAGAGTCAAAAACCTTAGAGCCTCATGTTTCCAGGCAATAAGATAGTAAGAATGAAACTCTCTTCCATTTCCTTCACAGTCTCTGTCATTTGCCGTTTTGGGTATGAATACTTAGCACATGGAAGAAGCTCAGTTGATTTTAGCTGAATTGACTGATATAATTCCCAACATTGAGAATTTTGAAAAAAGACAAAGTCACTAAAAATAAAGGATTTGAAGGTACCATGCAAAAAGCCTCCCCTTCCCACTCAGTCTAAAAACATACATAAAACGCAAGAAAGTCAACCAAAATTTCACAGTGTTACTTGTGGTTTGGTTTGGTGGAAGGAATTGAATGATTTGCAGTGAATTTCAACCAGTTTGTAGGATTCATGGACCTAATGCTGTTCTGAGCAGACAGTGTGCTGTTTGGAGGCAATGGAGTTGGAAATTTCCATGCACCCAGGCTCCTGTGCCAGCAGATGGCGATGTTTCTTAGTTTTACACTCATATGGCAGGCCAGAGGCCATTAGAGATGCAGGGAGTGTTTATCAGATGGCTGTTAAATCGGCTCAAAATCTGTAAAGGAAGGCAGATCAGCTCTTATTTATTTATTTTTATTTAGACTTGATGAATTCAGTAAAATTCCATAATGGGAGAATGAACACTGTGTCTTTGTGTTGGGGATGGGAGCAGAGATGCTCCAGCATCCGAGATGGTTGGGTAGCTCCGTTTTATCTCCCTCAGTTGCTTTCTAAAATGAGATTCTTCTCTTGCTGCCTTCTGGCAGCCGGGATTTAGTCAATGTGGGCCAAAGGGTGCACCGGCAGCAGTTTTGTTCATTTTCTTTTCCATTTCTTTAGGAGTGGGCTCCTCCTCCTGGATCAGCCACTTGTCCAGAAGCTCCTGGGACAGAGGCATAGTCTGGGTGGGGCTAAGTCAGGGAGCCAGAGCAAGGCTGTGCAGGGCTAATGGATGGGGAGGGAGAAGGAGAGATGCTCCCAGGCAGCCTTTCCTGAGCTGCACCCTCAGCGACATAGGTGACCTGGAGATGAATGCACTTCCCCTTCCCTGAGAACAGCAGCTGTTGCACTGAGTGCCAACCTCCCCCTGGAAGGAGGCAGAACCATTTTAAGCAGAGGGAGAGATTGTTGGGGAGTGAATCGATCTTAAAATACTCCTTGTTTTGCGTGCTGACCCATTAGGGGAAATGGCACCATTTGGGATCTAGGACCTTTGGTTTCTTGACCTAGAGGTGCCACTAGCCCACTGTGTGATATTGAACTTTTTTTCATCTGTAATGAGCCCTTTGACAAAAATTCTCCAGTCGTACTTAAGATTATCTTCTTTTGAACTAGCAACCATGGTTATACAGGAGAATTTTTAGATGCCCAATTAAATCAAAATCTCTACAGGTGGGGCCTCAGTATGCATCCTTTTTTTTTTTTCAAGCCCAGGTGATTCTGATGTTCAGCCAGGCTTGAGAACCATTGCTTTAACCAGGGGTTCTCAAAGGGAGGCCCTAGGACCAGCAGCCTCAGCCTCACCTCAAAACTTATTAGAAAGGCAAATTGTCAGTTGTCCCCATCAGAGTCAGAAATTCTGAAGGTGGTGCCTGAAGATCTGTGTTTTAACAAGCCCTCTAGGTGATTGTGATGCGAGCTGAAGTACAAAACCCACTGTTGCTTTTGGGAGGACAAGGCTTCCTCATACCTTTTGAAGATAAGCGAGGCCAGTGACTATTTCTGGCAATGGTTCTGTGAACACAGTGTTGTGTGTTATTTCCTGGACTAAGCTTTTAATTATTCTTGCGTGAACTTCCAAGTTTCTTTCCCAAGTTGGTTGTATGATTCTAATTAGAAGAGGAATGCAGCATACTGGAGCCTCTGTTAGCTTGGACCCCTGCGTTGCTATATGAACATCTAGTAAATAAGAAAAAAAAATTATTGCGTTAAATGCCTGAAATTTGTGGCTGTTGCTGCTTCATAATCCATCCTACCTTGATTAATATAGATATTAATGCTGTAGTTCTGGCTATTTGGTTTGATCAGTGCTAATAGGATCAGAAGGGACTTCCTATCCCTCCTTAGTTATCAAACTTACCCATCCCATTTCACAATTTTTCTAAGAGTAAATACTTGGATCTAACATGCTAAGACGATTTGAGAAATGCTTTCATCTCTGGTTATTGGCTGCACATGCCAAAAATGGGAATGAAATTGAAAAAAAAATCAGCCTCATATCCGGGGGTATCCAAATACCTATATTTGGTAGTACAGTGTTCAAATATTAGGGTCTGGGTTTGCAGCCTTAAAAGTTCCTATATCTCTGGATTGCCATGGTGATAGTAAGAATTTTGTGTTTCTCTTTCCCATTATAAGAGCTCAAATCTGGGAAGGCATTCTCCTTCTCTTTAGACCTTTTCTAAGCAGACTACTTTGCCTTTCCATAACAGGAACTGCACATTTTGTGCTGTCACTGAGGCAAGTGTCCTTAGGGTTGTTCTCTTCCCACCATTACTTTTTCTTTTATATATTTGTGGCCATCACTCTATTAAGGCTGCTTCACTGGCCAGCCCTAATGCCTGCTTCATCTTCCCTAACAGAAACTTTCCCAGACCTCTGTTTCATCATTTCTGCCATTGATCTTTCTTGACTATTATTGTTCCCTTTTGCCAATAGATCTCATTATTGTTGTCATCAACATTGTCATCATCACCATGATCGTTAATATTGTCATCATACTCAACATGTATTGAAATTTTGCTATGTTGTTAGGATCTGAACTATTGATCACTGATCAAGTCATCATATATTTGACATTTCTGTTGCCCTATCAGTTCACTCTTCTCTTCTGCCTTGTAACCATCACATTTTCACACTTCTGTGACATGGAATTACTGTCTGATCCTTTATATATATATATATATATATATATATATATATTTCTCAATCCTTCCTTTGTCCATTTACTCAAAATTACAATGTTCTCTTTTTGCCTCATTAAGCTATGGCCCTTAGTGTCTTAGGCTCAATTCTCATTCCTCTAGGGATCTCTCTGTGACTTAGTCCATTTTTAAATTAAGGAGAGCTCAAAAAAAAGCTGTTGTTATGTCTGCATATGAGTTTTTCCCTCTGGAGTTGGTGTTGAAGATCTCCCAAGAGTTGATTTGATTGGGTCATTAAGATGGATGAAATAACCATATTGACTGTTTAGTGGGCTGGTTATTTCAGTCATCTTAATGAGAGAATTAGATCGACCCTAAGGTGCTCCAAATCCTTATTTGATGATTGGCCTAGAGGCAATCAATTGCCCACGTTGAATCTTCTGCTTCACTCAACCAGTCTCACTCCTTACAACCCCCTAAATGTGAACTCTGCAACACATGTGTGCACACATGTGAAAACCTGTGAAAAGCACCTGGTGGTGCTTTTCTTGTGGATCAGGGTGGAGCTTACAAGCAAAAATGTATTAATACAAAGGGATTTCATTGGCATCTCTGATTGTTACTAGGTCTTAGTCAGGGGAGGGCAAGAAGGGGAACTGGTGGCAGAGGCCAACCTTATCACACTTGTGCACCTGGTCACCTGGGTGAATGCCCACAGCCTATTTGTGGGGAAACTGAGTCAGCAGGGAAATATGAAGTTGTAAAATTTACAATACTTTCTAACATTTGTGCTGCTATAACAAGACTGCTATACTGGGTAATTTAGAAAGAATAGGAATTATTGCTGACAGTTTTGGAGGATGGGAAGTCCAAGATCAAGGTGCAGGCACTGGTGTCTGGTGATGGATATTTCATCAATGTCATCCTCTTATGGTGGCATCTTCCCAAGGTTGAAGGCAGGAGGGGAAGAAGGGAGAATTAGTCCTCTCTCACTTCAGAGAGAATTTGGCCTCTGTTATTATAAGGGTACCACCTCTTAATACCACTACAATGTGGATTAAGTTTCAACATGAATTTTGGAAAGGGCATTACATTCAAACTCTCCATCTAGCTCTCCTTATCTTTGGGAAGTTCATCTATAAACTGGGAATTGTGACCTTAACCCTACCAACCTCAGGCCTTTATGCTTACTAAATAAGACTGAGGTGAAAAAAAAACTTGAAAAGCATAAAGCATTATAGGAATGCAGAATGGTATAATCATGTCCAAGACCTAATTCTGTGACCATGATGAACTCAAATGTGGAAAAGCTCTTGCCAGTATTGACTGAATAAATTTAAAAAATGATTAGTTTCTCTCATTTGTCAGTAACTTTCTTGACCTGACTTACCTAAGTAACAATCTCTGCTGTGTGCTTACATCCTAAATTTCCCTCAAAAAAGAATAAAAAAGAATATGTATCTTGCACACATATGCACACATATGTGCCTCATGGGCAGGATTTGGGAATGTGTGAAATCTTGGAAGGGCATAGGGATTTCATCTGAATGATCCAATTTGACTTTGAAGCCCTTTATAGGGCTCAAAGCTCCAGACTGCCCTGCTGAGATTCTCACACAGAGAAAGAAGGATGGGTGAGAAATGTCCATAAAGATTTTCACTTAAACCATGATGTTGGAAAGAAATGCCACAGACTATCAAAGAAAAAACTACTGATGTCTCCTTTTTCTGAAGCCCTACAGAGTTTAAAGTACTAAAGTATAATTTTGGTCTTTACCCATCACTTTGTTTAGCTGTCTTGTTTATATGTGGGTTTGTTCTGTTTCCCCAACTACATTTTTTTTGAAATTTTATTTTATTTTTTCAGTATATTATGGGGGTATGAATACATTTTAACATCCTCTTTCACCAAAATTTCATTCCCTATTCCCTAGAATCTATAATTTAGGACACAGGTCATGTCTTTCCTTCCCCATAAACTTGCCCCAATTAATTCAGTTCACCTTAATGCATTTGCTTTTACACAACTGAGCTCTAGCATGGCTTTTAATTAAACTACCTCATGGTGTAATACCAGACAGATCTGTGAATTAAGAGAACAGAACTGAAAGGAACCTTGGAGGTTATCAGGTTTAAAGCCTTTATTTCAATTGTGAGGAAACTTCAGTCTAAAAATCTGGAGTCCTCAAAGTTTATACATATTTCTAGTTTAATAGAGCTCAGAAAAGAATAAGATCCCTTGAAACCCAGCCCAGGGTTTCCACTATAACACTTAACTCTCAACTCTCACTCTGACATAACACTTAACTCTCAACTCTCACTCTGACATAAACCTGCTGTGTGGCCTCAGGCAGTTCATGTGACCTCTCTTTGCCTTGGCTTCCTTGTTTAAAAAAAATGGGGCTAATATAAATCTTATTCCTTACATCTTAGATATGCTTTGTGGACCAGAGGAGATGTATGAATTCACATTTATGTGGCTAGACCTCAAATCACTTTGAAATAATAAAATTCTGTCCAAAGGTAATACAGTATATTGTTCTTCTGGGGTAGCCATGGGCCAAGCTTATGTGGAATCAATATTAGTTGACAATAATGATATTGATAATGTAGCATAGATGTCTGAGTATATGTGATACTGGTACTAGGGAAGCAAGGAATGTAGCTTTAAAATTGGAATGTGAGGGCAAAGTGAAAAAAAAAAAACAATACAAACATGAACACCTCAAAATGACTCCCCAAAGACCCAAGGAATATGTGAGTTAAGGAGATTCCATTAAGGAGAAGTAGAGGGGCTTGTAAAACAATAGCCAATATGTAGTAGATTAAACATCTGCTGCAGACATAAATCGAATCCCACTAGGAAACAGCCGTATCCTCTCTAGAAATAACACTATTCATAAGAACATAATATACAGTACAACCATGGTAAGGAAAAGACACATTAACCCATTAACTTAAAGGTTTCAATCTCATTTTTATTTGTGTTTAAGCTTTCAATCCTGGAATAGTCAGTCATTACTAGTACTTAATGACTGGCTTGCTAATTGTGTATCCCAGGTTGGAGCGGAGAGAAGTTAACACACAAACTGGTCGTTAAATATGTTAATGATCAAGTCCTCTCGGATTATGACTATTATAAGCCATAATTAACAGTTTATAACCATTATTTTTGTGGGTTTTTTTTTCTTTTTAGTAAAAAAAAAAAAAAGAAAAAGAAATATCCTTGAGGCTCAGATAGAAACGATGAATGCTGGCCTCCCGGGATATCTTCTATTAGGAAGAACAGCTTCTGGGACAAATCTTGTTTTCTTAATTATTATTAGGGCTCAACAAAGTAAATGCTAGTTCTGGTCGACTGAGCAAATAGGCTCTGTCCTGTCCTTATTAGAGCATCGTGCAGTGCGTTTGCCTGGACAATACAATCTCTCAGCTGCTGCAAAGGTTTTCATCAGTTCTGACATAGTACAAATAAAAGAACTAAGGATCGTGCTGCAAACTGTAAGCTTGGGGCAGAACTTGCCACTTGGAAAAACTCCTGGGCCTCATGAAGCCTTGCAGAACTTGAGCTGTGTTAGTGAAATTTGTCTTCTCTACCCTTTGTCTCTGTATCCTTTTTTTCTCATGTGAAGTATCTTATGCCTTCTCATTCTCTCTTCCTCTTCTCATTCTCTTTACAGGATGAAGCTAATCAACATCAGCAGATGTCAATGATTGATCACTAAAGCTGTTAAACCAGAGGTGAAATCTTAGTGAAAGGACTGGTTTCACCTCATTGGCTTTGGAGGCCAGCACTCCAAGGGATAAAGACAGAGTGGGTGTGAGTGCACAATTATCTACCTTCTGGAACACCATCCTCACAAGTTAGGACCCCAACACACACACACACACACACACACACACACACACACACACACATCTTATGGCCCATTCTGGTTCCACTACCTAGTCATTTCTTTAAACTCTTCTTAAAACAGTTTTGATTGGCGTACTGTGAAGTGAGGGAAAATTAAAACATTTACTTTTAAAAAGTCATTGTCTGACCTTTAGAAAATCTTTATTAGAAAACAAGTATTAACATTAGTAGTATTAGTATTCATATTTTGTGTTTTTTAAGTTTTTCTAGAGAAAAATCTTTTAGATAAAAAATAAATATTTCTAAGATAGAAATCCAGTTAGAAACTTTCTACAGGAACTGAAATTAAGATATAGAGAATATTACAATGAGTGATACTTTTCTTTTTTTCTTTGATGTTCAGCAAATATGCACTGATGGCTGTGTCTCAGGCGTCACTCTAAGACAGTAGTTACAGCAGAGACAGGACAATGGCACCTCTTTTGTGGTATAGTGAGAGGGACCAGTGTTCATAAGCCAGGATGAACACAGAAGCTCTGGGTTCTATGGGAGTCTTTGTGGGTGTGGGAGGGTGGGGGCTAATCCAGTTCAGGATGCAGGAGATACTTTCTGGGGAAATGAAGTTTGATCCCAGAGGCAGACCAACTATCTCTTTTAATAAAAGCTTCTAAAACCCTGAAGGAAGGCAGGGCCTCTACTAAGTAGCCACATTAGCAACACTTTTGCAAAAGAAACAGAGGGTCATACCATGGCCAGATGCTAGAAACAAACCAAAAAGTGACCACATACATTGGAGCAATGGTGAGAGTATATACAAAGGAAAAAATAAAAGGACACATTTCAATCACAAAACTTCTGTATTTGTATGGCCTGGAAATTGAGGCATGATTTTGAAATATTAGGAATTCAGAATGAAGTGATTTTATGCAAAATGCTTTCTACTAGAAGAGTGGAGCTTCTCTCTGCTTGCCTCTTCCTCATGACATCAGAGAAGGAAGGTCTGATTCACACTGTGTTGTATTAATATCATTCAAGGCCATGAGCTCATAGAAGCTAATAGAGTCTGTGTTGAACTTCATACATTGTAAGAAAGGTAATGGTTGAGAGAAAATGGCCAAGCCCTTTTTCTGTGAGTCATATGATACCAGAAGCAACTCCTTTCCTGGAATTCATTTTTCTTAATTCATTTTTTAAAAAAAGAATAACTTTTGCAAAAGTTTTTATTAACACATTTATGCCCCTGTTTGTAAGGCATGCTTCAAAACACTTTCTAGACAATGATTTCCTTTAAGATAAGCACATATATGTGAGGTGTTTTTTTTTTTTTTTTCTCTCTTTTGGTGGGGGGAATGTTTCCTAGTGTTTTTCTCCCATGTGCTTGAACAGATATTTATTGCATCCTTTGACACCTAATTATTTGACTTTTGAAAACAGCTTTTATTTACTGGGCAGTAAAATGGTGAAAAGTTAAATCATGGCACCCAATTAAGCAAATCTTTTGCTTTGGTCAGCTGAAGGGAATGAAAAAAATTATTTATTTTTTTCTCTACTACAACTTCTTTTTATCAGTAACTTGACAAGTGGTATCATTAAGCTGATGGTTGTTTTTTTTTTTATATTGAGATAAGACTGAATTTTAGAAACTGCTAACTTTAAAGAAGCACACATAATTGGGTTTTCTTCCATTTCTTTAGTTTTATTCTTATATATTCTATATTTCAGGGCTTTGCTTTTTACTGCCTTCATTCTGAGTTAAATATACAGTCAGCTTTTTGTGGAATTAATATTGAAGATGCTGGGATAATGTAAGCTGCTCCTAACAATGGATCACAATTCATTTTAAATTAGTGAATTCATTTAAATGAATTAATTGGGTCATTATTTACATAGTTGTTCCTAAGTTTTATTGGGAATAAAATAAGAAAAGGGTTGGTTCTGACAATTTTGGCATCTATATAACTTAGGACAAAAGATAGCCCATTTTCTCTCTCCTCATATTACACTCTCATAATTTTCCCAATTACTGCTGCATAGAAACTCAACTTGGTGTTGAGTTGCTGGCAAATAAATGAGAGCACTTGAATTGTAGCACTGCACAGCTCAAAATAATTGCATTTTATCATGTGGCAAAAGGATATGTATTGTTAGAGTGAGGGTAATGCAAAAATATTAGCCAAACCCAGAACAGAAAAGAAATCCACACTCTTTTAAGAAGACTCATGAGTTCCCCTGACTTGGCTTTCATCAGCCTACTTGATCACTCCAAACTTTACCACTCCCATTTGCTTGGGATTCCTAAGGCATTCACTGTGTTATTCTTTATTTAGCTTATATGTGTTAGTCTTTACTTTCCCCCGCAAATACTCTTTAAGAATAAATACCACTTAAAATTATTTTCTTATATCTCTCACAGTCAGACTCAGCTAAATGTAGGCAAGTGTAATGGCCAAATAATCTAATAACCAGCATGTTATGGGAATACAGGAACTGACCCTGACCCCACGTACTTTAGTCTGGCAATGGAATAGACTCTGGAGGCCTCCACTGTGCCTGGCATTGACCCTTTCGTTGCTGGATTGTGGGAACTGGAAGTACTTGAGGAGGGGCTGGAGTAGCCAAGGATGGTGGCTGTTTCCTAATCAGTTTAAAAGTATATTAATATTTTAGGTAGACTGGTCAACCTTAGATAAGGGAAAGCATTATTGTTACTTGAACTCAGATGTTTCAGACTTCAGTAGTCTGTGATTAAAGCTATGTCTCCTTTTGACATCTAAATCATTAGGACAAAATTAATGTTGCAAGCTTACTACTTTTACACTGTTTTTTACACTACTTTTACCATGTTATATTTCCCAAATATCTTTGGACATGTCCAGGAAAGTTGTTGGGTTCAGTTCCATAGGTCCTAGGTTGTGGTTGCCTACTGTAGCCAGGCATCAACTCCAGACTGCTGCACCATTCTTCTGTAGTTTTTCCTGCCACTGGGAAACCGCCTTTCCTTGGACACCTGTTATTCCCTCTACACCTCTTAACTTCATGTATAAACCGAGCCTTGCCCATAATTCCACACAGTGATGGCTGAGGACAGCTTCTCGCAATTTGAAGATTTTACAAAAAGTTAAAGGAAACGTGAAGAAACCAAAATCTGGAAAATGACAGGACTCTTCTAAAAGTCCATTGTATATGGACTTCCTCAGGGGAACCTCCAGTGGGTCCCTTCTCTTTACCTGAGGCATGTTGCAGGAACCAGTTGCATCCATTAGGTAGCTTTTGGTTAAGACTCTTCTCAAGAGTGGTCTCAGAGATCTCTGGGCCTGGTTACTTACCATGGAACCTCTTCGCTCTGTTCAGGGGTGCTCTACAATAGCTGTCTGCCAGCCAGTTTTCCCAACACCGGAGGAAACCCCTGGGATAGAAGAGAGCAAGAAATAGCTCTCCCACCCCCAGTGTCAGGAGCAGGAAGTGACATAGCACGTTGACACAGCAGCGGAGGGGCCATGCAGGGGGTCCGTGCTATACTTTCCTGGTCTCGGTAGATGACTGCTTTTCTGCAATGGGGGCTTAATGTGCACCAGAGAGGCCGCGGGCTTCAGGCAGGTAAAGTTCAGAGTGGAGAGCGTGTTTCTCACATGAGTCAGGTAGGGACCCGGGCTGGTCCTGTAAGGGAAGAGGCACTGGGGAGTCCGTATGCTGGAAGAAGAGGGGCACCTGACCTTCCCTGCTCTATGGGGGAGAGAGGGAGACAAAAGCCGGGTAGCTCAGAGTCTCAAGGCTTCTCCCAAGCCGGTAGCATCCCGAACCAGCTCATTGAGCGACACGTTGAATGAATAGGCTTCCTAGGATCCCGTCTTTCTTTGCAAAGCTTCTGAAAACTAGGACAAGCAAAAGAATTGGGGATGGAAGGGACCTGGGGCTTCTGAGCTGGGATGAGGTGATAGAATTGTTTGTTTTTAGGATGTGAATCCTCCAGACCTTTCAGCAGCTCGGCCATCAGACCAGATAGAGGGTGATGCTAAATTCCAGCTCTTTTCGTATTGTCGAATAGTACAATTAGAACTTTTTGTAGATGGCTGCATCCTTCATCACTTTCTAAATAAAGATCGAACGTCTTGTAGTACCTGAAGACCATCCATTCTCTGTAGATTCATTTTCTGAAATATTTGCCAAATGCCTACCACGAACATCAGAATGAGTTGATTGTTAAGTCAAAACTTTTATCTTTTTCCAGTGTCTTGCCTTTCTCTCTAGGTTCTCCCTTGAACCAGCTGGAACAGCTCATTTTCCTGGGTGTTCCCAAGAACTGATACTTTCCTTTAGGCGGAGGCCTAATATCTCCAAAAATACTTCCATGGAAATTCACTATAATATCAGAAGTAACAAGGGAGTATGGTGCTACACCACTATTAATGAACATAGGGAATGTAAACAATATTGAATTTGATTAACTTCTTTGGAAAAAAGCTTAGTTTAATTGTTTATTTGAAAGTTACCAGGTTGTAAGTCTTCAGTGTTTTGATTACAAAAGCATGATTGCTCTTCCATCATCTCTGAATTTAGGTCCTTTTCCATGACTTGTGTCCCTTCCACCAGTACAAATCCATTTTTATTCAGTTGGCTTATTTGGCTACTAGATAAGATTAGCATAGTCTTGTTACTCTGCAAGATATTTTTAACTTTATCAAGAGATTAAGTACATCATGAAGTGGTACAGTCTGTAGAGGCTTAGTCTCATTTTAGAGTTCTCCTTCCCAAGGCCACCTTCACAAGAAAGCAAGCCTACCAAGTATGGTGGAAACATGATTGTTGGAGGCAAATAAATTTGCCCTTTATTCTGTATTCTTGGTCTCATCAATAAGTGGTACTACCATTAAAAAAAAAAAATTCTCAAAACCCAGAACTTAATTTTCTGAAGCCCAGAGGGAGAAAAGTTGTTCTTTTTATTCCCCCCTGGAGCTGATATGTTTATCTGCTTCACTGATATCTTCCCACAACTGTGAGCCCATTCCTGGCTTCTAAAATTTTCCATGTTGGGGCCACTTAGTTCTGGATCACCCTGCAGATGGAAAATTAGAACTCTACTCCAGGCTGCCCTGATCTCAGCTCTGTCCCATCCCTGTTAAAATATTTTCTCTAGGCTGAAATGAAGAAAAGATGAGGACTGAATGTACCTTTTGCCTTATTATGGTCTCTCCCAATTTTCTGATCACAACTATTGAGCAAGAGTACATGTACATACATCTTGAAAGAGAATATTAATTTTCAGTTAAGGGGTTTCAAATCCTGATTTAGGGGAAAATATAAGCAGGTAGTAAGATTTGCATAATTTTATAAAAGATTATACCTATTTTATAGCACCTGAATAAATAGATCATGACATCTGTCTGATTATCTGATATTTGTGTTGAGATTTCTTCTGAACCTTGTTTTTCACCCAAATAATGGAAGGGCAGTAAATTAGATCAGAATAACGAGGACCAAACATCAGAGTGAACGTTCCCAGAAGAAATGCACTGTTTATATAAGTAAAAATGACATCTTTCCTAGCTTCCAAATAACTCTTCCCACAAAAACTAAAGTTCCTCTCTTTAGGTATTTTGGTGAATTTGATTTATTATTAAAGAACTGTAGAGAAAATTATTGATAGAATTCTTGTCTCCCTGAGTACGTATAGCAGTGGAACTGTTGTGTCTGTAAGATACAGGTGGCTTCTACGAGTGAAAATGACATAGGCATGGGCTTTATAATGATGATGAGGGCCAACGGGAAGTTGCTAGTGGGCAATTGTGGGGTGCAAGTACATGTAGGTAGTATGACAAGCCTGTGCTGTTTTACTGTGAGATATGTACTTTTGCACAAATGTCAGAATAATATTTTCAGATATTCACAGGGGTTCCTATTTTTTAACTTCTTTAACTCCTTCCTGTCTCTTGGGGAGTAGGCATTGCCCTCAGAGGAATGGCAGATTTGGTGAGTGTAAGGAATCATTGGTCAGCTTTGACTTTGTAGAGCCCACAGCAGAAACAACAGTCCGGAAATCAAGGGTTTCCATGTGCAAGAAGCAGAATTTTTGACATGTTTATAATGAACATATAGGTTTCAAAGAGTCAAATCTTGGGGGATGAAGTTCAGAGTTTTATTTATTTGTTTTTACTAAGCGTTAAAACTAAGAGCAAAAGGAACCTGGTAAGCTATGCACAGGTGCTGAAACATTCTGCCCAGTGGTGACCTAAACACACTTCCATTCATACCCCAGTAGCCAAAGCAAGTCACATGGTCTTTACCAAGTTCAACCAGGGAAGGATGTCTAATCCTCCTATAGGAAGGGCACAGCAGAATAGGGTGCTAAATATGAGTGACTAGCCACACAGTTTGCCACACAGATAAATTTACATTTCTGCCTCTCCTCCCAGCCCCTGTAGATAATATAGTAGGCATATCTTTGCTAATTGTTCAGCCCGCTTATGCTTGACACTCTTGACACTCAGACATGTATTTATGTAGCTGATTGGACTCAGGAGGTCTGAGGAAGCCTCAACTTGTGAGAATCATTTTACAGAGAATTTTTAGCCTGGAAACAATTCCAATCAGCTTCTTCCTCCACCCCCCCTTCACTTTTGTCAAGACAAAAACGACCTGAAAATAAGGGGGGTGGGGAGCACAAAGTCAAAATGACAGGCAAGGAATGAAAGAATCAGGCCAATTGTAATGTATGGAATGTCCTACTTTTGATTTTGATTTTCCATGTAAGAAACACTTAAAATTGATTTTCAATATCTCCATCAATATTCTTAGCCACTATTGTCTATTTCCTGTGACAGGGTGGATGTCCCGTCTCCCTCCAGTCTCCCACCTCCTTACTTCCCTCCCCACTTTCCCATGTTGTTAACACAGGCAGTCCTTTAAATCTGTATTCCCAATCTCCAGACCACAGACCAGTAGCAGTCTGTGGCCTGTTAGGAACTGTGCTGCACAGCAGGAGGTGAGCAGCAGCAAGGGAGAGAAACTTCATCTGTATTAATATTTACAGCCGTTTCCCCATCACTTCCATCACCACATAAACTCTGCCTCCTGTCACATCAGCAGTGTCGTTAGATTCTCATAGGAGCTCAAACCTTACTGTAAACCATGCATGTGAGGAAAGTAGATTGTGTGCTCCTTACGAGAATCTAATGTTTGATGATCTGGGGTAGAGCTAAGGCAGTGATGTTAGTGCTGGGAAGTAGCTGCAAATACAGATTATCATTAGCAGAGAGGTTTGACTGCACAATAAATGTAATGCATTTGAATCATCCCAAACCACCACTCTCTCCCTGCCCCTGCATCCCCTACCCCATTCCATGGAAAAATTGTCTTTCTTGAAATCGGTCTTTAAAGGAAGTATAAAACATAGCCTATTTGCATATTAATCCAGCAACTACAAAGGACATCAAAACACCTAAGGAAGGATGAGTTTAGGACCCAATGTAACAAGGGCCTTTGAATCTCAGACTGTGATAAAATGCGAAGTGACATTTCACAGCAGGAGAGAGCTTCTATTTTTTACCTTAATGTTTAGAGATGGCCCCTGGGAGGAATTGTTGCTCTGTCTCAGGGCTTCCCAGATGTGTCAGATTAGAGACCCACCCACTGGAAACATTTCAGGAAGTCAGTCAGCCACTCCCTGGGGCTTTCCTAATGACTGGCCCCCTTGTCTGAGTCAGTTAACACAGTTGAATGCAGCATGTAGTGTTAATTCAGTGGGGATAATTAGACCAAGGTCATGGGTTTGATTTTCTTGTTTTTTTTTTCTCAAAGAAAAACCATTTCTAACCCTTTATTGACTAACTTAAAAATAAGGACTATTGTCTTAAGGAGAACAAACTAACATAGTGGTGATAAAGGTGTACAAACTACAAGGCACCCCTCCCTTCTGGAATACAAAGAGTATCTTCAGTTTAATAGAATGGGCAGAGGAAGAGAGTTTGCAACAGGTTTTGGCTTATTTCAGGGGCTAATGGGCAGTGCCAACAGTGGCTATGTTACTGAGCCGTCCGTTGTAGTTCAGTATTCAAGATCATTAAATGAGATAGGTAACAGACAATGAGATTTCTCACTGGACAATGTCAACCAAACCACATACTCCTCTGGATGGCACTGATTGGGTCATTTGCTCCAGTAGGACTAGAGACCGTGGTGTGTGCCTTCCTTTCCATACTTCATTAGCAGGAGGTTGTTTCCTGTCTGTCTAACTCTACCAGGGCATAACCTTGACTTTGTACCAACTTCTAGAGTCTACCCTACTGAAATGCTCCCCTGAAAAACCTTAGCCCTTGAGAAATGGCACAATCTAGAAATTAATACTACCTCCCTCTTTAGTGAATATGATATGGCATTTCTCCTTGCTGTTTTGAAATTTTTATCTGTGCCATGAATAATTTGATTATGAACCTAGAGTAGGCACAACTCAAAACAATTAGCTATATTCCTCTCATCACTTACTATGAAACCCTAATGATAGGAGATATTTATTAAGTACTAACCTACATTGTAAAGGAGGGTTTTGCCAACTCAGGTTTGTGTTCCCTCATGGTGCACTGCCCTCTGTGTATTTGTATCTGGACATATTGTTGTTATAGCTAAGATTTGTATCTCAGATAGTGGGTTCATTTCTTTGGAAGCCAAGGTTACTTTTGAGAGCTCTTTACCCAACTATTGGCTTTAAATGTCAGAAAACAAAAACAAAACCTCTGTTCCATAGTCACAAAAATTCTGGATATAACTAGGTCACTTAATGATATCTGCTACTGGCCGTTAAGAGAATGAGCCCAGTGGGTACTAGTGCCTTGTCCTATGCAAGGGTGAGCCAAGCTAGTGAGTCAAAGGTAGAAGATAGCAACCTAGGAGTCAGGAAATCTAGGGTTTGATGAGTCTGTCACAAATCTCTTTGTACCTCATTTGTAACCTGGCTGATGCATAGAATAAAGGAAGGATCAGATCTCTTCCTTAAAAAGATTCAGAGTACATTCAGCCCTTCATATCCACGGGTTCAGTATCTGCAGATTCAACCAACTGTGGGTCAAAAATACTCAGGAAAACACCCCCAAAATAATACAATAATAAGAAACTACATAAAAAGTACAGTATAATAACTATTCATATAGTATTTATATTGTATTAGGTATTATAATAAATCTAGAGATGATTTAAAGTATGTGGGAGGATTTTGGTATTCCTGGGGTGCTGGAACCAATTCCTGCAGATACCAAGCAACCTGCAGATACCAAGCAACCACTGTACTGAGTAAGGCTAATATATAATTATACTTTCATCTTGCCTTATTAAAAGGCCCACCACCAAAGCCTATCTGGTCTCATTGAAGCTCTGCCCTCAGCAAGCACTCTTATGCAAGGGTAATGACTTAGCATGCTCCACTGCCCTGTTGGCCTTTTGAAGAAAAGATACCTGTAGATGCTAGAAGCACCAGCCCACCTGTTTCTTCTCCCATTCCTTCACTAAAGGAAAACAGTGTCAAAAGAAAGTCTTTTACATATACGAGGTTAACTGTTTAATAATTTATTTGATGTTTACTTTAACCTGATTTCATCTGCTTGTGGAGGGGCAGGATTAAGATTTTAATCTTAAAAAGTCTAAAGTTTTAAAAAGTCTAAAGTTGGGATGTGGAGGTAAAATGAAAATGAGAAAACAGGAGGCCCAAGGTTGCAGCATTGATTTGCCAAATCTTCCAAAACTCCTGGAATGCCTATCACACTTTTGGTGAATACTGAATTCAGCAGCATTTAATGCTTTTCAAAAGTCAATCAGCTCTACAGTGGGACCAATCTCTATAACTGTGCTGCCTGATCAGATAGCTGCTAACCACATGTGAATATTTAAACTTAAATTATTAAAATAAAAAATTCAATTCTTTAGTTGCATTAGCAACATTTCGAGTACTCAATAAACACATGGTTACTTTTTATTTCAGGGAAGATAGAAGAGGACACAAGCATGTAAATAATTATTCAATGAGGGCAGTAATACAGGGCCACATTGTTTCTTTTCTGGCCTTTATATTATGGCCCTAAACTCATTTCAAGTAGGTATTGACAGTACATACCTGGAGGAAGGTAGAGGAGATGTGACAGAATGAAAAGCTGGACTGAGAATCAGAAGTTGATGATGGACGCTTAGTCAGTTTCTAATGATGAGACCTAAGATCAGCTATTTCATTTCTTTGAAATTCAGTTTTCTCATTATTAATTATGAGTAAACACATCCTCTTTCTCACACTGATTTTTTTTCAGAGAGAATAGTTGATATAACATGAAAGTAGACCATAAACTACAAAGGAGTATAGTAAAATATAAATTATTTTAATATATTTTCTTAGTGTAATTTAGAAGTTTTGTAGAAAAATGCTCAAGTTGCATAGGCTTCCACTTTTCCAACCATGACACATTTTAAGGATGCTACTACTGAGTAACATTTTTGAGCATGGAATAATGTGTGTAAAATTACTAGATATAAAATAACTTGCATTATTAGTCAGAATCTGTTTATGATATGTAAATGTGTGTGTCTGAAATAAAGGTCACCTCTATAAACTCCAAGATGATGACATAGGAAGATATTAACCCAAATGTTAAGCTGAGATCAGACCTCAAAACAAAATTACGTATGATATCAAATATAAATCACCTGTTAAACCAAGGGTTGTAGAACACCAATAAGGATAACAAGGAGGCTGCCTAGACAGATGGTAGAAAGAAAGGCCTTTGGTCAGGGTTTGGCAACTGGGAGTGACCATCCAAGCTCCTGGTTATCTCTTCGACAGCATTCAGCATTCAGTTGAGGGGATAAAAGTTTTGGAGAACATTTCGTAATTTCAAAGATATAGAATCAACCTAAGTGCCCATCAGTACATGAGTGGATAAAGTAAATGTGGTATGTGTGTGTATGTGGGTATGTTGGTGCAAAATTAATTGTGGTTTTAGCATTGTTGAAATTTGCCATTGGATATTGGAATTCTTTCTTAAATAAATGTGGTTATGTTATACATCATTTTAATGTGCATTTCTTGCTTTATAGTTTTTTGCTAATGACTTATTATTTTCTGTTTATTTTATATTTATTTTAGACTATGGAAATTATGTTAAACAAAAAGAAAATTTGAGCAATTTTCTTTTTTCTTTTTTTTTTTTTACAAGTTTAATTTTTAATTTATTAAAACCCAGTAAGTGATGATTTCAAAAGCAGAGTTAAATTAACACTTAATTCAGGGCAAAAATACATTTTAAAAACCTAAATCTTAAGGCATAAGTAAAACATTATAAAAAACAGCATGTCTAATACAGATTGTATAATGTCAGAACTTTGAGACTCACATATTATTTTATAGCACTATAATATTAATACAGTCAGAAATATTATCAATTTGTCCAAGATTTCTCACTTTATAAAGTGTCTAGGCTGCTAACTACAGAAATTTTGATGTGTAAGTAATAACTACAATATAACCAAGTGATTGTTTTTATGATAATGGAACTAAAGTCAGGTAATTTCATGGTTTTCATTTGTAAAGATTTTACAATATTAAATATGAAGTATTACTAGGAGTATTTTTAGATTTATTTCCCACCCTAATGCCCAAAAGATGTACATTAACTCCCTTTAACTCCATTTTAAACCTTCTGTGAATTCACCATACCTATTCATCGTAGGCCTGACCCTACTTGAGCATTTTTCTTATTCAGGCTCAAAATGGCTCATAAAGCAGCGGAGACAACTCACAACATCAACAATGCCTTTAGCTCAGGAACTGCTAACGGACGTATAGTGCAGTGGTGGTTCTAGAAGTTTTGCGGAGACAAGAGCCTTGAAGATGAGGAGTGCAGTGGTGGCTGGCCATCAGAAGTTGACAATGACCAATTGAGAACAACATAGAAGCTGATCCTCTTACAACTAGCCATGAGAAGTTGCAAAGAACTCAATGTTGACCATGCTATGGTCATTTGACATTTGACGCAAGTTGGAAAGGTGAAAAAGCTCAATAAGTGGGTGCCTCATGAACTGACCAAAAATAAAAATAAAAATCAGGTTTTGAAGTGTCATCTTCTCTTCTTGTACGAAACAACAATGGACTATTTCTCGATCAGATTGTGATGTGCAATGAAAAGTGGATTTTCTATGACAGTTGGCAGCAGCCAGCTTAGTGGTTGGACCCAGAGGAAACTCCAAAGCACTTCCCAAAGCGAAACTTGCATAAAAAAAAAAAAAGGTCATGGTCACTGTTTGGTGGTCTGCTGCTGATCTGATCCACTACAGCTTTCTGAATCCCAGCCAAACCACTGCGTCTGAGAAGTATGCTCAGCAAATTGATGAGATGCACTGAAAAGTGGAATGCCTGCAGTCGGCATTGGTCAACAGAAAGGGCCCAATTCATCTCCATGACAATGCCCCACTGCAGGTCGCAAAACCAATGCTTCAAAAGTTGAATGACTATCACTTCAAGCATCTTGACAACTTTTTGCAGGTAAAATGCTTCCATGGTCAGCAGGATGCCGAAAATGCTTTCCAGGAGTTTTTCAAATCCCGAAGCATGGATTTCTATGCTACAGGAATTAACAAACTTATTTCTCGTTGGCAAAAATGTGTTGATTATAATGGTTGCTATTTTGATTAATAAAGATGTGTTTGAGCCTACTTATAATGATTTAAAATTCATGGTCCAAAACTACGATTACTTTTGCACCAACTTAATACCACGGCATACTACTCAGCCATGAAAAGGAATGAAATGTCATTTGCAGCAACTTGGATGGAAGTGGAAGCCATTATCCTAAGAGAAGTACCTCAGGAATGGAAAAAAATATATACCACATGTTCTCACTAATGAATGGGAGCTACATGATGGGTATACATGAGCACAAAGAGATGTAAAGGACATTGGAAAGTAAGAAGAGGGGAGCATGAGAGGGGGCAAGGGATACAAACTTACCTATCATGTAGAATGAACACTATTCTGGTAACAGGCACGCTAAAAGCCTCCCCTTCAGCATGATAAAAATTCACCTATGTAACAAGAACACTCGTGTTCCTTAATATTTTGAAATAAAAATTATTTAAAAACTGCTAAGAACAGAAAAAAAAAGAAAAAATAAATACAAATAAGTTTCCCTTAATCCCCCAAGTGTCACTCTATAGGAGAGAGCTTCTCCCCCTGTGAACTCCAAAGAGCATGCTCAGATCTGCCTGTTACATGATCTATAAAGGGAGAAGACACACAGCAGACCCTATCTTTCAATCCAGGAATTGGAATAACATGTGACCTGCCACTGCCTCCTTCCCCAATCTCTGTTGGTTGTCTGCTGCTGGTCTGATCCACTACAGCTTTCTGAATCCCAGCTGAAGCATTACATCTGATTTACCCTGCTCCTGGTAAAATTAGCTTAACTAAACATTTTCTAAGAACTGTTCATCTGCCTCATGTTCCTGGTACTTAGGTGTTTTGAAGGAAAAACTGTACATACTAAGAAAGCTGTAAATAAAAAAATGAATGAAATTAAAACCTTACTAGTGCTTTGAAATCCTAACACAAATATTTCCAAAAGTGAGGGGTGGTACATCTCCTTTGTTGTGCCTTGACAAAGGTGTATTCAGTGGTGAGAGAAAGTTCCATGGTGACATCACATCCCTGCCCCATCAGCATCTCAGAGAATTCTCTTTCCCCTGTTGTTCTAGAGAAGAAGGGACCCTCCCCATAACACCATGCCGTCTCTTCAACATCTGGAGTTAATCCTATTTATTCTTTGGTATACCTTTAATGCCCTGAGACTTATATAGTAAATTAAGCACAAATCTTCTACCAACCAAAGGAATTTGGTTTTATCTACCTTTTTATGTTTTGTCTTATTGTGCTTGTTTGTTGTGTTCTTTTCCTTGTTTTTCTTTTAAGAATAGAAATTTGGGAGAGAATATAATTTTACTCTAAGTTTATCCTGAAAAGAAACAAGTGTACCACAACTGTTTTAAGTCAGGCTTAGTAAAGATCAGAAGCCACTGCCCAAGGGACTGCCTCTTTTTTCAGAGGAACAGGCTATGATGGCAGATTTCCATTTACCTTACCATGCGATACGTTGGAAGCTAGCAACAGGTGCTAGATTTTGTAGTTGGGGAGAATGAGCAGGCATGTGTCTAACGGCTGAGATTGAGGTGTGTAGTTGCCATCATTTTCTTCTCCAGGTAAGAGGACTCTTGGCAGCTGGAAGTAACAGCCATCTTGGAAGAAAAGCCATCACACTGGAGTGACTGTCACTTCAAATAGCGAGGCTACTGAGTTATGTATGATTTTTTAAACTGAAGAGATGCCATTGACTTAAGACTGAAGTGCTCACAAAATGATGTTGCCTGCAAAAGTGATAAGGCAGAATACAGAAGTGGGAGAATTTCCCTCAGTCTGTATTTTTAAATGTGGCATTCTAATAAACCACCATGGACTAGCTGTAAGTTAGTTATGAAGCATAGGCTTAGCTGTGCAGTTGACTAAATATTAATAGAATGGGTAATCAGTATGGATCTCAAACTGTAACAAAAAGTAAATATAAGACACAGCAATTGAAAGGGACAAATCATGACCCCAAGAATCTTCCAGAGGCCATTATGGAGACTCCAGATTGTTGGCTCTTCAAATTGGTCCAATCACCTAGAATGGCCAATTCTAGAGTCTCAGAAGAGTAAGGACTCTTGCTCAAAAGTCAGCTCCCTCTTGCTTCATGTATGCCTGCGTTCTCTTTGTCAAGGGACCCAAGCAAACTTTTTTTCTTTTTTTTTCCAAATTAGAGATAAAGTTGAAATGGCAATTGAGCTGGGGACAAAAGAGAATAAATGCATTCTCCAAAGTATATGACTCACATCATCTTTTGCTAAAGGATGGATTTTAAAGAATAGAGTGATGGAAGTATGAGGACATTGAAGATCTGGATTGGTGAATGAAGGAGTCTGACATACCTGAAATAAATCCTTGGATTCAATCTTCTAAAATTTTGTTGAGGGTTGAGGAATTTTGTGTCTTTAAGTTCATGAGAGATGTTGCTCTCCTCTTTTTATGTAGTTTTCATTTTTTTTGCTAACATTGGCCTCATAAAATGAATGAAGTATTCACTCTTTTTCTATTTTCTGGAATAGATTATGTAAAATTCATGTTAATTCTGCATTGAATGTTTGATAAAATTCTCCAGTGAAACCATTGCAGGTCTGGAGAATTTTTTAGGGGGTAGCTGTTTAGTTACAAATTCAGTTCCCGTAATTGCTAGAGGGCTATGCAAATTATTTCATATTGAATGAGTTGAAGTAGTTCGTGTATTTTGAGGAATTGGCAGATTTTATCTTAGTTGTCAAATACATGTTTGCAGCTATGGTTTTAGTAATCACTTAATCATCCTTTTGATGTCTTTGGGGTTTGTAATCATGTCCTCTGTTTTATCTCTGATATTGATAACTTGCATCTTCTCTCTTTTTTGTTTTTGCCAGTCTTGCTAAAAAGTTTGTTAATTTTATTGACATTTCAAAGAACCAGCTTTTTGTTTTCTTGATTTTTGTCTATTGTTTTTGTTTTCAATTTCATTAATTTCTGGCCTTATTATTTTCTTCCTTCTTCTTGCATTGAATTATTTTGCTCCTCTTATTCTAGATTCTTAAAGTAGGTGCTTAAATTAATGATTTGAGATTGTTTCGTCCTCTCTAATGGGAGCATTTAGGGCTGAAAATTTTTCTCTCAGAATTTCTTGAGCTGTGTCCCACAGATTTTGATAAGTTGCACTTTTGTTTTTATTTCATTCAATGTCCTTTTTTGTTTTTTAATATAAAGACACTTCTGCATTTGAGTTTATAATACATTTTCCCCAATAAACTTATGAGACCTGCCAATTCTGGGATAACTAAATTGTTTGACACATGGATCTAAAAGAGCTCTTTACAATATATGCCACCATGAAATGAACATCAGAGATGAGTCCAGAGTTTGGATTCTAGCCCAGTTTTTTTTAAACATTAAAATATTTTTTAAAATTAAATAATATATAACTATATATTCATTATAAAAAGTTTTAAGGTATACACACAGGTATATATAATAAAAAAGTGAACATTTTCTCCCTGTTTAAGAAAAGGCCTGTATAATATTCGATAGTATGGACGAAATATGATTTAACCATTGAATTTGCATTTGTTCCCATGTGACAAATAATGCAGTTATAGAAATTCTTATTCATTTGTCTGTGTGTACATCCATACTTATTTTGATAGGATAGATTTTTAGAAGTGGAAGTTCTGGGTCACAAGTTTAGAAGTATGAAGACCTCTCATGCCTAAGTGTACACAATCATTAACATAATCTTGTAGGGTAGTCCTGAGGTAGGACTGCGGCAGGCACCCATCCCAATTTGCTCAGGTTGCTCAGGTATCATGCAAGTGAACCCACATTTTCCATGTGGAATCTTACAGAGTACTGGTACTATGAAAGTTATTAATAGGATCTTAATAGGAGAGTTTTTAAAATCCTCTTTAAGAAATGCAAGAGTAGACTAAAAATATTTATGTTAGATAAATGTTTTCACTTCTATTCTGAAAATGTTGGCATTGTATGACCATAGTCATACGCACGGCACCATTGCTTGTTCTGAAATTTAATTTAGAAGATTTCCATGCTACAAAGGATCCTGCCACTTCTTGATTTGGTCTATAAATCTTATGATACTTAACTTCCTGTTACCTCAGGTAGGGGTTATATCAGGCACAGGCACCAGTACCCCAAGGGCAAAATGTTCTTTGTATCTTCTTCCCAACAGCAGTGATTGGTAAATTCTAAAGAGAAATGTTAAACAAATTAAATAATGATATAAAAAATATAGGAGTCCAGAGGAGAGAGGGCCATCAGTGTAAGATGAGGAAATTAGGAGAGATGTAAACATGAACATGGATTTTTTTAGGATTCCATGTATGGTCAGCCACCCAGTCTCCCTGTTCGTAGGTCTTCTCTGGAGGTATTTGAAGTCTTTCCTAACTATGTTTGGAGACAAGTGTAGCCCAAATCCTATAGTTGCCTAGACTCAGCACTTGATATTATAGGATGCTGGGTGGGATCGATTTGCAATTTGTTTGAAGACACAGCACGGCTGCATAACATTTTATGGGCCCATTTTATACAGTGGGGTTTCTCATTTTCAAATAGACTCATTAAAAATCTTATTAAGCTATTAAGTGTCTACAGGGTGATTTTGTGGCTGTAATTACATATGCTCTTTTCATGGTAGAAGCTTAAGCAGAAGACCATCCTCACCTTCTCAGAGCAGATTTTGCTTTTAGCTTCCTCCCAAGTATAACTGCTTAAGTTTCAATTTTGCCCCTTTCAGGAAAAAAAAAAGTTCTCAGAATGATGTTTACTATTTGTGAAGAGGATGATTGACTAACTTGAAGGAAAATTACAACCTCATATGAATTCCTGGCAGATTTCTCCTCTTCTTTTGTGCACTGGGTTCAGAGGAGGTGACTGTGGACTTTCCATATACTCATTCTACCAACATCTTAGATTCTAGCAACATTTTAGAAAGGACATGAGAAATCCCACAGATTGTGGGGGTGAATTGGGCTAGTTGGGGGTGAATTGGGCTAGTTGTTTTCCATCTTCATTAGGTACAAGGACTAGGGTAGGCATTTTCTAGAACATCTCAGCTTTGCTACACTTTGTTCAAGTCTTTCTTGATTCAACAGCACGAGCAGAAGACAAGTCAGGGAACATGGCAACAACCAGATGAGCTTCTGGATGTCTGTCCAAGCCAGGGCATGTGGGGACAGATTTCTAGTACATTTCAAGTTATGCTCCTGCCTCAGGCCCCTTGTACTTATTTCCTCTACCTAGAATACTCTTTTTCCAGCTATCTGTGTGGTTTACTTTCTGACTTCATTTTGTTCTCTGCTCCAAGGTGACTTTTATCAGTGAAAGCTTTCCTGAATACTCCAAATTAATTGGCATCCCACTTCCTATACCACCCCTACTCCCAGAATTCCCTACCGTATCCCATTTATCCTGCTTAATTTCCCTTCACCGAACTTCCCCCATTGGACATAGTATATATTTACTTGTCTATTTACTTTATTTTTTTTTTATTGTCCATCTAAATCCATTAGAAGTTAAGCTCCAGGAAGATAGGCTCTTTGTTTTTAACCTGCTGTATTCCTAAGGTTCAGAACCATGCCTGACACATATCAGGCACAGAATAAGTATGTATTGATTTTTTTTAAATGTCCTTTAAATCTCTAGAGAATAATATAATTTTAGTGTTCAAAGAGATCTTAGAAATAATTTAGTACAAACCTCTCCCTTTACAGAGGGGGAAATTGACCTGATTGGTGGTGTGAGCTATAAGGTTACTTGGTAGTGTGAGCTCTGTGGTAACTCTAGTCCATCATAAAGTGGGACCAGACCCTGCTTGTCTGACTTTGACACCACTCCCTGCACCACATGGCCATCTCAACTCCAGATGAGGAGATTTCTCACATTTTAAGCATTTCAGCAATCAATCAATCAACAGATAAATAAATAAGGCCCAGCTCCTTTTGAGAGAATCAAGATAGGTGTCAGGGTATTTGCCAGAATAAAGAGGAGGCCCCACATTATTGAGGACCCAAAGATAAACGTTCTGCATATACTCATTGTATTTAACATATACATTGTTGTTGTTGCAAGCGAAGCAATTGAGCAAGCAGAAAACACACTGAGAAATCAATATACCTCGCCACTTAATAATGACATATCATTTTGTAAAGTGGAATGCCACAGCATGGTGGCAGCTGATGCCATTTGTTCTTCATGGTGACATTCTGTGTAGTATAAGAGCACATTATGCTTAGTTAGCGGATGTTCTGTGAGTCCCTTCTAACAGGTTGATGGAAAAGTTTACCAAGGAACACCCCCTGTTTTGAACAGCTCAGTGGGATCCACTCAAGACATTGTTATGTTTTACTGTCGTCATGATGTATCTCATTTTCTTTGGTGCTGGCATTAAGCTCACCTTGGTGGTGCTGTACCTCTATAATGCTAGCAACCATGTGAATCCCTGCATGTATTCTCACTCCTTCTTCTTTGTGGATCTAGGGGCCATTGCTGTGCCTGTAATGCCCTCCTTCCCTCTTCTCACCAATGTATGTATTTTCTGCCCTTCATACCCCTATTCAAAACTCATATTTCACAGTTGTTTTCTTCAAAATCCCTTTACTTTATTCCCAAATCCCTTACCCACACATTCCATAGTAATGGCCTTCCTATTACAAGCCTCTCTGTGCTTCATTGTGAATGTTCTTTGGCCTTTGTATCAGCATCTGCCATGCATTGTGGGAAAGGCTAAGACACTGTCCTTCTCTTCAAGGAGTTTACAAACTTCTTGTGACAGAAATCTAACACCATGAATCCATGAAAGGGCAATGAATGGTAAATTGTATAGCATTGGCAAGATGTCATGCATGTGAGGACCTGTGGTATAGCAGGAAAAAAAATGAGCTTTAGTGTCTAAGTCTGAATTTAAACTTTTTTCCGTTACTTACTAGCTGTACAATGTTAGACAAGTAACTTAATACTAGAGATTAATTTAAAAATAAACACACAATTTCTATTTTATCACCTTGCTGTGGAACCCACGGAGGCAAAGTGTGTGTTGTACATGGAACAATGCTGTTATGCCTCTAGTTAGATGGTAGGTTCTCTGAGGGCAGGAGCCCCACCAAACTTTGTTCAATTCTTGTTATGGTTGGAGGTGACATGGGGATCATGATAAAGAAGGAAGTGGTTTCTGATCAAGAACAATCTAAAGGATGGTAGGAACTCCCACATCCCTACTAAAATTCTCCCCCACTTAACTCCTGAAAACACATCCTTAGCTATTGCTTAGTTTGATCTAGGCACTTGCCTCTTTCATTCATGTGTGTAGAAGTGAGAGATTCTTTTATTCACAATACAGGTAAATCTGTTCGCAGCTTGAGGCTTGTTGTCTGCAGAGTATTGGAAGAGGAAGACCCAGAAAAGCAAGGAAAAGAAAGTCACCGCTGGTTAAAACAGTCGATCTCTTTTTAATTCACAGTTTTGTTCAAAACTGTCCCCACATGTAGGAATACTACATACTTTGCTTTATGCCCTTTTATTAGGGTGAGCAAGGAAAAAAAGTAGTTATGTGTATTTGGGGGTGTGAATGCTTTATAATGGGAACATTTATTGTTTAAAGTAATTTGTTTTCTTAGAAAAGGTTTAGCAGTTTTTCCAAGTTTCAGAAATGTCAGCCTTGCTCAAATGGAATCCATAATCAAGGCATGACAGAATCACTCCCCGAATATTTACTGGGAGTTTGCCTCAGAAAATAACTGGCTACTATCATTGCAAGGTGTGCAAACGATCCACAGCAAATTGGGTTTCCTCCCGGTGAAGGTGCAGATGTAATGCAGCGTGAAGGATGATGGGGCTCAATCTAGTGTAAAGCTAGCACAGGCAAGAGGGCTGGTGATTTGTTACCAGGCAAAAATCCTGTCAATCCTGATGATTAAATTAAAATGAGGGCCCATGTTGTCACTGTTGGTGAAATGACTTCTCTGCCTGCTCCTATCATTCTCTGCGCAGTGCTAGTAGGTGGAATGGACACGGAATGAGGTGTCTGAAAAGATAGACATAAGCACATTTTTCTGCTAACACTGAAGTTTCATTGCAAATCTCTCAAGAACAGGTATCGGCCCTCTGGAGCCAGAAGCCAAATTATCTTCTCTAGAAAACTGGAAGAAGAAAAGGGCTTAAATCACAGGGCTCTTTTAAAACTGTCCTCTCTTTCTTGCCTGTGTTTTTTTTCTTACAAATTTTCCCCATCATCAGTACCTAACATAGTTACTGGAGGTAAGAGAGTTCTTAGCTGGGCACACTATGCTATGGGAACTTAAAAAAAATGGACTAGTATGTTACAGATTTAAATAATCTTGCATTGCTCTGATGCTATATATTATTCAAGGCACTTTGAAATACATTATCTCATGTGTCTCTCTGTGAATTAGCCAGGACGGGAAAGAAATGATAGGATGTTGAAGATAGAAGAGTCAGTAGATGTCAGCACCCCTGTTCAGCCCCTCCCCCTCCCATTGAGGAGCCTGAGACAGAGAACGGAGAGTAGCCTTCCCAGAGTCACAGACAGGACCCGAGATCACATCTCCCAACCCTCAGCCCAGATAGTTGCCACTGAAAACTGATAGAGAGGCAAGCAGGAAAACAGGCAGACAACATATGTATGTAAATAACTTATGTTAATTAGTGGTTAATTGGGCAGGGAGAAAGGGGCATCAGAATTTTGGGCAAAGAAAGTAAAGAAAGCTTTATCTTCAGAAAAAAATTTGACAGGTGATGTTAATCCACACCCTCCTCCCCTTCCCCAGCTGTACAGGGGAAAAAAATAGCATTTCATCCTGCATGTTTAAATGTGTATCTCAGATTGTGGTAAGGAAAAAGGCATAGGAAACGTGGGGAGGCAGTGGGAGGAGGGCTCATTGAAGGCCCACTGATCAGGCATCCACAAAGCTGCTGGGTAACTGAGGATTGACATGATCCTATGATAACACTATTTAAGGTAGGTGGAGGCTGCCTCTCCTAGGAGTTTTTCTGAGAGTCTCTTTCATTTCTTCTGTCTATGATCATTTTTCAGTGCAGCCCCAGGCCTTCCCCTTGGGAGACAGCGCATATCACATGAATAACTGTGAAGTCTGCAGTAAAAAGAATTGAATTCTCATCTTACTAGCCTCTTACGACCTCTATAACCTTAGACAGGTTATTGCCCCACTGTATTTCATTTTTGTCATCTGTACATTTTGGAGGGTAATACTTTCCCCATTGGGTGGAGTTGAGGGATGCATGAGTTAGGTATGTGTAGTGGACATTTGTCATATTTTCAGCCTACCCAAAACTTTTTAAACATCCTCTTTATGCTTGAGAATATGCAGCCTTACCAAGCCTGTTCTCCCACAAAAGAAGCTAGGAATTCATATTCTAGTCTTCATGGAAACAAAAGCACAAACTCTATAATTATGTGCATTTTGTGGGCATCAGTGGTTGTAAAATCATATTTTTGGTTTTGAAGCGGTATCAGTGCTAGTAACACTTATGGTTCTTGGTAGTTATTCTTATTAGCCAACATATTGGTTAATCTAATCTAGTCTCTTTTTAAGCCTGGGTTGAGTCATATTTTTTTGTCTTTTTGTTCCCTGAAGAAGTATATGTGTGTATGAGTGTGTGTGCCTGTGTGTGTGTGTGTGTGTGCGCGCGCGTACTTCCTTCTTGAGCATAGATCCCTGTCCATTTGAGTTTACGTCAAAGATAGTATCATGTTGGCAGATTCTTCATTGGAATTCTGTCCCAGAATATCCTTCAGGGGCCCTGACTTAAACTGTGTGTCTATATGGACTTGCCAGTTTGGTCCCTGGTTCCATCTATATAGGTTTCAGTCTCTAATTAGGAAAAAATCACCTGTTTTTCTTACTTGTGTATGAGACATGTGCTTCCCTGGCCACCAGTGGGGCATCACTCAAAGTGGTATGGGTAACAGATCATTTGATTTCACTGCATTTTCACATGCCAGAGACACAAAGCATGAGATGCACAATCTCTGTCTGCCCTCAAGGATCCCATGATTTTAAAGGAGTAACATACAACTAAACTAATGTGGCAGTGATAAGAACATTTTGTTCAGCCTCAGTGTGTGGGGGGATGGAGAGATATCAGTAAAGACTTTCTGGAGATAATGATTAGTGGAGGATTAAAAAATAAATAGATATTTTGCCAGGGAAAAAGGGAGGCAAAGATATGCCAGGGTGCTAGGGTTGGGCAGACCAGTGTGACTCAGGATGCAGAAGTATGAAGCAGCCTGCTTAGCTAGGAAACTGCAAACAGTACTACAGGGTGGAACAGAAAGCAAGGAGTGACAACTTGGGCTGAGGAGTTGTTAGGGAGTATGAAACAGATGATCTTGTTACTAATGGTGGGTACCTATGCTTTGCTATGACTGTAGGCCTGGAGGAGGGCAGGGTTAGAGAAGGCAGGCCGGGGTAAGGGCAGAATTCAGTGGGGGCAGATAGAGCCTACTTCTTGCCCCTGGACTAGGGGCCAGCCTCTTGGGAAGAGCTTCTTTTCAGTTCTGCAGGTGCCCCTTCAGTCCTGGCTTACTCAGTGTGCCTCCCTTCCTCTAGCAGGTGTGAATTAGGTCATCTGCATTGTACTTTCTCTCAGCACTGAGATGAAAAGCCTCCAGGGATTACTCACACCAAGGCTGCAGCCTGTTGGTGTGACTTTACCTTTCCTTTTTTTTTTTTTTTTCTTTCTTTCTTTTTTTTACCATGGATAGTTTATCTCCTGTATTCTTTTACTCTGAGGATGGGAATCTTCCTCACCATCCTTTGGAGAATGGGGCAGTTCTACTTCTTACCAACGGCCACTTTCTTCCCAATCAATACTCTGATCCCTACCTCAGAGAGAGTAATTGATTTTTTTCTGAATTCACCTCTGACTTGTTTGAGGGTCCCCTATTATGTTATATAAATATATCATCACCCATCCACAGTTCTTTCTACAATTCATGAAACATTCTGGACTTTTACATTTTAGTAGGATCTAGGGAATCAAATTTAATCCTTGGCCGTTTCAAGTCTACCAGGGTAAAAATTAACTTTGTAATTAAAAGCATGCTTTGACATTTGAATGAGTTCTCACTGCAGAAATGCCTTTGAAAAGAGATCTGGCTCATTATGATTGACAGACAGGGTGGAGCCTCTTAGCAAGCTACTTTCTTGAGAAGTTAATGGAAGAACATTCATGTTCAGGAAATCACTGTTTGCTGGTAATTGAGGCAATCAGATGTCACAAAGTAGGTGAACTGTGAACAAATGAACTCCTGAATGACAGCAGGGGACAGCATGTGGCCTCAATATTTATACTGTGTAACCATGATCACTAAAGCTCTCTCTTCTATTTTGAAGCAGGAGAAACTATCATCAGTGGATAAAACTGGATTTAATAGCAAGTCACCAAAAGCTCATGATTTTCAGAACTGAGCATTTTTCTAAGGATAATGAGAGAAATAAAGACAGCCAGGCTGCTTCTATAGTTTTGTTTTTTGTTTTTTTTTTTTTCTTTGATACTTTTTTGGAAAGCAGAAGACACAGAACAATTCTAGTAAAATGGATTATCCTTACAAGGGAAAATACCACCCCAAGACCCAACCTAGATTCTCCACTCTTGGCTTAACATTTATCAATCCTTTCTGATGGGTTTTCTCATTTTTTTCCAGATTTCTTAGACTTTAGAGCTAGAAAGATTATTTAGTAATGACATTTTAAATAATGGTTCACAGTTCAGGTCAGTATGTTATATAATGGTTGTAAGTTGGAAGCAGGCAGAGGCAAATAGCCCTAAATTGTATGATAGCTGGGTTAAGAGGACTCTTTGTATATAAATAGTCTTTCTGTGAAGTATAAATATCTACTTCCTACATCCTAAAGCATAAGTCACCCTCTTCTTCTCTCTGGAACCCTGAAATACTTTTTATAAATGTTAATTGGCCCCCAACAGTTCATGGTTTTTATAAGCTCCTTCACATTATTTCTCCTTTTTTCCCAACTGTTTTGCATATTAATAGTGATTATACCTATGTAGTGAGAGAGAACAGTGTGCCATGTACTACTTTACAGTCATTAGCTCATTGTAATATTAATCCTGAACACAACTACAGTTACTACATCAACCTCATAAATGGAAAGATGGAGACTCAGGATGCTAAATAACTTGTCCAAGGTCAGATAACCTGTACATCGTTGACTTAGGATTGAATATAGTACTGATGGACACACTGCTGCTGTTCTCTAGTATTTTAGCCTCTGCCACAGTGAGTGTTGCCTCATTTTTCTTAATTAATTTAGGTTGGTTCCCAGTAATTATCTTTAAAATCTACATGTCGAATAGCGAGCCCTAGAACTTTGCCAATGAAGAATGTTAAACTCTCTAAAAGTAACTGGATGTTCTTCCCATATTTTCTATCATGGGCTTACCCTTACTCATTCTTTTTAGGAGATTGTTTTCTTGAGAGCAAAGAACTGGTGCACAATAAGTGTTGATTTCTGCCTGTTTTCAATAATCTGCTCTTATTTCCCAATCTTGATTTGCTGCTAACATCTGCTAACATTTGCTGCTAACATGTAGCATTCCTAGTACTCTCACTGTACACATTATAGGAATTTCTTCATAATAGTCCTACTGACATTTGACTTGTCGAATCTGCTCAAGTTCACATTTAGGTTGAGTATCCAGAGTAAAGTAAACATGTGTAAGGGCCAAGGGAAAATTTCCCCTTTACCCTCTGAAGGTTTGCTGAAAAATCAGCTGACAAAAAGCAGATAATAGGAGAAATGGCATACAAATTTGTTGGCATGCACAGGGGAAAAATCGCAGAGTGATTGCACAATAACCCAATGGAGTACAGATGCTATTTACCCTACTTCTTAGGGGAAAGGAAGATGAGGAAATATAGATGATTTTAGTGGGATAGTAGATGATTTTTAGGGGGATTCAGTGGGTTTGAAGAATGTCTAATAGTCTGGGACAAAGTCTTTAGGCCCACAGAGCAGACAATGGTTTGTGACAAAAGTCTGTCTAGGTGTGTTAACAGTCTTTAGTCTTTCTTCCTGTGATGTAAATTCAGTTAATGAACAGTCAAGGAAGAGACTAGAGGTAATTGTTTTTTTCTTTGGCGGTCCAGACTTTAGACAGGTAGGGAACTTCAGAGAACAACTTTATCCTGTGCTTTGGGAGAGACAGATGATAGAGAGACAGGGGGTAGAAGGAAGATCAGAGAGCTGGAGGCTTCCTCAGTTCAGCATGTTAAAATACTGTATTTTGCAGTATCAGTTTCTGAGCTTCCACACATGGAAGCAGCACAACTGATAACTAATGTCAGATTATTTTATCTAAAGGCAAACTTCCTAAGCTTGAATTCCATTCCCTTTTTGGAGAAGGGAATTAAAACATATTCTTTTATCTTCTAGGTATATTTGCATTAGCATGGGATTGAACTCAGTATTCAGTGGAATACATTTAATTTTATTATTTTTTTTCTTTGTGTTTGAAACACAGGTTTGAAATGGCATTTTTTATAAGAGAACTTTTGTTCTTAGGGCTTTGTCTATGCATTTATCTTAGGAATGTGATGGACCATGTAAAACATTACAATTTGTCCATGGGATAAGGTTTAATGGAAAACACTCTGGAAGATCCATTTAGACCAACCTTGAACACATACCTAGTCCTTTAATCTTTAACAACAGCCAGCTGCTCTTTTGTGAAGCCTAGCCTTGCTATTTTCAAGGAGCTTATTATTAAAATAGAGCTAAGCACAGTTCTGTATTTACCATTTGTTAGGAGCTGGATCTTGAATTTGAGCCTAGAAGTTTGAGGTTGCAGTGGGCTATCATGATGAACTCTAGTCTGGGCAACAGAGTGAGACCCTGTCTCAATACTAACAACCAATGTGTTTCCTGATGTGTTTACAAACAACCTCACTGCTCTTTATTACAGACATATACTTTAAGAATTATATATGTATGTATATATACACACATACACATATCTTTTTCTTGTTTTTGCTTAAACATATTGGGTGACAATATAGCATTCTGCTTGGTCAACATTTTGCATAATAAATCAGTAGGAAAAATATTTAAGTTTTATCTGGTTGCTAATATATAGACATCTTTACAATATTTGGGCAACAATCAAACTGATTGACTATCCTTGTATACACCACAGCATTTGTGTGGTGTATGGACTCTAGGAACCTTTTTGGATCTACCCATACAATGCCCAGATATAGTTATTTTTTGGTTGTTTGTTTTGAGACAGGGTCTCACTCTGTTGCCCAGACTAGAGTGCTGTGGCATCATGGTAGCCCACTCAACCTCAAACTTCTAGGCTCAAACAATCTTCCTGCCTCCACCTCCTGATTAGCTGAGACTTCAGGCCTGTGTCACCATGCCTGGCTGCTTTTTCTGTATTGTTTTGTATAGCTTGAATCTCGCTATGTTGCTCAGGTTCGTCTCAAACTCCTGACCTCAGTGCTCTTTCCGCTTCAGCCCACCAAAGTACTGCAATTATAGACATGAGCCACTGTAACCAGCCTTGCCCAGATATAATTTGAATAAAAAGCTTGCCAATGTTGGAGCTCAGAAAACAATCCACCAAAGTATGGTGCTTTGGCATGCTGAGCACTTTGAATTAAAAGAAATTGCAAGTCCTTAGCAGATGACTCAGTACCAAGAACTTTCTAAACATCTCTTGTTTCTTCTTTCTCAAACTTCAGGGAAAGGTTCTCTATGGAATGTTTTATCAGACTGAGGAAACTTCTTTACAAAAATAATGTAATTATCTGAAACCTTTCCCTAGGAATCCCATTAAAAAATCAGGAAAGAATAACAACTATAGAAGAGACTAAACATCCTCATCACATCCAAACAGGCTTTTCATTTATTCTTCTGAGGACACCTTCCAGAGATTATGTATGAGATTTTTTATATGCATAATAAGACAATCTTTGCTCACACTACAGATCTACCCCTCACCTTCCTGTAACTTGCTAGTCCCTTTTAGTTTCCGAAAGAGTCATTTAAAAATTACTGTCTATACTATGAGCCCATTAAACTCTCCTAAAAATCATTTACTACCCCTTAAAATTACATTCCTTCATCTCCCTCTCTCCTAATGAAGAGGGTGCTGTTTAAGCCTCACCTATTTTGCCCTTCTTTGAGTCTCGTATTTTGTGTGGTTCTTGTTCTTCTGCACATTAATAGATTTGTATGCTTTTTATTCTGGTCAATCTGTCTATTGTGAGTTCCTTTTAGCATACTCAAAGTTTCAGATGAGGAGAAAAAAACTCCCTTCACTCCGACACCAACATATCTATATACATTGTTGATGTAATAAAAAATATTCTAAATAGTAAACTTGCATATATTCAGGAATGTGGTTAGGAACAATATTTTGATAGACTAAATATTTTGCTTAATCAGACTTTACTACATCATAAAGATTATATATTACACAGATTATCACTTTCCAAAGAAATGGGGCATAATGGAATCAATGTACCACTAAAATTCTGTTAAATATCATTGGTAACATGATTAAAAATTTGAAAACCTTTCAAAGCTATAGGATCATCATTCTAAATATAAATTTACTTATCCAGAATCTTATATAGGAACAGGGAATATTTGGGAGTTGGATTGTATTTACTTATCCTGGGATATACCCTGGAAGTTGCTTTTTTCCCCCAATAAATTCCTCCGATTAGGTTTGTGACGATTGGAAAAGCCAAGTGATACAATAACAAACTCAAATCAGATATTTGAATTCTAGGTCCAGAGAGAGAATAGTGTAAGAAAAAATTAGCTTTATCTTAAAATATAGGTGATTTAAACTATAACCAGAGGCCTCACAACAGGAGATGAGGGACTGGTTTTTTTGTAGTTGTTTTTGTTTTATTTTTATTTATTTATTTATTTATTTTTAGTTGGTTTATTTTTACAAGTGCTTATGAAAGATAATCAACCCTAAGTTTTTCAAGGACAGTCACTAAGATGTTGCTTTTTACGTATTATCTATAAGGAAAAATGAGATGCATTACAATAGGAAAAATGCTTTTGCAGCCCTCTCCCAGTCTGTCATTCAGTCAATATTGAATAGTATGGAATAGTACCTATTCCAATGTCCAACTTAAATATGTGTGTAATACATTTGAAAGCCTAATATGTATCTTTTGGAGTGACCATTTTTTGAATTATTACCATACATTTCATTTCCAGGAATGATAATACTTCACTTTAACTTTAGAAGTACCTTTCCATCCTTGGTTTCATTTGGTTTGCATAACTATCTCTAGGTGCTATGAGATAGAGTTATAATTCCCATGCACTAGTTAAAAAGTGAGTCTCTGAATCCAGTACAGGTAGGAAAAAAGTATTTGAGAATCCACCAGGTGCAAAAAGACAGGTTGGCCAGCCAGAGAGAGAAATAATTACATCAAAGAAATAATTCCATCAGTAAATTTTTCTTAATGACTCAAAACAATAATGTTGGTCATTAAAATGCATTATACATGTGTAGTTTTATTTAACTCACATGTCAGATTATCTTCTTTGTTATCATTTTTCAATATTTTATCAACCCAGTATTATAAGCTAAGCCTTGTTCTCTTCACTAGAATGGCCACCACTGTTGCTGTCCACATGGGAGAGCTCTACCATGCTTATTCACCCCAACCATGACTATCAGCATAGAAACTCCTCTTTACCAGTGCATCCAGGTATAGGGGGCCCTGTGGCCTTTATAATAACAAATGAAAATTAATAATAAGAGGCCTAATTCTCTTTGTTAAATATAAGGGAAGAGACTTCTCTCATATTTGTTTTGTTAGAGCATTTACTTTAAGAAACTTGTAAATTTTTTCTCTATATCTTTAAAATGTATGTTAATCTTTTTAGAAACTAAATAAGCTGCCTGCCAGCTTTATGATCCAGGAATGTCTTTCTCAAGGACCTGGAAGCCATCTCTTTGAAATGTAAACATAAAAGGAAACAGTACCCTTATATCCCAGTTTCTGTGGGAGGGTAGAAGCCTAACTTCAGTGGATGCCTGGCTCCAAGTTGCAAAACAACCTTCTGTCAAAAAGATATGAAAAGTTTATTTTTCCTTTGTTTGAAACCAATTAACTAACACAGATGGTCACCCCAATTAACAGGTAAATTTAGGACAAACTATATGTAATAAATGGTGCTGTCAAATCCTCTGACTTGAGTAATTATTGTCTATTTAGAGACTATGTAGATAATGAGTTATATCTGCTTTATAAAAGGGTTAGATTTCTTTTTGTCTTTGTAATCTCTTAGCGGACTGCCTGTGATGTGCATCAAATTCTGGTTTAATGTTTATTCAATAATAAAACTGTTTTCTTTCTATATTGTCTTTATGGAGAGGTTTTTTGGGTTGGAAGAAGATTTTTGTTTTTAATTATATTTCTCCAATAACATAATATGTAACCTTGGGGCTCTGCGGAGAAATATCCTCATTAGGTGGTCAAATGAGGCAGAGAGAAACAATTCCAGGTCAGAGCTGGATTGTTCTTACTGAAACCAAAATGGGACTCTTGGCTGACTGGCTGGTTGAGGCTCTGGGTAGAGGCCCTGGTTTCAAATTATGTGAAAATGGCAATACCGGCTAGCAAGTTCTACTTAGTTTGATTCCTTCCTTGGGCATGTAAAAAATGCCCCTCATATATGTTCTCTACTTACTCTACTTGTTCTGGCACTTTTCAGACTATAGAGTATATTCCACGAAAACTCTTCTGGGTTGGTTTTGAGAATTCTGGGCTTTTCCATCCAAAACTCTAGCACCTACTAGACTAAATGAGTTTTTCCTTTTATTCTTAAATATATTCTCTTCTTTTTCTACAAATATTTTCAAATGACCTTTCAAAGAGAGTTAACAGCCAAATGCTTTTTCTGCATCTGTTGAGATGATCATATGGTTTTAATTCTTTATTTTTTTTTTTTTACTGTGGTGTCAGTTAAAACAGAACTCAAACCATTAGCAGCACAGGACTTGTTTGAGGCTTTGCTTTTCAAAAACCAATAGGACCTTGAAGATGGTGTAGTGGTGGTAATGGTGGTGTTAGGGAGGATAGATGAATTCTCCAAGTACATATAAATAATAAAATTATGCATTAAAGTGTTCATGTTTTAAAAGAGTTGAATTTTCCAAACCTTTTCCAGTTGCATTTAGATAATTGCCGTACATTACTTGAATCGGCATGGAATTTTTCTGGAACAGGATTTATGTGCCTTGTAATTCACCTCGTCAAGACATATCTTCCCTCTATAATAGTATATCTTGAATTCAAGGTTATCTTCACACATTTGGGCATTTTCTAGCCTTGATGCTCTATTATATCTCTATTAATTATAGCTTATAAATCATTTAAGCAATATTTACATCATTTGGGTAAAGTATCATTTTATTATGTTTCTCAGTGAAACCATCCTAATAGAATCAATTGAAACTAAGATGTTAAAGCTTTGATAGAGGCCTAATTTTGCAGGGTATAAAGTATAGTTATAGTTAAAAATTAGCTATTGCCCCATAGCCTGCTTCCCTATAATTGCTTACTCATTAGGAGTCACAAAGCTGGTGATCACAAGATTTGTAACTTCTTTTAATAGTTTGTATAGATAACACATCTATTAAGAGACATAAGGCTGTTTTTTAAAATGTTTTCCAGACTCTGCATTCCAATGGGCCCACTGTTGCCAGCTGCACCAGTGACCCATACCGTGGAACTGACACAATCAATCCTGTGACCCCTCCCAAGGAATTGACTCAGCACAAGAATATAGTTTTTACATCTCTGTGATTTTACCTGCAACATAACCAATCAGAAATGCCAATTCCCTAGCCCCCTGCCCACAAAATTTTCTTTAAAAATCCTAGCCTAGAACTCTTTGTAGAGATGGATTTGAGGGATTCTCTCCCCCACCCCCCAATCTGGTCTCCTCATTTGGCTGCCCAGTGATTATTAAACTCCTCTCTGCTGCAATTTCTGCTGTCCCAGTGTACTGGCTCTTTTCTGCTGTCAATGGAAAAGAAGCCAGACTCTGTAAGATAATTTAAAGAGGTTTATTCTGTGCCAAATTTGAGGACCACTGCCCAGAGCCACATCCAAGAAGCCTTGAGCAAGTGGACTTGCTGTGGTTGGGTTACAGTTTGGTTTTATACATTTCTAGGAGACAGGAATTACTTGTAAAGTCATAAATCAATACACAGAAAGTGTACATTGGTTGGGCCTGAAAAGGTGGGACATCAAAAAGGGTGAAAAAGGAGGGCTTACAGGTTATAGGTGGGTTTATAAAACTCTCTGATTTGTGATTGGTTGAAGAAATGAAGCTTTGTCTAAAGGTTTGGAATGCTTTAAGTTAAGATACGGAAGTCTCAGAGACATGCCACTGGTCGTATAGCCAGACTCAAAGGATTTGTTCTGTGAACTGGGTACCTGCAGGTGTAGTTCAAGCTTCATCTTGCATAGCCTTCAGCCTGTTAATGAGTTACAAAGGATATCTCCAAGAAGGGAGCGTGTCATGATGAGG
This sequence comes from Microcebus murinus, assembly GCF_040939455.1. Classification (NCBI taxonomy): domain Eukaryota; kingdom Metazoa; phylum Chordata; class Mammalia; order Primates; family Cheirogaleidae; genus Microcebus; species Microcebus murinus. The sequence continues at coordinate 28,749,507 of NC_134120.1, read as the reverse complement.
CATGTGTGACTTCCCTTCTCATGGCCAGCAACTCAGTTTTAGAGTATTCCCCTTGACCAAGAGAGGGCCCATTCAGTCAGCTAGAGGGAAGCTGAAGTTTTTACTTTAGTTCACACTGCGCAGTGGGCAAAATGAACCTGGTTGGACAGTAACATCACTGACTTTTTTTTTTACTTCCTGTGGTTCCAGTGTAATTCACGTGTAGCAAATGAGAAGATTCTCTTTCTTAGCATCCACCTTCAGCTACTTCACTTCTAGGTTTTGGTTTGTTGTTTTGCAGTCATAGAATGATACATTCTTTTCAATAGCTTCGGTATTAGGAGCTATATCACTAAGAGGGGATGGGTGATAGCCCTTAATAATGTCGTTGTTTAATATTCACCTTGACCATTTGGGTACAGGTATACTGTTTTTCTACATGCTGTAACACATACCAGTTTATAAAACAATAATGATAGTATTAATGTAATTTGCCATTTTCTGAACTCCTACATTGTATAAGAAATTACATGGTCATTTTATATACACAATTTTATTTGACTTATAAAACCCTATGAAATAGGTACTATTTTTATCTTTACTACCCATAAAAGAAAACTGAGGGTTAGTAAGTTGAAGTAATTTGACTATGATCACATTGTAGAGCACCCTATTTTGACTACATGGCTGGACTCTTTAGTCACATAGCTATATTACTGTAAAGTACTTAGAGTGTTGATTTAGTTATTAAACTTACTCCAAAATGGATTCAAGATAGCATTGCTCTTCTTTTATGAACCAGAGAACTTAATCAGTATTTGACAATAATTAAGAATGTAGTTTCATCATCTGACTGCTCATGTCGATTGTTTCTATTACTGTTATGCTATTATTAATATTAATAAATAAGGAAGGTAAGAATACTTCTTACAGGAACATTTCCAGTCAGGATGTAAGTCTTTTAACCCAACAGACACTCTTTATCTATTGTTCCAATGAAAGGAATCATTTTGTTCTTTGGAGGCTGTTATGCACAGAACCATCCTAACTCCACCAGGTTCATCCATGAACTTAAATCAGTAATTTCTGGAGAAAAATGGATTCAGCTTGTCTAAAAAAGGAACAAATTTGTGACCATAATATAAAATGATTTAAAAATAATACCAGTGCCTCTGTACAAAAAATAAACAGCCAGGCATGGTGGTGTGCACTTGTAGTCCCAGCTACTGGGAGGCTGAGGCAGGAAGGTTGACTGAGCCCAGGAGTTTGGGGTTCCAGTGAGCTATGAAAGCACAGTTGTACTACACCCTGAGTGACAACAGTGAGTTAAAAAAAAACCAAAAAACTCAACAACAACAAAATAGTACTAATGCAGAAATAGACCTATGATTTTGTGACATTTGTTAAAACTCAAATATTTTATTATTTTGGTTAATCCATTTTCTTTTATAATTTTAAACCTTCAGAACCCATTGTAGTGACATCATATGGCATTTTCAAGTAATAACCTCCAAGAATAAAATATTTAACTTCCCAGAATATTTAACAATACTGGGTAATAATCTTTAATAGGCTACTATCTGACTCTGGTAGAGCAGGGATATTGGTCAAAATGTGAAGATAAAAAAATTAGTACCATCCATGAAAGCAAGAAATCATATAATGTTCAGAACTTATAAGCCTCCCATTAGCCCTGCAAGAAATATAATCCCACTGTCCTGTGTGCCTAATATGATGGCCACCTTATAGCAAAATATATACTGATATTCAACAGCAAGATCTCTTTAATGCCTTATAGGGCTTTTGCTACACTTCATTTTTAAACATAAAGCAACAAGCCTACTGGCCTGGAGAAAAGTACATTTTTAGCAAAGCTGCCTTTTAATTCAGGTATAACACAATGCCTTAAGACTCTTCTAAATTTTTCTTGGTAGATATTTTCAGATCTATTTATCATGGTCACAGCATGAAGTAGTTTGTGATTTATGTGGTGAGCTTCAGACTTTTGGTATTTTCTCTTGTGGCCTCAATCCATCAGGAAGCAGGTCTGCATCACATTTAACACCAATATAGGAGTGTCGATAATGCCCAAGCAGCCAGTGTGCATAACAAGAAGGACCATGGCAGAGATGGAGGGCTCAGGATGTGAGCTGGAAGCCTGAAAAGCCTAACCTGAAAGATTTTTCAAATTCATGGGATTTTTATATATTTGGAGGGGAATAATGTGTGCTGCTGAATTAGACAGCCAGAAAAGATTTCACTTATAAATGGAGATTTACAGTAAAACTCCATGGATTTGGTATTGTTTAAACAAAAGGCTTTCAGATTTCAATGAGAGAAAGGAGGGGTTTCCCTCAGAGGTCTGGGTCAACCAGACCATAAACCTCAATATCATCATATTCCCATTATTTATCACACAGACTTGTCATATTATAGGTGTTAGTAACTATAAGTTAGGCCTAACTGAAAGTCAAGTCATGCTGTACTTCCTCATAACCCTGAGATTTCTAACTGGTAACACATCATCACTTCACTCCCATGCTTTACTTTGGGTGATGCCTAAAATTTGCAACTTTCATATCCAATTTCTCATTTCTGGTGGGAGAGCCATGTTGTCTAAATTCTAGTTGAGGTTATTTTGGCTGAAGAGAAACATGAAACAAGTTATGTATTTGCAACTGAGCATAAATATACTTTCTGAAGTCTAGCCAAATGTTTGTCATGGTATTACAATGTATCTTTGCACATGCTAGATACTAGGTGCTCAGTAAATTTGCTGACAAATTTAGACAGGTGTAATGAAAAAAATGAGGGGCTGTCATGTAGATGCTAGAATGCTTACAACAAACATTGGCCAGGAAACATTTGTTTATTCAGCAAATATTTACTGAGAATATATGCTGTGGCAGACACTAGGCTGTACACTGAAATGTCTTGGCACAGGAAGCTCAGAGTCTATTGTAGATAACACCCAGATTAACAAATAATTATTTTCCAGGATGGTGGAAGCCATACTGGAATGTGAGAAAACTCCAGGGACAACAAAGAAAGGGTGTTGAAGTTTGGAAAGAGATCAGTAGAAAAGAGCAAAACCAGTCTCATAGAATTGTTTACTTTTTCTTATAAACTTTTGTTTTGTTGTTGTGAAATATAACATACTTAAATAAAAGTGTTTTGAGCAAAAATGTACCACATAATGATTTATCATAAATTGAACATTCATGTAAAACAGTGCTTTTCAAACTATCTGTGGTGAAGGACCAGATTTTGTTTTTTTCCCTAATCCATCAGTTAAAAAAATACAATTAAAATGATATACTAAAAAAAGAGAAGGAAAACACATGGTTTCATAAAAATGCATATTTTTGAAAAAAAAAAACAGTGGAAATGAATTACTACAAAAATAAAAGAAAAAAAATACAAAGACAAAATCCAAGCCCAATTTTTAAATTTATTATATTCAACAAACATAAAATTACTTGGTCAAAATAAGGTTTCTGAATGTTTACTCTCAATTTCTGTAATTATCTCATGTGGACTCATGGACTAATGGTAGCAATTAGACAGGGTTCAATTGCTAAAGAAACTCGCTTACAGGACTGAAATGACAATGCTTACAAATATATAGTTTGTTACATAAAAGCATACAATATCACATCATTAAAGTAAAGCTACACATCACAGCCAAAGGCTATTTCCCAGCAAGGTGCTTAGAGAGGCCAGATGCAAGATCCAGCTGTCGCACCTCTGTAGGGCCATACTGGATATACTTTTTCTTTTGGACCATTGACATCTGCATGGGATATTTTGGATTAGGGAGCCCAAAATGGAGTTTTGCTGGTGCTTCTTATGCCCTGCTGGTCATATGGGTACATTCTTGCTATGTAACCAGCCCAATGTCAGAGCCCCTCAGTAGTCACACTGAAATCAGCCATGAATCATCAATCTTAATGTTGTTAATTAAAAAGTGCTGACAAGCTGGTACAAACTGCCTCTAAACTCCTCAGCCTCAGGTTTATGAAGAAACACTATTAATCAGTGGATTTCATGTCTTGACCAGTGGTTAGCACCTTGCAGGTAAACAGCTCAAACCAATTCTAGGCCTATTGAAATTAACTTTCACAGCATAACTTATAATAGTTCATGGACTGGTACCACTTTATAGACCACACTGAGTAGTAGTGAGGTGTGGAATATCCAGGTCAAAAAATAGAACATGGCCAGCACCCCAGAAGTCTTTCATATGCCCCAACAATCATTAATCCGTCCTTTTATTGAAGGTAAACCAACTACCTGAATTCGAAATTATCACTTTCTTACCTTTCTTTATAATTTTTCACATCTATGTCCTTCATTTTTACATTTTATATAAATAGAATCCAAAAATATATAATACTTTGTGTCTGGATTCTTTCAGTCATAATCATATTTGCAAGATTCATCCAATGTGTTAAGTGTAGTTGTAGTTTGTTCATTTTCAATGCAGTATAGAATTTTATTGTGTGGCTATGCCGTGATGCATCGATTTGAATATTGATGGATATTTGGGTGGTTTTAAATTTTGGGCTCTCATGAATAATGATGCTATGACCATTCTTGTTCATGTACCTTTCATAAGATTTCAAAAGAAATCTTTGCAAGATTTCTTTTGTTGAAAAGAACATTTTTTTCTCATTGGTCTACAGTAGCATCTTTACCTTTGTCATAAATCAATTGCTCATTTACATGTAGGTCTCTTTTGGGGCTCTCTTCTATTACATTAATTTAATTTTCTATCTTGGTGTTCTGTTCTTGTCACATTGTTTCAACTAAAGTAGTTGTATGCTAATTATTGCTACCTGGTAAGATAAGTCCTTCTAATCTGTTTTTCTTTAATAATGTCTTGGCTATTTTTGACCCTTTGCCATGTAAATTTCAGAATAAGCTTGATAAGTTTCATACAAAAGCTTATTCAAATTTATGATCATGGGCTGGTTGTCCCTCCATTTATATGAGTTTTCATTTGTTTTACTTAATAGTATTTTATAGTTGTGAGGGCTTGCACACATTTAATAGATTTATTCCCACATATGTGTTGTTGTTCTGGTGCCTGTTCTAAAACTTCACTCGGAAATGCAGCCAATGTTTCTATGTTGATCTTGTATCCATAAACCTTGTTAAACTCATTTATTAATTGCAATAATTTATCTGTCTTTTGAGTTGTCTATATCCATGGTAATATCAACTATGAATAATGACAGATTTATTCATCTTGTCTATTGAAGGTGAGATTCTCCATAAGTAGGCCCTAGGACAAAGATCCAAGTGTAAGTGGTTTATTTGGGAGGTGATCTCAGGAAACACTAGTGTGAGAGTAAAGAGGTGAAAAAACAAAGAAGACAGCTGATCAAGAGTTAGCTATCAAACAAGTTGCCTTGAAAGCTTAACCTCACTGGGGAATTCATAAATTAATGTAGAAAATGTACGTCAGAGTCATCACATTCAAGGAGTAAACAATCTGAAGTATTTATTTTAAATGTCCTGTGTACCTGTGGATGAGGGATGCTCCCAGGTGAATTAATTAATTCCCTGAGGTGAGCCATTTCTAGCCTGCCACTAGGGCACAGGAAGTGACTTCAACAGTGAAAGAAAGATCTCAGCAAAGGAATGAAGGTGCTGCTAGTTGGCTGGTGTATATTGAAGTGGTAAAATCTAGGCGGTATAGACTAACTGCCAGTAGCACCTACTACATTGTCAAATCCTTATAGAATTTTTTTCTCTTGCTTTATTGTGCTGGCTGGAACCTCCAGTTCATATTGATTAAAAGAAGTGATAGAAGCATCCTTGCATGATGTCTGATCTCAAAGGAAGAGCTTTCAATATTTTACATTTAACTATGATGTTCACTATAGGTTAATTTATAAATACCCTTTATCAAATTAAAGAAGTTTTCTTCTATCCATAGTTTCTTTGTTAAAAATGCAAATGGGTGTTGAATTATATCACATGTTTTTATTCATCTAATGAGATGGTGGTATGACTTTTCTCATTTATTCTGTTAATGTGGTGAATTACATTGATTAATTTTTAAATGCTTAACTAACTGTGCATTCTTGGAATAAACTTACTTTGTTCGTTTTGGTTATTATATAGTACAAAAACATTTTGCCAAATTTAGTTTAAGAGTTTTGCATTTATATTCCTGTATGAGATTGGCTAGTAGTTTTTTTTCTTTTTCTCGATTTACTCATTAAAATTTTTAATAAAGATAACCTTTATTAAAAATGCTGGTTTTCTGAAATGACTGAGAAGTGTTTCTTATTTTCTTGAAGAATTTGTATATGATTGCCATTATTTCTTCCTTAAATCTTCAGGAGAATTTACTGAAGACATCTGTGCCTAAAGTTGTTTGATATGGAGATTTTTTAAATTATAGATTCAATTTCTTTAATAGTTATGTGAATATTTATACTTTTGATTTCCTCTTGTATCAGTTTTGTTAAACTATACTTTTAAAGCAATTTTTTCATTTTATTAAAATTTTTATTTTCATTTTGTTAAATTATATTATTAAATTATTATGTATTATATTTAATAATATAATGCTAATTAGTTATTAAATTATTTAATTATTATTTTAGTTTTTGTTTTCATTTTATTAAAATTTTTAAATTTACTTAAATTAGTTCATAAGAACATTTTGTTATGTTTGTAGTAAGAAAAAAGGCTTCTGCACCCCTAATGCTAGTTATTTATGTTTTTTGTCTTTTTGTTTTTCTTGATCAGTATAACTAGAGGTTTATCAAATTTATTTTGGTCTTTTCAAAAAACCATATGTGGCTTTCTTGACCCTCATTATTATGCTTGTTTTTTTATTTTATTGATTTATATACCTTTATTATTTGCTAACTTTTACTTTCTTTGGCTTTATTTTGATTTACTCAGCCCTTAGTCATCCTCAGGGGAAAGGTGGTTCCAAAAGTCAGGCTCTGCATTTTGGCCTGATAATTCTTTACTATCTTATTAGTTCTTCCATACTTTCAAGGGGATGTTTTAAAATTTTGTCTCTAGCTTTTCCACTTGTCCTCTGAGAAATCATTGGCCCAAGTTATCTAATACAGTATTACCAAAAGGGAAATTCTCCAATTGTTCATTTTTTGACATTTTTTTCAACAGGGTGTCATGGGTTTTTTTTCCCTGAAAACCTTACCAGCAGCCTTTGGATATACTTGAATGCTACAATTAAAACTGCATTAATGGATAAAATTAAGCCTCCTAAATGCATTGTAGAGTAAAGGAGGGTGACAAGTCCCCGAGACAGGCTGTTAACTCCTGTTATTGGTTTGTATCTGCTCTTATACTCAACTTTAGAGTTCAAGAACTCCTGTAAATAAGTTCCCCAGCCCTTCTACACCTTTCCTTTCGTATTTCTTGCAGTCCTTTTTAATATACCAGAACAACCTGTTAGACATGAGTTGCCAACTATAAACTATAAAAATGTAGTAAAGACCTGTACCTGAAGCAAACTCCTGGCTTATGCTAAGACTAGATAAAAGGACACAGAGACTAAGTGAGGACAAAGCAGTGTGGTCATGTAGATAGCAGAGGGTGAGAAACTGTGAAATACACTGGGGCATGGACCACCAGAACTAGAGAGCTTCATGTAAGCTGGGAGGGCATTTCCTCTTTCCTCAATGTTGTCGGTAAGACTGACTGCTGGTAATGGTTAGTGGGTTGTTTGCTCCAGTTGAAATACTCCTGTTTATACTGTGTGATTCTACCTAACCTTGGTGTAATGCATGTCTTATGAATAACCTGCCATTTTTCAGATTGGGCATTTATATCATACTTCTTCCCCTATAACAGAGGATAGAGGTCTTGGATCCTTTGAAGGATATTGTTATTAATAACATTTAGATAAAACCCTCACCCCTGACCCAATTGTGCCACCAGATCTAATTTGTAGAAGTTTGCAGGGGTAGCATGAAAACATACCACCTCCATTCTATATGTATAAAATGCATACTTAAATATTTATATATATACTTATATATTCATAACTCAGTTTTGCCCTGGCAGAACTGATGGTATAGTTCAGGAGGGAAGATGCACACACGCACGTGCGTGCACACACACACTCTAGCAGAGAAAGACCATCAGGTTAAATATCCATCAATAGCACAGAAGTTCAAAGCAGAGAGGTGTGGACTGGAGTGGTAAGAAAGCATTTATGCAAGACATGAGATCATCTAGGTCTTTGAGCATAAGTAGGTTATAAAAAGACAGGAAATTAATAGCTCAAAACAAGATTGGCATCTTGACCTGCACCCCATGAACAATGGCCTTTTACTCAAAATAGTTCATGTCCTTTGATTTAACATAGATATGACTTTGACTGCTATACTATTAGAGATAGGATGAACTCATGCGTCTCTGTTTAGAACTTTCTTCATTGATTTTTCTACATTCTCTTTCAGAATTATTTTAGGCCTAGAATATGATAAATCCTTAATTTAGATTTGAAATTTTAAGGCAGTGCAAGGTATATTGTCTTAGAATAACATACATTTTCCATAGAACATTACAAGAATAGGCTGCAATGACCTAAATATTGGTAGTCAGATGAGTTGTCATGTTGACTTCTCAGTGAATCATTTTTGGTTGGTCAGTGCACCATTGACTGTCCTCTACAGGTGGAGGTTTATAGGATTTTGGGTTCAGGTGTCCTTGATTTCATTTCATCCTAGGTCAGGAAAGGCAAATCAATGGTAAACCTAATTTTATTCTCTTCTCCTGGCTTAATCATACCTCTCTGTCTTACCCAGACTATTAACCCCCTTGGAGTCTTTCTCAATAAAATCATTGAGGCACTTTCTCCCAATCTATTGGAGCTATAGTGCAAGTTGGAAGCCATCCCAAGCAATAAATCTGTAATTCTGGGGCTTCACTTGGCTGAAAGGGATTATACTGGTAAATAGCACCAAGAACCTATATGTTTAGGCTCTCCATAAGCAAGGAAAATAGACAGGGCATGTGGCCCAGGTGATTAAGTTTTTTCTTCTATAATGTAACTCAATGCTAATAATTTGGAGAGTCTTTTTCAAAAAATAAAAATCTAGAATAAAATCAAGTACTTTTCTCAGTGAAGTTTCCATTGTTATTTCATCTAATCTTCTCAATAAATATTATAGCTTAGGTATTTTTATTATGCAATACAATTTTTGCTAGATTGGAATAAATTTGGTGGTTCACAATAAATACTCCACTAAAAGAGGTTTAAATAATAGAGTTCAATTGAAAACATTTCTCAAAATAAGAGGTTCCAAAGAAGTGGATTGCAGACTGGCTACTCAGCAGTTGAACTCATCAGTTCTCTTATTTCTCTTCTCTGCTGTACTCTTGGCTTTCCTTTCACAGTGCATGGTTGGAGAATATTTGATTCAGGCACAACTTCTCACATAATATTCAATGTAGATAGCAAGAGGGCTCTGGGATGGCCTTCATATATTTCACTCTCCATTTATCAAGAAGGAATTTTTTTTTTTGAGACAGGTCTTGATTACTTGCCCTGGGTAGAGTGCAGTGGTGTCATCATAGCTCACTGCAACCTCAAACTCATGAAATCAAGCGATCCTCCTGCCTCAGCCTCCCAAGTAGCTGGGATTGCAGGTGAATACCAAGACACTGAGATAATTTATTATTTTTAGTGGAGATAGGGTCTCACTCTTGCTCAGGCTGGTGTGGAACTCCTGAGCTCAAGCAATCCTCTCACCCTGGCCTCCCAAAGTGCTAGGATTACAGGCATGAGCCACCATGTCTGGCTGAGGGAGGAATATATTTCTAAGAAATCTTCAGCAGTATTTCTTTTAAGTCTTATTTAGTTACATGCTCTTGTCCTGATGCCAGGCTGGGAGATTGCCTGCTAATATTTTAGAGGATTTGGTATTTCCAACAGGAAAGAATGCAAGGGGAAATGTGAACATCAGTAGAGCTGCCATATCTACCAAGACTGATAATATGATCTTTTAATATTTCCATAGGCTTTATTTTGAAGGTATCATATCATAATCATGGAGAAGTGGAATGGTTTTAGCATTAATGACAACATTAATTATAATATTAATCACTCCCAGTTACCAGCACCTCCTTTGTCCTAGGGACTGTACTATTTAGTATTCTTTACGTTATTTCATTTCATCCCTACCTCATAAGACAGTAAATATACTTCATCTCAGCTTATTGTTAAGAAAACCGAGATGTAGAAAGATGAAAGAATTCATACATTATCTCTCAAGTGAAAAGATAAAAAAATGAAATAAAAACTCAAGCAATCAGGTTTTTAGATTATGATTTCCTAATGATTTACCATTCTACCTCCCTGTGAAATAATTGTGTTCCTCCAAGAAACCATTGGTTCTTTCCTCTCTGAAAATTGGAGTGTTTAGAAAGGAATACAGGGCCCACACTGACTTCTTGAAGATCTCTTGTGTTTCCATAAGCTGTGCCTGGGTCTCTCCATTTCCCAGGGTAAGAATCTGGCAGAAAGAACAGAAATGATCCATTTGCAAATCAACTGCTGAGATTTGAGGGGCTCCTGAAAATCTGTTGATTTCTCAAGGGTATGAATCCAAAGTGGTATTCCAAGTGCCTAGCAGAGCACCTGCTAGGGTTCTAATCAATATTTATTATTTGAATATTTTATATTTATTATTATATATTAATAACAAATAATATTTATTTATTATTAATATTCCTTCTGCTGACCTCACATTGCATGAGAAATGAAAGCATTTGATTTAAAGCTTTTATTTTCTTGAGTATTTCTAAAATGCTAGTAATCCAAAAAATCTTATTAGAAACCCAATAAGTAATCCCTTTTTAGCTATAAATTAATTCATTAGATCTCTTTTCTCTCTTTTTTAAAAAAGACATCTCATTGAGACTTAAGATTTGATCAGGATAACAGGTGAAGTGTGAGGATGTTTAGAGGTTGAGTACTACCCAGCAGAGGTGAGTGTAGATAAAGCAGTAAACAGAGTGGGTTGGTTTTGATAACACTGAAGCCTGGGGTTAGGACAGGGGGCTGTCACTAAAGAGGAGGGAACACTGTTATTCTGATCAGTATTATTGAACCATTTAATTACCAAAACTTACTGAGACGTGGTAGAAAGAATTTCATTAATAGAGCTGATTCTATCAGTAAGTCTTCAGTGACTTTGATAAGTTTTTCTTCTGAACTGCATTTTAAATTTCTCTTCTGTGATACTAAACGCCAAACTTACTACTATAATATTCTATGATTCTGAGAGAATGGTCTCAGAATTTACTTTAGAATTTACTCATTCTAAATAACCAGCAATGGCAAATGTGTGATTGACACAGCCATCACTATTCCTAGCCCTACTTCTATCGCAGGCATCACTAATCAAGTGCTGCATGTTCGCTCACTAATCCGGATGTAGCTTCAGGAATCATCAGCACAGCACATCAAGAGACCTCTGGTTTTCAATCTAAGCTGGCTATGTATGGCAAAATCTCACTGCCACATCAGTTTCCATAAATAAATGCATTTTAATGATGATATCATTATTTGAAATAATTTGGTGTTTTTAAAATTTCCTATTGCTGCTATAACAAATTACCACAGATTTTGTGGCTGGAAACAACACAAATTTATTACCTTATAGTTATTAGGTCAGAAGTCTTAAAGATCAAGGTGTCATCAGGGCTGTATTTCTTCTGGAGGCTCTAGGGCTCTAGGGGAGAAGCCGTTTTCTTTTTCCAGCTTGTAGAGCCCACCTGCATTGTTCGGTAGCGGCCCCTTTTTCACCTTCAAAGCCAGCAGTGTAGCATCTTCAAATCTTTCTGACTTCTGCTTCCATCATCACATCTCCTTCTCTGAATCTGCCTTTCTCTAATAAGAGCCCCTGTGATTGCACTGGGGCCACCAAGACAATCCAGGATAATCTGCCCATGTCAAGATCCTTAACTTAATAACATCTGCAAAGTCCTCTTTTCTATATAAGGTAATATATTCTAGGTTCTTAGGATTAGAACAGGGATATCTTTGGGAGGGCATTATTCTGCCCACCACAGGTGATTAAAGTCTTTCCAGAGCCCCTCTTTTATATATACTTTAGTGCTTATAGCACATTCTTTTAAATATCCTCAAGTATGGAAATCATTGTCAAGGAACCAAATACCTTTTAGAATCAAGTTTAATAGTGAAACTGGGCAAAACTATTTGGGGTCAATAATATTTTGGGTCAATTTTGGTCTATTTTGGGTCAATTTTGAGTTTACCTACAAAGTAATGAGACATGTTAGGTTTTGTAGGTTTACCTACAAAGTAATGAGACATTGGGTCAATAATATTTTGGGTCAATTTTGGGTCTATTTTGGGTCAATTTTCGGTTTACCTACAAAGTAATGAGACATTTTCTTATGGAGCTACTAGTCTGGTTCTGAAAGCATTTCCTAAGGAGGTGACCCAGAAATGTAAGAAAAGAGTCTGTTAAAATAAGTGTACAGTATCCTAAACTGAATATTCTGAATGCCATAGTCATGCAGTCATGCAGATGTGTCATTATCATTCCAAGGGGAGTGCCTGAGTTGAGGGAGGTTGAATTGCTGTTTTCTGTAATGTCACAGTGCCTGACCCATGCATAACACAAAATGATGGAATGAATAAAATAATGAGATAGGTATCCAGTATATGTGGAAGTGAGTTGGCAGTTCTAAAACTTTATAACAATGGAAAACATCTTTATGAGCATCCCAAAGTCTTAAGGAAGACCATGATATTAATAGTTCAAACAAATAAATTATATTTAAAATATTTCTTACCTTGTCATCTTAAGAGTGTAACTCTTAAGAAACAAAGAGGGTTCACTTCTATTGTCTGCTTTGCTATCTTAATCATTTAACAGTTAAAAAAATATAGCATCCTTTGAAAGAAGGAAACATGAGTGCAGTCCTTGGTGATTTTAATCACTTCTTAGCCACTTTCCTTGGAAAGTCCCATCTGCCCTTCTCGTCCATCTGCTGGTTGTTAACACTTAGTCAGTCATTTGACAAATCCAAAATCTGAACTGAGAGGGGGGAGGGGGATGTGAGATCAGGGTTTCTGATGATAAAATGTTGTGATTGACACACACGTGCGTGCACACACACACACACAAATCAAGATTCCCTTGTTCAGGCTTATCTTGAGTAGGATCTGGAGCCAATTTGTCCAGGAACATAATGTCAGAATGACTGAAGGAACGTGTATCATGGCAGATGTTCATGGTTTTGCTAGGCATTTGTTTGCTCAAGAGTCAATTTCCTTTGTTATGAAGGCTGGTGATCAAATTATTTAATTGTTTAATCACCAGTATTATAAAAAAGAGATAAAATTTGCTCGTTTCCTAATGGAAAATGTGGCTGTTGGACTCCTTAGACTGATTTATTTAACACCAATATCCGTCAACATTCAGAACAGATTCTTGAACAGATGGCTTGAATGTACTTAGAAAAGGAAAGGCTGTAGACTAATCTTCTATTTGAAAAGGGTATAGTAACTATCCAGGTGGGTTTCCTTATTTTAGGGCCAAACCATGAAAACCAAAGTCCAGCGAGGTTAAAGGAGCTATCAAAGGCCACTTGTAATGCTTATCAAACATTGTTTACACAGCAGCCTTTTGTCTGGTGAAGTAGAGCACGTCCTTCCAAGTTACCCTCAAAGTCTCTTGCAGTCCATGTTTCTGAGCAGTGGGAACTCCACGTGGGACTTCCAGCTCATGCCCCGCTTCATCTAACAGATTTTCGCTTCAGTTTGAAACTTTTAGCAATGAGATAGATGGCAACTTCAGCTTGAACATAACCAGTGACACGATAGTCTCTTTGGGGCAACACATTTTATTGGATAGTTTTAACTGTTAGACATCATTTATCGTTAGTGTAAATTTTTGACATTTAAATCAAGCTCATTTCTTGTTTTGTAGTCAGGAAATACATAGTCAGGAAATACATAGAATAAATGTAGTGCCCTTTCTAACTGGTAGTCTTTTAAATATCTGAAGACAGGTGCATTCATTAGAAGGAAATCCCTACTATTATATCCATATTTTTTCAACAACTTTTCTCTAAGAGGGAAAACTTATTTCTCCCTCTGAAAGATTTACTAGCATATTAAGAGACTAGCAGCAACAGATAGCATGCAAGTTCAAGATGTAAACACCCCCATAAACAGTAATTGTATGTAAAGTACCTGTACCTATTTCTTTAATTTGAGCCAAAAGTATATTGTCATATGAAAATAGATAACATAAACTTAGACTTTGGCAAATTAGCTGTTCTACTCCTCTGTGCACTGGTGGCATGACATTTAGAATATTGTGCTTTTATCTGATGATCACATTCAAGAAAAACTTTGGTAAAGAGCTTGGAGTCCATGACTTCCTCCCAGGTAACTAAAAAAAAAAAAAAAAAAAAAGAAGAAGAAGAAGAAGAAAAGAAAAAAGAAAAAGAAAAAAAGCTTGGAGTCCAGAGAGAGGCCATAGCAATGATTAGGGTGTCTGGAAACTATGTTACATGAAGAAAAATAAATGGGATGTGAAATGTTTGAATAGGAACAAAGATATTTTAAGAGAGAGACATGGTATTTGCCTTCAAGTAAATGTATTACTATCAGTTAAAATGAGTTGGACTTGGTTTGTATTACTTCAGAGAGCAGAAAGAGACTTTCAGTTGGAAGGTACTAGAAAGCAGATTTTTGTCTTAGTACAAATAAGAAAGAACTTCTTAAAAAGTAAATCTGCCAAGAGCATAATGTTTAAATGACTCACATAAAGGCCAGAATGCCTGGCATGAATAGAGTAGAGAAGATATCTTTTGAGGAAAGACATCCTTTAAGTTTCACCCAATTTAGATGCTAAGTTAAGGAATTACCAAGGATCTACTATGTAAAATGCACTGTTGGATTGTGTGGAGTTTAAAAATGAAGTATACAACAAAGTTTCTTTTTTAATATGCTAATACTCTAGTTTGAGAGTTAAAATATAAAAACATGAGCATCTATAATAGCCTTTTGGAGAATGCACAATACCCAGTTAAGAGGATGGGATAATCATAATAGGCAGAAAGAATGAGAAGAGAATTCACAGGAGAGAAATTGGAAGAAAAAAAAACAAGAATGGTAAAAGAAAGAGAGATGGGACTCATGAGCCAGATGAATTGTGAAAGTCTGACTACATATGCTGTGATTAGAGGTAAATTTGTCCAGGTTACTAGGTTGCTTTGGGAGAGTGAGACGATGACAATGGAAAGATAATTGTGAATAGATTGCAGTATAACTTGAAAAGCATATTTAGGAGTTTGAACTTTATTTTTATGCACTTGGGAACCATTTTGCACCTTTGCTTAGCTGGGGAAATGGTATAATAAAAGTAGTATTGAAAAGAAAAAATCTGGATGTGCTTGAATAAGAAAAATCTGAAAGCAGCAAGCACAATAAAATAGGCTGCAGCCTTGGAGAAGAATAGACAGAATTCTTGGGATGGCAAATATGCTATAGATTGCTTCAACCACTTCAGGCATCAACAATTGCCTTGACACTCATTTAGCAACTTGTCTATGTCAAATAATGAGAGCTACCTCTTTAGAGCCTTTAGAACCTAGCAACCACAGAGCCATAACAATGTTGTTTATCATCTCCTTGTCCAGCCTAATGACACATGATTCTTAGACTGAATGAGGAAAAAAATATGTTGGAATACACAGGAATATTACATTTTTCAAAATAGACAAGGCTTTTAGCCTCCAAAGTCTGAGAACTCATATTTATCAGTAATTAGTTTCTAGAATTGTCAGAGAAAAACGTGTCTTGCTACTCTACTATATTTAGGGGCTTAGTAAAATTTACAAGAGCAGGAATAAAAAAAGTATCTTTCTACTCATCATAATTTCAGGGCATAGGTAAATAAGTAAGATGTTTATATTTATATTTGCTGTGGAAATATAAATGTCAGTAATGGTCACATGGTGTCCAGCTTGGTAAAATCATACTTTCAACCATCATATAACTCTTTCTTGCTTGGAAAATGTTTTTCCACCTGTTTAATTTCATATTATATTTCTAAGATTTACATTCTTTACAAAAGGCTCTCTCATTTCATCCTCATAATAATTCTCTAAGGAATGCAGGTAGAAGCAGAAAAATAACATTGGATTTCAAATCAAGTATCCAGGGTGTAAGTCTCACCTCTGCTATAAACTTGCTATGATGCCTTGGTATAGTCATCTAACCTCTATTCTTCAGATATCTCTCTCTTTACATAAAAAATAAAGTGATACAAATCAAAACTCAAGCAAACAAATAATGTTACTCTATTTCAAAGGTGGCTGTGAGAATCAGAGGGTATAGAAAAAGATAGGCTATCATTTTGCTAAATACAGTACCTGTACTCATGGCTGTTATTATTTTCAGAATTAATTAATACCAGTGTAGGAGGATAGATTAAAAAGCATGAGAAAGAATTGTGAAGGTTGTCCTGAACTCCTTTTTTTCCCCCTCACCTACAGCACTGAAAATAGCTAAGCAAGTCATTGTGAAATTCTTGGAATCTTTACACTTTGAGATCAAAGATAGCTGAGTAGAAGAAATAGGTCTGTGCACATGTACTCAGTGAGGGGGACTATATCAACAGGGGTGGTCTTATCAAAGGCAATCCTTGAATTATATTTTTTCATTAAAAATTAACAATGGCCAAGCTATACAAGTTGTGTTAAAACACCAAACAAAACAAAACAAACAAAAAAACAAACCAAACTGGGCATTGGGGATTTACCTCGTGACTAGAAGCATTCTCGGCTGCTAATACAGAGTATTAAAACATGTTAATCTCATAACTAGGCACTTTTTATGTATATAGAAATATCCATTTTGAAGAAAGTCACATGCACCAGTTTTCTATGCCGCATCACATATTTATTACCAAAAATTAGTGAGTTATTATTGTTTCACATGTCCATGGTCCAGGAGTCTGGGCACAGCTTAGCTGGGTGTTCTGATCATGGTCTCACAAAGCTGCCATCAAGATGTCAACTAGATTATGTTCTTATCTGGAGGTTTGACTGGAGGAGAATCTGCTTCCAAGCTCTTTCCGTACATTGGCAGAATTCATTTCCTTAAGGCTGTGTGACTGAGGAACCCGGCTCCTTATTGGCTATTGGCTGCCTTCAGGTCTTAGGGGACACTGGCTGTTCCCTGTCACATGGGCCTGTCCATATGCAATTTGCAGCATGGCTGTTTGCTTTCTCAAGGCCAGCAGGATAATGTCTCTCTCTGGTCTATTAAAACATTCTTATTTAGCATAAAGAAATCATGGGAGTGATATCCCACCACCTTTGTCATATTTATTGGCTGGAAGCAAGTCACAGGTCCTACTTGCACTCCAGGAGAGGGATCATACAGGTAATAATACCCAAGGATGGAGAGCATGCAGGCATCTTAAAATTCTGCCTACCATGGCACTAAGCCAAGCCAAAGTAGCTCTGATTCACATTAAAGAAACTATTTATTTTAAATTGTATTCACAGTTTATATATTATGTATTTAAAAACCCTGGCCACATTTCTTCTGCTTGGAATATATACTGCCAGTCTGAGGTTTGTTATTTTGAAGTATTCTCAGGTTTTTGCACCTTTGTGAAGTCATTGCACTGCTACAAAATAGCAGAGAGAGAGAGAGAGAAAGTGAGCTAATGAGACACACACAAACACACACACAAACACACACACAGAGACAAGAGTATTTAAGAAGTAATCATAGGCAAGGAAGAGAGGAAAATTTTGTTGGGATAAGAACAACTGTGTTTGTCAAAGTTTCCCATTGAAGTTGCCTACTTCAGTTTTTCAACTTAATCTCTCTCCTAAAGAATCCAGCTTCCTTTTCTCAGCTACCTTCAAGTCAATTTAATATAGCTGTATCAAACTCTATGCAACAGAGTTGCTGATTTAAATTAATCATTGAGTTTGGAGAATCAAGAGCTTCTTAACTATTTTAAAATGAATCTGTTTTACTAAGTGATAGATTGTTTTTCTAATTATGACACTGATGTATACATGAGTTCTATCTCCCTCTCTTATCTCTCAAAACTCCAAACAGTCTTTACTTACATCAACCCCAATTAAAATCTGAGTAATGCAATTTCAGAAAAATTTGAAAATGGGATAACTAGCTCAGAATAAATTGAGCCAGGGATTCATTAGGTAGGGAAACTTCTTGCTTCATGTGGTACCCTAAGTCACCTCTCTCTTGCTCAGTTGGAATCAGTCACTGAGATATCTCGATTTTTTTTTTCAGCCATTCACTCTTCAAGAAGTAATTTCAGGTGCAAGTATATTTATAGTAGGCTGTGTAATGAGAAGGGAGGGAATTGTTAATCTCTCTTTCAATGAGAATATCTAATAGTGTCAGAGGAGAAAGAAAATTTCTGTCTCTTAAGTTTTCCCACTTTTATTAGTTAATTTCAGAAATTAATTTATTTACAGAATTTATTTATAAATATAGTTATATTTATAATTTAAAGTTAGATTTTTATCTTTCATTCATAGATTGTATGAGAATAAACCTAAGACATCCTAAATGGTAGTTTTTTAGACTTCTGTGTCCTGTTTTCCTCTACGTGACCTACTAGCAGTATTAATATCTGCTTAGCTACATTCCATAAGTATTCTTCAGGGTTCGAATTAATTTCATTGTGATGTTTATTTAATTGTAGCAATTAACTTAAATTTTATAGTTGGTTATTCAAAATGCATGCTTGTTTTTTAATTTAAAAAGGAAAGAGAATATTTATTGTGTAATTGACTCCTTGTGTAGCCACTGCGATTTAATAGCAGGGTAACCGTTGTTTTTTTTTTTTTTTAATTTCAAGATATTATGAGGGTACAAATGTTTTTGGTTACTTGGATCACTTTTGTTATGCTTGAGTCAGGGTTATAAGTGTGCCTATCACTCAGATAATGTTTGTTGTGTCCATTAGGTAGCTTTTTGCCCATCCTTCTTCACCTCTCCTCCCTGCTTGATTTCCACTAAATTTTACTTCAGGTTGTAATGGGCAACCTTGTCTGGTGCCAGTCATAAGTGGGAATGCTTTCAATGTTTCCCCATTCAGTATGATGTTGGCTATGGGGTTTGTCAAGCAGTTAGTCTGACGGGTTTTCTTTTGTAAGTTATTTGATGGTTTTGCCTCATGAGTCACAAGAGTTCCTTCTTTGTGTTGATTTTGGCCATTCTAATGACCATGTGTTTTGATGATTGCCTCTGTGGAATGAATCTCTCAGTTGTTTATTGGGCTTCTTGTACCTGCATGTCTAACTCTGTAGCAAGACCACGGAAGTTCTCAATTATTCCCTCAAATAGGTTTTGTAGCCCTTAATGATTTTCTTATTCACCTTCAGGAATTCCTATAATTCTTATATTTGACCACTTTACGTAATTCCTATATTTATTGTAGGCTTTGTTCATTTCTCTTAATTCTCTGTTTTTTTATTTTGAATGAGTTAATTCAAATGAGCTATCTTCAAGCTCGGAGATTCTTTCTCCTGCCCGGTCTACTGTATTCTTAAAAGCTTCCATTGTGCTTTGTATTTCCTTGAATGATTTTTTTCATTTCCAGAAGTCCTATTTTTTTTTAAATATGTCGATCTCTTTAGTGAATTTTTCATTTATTTCCTGAATTATTTTTCTGGTTTTTTGGTTTTTTGAGTTTTTTTTCCCATTTTCTCTTGGATTTCATTGAGCTTCCTTACAATTCATATTTGGAATTCTTTGTCATTTCAATATTTCATTTTGGTTGGTATTCATTGCTAGAGAGCTGGTGGTCCCTTTTGAGGGTGTCCTTTTGCTCTAATTTTTCATACTTCTGAAGTTCTTGTGCTGCTTCTGTTTCATATGGAGCAGGTGCCACTTATTTTTGGATTTTATTTGGTTAGATGGGACTTCCTCCCCCACCCCCATTTGTAAAGGAATGTCTACAGCATATGTTGGGAAAGGACCTTTGGCTTTGCTTGTGGGTGCTTTGATAGGGGGTCTAGGTTCTGGATAGATTCCTTGGTTATAGATATCCTCAGTGTGGTGGTTTTCTCAGTTGCTAGTTGTTTATAGGCTGCAGTAGTGGTGAGCTATGTGTGTGTGAAGATTCCCTGTCTCTTTTTGATGAGGGAGGATGAAGGTCTTTGAAATCTTTTCTCTTTCCTCAGTCCTGTGGTCTTCTTAAGTGTGAATTGTATTGGTGTGCCCAGTTTATTTTCTGAGACAGTAGGTGGTACCGTAGGTCCAAGTAAGAATCAACCACATCCTGTATTATTGGGTCCACAAATGCTGTAAAGGGCTGTACAAATTGACCTCCCTATCAGTAGGTGACATTTGCTGGAAGAAACAAGCTGCAGTGTTGTTTTGGGACTTCTGACTGGCTCTAGCCCCTCATGATAAGCAATCAAATATCCTAGATGATGATCATTCCTGGAACTTCCAAGTGAGTTCTTATTCACTGCCATGGTAGAGGCAAGTGAGGGACTAAAGGTGGGTAGGGCTGGGTTGAGTGAGTCTGCCCTCAGATTCCACAAAAGCTGGTAAGGTAGCTATCTCAGCAGGGTCAAAGGTCTGCTCCCAGCATCTGGGGAAAGCCTCCAGGGAGGGGATGCAGTGGCTCCACCCATCCATGAAAGTCTGCTTGTAGAGGCCGGGCTGTTGGCAGTCAGGAGCAGGTTTTATTCTTCTCTTCCCTCCTGCACAACAATCTCCCTCTGGCATCTGTCAGCAGGCAGGATCTCAAACTAGCTGAGCTCTCTCACAATGGCACTGTAGGCAGGAGCTTCCCTGTCCAGGATCCTGCTCTGAGCTGAGAGCACAGCTTTCCTGTGGGGGGAGGGGTGCTCCTTGAGTGCACTGTGGCTGGGACCCACACTGCACTCTATTTTCAGTTCTACCCAAGTGGGCTCCCTCTCCTCCCTAGATTATTTCACATATCTTCCTTCTGTGCCCACAAGCAAAGCAATCTTGTCCTGGGGATATGGAATCTGGCCTGCAGACATGTCCCCAGGTCCCTGAAAATCAATCCCTGACCATGCCAGGGATAGTTGTGCTGGTCTCAAGTTGCCTATGGGATGCTCAAGCAGTTTGATGTCTCTCCACTTCGGGGTGTGCCCTGCTCTGATGGAGCAGCCAGGCAAGCAGCACTAGGGAGCTCATAGTCTGAGCACCCCTTAATCATCTGTAAGTCTTTGAGAGAAAAGGTTTGAGCCACTCTCTCTGTGGAAGCCCCAGTGTGGTGTATGCACCAACAGCAAGGAAGCAGCAGCTCCTGAGAGCCTTGGCTCAAATGTCTCTCTTGGCAGCTGCAGTCAGGGGAGGGAAAGGAGAGAAAAAGAGAGGAAAAGAGTCTAGATGGAGGAAAGCTACCACACTGGTCATCTCTGTCCTTCTCTCTGGAGGGCAGCCTACCTGGAATGTTCAGGCTCTGGGGTCACACAGATACTCCAGGCCCTACCAGCCTCCTGTACTCTGGGCCAGAGTTTCGAAATGTTTGTGTAGGAATGAGCAAGACAAAAACTGAGGGGTGAGAGGACAAAGGTGGTCAAAAGTGTGTGGGGAATCAATATGGCACCTGCCAGTTCTGCTCTGGTCTGTGATGACAGAAAGTGACCCAAGGGGGCTGGCAGGCTGGTGCTTTGTTCTCAAGAAGCTCCCAGTTCACTGGCTGCAGGAGATTTTGGGCTGGTGAGGGTAGAAAGGCTTTCCAGCATGTCTGGAGCCTGCTGACTTCCAGAGATATGAGAGAGGGAAACAAACTGTTCCACCTACCCTTTTCACTGGACTTCAAGCCTCTCAGGGGTTGTCGTCTGCTGACATTTTGCTCCTTCTTGTTCTGCTCTGCAACTTCTTCCTGCGGAATCTCTTGTAGCTTCTGGCACTTTTCCTGTGGAATTACACCTGATCTATGATCAGGTGTAATTTGTTTGTTTGTTTGTTCCTTTTTCATCTAAAACTTTTCCTTCTTTCTGAGATGATCTGGCAGCTGGTGTCTCTGGTCAGCCATCTTCTGTTAGGGCAACTGTTGTGATGCAATTTTCCCAGAAGGCCCAGTGGCTTAACTAGAATTTTCTCCCTCTTAGTATAGCTGAAATGTTGTCATTAATCATCCATGAATACATTTATTCTTTCCATAGAGTTATTCCATAATTATTTTGGTTATTATATGTGCCCAACTCTATGAGGAGCTTAAAGGTAGTGAAATCGGGAATGGGTACACAATACGAAAAGAGAGAGAGCCTGACATTGAGTAGCCCAAACCTACTGAGATCTGTAGAAACACAAATTTCCATTAATAATTGTTACAGAGTGCAATGAGTTAGGTAATAGAATTACATGAAGAGTATAATGGTAGTATAGAGAAGGAATCAATTCACTCAGCCTGGAGAAGATTAGACAAATTTTCAGACAAGGTTGAGATGTTCACTAGACATTGAAGGATTGGAAGAAAATTCCCTCACAGGACACCACCCAGGCAAAGACACATAGATGTGGCAGAAATGGTATATTCCATGAATGGCAAATGGTTCTTTTTGAAGATGGGAATTTGGGGCTAGGGATCAGGGAAGGTCTGGTACACAGGTTGAGTCCAGCTTGTAGAAGTGTGGAATATCCTGGTACCATGAGGTTTTTTTGTTTTTGTTTTTGTTTTTGCTTAAGAAGGAGAATGATGCCTTGAGGAAGAAATGGAGGAATCCATAGGGTAGGGTTAATTGAAGAACAAAATGCTATGGAGGTGTTGTAGAGTCCTGGCTTTGAGAATGATGGAGGTGAGACAGAAAGAAAGAGATAAGGATGAATACAGATAAAGGTGAGTTTTAAGCTGGAAAGCTGGGCAGTAGAAGAAGATTATAAATTGGAAATTTGTTTTTCTGCTCTTTAATAGCACCCTATTAAATCCAAATCCATTTTAAGTGTAATAGAAATATATTTTCAGTTAATATCTTGCATGTAATTCACTAGCAGCTGAGAGCAAGGCCCTTTTATAATGGTTGATGAGACAGCAACCTGCCTGGAGCAGCAAGGGTGACAGAATGGGGGGTGAGGGTATGGCAAAGAGATGAGAGAGGTACCTGGTAGGAAAAATTGGAAGCCTTGATAGTTAAAATTCATCTCTTAGAAAGCCTTTTAAGAGCTGATTCTAGGCTGGGCATAGTGGCTCATGCTGTAATCCTAGCAATCTGGGAGGTAAAGGCAGTAGTATAGCTTGAGGTCAGGAGTTCAAGACCAGCCTGAGCAAGAGAGAGAGAGAGAGAGAGAGAGAGAGAGAGAGACCCTGTCTCTACTAAGAATAGAAAAAAATTAGCTGGGCTTGGTGTCATGCCTGTAGTCCTAGCTACTCGGGAGGCTGAGGCAGGAGGATCACTTAAGCCCAGGAGTTTGAGCAGTGAGCTATGATGACATCACTGTCCTGTAGCCCAGGCAACAGAGGGAGACTCTATCTCAAACAAACAAACAAACAAACAAAAAATAGCTGGTTCTAATTCTTCAGATGTAGTATTGGCTACCATACCAAGTGTGTAGGAACCTGAAGACTAGTGTGCAGATGCTTGTCAGCTCCTCTTAAGCACGATTGGGCCATTAATTCCTGATTTACTTCTGCTGGACAGTAGGAAGCCAGTCAAGATATTTGTGCACTGAGAAGAGTTCTACTTTGCCCAGCTTGCCTTAACTGTGATTTCTACTGATACTGGGACTTTACAGGGTTTTATTATGATTGGGGAAGCTGTTATACACAAAATTTCAGGGTTTTGATGCAGCTTGAATCATTATAGAAGTATTTAACAGGACTTAAATGATCCTAAGTGC
The DNA here is from genome assembly GCF_040939455.1 of Microcebus murinus. NCBI lineage: Eukaryota > Metazoa > Chordata > Mammalia > Primates > Cheirogaleidae > Microcebus > Microcebus murinus. The sequence continues at coordinate 28,725,662 of NC_134120.1, read as the reverse complement.
CCTCTACATTTTATTGTGAATCCCTGGGATTTCATGGAAAAGAGGAAAACACCTCATTAACTAGACTTTTGATTTTATATGGTGTTGAGGGGGTTACAAGCTAGTACCCATAAAATAAGTGTGACTAATTTTTGAGTGCTCTACTTTTGCTAGAGAGTCTGTGTCGGTATCCTAGTTTTGTCAATTGCAGTTCTTTAATTTTTGTTTGAAGTAGTGAGAACTGAGTAAAGTAAGGTATTTGAAAAACCTTTGTAAACATCAAAGAGTTGTACATATATAACACATTAGCAGTATTACTGCTTTTATTTGTGAGACACTCACATCATGTGCCACATCTAACGCATATGTGCTAGAAATTGTTTATCTCAGACTTAAATACAAACAGAATTCATATTCCATATTTTAAAAATCAAGGTTGTTTTTATTATAAAGTTAATGCCTGCTTATTATAGATAGTTTACTAGATATAAAATAAAGAAAAAAGTTGTGTGTCTATCACTCGAAGCCAACACATTTGGATCTGTTTTTCTTTAGAGATTTCCTGTGAAAATGTGTAGTTTGTTTATTTTACATAGTTGTGATCATACTTTCTATAATTTTGAATTCTGACTTTTTCATTTAACACTGTACCATAAGGATACTCTCATGTTATTTTAACCTTAAAGAAACATTGTTTTTAGTGATTTCATAAAATTCCAAGCATTGGATATGTCATAGTTTGTTTATGAGTCTCATAAGATATTTAGGGGTCTGTGTTTTTTGCCATTATAAGTTGCTCCTATTTTAGAATATTTTAAGTTATTCTTATGTTAGGGTATATCTGACTTTAAAAACACAAAACTCAGAATAAGGTGGGTAATTATAGGAATGGTACAAAAAATGAGGCTCCATATAAATACTTTTGTCTTTTTCTCTTGATGAAGAAGAAGAAGGAGAAGGAGAAGAAGGGGAGGGGGAGGGGGAAGAAGAAGACCAGGAAGAAGAAAAAAAGGAGGAGGAGGAGAAGGAGAAAATAATTTATTAAATGGAACTATCTAGATCAAAGGTGGACAAACTTTGTCTCTAAAGGACCAGATAGTAAATATTTTTAGGCTTTGTAGGTCGTATGACCTCTGTTTCAACAATTCACCTTTGCTTTGTCATGTAGAAACAGTCACAAACAATACATAAATGAATAAATGTGACTGTTCCAATAAAACTTTATTTACAAAAATAGGGGTAGGCTGAATTTGGTCCCTGGGCAGTAGATTGCTGGCCCCTGCTCTAGATTATGGTTCCAGTTATATATGTTTTGACTATGCCATATAGAGCTTAAAAATATGGATTTCAAGCCTGAGAGATGTATTGTTTAAAGCATAGCTAGAATAAGGTCCTTGGAGTGATGAGCCTTGTTAGACACTGTTCTTAGAGGAGGACATACACAGGGGGAGACATTCTTCACATATTTAGTCTACATAACAAATATTTACATAGCCCTTTGTATATGTCAGACACAGTTCTAAGTGCTTTAAGTATATCTATTTGATGAAACTTTGTTAAACTGTTGAATTTGTCTAAAGCCAAGCTTACTTATTTACTCTTTTTGATTCTTTAAAAATCCTCCCTCCCCAGCATAAATGCTCCAGTGACCTTAATTTCTCCCATTTTTCCAAACCTGCTGTTAGGAGAGGATGGTATAGGTCATTTACACCAGCTGTAATGGTAATAAGCATCAGGAAATAGTACTCTTGGCAAGCTTTCCCACTAACAGTGGAATTTTAAATAATCTCTCTTTGTTTCTAATGCTCATTTACAAAATAGGGGCATTGATTAGATGAATGGTTTTTACAGCTCACTGTAAATCAGAATCACCGTGCAGGATTTAAAAATATCTCTAGTTTTTACATATCTCTAGAGTATTCTATGATTAGTAAGCCTGTTAGGTTCTCATGAAGCTAGCCCAGTGGTCCTCAATCTTGCTGCACATTGCAATCACCTAAGAAGTTTTACAGATACTGATACCTCAGTCACATCCACTAGAGATTCTCATTTCATTGGTCTAGGATATGGTCTTGGCATTAGGATTTTAAAAGCTACCCAGGTGATTCTACTGTGCAGCCGCTGAGCTAGTCTGAAGCTAGATCATATGATTTGTGTTTGCAAATGAGTCTGGAAGAATTTTAATATATTTTCCCCCATTATAAAGAATCTGTGACTTCATATTATTAACCCAACATAATACAACAGAATATGGCACTTCGGTTATTATAACCATGGTTATCTAAAGCCATGCTCAAGTTACTATTTAGTGCCTAATAGAATCTATAATGTAACTCAAGACCTTCTCGTAGAAATCAAAATGTAAATGTAGTGTGTTGAATAACTATTTTTAGATCACCTGAAGTAATGTCTTAAGACCATGTTAAAAAGAAGAGTCTGTTGCTGATTGTTTAAACTGAATTCAGTTAGAAGACACCTTGATTTGTGCATTTGAGGCTGGAAAATTCCATAATTGATTCCTCAGTACACTAATTCATATCCTACATCGGTATAAGAAAGATACCACATTCTGTGCTATGGAGGACACCAAACTGAAGAAAAAACATTTCAATAATTCTAAACTTTCTACTTTGATTTTTAGATACTTATTTTTTAAGCTTGATTCCTCAGCTGATCAGATGAATTTATTCAACTTCAATACAAAGAAAGACAAACCTATTATAGTTTGAAGTGAGTAGATATTGTACTGTACAGAACAGCTAACTATTTGAACACAAACACTAAACCTATAAACACCACAGTAGAATTTGGCCTTTTTTGAATAGATTTGAATCACCTTATGAAAAGGATGGTTTCTCTTGTGTGCTGACATGAAAAGAGAGTTTGGTGACCACACACCCATTTCAGTCCAACTGAACTGCTCTTTCTCCTTCTTTGCATGTATAGTTGGGAGAACTTTGACTTGATATACTTCAGTCATCTGATTTCATCCTATTGTATGCTCCAAATTGTCACTGCTTGAATTTCCTGATCATGCACATTTATGTCAAATGAGCAATGATATAATATGGTTTATGTTGGTCACAATACATTTTACTAATTTCATAAAACAATTATGGGTCCCATAGAATTATTAAGGACCTGAGTCACTTAAATTTTTTATATAATAATCTGTTGTATTATTAAGAGGAAAATTAAATGGCTAGGATGCTATTTGTAAATTGATGTCTTAGGACATATCATTTGAGATTATCATGTGTCTACTAACTATAGATTTTACTACTTTGTACCTTAAAGTCATTTTATAAAACATACTATCAATATTATAATGTGGGCTTATTTTAGAATCTTACTTTGAATTGTATTACAAAAGAAATGTATAATCTGTAGAAAATACTGACAAGTAAAACAAATCCCAAAGATAATTACTTCTAAAAATTTGAAATGTGTAATTTCAGATATAAAATATTTTTATGGAAAACTGAATCACTCCATAGGTGCTTATTATTTTTAGCTTAGATTTTTTTATTTAATAGCATGCTGTGAATATATTTTCATACCTAAAATTAGTTACTACGTGATAATGGCTGATATCCCATTTTATGTTTACACTGATATTTATGTAAGCAATCCTCTAGATTATTTTAGGGTGTTTAAATTATTAAACATATTATTAACTTCCTTGGGTTCAATGATTAAAACTGGAAATGATGAGTCAAAGAAAATTCATTTTAAATTCTTTTAAGCTATAAGTCAAAAATGACCCCCAGAGAATAATACAATTTATTCTCACTTCATAAGTATAGAAGTGTCCATTTGATAGGAAAGAGGTAACACATTATTTCATTTACATTTCTTTCGCTACTTACAATTTCTACGTTTTTTTTTTTTTCATATGCCTATATTTAGTTGGTATTAATTCTTTGGTATAATTCCTATCTATATCTTTGTTCTTTTGTCTTTTGGTGGGTTTATAATTTTTATTTTCTAGAACTGATATTTATAACATATTAACTGTAGCAAATTGTTTTGGTGCTCTGCATCACATACTCTTGACCTACCTCTGACTTCAGCCATAGCTGTGGATGCTGGTTCTGTGCAAGGTCAGATTCTCCCTGCCGTGCACATCAGGTCTTCCTGCCTTCTGTTTCAGAGAATTCTCCAAAGTCTTGCAGTCTGCTTGGATGGAGGGAGGTATGAATAATCCTCAGCCAGTTAGGGATGAGAGGCAGTGGATCAACGCCCAGCATACCTACACTGGATGGCTAATTCTGGGAAACATGTGCTCAGAGGACCCAGTGACGCCCATTGCCTGCAACAGTAACCTGTTCTATGCCAAGTGTATTAGTTTCCTCTTGCTGCTAAAATAAATCGCCACAAATTTAGTGGTTTAAAACAACAAAAATTTATCTATCTTATAGCTCTGGAAGTCAGAAGTGCATAATGGGTTTACTGGGCTAAAATAAAAGGGTCGGCAGAGCCACATTCCTTTCTGGAGGTTCTTGGGTAGAAGCCATTTCCTTGCTTTTTTCATCTTCTAGGAGCTGACTGTATGTTCCTCAGCTGATGGTCCAGAACTCCATGTTGGGGTTTGAATGTTACTTGCTGTCCTAGCACCCTGAAGAAAGTGAAAAATATTGATTTTATAAGACTGAGTCATGTTCTGCCTTAGGTAGTCTAGCAAGTTTAGTCTGTTGAAGATCCAAGTCAGTAAAAAGTTAGGTGGGCTGGTGTCTAGGGAGAGAAAGAATGTCTTTGGAGTCAAACATAAATTTGAAGTCTAACTCTTGTACCCACTGGTGTGTATTATTAGGTAATTTACTTCACCTCTTTGAACCTCAGTTTTCTCACCTGGTAATTGGGGATGCACCCTAATCTATTTTATGGGGAAGAAGTAATTAAGGAATGCGTGGAATAGCATATAGAGTACGGCATCTGACAAATCCCATGGGGTAATTGACCGGTTGCCACTTTAGAACATTACTCCAGCAAGTCTCCCCTCTCCTTCCTGTATCATAAACTTTTCTCTCTCTACTGCCTCATTTAAATCAGCATATAAAGTGGCATTATTTCTTCCACCTAAAAAAAGGCTCTCACTCAAGCCACACATTTCCATTAAGATACCACCCACTTCTCTGCCGCCTTTTTCATTCATGGTAATATTCTCCAAAGAGTAGTCCACATTCTGTCTGCAGTTGTTCTTTCTTTTCTCTCTATTCCTCCCTCATTGACATATAATTTATACACCATAAAATTCACACGTTTTGCATGTACAAATCAATGATTTTAGTGAATAAATGTTCATGGAAGGATGCTGTTGAATGATGTAGAGAACATTTTTGTTGCCTCCCAGATCACCTTGGATCCCCTTTAGCAGATCTGTGAACTGCCTCCCAGCTTCAGTGAGGTTTGCTACTAACTGTTGACACCTGTGACCTTGAGTGAGCTCATCCTGAGTATTAGAAATACTTTGCTTCTCTGGAGAGCAGGCAGTGGCTGGGAATTCATCACCATCCTAAGCCTGAAACCTAGGCCATCCTAGACGGTGGCTAGTTGCTGAGTACTAAAGCCCAGATCCTTCATCTCAAGGTGAGACAAACTCTAAGGTGGGCTTTATATTCCACATCTCCCCAGGGGATCAGGCTGAGGCTGAGACATGCTTAGCTTCTTACCCTTTATTGTTCTGATCCCCCTAGTCCTTAACTGCTTTCTCCTGGGGATAGTTCCTAGTAAACCTTTGACTTAAACCCTTTGCCCTGAGTCTGCTTCTGGGAGGTAGCAGAAGCAGAAGCTACCTCCCAGACCTCAACATATGGCTAAATGTCAGAACTGGTCACACCCACAAGCAGGATTTATGTTGCAGGCATGGAGAGAGCAGGCATGCCATCCAAACAGCAGTCCCATCAATGTGGCATCCTGAGGTGGGAGACACTTAGGAGACACAGAGAGAACCAGGGTCACAGGCAAGCAGTGCGGGCAGTTCCTCTGAACAGTGATTGAAGCAGATGGCACCCTGGCCTTACACATCCTCCACTTTCACCATCTCTTGCTAGACCGGCTAGGTAACTGATGTAAGGTGCTCTGCACTAACTAGTTTGTATTCGGGTCTTCTCCACATTTTATCAATGTGAGGCACCTCCTTGGAGTTTTTAGATCTCCTTATTTAAAGTCTTTTTTCCCTCCCCAGGATCTTCACTCCCTGACCTTGGCCTTAGGAGTTATCTAGTTTCAGATAACTTGAGTTATCTGTGAGATCTTGAGTTCAACTTTATATTACACAAGGCAATATGCAAAATGGCAGAGGACATGCACTTCTGGGAGAAGCACATCCATGAGGGAGGTAGGGAAAGAATAAATACTTACATAGCAAGTTGGGCTCTGCTCATCTCCATAACTCACAAGGGGATCCTGATTTTAACTCAGTCTAGGTCAGGCAGACCTGAGATAGGTTTAATAGGTTCTGTTTAACATGGCAGGTAAGCATATATCTTTAAAACATTGCCAATGAATTTGAATGGGTGGCTATTTAAGGATTTAAAATTCAGTTTTATAGAATACTTACTCATGGAGAAGAACTATTATTATATTATGCTTTTTGCTATTTTCTGTGTGTTGAGTTGTACCCAACAGCGTATTCACTGGAGTTGACCCTTTAGGGGGTTATATTTTTGATTCTCTGCACTATTCTGTTTGCATTAGACAATTATTCATTACATGCTTATCATTAACCTGCCTGTGTCAAAGTAGCATGTTCCGCTCCTAAATCATTGACCTTTAGAGCCAGGACCCTGTTTGATGAATCTCTGACTTGCTATTTAATAATTGTTTGTAGCAATTTATCAGCAATATTTTCAAATTAATTACTACTCTTTGGTACCCTAATTTGTTCCTCCTACATTTTTCAGTAAAATCCCTCATTTGTAACGAATTATTTGGATATGAATGGTGAAAGTTTCATATGGCTCAGTGATATTGAAGGTGTTATTCTATCATCCCGGCCATTTATAGGCAAGTTCTGAAAGAGGCTTCCTGGGTTGGGGGTGAGTATCAGGGTCTGGGGAAAACAGGGTGGGATGATAAATGACACTTCATTGCTGAATTAAATCACAGTTACCAGTTTTAATAAAGAAAACCAACCTGGCATTTGCCAACTGTTTGGGCAGCATCTTCCTTGATATTTTCCCTGCCAAGGTTTCGGACCGCTAAGCAGCTACTGCACTCCAGCTCTGCTGGTGGCCAGGAGGCAAGTCATCCTCTTTCCTGTGTGGTCAGGGCCCAGATGTCTCCTTGACAGATAGGGCTTAGCAGTGATGAGCAAAGGGTCCTGTGAGCTCCAAACCTCTCTTCTGTGACACAGGATCTCTCTGGTGCCTACAGAGGGTGTTGCAAAGGGGCAGAAATTCCTGACAAGGTCAGGGCCAAGGGGAGTGAGGGAATACATCTTATCACTGTGGTGGTATGAATAAAGAGCCCTGAAATGCCAGTGTCCTCATTAGTGGTGCAAGATTTTTGGAGGCTCCAGCTGCTTCCTCATGTGCCTTAGCACTGCCCTCCTCAAATGACAAGGGTTATTTGTTTTGTTGTGTTGGTTGTCTGTGAGAAGCCTTCATTCCCACTGCTCCATCTTATCTACTCTCTTTTTGTATTGTTTTTGTCCTTGCTTCTTCCTTCTTGACAATTGTTCCCCATGTTGTCTGGACTTTTAAAATGGTGCTAAGGAAAGAACACAGGTAAGATAGAGCGGAAGTAGGACTCTGTTTTTGACAATCATGGAAACGTAGAGGAGTCTATGTCTTTGATACCTCCTATGTGTTGCACACTCTGCCAACATATTACATGTGTAGACTCATCTAGCCTGAAATATTATTTCCCTCAATATTATGGGCAAATAAACATGGTGGGTACTTTATCCATGGTCTTCCAACTACAGGGCTTCTTTATTGCAAAGCCTCCACTTGCTGACTAGTTCCTGCCATCCCCCATGCTGAGATCTGACACAGTCTCACAGAGAGGGATTCCCTGCCTGATGACCAAGAGCTTTGTGGTGAGAAGCTTTGGCCACATTTGGTGAGAAGCAGACAGGACCTAGAATTGGAAGATTTGGGTTGGAATTCCAGCTCTGGCAGTCATTAGCTGTGTAACACTGGATGAGACAACACAAGGTAAATCTGAAAGCAATAGACACATGCAAGATAATCAGTAATTTGAAACAATCTATTGATGTGTGATCTTGAGTAAGTAAGTTAATATCTTTATTTTCAGCTGCATCACCTAGAAAGTGAGGCTAGTTGTGTTTATGAGTGCACAGGTTCAGAGATGCTTGGATGCTTAGCCCTTGGCTTTCTGCAGGACTAAAGAGTGAATAAACTTGAATGTTGACTTTCTCATTCTCCCTTTTTTGATGGTTTTATGCTCTTCATGGCCCAGTAACACCATGCTCTCATTCATATTTTTCTTTTTTCTTACAAGAATTCAGTTTCATCTCTTTAATTCCCATTGAAATTTGACTTCTTTCAAGGATTATGTGTTTGAACGAGGGTTATTATAAAGGAAGACCTTAGTCTCTAACAGCTGGTTGGGAGGGTACTCTTGAGCGTAGCAGGCTTCTCTTGGTTTTCCTAGATTATTCCAGGCAATTCAACACCCTATGTAAGGCTGAGTCTTATGGTCCTAAGTCTGTCAGGCTGAAAACCACTGTGAGTCAAATAATGACAGTACCTAAGACTTTTGGGGTGCTCTCCGTGTGAGAGGCATTGTTCTCAGGCATCACGTGTATCACTTCATTTAATTTTCAGACATGACTACAAGATGGGTGCCGATATTTATCTCCATTTTCCAGATGAAACTGAGGCATTGGTAGGTTAAGTAATTTGACTAGTATAAGTCAGATGCAGGGCTTTACCCCAGCAGTCCCAGTGCATGCTGTTCACACTTGGCTCCACTGTCTCAGGATAAAACTAGGATAAATCATTAGATTGCCATATTTGCTTTGTTGTAAACAGAAAACAGAGATTAGTAACTTTAAAGAAAGGGATACTTAAAAGTGGTTAGTTTTCCTTGAAAGAAACTTATAGTACAATATTAAATTCTCCTTTTGAAATTCATCAATTTCAAAGAATATTAAGAATCAATATGAATCCACAATTCCTTATCCATAATGCCAAGATCCAAAAAGTACCCCAAAGCAAAAGTTTTCACAAGTTTGTGGCAAAATGTTTTGACACCCAAACCTGAACTGAATTGGAATGAGACTATATATAGTTTTATACCACTTAGTGTGAATATGTATATATTTTGCTGCATAAAAATTAATGTGTTTAATTGTGCTTAAATCAAACTTGGTATGTTATGTAATATATAATATATTCACAATATTATCTTTGTGAAATAAAAAAATTCATAATCCGAAACATAAATGTCTGAAAGAGTTCATAAAAGGGCCACTGGATCTGTATATTAATACATAGTACAAACAGACCCCAACTTACAATGGTTTGGTTTAATTTTTTTTTTTACTTTATGATGTTGCAAAAGTGATAGTGTTCAGTATGATCCTCGATTTAATACAATAGGCTTATTGGGATGTAACCTGACTGTAAGTTGAGTGGTATCTGTATAAATTATGCTGGCTGAAGGATCTCATTGTTTACTGTGTGGTGCTGAAAAGGTTGAGTATAATGTAGTTTGTCTGGAATGGAGTTGCTAGAATCACTGATCAGATCCTATTAGAGAATGATGCTTCCTCTCTATCCCTTCCCTCATACCACAGTTCACTGCCTTCACAGGGCTGCTCATTACATCTATTGGCAGATTGGAAATGTTAGTAGCATCTGCACTAGGACTGGGAAGATTCCCTAAGAGTTCCCCTTTCTTTGAATCCACAAAGCCATCTGTAAATAATGTGTTCTAGAAATTTACTAGGGCTTAAAGTCCACTTCAGAAATGTGTAATTTGGACTTTTCCATTTTGAAATTTGGTATATTTGCCTCTACTTTCCTGAGTTTCTTCCTCTTTCCTATTTTCATCTATCCTTATTCTCCTCTTGACTCTTACTTCCTTCTTTCTACTCCTTCCCTCTTTCGACAATCTGGGAAGATGGGAGAAATACCCCTTTCAAAGGGGAGTCCAATATAATTTAGAACTAAGAGGTAAAGGGGAATCTAATTCCAGAACAGATCAGGGGCAAGATGTGGGAGATTTATGTAGCACCTAGAATACAGAATGGGAGAGAGCATTACCCTAGCTGCACTTCCTCTCAGAGCCCTATCTTTTAAACTAATGTTTTAATTCCTTTCCAGCAGAATGGAGAAATAGCCCTGGAATGGCAGAGGAAGAGGCTGATCAGAGTGAGCCTGTGAGCACAAGAATATATGGTAGCTGCGAGGAAATCACTCACAGGAAATATGGATGAAGTAAGTTTCTGGGTTTCTATAGAAAAAGAGATCTTGGCCTGAAGGCAGATGACTGAGCACTATGCTCATCTGGAATCCTTCAGGCTGCTGTTCTGGAGGGGTGTGTTCAACCCTTTGTCCACTGAATTTTTAATATGTTGACATATACTCACTATACATACATGTAGTTTCTCTGTAGGTCCTGGTATACTTGTGTCAATCATCTTGTGCATTGGGGTCCATATGCCTTGCTTCATGCACAGGCATGGGTATTTATGAGTGTAATGGCCTTTGGGAACTTTGTGTGGGTCTTCATTGTGATAAGTATAACTTCTACTGAGGCATTATGGTACAAAGAATAAAAGTGAACAGTAAGCACAGGATGTGATATTTGAGTCCATTTTGTCAGATGAGCATTATAAGGATACAGAGAGTGTTACAACCTTCTAGGTACAGACTAGACTGGCTTCCCTTATCAGATGCAGTGGTTTGGAAGCATGAATCCCAGGCTCGCAGCTGAACTAACAATATCAAAAGAGATTTCTGATCTCTGCCACTTTACATTTGTACAATGGTTAATAATGTTTTTATTGCCTCTTTTAACTTCATTCGTAAAATGGAGATTGAGCTATTTATGCTCTAAAATCTCTGCTTTGCATATTTTAATATTCTCAAACAAGGGCTTAGAATCTGGACAGTCATCTGGTAAAATCAGAATAAATATCTGCCCAACATCATCATCACTATGGTGACCATATGCCCTGATTTGCCTGGGTCAGTCCTGATAGATGTCTGCTGTGCTGGTATAGTTATTAACAGAGCCCCTTCTATGCACCAAGAGGTCTCCAGTGTAAATGATAATTTGCATGATCATGCTATGGGTAGCACACATTGTCCCTAGTCAGACTCTTTTTGTATTCCTCACACATGCTCCCCAAATAAGGGCAAATTTTAGATGCATTACTGAGTTCTGTCTCCTATTTGGTTCCCCTTTCCTTCTTGCCCTGACAGGTGATAAATAAGTAAAATAAATGGCCTCTCACGAGCTGATGTCAACTTTGCTCCTACCCAGCCCCAATTTGAGGTGTTTTTTGTTCCTGTTCCCATCACTCAGACCTTGAAAGCTGATAGATTTCTGATTTCTTCCTTGAAACATGACATGATGAATAAGACTGCATGCTTTTCTGCAAGGGCCAAGGGAGAGAACAATAAAAAGGGATTGTCCTGTACAATGGGAGACTATTTAACAGTGTTGGCCTTTTGCATGGGGAGAAGTAGGAGCCTCCATATAGTATGATTTCAGGAAATCAGGGAAATTTTCTTCCCCACAGTTCTACTGGATAGTTTTGAACATTTCTTGAACTATGGACAAAACATTTACTTCTGCAATGAGAGGACTGGTTTAAATTGTAAACAGTTCTTTAATCTGTCATGGGATTCATTTTTTTAAAAAAAGAAAAGTAATTATAAACAATTCTGGAAGAGGGAATTCAGTGACATGCAAAGTATGCTTCTACCCACAGAAATCTAGGTGCTATAAATAGAAGTAGAGGGCTTATATTTGGGGAGGTGACAGTTTCTCTTTCCTCTGAGCTGTTTAGGGGCATAATATCTGAAGTATTGTGATTTAGGGTGTCTCTTCATCTACAAGTACTAAAAATGTCCAGCACCAAATTTGTAACTATATACAATATCATCTTTGTGTTTAGGTGTGTTTGTTTCAGTTCTCTTATTTTTATAGTCAGATTGCTTCTCTTATCACCTAATAAATTTCAGCACAATGAGGACCAGGGAGTTCCAAAGAAGCAGTGGAGGAGATGAGGGAAAGAATGAGAATTTTAGCTTGAAACTTAAACTCTGGAAGAGGTTTGCCTCAGTTAAAATGCTCTAGTGAATTGAGTGGTCTGGGGACAAGAGGAGTGCCCAGAATCTCTCACCACTACCTCAGTGTGTTTTTTGTGGCTGTCTGCTTTCCTCTCTATCCTTGATCTTAGCCAAAAGGCTGAGAAGCGATTTCCTCTCTATTCTGTTGCCTAAACTTTAATGATAAAATTATTGGGCAGCTTTGCATGTAATAACTTATTTAATTCTCATAAAAACCCTAGGAGGGAAATTATATTAATATTAACATTTTATAAATTATGAACTTGAAGCTTAAACAGGTGAAGCAGTTTGCCCAAAGTCTTACAGCTATTATGCAGGAGAGTCAGGACTCAAACCCACACATACATCCCAAGCCCATACGTTTTTTGTTTGTTTTTTGTTATTCTTTCATTTTTTTCTGCTACTTTTTTATTTTACCTAATTTCAGAATCAAAGAGAAGTTGCCAGAAAAAAAATCCTATATGTGCTTCACTTAATTTCCTAAATGTTAACATTTTGCCATATTTGCTTTACCATTTTTCTTCTCTCTCTATGTTGTAGTCATGAGATGCCTGTCTACCCCTAAATACGTCAGTGTATTTCCTAAAAATAAGGATTTTGCTCATATTACCATAGTATAATTAAAATTAGAGTATTAAATATTGTTGCATTATCTAATCTACAAACTTAATTCAGATTTTATATATCTTCCCAATAATGCCCTTTATTGTAAAGAAAGTCCTAGATCACACATATCATGTAATTGTCATGTTTCTTTAGTCTCCTTTAATTTGGACAGTTCCACAGTCTTTTATTTTCAAGCCACTGACTTATTAAAAATAATACAGTCCATTTATTTTGTATAATGTCCCTTATTTTGGGTTTGTTTGCTGTTTTCTCCTGATTATACGCAGGCTGGGCGTTTTGGGTAGGCATACCACTGAAATGATCTTGTGTTCTTCTCATTGTGCCACATCAGGAGCACGTGATATGGATCTGACCCACTACTGCTATGTTAACTTTGGTCACTAAGTCACCTCTCCATGCTGGGCTTGGTGGATCACACCTGTAATCCCAGCACTTTGGTAGACTAAGGCAGAAGGATCATTTGAGGCCAGGAGGTTAAGACCAGTCTGGGTAACATAGTGAAACTCTATTTCTACAAAAAACTAAAAAATTAGCCAGGCATGGTGGTGTCTACCTGTAGTCCTACCTACTCAGGAGGCTGAGACAAGAGAATCATTTGAGCCCAGGAATTTGAGGTTGCAGTGAGCTATGATCATGCCATGGCACTCCAGGTTGGGCAACAGTAAGACCCTGTCTCTAAAACAACAAGGACAACCACAATAACAATAAAAGCCTCTCCATGGTGTCACCTTGCAATGAAACCTAAAAATATCTTTAACCTGGCTCCTGAAACCACACCAGCCTCTTCTCATTCTGCTTTCTTCCTCACTGGTCCTTCTTTGGTTCCCTGAAAGTTCCATGTTCCTCTCAGTTCGGGCCTCGATCTGTGTCCATCTCTCTGAAAAGCTCTCATGCCCAACCCTCCACCCATCATAAGTCCTCAGATCTCAGCTCAACTGTCACTTTAGACTTTATCCTAAATTGGAGAGTCTCAACTGGCCTTGTTTCTTTATCTCGATTTGTAATTATACTGAATAGTTTCATGCTTTGATTAAATTCTTTTCCCTACTCTTCACTGTAAGTTCCTTCTCCCCCACTGCATCCCTAACAAACTGGGCAGGGTTTGGCAGATAGTAAGAGTTTCATATATATTTAGTGAATGAAATGCATACTATCCCCACAGGGATATGGGTTGATTGAAACACTACTACATTGGAAATGCCCAGGCTTAGTTTCTATTTGTTTTATCTATTTATTTTTTGTTATTGTCTTGAAATAAAAATGCTGTTACTATGATGAGCAATTGCAGAAATAGTAAAAAGACCAATGTAATTTTTTAAATCAATAAATAGAAGGGAATCTGATGCTTTGTGTTTTCCATAATAAGACAATAGGAATTTGGTTTAAATGGGCTTCTGACTTAAAGAAGATGCTGATTTTTTTTTTGAGACAGTGTCTCACTTTGTCACCCCAGCTAGAGTGCAGTGGTGTCATCATAGCTCACTGCAACTTCAAATTCCTGGGCTCAAGCGATCCTCCTGCCCCACCCTCTTGGGTAGCTAGAACTATAGACTTGCACAACTATGTGGCTAATTTTTCTATTTTTAGTAGAGACGGGGGTAGGGGGGTCTCAGTCTTGCTCAGGCTGGTCTGGAACTCCTAAATTCAAGCTATTCTCCTGCCTCGGTCTCCCAGAGTGCTAGGATTACAGGTGTGAGCCACCATACTCAGCATTGATATTTTAAGTGATAAATCGTTGCGGAAACAATTAATGGTTCTAGATGAGATTTATAATGGAAATAACTTTTTTTTTCAACCTACTTGAAGGTAGTACTTTGCCTGTCACTGGTATTAGATTCCCAACATTATTGTTAGAAAGATTCTAGTATTATTTTGAATCAATAGCACCTTAATTAACAGCAAAATATTCTAAGCAACATCAGTGCCTCAAAATCATTGTGATCTCTTTAGTTGAATATTTTTTCCTGTGATAAAAAGGTCATCAACTATGTCCATCCTTTAAGACTTGGTTTGCTCATTCAATCTACCACTTTATCCAACATTGTGCTGCAATTACTGTCAATTTAGATTCACTGTAAAATTGGTAGAAGAGGAAAGTAGTAAGTTTGTACTACATTTATAAAACAAAGCCTTTTTTTTTTTAAAAAAAAAGTCTTTCTCCAGCACCATCCCTTCCTAAGGATTTTTAATTTTCTTCTGTACAAATTTTTAATAAACTGGCAACCCACAGATGAGAAATAAAAACCCATATAAGAGGTGATTAAAACATAATGGAACATTATTCATTTTCATAAGTATCCTGAATTCCCATGGCAAATTACCAAATTTTACAGTTTTAAAATAGGGAAATGGATATAGAGTAGAGAAAAATTGCATTGGTGATGAAAATTATACATACGTATAATACCCATAAGTAAGACAATTACTGCAGCTTTACTCATTGGCCAGTAGGCATTTGTCTGATATGCACTCAAGTTCTTTTCAAAACCTGGCTCATTAGCCAAATGCCATCTGATGAGGATGAGGATCAGGAGTTTACTGAGGCATCTGCTTCCAGGCATTGTGACTAGGGTCTGTGTTTTTAAGAGTTCTGAAATTATTCTACCTAAATTGAGACTTGAGTCTTCAAAGGAAGCCCTTAAAGATGGGAGGTGAGTGTGAATTCTACTCAGTTTTTGTGTTTAAAATTACTGTTACCTTTGGACATTTTTAAGAAATTGTTATGTAACAATATTTGGTATCCATAGTAAAACACATAAAGTACACTAACATTATGAATAAAGCTCAATGAACTGTGACATATGCACACACCCATGTATCTACTACCCAGAAGCAATGGAACATTTCTAGTGACCCAGAAGGCTTCCTCATGCTTCTTTCCAATTGGTAGCCCCCTCAAGCCCTAATCACTACTCTGATTTCTTTATATGATGAATCTTTTGTGTCTAGATTTTTTTTCATTCAACATAATTTCTATAAACGTCATCCATATCATTATATGTATCAGGTTTTTTAAATTGTTACATTCCATTTTATGGAAATATTAGCACTTATGTGTCCATTTTCCTGTTGATTAACATTTAGACTATTTCCTGATTTGGGTCATTATAAATTAAGCTATTGTGAACTTTATTGTGCACATTTTTTGGTGACCCTATGTATTTATTCTCTTAGATGTATATCTAGGAGTAGAATTTCTGTTCAAAGGGTAAGTAAACGTTGAATTTAGTAGATACTGCCAAACAGTCTCCCAGCTTGGTTATATCATTTTTACATTCTTGTGGGCAAAGTGTGAGAGTTCCAGTTCCATCAGTCCTTGCTGACATTTGGTATTAATTTAATTTTAGTTATTTTGATATGTATGTAATTTGGGAGGGGGACAATTTTTGGTTTTGTTTTTCACATGGCCTTTGACTCTCTCAGTTTCACCCTCAGATTTAGCATCTCTTATTCTGCTATCTTTATATCTAGTTCTGGCTACCTTCTTTGATGTCACTTTTCCCAGTGTGCTCCAGTGTATGTTTGTTTGGAACTGTATTCTACTCACGACACTATCCTGGTTTTATTTTTATTATTCCCGAAGGCATTAAAAGGTTGTAGTCAAACATAATGAGTGAGATGTGCAACATTTGGGGGATGGTCATGCTTGAAGCTCTGACTTGAGGGGGAGGGGGACATGGGCAATATATGTAACCTTAACATTTGGACCCCCATGATATGCTGAAATAAAAAAATAAAATAAAATAAAGAATAATTTTAAAAATATAAAAAAAAAAAAAAGGTTGTAGTCATTTGTACATGTCCGAAAAATATGGTAGGAAAACTAAAACATATAATAAACATAACAATTATGACTGCTTCTTTTCTTAATTAAAAGGTCCTATAATATATACAAATACATATAGGAAAACATGCTATTTCATGCCAATGCCACTTACTTTCTATACAGCCAGTTTGAGATCACTGAAAAGAGTTAGGCTAACTATTTATATACAGCTAAGTAGAAGAGGAACTGGTTCTTACAAAATGGCTAGGCTTTGTGTAACTGATCCAAAGGCTCATCCCAATGGATGGAGATGGGAATACTTAGGTATTTTCAGTTCTGCTAGCAGAGTTAGGAGCAAATAGAAATGACAGTAAAAACTAAGTTAACCAGGACATAAAAGGAGTGGGAAATTTGGTCAATTGTATCTCCCAAGGAATAGAAAATCTACACCAGATTAATACTTTTTTTGTCAAACTTTCTGTAGGGCATTGTTTTAGTGTCCACATTTGTTTTATGTCTCAGTTAGGGGAGCCTATTGAATGTGATTGATTTTGTTTCTGCAGACTGGGGATCTTAAAGAGCCTTGGAGACATCTTAATGACCATGAATTCTCAGTGTGCTGTACTAAAGATAGAGACAGAAAATGAAGACTTAACACTGAATCTATAATGACCTTAGGATTTGCACTGGATTTTCAAAGTAAAATTGCTCCATTTTGGTTTTCGTGTCTTCTGCTTCTTTGTTTTAACTCATTAAATTGAGAAAAATATTAATTTTTCCAGCTGTTTACTTCAGTTCCAATTAATTGAGACTTCACCATTACTTGCTAATAAAGATACTTTCCCAAGGTGGGAAGAAGACTAGAAAAGTAGAGATTAAAGTCATAGAATCACACAAGAACACACAAAATAGATGTTTTATCATGAGTCACTGAAGTCCATTTTATTAGATAAAAGCAACAAGTTCTGAACTTATGCAGAGACTGAAGGAGTTAATTTGATCAAGGAGGTGTATCATTAAGGAAAATAAGATAAGATCTGAAGTCCAAAGGTCAGGGTCAAAAGTCTTGATTAAGTGTGACATTGGACATAATATTAACTTTTTTCATGAACCAGTTTCTCTAGCCTAAAAACAGACAATAGCAAAAGTAACACTTATCTTAAAGATTATTTTGTGGGTCAAATTAGAAGATATACATAAAAGATGATCTGTGAAACTTTATGATAACAGAAGAAATCATCTAGGGCATCAAATGGAAATGTGGAGTGCAGGAGGGAGTGATATGGGATGGGGTGGTGGGGGGCAGTGTCCTTACTGTGCTCATTTAAGGATCATGTATATGAAGGTGAAATGATGTCGCTTTTAGTAATTAGTGAGCTGCTCAAAGTCTCCTTGAACTGTTTGTTTGATAGAAAGCAGCTGGGCTCACCTTCCCAATTTTCATTCTAATTGCTTTGGTTATAATAAAGAAACCGAAACTCACCTGTTCAGGGATTATATCTGATGAGGGAAACATTACCTTTAAGTTATCTGATTAAGCATAATTCGAGTGAGAAAAACTGGCCATCAGTGACTTGCTCCAGGGGCTGGGGGATGCCCCTTGGCTCTACTTATGGCCTGAAACAGATGAAGACCTGAGCAGTGCAGATTTCCAAGAGAGGAGAGAGGAAGGTTTGGTGTACTGGAAAGAATGCTGGTTTGAAAATCTGGAAATCTGGATTTCAGCAACAAGGAGGTGGGTAACCTTAGCAAATCAGGCTCTTTTCTTAAGATCTCCCTTCTATGTGTAAGTAGGTGGGTTGTCCTCACATTCCTCATGCTTGTCTAGTCCCCCAGTACACAGTGAGTGTCCTTTTGATGTCTTCCTGCCCTCCATTAAAATCAATCAGGAAAGGAGTGAAAAACATTCACACTAAGCACACATAACTGATGGGGTTTCCACTATAAAAGAGATGGAAGGAATGAGGCACCAACAGTAGAATTCCAAGTATTAATCAAAATGTAGTTATTTTGTAAGCAAGAAGGAACCTTCTGGGAGCCTACAATTCCAACTTGGAGGTAGCTGTGCTTTCTTCCCATGCTGTCGTCTGGCATGAGTGGAAAGTGTGGGAGAAGCAATGAGTTCGGGTGGTTCATGACAGTGTGCAGGCCCTGTATGGATGTCAGAAAAGGGAAAGCAATTTATCTTCCTGCCTTGCTTGACTGGTTTGTGCCCCCAACTCCCTCCTTAAGGGTTCCAGAATACTTTAAATTTCCCATTTTTGAAACTTATTTTACTCTGTAATTAAACAAAATTATATAATTCCAAAAAAGAAGAGGCCTGACTCAGTGTGTTTGATCTCTGGCCCAGCAGCATGAGCATCGCTTGGGAGCTTGCTAGGGATGCAGAATCTCAGGCCCACCCTAGACTCACTGAATCAGAATCTACATTTTAACAAGATCCCTGGGTGATTTGTGGGCACATTAAAGTTTGAGAAGCACTGAATTCATGTATCAGGACATTTATTCCCTGGTAATTAAAATCCCTGGCGAGTGTCACCAAAGGCCCTTTTCTCTAATTTAAGCGGTTCTTCTTACAATGCTGTTTTCATCCTCTGGCTACTAATATACAGTTGTCAGATCCCTGAAGCCTGCTCCGAATTGCTGTGGAGCCCAGCCTTACATATTTAGTTATTTTAATGTTTGCTCATATATCAAATCCTCCATCCCCTTAATCAATCCAGCAACTCTCCACTGAATTTGCAGCAATTTGTCAACATCTTTCTATATCTGAGAAGCTCTAGGCCTGAATGTAATTTTCTATGAGGAGACACAGGTATTATTTACAGGATTTAAAATTCCTTTAAGATATGTGGTCAAGGCTAATAATCAAACAAAGTGAAGGCAGTGTGTGTGCAAAGACTAGATGATCAGTTTGAGATCCATTTGATAGTAGCATCATCTCTGTTGTCATTATCATCATCAACTACAATTCAAAAGATAGCTCTCAAACTCTTACCATGTGTAGGCATGGTGCCAGGTGCTAAGGATATATAGAAGCATAAACTGGGATCTCATTTCTTGGAAAGGTTTGAGTCTCAGAAAGAAAGGTTTGCAATAAAATGAGTAGTAGAAAACTACAAAGAAGTTTATACCATGTATAGAATAAGTGGTTGAGACCCAGTAGAGGGAAGGGCATTATTGTAAACCAAGCTTCTTAAAAAAGTTTCACGAAGACCTTAAGAATTTTTAACAATTTATATTAATGGAGAAAAGTAGAAAGGATATTCTTGAAAGAGTATATAGACAAAAAGTACGAATATAAACAAACAAACAGAAACTTTGATATTTTTTTAATAGCCTCTCCATACTCCAGGTTCTGGGATTGAATATTTCTTTTTCTTTCTATATTTTCTGTGTCTTCCCAATGTCCTTTAGTAATCACTCATTACTTTAGAAAAGATAAAATAAATGATACCTTATGATGCAGAGAGGTGAAAAAAAGTTGGCATGTTTCTTTAACTCATATTATCTCTTTCTTCCAAAAGAAGAATTCAGCAAAACAGTATACACAGAGGGGCAAAGAAAGTTCCTTTAGCTGCCCTCTCTCCCTTTAGCATAATTATGGAAAGGAGTGAAGCAGCAAAAACAGCCTCCAACAACATTTTCCAGTGAAAAATTTGAAGGCAGGTTCAGGAGACCTGAGTTCTACAGCTGGTCCTGCTGTGACCTAGTTGTATGACCTTGGGTGTCACTCTGTCCTATGCCACATGGGGATTGTATTATATGATTACCTTGTTACTGGGGTGATAAGACCTTAATATAAGACTTCTAATGTCCTGTGCTAAAATCTTTACTATACTGTTATCAAATTACCATGGGATTTATTGTTAAATTCTTGAGAATGAGAAGGACCTTTGTTATATTCACAACAGAAAAACTAGTATCAACTGGGACTGTCCCCCAGTGTGTTTGATCAACCCAGTTAGTACAGTCCAGACCACCACTAGAACTCTGTTTTTAGTGAAAGAAGTGTTGTTTGTCTAGGAACAATTGTTTGGCTTTGCAAGACTGAGAATTTTGTTCTCCAGTGTAAACAGAAGTCATGTTTTGTGTGAAGGACACCTTAGTCTGGGGAGTGAGAGATGGGGATTTGCTGGATATAATGATTTTCCAGTCTCTCTCGCTCACCTCTGCTCTCAAAGATTGAGTTAGACCTGCTCTGAAGGCCACAGAATAGATTGATGCATATTCTAATTCCTAATGCCTACAGGGCAATAATTCAGGCCAATCCTTCAGCTACAATAACAAGGTTTATTTTATTGCAGTTGGAAGGCAATTTGGGGCCTCAGCAGGAGAGCACGTCCCCTGGCTCAAATAGGTTAAACATCTGCTAAGCCCCCCCTCCCCCAACTTTAACTTTACTTTATTGTTATTACCCTCAGGAGGCCACTAAGCAGGAGTTCATGGGAAGAAGAATGGAAGTGACATTTGTATCATTATTCAGCACATTTAGGAAGTTTATTATCTGGGAACTCATTCCCCCTCACCCACCAAGGAACTTAATATGAAATAATATTAACACATGAAGCACATAATGTGAGGCTGCATTAATTAATTATAGTGTCCAAATCCCTTACAAATTGTGGTCCAACTGTGCTTCTGTTACAGCGATCAGGCACAGAGGCGAACGTTACCTCCATGTTTCGTGAGAGGGAATGTTGCAGCCCAGAAGGTAACTACGCATGTGAGAACAACCTTGTTCTAAAAACAACTTTGTTCAGTGTGCATAAGAAGAGAGATGTGGAATTTATCTTCTGGAAACTGAAGGCTTGCCATCGGGAAAAGGAATGCATTTGTATTAGTGATGATCCAGAAGACAAAATGAAAGCAACATAAAATATAACTTCCTGACAAGTAGACCTGAGGCCAGCCACTGCATATGGGAGGCATTTCAAAAAAGGCTAGTTATTAGGACTTGAGCAGTTTTCTGCCCTTGGTGAGTGCAAATCTGTAAGGAAACTCCAAATTAGGATTCTGTGGTGATCTGTATAATTCATAGACTAACTTGATGTTTACTAACCCTCCTCAGCTGGAAGCACGCTTGAACCTGTAGCAATTTATTGTTCCAACTGTTAGGTTACTGTTCTCCACAATGCTAGTGTATAAAGTACTACTTTATAAAGTAGTACTTTGTTTATAGTACTATCTTTCAAATTTCAAGAATATTTTTTCTGTCAGGAACATTTTTTGGTTGCCTGCCAAATGTCCATTTCCTCCTTCCTGACAGCTTCGATTTTATTCAGGTTTCTATCTCTCCCTTAGGCAGCTGTGTTACCCAAGAAAAGCTGAGCCCATCCCCGGGTTTGAAGATGGGCCCTGATTGGTTAAATTTATCATGGTGCTAGCATACCCGTCATTGGTCTGGGAAAAGACACATGACCCAATTCTGGCCTGTGGGAGACTCAAGAAGAAAATGATTGGAGGCCTTTGCAGAGATTCTTGCTCTTATGAGAAAGAAAAAGAGGGTCAATTCTTCCCTCTTTCTCAGAAAACAAAGGAGGAATCTTGGCCTCAACAAATGCTGATATCCTTCATAAGGCCATGGGGCAAGTCCACAGTGAAAAGAGGAGAGAATCACAGAAATGGAGCTGGAGTTTCAATTGTATCAAGCCAAAAGGCCACAGACCTCTGAACCCAGGAAGTCAAGCTAATATGAATTGTATTTCTATTGCTTGCATCTAAAAATATCTTAACTAATAAGCTAATCCTCCAGGAGTTCATGGTAAGGGATTTTATTCATTGTCCACCTTTACTTATTACTATTTCACTTTTTATGTTAAACTAATTTTAGGCTGACAGAAAAGTTGACAAAAATAGTAGAGCTCTGATAAACTCGTATCTTCCTCTAATGTTAACATCCTAAATAATCACAGTGCAATGATCAAAACTAGGAAATTAGGCCAGGCATGGTGGCTCACTGCTATAATCCTAGCACTTTGGGAGGCTGAGGTGGGAGGATTGATTGAAGCCAGGAGTTTGAGACCAGCCTGAGCAAGAGCAAGAGCAAGACCTCATCTCTGCAAAAAAACAAAAAACAAAAGAAAGAAAAAAATTAACCTGGCATGGTGGTATGGTGGTGCATGCCTGTAGTCCCAGCTACTCAGGAGGCTGAGGCGGAGGATTGGCATAACATTATTAACTAAACTACAGACCTTATTTGAATTCCATTAGTTTTTTCACTACTACTCATTTTTTCTATTCTAGGATTTTATCAAAGATACCATATTGCATTTAGTTATACTTTTGGTTTAGTTTCTTCCAACCTGTTCAACTCTCCAAAGGACAATTCCTTAGTCCTTTGTCTTTTCAATATCTTGACACTTTTGGAGCATACTGACTAGTTGTCTTTCATGATCATAAGCTCTACTCAGCTCTGGTTTTCAAAACTGAAGAGTCTTAACCATCTTTGGTTCATTCATGAATGTAAGTTATTCAGTGTTCTTGGCTTCTCTGGTAGTAGCCTCTTCTGGAAACATTTTTCTTTTCATGGTAATATTTTAAAGATATGCAATCAACACAGTAAAAGAGTTTACTTAGGAGTGTCCTGTAGTGTTGTAAACAAAAGGGTTGCTGTTTAAATTATTTTGTAGCTTATTTCCAATGGTAATTTTGAAGGTTTTCTTCAGCAGTTTGTTGGACTTTTAGGCCAAAAAAATCACATTGAGCAAACATATATTTAACACTCACTGTGAGCAAGAAATTAGTACACTAAGGTGATATGACATAGCCCATGCTCTCAAGAAAAACAAAATATTGGGCCATGTCCTTAGAGCACAGTAAATATTGGCCCTTATGTCTCTCTTAGCAGTTGTGGTCAGAAGTTTATAATTCATTATTTTAATCAACATGGAGTGTGTCCAAACACACTCCAACCAACTCCAGTTGGCTAGGAAAGAAATATGAGTCCTGAAAAGGGGGGAGAATGTTTTCACTTCATTCTAGAAAAGTATATATAATAAAGAACAAGCACATCTGGACTCACCAGAATTAAGAAAGATGATGAACATCTGTTTGCCTGTTATAGAAGATTGAAGCAGATGAAATTTTCTCTGTATAAACTCTTTAAAATTTTGTATATTTGGTGTCTGATGGTTGGACTTTAATGATCATTTACTATAAAAGTCATCATCAGACTATTGAAATAAATGTGAAATGAACATTATTAGAGCCTTTGCAAAGGCAAGGTATTAGTGAAATGTACCTTGCAATAATGTTAAGCATTCTAATTAATTAGAATTAAAATGAATATGCTATTTTCCTAAAAATAATAGTCACTCTGAAGCTCTAAAAATACTATAGTTTCAAAAATTACAATTTGTTCTGAAAGAGCTAAAATGTGTAAACCTTAATCTGTAATGCCTTGTAGCCAATGAAGCTGTGTCAGGTTTTTGCCATTGATTAAATGTAGTAGCAGAGCCGGAACATTTAATCAATCATAAAAGCCACTTTAATGCATTGTATCACTCTGGAGCTGGAGCGATTAGTGCAGCTGCACTGTAGGCCAGAATGCAAAATGCAGAACCAAAAAAAGGGAAGAAATAAAGAATGACTTCTTTCTATATTCAGGTCTTCATATCTCAAAACATGCAAATGGAGTCTTTTAGGCATTATGTGGATCATTTTGGCTGCATAGATAGGCAAGGCAAGAATCATTTGCAGTGTGTAGAGCTATGCCAGCCACATATAAGTGAGTATAAGCAAGTATAATATCTAGAAAATAACAATGGATTTTTGAACAATGATGAATATTTTATGGTGTGTCACTTCTTCTAAAAGTTACTTAATTCCTACTCAAATTAGGATTTCTAATGTTATTTATACCATAGCTACAGCATGATGTAGTGTCTATTAATGCATTTCTGTTGATGATACAGGGCAGCCACGCTAAAGAAATTCCTGAGAGAATAGGACCAGGGAAGGCAGTTGTTTTTAGTACAAATTAAGGAGTGGTTCTGGGTTTCCAGAGGGTTGTCCTGAAGCTACTGAGTGTTTAAAGACAGTATGGAGTCAAGAGGGTGGGCGAGGAGGAGGACTTGAGATATGGAAAACGTAATATCCTTTACTCAAAACTTTATAGCAGGCTCTGGCTGTCCATGTTCATGGCTGAGATGGCTGTTTGTCTCCCAGTTTTTACACTTTATCTTTTATTTTTAGAATTAGAGCCTCTAAATTCTTATTGAACACATGGCTACCCAAAATAAAAACTTTCCAGACTTCCTTGCACTTAGGTGTAGCCATTTGTCTAAATTTTGGCCGATGGAATGTAAGCAAATTCATATGCTGGATTCCTAGGTTATGCCTTTCAAGGGAATGGATATGACCTCTGCATCCACTTTTTGCCCTTTCCTATAGGCTTGAATGTTGATGTGGTGTTGAGCTCCCTTGGACGATGAGGACAAGGGCAGCACGCTAGGAAGGGTGGAGCCACAAGATGGAAGGAGTCCGGGTCTGCAACTCTGTTGTCTCTTCGAAATGCACTACTGTTTTGACTTAAGCCACTATATTTGGATGTCTCTTTCACTCTGTGATTATTGGCAAGAAGTTCATATTTTGATGAATGCTTACTGAAGACTTACTGCTGACTTGAGCAAATTAGGAAAAGGTGTTTCAACATGCTCTCCAAGCATACAATTTGATCACATTTTGCTTGTGAAGAATTTTTTTATTTTTATTTTTTCTTAGCCTCAGAAATAATTCAGTCTGCAGGAACAATGGCAGCTTCATAGCCCATCTATATTTTCCCCTCATTCATTCATGTTGTTAGTGGAACATGGTACCATAAATATATGGCTTGCAGTTTCTGAGTGTTTTGTGTCACTACTCTCTCGCTAGAGGAAGACAGCTGCTTATTTTCTCCTTATTTTGGAAGTTATTTTGAAATTAGTTTGAAAACACTGACGCATGTAACTTCTTTACAAGGGTTATCATGTCTCTACTTTGAACTTTCAAAAGAGTGGCAGAAGAGAAGTAATCATTTGCAAGTAGCTGTTATGTGGGGTCCTTCATGTCAGCAGGTCATCACAAACAGAGATGCAGAGGCTTGGTCTCTGTTGGATTTCATAATTTCATTTCCCTGACTTCATTAACACCAGATAATTGATGACTGTGACATTTAAAAAGGTGTGGGTATTGAATTCAGGCCTGGGTGATGTTCTCAAGGGAACAAATATTTTTCAAAAGTCACTGGGTCTTATCTCTTGCTTTCTTTTCTGTGCTTCTACCACGCGCTACTTCCAGAATCATTTCTGACCGAGGTCAAGTCTTAGCAACCTTGCAACAGTGCCCTTCCAAGCAACAGGGAGAACCCTCTCTGGACTCGGAAGGAGAGAAGTGTGGTTTAGGTCAGGTTATAAAACCATAGCCTCTGAGCCAATCAGGAGTGGGAAATGTCAGGGAAAGCAGTTGCTGAGTTATCAAACTCTATCAGAAGCAGGAGCAACAGCCATACAAATAGTGTCATATTAACGAAATCAAAATCTCCAGAGACAAACGTTTTTTCTTGACACTTCTCATTGAGATGTAAAGTGCATTAAAATTTTTTAAACAGCTCTATTGAGGTATAATTGACATATAATAAACTGCACATATTTAACTGCACATTTTATAAGTTTTGACATGTATATATCTGTAAAATCACTACCATAGTCAAAATAATCAACATTCCCATCATTCCCCAAAGTTTTATTAATATTTTTAATTTACTTTGCCTTTTAACACATAATAATTGCACATATTTATGGGATACAGGGTGATATTTCAATACATGTTATAATACTTAATGATCAGATCAAGATAATTAGCACATCTATCACCTCAAACATTTATCATTCATTTGGGTTGTGAACATTCAAAATCCTCTCTTCTAGCTTTTTGAAAATATACAATAGTTATAGTTAACCATATTCACCTTATAGAGCTACAGAATACCAAAACTCGTTGCTTTCATTTAGCTGTAATTTTGTTTCTGTTAACCATTGTCTCCCTATCCTTCCCTTTCCCCACACATACTTCCTGGCTTCTAGAACCCACAATTCTACTGCATACTTCTATGAGCTCAATGTTTTTAGCTTTCACATATGAATGAGAATATGTGGTATTTATCTTTCTATGCCTGGCTTATTTCACTTAATATAATGTCCTCCAGGCTCATCCATGTTGCTGAGAATGACAGGATTTCATTCTTTTCTTATAGATGAATAATATTTCAGTGTGTGTATATGTGTGTGTATCACATTTACTTTATCTATTCATCTGTGGATGGACATTCAGTTTTATTCCATATCTTGACTCTTATAAACAGTACTGCAATGAACATGGGAGTGAAGATACATCTTCAATATACTGATTTCCTTTCCTTTGGATAAGTACTCTATAGTGGGATTGCTGGATTCTATGGTAGTTCTGTTTTTAGTTTATTGAGAATCCTCCCTACCATTTTCCACAAGGTCTGTACTAATTTTACATTCCCACTAACAGCATATAAGAATTCCCTTTTCTCTGCATCCTCACCATCATCTGTTATTTTTTGTCTTTTTAATAATAGATATTCTGAAGTAAGATGATGTCTCATTGTGGTTTTAATTTGCATTTCCCTGAGGGCTGGTGATGTTGAGAAAAGTGCATTTTGCTTCTGTTTATTTTCTCATCTTTCTTTCTTTTCCATCTTTTATCATCTCTCCTTTATCTTGCTGAAGAAATAGTACTTGCAAAGTCATAAGGGGTGTGATCAGAGTAGGATGCGAAGAAGTCAAGGTTCAGTAACCCTAGAACCCTGTGGGCTGGAGGAGATGACAAACATGTCTGCAGAGCTGCCTATTCTTCCTGCCCCCAAAGCAGCCCTGCTTAGTCTCCACACTCAGCAAGGTGCTCAGTAAAGATTCAGTGACATGCAAGTATATCAAGCAGATTTCCTAATTTATGTCTGTGGGATTTGCAAACTTCATCGTAATGTATTCTGAAAATTTTGCATCCTTTCGACAAGATGTATTGAATCTGAGGCCCTGGGCTGTGATTGATCCCAACGCTGGGGTAATATGTTAGAGTGTCGCAGTGTCTGACAGGCCGTCATTATGGATTTAAAAAGCATCCTGGTGAAAATCCTCAAAGGTCACTCATGGAAAAGGAATTTAGGCTTTGAAACTGTGTGCGAAATAGAGAGCTATTTCCACTCACGATGGAGGCAGTACCAAACCCATGCTGTTGGCTCCAGCTGTCTTCATCAAGGCATGAGATGCCTGTTTGGAAAGAACTGCCTTAACCCAGGGTCGTGAGATTCATTCTCATGTGAAGGAAATTGATTTTTTAAAAAAATTCCTGTTCTATAGCTTCAGAATGCTTGTATCCTAGACTAGCCTACTCTAAATAAATACCCTTGGAACCAAGAAGATTCCAGAGGAGGGCTGATATACCGTATCACCAAAGGCATCCCTTGGAAACATTGGGAAGTCAGCAACACCTGGATTTTCTTGTCTTTCAATACTCAAATTCCTAACTCTCTCAGGTCTCTCTCTGGTGGCCTAATCTTAGACATTTCTGCAAAGGATACTGGTAATAACAAACTTGTGACTACTAACAGGGATTTAATCAATGTCTTGAGGATTAAAAGCTCCTAACCTCAAAGGAATAAAACTGCAATGATTGAATGAAAGCCTATGTGTTTAATGTTTGGGGAAAGAAACTAGGACACAGGCCCCATAAATCAAATTGTTGACAGGCTTACGTGCAGCCTGGCTGACTCATTTCCTCACCTGAGGTAAAGAGAATGAAACACCGATAGCAGATCAGGAGAGCCAGCTGCTACAAGGACTTATGTGTAAAAATAAATTATCTTAGGGTGGCTGGCCTGGGCCCTTTCTCAGACTAGCCGAGTCTCCTTAGAAATACTGTTTCCCCATTGGGTCACAGAAGTTAGCAGCTTGGAGTCCATCCCATTTTCTCTCTGGCTCCTGTGGCACCCAGGGAAATCAATGAGAGAATGAGGGTGATAGTCAATGCAGGAGCACTGGGGAACTTTCCTTAGTGTATGCCAGTCCCTTGAGAGAAAAAGATGTTTTACTCAAGGATAATTACAGGGAGATGTTGCCCACAGTATCCTCCAATTTATGACATCCCTATTCACTACTTTGGAAGAGCTGACTGTAACTTTGCTCATTGGATACAGTTTGTGGAATTGCTGCAACATGTCATTGTTTGCAACAGATGGCATTCCGGGTATGTGGCAAAATTACCCTGTTTTATTTGGGCATCAATCAAATTTTAGGAGGGTGAAATGAAATGATTTGGAACAAATAAGGTATTTTTTTCCCACTCCAGCAGGTACAAACTTTTTAAAATAAAATTATTTACTGGAAAATATACTTTGATTAAAGTTACAGAATACCAGGAGGAACCTTTTCAAATTGTGTATTGTCAGCCTCAAGAAGGAAGAACTGGCCGAAAACTAAGCAGGGATATCATTATTGTTTAATCTGGAGAAGAAGGTCAGAGCCTAGGACTAGAGCTACCAGTTTTAGATGGTAAAGGAAACCAGAAACCAACCTCTTCCTCTGTATGATTTGAGAGGTAAAGGTAAGGCCCCTGCTAGACCAAGAGAATTTATGAATTACAGAATGTTTAGACTTTCAGGATCCAATTGAGTTTTAATTGTAGAATGATGGTATGACATAAAACACACAGAAATACCTTAGAACACTGCTAGGCATGTGGTATATATTCAATCCATTTTAGCTTTCATCATCACTGTTATTGTTACGACCATGATATTTCCTTGTAAAAATTTCACCCTTTGCACATACCACAATATTTTATCATTATTTACTTTTGTGTCTTTCTCCTTGTTTGATTGGAGTTCCATGAAAGTAGGGACTGAGCTTGAAGATATTTCTTAACATTCTGTGCTTATCTAACCTTGGATATTAGAGATAAGTAAAGAAAAGCAAGTTTTATTTTGCACATGGAAATTTTCCTCTTCAGATGTTTTTCTCCTTTCAGAGAAAAATAGCAAGCATGGCAAACCTAATATTCAGGGTTCAAATAGTAAGTAGGTTTTATTTCAATATTGTATCATGAATCAGAACCACTACGTATAGATAAATATGAAGATGGGTTTACTTAACACTACTCCAACTCTGTTGTAGTGTGTGTTTCCTGTAGGAAAATGCTACAATTACCAGAATCCCTTGAGTTTAGGTTATGGTTGTGATACAGTTCAGTCAATCAGATGCATCTGAATGCAAATTGGAATGCAGGTGTAAACATGAGAACACATAGATGTACACTTTTTTGGAAAGTATATTAATGGAAACACTTGGGTTTTTTGTTTTGTTTTGTTTTGTTTTGTTTTTGTTGTTGTTGTTGTTGTAGCATTTGTAGTGGGGCTTCTGGTGTTTAACACCATAGTCAACACCCAGGTTTTTTGGGTGTTAAGCAGGAGGTGGCACTGATTGGTGGGATTTGAACTGGAACACTTCAGTGGAGTGGATGAGGATCTCTCTTTGTTTAAGTTAAGCTAAGAATACATTCTGTTGCCTGCAACTGAGAACTCTGACCGATACAATTATTGGAACCAGAAGTAGTTACAGATAGGAGATCCACAAGGAAATAAGAATCTGAGATGAGTTCTCTGATTTGGATAGGGAAGGATTCAATTACTGTTAGAGAGTGGGGAACTGATATTATTCCAGGCCACCAGGCAAATTATTATATTTGAATTATCACTTGTGGCCACAAGAAATAAAGGAATGGTTTTTACAGACTGAAAGAATCCTGTGATAGAACATTATATAGGGCACAACTCCAATGGAAAAGACTAGTTATTTCTAACTACACTGAAGAGCTTAAAGAGAATGGAAATAACAGATTCTATGCCCATTTAAGAACAAGGAAGTTTCTGTGACCTACCTAAAACATACCCTCCAGCTCTGGGGATGATGTATGCAAAAACAGTCACAGGATCTGATCATGTAGGTTACTGAATTAAAATATACTTGAGTTTACAATTTACCAGGTTTCTCAGGCAAAAGTTAAGGTATTGGTTCATAAAGAATTGGACCCCATAGGATTGCAATTGGGATGTTTGGGAGAATTTGAATGACTCCAAATCTTCTGAACCTCCTAGAGCAACAGAAGCAGTCCCTCTCCCCTGTCAAATAAGGCTAATGCTTGAAGATATGGTGTTGACTTCACAGAACAGGATGCTAAGTCTTTTCCTGCCCCATTCTACCACCCCATCTGGCATCTGAAGTTAGATCCGTTTACGCTTTTGAGGATCAATTATAAACAAACCTAGATGTTGGCTTATATCCTTTCAACATTTTGTAAGAGCAAAAGATCTTGGAAATACCTATGGATGGGTATTGATCATAAGGGTGCTAGACTAGAGAAGGTAAAACATATTTCACATCACGTTGCATTTGTCAGTTTTAGTGTACTTATGAGAGAGTCTGGATTTAATATGCTAGGACAAACTAGCCCAAGTTGCTTGAAGTAAATTTAATAATTATCTTGGATTTTTTTTCTTTACTAAAACTGAACTAATTAGTAGCCTATGTCAAATGAAGTGAGGACACCAAAAATGCTTTGGTTTAACGTAAAGTGAGGAATCCAAAGTCTTAGGAAGATATGAGATTTTGGACTGGATTTATTATTTGTGACTGGCTCATCTTTTCAAAATGCCTAGTCTTTTTACAAGAGAACCTAGATGTTATTTGTTTAGACTTAGCATAAAAACATATTGCTGAAGGAAGCACCATAAGCTTTAAAAGTACTTCAATGACTGTCCTCTCTAAGCTTGGATAAAGGTGGGAAGTGCAGTGATTTAAATGGCTTCTTGATCTCAATGAGAATGCTGGGCACTCAGAGTAACAAGAGCAAAGTATTGGTTACTCATGCCCAGAAGCAAGATGGACATGCTACCATTGGAGGCAGCAGGGTATATATGCTAATCAGAATAATTTGATCTACATAAAATTTTGGCAATGGCTAATTAGTCGTGGGTTCCTTAGAACTGAAATGTGAAAGTAGACATTTCACCAAAATCTTACTTGATTTGCACACCTAAACATAGTAACTCAGGGCTTGATGAATGTTAGCTTAACTTGAATCAACAGTATAGACTGTTGGAGTCCTTCAACCAACTTGTGAAGCTGACCTAGCACCATTTGAGTGAAGGGGAAGTTGTGCATACTTAATGAAGGACCCTGTCTCAGTCTCTTTTGTGCTGCTACAACATAATACCTGAAACTGGCTCATTTATAACCAATGCAAATTTATTGGCTCAGAGTTCTGAAGTCTGGGGAGTCCAATATCAAGGTGCTCGCGTCTGGGAGAACCCTCTTGCTGTGTCATCACATGGTAGAAGGCAAGAGGATGCAGAATACAAGAGTAGGTGAAACTCAGCTTTTTGTAATGTTACCAATCCCACCCAGGTAGATCCCTCCTGGCCTCATCACCTCTTAAATTTCCACCTCTTAATACAGCTACAATGGCAGTTAAATTTTATCAACATGAATTTTGGAGGGGACAAACATTCAAACCATAGCAGACCCTATAATGACTTTCCGAGTATTCACTATAAATCTTTCTTCTAGCTCTTCCCAAAGAGACCTGTGGCAGATTCAAGGTTAACTTTCACCCTAACTGTGAGGAAATAATTGGTCTTTGGGAGGTTAGTAGACATTTGCTCTATGAAATCACTGTATGGATGGAAAAGATACATACTCAGCAATAGGCAGAAAGCCATGTTAGCCTTCTGACTTGTGGAGTGGTAAAAGCCAAGTGGAAACCCTTGGGACTAAAAGAAACATAGTATTCCTAGAATAACTGAGGAGATTAGTTCATCTTTATAGACTCGAAAGATTCAAAGAGGCTTATTTCTATTATATTCCACTTAGCACTTTTATAGTGCTTGGACTGTAACAGAAGAATCTTGGGTGATGACAATGAATTATTATTTTAGGTGTAATTGAATAATGGCTGTAATTAGAATTACTGTTCCAGGTCTATTATCTTTATTATTAGCAGATTATCTCAGCTTTTGTCTACTGTTCTTTAGTTGTTTAATCTGAAATTGTTTGTAATTCCTCCCCTGGTCCATTTAATAAACAGAAAACACCAGAAATATTTGTTTTTTTGTTCACCTGTAAGGGATATCTGTATACCATAACCATCTTTATCTGGGCTATTTCAATGGCTATATGCCTTGATTTTGTCCTCAAGAATTTTCTTCATCACACAATTTCTCAGGACAATATACTAATCTATCAAATTGATGAATTCATGTTGATAGAATGAACAGAAAGTAGAACTACCTTAAATAGCTCAATAAGACATGTATGCCTGCCACCTCAGTGAAGATGTTAGGTGATATATACTTGAGCATAACAGAAATGCAAATTGAAAGCACATTTTATCATCTCTCATTAAAATAGAGGCATGATCTTTATTAATAATAAACCTCTTTGGATTTTGGAGGCAATATATATCACATTTAAGTGTAATATTTCAAGTTATTTACCCAGAATGCCTATACCCTTCAGCAAGAAAAGGGTCTACAGGTGGTATATCTTGTATATAAGTAGTGGTGCTACGTGGCTCTCAAGACCCAGAAAATCCAATGGTACCAAAGACATCTGAGGTCAATTAGGATGCTCTATGGGTCCTATCACAAACCCAGTGGGAAATTATACTTGAGGTCCGTAGAGTTTTGAAGCAAAGCAAAACCCTCTTCAGAAACAAATAATTTTCTTTTGAGAAATAGTTTTGAGCTCACTAATGTAGAGAAGCATAAATTTTTCCCTTGAAGTTTTGATAATTTGAATATCTAAAACAAACTGATAATAGACTAACAAAAAAAATCATACAAATTTTATGTGCATGTGTGCACAGGAGTTATGCAAAATATAAAAACTCAGAGAAAGGCAAAGTAGGTGATGCTTTTATACCACCTTTCAGTTACAGAAAGAATAGGGACTTCAATTGTAGCAAAACAGGTTATGGGAGGGAGAGAAGAGAAAAGGCTTGGAGAAAAGTTGGTCATCTTGTGCAGATAAAGCTTCATAGATAGCAGCTTTCAGAAAGAATAGATGGCAGCCAGTGGTAAATGTTCCTGTCAGACTTTTAAATGTGTCAGACTCTCCTCAATCCAAGAAGCAGGAAGAAGGAAGGAAGGAAGGAAGGAAGGAAGGAAGGAAGGAAGGAAGGAAGGAAGGAAGGAAGGAAGGAAGGAAGGAAGGAAGGAAGGGAGACTCTCAGTTAATATTTTCTAGATACACACAAGGTATGTGGCAGAGCAGGGTTCAGAGAAATCCTATTTGCATCTGTTGCTCACTTCATTTTATTTCCTCTGCAGGTGCAAGTCTCACTCACAAAAGACAGCTTTACAGGGCTATATCTGTCAGCAGGCCCTCTGAATAGTCATCTCAAAATATGTCAAAGAAGTATATTTTGGGATGATTCCTTCATAGAGAAGAAATCAAAGGACACCAGATTACATTTAACCTAAACTGTTTTTAAGTTAACTGGGTATAGTCTAATCTACCATGTCATAAAGTCAGATGAGACCAAGAGCATTTTATCAACAAATTGAACTATTACTTATATTAACCCAAGAACCAAAATGTAAAATACTTTAAAAGAGGTTTATTATGAGCTGAGTATACGTGACTGCTGCCCTAGAAAACACAGCCTCAAGGAAGTACACCTGAAGTGGTCAGGTTACAGTTTGTTTTTATATATTTTAGGGAGACAGGAATTGTAGGTAACATCATAAATCAACACATGGAAGGTGTACATCGTTTCAGCCTGAAAAGGTGGGACATCACAAAGGAGGGCTTAGAAGTCATGAGTGGTGCATGTGACTGGCATCCACTGAGATGGTGCCCACGAAATCACTCTCTCTTGTCTCTGGTTTTGACTTTCTCTGGGATGGAAAATACAGGAAACTCAGTTTACCACAATCCATATCCATCAGGAAGGATATGCCTGGATCTATGATTTTTTAAAAAAATAGATAATGTGTCTTTTTTTTCTATGCATTTAGACATATGAGGAACTGAGTGAACCTAAGTAAGGCTGGATGCATTTCGCGAAGTACAAGTTTTAGGGAATGGTTTAGCTGATACTAAAGTTTAAGTACTCTCATTCCTCATCCAATATACTTTTCACTGTAATTCTGTTTCCCTTGGGCTTTACCTCCCATTTCTTGAAGAACTCTTAGAGGACACCATTACATAGTACTAAAAAGTGTTGAAAAATTTCTCTATTCTCTCACATTTCCAGGGAGTCCTTTATTTTCCAATCCCCAATCTTCCTACCTTTTATTCCACTGCGTCACTGTCCCATCTTGCTTATGATGCATCAGTCATTTGTCTTCATATTGGGCTATTTTATCCTCAGAATTTGCCAGCTTCATTTCATGATCATCATTCTTCCCTTTTGCTCCTGCCAACTTTAGGTGTGTTGTTTTCTGCCCATTATTTAATTTACATCATAAAAGTCCAGAAATTGGGGTTGGGAAACTACAGGAAGATGCAAAGAAACATGAAGCATATAGACCGGGTGTCGTGGCTCACACCTGTAATCCTAGGGAGACTGAGGTAGGAGGATGGCTTAAGGTGAGGAGTTGAAGACCAGCCTGGGCAAGAGTGAGACCCCCATCTCTACTAAAAACAGAAAAATTACCTGGGCATCTTGGCACACACCTGTAGTAGGAGGATTGGTAGAGCCCAGGAGTTTGTGGTTGCAGTGAGTTGTGACGATGCCACAGCTACCTGCTACCTGCTACCCAGGGTGACAGAGTGAGACTCTTGTCTCCAAAACAAACAAACAAACAAACAAACAAACAAACAAACAAACCCCATTAGGCATATGATACCTGGACGATAAGACTATGATCCTATAGGAAATAATACTTTTTCCTCTCAATATTATTGTTCTTCAAATATTTGAAGACAACCATAATTTTTCTCTTTGATTCTTCTTTTCCTCAGACCTCTCTAGGCCTTACAGCCTCAGTCCTTCTAAAGAGTCCTCATGGGATCTAGTTTTGCTTTCTTTTTACTACTCTGTTAGTCTTCTTGTGGGTAGACTTCCACGTTTTTTATGTGGACAAGTTCACCACCACTAGCATAGAAAAAAAATTAGATTATTTTTTCTTTGTTCTAATCTCTATATTTCTGTTAAGGATGGCCAGTTTTATGCTCACTTTTTTGCCAGTAATGTCATGTTTTGTATCTTTTGTTCAAATGAAACCTTCTATGTATTCTTGCCTTGTATCTTCCTTTAGCATCCCTGAGTTGTTTCAAATTTCTGTTGCCTAATGTTGTTATCACTTGAAGGAAATGAAAATATTTTACCCCAAGATATATTTCTTTGGCATATTTTGAGATGGCTGCCAGAAAGCCAGCAAAAAGAAGTCACCCTGCAAAGCTGTCTGTTTTTGTGGGAGAGATTTGCATCTGTAGAGATGCAGCCAGGCCTTCCCTTGTCCAGATCTAGGAAATATTACCTGAGATTCTGACACTTTTAAAGGTCTGAAAGAAGCACTTAACCATCTATTCTCCAGGACTGCCACCTATAAAGTTTCATTTACACAAAAAGGTCACCTTTGCTAGCCAGACCTCATCTTTCCCCCACTTCCATAACCAGTTTTGCCTCCCTAATCTGTTTTGCTGAGATCCAACCTCCCCCTTAAGATGGTATATAAGCTTCTGCACCTCACTGGGGTTTGGGTAATCACTCTGTGATGCTCTCTGTGTACATGTTAGTAAATTTTGTATGCCCTTTCTCCAATTAATCTGCCTTTTGTGGGTTAATTTTTTAGTGAACTTTCTGAGAATGAAAGTTTTCTGTTTGCTCCTACACATCCATTGTCTTGCTTTGACCTATGGGTTGTGGTAAAATGTCCCTACTCTGACCTATCTTCTAGTTCCAGAATTGTATGAGGACACTGGCTTATAAGCCTGGATGTGGTCCAGTCTGCTACCCACACCCGTATGATATGGTTTTGCATGGAAGGCATAGTATCTGCAATCTTGCTTTACACCTATAGCTCAGTACTGACATATTCTGATTTTAGTTTTCTGGGAAGACATTTAGTTCCTCCTGGTCCTGTCTGAACACTATCAAAGAGAATTCCCTGCCTCCCTACCCAGAGACTTTTCAGAGAGTTATTTTGACATTTCGACAGCTATTATGTTGGTTAGTGTGTTTCTGTTATTTCCTCCTCTGACTTAGGTAGAGTTCTGTAGAGCATTGGAGACCCCTAAATCAATGGCCCAGATCTTTATTTTTATCTTACTTTGACAACTGTGTCATATTTTTCTCTTCCCCATTTGGCCCAGAGCTAACTTACTCCTTTTCTTGCAGGAACATGGGAACCTTGATGCTCTGCAGGCTGACAGAGTGAGACAGGAGCGAATTTAGCTGCCCTGAAGGGGATGTTGTCAGATGCAGTCGACCCCACTAGAGGTATACTCATTCAGAGAAGGTCGGTCCTGCATGAGCCTCCTGCTGCTGCTTCCTGGTCTCGCAGCTGCGCTTGGACACCTCTTGTTGGCAGTAGGGCTAGCCAAGCATGGACACCATGGAAATCTCAAGGTGCTTCAGAGAAAAAGCCCTGATATAATTTAACAGAGGGTGTTACCCATGCAGACTTGGAAGTATTCTGAGGAAAGGTAGATAAGATCCAAGGCAATTTTTTAGTCCTCTTTGAATAGGGGGTACAAGCATAGGGGGAAAATACTCTGGGTCCTAATACGCTTAAAAGAAAAAATAAACAAAAAGAAATCATTACTCAGCTCAAAAGTCTTCATCCTCTGCCTATTACCAAATTCATCAACCTTCCAATCAAGCTTCCTCTCAAGCTGGCTTCAGCCCATTTTTTCTCTCTTATTATCTATCCACTAAGCAGTTTTAGCAGGGTGATGTTGATGCCAGATCTGTAGAAAAGGTAGAAGCAAAGCCAAGCTCTACCTCTTATTTTTCTACAACCTTAGAAAAAATGTGTCATATATTCTGAGTCTTAATTTTTGTATCTATGAATGAAGATATGATGTTGTGCCTAGAGGGAAGCAGTGCAGTGTAGGGGAAAGAGCATAAGCTTTTGCATGAGACAGACATGATTTCCAGCTACTAAGTAGACAAAGTCATTGAAAAATGATGTGTTTATATAGACTGGTAGATGAATGTTCTGTTTCCCCTATTAAATACATATCAATCTGTTAAGTGTATAGATATGTATGTTTCCTTATATGTGTGGATAAAATTGGATATAGAAAGCTATGAGTAAATTAGAAAGTTCTGGTAAAAGTCAAAACTGAACCAACAACAGGAATTACCAGGCAGTACCACTAGTCCTTCAAAATAAGTGAGATGCTATATAAGGTGATGGATCAATCAAGAATGCCAAGAAGAGAATTAATTGCAGAAATTATGTCCTGTATCTTTTGGTTAGGTGTCATCCTTAGTTCTCTTCTGCTCTTAATTCTCATATTTAATTCCACTCCCCAAATATGTTCTAAATTTGTCTACTTTTCTCCATTTCCACAGCTGCCACTCTGTGTGAAACTACCACTCTTCAACACCAGGATTATTTTATAGTCTGTTGCCTGGTCTCCCTATTTTTGTTCATTTTCCCTTGGAATCCATTCTCTACAGAGGAATCAGTGACTCTTTAAAAATATAAATCATATAATCTTACTATTCTGCTAAAATGCCTAATGGCTTCCCTTTGAAATACAATACTTATATCCTAGCTTACAAATCTGCTTTTTACCAGAAGATGGTACTGTGTGTGGATTCCTGGCAGATATTTTTTTGGTAGAATATGATTTCATGCTAGTGATTTGAGATGTGGTCAGAGGACCAGTCAGAGGCTACTCAGTGCTGTAACTTGTATTTGAAAGGAAGTGACATTCTAAGTATTTCAGCATAGAGAAAATTTTTGTTTCAATGTGGGCCATACCAAATACGTTAATATGGAGCTAGTGACCAAACCACAATGACAAAGAGAATTCCTTAAGTAGCCATTGAACCTGGCATTCCTATCTCCAGTCCTTTCCACTCTGTTCCAGTGAAACTCTCCATTGCATCTATAAAAAAGCTGCTGAGTTTTTGTTTACATCTGGACAAGGCAAGAATGAGTAAATACTGTAGTGTAGTGAAACCTTCAAGTGACTATGTGTTGTTTGTTTTATCTTGATTATTTAAAGCTTCCTGATAATTTCACAGAAGACAAACAAACAAACAAAAACCTTAAAAACTAAAATGTTTTAATATTCTGGATTTATAAAATGCCTTTATTTAGATTTAAATGACCTCTGATAACAAGCTCATGGTAGGAGTTAGAATTGTGTGTATGGTCTACCCAGCCCCTTTCCAAATGTACCAAAAATCCTTCTTAGATGGAAATCTAGAGTTTTTGGAACCTCAGCTATCCACTGTTCTAGCAGATGACTTTCTAGGCTTTACTGTCATCTATATTTAAAAGTGGTTTCTCTTGTAGCCAGAAACTGCAACTTGGAATGTCAATACAATATTTTATGAACACTTATTACAAGAAACAATGAGGGGAAAAATACAAGCACCAAGTTATCCTCCAAGGATCATAGGGTATAAATAAACAACTTGGCTTACAGAGAGAAAAATGGAAGTGCTATGTTTGAATGTGAAAGGAAGAGAGGATTTCTTTAATAAAATGTGATTATAAGACAGGATCACCAACTATATATTACTGAATGAATCCAATATATCTGAACTGTGTATATCTTTTAAAGCAGTATAATTAACAAGTGAAGTATGAGCATAATGTAGAACTGTCACTGTCACTGTTGGAAATAGTCAAATAGTATTTCTTTTCTTTTCTTTTTAACAAAATACTTGTACATAATTTGTTTTACAAAATACATTAAATTATGTCAAGGCAAGGAATATCAATAAATATTTTGAGCTCCTACTATGTTTCCTGTTCTTGGATAGGCTATGCAGTAAATAAAAGAGGAATAAAAATATTTTCTTTGCTTTTCTGTTTTCTAAAGTTTGATGCCTTCTATAAGAAATGTCTATAAACAAGACAAGGTAGCATCAAATGCTAGAATTTTCAGAATAGACTTGAAATGCCACAGCATTTTACATGTATTGGAAATTATATTTGTCTCAAAAGCAGGTGAAAACCATTCAGGGTCTGGAGAAAATACTTAAGTAGGAAAAATGTTATCCGTGGAGTACATCAAAATGTCCTTGTCCACTTGTCTTCAAAGAATGGTACCAATGACCCCTACAGCCGTGTACTCAGGCTCCTGAAACAATCACACAATCCCTTTCCAATATTCTGTGTAAAGGTATCTTTTCTAAAATATAGTGATATGGAAGATGCATACAGTGATCTGATAAAGAATATTACAGATGTTTTGTGTTTTCAAAGAGTTTTTAAAAAGAATATCAACTGACTTCAAATTTTACCATTGGTTGGCCTTGGAACTCTAAAATCAGGGTAGCTGCAGGGCAGAGGGAAACTGAATACCCGGATCACCAAGTAGAGGAGGGAGGGGAACAGGATGCTCACTCACCCAGACTCCAGTTTTGATTTCCAGGGAAATCTCAGCACAAACTCAGTGGCTTACTCCCAAGTGGGGCCATAACTGAGTGCAGCACGTGTAGCTTTCACAGAGCGGAGCCCAGTTATCTGGATCTATTTTCATGGTTTCCACTCCCCTTGCCATGGAAAATCTTTCTCCTTAATAGATCTGATGTTGCTGCATGGATGCTTGATTTCTCATCTCCCATCTGAGGTTAGTTTAGGCAGAGATTTATTCCTGTCCGTGTGGTCAAGCCACCCTGCAGACAGTGTCAATGGAAAAGGTCACCGGCTGA
This sequence comes from Microcebus murinus, assembly GCF_040939455.1. NCBI lineage: Eukaryota > Metazoa > Chordata > Mammalia > Primates > Cheirogaleidae > Microcebus > Microcebus murinus. The sequence continues at coordinate 28,685,105 of NC_134120.1, read as the reverse complement.
TTTTCTGCCAAGTGGTTAGTTCTTCAGGCCATATTCGTGGCTGGTGCATTGAAATGTGTTCAGCACCTCCTCAGGGACAGAGGCATTAAAGTTAAATGTTACAGATGTGAACGGATGGCAGTGAGCATGTTGGGCTTGCAAAAGAGCTCTGGCTGGGGATGAAAATGTTGCCTACGGTGACAGAATTTATTTTCTGAGTGAAAGGAGTTTTTAAGGACAAAAAGGAAAGGAAATTAAGAGTTGAAACTCTACTGCCCCTATAATCTGACCCATCCTACCTGTCCAACCTTATTTTTCCTAATGGACATCCTTATCTCTGGTTTCTGCCCTGAAAGCCTGTAGACATTTCATTCCTGTTTGAGTAGCCCCCCTTTCCAGCCTCCTTGCTAGCCATAAACTAAAGACTCAGTGAATATTTGTAACTTGATTCGGCATGCAGTTCTTTGTTGTTTTGTTTTGTTTTTGCTTTCAAAGTCAAGGCTACTGATGTTCTCATTTTAAGTGTCAAACTTCTACAGATCTTTCTTTTATTATTAAAGTTATTATTACTTTTTTAATGTGAAGATTTATTGAGTCACATGGCCTAGGAGAGATAGAACTACCCAGTCCATGAGATTCGTATCTTAGGACCTGTTAAGACCCCGCATTGCAAATACAGCTGATAGCATGCAACTGGTTGTTTGTCCCAGAGGATTGGCAGTTCATAGAATTTCCTTGTCAGAGATGTAAGAAACCATTGATATCATCTTTTCTAACTGTCTGGATGATTAATGAGCAAACTTCTTCATATATGAAAGGAGATTATCTGCCCTTTATGAATGGGGTATGGATTTGAGCTGATTTTCTAATAATAGAGATGGTTAAAACTAAGAAAGCCATAGTCTGTCACTCAGTTCTTTTTGTAATCAATACCTTAAATTTATAAAATGAATGGTTGGGATTTTCCAAAATGGGAGAAAAAGTGGAGAGAGGTGTAGTCATGAATTTGAACCAAACTTTCTCAGAGTCCCAACAATAGATATTAAGAGAACATCTCCATAGCTGAGTGGTGGGTATCAGTGAGTTCGAGGAGCATGTGGCTTGGACCCAGCCAGGATAGTTGTTGTTCCCAGCAATACTCCTATTCTTGAAAGAGGGTATGGTAACAAGGCTTGGGCCAAGTTTCAGAGAAACAAAGGTACATTTAGGATCTCACAGTAAGTATATATGCTCAGGGTAATGAGACAGAGACACCATTGCTAAGAGAGTGAATTATAAGAAGAATATTATCAAGTTAGGAATGCCCACAGACTCTCTCCATATGCTGTCATAGTACAGTCCCAGAGAATACACTGTACAGTGGCATGTTCAATCTCACAAAATAGACAAATATTACTTTTTTACTTTGATTAACCCAATATTTCCCAAAGTCATTTTTAATCATGAAGTGTGTGTGTGGAGGGGTATGTGTATATGAGATATGCCTATTTACTGCTCACAGAATTAGCATGCAACTAAAAGTACTTTGGAAATGCAAATCTAGAAGTCCCATGATTCAGCTGCTTTGTGATCTGGACCTAAAGTTCTACTTCCTGAGGAAGCTGAAGTGTTTTAAGAAAGAAGGAATGAGACATTATGACAAATGCTACAGAGAAGTTATATAAGATGAGAACTGAGAACTGAAAATGTAATTGGACAACATAAAGATCATTGGTGATCTTAACAGGATCTATTTCTGTGAAGTGATGGGGCTGAAAATAAGATTGAGGACAGTTCAAGTGAAAATCAAGCTAAGGAAATAAAAACATAGAGTATAGACAATTCTTTCAAGGAGTTTTGCTATAAAAGGGAAGAGAAATGAAGCATTAAGAGAAGGATATAGGTTCAAGATAAAGTTTTATAAAATTGTGTCATGTTGAGCATGTTGGATTATGGATGGAAATGACCCAGTAGAGGGATAAAGATTGTTGTTGTGGTAGAGAGAAGGGGAGATTTCAGGAGGGAGGTCCTTGAGCATCTGAGTTGGCCTAAGATAGGAAGGAAGACAGTTTGCTGGTTGTTCCTTCAAGGCTGGGTACATGGGTACAACTGTAGGCAGCCTTCTGGATTTGGTGGTGGGCATGTGTGGAAGTTCTTTTCTGATTGCTTCATATTCTTTCTCCTAGGAAAATAAGAAAGCAAGGTCATTATCCGAGCATTAGGATGTGGAAAGGAAAAGCTGTTGGGGAAGATATGAGAAGAAAGACGTTGTTAAATGATTATTTAGGAAAAGGAATTCATTTTCAACTTTTCCACAGTCCTCTCTTGATCAGTTAGGTATCTCAGCATAGTGTGCCATAGCTTTCTAGCCCAGGAAAAACCTCCTCTTTTTGATTGTGTAGGTTTCTGGTCAATCATTATTCTTCATCTTTGGCTACTATGTTATAAAGAATAACCTTATTTTACATTAGTTTGTGTGACGGCTATATTGAGAGTGGTGGATATTTTTGGTAGGCTAGTAATTTCACATGCTTTCAAAATGATGTTATTTAAATAGTAAAGATGAAGAGAAACTTATTTTAATGTACAATGTAAATTGGCTCCCAGGCAGCTGCCTGGCTAGCTTACTCCTTAACTGAAGTTCGATCCAAATGGCCACTCACAGTGACAGATGGTTGAAGGAGCAGATGGGGAAATGTGAGGAAAAAGGAGCAATAGGCCAGTAATCAGGAGATGTGGATTCTGGCTGAGGCCCGACATCACCCACTTCCTCTATCTGCAACTGTGAGTGAGGTACTTGTTCTTCATGGGCAGTCCAGTATCATCTAGACTTGGAGTAGATACTCCTTACTGTCCTCTCTAAATTCTACAAAAGGAAGGTAATTCATGTATCAATCACATGCATATTATCTAAAGAAACATAGCTATGGGAACAGAGGAAATAACATATTGCAGAACAATGTTGAGTGTCTCTCACTTCTAAAACAAATATGGTACCATTTTACCAGCTACTACTGCCAGCCCAGCATACCCTGACACATTTGCGCATTTACCAGAACCAGAGTCTGCACGTCACCTTCAGGTGTCCATCGACAATTCCCTCTGAGAGCTATCTAGCAGGAATATCCTAGCCTTTTTCTAGGAAAGAGAAAAATCCTACTGTCCCTAGGTTATTCTGGGGAAGGCCAGTTTTAATCTTAAAGATTTCCCAGATACAGTACTCTCTGGTTTCTTTGACTGTTCATACAGCTCTGGGTATGAATGATCTATCTCATCTTTTTCTCTTCAGTGTGTTGGGGACTGCTCAGAGAGCCTTGAAAAGGCCCAGGAAGGCTTGTACCTTACCCTTGGCCAAGCTGGTAGAAGCACTAGTTTTAGTTATGACATGATCCAGGTGTGGAATAAACTGTGCTTTACCCACAAAGTATAGATAAGCTTCCTGAGGACAGATGTATGCTAACTTCATAACATTCAGGGCGTGTACGATACATACTTTATAAACACATTACATTGTAATGAATTGAACTGAATTTATTAGAATTCGTAATGTCCCTCAGGATAATGAATGTCCTGGCTAAGAAGCAATAGTCACATAGATGACTGTGCCTGACTCTAGCACAAATAGGGATCAAATAATGTGTGCCAATTGACCTGTTAACCTGAGTTTTTGCCATTGAACCATATTATATGTCTTAATTGGCTCAAAATAAATGTCCTACCTCATAGCCTAGGTAAAGATTCTTTGTTAATGTCCACTTTTCCTTATGCCCTATTTTACCCCAGTGCACAAGATTCTTGAATAATACATTTAGCAAATATGGAAATCAACCATTTTAAATTGTTTTGGCATTCATGAGGATGTTGATAAAGGGTGGGGATAGGGAGCAGAGCTGATTCCTTAGTAATTTTCTGCAGATGAACATTGGCTAAGTTACAACAGAATTAATGTGGAATTAAATATTACAGTAAGGCTATTATCAAATGAGGTCACGGTGATGAATGGCCTATTTAAATGAGACCACCAGAAGGAATTAGAACTGGAGCCTATTAATCCCAGTCAGTTTGCAAGACTCCATTTTTATGCAGATTAAACTATATTTCAGGTTGATAAATCAGCATGACGTACTCTGTGACAGGAGCCAAATTTCTTTTCCATTCTTAATTTTATTTCCATGTGGTTAGGGCCACAGCTGGGTGCATACAGCTTAGAGAGAATACCCCTGCAATGGGCATCACTGATTGAGATGAGTGGCAGGTGATCATTTGGTTCATATTGCTGGACCTCTGGTTTGACTTCCTTTTCTTTTAGGATGACAGCCAGTGAATTATGACTGCCAATAACTGCAGAATTATTTATGTGTTGATTGTGTTGGCACAGTGTGCTGCTCTTACTCCTGCTGCTTTTCCTTAGGAATCTACTTAACATTTCCCAGATACTGTTTTTCTCTTTGGAAAAGTCTTGGTATCACTAATGTATTTTTCCATCCTTAAACTAAGAGAAATTTAATAAAATATTTCTGAAAAATCTGGTCTGTTTTATGTTGAGCTTCAGATGAAATAGTTGTAAGTGTAACACAGATAAAGTCCAAGTTATTTGCCCAGTTGAAAATAGTTGGCTGCAGAACATGTGATGGAATGGAATGATGGATAACACAGCTGGAAGTGAGGGCAGCTAGTTTAGCCCTACACTAACCAGCTCTTTGACCTTGGACAAATCACCAAAATTAAAACATATAGCACAGTACATTGTACTCGATAGGTTCTCAATGAATATTTAGTATTAGGTGGAGTGAACGTAACTTCTCTGATCCCAGACTTCTTTCTAAATTAGGCAGCATATCTTGCATGGATGGAAAGTGTGACAGCTGCAATTGACCCACCTGCCTACAAAAATGGGCTTGCTTGCTCTCAGTGGTCTCAACAAATGCTCTGGATGAAGAGCTTCCTGCCTTAATTCAGTATTATTTAGTGTTTTGAAGTTTTTGAGAATTCTTTCATCTCTTTGATAGGGGGTGTTTCCTGTATCTTAGGAAGAGTGGGCATCATTATTTGCCTAAAGAGGTAGCACAGGAGCAGATATCAGTGGCTTCTCCAAAGTGGCAGAGTTGATCAATTCCCTTGCAGGACTAGAACTCAGGTCTCTAATGCCTAAGGCTGCGTTATCCTGTACTGCTACTAACACAAGTTGTAACTGTTCCCTTGCCCAACAACTTAGAGGGTGATATTATTTCATGAGAAAAATGAAAATGGCCAATGGGAATTACTCTTTGGACCTGAAGGCCATCGATATCTGGAAAGGGTTGAAATCAGGATTTGCCATGGTATCAGTATCCCTTACCATCATTGCTACTTGGCTGTGTTCCATGTCACTTACTATCTTGCTGACTGACCCATTGAACAGTGAATGGGTTGGGGAAGGCAAGGAATTGGCTTAGTTCCCAGAAGTATCACATTGTGGTTGTAGCATGACCCAGTTATGTCACAAGCAGCATGTCTCGCAGAGGGAAATAGCCTGGAGGCTGGCCAGGGCAGGAGAGAAGCCACATGGTCTGTGAGTACTGGATGCTCTCCTGTGGCAGGAAGCAGCTCCTAGCTGTGTGCCATCTTGGGAGCTTGCAATATTGCCAAAGCTAAGGGCAAGGCCTGCTTGTATATAGAGGAGGTAACTCTATAAGGACTATTATAACTTTTCCTGTTAAATATTTCTGACATCTTCCTGATATGGGTACCTGAGATTTCTTTGTCAGGGAACAAAGACCTTTGATTCTATAGCTGGAGGTTAGACTTAGAGTGCAAAACCCCTGATACAGAGAACGTGTTAAGTTTAATGTCATTCACATCAGAGCAGTATACATAAGGAGGATGAATGTTGGGATTTCCAGACATGCAAACACACACTCTCTCTCTCTCTCTCTCTCTCTCTCTCTCTCTCTCTCTCTCTCTCTTCTACTTGTTCATAGACTTCTGTATATTCTCCTGCCTTTCTTGTGTTGTTTCCTTTGCCTAGAATCTTATTATAGCCAATTTCTAGTCATCTCTCAAAACAGGGCTCAAGGATTACCCGCCTTGTGAAGGCTTCCCTGTTTCCTATCACATTGCCTAGGTTGAGTTTATCCTCCTCCTCTGGGCTCCTAGTGTACCCCACACGTTTCTATTGCGGCATGTATTCTGCTGTATTTTCATACACTTCTCAGGCATGTTCATAAGACATATCATTATGCAGAGCATCCTTTTATTTTTAGGTTTTGAAAGTTTATATTAGATTTGTTAAATTTGCAAATGCAGAAATGTACTTCTAGGAACATTCATTTTTAAAGTTAGTGATAAAGAGACACAAGACATCATCATATTAACTAATTATTTTTGTTGTTGTTGTTGTTATCCTACCTATATTTTAGAAGGGGATTCTAATAACATCATCCTGAGTATTGCTGAGGATCGGGTCCAAGTGTTACCATGCTACTCTGAACCATTGACACATATCTCACACCCATCTTGATGCAAGGACAATGTCTCACAGGGGAGGCAGGCCTGAAGACTTGTCAGTGTGACAGAAGGACCTTACAAACTTAGAGCGAGGTCCTCTTCTACCCCAGTGTCAGAGGTTGCCTGGCTCCCTACAGAGATTCATCCAGACTTCCAGATGGTCTGTTGGCATAAAACTTTAAATTACAAATATTCTGAATATAGCTATGCAGTGATATTTGCAGAGAACAGACAGCTATTGAGATGCCTGTAGGTGGGGTAGCCATTCCACTGAAAGGGCAAGGGAAAGGACGTGCCACAGGAAGAGGTGGTAAGTGCACCCTCCCACTGAAGCCATTATCCTTTCCCGACAGTTGTACCCATGATACCCACTATTCTAATGACTACCTTCTCCCTAAGTCACATGTGTCTATGTCCTACAGGTTCATGGATTTGGCTACCCTTTGCCTAGATACCAATGCTTTTTCAGATTGTGATTCCAAAATTCCTAGGATTCCAAGGCTTAAACCTGATCCATACCATCGATGCTAAAGTAACCATCATAATTGATTCTCCTAGACCTATGACCTTACTGCAGACAAAGCTGTTCCACTAGGCAACCCTTCACACTGTTGTCTCCTCTATCAGATGCCCCACACACTGATATTGTTCTAGAATGGTTGTAAGGAAAGAGACCTTTCGCTGAAATGCAGTAATCTCAAAAAAATCCCATTCTTGATCCTATGTCACTCACTTGTTCATATGCATAGATCTTAGAAGCCCAAATCCTACTGGAGTGTTTTTTCTCTCACCCCCTTACCTGAGCTTTTGATTTGTGCCTTAGTCTATCTTTCTGGACACTGTGTCTAGCCCATCTGACATACAGGATTTTTAAAAACTAATCTAAGTATCCAAAACCAGTAAGGAGAGAGAGAATTGGTGAGAAGGATGAGTATCATGGTATGGAAACTAATTTTGAATTAACTATGATATTTCCTTGATTCTGAAAAGTATACTTGTTTTCTACAATTTTTTGTCTCTGAAAACAAGCCATCCTAGAATGAATAATTATTAATATATTTAATGTAGAAAATATCTTTCTTCTTTTTTGGAAAACCTTTATTGAATCAGTGTGTTGAATTAGTGCTGGCATCTAAAAATAAGAGAAAAGAGGAAGTATGATATTTCTTCAAACATTTTGGTTATGTTGATTTGCTAGCCCTGAGGACATTAGAGTATGTTGTACAGCTAGGAAAACTGAAATGAGTAGAGAGAAGAAAATCAAGGATCAGACAGGGAGCATTGGTCCAGTTTTCATTTAGACCTCCAATTCTTTCAGAGCTGTTTGCTCTGAGCATCTGAGCCTCCTTCCTGGTAAAAAATCTTGTATGCCCCAGGCTTCTTCTTTGTGTTTGAGGTTGAGGTTAGTGGAAGCTGTGTCTGAATTCAATACCCTTCTTTCTTAGGGTGAGCTGAGCCTTTCAAGGCACAGGTAATTTAGCAAGAGCCAAAATACTATTTACGTTTTTGGGACACACTTCCTATATGCACAGCAAGCACATATATATATGCATATATATATGCATATATATATTATATATTATAATTTAATTTTCACAACAAACCTTTGAAGTGGTAACTATTATTTTCTCAATTTTACATATAGGGCAGAAGGCCTAGAGGTGCTCAGTAAATTACTTATTTTTACATAAGGAATTTATAAAGAATTTAACAATGTCTGTCAGGTTCTGAAGTCCATCTTATTAAATGATCATTATCCTGACTCTTAGTAGATTTTATACAACCTTAATTGGATATTGTTAAAATGGCATATTCACAATTTCACCCTCCCATGTGTATGTATGTATGTGTATATGTGTGTGTATATATATGTGTGTGTATATATATATATATATATACATATATATATATCTTAGCAAATTTATTGAGAACAAGTTCACATCTGGAGGTAGGAAATGGGCATATAAAAGCACCTGAGGGCTGGGGGACAAGTCTTCAGAGAAAGGAACAGGTGCAGGCCAGAGAGCCTGCGACCTTCAGTGCTGGGCCAGACAGCATGTGCACACAGGATGGGAAGCCATTGCAATGCCGAAAACTCAGGAACAGGGAGGGATTCTGGGAGGTCATCTAATACCTTCCCTGTCTTCAGACAGCTCCAGATTTAAGCTATTCTGAAAGCATTTATGTGGAATTTGAAATGAAAATATAGCTGCTTAGTCTTTAATAGAAGACAAACAAAATGCAGGAGGCTGTGGGTCGATTCTGAACAAGGTATCTTTTTTTAATGCATCACACCAGGGGGCCAACACATATTTGAAAGGGCTTAGAATGCACACAAAGGCTCTGTATCTTGACCTTGACTAATGCCAGAGAAGGCAAATCCTCACAGCAAGAAACCAGCACCCAAATATATAAATAAAGTAAAAAGAAAATGGTAAATAAATGAGCCACAATTTGGTATTTTGTGACAAATCCCTCAGATTGATGAGAGAAAAACCACTCGAACTCATCCTGGAGCGCTGAGTTCCATAACGTATGTACAAAATGCAAAAGCTATCTTAATGCTTCTTTATGGGCTGCTTGTCTGTGGGGTTGCCCTGAAAGAAAATGTATTTTGAGGAGAAAAAAAGAAGCTTCACTAGGATCTTAGCTCTGCAGTGTTTTAATTCCTTCTCACAGTGACAAACAGAGACCATAGCTGATGCTTTTGAAGTTAGGTTTAATCTAAGAAAAGATTCGTAAGTTTTTAACAACACCTCGGTATGGAAAACTGGATCAGGATTTTTTATATATATATATCTTCTAAACTTCACTGAACAAAGCATTTGAAGACAGGGAAAGTGTAGGGCATTATTAACTGGAGGAAAAGTGATGACTTTCCTTTTTTGTTCATTCTTAATAAATTATGTGCTTTCAGCTAAAATAAATGGTGCTCGGTATTCATAACCATTTCACACTTCATGTTAACTCTTCTCTGTTGTTCCTCAACTCCACGTGAGCCAGGTTCTTTATGTAGATTGGCTTTTATTACCTGAACTAATAGAGAGTTCTAGGTAGCAAAGATTATCCCCTCAAGCCAGGGATGAGAAGATGGACATAGTTGACATAGTTGAGGTGTTTTCTTCTCCTGCTAATCATAATTGGCACTGGTCTAAAACTTGATTGCAAGTTTTGGAGGAGATGTTGTCAAGTTATGTGTTGGTAAATGTTTAACAATTGGCTCTTCAGAAAATAAAGGAAATAAAAATAAAGAAAATCGTAATTACTGTGTTTGACAATTTCCTTAGTATAAATACTCTTACCAATGGTGAATTTGATCTACTACTGTTTTAATAAGTGGTTCAAAAATTCCCCAAGTTTTGCTAATTGGCAGCTATTACAACTGACTTTGACATATCACTGACTCTCTCTTTTAATTAGTTTTTCCTTTCAAAAGCCTGTCGATCAAAATTGGGATAGTCATTCTGATAAGCAGAAACCACCACCACCATCACCACTATCACAAAATTACATTAAGAAGTAAAACAATGTTACTATGTACCCCATAAATATGTACAATAATTATGTGTCAATTAAAAATTTTTTTAGAAATATGAAAAAAATATTGAGACTAAATATTGAGCCCTGCAACACATCATCAGGGGCTACAATAAGTCCTCTCTTAACATTGTTGTTAGGTTCCTAGACATTCTGTGTGCCATAAGAACGTAACTCTTGTTTATATCAATTAGCCTACAGTAAAATTGGCTTCCTTATACAATATGTTGTTTCGCTTCAAGTCAGTTTCCAAAAAGCTATTGACAACATTAAGCGGGGACTTACTGTATATCCCAGTTTACTGTTATGTCCATTTGAGGTCTACAGAAAAGAGAGTGCATTAAGAAAACACAAGCCAATTCTCACTTGTGGGTGGCTATGACTAGTATCCAACGTATTCTCTTCCCTTTCATGGTCTTGTCAAAAAAGAAAAAAAAAAATCCAATTTTCACTTAAACAAAAGTGATTTATTGCTAACCAAAAGTCTGTATTTTGGCAGGAATATTGAGTGTGTCCATCATTGTAGTTTCAACCCTTGAGTTTCTGCTTACTCTGGCTGAAATGCTTTCTCATACTTTCTGCTTGTCATCGATGCCTCTCTTTCTTGATCAGCAGCCAAAAAAGAAGAACACGTGGCTCCTATTCAGCTTTTGAGGCAACCTATGGATTTTGGCTTTGATCTTTCAGACCTCAGTAAGTCTTTATTATGTGGTTCATTTAGGAATGGGACTTGACAGTCTCAATGACCATTCAGTCTGTGGTCACCTAGGACAATAATATTGATGTTCTTCTCATTGCTGGGCAATGCAAAGGAAGTGATGAAGTCTGCTCATGGCTAGACTTCAGGCAGTTAAGGGAGGTGGGTATATTTTGGGAATGGTGGCTGCTTGGTCTATGTTAGCACCATACTCAAGCAGAGGATCATTTAGGGAGAAATTGGAAGGTTAAGATTGCATGTGTCAGTCAAGGATAACATGGTCAAGGTAAACATTGTATCTCTAGTCCTAATTATTAACTAATATACCTCCCTATTATCTCTAAGCCTTGGAACCTTGGTTATTTCCCTGGTAACAGCACCAAAATACCAAGGCACATACAAAGGCTGTCCAGCCATTGTTAATAAAACGAGAACAGTTACATGGCTGGATACTTTCCAGACAACCCTCGTATAAGCAGAGTGTTATATACGCTATTCTGATAGGGTGACAAACTTATCCCTGTTTGCCTGGTATTTTCCCATTTTAGAATTGAAGATACTTTGTTCTGGGAACCCTCTCACGTCCCGGGCAAACAGGAATAGTTGGTCACCTTACATCTTGAGCATACAGGAGATAACATTGCCATAGTAAGGGTGTGTGTATCTGTGTTCATGTACTTATTGAATCAGGTTTCTAAACTAATATATGACATATCGACGTATCCGTTAATCAACATTTTGGGGAGTACAGTTCTTTAACCAGATAGTCTCCATCTGGTTGTGCCATCATTAAGTTAATATATTTTCATCTTGTTGACAAATGTCATGAGGGGCTTGTTTTCCTGAAATCAGAATATAATAAACCAATAAATCAGTTTGGGCATTTTAACAGACAAGTTAAAAATGACATAAAATGTCAAAAAATAACATTTTTTTGAATTTTAACAGAAATTGATATTAAACTCTTTGTTCGATCAAATATAGAATCTGTCTTTTCATTTTACTGACATTGACTTTTTATTGTACTACTAGTTTTGTGCTTTTAAAGGATATGTGACTTTGCAATTTAGGCAGATCTGGTCCTGAACTTTGCACGTTCTACTTGCATAAGTCACCATCTCCCTGTTAAACCCCTCAAGCTTCCATTTCCTCTATAAAACTATCCTTTTTAGAAAGTTTATCATATTTTAGTGAGATAATACATGTGAAGCATCTGATCCACAGTAGATGTTCAATAAATATTAGGTATTTCTCTGCATTTTTTAAAAAACAATACTATTTTTAACCATATCCTGTTTCCTGTTCTTCCTTTCATAATTCTTTTATGATGCCTAACAATGGTTTTGTAATCATATACTCCAACTAGTGATGTGAGAGATACTCTTATAACACAGGAGAGTAATTCATAATGCAAAGCTTCCATTTCCATAATACAAACGCTAATGAATGAATGTATTTGGTTCTTGTTTAATATGAGGCTAAAGATCAGCTAATACTCTGTGCTCAATACAGATGAAAACGTATTTACTTAAGGTATGAACATGCCTTTGATGTGAAAAATGAATCCTTTCTTTCATGTTCACCCTACCCTATTTTTTAATATTACTTAAATATCTGTGCACCTTAGCAAATTGACTCTAATTATAGTAAACTAAGTCAAGCTGCCAGCCCCTGATTGATCAATCATTTAGCTGACTTGACTGAAGTTTGCCAAAATTATCTCTCAGCATATATGTAGAGCTGGTAATGGAAATTAGTGTGGGATACTAAATATAAATACTAAATACAAGAAGATATTGAAGACATGTTTAGTGTACATGTTTAGTGTACATAAACCTCTCATTTTAAAGATGAAAATAAAAATAACTGTCAGAAATGGTGGCCCCACAATCATACAGAGAATTAGTAACAATTAGGACAAGAATTAAGACTCTTGGCATTTTAATCAAGACTGTCTCCACAATATTGCCTATTTTAAGAGAGATTCAGGGAGGGCCTTGAAAGCAATGTCTTTTCTCCAACATTCGGAACATATTGACTTTTTTTTTAGACAAAAGGCGTTGATAGAATTCTTAATTAGGAGTCGTTTTTATATTTTTGAATTATCAAATATAGGGACACTGGTTAGCAGAGTGGAGGGAAACTTCCATTTTCTAGCTTGAATAATTGTATAGGTAGGTCACTCTGCTAATTGGTTTTCAGGAGTTGTTGCCCCATCCTTGGTTGCTAACCCCTGCAGATGGCAGTATTGCATGATAGATACCTGCTCTTACTCCTTGTCCCATTATATTAATTGTCTGCTGTTGATAACTCTTTATTGAAACAAATCAAGAGAAAAAAGAGAAATGGCCTAATGAAGAACATCAGGATAAGAGCCTTTTCCCCATGTGAACAAAGAAGATTACAGCTCAAAATATCTGTCATTATCTCAAAAAGTGATCTTGTGAATATTGTCCTTGAATTTATCACCAACAGCTAGAAGAAATTTTACAAATTTAGTTATTAAAAGAGATTGACTTCACATCTTCCAAGAGAGTATGGCAAAGTTTCAATGAGAAGTAAGAAAATTGAGAGATAAGAAAAAGGATGCATTAATGAAATTCTCAATAGGATAAATAGACCAATCTGGACCTGAGAATAAGATAAAGGCTGGAAGACCCATGAGGAGGGTGGTGTTGGGTGGATGTTGGTGCAGGTCACCAAGAAAGGGATTCCAGGAGTCAGAGCATGTTTTTTTTAAGAAGATGGGGCCATAATGAGCATGGATCTTTAGATGTGTTAAACTCATATTACATGAAGTTGCATGAACTCATATTCCTAAGGTGGGGAAGTCCAGTAGGCAGTATGAATCATGGTTGTGAGGAGAGACTGAGATTGGAACAATAGATTCAGGAGCTATTGACATTTGTATACCACATTTCTGCCATGTATCAGACCCTGTATATTACAATAAATTACATTGTCCTGGCTGCCAAGGAATTTGCTTATAGTCTAGTGGAGAAACAGACAAATAAATAGTTAAAAATACATAATGATAAGAAAAATGGTGAAAGAATACATGTCTTCTGGGATCCAGAGGAAGAAATGACCTCTAACTTGAGATTAGAAAGGAAATGGAGATGTAAAAGTGGCCTTGGCAAAGGGGTTCATGGGCTGCACCCAAGCAAACCTGACGTTGGGAAGAGGGGAGGGGACTGACTGGGTGGGCAGAGAGCTGTGGTTTAGGTTCTAGGAATTAGCCATGAATAAGATGCAACTGTGGCTTTCAATATGATTAAGAAGGTTCCCCTCATCCAAGATGAGTATCAGGTGAGATTTGCAGAGAACCTCAGACCTTAACAGGCCTTTGGTTGAATCCTTTTACATTTTGGCAGAATGAAAACCTCATGAAACAAAGGCAACATCTGTCTTATTTACCACTTTTCCCTCAGCATCTGGAATAGTGCCCACCACATAGTAGATGCTCAATAATATTTGCTGAATAACAGAAATAGGTTGGGGAGAGAGGAAGAGAATGAAACAAAAAAAAAAAAAAGAAAGGGGAATGGAAATTTTCTCAATGTACAGTGGTGGGAAAGCACTTCAGGCAGAAAATACATGGTTGGTAAAGCCATGGAGGTGAAAAAGAAAGAAAACACAGGACTTCAAATAAGCTCATCATGGCTGCAGCATGGAAGGTAAAAGGTAAGTCCAGTGATATCAACTAAAGAGATAACCAGGAACACCTTATAAAGGGTGTTGTTAGCTCTATAAAGAATTTTCAACTTTTTTGGGGGCCAGGACAATCATTAAATAATTTTTATCAGAGAAGTGATAGGATCATATTTGAGTCTCAGAAAGGTTACTTAGGTTGTGTGAGAAATGGACTAGAGGGAAAAGAAAACAGAAGTAAGAGAGACTAGAAAAGAGGCTGTTACAATAATCTAGGCAGGTGATGATAATGGCTTGAAATGAGTATTTTGAGAGTTATTTAGGAGTCAGATCAGTAGAGTGGGTGAATGGGAAAATGTGAGGACCAAGGAAGAAGCATAGTTCAAATCTAAAACACAGATCGTGGCTGGGACAACCAGGAAATGATGGGGTCATCATCTGAGGAAGTGATAGAAAGAGGGATGTGGTTTTGAACACATTGAAGTTGAGGTATCTATGAGAGTCACATGAAGTCAACTGGATACATGAGTCTGGAACTTAGTATAGAAGCATGGGGTGAAGTGATGGCTTGAGAATTCTTACTAACCTTTGGATGTTTCTTTAAAGCCACAAAAATAGATGAAATCTACTATGAAGGTCATGTAGAGTGAGGCGAGAAGTTGCTTTCACACAAAACTCTGAGAAACCCCAATATTGTAGGCATAGATAGAGAAAAACAACCTGTAATGGATCTAGAAGAGTCATCTACATAGAAAAAAAAGCAGAAGAATGTCATGGCAGTAGCCTGAATATAGATAAAGAGACAGTGGACAGTTGAATCCATCTTGAGTTGCAATAATACTAGGAAAATGGAGCAAAAATTACAAAAGTATTATAAGATGGTCAATGTGATCAGAAAATGATGACTAAGAGAGAGAATCAAAACAAGACATGAGAGGATAAACACAAAAATAATAGGAGTCAAAACCCAGAAATTCTCAATAATGTCAAAATATAGGTCGAGAGAATTAACAGAGTGTAAGAAGGGTAAAGATTGTGGGAAGGGGGATTTTTTTCATATTTATACATTTTAAAATTTCATAATAATGTATACATATGCATTCTTATTGAAAGTAAGTCAGGAAATGCAGAACTAAAGAAAGTAAAATGTTGAAATGTCTCCTCATCTTTCCCATCATCAATCTTTTTCCTAAAGCAACTACTCTCAGCAATTTAGTGTTTATTCTTTTGGAAATTTTTCAATGCATCTATATACATATACACATACACATGACTGCACATGATTTATTTTTACAAAAATGGATTATAATATTCTAATTAAAAGTCAGTTAATTAAGGCATATTGTTAATTGACTTTTTCATTTAACAATATGTTTTAGTGAACTTCCTATCAGTGCATTTATATCTACCTCATTTGTTTAAATAATTGCATGATTTCTGTATTATGCAATGAAAATAATTTAGCCATTTCCTATTGGTGGGCAGTTGAGTTATTGGAGAGCTGAATGCTAAATCAGACATTTCAGAGGTAGAACAACCCTGGGTGGTGGCAAAGTCCAGGCTGTGGACATGAGGGTCAATGGCAAAAATAGGACTGGGGAGAACTTGGTGATAAAAATGGGGGAGGTAAGTGTCCACTTGTTGGAGTGGTTTAAAACAAGGGGTACTGAGGCCACTTTAGGATAAAGTCAGGATTCAGAATGGATGGTGAGCGCCAAAGGATGGTGAGCTCTAAGTTAAAGGCTTTAATTAATAAGATGAATGACCAAGAGCATAGTAGATACTGACAATGAGACAGTATTAAAATCATGTGATTAGGTGGAAAGAGCCACAATATGTATTTTTTCTCTTTCTTTCTTTTTTCTTTCCAAATGGAGATGTCTGGAAGGAGCACTAGATAGGGGCTAAAGAAGTGATGATTACATCTTTGACCCAGAGGCAAGGACAATGAAGGAGAAAGAGAAACTTCTATTTGAAATGCATCTATTACAAACGGTGTCCTCCAGGCCCTGCTAGGTATCTGTTAAGGCCTGGGAAGGGTGACACGATTCATGAAAGAGTTGAAGATGGAGGGGTTTACAATGGAAGCAAAGATGCAGATGCTTTCATGGAAATGCTTGTGGTGGAGAAGTGTGTTCTTGGAAAAAGGAAGCACTAAGCAATGTGGAGTTGAGAGAAGAGGCAGGACGTGAGCAGGGTGCTGGGAGTGTGAGGTGGTAAGTTGAGATGGCCTCCTGACTTACCCAATTATTAGTCCTTCCAGTGGCAAAGGAGGCAGTAAGGTTGAGAGGGTTCAGGCCTCTGAAGAATTATTCATGATCTGGAGTGAAGGTGCTCCTGAGAAAGATCTGGTCACAGCAAAGAAGCTTATAATGGAAACCAGTCCCTGCAACTGCCACTGTGTTGCAGAAACAGCCCCTCTTGCCAGGGAGTGGTGGTGATGCGGGGAGCATGTCTCTGTTCCAGGGTCCTCTCTGCAATGATTCTCCCAGTCTGGGCTCAATTTCCTAATTTTTAGCATAATATAACAAATTCCTCATTTTTAATATAAGTGATTACACTAAATTAGCTAAAATCACTAAATTAAGTGATTACACTAAATTAGCAGACTCAAAATTTATACTTCCAAGTATTTTCCTTTAATTCATAAAACTTTATTTTCCTTCTCTTCAGGAAAATTAGTAAGACTGGCATCAGCAAGTAGTTCTCAGTGTTGGTTGTTCTGGGTTTCTTAGGATTTTATAGGAGGTATGACATTTATTTAAGTGGATTTGTTTCTTTACTGTTCCTATTCCATGCTAGCTAGACAGCTCTCCTTGGGGTCTCTCATCTAATTCAGTGCCATTCCATTCATCACTCACAAAATCATTAATTCGCTTGTGTTGTGTTGCCTCCTGAGGTTTCCTGTTTCTAAGTCAATAGAGCTGAGAGCTAATGCACGTTTCACAGATATTACTGGTAAGGAGCTTGGAGCATGAATTGGAGAGACTTTCCCTGTTATATAGGATGTATGATAATAATTCATTTCTTTTATATGGGTGTTTAAAAAGGGAACTGCCAGATTAGAGGTAAAACCATGAAAAACATTCTTATGTGTATTCAGTCAAACAAATATGTTTAGGTGAGCTCAAATTATAAGCAGTTCTTGAGCACCTACTGTGTGCCAGGCACTGTGCTGGGCTGTGTAGGATAACAGAAGAAACACGCAACGTAGTTTTGCTCTCAAAGTATTTACAATTGGTTGGAGAGATCAAAAACAGCCATGTGAACAGATGACTATGGATAAAAAGAAAATAGTATTTCCCATTAGTAAAAGAAAAGGTATTGCAAAGCAGAACTTGATTAATGAACAAATGAATTGTACGGACAGGAATTGCCATAGACTTTGAAAGAAAAATGAGTTATATTTCAGGCTTTAATAAACAGAGAAGACTTTGAGGGAAAGTCTGGTCGCAGATCTTGGTGTTTTAAGTGCATAGCTTAAAGTATTAATATATGTTGAATTTGAGGATGTGGACAGGATTAGGAGACTGACAGGTAAGATGGCTGTTGGAGAATGGTCTGAACAAACACATGAAGGTAACAAAATGTGCAGCGTGTTTGTAGTAGAGAACGTAAGAATGAAAGTATTAGCAGTTGGAGCCAGAGGATGGAGGTTATAGAGGTTAAACTTGAAGGGTGTGGACTACTGTACAGGAAGTCTCTGCTCAAGAGAAGGAAAATAGTTAGAACTATGATATGGGAAGACAGTGGCAATAAGAAGTGAAGAGAGCATGAAAGCAAGACGACCATGAGATTGATGAAAATAGAGCAAAGTCCAAGTGAATAGGTCTGAACAGATGCAGTGCAGTGGGAATAGGTGAGAGAAACCCCAGAAAGAAGAGGATTGATTGGCTGACTCTCAAGTGCCTGGCCTCTTCCTGCTCCCTACACACATTATTCTCAGGGCCCTTGTACCAGATGATTCCTCCATCTGCCATACTATTCTCCCATAGCTTTGCATTCCTGGCCTTTTCTTGTCTTTCATGCTCTCCAAAAGCTCTCTGTCTATGAATGCATCAGAAATTTTCTATCACATTACACTCTCTCACTCTCTTCCTAAAACTTTTTACTGTCCTAAAGTATCTTACTCACCCTTCATTCACTTATTTATTTATTTGCTTATAATCTTTAAAAAGTGTAAGCTCCCCAGGCAGAAGCTCCCCAGGCAGCATCCTTGGCTACAAAGGTTCATGATTATAATCTGTAGCACCCAGAGTAATGGCTGGTACAAAGTAGGTGCCCAATAAGTGATTTTTGATAAAGAAACATCAGCAAAAGAAAAGGCACAGTGGTGTAAGCTTCATTTCTGGAGGCTGTCATCCACATTATTACCATGTGTATGGTGTGATAATGAGTTTATGCCTAAAGGATTGCAAATTAAAGTTTTGATGCCAATGACTAGCAAAAAATGTTACCCCCAGGGAAATTAAATGTTGTACCATAGATATGAGAATCTTTGTTGCCTTATCTTAAGTGCCCATAGGACTGATGGAAAAGTCCTTCAAATTTATTGAAAGAATGTTTCCTACAGGTTCTAATATGCCAGCAATATCTCCAAGGTCTCGTTCCTTCCAATGCCAACACACTTATAATTTTAAGTTACTCAATTCATAATCCAAATCAATATTCTTTTCATATAAGAGGTCAGCTAGAGTAGCCACACACTTTTTCCACTAAAACTTGAAATATCTAAAATATTTATGGATGTTACCATAGGGACCAATATTCATACCCTGTTTCAAGAACCACATAATTAAATATATCACAAACTTTAAAGACTGCAGTTTTTGTTTAAAGTTTTATGATTAAAAACCACTATTGTTTTAAAAAAAGCATTGAGATGGTTGCTAAGATTGAATCAACTTTCTTTAACATAATCTGATATTGTGCAGTGATAACTTGGAAGTATAAACTGAACTTCATTTTCAACTATTCATTTGTGATTAACCAAGGAATGACTGAATCAAGATAAAAGTCAGATTTATTTATATCTCTTATGCAGGTTAAAAATAATATCTTGGATAGAAGGCATCTGGAATATCTCAACATGTTTGTATTTCAGTCTGATAAACAGCTTCTGACAGAGCCTTACTTGGAAGGATTAGAGTTCAAGGGCATCCATACCCTCTAAGGGGAGATAAAGAATATAGGCAGATTATTCTGTTTCTGCAACAAGTGGAATGGCTTCCTTACAGGAGAATGGGAGGGAGAGAATAGCACGGGTAAATTACTTGAGGTGACTGGTGGTGGTGAAAATTGCAAGTTAATCTGAGCAGCACTCACACAGAAAAGCCAGAAACCTAATTTTGATTGCAAAAGGATATGGATTCCTGCTGTAAAAAGATTTGGTTCCTCTTCATTCACTACTATATGAGATATTTTTAGCAGGATTCTAAGCATGCCATGATGATGTTAAAAAGAAGGCTTAAACAGTTCTTTTACAGAGATAAGTGTGGGTTAAATTCACACAAAGCTGTAGATGAGTGGTATGAGAACATCCACTGGGAATATTGTTTGAGGAGTATGGAGGGAGCAGAAAGGGCAAAAGGAAGCAGGGAAGAAGTAGCCCAGTAGGAAGAGAATATGGAAAAAGCAAATTGGGGTTGAAAAAGGAACGTACTTAACTTTACAGTTTTGCTCCTAAAAGTCTTCTTCCAAAAAGAAATACTGGAAACTAAGGAAAATAACTATAGCAGTGATTCTCTTCTCTTATAAAAAGTTCTGTAGTCCAGCTTGAAAAAAAATTCTCTTGATCTGGAAACAAGCTAGATAAAAATCCCATGGGGTGAAACTATTATGAAGTGATTATTAGCTTTCTCTCCTAAAAGGACCAGTTCACCAAAATGTTGTACAATAGCACAATCATTCCAGCTATTGTGGGCAGCATCAGACATGTCTCAGTGGACCGGTGTAAGGATTATTACTATCATGAGAGGAATTGATGTTCTTTAGAAAATGAGGGCTCCACACCCTATTTAACATAACATGAAAAGAGCTACAAGGCAAAAAGAAGTTTATGGCTTGACCCTATTACATGATCTTCTGCAGTATTTATAAATAACTGATAAGTTTTCTCTCAGTGACAAAGCTAAGATTTTTCTCTTTCACTTTACATAAAAGGAGCTTGACTTTAATTTTCCCTGTGGAGCTCTGGCTTGGAGTACTTGGATGATGCTAATAACAACATCTTAGAGGCTTATTCAAGGAGTGCCCCTTGGTCCCTTGCTTCAGAGAATCCATGATTCCTTATATTATTCTATCAGCCTCTGGCAAGTGCTTGTGGTTCAGTGAACTATTAATAAACGGTTCTCAGAAAATGCAAGTTGATGATGATGGTGGTGGTGATGATGGTCTTAGCTTGATTCATATATATGTATATATACACACATATAATTCAAATTATATTCAACTTTGAGCAAGGGTCTTCTTATAAAATGAAGGTGTCTCATTTTTCTCCACAACCTATAAAAGAATGCTTTCAGTTTCCCATTTTCTATTTGAGAATTCTAGAAGAAGATTGCATCACCAATGCTTACATTTAGTTTTAATTAGCAGTCATTTCTGAGTGGCACAATGAAATGGTTCAGTAAAAGGAATAGAAAAACTTATTAGTCTGTCAGTCTTGGTGCAAAAAATGATTTTTTTCCAAATTGTACAGACTAGAGATGTATGGTAGTATAGTAGATTTTTAACTCCTATCCAAGCCATAAATCTCTTCTCAATCTTCAGGATTCTTTAAAATTTAGCATGTACTGGGTTTATTCTTGAACACTCACAATCTTCATTATATTCTCCTCCAAGCTTTCCAAACCACACATAAGATAGATAGTTTTCATGTGTGGTTGGGAAATTTTATTAGTTGGAGGTGTGCAGGCAAAAAATAACTCTTTTTAAGTAGTCATGGAAATGATTCTAAAATGTCACAGAGAAAGGGGAACATGAGGTTGTATAGTGGGGTGTTTTGGGGCATAATGAACAAAGGAATTGTGTTGCACAGCTACATTTTGTACTAGGAAAATAATGTAAAGTAAATTTAGTAAAAATAAGTTCAGTGTTTATTGAATACATCTTAAAATAAACTAAGAGAAATGGAAAATTCTGTGACTATAGTTAGAATAGAAAATTAGAACTCTGCAATTTTCATTACCTTCTACTCAGCCTGCATAATAGGCAGAACTATCACCAATTCATTCATTCACTTGACAACTATTAATTGAGGTTTAATTATGTGTCAGGCCCTGAAATAAGATCTGCTATTTCAAGGCAGAATCAAATACTGTCCTTGTCGGCCAGGAGCTCCCAGGTTGAAGGGGAGGAGGTGTGTAAATATGCACATAGGATAGTGAGATAAGTGAGGTGGTTTTTGCAAAGACCCAGGGGAAGGACAAAAAATAAAAGCACCCATCTGTAAGGTGGAGTATAAATTGTCAAGGGCATCCACAGAGAAGAGATGCTAACCAAATTGAGGGACGAGTAGGAGTTTATCAAGCAGAGTGGAAAGGCCATTCCAGAAGCATGACAGGCATTCAGGCACAGGCAGGGCTGATTCAGGAAGCTGCAGGAAGTCTGGTGCGATTCCAGCAGGTGTCTTCTTGAGGGCAATGATAGGTTTTGAGGTTAGAAAAGTAGGCAGGCACTAATTCCTGAAAGACTTTTCTTATAAGGCTATGAATTTGAGCATGATGTAGTTCTCAACTGTATCAAGTGTGAGAATGCTTCCTAAAACCACATTTTTTTTCTCAGACTCATGATAAAATAGTTTCTAAATGAGAAAATATATAATGACATAGGGTTATAATTAATTCAACAAGGCACTTATAGAATTTGTACTTTATTCATTACTACCATTATATTTATTGAACGCTTACATTGTGCCATTCACGGTACTGGGAAAGGGAGACACACAGATCAGAAGAGCCACTTCTTGTTCTTAAGTTGCTTACTGTCCAGTGAGGGAATCAATAGTTAACAAACCAATACACTGTGATCGTTCCTATAATGGAGGCACCTAGAGGTGCAAAAGGGATTACAGAGATGAGAAGATCTCACATTTTCTTGGAGGTGTCAGGGAAAGTGTCACAGAAGAAGCTTTCAATTACTTTTTGAAAAAAGAATCCTCCAGAAAGAAGCATTGCCGTGAAGGAAGGAACAGGGCATTTTAGGTGGAAAGACCAAATTCTTCAAAGACTTAGAAATAGAGGAAGGCAAAATAAGAACTCACTGGAACAACAAGAGGGTCAAAGGGCTAAAAAATTGTGACTGGGAAGACCTCCTTTTATCTAATTTGCAAAATGAAAAGAGTTCCCCAGCTGTGTAAGGAATGGGCACATTCTTGACCAACTATTAATAATTTGGTGTTAGGACTCTTGAGCATAAAAACTTTTAATTAGAACATCCAGTTATTATAGGAATCCACAGTGATTCTCTGCTTGGTTGAAATATCACAGTGAAAACAATAAAGGAAGCAGCTTTTTAGAATTAAACAATATTATAAAAATGGGAATAAAACTGAAATTATATATGCTTCTAATTTGAAAATGCAGATCAGAGAGAAAATATCAAAATGGTAATAGCTGCATTTTAAAAAGTGCTATTTGTCACTACTTTGCAACCTACTATTATTGGACTATTACCTCAATGATTAAACTTTTCAATTACATGTTGCATTGTATTAGGCTTTATACAATCATTAATTAGTTCACTCACATAAAACCCAGTGAGGAAGCTGAGAGATTTTATTACCCACTGTTTTACAGATGAGAAAACAAAGGCAACAAGGTTAAGTGGCTTCCTGAATTTTTCCTGTCGGGTCTGGGACTTGCAGCATGGGAGCCTGGTCCCCTGCATGGCCCGCCTGGCACGGCTCCCTGAGTTCTGCTCCCAGCCTCACATGCTCCACTAATTGAGGATGGGTGCCCCTGGTGTTCCTGAAAATTAATGATATTCAGAGCTACAAGATGTATCTGTTGCAGCCTATGTTTGTTTACTTGTGGGACAATTAGTGACCATCTGCTCTGGAGGTGATGGTATTAAGCCTTCCTTCTTTAGAAATATTGACTTCTAAGAAGGAGAGACCCGGCCTATTAGAGAAGGAGAGCTGACTAAGGAACAGGGCCTTGGGCTTTCTACAGGATGGGGGTAGGGGGCCGCATGTCAGACATGTAGGAAGAAAAGCAAACTGAGTTCTTTGCTCCTGTTGTCTCTCCTTTTTCTCCATCCTCTCTTGTCAAACTATGCTTTCTTTTCCCAGTCAGAGTTTACATCAAACTAGCAAAGAGCTGTTGAAGAGGCAGTGTGGTCTCCTTGATTTCAGTCCTTCTACCTGAACCACTGTACCTGGCAGAGTTCAAAGGACAAGCACGTATCCACAGTTCACTTGCTGTGGGTGCATCAAGGGGCTGACTGAATGTGACATGGGCACAGCGTAGAGAAGCCAAGTAAGAGGAACATCTCAGGACCAAACGAGGGGCAGGAAATGAGAAAGGAGTTGCATGGCTATAAGGAAAGTCACCTGGCTTCTGTCAGGTGTTCTCATGCCTGTGTTGGGGCTCAGAGAACAATAATATCCTGAAACGAAGGCTTCAGAAGCAAAAGTTTTTCTCTGACTTTCTCCTGCCTTCCTGACTCTCAGTCCCATTCTCCTCCAAGGCTAGTTATAGCGTCAGAATCTGAGTCACAACACCAAAGATGTCAGGGTGGGGATCTGCCCTCCATTCTTGGTGTGCTCTCAGTGGAAGAATGAACAGACACACCAAAGGGTCAAGTCCAGACTATTATCCCAGTTCTTTGATTCTTTTCTTAGAAAAATCACCAGCAAGGCCAATACGATGGAGTAACCTCAGGCAGGGAGCAGTTTCACAAGAGCAGTGCTTTATTGTAGAACAAAACAGGTGTGTCTCCAAAAGTGGAGAGAGACAGACCAACACACTCACTCACTGACCCACTCACCTTCTGATTTCTCCGATTGTTTCCTTTTATTAGCCCAGTCTGGAGGAAGGCTCTTGGTAGGTGTAGGATGTTAGGAGTCCTCAAACTTCCTTCTGCATATAAGAGCTCCCTCTAAGAAAGCCCACCTGAGCAGTGGGGGTGAAACACAATGCACATTCAAGCTATTGGCATAGTAATTACCCTTAGGTTACTCTAGGTCATTTTCTAAAGGCTATTATGCCTGGGCTGGAGAATTCCTAGATTGATATCCTAG
Source organism: Microcebus murinus (assembly GCF_040939455.1). NCBI lineage: Eukaryota > Metazoa > Chordata > Mammalia > Primates > Cheirogaleidae > Microcebus > Microcebus murinus. Next base: position 28,660,533 of record NC_134120.1, on the reverse strand, counting down.
ATTGACTAAATCTGGGGAATTCCTGGATTTCCCTCCGACCCAGGTGTAGCAGTTGCTCAGGGTAGGATTAAGGGTGGGACAACACAAACATAGAGTGCCCGCCCTTATCCTTCTTCCCAGGTGGAGCCATTACTCAAAACAGCACCCAAACAGGGAACCCTTGTCCCGAAAAGAGCCTGAGATCCTAAGTATCTAACAATAGAAATTAGAATCCCTCTTCACCAAGGTGGGTCATAGAAACCAGAATTCCTTTTTCCCTAAAGCCAGCCATAAAACCTAAAAGTGTTACTCTTACAGTCCCTCTTCCCCAGTTGTGTAAAAACCTGCCATAAAGAAATTATCTGACCTACCTTGTTTGACTGTAGGTCATAAGTCCCCCATTCCAGAGAGGGCCCTGGTCCCTGCCCAGAATGAAGGAATGCTGCACAAAGAGGCCAAGAAGACTCTAGACAGATAGGACTTGCATTTCCCCATTCACTGTATTATTAATAGCCTTAGATCATGCCCTTTTTGTCCAATCATATTTCAAACTGCTGTCTATACTTTTTCTGTACTTTTATTGAACCTAAGCATAAAAATGGGCAATTTCCCCTGTGACTTTGGGTCTTCATTCTGAAAGTTCATATATATATATATATATATATATATACACACACACATATATATAATTAATTTGTATGCCTTTACTCTTATTAATTTGCATCTTGTTCATGATTTTTCAGCAAAACTTCATGTGGTCAAGGACTTTGGCCCCTTTAGGGTGGGAACTTGTGATGGGGGCTGAGAAAGAATTCTGGGCACAAAGATTAGAATAGTTTTAAAGAAAGAAAGTTTGTTTTACTTTTCCAAGGGAGGGAAAGGCATGGCCTGAGAGAAAGAAAGGAGAAGTGTTGGCCTGAGGCTAAAGGGCTTGGGATTTTTATGGCAAAAAAAGAAAGGAAAAAAAGTGATTATTGCCAGGTGATAGCTGAAAATGGCTGTGAAAGGCTGCATCTCCCCTTCTCCCCTTTTCCTCTTCTCTGAGAGGCTGGCTTATCAGGGTCCTTGGAATGTGGTCTGCCAGGAACTGGGGCAACAAGTTTGCACCCCTGCTGTCTGCTGGGGATCTTCAAGGCTATTTAAGCAAGCTCTCAAATAAAATAATTAAAGCCACAGGTGGTTGATCAAACAAAGGGGCAGTTGTGCTGTCAATTTTCTCTTCAAAGGGGCAATTATGTGCTGTGAGTTTATTCCTCTTTCTTTCTACTAGACAGCTTATTTTTTTGTCTGTTAGATAGTTAATAAATAAGGCCAACTTTCAGCCCCTATACCTGCAAGGAGGCCCAGCTAGCCTGGAAAATGTAGAGAAGTACTTTGTTTAAAAAGATGGTTAAACTTTTTAATGAAAAAACAAACAAACTCTATAAAATAATTGAAAAAGGTTTATTCTAAGCCTAATGTGTGTGACTGGCCCAGAGCACATGACTTTAAGAGGCCCTAAGAAAACATGCCCATGGTAGCTAGGTTACAGTTTTGTTTTATACATTCATGGAGGCAGGAATTACATGTAAGATCCTAAATCGCAGACTCAATATCATCAAAATGTCTATACTACCCAAACTGATCTACAGATTCAATGCAATACCTATTAAAATCCCATCAGCATTCTTCACAGATATAGAAAAAATAATTTTACGCTTCGTATGGAACCAAAGAAGACCTCGAATATCAAGAGCAATTCTAGGCAACAAAAACAAAATGGGAGGCATTAATATGCCAGATATCAAACTATACTACAAAGCTGTAGTAATTAAAACAATATGGTATTGGCACAAAAACAGGAATATTGACCAGTGGAACAGATGTGAGAATCCTGATATAAAACCATCCTCATATAGCCATCTCATCTTTGACAAAGCAGACAAAAACATACGCTGGGGAAAAGAATCCCTCTTCAATAAATGGTGCTGGGAAAACTGGATAGCCACCTGTAGAAGGCTAAAACAGGACCCACACCTTTCACCTCTCACAAAAACCAACTCACGCTGGATAACAGACTTAAACCTAAGATATGAAACTATTAGAACTCTAGAAGAAAAAGTTGGAAACACTCTCCTAGACATCGGCCTGGGCAAAGAGTTTATGAAGAAGTCCCCAAAGGCAATCACAGCAGCAACAAAAATAAATAAATGGGACATGATCAAACTACAAAGCTTCTGCACAGCCAAAGAAATAGTCATGAAAGTAAACAGACAGCCTACAGAATGGGAGAAAATTTTTGCATCCTATGCATCCGATAAGGGACTGATAACTAGAATATACTTAGAACTCACGAAAATTAGGAAGAAAAAATCAAATAACCCCATTAAAAAGTGGGCAAAGGACTTGAACAGAAATTTTTCTAAAGAAGACAGAAGAATGGCCAACAAACATATGAAGAAATGCTCAACATCTCTAATCATCAGGGAAATGCAAATCAAAACCACAATGAGATATCACTTAACCCCAGTGAGAATGGCCTTTATCAAAAAATCTCCAAACAATAAATGCTGGCGTGGTTGCGGAGAGAGAGGAACACTCCTACACTGCTGGTGGGACTGCAAACTAGTTCAACCTGTGTGGAAAGCAATATGGAGATACCTTAAAGCGATCCAAGTGAATCTACCATTTGATCCAGCAATCCCATTGCTGGGCATCTACCCAAATGATCCAGTGACACTCTACAAAAAAGACACCTGCACTCGAATGTTTATAGCAGCACAATTCATAATTGCAAGGCTGTGGAAACAGCCCAAGTGCCCATCAATCAAAGAATGGATTAATAAAATGTGGTATATGTACACCATGGAGTACTATTCAGCTCTAAGAAACAATGGTGATATAGCACACCTTATATTTTCCTGGTTAGAGCTGGAACCCATACTACTAAGTGAAGTATCCCAAGAATGGAAAAACAAGCACCAGATATATTCTCCAGCAAACTGGTATTAACTGAGTAGCACCTAAGTAGACACATAGGTGCTACAGTAATAGGGTATTGGGCAGGTGGGAGGGGGGAGGGGGGCGGGTATATACATACATAGTGAGTGAGATGTGCACCATCTGGGGGATGGTCATGATGGAGACTCAGACTTTTGGGGGGAGGGGGGGAAATGGGCATTTATTGAAACCTTAAAATCTGTACCCCCATAATATGCTAAAATAAAAAAAAAAAAGGTAAAAAAAAAAAAAAAAAAAATATGTGAAAGGTGTACATTGGTTTGGCTGGAAAAGGCGGGATATCTCAAAATGAGGAGGAAAATTATAGATTATAGGTGGCTTTAAAGATTCTTTGATTTGTAATTGGTTAAAGAAATGAAGCTTTGTCTAAAGGCCTGGAATGTTTTAACTTAAGGATGTCTCTTAATCAGAGACAAGCTGCAGGACATTTACCAAAACTCAAGTGATCTGTTAAATAAATAGATGATCTGCAGGTGCGGTTTAAGCTTTGTCTTCTATGGTCTTAGGCCTGTTGATTTAGTATCATTTTGTTACAAAGAGTAGCTCCAAAAGGTAGAGGGCATGCATGGCAAGGCATATCTGACCTGGCTTCTCCTCATGGCCACTAGCTCAGCTTCAAGGTTTTTCTGGGGTCCCCTTGGTCAAGAGAAGGTTCATTCATTCTGTTGGGGGCTTAAGATTTTATTTTAGTTCATAAACTGCATACTGATATGCAAGATAACAAGCCCCCGGTCTTCTGACCCTATTCCCTGGAACATCCTGCCAACCTGAAATGTGACCCTGGTGAAGCTATCTATGCCTCTCAGGCTCACTCTACACCTGAGGCTGAGATCTTTTCTGGGTTACTTGGGATTTGGGATTAGACATTTTCTCTCACTTTATTAATGTCACCTTCTATTCTCAAGGCTTTCTGTCATTTTTACCTCTATGCCTGGGGTCTTGTTCTTTACTGACAAGTAAAACATGTCTGTTTTGTGTCTCTTACCCTCATTATTGATGCTTCTTTTGTCTTACCTGCTTTTTCATTTGTTGTCAGAAACCAGCACCAAGGAGAACACTGGCCTCACATCTACTATTGTAGAAACTCTGCTGAATCTTTTCCAGAACATTTGCATTTATAAGGATGAGGGTGATGACCAACAAAATGAGATGCTTTTCAGAAGAAAGTTTCAGAGTTATTGATTTCTCACTGCATTAGCAGTGGTGGGCTAGGCTGGTTTCCATTGGTTTGCAAGAACTGATTGTGCACACCTCTTTTCTATTCCACCATACTACCTCACCTTGGTAGATTTAAGTTGGCTATGGTGAGAATATTTACACAATGGGAATTTCCAAACCTTACCCTCTTTTTTCTTAGAGAGCAAATTTACCAACACAGTTTACCTTTAAGCTTTACTGTGTAGATGATGTCATTTTGAGTGTGCAATGAAATATGGTCTTTCCCCCCCCCCCTTTGACCTTTTGGTTACATTGTATATCTTTGCCTTTCCCTACAAAGGGTTAGAGGTATTCCCTCCCCCCACACACAATGCTCGCCACAACCCTAAGATGTATATCTCCCACTCCCCCAAACCCTGGTGAACACCACCACCATTTGAGCACCACAGTTTTAATCAGTCAGTACCAATTTGATGGCGAGTAGATGTGGAGACCATTTTCTTGATCTTGTGTCGCCTCACTTTGGATAATGGGCTCAAGCTTTTTTGATCACTGTAAGTGAGACAAAGTGGAGATCCCTCTTAGGGGTCCCTTCCCCAAGCATGGAAATAAAGAAAATATCTTCAGTCCTTTCAAGGGAAATTTCAGGCACCTAGTTAGTCTTGAAAAGTAAATGAGCAACTTGATAAGCAACAAGATATTAATAACAATAGTCCCCCAAGCAAGACAGAATCACCTGTTAACTTATATTCTTGACTTACTTTTCATAAATCCCCACCAGATGGAAAACACAGAATAAAGGGGCACTGAGGACTGAACTTTAACTTTCTTTTTTTGTTTCTTCCTGAGGGGCCTGCAGGAAGTCACACCTGCCTTAATATTCCTTTCTGCTGACTCCAAGTTTTAGATAAAGCCTGGCTAAACCAATTGCTTCCTTAACTAATTGCTAATCAAAGAGTCTCTGGATGCACTTGTGACCTTTGAGTCCCTGATTCAAGATATCCTACCTTTCAAGGCTAACCAATGTCTAACCTCCACGTATTGATTTATGGTTTTGCCTGCAAATTCTGCTTTACTGAAATGTACTCCTGCCTTTAAAAACTTTTGCTTGTAACCTGTCAAGGAATTCATGAGTTAAGCATTAGCTGCCTGTTCTCTATGCTTGGATCCATGCAATAAATGCCTCTTTCTCCCACAGCAAATCTTGATGTCAGTCTCTGCCTTTACCATGCTGGGTGAGTGGACCCCAGTTTGGTTCATAGGGACCAAGGGAAAAACTTTCCCTTTGCCCTCTGAAGGTTCACTGAAAAATCAACTCATGAAAGATAGGTTAATTGGAGAAAAGACATATAAATTTATTAACATGTCTATAGGGGAAAATAACAGAGGGATTAGTCACTCACCAATTGTATACAGAAGCTTACATACCATCTTGAGGTTACAGAAAGAATGGAGGCTAAGATGCCAGCAAAAAAGGTTATGGGAGGGAGAAGGGAAAGGAATTCTGTTGAGGGACAATACATGATTACTGGGGAGAAGGAATGGATCAATGGGTGAGGGACAGAGATTAACTTGTGAATGGTTCTCTTTGGAATTTGAATGAGCCTGAGAGATAGATATTGTCTTGTTAAAGGGTCTGTTCACATGTGGTTACATTCTTAGTCTTTTTTTCTATAACAGAATAATGAGTTAACAGGGAAGGGAAGGAAAAATAAAATTGTTCTCCTTGGTGGGTCAGTGGAGTCTTTATGTAGGCAGGGAAAGGTCTTTTCTAGCATCTGCTGATCTCTAAGGGCCTTTAATTCAAAATAGTTACTATACCAGGCAGCTATATTGTGGAGTGAAATTCCTGGCACTCCTTCATTACCACTTTGTATCTCATAATTGTAAGAAAATCAAAATCTCAGGGTCACCTCCCACTCCAACTCCTTATGCAAAAGGAAAGGCAAAGGGCCTCGGGCACCTGTGAAGAACTGGCCTCACAGATCATTCATAGGAAACTCCTTACTGGCTTCCTATAGGCAAGGACATGCAAACTGTAACTTTAGGTCCACAGGCTATGTCTAGCACCTAAACCTAAAGTCTGTTTGATTTCACACTAATAATGAATAACAAGTCTATCTTTACAGGTAAATAAGAGATGGACAGGATCAGACATTCTTCCACCTACCTAGGGACATCTACATAATTGATGCTTCATTTCAGATAGTATAGAAGATGGACTTTGACCACCTGCCTGAGCCTTGATCCAAAGTTAAAGTCTGCTTAAAATACTGAACAAAAGCCTTGAAAATGATTAACACCAAGCTACAATAGAAGGTAGTTCTACTTTCTTGAACAAAATATGGCAACCATCAGAGCAGAGGTCCAGCACAAACCGGATGCTGCCAAGATGAAGCCCAAAGTTGACTCTCATAGACCTTTTCCCTCATTTGAATGCTAAAAATCATGCCCGAAGGTGGAGATTTATCATGCTAATGAGAGTGATATATGAAGAAGCATGATCACCAGATGTGCAGCTGCCAATAAAACCCCACCTTTATATGTTATGATTTCAATACTGTAACAGAGGGAATGGTCTGAAAAACAATGACACAAATATTTTGTCTCTTTAAGACTTCCCTGACTCTTTTTTGAGAACTGAAGCTTTCATCTCTGCCTCAGGCAGGTGGTCAAGGAGGGGCCTGCAGAATGTCTTTTGGTTCTTTGTGTTAAAGGAGATAGCTCAGTCATCCCAGGGCCTGGCACAAAGCTCCCAGGTTGGTGGAGGTCACAGGCCTCCCAGGTGGGTGGAGGTTACAGGCTTTGTCTTTGGCAGGGATAGGACAACTAGAATAGTAAACCACAGCAGCCTAGAACTGAGTGCCCTCCTTTTAAAAGCTCTGTGTTTCTGCTCATGTTCAGGAAAGTTGGATTTTAAGATGATAGTGTCTGCCATTTTTCTTCCTTTGCCTGAAAAGTAAATAAACTTCTCTTTCTTTCTCCTCTAACAACTTGCTCTCCTTCTTCTGATGAGACTTTGAAGACAATTGCCAAGCTTTTGACAACAATAGTGGCACTAAATGTTTTCTCTACCGTTTAAAAGTTCCCTAGCTCTTTGTCCAGAGAGCCAGTTATGTTTCTACTTAACTAGTATTGTCTCCCTTTTGTTTGAGCAAAAATCCCAAATAAAGCTTTGTCTGCTTAAATCTTTCCAGTCTCTTATCAATTTCTATTGACTCAGGGACTAAGAAACTAAAGTCCAGTGTCACCTTCACTTCCTTTTTCTCTTCTAACACTCCCCTTATTTTATGTAAAATGTAGATTTCCTGGGCCTCACAAAAATGTATCCATTTTTTCCTCCCCCCCCCCTTTTCTCCTTTGTGTTTTTCCCCATACATCCTCAACTTTGGCTTAATAACTGTCCATTGATTGAGAGTTTTGCTCAGTCACTTATTTGGGTTGATGTAATTCAAAGCTCTAGAGTTGAACTGTGAAACTCATAATGTCCCTGGCCTGAGTTTTACCAGATGCAGGTTGTAGAATGAGCTGGAGGAACACAGCCTCTTCCAAGTCATATTTTAGATTTTTGGCTCATTCTGAGGAAGAGAGCTCAGGCTTGGTGGCAAGAGCCACAGAAATTTGACTCTGTTCTGTTGGTACCCAGCTACACAGCGTAGAGCAATTGTTGTCTGCTAAACTTTCTTATCTGTTAGAAGAGGACAATTATTTGCTCTGTATGTCTCTTACTAGCTTATCCTAAAAAACAGATGGGATGATGTCTTTTAAATGAAAAGGCTGTGTATGGCCAGGGTGAAGAGCATGGACTACGGAATGAGATGGACTTGGTTCAAAACCTGGGCTTGCTGACGATGAGCCATGTGACGATCTACATCTGTTCTAAGATACAGCTAAATCAAGGTGGACGTAATGATTAAATGAAATAACCTTTTAAAAGGATTTCCCTGTCTGCGCCAAGACTGGATGGATCCAACTCAATAAATGGTTGCTCCTGTTATTAACAATGCTTTGAAAATGTTCTTCAATCTTGAAGGCACTCCTATTTAATTCAGCATATGGGACATCTGTGGTGATTACTTGCTCTAGTACCTGGCTTAGAGTGAATGTTTAGTACCTTTTTAAAGGATTCCTGAAATTAAGCACAGTTATTTTCATTACTGTTTAAGTTCAGATGATTTACTTACCTGACTAATCAAACTCTTCAGAGTGGGAAAACAAAAGAAAGTTTTTGCTTCAGACAAAATATTTTTGGCGAAACCACAATGAGATATCACATAACTCCAGTGAGAATGCCTTTTTTCAAAACATTCCAAAACAACAAATGCTGGTGTGGATGGGGAGTGAAAGGAACACTTAATGTTGGTGGGACTGAAACTAATACAACCTCTATAAAAAGTAATGTGGAGATACCTCAAAGAACTAAAAGTAGACCTGCAATTGGATTCATCAGTCACACTACTGGGTATTTATCCAAAGGAAAAAAGGACATTTTATAAAAAAAGTCACCTGTACCTGAATATTTATAGCAGCATAATTCACAATTGCAAAGATGTGGAAATAACCTAAGTGAGCCTATCAGTACATGAGTGGATTAATAAGATGTGGTATATGTATACCACAGAGTACTATTCAGCCATAAAAAAAAAATTGTGAACTAATACCTGTTGTATTAATCTGGATGGAGCTGGAGCCCATTATTCTAAGTGAAGAGTGGAAAAACAGACACCATACATACTCACCAATAAATTGGAAACTAATTGAACAACACGTATGTGCATGTATGGAAATAAAACTTATTGGAAATCAAGCAGGTGGGAGGGGGGAGAAGGGGATGAGTCAATTCATACCTAATGTGTACAATGCACACTATCTGAGGGCTGGGCACACTCATAACTTTGACTCAAACTGTACAAAGGCAATTTATGTAACCAAAACCCTTGTACCCCCACAATACTCTGACATAAAAAATAAAATACAATAAGTAAGTCTTCTTCCTAAAAAAAAAAATTAGCAAAGTGATTAGAAGTTGTCCTTCAAAAATCTAAAGAACCTGGGTAAGTGAAGCAGGCTAGTAACAACTTGACTTAATAGATACAAGACATTGTAGATTTTATCCTGGGGACTTGACAATTGCCATAAAAAAGACACTTGCATTCTAATTTCTTTGGAGGTTGTTTGTAAGATTCTTGTAAGTGTTCCATTGGGAATTAACCTATTCACATTCAGGCTGAATACAGGAGTGTGCTCAGCTGATTCTGTTTAGAAATGTAAATTGAGTTGAGTCACACATTTATACAGTTCCAGGAAGGCAGCACCCCTCTCCTCATCAACCCTAGCATAGGAACAAATGGGGATTTGATATGTTGTTCTGTGGTATGCTATTGGAAGACAGTGAAGCCCATACATGGTAAGAAAAATATTTCACTTATTGGGGCCATTTATTTCCACGTTAGCATCTTACTTCTGAAGGGAGAATAATCTGGAAATAGTTGCTAGGCTGCCACACAAAAGGCTCTATATGAGCTGAGGTGAGATGCTGAGCCTTCCATTGAACAAGGGGTGGAAATGTTTAGTGGAATGAGCCTTAATTTTGAGGTCCCATGGAATACCTGGCAACCTTGAGCTGGATGTTTGGTTTCTCTGAGTCCCAGTTTTCACATTTGAAATATTAGGGAGATAATTACTACTTTCCAGAGTAAGGATAAGGGCTAAAGGAGCTAATATATGAGCAACAGAGTGTCAGGCACAAATTTAGAACCAATATTAATCTGTTCCTCAACATCAGAGGTTTAATTATTAATACTCTAGGGTACTTTTGTTTCTGATTTCTAAGACAATAGTAGATTCTCTCAGAGGAGGACAGAGGTAAAGACAGACCCAGAACTAAGGGCATTGTTGTGAATGCTGTGCCTTTGGTAAGGCTTGGACCTCTAAGGTGGCCTGCTTGTGGCAGGGGTAGGTATGGCACAAGAGGGAGGAGCCTGGAGGAGGCTAGGGCAATCCTCCCCCATTTTGTAGTTTTGCTTGGGCCAAGTCAAGAAACTTGGAGACTTCCTGTCCCTAGAACTGCTACAAAATTTTTTAGAATTTTGGGATTCTATCTGGATTTTTTTTCTTTCTTTTTTTTTTTTAGGTACGTGTCCTACGTGGACCAGAGGAAATGAATCTTTTGACTACCAATTTTATCTCTCAAGTCAAACATAAAAGGAGACAGAGGTACTTTGTAAAAGATTCTCAGAAAAATATAATTGTTGTTTAAAAAAACTAGGCAAGACCAGCCAGATGGATAAAGATGTATGGGTTAATTGCTGAATCTGCATCTCACCTGCATCTTTTATGTGGCAGATATTAATACTTTATAGGTAATGAGGTCCTCAACAGGAGAATTATGGCCTAATGGCCTGACATTTGTAAAGCTGTAAAATGTAGGGGGAGATTTAACAAGCAAGATGAGCTGCCCTCCTGCATATTAACACAATTACGCACCGATGCACAAGTCTAGGAGTAAATAGTGTATTTATAGCATTAGGATTCTTCAAAGGATAGCAAGCACACATTGCAACTTGCATCTTAATTTTTTAGTAAAAAATTCTTATTATTAATAATAAGACAATCTTTCCATTTTTTAGGAAACTTTTGGGGGCTTTAAACCTTTTTAGCTGCTGGTATCTGTGCCTTTGTTCTGTGTTTCGTAGCAGAAATAGCAAGACTGATGGTACACTCAGACTCTGACCTCTGCTGCCAGGGACTGGGGCCAGAATGGAGGGTGGTTCAAGCTTTCTAACATGGAGGTGCTATTACACAAGAGACTAGAGGTTCTGAAAATGTCCATGCCCACCACATGTCACTGACTTTGCCAGTAATATTTGGCTTTTCTGTTTCTTGCCTAACTTTTGTTCCTAAAGCATTTGGGGTACCTAACCATCACTCTAGGAAAGAATCCTTTCCTCCCTCTACCTGGCTTCTAGTGGCCCCTGGAAATCCTTGGCTTTCCTCACCTTGTAGCTGTATCACTCCAATTGCTCTCCCTTTTGTCACATGGCTGCCTTCCCGGAATGCCTGTCTCTCTATCTCTAAATAAGGACACTGTAAGGATCTCTGTAAGGACCTGTGCTTATGAGGACAGTAGTCATTGGATTCAGGCTCCACCCTAATCCAATACCACCCTATCTAGCTTGATTACATCTGTAAAGACTCTATTTACAAAAAAGATCTCATTCACAGATACCTGGAGTTAGGATTTCAGTACACTCTTTTGGGGGATACAATACAACCCACAACACCTGAATAATAAAAATAAATTCACTATCTACTTCCATTATGAAAAATAAAGGTTGAACATATGTCCAGACTCATATTTAATGTTCTGTAGCAGTAGCCATTTCTAGAGGAGATAGATGTGTAGTTTGCTAAACCCTCTTATGTTTCAGTAGGCATTTTCTTTGTTAGGGAATACTTGCTTAAGATCTAAGAAGATCAGGGTAAAGTAATTCTAAAGTCCCTGCTAAATCTGGACTCCATTCCCAATCTTCCCTGTGTCTTCATTTTTTTCTCCTTAAATAGAGATTTCTGCATCTGGCCAGTCACTATCCTCCTGTACTCCTACTGTCTTCTTATAGTTTATTATAAATTCAAATTTCTGAATTCCCCCCACCCAAGAGTAATTTGCCACTGAAACCATCAACTCTAATGAAAAGAAAGACTATCCCTCAAAAAGAAGTGTAGGCATTAGTTATCAGTGAATAGATTAGGAAGGCATTTTGAAGTAAGAAGCTTGTTCTGGTATTTTTATCAGCATGGATGCCAGTTCTGATTAATGAACCTACCTTCGTGCATGGATTCCACACTCAGAGGTGTGTAACTTGACTATCTCCTTTGCCTGAGTGTCTGGGTCACTTCTTTTTTCGTCTTACATCTGTTTGAGGTAAGACCCAGGGCATTCAAATGGAAGGAAGGTAAAGCTATGGGAAAGTTCCACAGTTAGGTACATCTAGCACCCTCTTGTTTCTCAGTATTTATTGAATAAGCAAGAGCTTAGAATGGAAAGCTGCTTTTATTTGCCCTCATGAATCTTTTGAAGGGTTGGTGCAGGGGAGAGTAAATACCTTCCCTTTCCTTTTAAAATTCTGTAGAAGTAAAGGGCATTCTGACAAAAGTTCCATATAACAAAACTTTGTCTTTATTCAGAGCTTAAGCCGCTCGTGGAAATTTGCTGATCTGTTTGTAGCACATTCACGACAATGGAAATCCACATGATAGATGATCAAAGGTTTTTATTCTTGGTCCAGCTCATGAAGCAGTCACTGTCTATAGCACACACCTTCATGTGCTCTTGGCACTGTTTCACAACAGGAATAAAAGAGTCTATAGCTCCCCTCTCTTTTTTTAAGTGTTTTTGTTCATTATTCTTAACCCACTCCCTACCCAATAGAAAATTTGCTCAAGTTAACTATTTCTGATCCAAATAAGCTAAATTTTGGCTGAAATAATTTTTCTATCTTATTCAGAGCACATCTACTCACATCTACTCATTCTTTCAGTTTGGGAAGTACCTACTATTGGTGAGGCATGGTACTATATGGTAAGGATAGAAACATGAATGGCTCCTGTCCCCTGGGAGCTCAGTTTCTGTGTGTGTGTGTGTGTGTGTGTGTGTGTGTGTGTTGGGGGTGGGGTGGGTGTATAAAATGTATAGGGAAAAAGATGGAAAGAAGATGTGTAAGTAGGATTAAACAAATGGTGTAAATTACACACACAGTAGAGAAAATGTATTGTGTACTAAATGGGCCAAGGAGGCCTTCTAGAAGAAATGGAGGCCTGAAGTGTGATGAACAATGCTGTACACATAACCAGACCAAATTGTGAAATGGAGTTTTAGGAAACAACATATGTAGAAGCAAAGAGCTATATTCTGGGGCTGGCAAGTGGTTCAGCTTGGCTATCAGTAGACAATTTATAGATTGATGTTTAGGGAGTCCCTCATTCTAGTTCAATTCCAGCTTAACAAAAGAACATGAATGCCCAGTGGGGTTCATTAAAATGGACGTGAAATATGTCGCATGCAGAAATGTGAATGCACATTACTGTAGGTTGCAGTACACTCACATATATTTAAAGAAATGGGAAGAAAAGCCTGGTGTTCTGTGATGAGCTATGTCACTCCCTCCCATTTAATGTGATTAAAGGCAACATTTAATAGGTCCCCAGAGCTTTCTGTGCTGATCCATATCTCCTGGGCAGCAACCATTTCCTTTTGTTCTACATATTATGGTACAAGCAAAACAGCAATGTGACATCAGTTATATTAATAAAAGACAATCTGGGTGAAAATAAACCATGTAGTCCTGTGCTTCTTTGAGTTCAGGACTGTCAGGCATGTTTTATACATATCTGTTTCCTCTCTTCCTTTCTTCCTTCCACCCTTCCTTTACCCTTCCTTCCTTCCTTCCTTCCTTCCTTCCTTCCTTCCTTCCTTCCTTCCTTCCTTCCTTCCTTCCTTCCTTCCTTCCTTCCTTCCTTCCTTCCTTCCTTCCTTTCCAGTTAAGGGAGGGAAGCACTTAGGTGCTATCTGTTGGCAGTGCTGTACTTCACCTCTAAGTTCAAGACTGGAGAGGCAGCAGCAATGCCAGAAGCAAGAACTTCCACTGCTCACTGTCAACATCTCTTAGTCTTTGGACAGCATGGATGAACTTCAGGGGTCAGGAGTGGGGAAGGCAGGAGGGGAGGGTAGAGAATCCCAGAGACTTTATTACAAAAGGAACCTGAAGGAGGTCTGCATGGGTTTGATTGCCCATGTAGAATGAATCAGCCAGCCTTAGACCTGCTAGATATAAAAAGATAGAGTGGAAGAGGTGGCATGAGGGGTGATGGGAATTGCCAGAGAAGCATTTCAGTGGTGAAAATAAAATACCCGCTTCCTGAGAGAAAGGACAACTTAATGTGTAGATACAAGCACTTTTGGTTTTTGGCATTGATTTTGTCTTTTATATTTGGGAGTTTTCAGAGGAAAATAGTTTTCTGAGACACATATATATTGAATAGTAATGTTCAAGTTTTCAATTAAGTTTAAAAAAAATTCCATGTGCTTCTTAAACTTCTACTATGTGTCATTCATTATGCTTAGGAGAAGGTGCAGAGCTTATGGTCTTGTTGAGGGAAATGGGAGTACATACTGGAATGTTCCTATTTGTCAGTATCGTTGATAGAATTCAGTTCAATTTTTCCCCAATAAATTAGTACTAACTAAGCATTTACTAAGTTCAAGGTACTAGGAGGTACATGTGGAAGAACATGGACTTTGCCACTTTCTACCTGGATTTCTTTAGATTTTGTGAGCCTATAATTCTTCATTTGCAAAATGAGGAAGGCATTATATTACATTCTAATGTGATGACGGCATAGCAGCTGGTTTAACACATGGCAGAAAGCCTTCACCTAATAAATATTAGCTTTTTTCTCTTACTCTTTAACTAAGTATCTATATGGAACCTAGATTTCCGGGGACTGAATTTCTTGATCTGAACTCCAGGCTTCTAATAGTGATGAGTCCATTGCTGAGGAGTCTCTTACTAGTAGGGTCCCTGACTACTGCCCTGCTTCAGCTTCTATTAGCAGAGACATATTGGATCTTAGTTCTGCTCAGAGCTGGCCCCCAACACTCCTTATCTAAGGACATTTTTTAGTCTGACTTAGTAACTTCCTGCCAAATCCTGTCTCCAGATGTTAATAATGTGTAACAAAGAAATACATTAAAGAAACCACTAAATATAGAGAGTGGTCATTTGAGCACTTCCCCAGGTATGGGACAGCCATTTCAGGAGGGGAAAAGATTGGTGGGGAAAGGGATCTAACTTCCCAGGGTCAACGCTTGCCATGACAAGTGGCACTTGGCACTTGACATGTGCATCTGAAAAGTCCCGTTCCATGATCTCTGTCATTCCACATTATTTCTTTCTTTCAAGATACCCACTTCTAGAAGATGCTCCTGAATAATGCTATTTCATATTGCTCACTTCCTTAATCCTTATGCTTATAATTAAGTGATTTGTCTTTTTCTATCTTCGTTTACATTCAAAGATAAACTTATTACTAGTGCACACTTTGTATCATGTGTGTATGTGTGTGTAACTTGTGGGATAATAGTACTAGTAATGCCATTATTTGTTGATATAGCACTTTAAAATTTCAATATGTTTATGCCGCCAATATCTCTTCTGATTCTCATGTCTTTAAGAATTGCAGAATTGGTTGTAATTGTTTTTAACTATAATTGTCTTTAACTGCAGCAACTCACACAGGTGAAGTTATTTGGCCAAAGGCACACAGCTAGTTACACGTAGGGTGTAGATTGCAGATCTGATAATTCCAAATCTTGTGTCTTTCTCCCCCAAATTCCTAATTTATTAAAATAATTTTTTAAAACTATCTTGCTCTGTTGCCTTGACTAGAGTACAGTGGCATCGTCATAGCTTACTGCATCCTCAAACTCCTGAGCTCAAACAATCCTCCTGCCTCAGCCTTACAAGTAGCTAGGATTATAGGTGCACCAGCAGGCCCAGCTAATTTTTGCTATTTTTTTAGTACAGATGGGTCTCATGCTTGCTCTGCCTGGTCTCGGACTCTTGAGCTCAAGCAATCCTCCTGCCTTGGCTTCCCAGATTGCTAGTATTACAGGTGTGAGCCACTGCGTCCACTGTGTCCGGCCCTAAAATAATTTTTGATGCTGTTTAGTGGATAGAGATAGATAGACTTCTTTGGGGATATCCCCATTTTAAGAAGACTTTGAATGCTTCTAACCAGGGCAATCATCTCACACATAGTTGTTCTAGATGCCATAGCAGCCTTTACATGTAATGTTAGTGACAAAAAGTCCTGCCCTCTTACACCTGGGCTGTTGTTTAGGCCACCGCTAGATCTGCTTATAATCTCAGCTGATTTCAATGTGTTCAAAGATATCCATAGAAAGAGTGTGCTGGGTGCTAGATTTATAGATGATTTCAGTTAATCTTCAAAGTAATTTACATGCATGATTTTAGTTAAATTTAAAGTAGCTCTGTGAGGTCTGTTAGTATCTTCAATCTTAAGATAAGACAACTGAAACTGAGAGATGTTAATGAACCAGACATCAAGCAGCTGGCAGATTAATCTTCACATTCAGGTCTGACTTGATCCATGCATGGAAATGCTTGTTATACTTCTGATTATTTCTAACCTCAGACATTTCCCAATAGCTCAGAGCTGGGGTACATTGCCTGAGGCTGTTTAAAAGTCTTATTTCTCCTACCCTCTCTGCTAGTGGTTGACATTCTCTTACATCCTCTTGATTCCTTTCTCTGTTGTCACCTGGAGCAGCTGTGCCATCCAGGGAGAGTCTCCATGCTGGGAGGCCCTGACCGTTCCAGAAATGTTGCATGATGATTCTATCTCATGGGACTGGCCAGTCCACTCTGTGGTAGTGGCCCCATATACCACAGCCCTAATTCCCCAGTCCCACAGCAGAACATTAAACATCTGGTAGCCTTTGACACCTGGTACACCTTACATCAAAGTCAGACTGTTAGCAGCTGGGTGGTTCTTTCTAATCCCAGTTATTGCAACTACCGTCCTGCCTCTCAGATACTCCCAGCTTTTGTTATGTTTGAAGTCATATTTTTCTATGTAGAAGAGTGACATCCTCATGGCAGAGTCTGTCTCTGGCTCCACCGAAGCATAACAACCTTTAGCTAGAGGACAAGACTTCCATGGATTGCTCCGCTGCAGTGCTCAATTAGTCTTCCAATATATATTTTTTCCCCTATTTTCCCCTAACACACTGTCAAACACGTCAAATACAGAGTAGCGTTTTGATGTGGACACTGGCTCATTAGGCCCCAGCTGAGATCATTAAATTCTGTTTCTTTAAGGCTGATGGAAAGGGCAGATTTATGCTTCCTTTGATAGAGCTGCTCTTAAATTTCCTCCCTATTGTGAGACGGATAGTTGGTGATGAATCAGAGAGATTTCAGACTCCACTGGGGGCAGACTGGCTGCACACAGGATTCAGGTTTCAGGGATAGAACAGCAAACAGGGAGTCATTGAATGAACAAGACACTTCTCGCCTTGTCTCTGCCATGGGCCAGTCTTAATGGCATTACTTTGTTCCTTTAAGAGAGGGTTTTTCATTTTGGAACTATTGACATTTTGGGCCAGGAAATCTTTGTTGTGAGAACTGTTCTGTTCATTGTAGAATGCTAGCATTATGCCTGATGTCTACCCACTGGATGCCAGTATCCTACCCTCCAAGTTGGGACAACCAAAAATGTCCCCAAATATTCCTTGGGGACAAAAATATCCTTCAGTTGAGAAGCAATGTTATAAGATATTCCAGGAGTTTGGCTCCCTCAAGTCAATTCTCTAGAGAGGATAAACCAGGAATCTGAATTATAGGATGGTGGACATGAAAGTATTAGATGGTTGTCACTAATAAGGCCTGACAGGCAAATTGTAAGTAAGGAAGAAGCATGTTTGCAATGGCTTCCAAATTCTGTTTTGTTTACCTCTCCTTGCACTTTTAAACCCCTTCCTAGCCTACTTACTGATACTTAGTGCTCATCTGCTATCTTGCAGCACACAGAGTCTCCCACTATTATAGGTTGGGCCCCAAATGGAGTCATATCCTGATGACTCTGTTCATTCTCTTGGCTTTACTTTTCTCTCCATAATACCTATGAAACATTACTGTTATATGTTCAGTTCTCCAAGAATCCTGCTGGCTAGAGAAAGAATGCATATACTCATAATCTGGTATTAATAGTTGTGAAGGGTTGCATGGGTTAACCATCTTAGATTCGGGGTGCCCTTGAACAAAGAGATGTTCTTTAATTCTCATTCTATAGGATAGTCAGTGTTGGTTATGCAATATCTCTAAAAATTGAAAAGAAATGTGTGGCCCTCAATACATGTATTATTTGTAATTTAATCATACTAAATGTTAATATGAATTAAATTATGTAATTTTAAGATAATTTTTAATTTGAAGTCATCATATTTTCTTTTTACATTCCCCCAAAGCCATCGTATTACTCTAGACTGCTTGAACACTGACCCTAGAAACCTCTTCTTGGTCCCCCATGTATGAATTACAGGAGGCCTCAAACCATCTAAAATTGGACATATGATTTTGTGATCCTAGGCACATGTTGCATTTTCATCCATAGTATTCATACATTTTAAAAAGAGGTCCGTAATCTAAAAGTTGTTAAGGACCTCAGGGTGGTCTTTGAGAATGATCAAGCATTTATCCACTGGGATGTGGTAGAATCCATGTCTGTTTATAAGGATGCAGGATACAGAGAAGACTTCTCTTCAAACACTGGTCCTTCTTGGCCCCCTGATCATGAACCGGGAGAGTTTTCTCAGTCCCCACTATCCTTCTGTAGTCATCATGAGCTAAATATTTCAATTTTAGTTTCTCAAATAAGTAATTACATTGACTTAGAAGAGATTTTAGATATCCTATAGTCCTCCTGTTTCTAGAGATGAGAAAAGCAGAGCACCAAGATCACCCAAGTATACTCCTCATATACCTATATGCTTCATTCTACAACAGTTTTAATATAAAAAAACAACAAAAATTACAATAAATCAGGGATCTTTGTTGTGCAAATGTTAAAAATATTTAACACATTTATGGAATTCATCTTGAATTTCCCCTAGGTCTGAGCACCTGGACAGGGTCATTGAAACAGCAACCTTGTCATTAAAATTGATGGAATTATTTGAGGAGAAACAAATTGAAATGATGAGTACAACCCCAGTGTCTTCAGGAGGACCCTTATGTTATTTAGTATGCTTTGAGTCTGTTTTAGGAATTGAATTCCAAGTATGTGTATGTATGTGCATGCTTACACGTATGCACTAACACATCAAAACTGTTTTATAGGTTAAAGGAGATAAGGAACAGCATAAATATTAATACTGTTTCCTAGATACTTTCATTGCAAAATCATATGGCTCAGGGCATTTCTGGTCATCTCTGAGGCCTGTTGCCCAGCTCTAGTGTTTCAGTCTCTGTCCCCAAAGATAGGAGGCTGTGGTTGCTCTCATAACCACTTCTCCCCAGGGTCAGGAAAATGTCAGGTGTCATCTGTGATCACACCATCAGCACTGTGCTACATTTTACTCTGCTTAGAGGACTACTGCCCATTTGAGGAGACTGCTTCCTGAAACAGTCATCCATTCCTGGGCCCAGAGCTCATGCCTTCTTCCTTAGAGCCCTTCTCATGCTGAGAACAGCCTAGGCAAGGTCAAGGGCAACGTTTTTCTCACTGTGCTCCCAGGAGCCCCTTTCAGGGCTGATGAAGCCATGATACTGTTATGTGTTGTGGACATTGGGCTTCTGAGTGAGCCTGTCCAAGTAAAGTTTTTTAAAAAAAATTTTTTTTAGCATATTATGGGGGTACAAGGGTTAAGGTTACATATATTGCCCATGCCCCCCTCCCCCCTCGAGTAAGAGCTTCAAGCATGTCCATCCCCCAAACGTTGCACATCTTACTCATTGTGGTTATATATACCCATCCCCTCCTCCCCCCTCCCATCCTCCCGACACCTGATAAATGTTACTCCTACAGTTCACTTAGGTGTTGATCTGTTAATATCAATTTGCTGGTGAGTACATGTGGTGTGTCCAAGCAAAGTTTGAAAACTACTGATTTAGTTCCCCACTGTGGCTACCTAGAGAGGGAGAGTGACTTCTTTATGGTGGCTTCCTATGGCTACTCCTCTGTGGTCAGAAGGAATTTGAGTTCTGTTTCCCATCAGGACTTCAGACCTTTATTCTATTAAGCTCCACAGCTTTTCTCTGTGTTTTCCTATGTTAATTATGAAGAAAGACCCTGGGTTTATATGCCAGCTGTGCCAGTTTCTAGTTGTGTGGCTTGGAGCAAGTTATTGAATCCCTATGGCTCAGTCTATTAATCTGAAAGTGGAGGATACAATAGAACCCACATCTCGGATTGGATGTGAAAAGTCAATGAGACCATGTGTGTAAGCACAGGCAGGCATGGGTGTGTTTATCAATCAATCAGTCCTTTCTTCCAACAACTGTTGATTGGGCATCTTCTCTGGACGGGACCAGAGCTTCTAGCTTCTGGGTAAAGGAAAACCCTGCACTTACAGAGCTTACATTGAGGGGCTCAAGAAAAAAATAATGAGCAAATGTTTGCATAAAACATGTAATTCCAGGCAGTGTTCCTGAATATAGGACCAAGGGATGAGGAGATATGGATGGAGGGAGGTGGGGGGTGTCACTTGAGATGGTTGAAGCTCTGAAAATGTACAGAGGCCTGAATGACATGAAGGAGAGAGGTTTGAAAGATCTGGGAGCACAAAGAGAAAAATGTTGCCCTTGACTGTTGCCTAGGCTGTTCTCAGCATGAGAAGGGCTCTAAAAAAGAAGGCGTGAGCTCTGGGCCCAGGAATGGATGACTGCTTCAGGAAGCAGTCCCCTCAAGTGGGCAGTAGTCCTCTGAGCAGAGTAAAATCTAGCACAGTGCTGATGGCCTGATCACAGATGACACCTGCCATTTTCCTGACCCTGAAGAGAAGTGTTTATGAGAACAACTATAGCCTCCTACCTGTGGGGGCAGAGACTGAAACACTAGAGCTAGGCAATAGGCCTCAGAGAGGACCAGAAATGCTCTGAGTCATATGATTTTGCAACAAAAGTATCTAGGAAATGGCATTAATATTTATGCTGTTCCTTACTTCCTTTAACCTAAAGGCTCACTTAATATGTCACAAAAGGTTGACCCAGTGCAGTGAAGAGACAACAGCAAATGAAACACAGAATAAGTTTCTGATCAGATCTGCCAAACTCCAAGGCCTGTCCCTTTGCTCTATAACACCCAGTTTGCCACTGCTATCTTTTCACGCTCTTCTGACCCAGGGAAATTTCCAGGCAAGGAGTCAATAAAGAATTCCCAGCCGGGTGCAGTGGCTCACACCTGTAATCCTAGCACCCTGGGAGGCTGAGGCGGGCAGATCGCTCAAGGTCAGGAGTTCGAAACCAGCCTGAGCAAGAGCAAGACCCTGTCTCTACTATAAATAGAAAGAAATTAATTGGCCAACTAGTATATATAGAAAAAATTAGCCGGGCATGGTGGCACATGCCTGTAGTGCCAGCTACTCGGGAGGCTGAGGCCGAAGGATTACTTGAGCCCAGGAGTTTGAGGTTGCTGTGTGCGAGGTTGTTGCCACGGCACTCACTCTAGCCTGGGCAACAAAGTGACTCTGTCTCAAAAAAAAAAAAAAAAGATTTCCTCATTTAAAATGTTCTGTTAAATAGAAGTGGTCCCTGCTCCCATGTTCCCACCACACACACACACACACACACAAAAAAAAAAAAAAAAAAAAAAAAAAAAAAAAAAAAAAAACAAGAACAGCTTGCAGTCAAGAGTAGCAGGACTAACTTCCATCTAAGGGAAAAATGCTCCCAAGTTGTAGCAGCTTGGTATACCACTGTCACTGTTTCATTAAAAGGTAGAAGAAAAATCTTTGCCTTATGCAAGTAACTTAACAAGGCCTCAATGTACAAATGGAGCTTTTTGTACGGACAAAGCTGGAAAGTGAGCGTAATTTTATCTTCCTGAGAAAACTTCCCTCTACTCATCAAGTAGGTTTCAGATACCTAGCTACCTGTTCTTCCATTCATCATCTTTATTTACTCAGTTTCATAATTACCACATGTCACCCATGGCAGTATAATCATTTGTGTCCTTATAAAAAACACCAAGTTTTTTATAGGTTGACTGGTAGCAATTATGTAAATGATGTTTCTATACTTAGGATTATATCTTCCTTACACTTTAACACGCTTAGCACACACATACACAGATATGTCTTTTTAGAGCATATTATACTTTTCAACCATTTTTTACATATATTACCTCATTTTGCCTTCACAGTACCCTTGTCTTGTAGGTGGAACAGGTTTTACTTTACAATTCATAGATGAACCCAAAAAGTTCCAGTGGCTGGTCAAAGTCCACATAGCTATACAACACAAGCTGTTTTTAATCTCATTTTCTGATATATTACCATTTAAAAATGATTAGCCACCACTTCATGTTCCATTTTATGAATATCTGAAGACTTGAACATTTTTAAAGACCAATTTCCTAAAAGAAATAGAGAATTGCTATTTTATAGGAAAAGGGGCACTGCTGAACAGCTTTTCCTATAAAGAATGGAAAGAATGAGTTTGACCAGCATCTAAAATAAGAGAACAGAAAGGGTAGAACTCCAACCCTGGAAGGTGTCAGCCCAGCCTTCTTTCATTTTTGTACTGGGTACCTAGTGTAGAATTTACACAGAGTGAACACTTGGCATATTTTTTGTTGAGTGAGTGAATGAATAAATCAATGACTATATATGTATGTATATATGTATCTTTGGAGACAGAGTCTTGCTCTGTCGCCCCAGCTAGAGTGCAGTGTCATCATCGTAGCTTACTGCAACCTGAACTCAAGCGATCATCCTGCCTCAGCCCCCTGAGTAGCTGAGACTACAGGCACATGCCACCACACCCGGCTAAATTTTTTATTTTTATTTTTAGTAGAGATGGGGTCTTGCTTTTGCTCAGGCTGGTCTGGAACTCCTGAGCTCAAGTGACCCTCCAGTCTCAGACTCTCAGAGTGCTAGGATTATAGGAGTGAGACACCACACCTGGCCTATATTTTCTGATCTAACAACACATTGCAATAACCAAATCTAACCCTTATCGTGGGATGCATACCTAAGCAACAATAAGGTGCTATTTTAAATAGAATGAACAACCTTTTATAGAAAACAAATACTTCCAATGAGTACTCCCAACCAGTTTCTCCACTTCTTCACCACTCTTCCTGGCAGTAACCTGTTTTTCCTGCTCTTGAATGTTTGTCATCAATGGTGACACTTTCCTCTTCAGGGTCTCTTGCATCTGCTTGTTCCTCTCCAGCCTATTGTCACTGCCTGAGTCTGTTCTCTCATGAAGACATATCTGAGCTACCACTGTGGCATTGCTTCACCAAGCAGTCCACCAGAGCTTGTGAGCTACTGCTCCCTGGTGATGAAGTTTGTACTCTAGTATCTGCTCATTAGCAATATAATGGCAATATAACAGTTTTGCCTGCTTTTGACACATTTGTAAGATATTGATCAATCTACACATGAAGCTCTTCTGCACTTGCTGACCCTCCTGAGTGATTCTGAGCCCACCAGAGCAAATGGAATGGAAAGAAAACCAGAATGCCTGGATGCCTGGATGCCTAGTGAGTTTCCATCACTTATCAGACATTGGTCCATGTCTAGCTAATGAGCCTCTGAGACTCAGCTTCTTGGGCTTCTTGAAGATCAGGTTTATGGCATAAGAAAAAGTACTCTAGCCCTTTCTAAAATGTAAAATTCTACTTAAATGTAAAATAAAAGTTATTATACTATATCGAACATCTACACATATGGAAGGCAATGTTGGTTTTTAAACGTGCAATAACAAAATCCTAAAATGAAATTTCCATTTTACAGATGAGGAAATAGAACTCTCTTGTAGAAAGCTTACTCAGCTCTAGAATATTTGACCCTAACTATCATGTTCTTCCATTTATTGAAAATATAACTCTACTAAAGAGCTTTAATATCTTCCCATTGAACAATTGATCCAAGCCAACCTCCTTGTTTGACATGCGAGATCCTTCTACTGACTAGTTAAAAGCTACCACACATGATTCCTGAACCTTTCATGAATTTTTTTCCTGACTTCCTAACATCTACTGTTTGGCCCTAGCTAAAATTTCTTTATTATGCCTTCCCCCTCCCAGTTAAATCCAAACATATTGTAAGCCCCTGCCTAAGGCTTACTTTCTTCCTTAAACTTTCACAGAATAACACCGTAGTCTAGTCTCTTAGTCATCACAAAAATGCCAAGAGAACTCAGCTAATTCACACTAACATGCTGTTGTTTAGTTTTATTTTACAATTGCCCTCTGTTTTTGTATTTATTTGCATGTTTCAAACTAAACTATAAACTCTGAAGAGCAGAGGAAATAGCTGATTTTTTAAAAAGCTCTCTTAACACTTTGCAGATAACTCTTAATTTTAGACAACCTTGCTCAATGAATTATTTATCTGAACATACCTTAAAAGGTAGATTTTCCTCATAAAGTTACCATTTTTGACTCTTCTTTGATGACACTTACTCCCTAAAGCTACTTAATAGTAACACTGTCTGTGTAAAATATTTCACATTCAAGGTGCTTTTTAAGGTAATTGCTTAACTTAAGCTCACGATCACCTCATAAGGCAGCTACTATTATTCCTATTCTGTAGATGAAGACATTGAAGCCTAGTGTCTGAATGGATTGTCCAGGGTTAAACAGAGTTCACGAGAAAGTCAGGGCTGAAACAGAGGTCTTTTGATGCCAGGAGCAGCATGCTTCCCTCCCCACCATGATGTCTTTCTACCTCCCATTGTCCTGTACCCACCACGGAGCTCTATCCATTTGCACTTTTACATCATGGTGTTCTGTAAGGATGACAATAACTGAATGCACATTAGCATAATAAAAAAGTGATGTGCCATGACTTGACAGATCCCATGGATTTCCTAGTGAGAAAGGGCTATTGAGTTTGGGATTTGTAATTTTGATGGTTGAAACCATTCTACCCTTTTGTGTGAACAAGGTTACAAGAAATGTATCCTGACAAGCTTGGCGAGGCCCAGTAACCTGACAGAGCTCATATGTCACCTACCAGTTATAACTTTCTGATCCCAAACCTTCCCTTTTGTGTCTTGGTCTCCCTTCTACTCTTTTTAAAGGTACAATTCACTGGTGGGATGCATTCTCATTCTTTCAAGCCAATCTATCAACCCCCGAAAGGCAGCCAAAGGCCTTTCTCTCTCATGTGTAGTACTTTTGTAGGCCATTAGTATAGCCACTAGAAAATTATGAGGCCTCCATAAAACCCAAACCTCCCTGAATTCAGCCCAAGCTCTGCAGTTTTCAATTTGCTTCCTCCACTATTTGTTATAGGTATGCATAAGGTTATGTGATTTGACCACATTATACATCTGATATGTCCTCTTTGTTGTTGAGTTGCAAAACCCTTTTGATTTTTTTCTTAATTTTATCATTGGCCCAAGAATTGTTCAGCAGCAGGTTGTTTAATTTTCATGACTTTGTGTAGGTTTGAGAGTTCCTCTTGAAATTGGTTTCTGATTTTATTCCACTGTGGTCTGAGAAGATACATAGTAGGATTCTGATTTTTCTGAAGTTGCTGAAACTTGTTTTGTGGCTGAACACATGATCCCTCTTGGAAGATGTCTCTTGTGCTGATGAGAAGAATGTATATTTTGTAGTTTTTGGGTAGAATGTTCTTTAAATGTCTATTAGGTCCATTTTTTTTTATAGAGTCCTATTAAAGTCCAGTGTTTCTTTGTTGATTTTCTGCCTCAATGATCTGTCCAGTTCTGTCAATGGAGTGTTGAAGTCCCCAGGTATTATGACGCTATTGTTTATTTCTTTGCTTAAGTTTAGTATGAATCTGGGAGTTCCTATATAAGGTACATATGTATTTTATTTTTATATTTCTTGCTGAATTGCTCTCTTTATCCTTATATAATGACTGTCTTTGTCTTTTTTAACCATTGTTGATTTAAAATCTATTTTATGAGAATAGCTACTTATGATAACTTTTGGTTTCCATTTGCATGGAATATTTTTTGCAATCCCTTTACCTTGAGTCTATAAGAGTCCTTGTGCATTAGATTGGTTTCTTGGAGATACCATATACTTGTGTTGTGGTTTTGCATCCATTCAGCCAATCTATATCTTTTAAGTGGAGCATTAAGACTGTTTATATTCAATGTTAGTATTAATATGTGAGATACTGTTCTGTTCAGCAGGTTTAATGACAGCTTTTTGTTTTGTTTTCACCCTTGTGCTACTGTTTTATAAGAGCTGTTAGCTTTAACTTCCAGATGTTTTTACTCTGGTGGGTATCGATTGTTCTGTTCTATGTGTAGAGCACTTTTGAGCATTTCCTGTAGGGCAGGTCTAGTGGTGAAAAATTCTTTTAGTGTTTGCTTATCAGGGAAAGACTATTTCTCCTTCATTTATGAAATTTAGTTTGGTGGGATACAAAATTCTTAACTGACAGTTATTTTGTTTAAGGAGACTAAAATTTGGGTGGGACTCGAATCCATTCTGGCTTGTAAGGCCTCTGCTGAGACATTTATTGTTTTTACAATGGATTTGTTTTTGTAAGTTAGTTGTTGCTTTCATTTTGGAGTTTGTAGGATATTCTCCTTCACTTTGATTTGGCCAGACTGATGGCTGTTTTGGTGATGTCGCATTTGCTGTGAATTTTCCAGGTGTTCGACGACCCTCTTGATCTGGATATCTAAATCTCCAACGATACCGGGGAAGTTTTCCTCAATTATTCCCTGAAGTAGATTTTCTAGGCTTTTTGCTTTTTTTCCTTCTTCCTCAGGGATACTTATGATTCTTATATTAGCTCATTTTACATAGTCCCATATTTCTCTGACTGTTCATTCTTCTTTATTCTTTTTTTTTCTTCTGTATTTTTGGCTGACTGGGTTAATTCAAAAGCCTGTCTTCAAGCTCTGAAATTCTTTCTGCTGTTTGATCTAGTCTGTTGTTAAAGATGTCTGCTTACTTTAAAATTCTCTAAATGACTCTTTCATTTCTTTAAGTTCTTTTATATCCTTTCTTATGTATCTATCTCTTTTGGTAATTTTTCATTCATGTTCTAATTTTTTTGTTGTTGTTGTTTTCTTTGTGTTGTTTTTCAACTTTCTCATCCATTTCATTCATCTTATTTGCCATCCATATTCTGAATTTCATAGTTGACATTTTGACAATTTCCTTTAGGCTAGAGATATTTTGGGGGGTGCCAAAATAGCTTCTTTTTTTCATGTCACCAGAGTTCTTTTGCTGGTTCCTTCTCATCTGAAACCTCTTCTCTCAGCTCAAGACAGATAGATTTGCGAATGCACCTGTTTACCTCTGCTGGAGGTGGATGCACCTGTTCACCTCTGCTGGATCCTCTGCGGGATCTCTCCCACTTAGTGAAAAGAAGGAGAGGTCCCTGTATGGTATACTTATGTCCTACTCAGACAGACTGACCCGACAGGAGAGGGGCAGGTGCACTGGGCAGGTGCATTTTGTAATGCAACTATTCTCCTACATCATTTCATCCCCCTGTGGTTGTCATAGTCCAAGCTGGTGCTGGGAGTTATTTGTGTGGATTGGTGAGTTGGTCTCCAGCCCACTGTTTGAAGCTAGGCAGGGGACTGGGTGTGTCCTTCTCCATGGAAATGTGTGATGTGGGAGTTTGCTCTGCCTGGGTCTCCCAATGACAGTGGCAGGGGCAGCTGGGTGAGGCTACTTAAACAGTGGCCACAGTGCCAGGGATGTGGGCATTTTCTTTGCCAAGATCCAGTTGCAATGGTGGCATGTGTTAGGGAGCAGCTGAGGTGAGCAGGGCTAAGGTGGTGGATGGGACCATGGAGTTGCACAGTGCATGGCAGGCAAGGCCACAGCATAAAAACAGCATGAGTGGGACAAGACTGTGAAGGCACCTGGAGGGTGGGGTCATGGTGACTAAGTGACACTCAGCAGATGGGGCTGCTGAAGCATGTGGCATGCAGGGCTGTGGCAGCTTGTGGCAGGTGGGCCACAGAGGCACATCACGTGCTGTGTGGAGTAGTGCTGGCTGGGACTTTCTCTCCACTCAGTACTGGTGGTGGCAGTACTGAGTGGAGAGAAATGCCACCATGGCCATCTGGATAGCACCATCACTACCATGGTGCCGCACCATGGTGTCAGTGTCACCATCACTACCATGGTGCCGCACCATGGTAGTGATGGTGCTATCCAGATGGCCATGGTGGCTGCGGGGGGTCATGAGCACCTGCTTTTTTTGGATTTCCTGGTGGCGAGGGGGGCACACAGAACATGGTCATGGAGAGTACAAGAGCACCTGCCCTCCCTGCTCCCTCTTCATCCCAGCAAAAATGATAGGTAGGTGGCTGCAATGAAGTTGACACTTGTGTAGACTGGGCATTCTAGGGCTGAGTGCTTAGAAATGGCATCAGTTGCAGGAACCCGGAGTCTGACACCAGTGTGATCCTGCTGTGCCTGCTTTCCAGTCCAATGCTGTAGGATAGACTTCAGCAGCTCCCTGATAGATCTGGAGGCCTGCTGTGGTTGCAGTGTCTGTCTTCAGGAGGAGTGAGGTGACCCAGAGTTCTCCTCTCTGACCCTTCCCCACGTGTGAGGACCTTCCTTAGGTACTTTCCAATCCTGCTGAGTGATTCATCTAGCTTCCCTCTCCTTCACTTTAGGTGTCTCCTGTCACTTCTCTGATGATTCATAGTGCTTTCTCCAAGGTGATCCATCCATAGGTGAACATCTACTTGCAATTTTTGATCCTTTCCTTGAGAGTGGCATGTACAGGCTGTCTCTAGTTCACCATGTTGGCCCATCCCTCTCCTACTGGCCACATTTTGAAAAAGTAATATTAATTTTAATATTATATTTTATTTAGCCCAATATATCTAAAATATTAACCTTTCATCATTTAAACAATATAAGATATTGAGATATTTTGCATTTTTTGTGCTAAGTCTTCAAGACATAGTGGGTAGTTTACACTTTAAAAGCATCTCAGGGGTGAGGTGGGGGGAAGAAAAAAAAAAAGCATCTCAATTTGGATTGGCCATCTCACTGGTATGCTGAAACCAGTGCTCGCTGGATTGCAAGAGCCAGTTGTTAAATTTTTAGAATTTCATAAGCTGGTTGGTATGTAGGTTGAGATTGGCCACTGTGCGGGTGTTTACTCCAGAGAAATGATGAAATGCTGTAATTGGGGGTGGGGGGTGGGATTGGGTTGGGGAGCATGTTGTTAAAAATTTACTAACATACCACTGCTCAATAGCCACTGTGGCTAGTGGCTACCATATTAGACAGTGCATTCCTAGGTAATAAAATCAATTATATGTTTGTTAGGTACTTTTGACAAGCATGTTTATAACTTTCTTTAATTTGTTCTAAGTATGGTGACAGGATGATGTCTTTCCCAATGGGTACTACTTAGAAAAATACCATTTGAATGGAAAAACAAGGAGCAGTGATGGGGTATCTATTAGTTTTGAGATTTCATAGTCAAATCACAACTGCCTCACTGTTCTACATAGTTTCATGTGGGGTTAGGGTGGGGGAAAGATTGCTGCTTCTGGATCATAAGAATATGTCTAGTTGTGAATGCTGGCATTGTTAAAGAGAGAACCAGGGAAGGAAATTAGCATAAAAACATGAGGAAGTTCCTAACTTTCTTATAATGTAATAAGTTACAGTTCTTTTGTTTTATGACAAAATATGGATTTTATGTTAAGATATTAGCTTATATATTTAAATCTCATTAAGAGTTATCAAATGTTATTTATTAAACATCACATAATTCATTAGGCCTTCAAAATTACCTAATATACTTCTCATAAATGAAATTTAAATAATTAAATCTAATTTTAGTGGAACAGGATCACGGGGAAGGCATTCTAGGATGTTTTATTGTAAAAGTCTCTGATGTATATAACAAATATATACTTGTCCATAAAAACAATAATAGCTTGCTTTTATTGGGTATGTAACTATGTGCCAGGCACTTTAAATATTTATTTCAACTGATTTACACAATGATCATAAGTGGTGGGTATTAATGTATGGATTCCAAAAATAGGAAACTGAAGCTCAGAGAGTTAGTGCATCCAAAGTCAGCTGTCTGGTAAGTGGTAGACCTGAGCAGTGAACTAAGGTTTTTCTTATTTAAAAGTCTCTGAGAGGTTTGTCTAGGTCATACTGGCTCCCTAGAACTTCAATTTCAGTTTATTGGATTTTACTCAGTGTTTTCCTTACTGAGAGGATGGCTCTAAGGGAAGGCTGCAAGCATCATGATCTTAGCAACAAACAATAAAGCCTCTTTTGTTCAAACAATAAAGGTGGTTGGGAGCTGAGAAAAGTAACAAACTCAAATATGTAAACCAGGATATAAACTTTATCTTGTTCACCCTGGTATGCCCAGCAAATATACTAGCACTAGCACACTATGGGTACTAAATACATACATATATGTAGAATAAATGTGTACTCCGACTAAAAAGAAAAAAAACCCCACAAAACAGTAACAATTCTCCAGGAAAAATAATGGAAGGTGGCATTTCTTCAACACAAATTATGGGCTAGGCACTATTCTAAGGTGCTTAACTTGCATTTCCTCATTTAATCCTCACAGCCATTGTATGAGGTCAGTCCAATTAATATTCTCATTTTACAGATAAGAAGAGCTGAGGCACATGAAGGATAAGAAACTCTCATGCTACAGATATGTAGCAGAATTTGGATTTAAACCCAAGTCGCCTGGATCCACAATGCATGCTCTTAGAAACTACAACATATACCTGTCTTATTGATGACATGGCAGACAAGTCACAGTCACCTTAAATTTAAACAATAATAAATGATGAAACTATTTGTTCAAAGTAACTATGAAAAAGAGATGTATGCAATTCCATTTATCAGTTCAATATTAATTTGCCAAATTGGAAATTAGAAATGTTTGTGGAAGGAGAAATCACTTCCTGCTCTCAAAATATGGAAGATTGCAGAGTTGAGATTTAAAACAGGTTATTGAAGAATAAGAAGTGGGATTTGCATAAACAGAGAAAAGTTAAAGCATATTCTAGCCAGAGGGATAAGCAAATACACAAGGGCCAAGGTTTAAATCAATATATGGGTGTGCAAACTTTAGGATTGTTAGAGTGGTCAAGAACGGTGAAAAGGTAGTTACAGGTGAGAACAGGCTTAGGTCTATCTCCTGGGTAGTGGAGAATTCAATTTTCCACGCTTTATAGACTCCTCTTCATAGAAACTCCATCATAGGCACTGTAAGTTTTTTAACACCTTGAGGAAAGTGCTAATATTCTAGTATGCTGTATGTCCAATAACTGTAATATAACGTACAGGAAGATAAGTGAGAATATGAGAGTTAAAGGAGGGAAATGTGTGTTCTCCTGAGCACCATAGGAAAGGCTTCACAGGTTATGCTGTACTCGGAGAACAGTATTTGGTTTGTTAGTGCATCATAAGTTATGTGATAGGGAACAACAGGAGATCAGAATAGAAATGTCAGTTGAGATCATTGTGTGGAGTGTTGAATGCTAGGTCTGAAACATTTTTAACTTCATCAATCTCAGCAGGTATTAATGGATACAGGAGAGCACAGGGAATTGGTAAGTCACGTAACTTTAATTTTGCCATCTTCCTATTTTCCTGCTTTCAAATCTTGTTCTTTTTTTCCCCTTATTATACTCAGAACAGATTTCTTTTAGTAGCCAAAGTACTTTCGCACATCCTCTTCTTTCCAGGCCTAGTGCCACTGTCCCATCTCAAATATCATTATCTCTAGCTCAACCTTCCACAACCACCACAAATATGATTCCAGCCTGTGGGTCCCCTTTGTTCCATTATAACTGTCAGATTTACTTTCCTAAAATGAAAATGCATTTCTAAGCTCTGGAGCTCAACATCCTTCTATACTTCTCATATTATCTGTGGTGAAGGATCCCTTTCTTTTTAAAAAATTTCCCAGTCACTGACCAATACTAGAAATTTCTGGGAGAATAAATAAAAAACTGACATATAAATACAAGCTCTGCTTGTTTATTTTATTCAACAGACATAAAATTTCTTCATCTAATTGTTATAAAATTTCTGAATTACTCCATTAAATCACTATAAAAATTTCTAAATAGTCTTAATTTCTGAGCTTGCCTCCTTATACTAGTACCAAACAGTTGAGGCGCCAACCAACACCTGCCTGCAACCCTGGTCTGTTTATTGCTACAATGTGATTTCAAAGATTTTAGAAAGGCTCTGAGATTCTCTATTCTCACTTTTTACTATCTTCTGCATCTCTTGGGGGAATGCCTAAAATTACACTCTTTGTCACCTATAATCTTAGCTTAAAGGTTACTTGAAAACACACACACCATTGTAGTGACACATACCTTGTACCACCCTCATGTATACCTTAACTGAGGAGAATTGTCAAGTTATGACTGCTGGATAGAAAGAAAACTAGACAGTGCCCCTACTCTACATAAATACACTGCCTGAGCATATGTTGCTTATTTACCATCTATTAAATTTCTCTTTCAGCCTTTTCTTTCTTTCTTTCTTTTTTTTTTTTTTTTTTTTGAGACAGAGTCTCACTTTGTTGCCCAGGCTAGAGTGAGTGCCGTGGTGTCAGCCTAGCTCACAGCAACCTCTAACTCCTGTGTTCAAGCAATCCTACTGCCTCAGCCTCCCAAGTAGCTGGGACTGTAGGCATGTGCCACTACGCTCAGCTAATTTTTGTACATATATTAGTTGGCCAATTAATTTCTTTCTATTTATAGTAGGGACAGTGTTTCGCTCTTGCTCAGGCTGGTTTCGAACTCTTGACCTCGAGCAATCTGCCTGCCTCAGCCTCCCAGAGTGCTAGGATTCCAGGTGTGAGCCACTGTGCCCAGCCAGCCTTTTCCTGCTTATGGAATAAGATTTTCATTGAATAAGCTCACTATTTTTCCACACTTAGAATTTTATCCTTCTTCAGTTCCTAAATCAAGTTCTAGCTTCTTTATTAATGCATCCCTGATCATTGCAACCCATAGTCATCTCACCTTTCTCTGACGTTTTTGGATTAATTGACTATAATTTCACTTGATATTATTTATCATTTATTGCCTAGTGAGTTTTCTTGCTTGAATATTGTTTTCTCTTTTAAAATGATTTAAATATTTGCCTTGTTTTCTTCTTACATAATAATACATGTATATTTTACATAATAATACATGTATAGAAATACAATATTAAGAATTAATCAAACAACTTTGTGAGAACAATCAGTTAAGAAAAATAATACTGAGTATTAAGTATTAAGTATCTAAGAAGCCCTTTGCGTGCATCACCAATTGCATTCTCTTACCTCTACCTAAGAGGTAACTACTCTCCTAAACTTTGTGATAATTAATCTCTTGCTCTTATGGATGGCTTTTCTAACTAGGAAAATATTTACAAATGAATTTCCAAATATATAAAAATATATGCACATACATTTATGTGTATATTTCAAAATACAAATATATATACATATATTTTCCTAATATATAAATAATTATACATATATAAGTGCATTGTATGTATTTACATTTAATACAGTTTTGCCTGTTATGAACTTAATGCAAAAGGAATTATGCTGTATGCATTGTTTTTTTCTCAATATTATACTTATTATATTCATCCATGTTGATTTGGGTGGCTTAGATCATTCATTTTCAGTACTCTATATAGAATTTCTTTGCATGAATACATGATTTGTTATCTCTTATATTGTGGATGAATTTTTGGTTGTTTCCAAATTGTTGTTGTGAATAGTGATTCTGTAGACCCTTGTGTTACTTCTCCTGGTACACACAAATTATTCTACAGTATAAACCCAGAGGTAGAATTACTGAATTGCAGGGCATGGGCATGTTTCATTTTGTTAGCCATGCCAAACTTTTACCACATTCATTGTACCAGTTTATACCTCCTCCAGCAGTTCCCATTGACCCATCTGCCAGCCATCATTTGATGTGATAGATAGTTGATAGATAGAGATGTGATAGATAGTGACCGTCAAGATTTCTAGTTCACCTCTTCTTTCAGGACAAAAGGAGTGATTACACTTCCTCACATCTTTGAAGTTAGGCAAAATCATGTGACTTAGTTTGTCTTGCTTTGGACAATAACATTCATTTCTGGGTGAAAGCATTTAAGACCTAACAGGTAATTCTCCACTTTCTTTTCTTGCAGCAAGTCCAGATGGCTGTGTAAAAAATGGTGAAACTTCTTTCAGCCTTATTTATTATAGCTTTATGATGAGTCTTGTTATATAACGAGGCCCCCAACCTCAATATCTTTCTTCACAATGTTTGGGTTTTCTTGATCTTTGCCTTTCCAAATATATTTTAAGATCAGTTTGTACAGTTTCATGTTAAATCTTTTGAAATTTAGATGAGGGTTACATTGAACTATAGATCCACTTCGGACAGAATTGACATCTTTGTACTATTTGGTCTTCTTAATTCAGAATCCAAGAACATAGAATTTTCTTCATTTATTTAGGTCCTCTTTAGTGTCTCTCAATTATGTTTCATAATTTTCTCCCTACAGGGCTTGCAGTCATTTGGTAGATCTGTTTTAAGGTTTTTCATATTTTTGATGCTATTGGTAAATGGTAGTTTTTAAGATTTTTCTTTCACTTTCTGGCTATTTGCTTTTGCAACATAGCTATGTAATTTATTTTCTTGTGGAATAAAGGAACAATTTTGTGTTGGCATCTTGTTAAACTCTGTTATTAATGCTGACATTTTACTTGCAGTTTCTTTTGGATTTTTTATACAACAAACATATTATCAATGATTGTTCTTTGTTCTTTCCTAATTTTATTCCTTTTATTTTTAGTTTTCTAAACTGCATTACTATGTTGGCTAAATAGAATTAGTAATAAAGGTATATGGGATTTTCCTCAAAGGAAATACTTTCAATGCAGCAACAATAATTATTATATTTGTTTTATGGTTGTTTTTCTTTTCCTTTTTTTCTCCCTTCTCTCCCTCCTGCCCCCACCCCCATGTCTCTCTCTCTCTCTCTCTCTCTCTCTCTCATTTATTTATTTATTTTTGAGACAGGGTCTCACTCTGTCACCCAGGCTACAGTGCAGTGGCATTATTATAGCAACTTCAAACTCCTGGCCTCACCCTCACTGCAACCTCAAACTCCTGGCTTCAAGCAATCCTCTTGCTTCAGCCTTCTAAGTAACTGTAATGACAGGTGTGCACCACATGCCAGACTAATTTTTCTGTTTTTTTTTTTTTTTTGTAGAGACAAGTGACCTCATCTCTTGCTTGCCCAGGCTTGTCTTGAATTCCTGGCTTTAAGCAATCCTCCCACCTTAGCCTCCCAAAGTCTTAGGATTACAGGCATTAGCCACCATGCCTAGCCCTCTCTCTTTTTAGATACCTATATCAAGTTAAAGAAATTTTCTTTTCTTGTAGTTGGCCAGGATTTTTTCATCATGAATATATGTTGAATTTTAATAAATATTCCTCTAATATTTATTGAAAAAGTCCTGTTATTATTTTTCTTTAATTGTATATGCAGATATTTAATTATTTTTAATGTTAAATCAATGTTTAGTTATGATAATAACTCAACTTGATCATAATTTTTATCCTTTTCATATCTTGTTATATTCCGTTAACAAATATTTTACCTTAGATAGTAGCCATGTTCATAAGTCATAGTGGGCTATGATATTTCATGCACATAATTTCCTTTCCAAGCTTTTGTATTAAGATAACTCTAGAACAGGAGTTCACAACTTCAACTGATTTTGTCTCCCAGGGGTCATTTGACAATATTTAAAGATACTTTTTGTTGTCACAGCTGGGAGGAGGGTGCTCTTGGTATCTAATGGGTAGAAGTCAGGGATGCAGATAGATATCCTGTGTTATACAGGACAGCAGGCAACAACAGAAAATTATCTAGCCAAAAGTATTAGTAGTGAGAAACACTATTGTAGCTTCATAAAATTATATAATATATCTAAAATTGGAATTATTTGTTTGTGAATCTAGGCTACTTTTTATTGTGGGATGATTTTTGACTTTCTGTTCCTTTACTTTAATGGTTATAGAATTAGTAAGGTTTCCTAATTCACTGGGGGGAATTTTACAAATAATGTTTCCCTGATAATTCATTTCATTTAATATTTAAAAGTCATTATCTAAAGATATTCATAATATACTTTAAGAACTTTTTAATGTCCATGGTATCTATTGAATATCTGTTGTGATGCCTCCTTTTTTATTTCTCATATTTATTTATGTGTACATTTTATTTTTTTTGTTAATTTGTATGTTTCCCTGGTTAATCTCACTGAGGTTTCTTCACTGGTTAACCAGTTTCCCTGGTTAATCTTCACTGAAGTTTGTTTTATTATTTTTTTCAAAAAAATAATGTTGAGTTTATCCTCCATATTGTATTTTTATTTTCCATTTCATTAATTTTTGCATTCATGTTTATTATTTCCTGTCCATTACCCTTTAAAGATTTATTTTGCTGTTTTTCTTCTTAAGTTCTTTAGAGACTTAGTTCACTAGATTTAGCATTTTATATTTTCTTTTCTTTTTTTAATTTTGTTTTATTTCATCACTTTACAGGGGTACAAATGTTTAGGTTACTTATATTGCCCTTGCCCCACCCGAGTCAGAGCTTCAAGCATGCCCATCCCCCAGAGGGCATGGACCATACCCATTACGTGTGTATATACCCATTCCCCCGCCCCCTCTCATCTGCCTGACACTCAATGAATGTTGTTACTGTATGTACATTTAAGTGTTGATCAGTTAATACCAATTTGATGGCAAGTATATGTGGTGCTTGTTTTTCCATTCTTGTGATACTTCACTTAGTAGAATGGGCTCCAGCTTTTACAACCTCTGTGGAAAGTAATATTGAGACACTTCAAAGAGCTACAAGTAGAACTACCATTTGATCCAGCAATCCCATTGGCATCTACCCAAAGGGCGAAAAGACATTCTGTAAAAAAGACATCTACACTAGAATGTTTATAGCAGTACAATTCACAATTGCAAAGATGCAGGCTGAGGTTTTCATAGCTCATGAATCGTATGAATTTGAGATATATATCTATGGAAGGGCTGGCCTGTGTGTTCAGGTTTCGGTGGAAATTTTCACCACTCTGCCCTTCACCAATGTTGATAAAAGTCTGTTTTTATCACTGCTAAGGTGAATGGGGAGAGGGTTTGTATTTAGTACAAACTTACATTGAGGATGTAACTGTTTGAAGTCCCAACTTTATGGAGTAAAGCTCTCCTTTTAGACTCCAAACCAGGACGGATTCTAGACCTTGTTGTTGCTGTTGTTTTTGTTTTCCTATTGACTGTATAAGGTCTTCAAAATCAAAACTAATGTTCATCAAGTTTGGCAAATGCTCACAAAGTGAAAGCAGACTTTTAAGTTCTCCTTTTAATTCTTTCTTTTTCTTTTCTTTTTTTCGGCCTGAGATTTTCTTACTATTCCATGACGTCTTAGATGCATTTAAGAAATTGTGTATTTGTATTTATAATTCAGGGTCTTTATTATTTCAGTGGCAGGACCAATGCAAGTTTCTAGTCTACCATATTATCAGAGTCTATTTTTTTCCTACTGAAAAATGTTTTTTAAATGAAAAGTTCTTATGTTTTTAACTATTCATATGTAATGCATAGCATAATGTGTTACATGTAAACTAGCATTCAGTATACATTTCTAAATAAATGAACTCTTTTTATTTCTTCTCCTTATGGTGAACAAAAGATACTTTTAACAACAATGTGTTATGACTTTTAGTTAACCTGGTCTCACCTCTCTATGGTGTTTGAATGACCTCTATAATACAGCTACCCTGTAATCTTATAGCCTCTGTGAATAACTTCAGTGATCTACAACTTCTCTCTGTTAAGGGCCAATTCTATTTTTAGTTAGTTCTACTTTTTGGGGAATTCTACTTATGTTGAACTGAAAAATCCTAGTAAGGAAGATGTGATATACATAAATATTTGCACTTCAAAGCAATGCATAGATGTAATTGGTCAGGTAAGAACTAAGTGCAGAGGTCAGACAAGGCTCGTCTGGTTGAGATGATTAAGGAAAGTATAGTAGAGGAAGCATAAGGTTTGGTGTTAAAAGATAAAAAGGACTTCAATAGAAAAGAGAGTGAAAGCAATAAGAGTATAGTGGTAGGAAAAAATATTACTTCTGTTTGGAAAATTACAAATAATATAAAAAAATTGCATAGAGTAAAGTTGAAAAGTTAGGTGAATCAACTTCATAGAGGATCTTGAAAGTTTCCAAAAAATTGTGTTATTTTATGGTAGAGGGGGCTGATTTAGGAAAATTAATTGATTATTGGTGTATAAAATAGATTAGGTCATTGAGAGTCTGAAAAAGGGATATTATATTAGGAACAGTTATAAAAGTCTGGGCTTGAGGTGATCAGGAACTGGATGGAGACAGTTGTAATAAGAATGGAAGGGAAGGAATGGATTTAGAACACAGTGTGATGGAGGACATGTCTTAAGTCCTGAGTAGATGCAGAAAAGACAAAGAGAAAATAACAAAATTTAACTGTGGGATATTTTGGGGAGATTAACTAGAAACATGTTGTTCCACAACTAGAGAACATAAACTTGGAAATGTTTTGAGGATGGAGATGATGAATTTAGCCTTTAGATATGCTGAGTTCAAGACACATAGATGAGAATGTTCACTTCTTCTATAATTAGATATATGAAGCTGGAATCCATGAAAGAGGTAAGTCTAAGAAGAAATACTTGGGAATCATCTGCACGGGCATGATAGATGAAGCCAAAGAGAGAAATGAAATAATTCATGTGGAGATATTTGAAATTAAAAATGTGTATAAGTATTTTAATAGTGTGTCTATTTGAGTCTGAAAATTCAGAAAAGCAAAAAGATCTGCAAGGATTTCTTTAACTCTACACCTGGTCAATTAGAAGCTTTTGATATAGGGAATTGGGTCAGTGAGTATTTGGAAGCAAAAGATAAATTAAGGATTTAGATCATCAGACCTTCATCCTGTGGACTCAATCAGATCTGTTCAATATAGTCTTCTGTTGGTGTAATTGGTTTCCTAAGGAGATGTTTCATCCACATGCTTACCTTTTGATGTTAGCAAGGTTCTGAACTCTTTTTGGGCTCGCCTACCTTAAGAATCTGTTTAATCACTATGGTACAAGCATCGACTATAGTTGATAACCACAGATGAACATGCACAGCTGAGCGTCTACTTTAGCGTTAATAACAAAACTTGACTTTTCTAATTTTTCACTTATCAAAAGAAAATTGTGAACATTAAAAAATAACGTAACGAAAACATATGTGTATATGTTACCTTTTCGGATTTACATTACAAGTAAAGCTGCCTATAAAGTAAAACAAACTTTCAGTGCTTTAAAGCTTTCCCCATCACACAAGAGCAAAATGGATATGTTGTCAATGCACAGCACAAACTATCGTGCAGACTGAGTGCCGGCTGTGGACAAGGTTTTGTGGCGGGTGAACACTGTACCAAAGCGGTTAAAGAAATAAAACTAAAATTTCTACCTTTTCCTTTGAAGTGAAGACAAGAGACACACCAGCGCACTGAGCTGTAATGGTTTTCTCCCAAGTTCTTCTCTGATATCAAGTCATTTATAGTAGGAAGTGCCTCTTAAAGAGAATGTGAGTCTAACCCATTACGCTACTCTGACAGAAGGAGGGGGAAAGGCAGAAGAGCAACAAGGAGGCGAACAATGCTGATACTTTTATTACTCTCATCAAAGGATCATATTTTCAACAATAACCTAATTTTGTGTCTTTGGTGTCTTCATTTTATTTTTCACAGATAGTAATGTCCTGTGTTCCTGGAAATAGAAGATAGGTAGAGATAGAGATGGTATCAATATAGATGGACAGTTAGACAGAGATTGTTTACCTCTATAAGTATGTATTGGAGCAATAGCAGTGTTGAGAAGGGGTATTGGTTGAACCTGCATCAGTAGTTGACAAAACTGGGCGCTCATCAGAATAATTTGCATAGTTTTTCAAATAATAATCACATGGACCACATCTCTGAAGAGTCTAACTCAATAGGTCTACACAGTGGTTCCCCATTACACATACTATGTATGCATTTCTTTTTTCTTCTTTACAATTTCATGAATAGAAGACTCATTCTCAGCATGAATCTTGGCAACCCTAGCATATGATGTTTTTTCTTTCCCTATTAAGTTGAGAACTTTCACCTTTTCACTTAAAGAAAGCACTTTACAGCTTCTTTTTGGCATCTCTGAATTGCCAACATTATTACTCTTGTCCTTTTGGACCATTCTTAAGTAAAATAACACAAGCACTACTAAATGAGAAATGGAAAGAAAGTGAAGACAGCATGGATACACTAGACCAAGGGATGATTCACATCACAGGTGGGATGGAGTGGGAAGTTGAGAAATTTCATCACATTACTCAGAACAGCATGCAATTTAAAACTTATGAATTGTTTGTTTTTGGAATTTTCATTAAATACTTTCAGATTGCAGTTGCCCACAGGTAACTGAAACCATGGAAAGCAAAACTGTGGATAAGGGGTGACTACTATATATGCTTAAGATATACACAGAATAAAACAATTGACTTAACAAGCAAAGCTTTTTAAAAGACTCTTAGGGGAACATCTCCTGCTAACTTATAAGACATCTTTGTGGAATTAGAGAAAGGTACATGTCCTTCCATCTCCAGGGTAGAAACAAACTTGCAGCAAGATGAAGGGCTTGGTGAGTGCAATGTTGCCTGGATTTCAAGCCCATCCACCTCCTCCTTGACTGAATGCCTGTGTACAGTGTGCACACTCTACAGCCAAGGGTATCAGCCTTGCTTATGGGCAAGGTGCAGGATCTACTCTGTAGAACCACTGAGTATTCAGGAGTTTCAAGTATAAAGATCTTCTATGTCTTCCCAAATATCTACCACAGCTCTGAGATTAAATTCCTATTAACAGTGGAAAATATATTTTTCTGTATCACCGTTTCCCCTAATCTATCTTCTTTTTTTCTCACAGACTATCTCCTCTCATGCAGTACTCTGACTATTCCAATTGCTAGGCCACAGCTCACTGGCTCTTCAGATACCAACCGGGAATGCTCTCTCAGTCCTGCCAGCCATTTATCCTGAGATTAACCTCTCTCAAGAGATAAAAAGGAGTTTATTGGCCTCATTTAAATGGCCTTGCAAGACTAACTTATCATATTTTGTTTAATTTGTAGGACACCATCAATGGACTCACAACATTATATTGTCCCATAACATTGTCAGGTGCATGTGAGCTCTGCAGGAATTATGCTCTAAATGATTTACTAACACTGCCAGGATGAAATGAGTGTGGGCACTTTTACCAATTTCAGCCAGTGATACACGGCTATGGCTGAGGGAGATAAAGGTGGCCTGTTCACCAATCAGGTAGCTATGTTGCTAAGTCATGGCTCACCTTCTGGTAGATATTAGAAATAGAATTGCCTTATATCTGCAAGTAAATGGTAATGCTTACACTTGCTTCTAATCAAGTCTACCTTATCTGGGAGAGAATGTGAAGGCCTGTGTTGTGATATTGGGAATAAAATGAGACCTGCTCAAGTATTTCCAAGTCTTCTCATGTTTTCTTCTGTGAAGGCCTGAAATTTTGCCTTGATTGATTTCTGGATTGTAAACGATCCTAGCTCATATTTCATGTGAAAAAACATAGGTCCAGAGAAATGAAGCTGCCCAGGGCCATACAGCTACTTATTTACAAAGCTAAGGCAGAACTCCTGAGTGCTAGTTCTATGTACTTTTTAAAAAAATATTTTATGTCTAGATTTTTTCTTTTTTTATTATTTATTTTGAAATATTAGGGAACACAGATGTTTTTGTTACATGGATATACTGTATAATGCTTAGGTTGGGGCTTTTTGTGTGTCCATCACTGTACCCAATAGGCAAGTTTTTCCACTCACTGCCTCCCACGCTCCCCTCTTCTTGGTTTCTAACATCCTTTACATCTCTCTATGCTGGTGTGTGCCTATTGTTTAGCTCCCAGTTATTAGAGAGTATATGTGGTATTTGCTTTTTCATTCCTGAGGTGCTTCCCTTAGAGAATGGTCTTCAGTTCTATCCAACCTGATTGCAAAGGACATTATTTCATTCCTTTTTATGGCTGAGTAGTACTCCATAGTAGATAGATATCACATTTTCTTTATCCACTCATGAATTGATGGGCACTTAGATTGATTCCGTATCTTTGCAATTAGGAATTATGCTTCAATAAACATCTGCATGTAGGTGTTTTTTTGATAAGATGACTTATTTTCCTTTGAGTATATACCTGCTAGTGAGATTGCTGGATCTAATGGGAAGTCTATATTGATTTATTTAAGGAGTCTTCATACTATTTTCCATAAAGGTTGTACTAATTTGTAGTCCCACCAACAGTGTATAAGCATTCATTTCTCTCTGCATCTATGCCAATATCTATTGTTTTGTTTTTTACTTTTTAATAATGGCCATTC
Source organism: Microcebus murinus (assembly GCF_040939455.1). NCBI lineage: Eukaryota > Metazoa > Chordata > Mammalia > Primates > Cheirogaleidae > Microcebus > Microcebus murinus. The sequence goes on along the minus strand of NC_134120.1, from coordinate 28,618,111 downwards.
TGATAGGGGTAAGGTGGTATCTTATTATGGTTTTAACTTGCATTTCCCTGATGTTTAGTGATATTGAGCATTTTTCATATATTTCTTGATCATTTATCTTCTTTTGAAAAACTTTTTTTCATGTCCTTTGCTCACTTTTTATTTTTTATTTATTTATTTTTTGCTGATTTGTTTGAGTTATTTCTTTATTTTGGATATTAGCCCTTTATAGGATGTATAGTTTGCAAATATTTTCTCCCATTCTGTATGTTGTCTATTTACTCTGCTGGTTATTTCCTTTGCTGTACAGAAGCTTTTAAATTTAATTAAGTGCTGTTTATTTACTTTTGCTATTGCTGTATTTGTCTTTGGGGTATTAGGCATAAATTCTTTGCCTAGGCTGATGTCTCAAAGAGTTTTTCCTAAATTTTCTTCTAGAATTTTTATGGTTTCATGTTTTACATATAAGTCTTTTATCTATTTTGAATTTTTGTATATGGCCAGAGATACTCTGTTTCATTTTCCTGCATGTGACTATCCAGTTTTCCTTGCATCATTTATTGAATAGGGCTTCCTTTCCCCAGTGTATATTGTTGTCTGCTTTGTTGAAGATCAGTTGGTTGTAGATTGATGGTTTTATTTCTGGTTTCCTTATTCTATTCCATTGGTCTATGTCTCTACTTTTTATCCATACCATGCTGTTTTGGTTACCATAGCCTTGTAGTATAATTTGAATTCAGATAATGCGATGCCTCCAGGTTTGTTCTTTTTTGCTAAGGATTGCTTTGGCTATTCAGACTCTTTTTTTGATTCCAAATGAAGCATAGAATTATTTTTTCCAGATCTGTGAAAAATGATGTTGGTATTTTGATGGGTATTGCATCTATAAATCACATTAGGTAGTATGGACATTTTAATAATGTTGATTCTACCAATCCATGAGCATAGGATGCTTTTTCATTTGTTTGTGTCATCTATGATTTCTTTTGTTTGTGTTTTGTAGTTCTCCTTGTGGAGATCTTTCACCTCCTTGGTTAATATATTCCTAGATATTTTAGTTTCTTTGTGGCTATTGTAAATTATATTGAGTCCTTGATTTGACTCTCAGCTTGACCGTGATCAGTGTATAGAAATGCTATACATTGATTTGTGCACATTGATTTTGTAACCTGAGAGTTTGCTGAATTTATTTATCATTTCTAAGAGTCTTTTGGTGGGGTCCTTAGGGTTTTCTAGATACAAGATCATATCATCACTAAACAGGGATAGTTTGGCATTCTCTTTCCTGATTTGGATACGCTTTATTTCTTTCTCTTTCCTGATTGCTCTGCCTAGGACTTCCAGTTCTATGTACTTTTATCATGTCATATTGTGTTTGACTTAACCATTGCTCTTGTCTGCACTCTATTTAGCAATCAAATAATTTCAGGAGAAACTACACAGTAAATTTTAACACTTCAGTATGAATGAGTTATAGACTTCAAGATAAAATAAACCAGAGAAAGGTAGAAGAAATTATGGTAAGATATTATTGGATTCTAAGAAATAGAGCTAAAGTGGAAGAAAAGTTAAGGAAAGAATGGTTAAACAGAAAAGATTTGAGTTGACGGAGAGAACTTCTGGCCAACCTAATTTTTAGTTTTGCTTTGGGACAAACTTGCTTTTTGAAATATGAGGGGTTATTCATTAAACTACCTGTGTCCTAAGACCAGGATATTATCACTGTGTTTATTACCTTTTAAGCCCATATTACCAGTTCATTTTATTCCTATCCCTTTTATTGCGAGGAAGACAAACAATACTACTGTCATCCAAATAGGCAGTGCCTTCTGTGAAAATGTTCTTCTCCCATGAGTATGGTATTGGTGCTCTTTTTAAAAAAGAATTTTAAATTAGAGGAGACTGTCACTTGTCACAAAGAGGAATTTTTTACTTCTTTGAATCCGCACTACCTTTTCTAATGTGACACTCCAATCTTCATAGGGCTGAAAGAAGTCAGGCATGAAATGGTGTTCTATTTAGTTAATGGTTAACAGACAGCTTCAATGGCTGCATTCAGCACATTAGCCACATGCTGAAAGACCGGATAATTTTTAATAAGGTGAAAAAATATTTTGTATATAACTGTATTGTATAGCAGAAGTATCCTTTACCTTCTTTTTCTCTTCATTTTCACAAAATATTTTAGAGAATGATGTTTTATAATAGTGCTTTTCTAGCATTTCCTTACACAAAGTGAGCTCCTCATGGTTCCATGAAATCCAAAGAAATAATTAGAATTGTAGAATTTCCTCTAAATTTTAAAAAGATCTTAGCTATCCTTTAGTCCAAGTCTTCTTATCTGCAAGGTGAAGAAATCAAACCCAGACAAATTGAGTGACTCCAGTAACTGTGCTTGTTAATGCATAGGTTCTTTTTTTCCCTTTGTCCCTCATTTCTTTCTTTTCTTCTTCCCTTTTTCTCTCTCTTTTCCTTTTTTCCTTCTTTCTTCCCTCTCGCCTTCCCCTTTTTACTTCTTCTTTTCGTCTCTTCCTTCCTTTTCCCCTTCCTCCCTTCCTTCTCATACCCCCCTCGTTCTTTCCTTCCTTCTTTCCCTGTTTTCCTTCCTTTCATCCCACTTTCCTTCTTGTACTTCTTCTTAATACCATAAGAAGATTATTTTTGATAACTCTTTTCATTTCATACTTAAAAAAATCTTTTTTTTTAATATAAAAGATTGTGTTTCCTCACACCCACACAATATCTATTTTTCTGATAGATAAAATGCTCTTTTCCTGGAAAAAAAAAGAAAAGAAAAACCATGTGTAATACCTCATCTTCTCTCATTATCCAATTATTATGTTTCCTAGTCCCAGTAACCTAATCTTCAAAGTTCTCAGCACAACCTAGCTCTATTTCAGTATTCATTAATTTACTAGGTGAAGAAATAATTTTATCTAAAATTATATTAAAGCTTTATCTCGGTGGCTCACGCCTGTAATCCTAGCTCTCTGGGAGGCCGAGGCGGGCGGATGGCTCGAGGTCAGGAGTTCAAAACCAGCCTGAGCAAGAGCGAGACCCCGTCTCTACTATAAATAGAAAGAAAATTAATTGGCCAACTGATATATATATAAAAAATTAGCCGGGCATGGTGGCGCATGCCTGTAGTCCCAGCTACTCGGGAGGCTGAGGCAGAAGGATCGCTCGAGCCCAGGAGTTTGAGGTTGCTGTGAGCGAGGCTGACGCCACGTCACTCACTCTAGCCTGGACAACAAAGCAAGACTCTGTCTCAAAAAAAAAAAAAAAAAAAAAAAAGCTTTATCTACCATCTGATAGGATTGAGAATTAAAGACTCCAAGAAGTATCATAATAATTATTGGTTATTTTGACTAAAATATGAAATATCTTGGAAAGATAGACAAGTACAATTATTTTCTAGATATGTTTTACATTATTATCTCAATGAATCTTGTAAGTACCCTCTGGGGTAATATACAGGATATGTCATTCTTTTATTTTTTATAAATGAGAAAACAGTCTTCTAAGATTTCACATGACTTGATCAGGGTCACATGGCTCAATTTTAGAACCATAATTGAAAATCAGATTTTGTAACACTCCTGGATCTATGTTCTTCCACTGTAAACCACTTCCATTCATGATAGTTATTACTATTTGAGTGTATTTAAGTAAAGAGCTGTGCCAGGAAAACTAGGCTGAGAAAGAGTTGTGGGGAGGATGAGAATTGGGAAAGCACAGCAGAGAAGAACAGGGGAAGGTAGGTTTTTCACATTTACCTGCAAGTCCATTCAGGTATAGTGGCAAGGTGCCTTGGCAGAAAAGTACCTAATTCATATGTTACACTCTATTATTAGGAAACTGCAGATGGAACTAGTCCAGAAAGCTACATTCCAGGTTTGAGGTGAGCACCACGGACAGCTCCAAAACAAGCTAAGGACTGAGGCAAAAGATGCAAAAAATACAGAACAGCTGATCTGATGGAGGAAAAATAGTAACCAGAACAAATAAAATTATATGATACTATGAAAAGAATGGGATCTTTCTGCTTTTTGGTCTTAAATAGTCTATACAAACAATTGTCCTTTTTTGTGTGTGTATGCTTGTAGAATTTATTCTCTTCTTTTGCATAACCTGAATGCATCAGTGAAATCTTTTTGGGGGTGCAATAAGATCAGTTCCATGAGATCTTCACACGCTGCAATCTGTCTGCATTTTCAGATTCCTCTCATTCTAGTGCTCTGTGTCAGGAACTGGTAGGTGGAACAAAATCCACTAGCTGTGGACTTAATAAGTATTTATTTGATTTTTGCATTAGTGTCTTATAGGCTAGGATCTTATAGATGTAAAATTTGCTCCAAGAAAAATGGCATGTCACAGCTCTACTTAAGATGCTAATGACATTTTGCTTCACTTGGACAGCTCATTTAACAAGATGGTCTAAAGGATATGGTTTGAATGTTATGTTGCCTCATGAGCTATTATTGTAAGTTTATGTTACAAATTTTTATTGAACATACAATAATTAATTTTTCCAAAAGGTGCTATTCTCTTTAAAGTAATTAACCAGGGAAGCTATAAACAAGTTCAAACAATATTCTCATTTTTTTGGAACTTTTTTATGCTTAAAAAATTTACCATAGTGCTTTTATTGGAATTTGAACTGTAAATGCCCATCAAATACTTGTTGGTGAATATCATGTGTATCATGGGATTATTATAAAAGAAGTAGAAAGTGGAGGAAATCCTCCCAAAGAAGTACAGTGACTCTACTGAACTGTGTTCACTTCTTTTGGTATGTATCATGGACATGGTTTCTGGTTCAAACCTTTCCATTAATTAATGGTGAAACTTGAGACACATGTCTTAACCATTCAGCTGTTCATTTAAAAAAATTGTATTGTGTGACTTTGTAGTTTCCTACCAGCTCCATCAGTATGTTTCTGTGGTTCACTTGATGACAATCCAGTAACAAACAGGTTCACTTGGGGAAAGCGGGATCTATTTTTTTTTTTTTTTTGAAATGTTGTCTAGGCTCATAGGTGTGATGGAAGCCTGCCTTGGCCCTGGAAAGACTCCCTATGATGCTTTGGTGATTTTATAATGTGCAGATGCAGAATAAACTAATAACTTCTCAAAACATGAAAAGACATCAAAAGATACTTTTAAATTTTGAGCAAAAGGGAATTTGCAAACTTCATTTCCAGTGAGTATAATTAAATGTCCAAATAAGTAGCTAATTGCATACATTTATCTTCAATTGGACTTCAAGAAAGAGCATTGCCCAGCTACAAGCTTTGGATGAGACAAATGGTGGGGGAGGGGAGGGGCAGCGTGCAGAGAAAAACAAAATGAATGAAAATGGCAGTTATTGGAGAGTCACAAATATCCAGAATAATTATTCAATCAAATTACATACATTTTTAATCATGGATATATTCAAATAAACAGAAACACAAAAATAAACATAAAGGAGAAAACTTCTGTGACAGTATGTACTTTTTTTTTTTGGCCTAAAACATCATAGTGAATAGATAACAAAATGGAATAATTTAAATATCAGCAAAAGTCCTTGTACTTAATGAAGATGGAAAACAACTAGCCCAATTCACCCCCACAATCTGTGGGATTTCTCATGTCCTTTCTAAGATGTTGGTAGAATGTCAAAGTCTTGCAATTTCCTAAAATCATAGGATCTTGCAATATCCTAAGCATTTTTGGTCACATGTGCCTCCTCCAGCCAAGATTGGCTAACCTGATAGCTCCCTTTTCTTAGTGTATCTGTTTCTTACATTTTGTGCTGACCTCATACATAGAACTCAGTCTCTTGCTGTGACTGTCTACCAAAGCCACCCTAATGAATTGGCTGCAAGAGTACAGAATATTTGGATATAAGGTAGGGTGCTCATAGCAATGAAAAACAAGCTGTAATTGAATCTTGCACATTGTTGTGGTGGTGCTTGTGGGCCACCCCACAATTTGGAACTCTTTCCTGGGCTTCTTAAGTATAGATTTAGCCCTCTCACATTCAGGCAAGACTCTCCTCACTTAATTCCCCTTTAAGTAGCTCCACTGAGGGTGCATGTTCTACCTTTAACAAAGATGCAGTTTGTATCTTCGTGAGGTCCGTAGTCAGATTTTCAAATACCAAATAAAACCTATCACTGTGTTTAAAGAAGTAGATCAATAGCAGTTTTAGCCGAGTAAACAAAATAATATCCCAGACTGTTGAGTGCGAGAAATGATTTTCAAGTTTGCCTCCTGCAATCTCACAAAATGCATATTGCTATCAGACCATGAAACTATCACAATGCTTATTGCTTAAATGTTTTTTTCCAATCACACACGCCTTCTACCTTAAAGAGATGTCTTTAAGCATGGAGACTTCAATACTGAAACAGAACACTAAACACGCAGTGCAAAGAAGGTAAACATTACCTATCTGCAGAGAACATGGCAGTAATTTAAAAGCGCATGTTTCTGTCAAATTTTTAGGCCAAAGTGCTAAAGTACTTTTGTATTCTTTGATCCTTTGCAAGAAGACTATATCTGTCAGGGATGCCAATGACAATAGAAATAAATACATGAAAATATTTGTATTATTATGGCTAAGCTATTATTTGATTCTTTAAAAATGGGTTTGCCATGTTTATGACTTCTTAGCACACCAGAAAAATGCTACAGAGGATTACACATTATTTTGAATCTCAAATTCCAAATTTGTAAATTTCTGAGAATTGTCAGACTGCTGTGCTGGTTAAATAAGACATCTGGGCATTTGCATAAAAAAAGAATTCCTAGGGCAATGCTCAATTACTAGAAAGAGTTGGGAGAATAACATGACCAAGAGCTGAGGGTGGAAATCATCACCAAGAAAGTTATTATGCTGGAAAGCACAAATTTGGGGCTGGGGCAATGAATGCACACCAGCAGATAGGAATCAGAGAGGTGGATGGGGAAATAAAGAAGGAGAGAGGGAGTGAAAGGTAGAGGGTGGAGGGAGGAGATAGGAGGATGGATATGGCTCTGAGTAAAAATGTAATTACCATGTAAGTATAATTACCACATCACTCCCTCCCAAAAAGAATTTTAGGTATCTGCATAGCTTTGCTTTCTTTTCACACAATACTCCCACCTCCAATTTTGAACTTCTATTCTCTTTTTTGACCCACTCATTCTCTATCCAAATAGTATGCCAAGCAGAGTGTCAGTTTTTGGTACATGGCACATATTTGGAGTTGGTTCTGTTGGAAAGAGGTAAATAATTCTGGAAAGATTTTTTAGTTGGGCTATGAAGTAAGTAAAAAAACAAAAAAATACTTTAGGCTACTATAATTTTACCTGTGGAATCCATGAGCCTTAAGTAAAAAGAGGAGTTAGAATAGAATATCTGGATTGCTTATGTCTTTTGACACACCTTGAGTAGCTAAAAGTCCATTACGACTGATGTGTATGTCCACAATCTTGATGTTTCAAGGATGAGTTAAAGTACAAAATGTGAGTAGCATAAATCTGTGCTATTTCTCATGGAGCTGTGACCAGGCATTCATTTGCCAAAGAGAGAGCAGAGTTAAGTTAATTAAAATGATTAATATTAACTAGAGATAAGATTTTTGTATTCTAGCAGATGCTCTTTAAATTTGTTTACTTATATATCCTGATAATTGATCTTCTGTAAAGAATCTATTTCAAAATTATATTCACCTCTACATATTTGCCTCATTTTATACAGTATCAAGTTATGGATTTGATACAAATTGTTCTCCAGAATTACTAGACAAATATGAGAAAGTCAAAACCACAAGACTTAAACTATCTTAAATGGTCAAAAATCGTCATTTTGTAGTTGTAACTGGAATTGGAGAAGGAGAATCTCTAATCTCAAAGTATACTACTGTCTTAGTCAGTTTGGGCTGTTATAACAGAATACCTTAGACTAGACTGGGTAATTTATAAGCAACAGAAATTTATTTCTTATAGTTCTGGAGACTGATAAGTCCAAGAACAAGGCACAGTGTCTGGTGAGGGCTATTCTCTGCTTCCAAAATGGTGACTTCTTGTGTGTCCTCACCTAGAGGAAGGCACAAATACTGTGTCAGTACATAAAAGAAGGACAGAGAGGGCCAAACAGGCTCCCTTGAGTCCTTTTATAAAAGCACTAATTCCATTCATGAGGGCAGAGCCCTCACAACCTGATAACCTCATAAAGGTGCCAACCTCTTAATATTATTGTATTGGGGATTAAGTTTCAACATGAATTTTGGAGGAAAACAAACATTTAAGCCATAGCAACTACCAATCTTTAAGGAGAAATTGCCCCCAAAATGCACTCAATTTACATGATATCACTTGCTGTCCCACTTAATAATAGTGCATTTGCCATATAATTTTTCCACCATTGTTTGCTTTCTTCCTGATATTGCTATTGAATATATGCATAACACGGCATTTTCATTGCACATCTCTTTTGACAAATATTAATATTTAGTGTGCCTTTATCATTGTCTATAGGATAAAGACCCATTACTTTGGTTTTTAATGCCCTATGGACATTGTCCCATTTGAAAAACCATGTATTTATGGGTTCTAGTGATAAAGTTGGTACAAGCCTAATAAGAAAGCTGACCTGAGAACCTACTCAAAGTAACTTAATACTTTGTCCCAAGGAAAACATATAATTCCATATCTCAGGTTTTAAGTTTCCTTAAAGTTCCTTAAGTTGCCTCCTGCCTATTCCTCTAGCTAGTCTATCAGCTACAACCCAACTTCACATACTTCATCCAGTACAGTCATGTACCACATAATGACATTTTGGTTAACAATGGAATGCATATACAATGGTGGTCCCATAAGATTATAATGGAGCTGAAAAATTGCTATGATCTAGTGACATTGTAGCCATCCTAATGTCCTAACTCAATGCATTAATCACATGTTTGTGATGATGCTGATGTAAGTAAACCTACTGTGTTACCAGTTATATAAAAGTCTAGCACATATGGTTATGTACACTATATAATATTTAATGATCATAAATGACTATGTTATTGGTTTATGTATTTACTATTCCATATTTTTGGTCATTATTTTATAGTATAATTCTAATTATTAAAAAAGGCCTCTTGTGGGTTCTTTAGGAAATAGTCCAGAAGAAGGCATTGTTATCATGGGAGATGACAGCTCCGTATGTGTTATTGCACCTGAAAATCTTCCACTGGAACAAGATGTGGAGGGGGAAGATAGTGATATTGATGATCCTGACCCTGTGTAGGTCCAGGCCAATGTGTGTGTTCGTGTCTTAGTTTTTAATAAAAAAGTTTAAAATGAAAGGAATTGTATAAGACATTTTAAAAACAGAAAGAAATGATGGCACAGTGTCTCACACCTGTAATCCTGGTACTTTGGGATGCCACGGTGGGAGGATTGCTTGAGGCCAGGTGGTAAACACCAGCCTGGGCAGCATAGTGAGACTCCTTCTCTACAAAAATTTTTTTAAAAACATAAAAAAATAGGAAAAAGTTTATAGAATAAAAATATAAAGAAAAAATATTTTTGTATATCTGTACAATGTGTTTGTGTTTTAAGTTTAGTGTTATTCCAAAAGAATCAAAGACTTAAAAATTTTAATATTTACAAACTAAAAAAGTTACAGTAAGCTAGAGTTAATTTAGTATTGAAGTAAGAACTTTTTTTAGATAAATTTAATGTAGCCAAACTGTACAGTGTTCATAAAGTTTATAGTAGGCCGAGGCCTTCACATTCTCACTCACTGACTTACCCAGAGCAACTTCCAGTCCTGCAAGCTCCTTTTGTGGTAAGTACCCTATGGAGATGTACCCTTTTTTTTTGTCTTTTATACTGTATTTTTACTATACCTTTTATGTTTAGATCCACAAATAATTACTGTTATGTTATAATTACCTATGGCATTGAGTACTATAAAATGCCATTCAAGTTTGTCACCTAGGAACAATAGGTTTTACCATATAGCCTAGGTATGTGGTAGATTTACCATCTAGGTTTGTGTAAGTACACCCTATGATGTTTGTGCAATGACAAAATAGCCTAATGATGCATTTCTCAGAAGGTATTCCTCCCATTAAGTGACACATGACTATACTTGGAACTTCCCATAGTCTTTCTCACCCCTGGGTCATTACACCTGCTCATTCCTCTGTCCCAAACCGCCATGTTAGCTCTCTTGTTTTAGCTACCTCATACTTATAGGTTAAGTATCAAACCAACTTCTTCTTTCTCTGGGAAGCTTTTCTGGATATCTGAGCTTGGACTAGGTACCCATACCATATATTGCCATATCATCCTCTTCTGCCTTTATCATACATGGATATTGTCACACTTCATTCTATAATAACAATATTTTCCAATTTTGTGCCTTCTTATAGACTGTAAAAGCTTGGATCATGTTCATCTTATTCATTTTATGCCAGTGCCCCTCATACTTTCTGGCCTATAGCATATGAATAAATTTAGTTTAAAAGTTGATGTTGTGAAAACTGAATGTTTTCTGAGAGCAGAAAGAAGCAGCAAAACCAAGTGATAAATGAAAATTATAATATCAAAAAAAGTTGTTTTGCAAACACTAGGTCTGAGTGAAAAGTATAGGAATGAACAAAGTTCATGGAGACTAGATCGAGAAATCTTCTACTCTTCTTCCCAAAGCAAAATGGGCCTTACCTTTTCTCTAGGTTGTTTGGATCACTCTTACACTGTGATTGCAGATTCCAGTTCATTCCTTTGCTTATTTTTTTTCTCCAGCTTTTATTTATGTTTAATTTCTTCTATCTTTCTGAATCCTAGTTTTAAAATCATAACAACTTTAGTTCTTGCCAAAAATCTCTTCCTCCCAACCTAAATTACTGTTTTAGTACTGATTTTATTGTTGATATCATTATTATCCCCAATTTGGTTCTAAGTTCCACCAGGGAAGGAATAGTACTTTGTTCATTTTTGGGTCTTCCTCCAAATTACCTCAAGCACTGTCTAGCACATGATTGATAATCAGTAAACAAACAGCCTATGGCACTGGTTAGTTTTCCTGGAAGAAATCATCACATTTGGCAGGAACAATAGATGCTTTACAAACAAAGATAGCATAAACTTCTTTGAAAATGTATGTATTTTCATATTAATTATTTGATTTGTTAGTTTATTCTCTGCCTTATTCCAACAGAATGTGATGTGGATGAGAAAGAATGATGAGTCAAAAGTACCTTGGACGTTAATCAAAAGATCTGGACTGCATAAGTCTGTTTAAGTTGTCTGCACATAGGCAATGCCTATGAGCACCCTGGGCTTTGGTTCTCTCATATGCAAAATGAGAAGCTTGTATTAGAGAATTTTGATATCTCCACTAACTAGAAAAATTCTGTAAATATCTTTGTGTTGTGCAAGTAGAGATCTTCACATCTTTTAAAAACACATATAGCAATTTTATGCCAAGAATTTCAGTGTTTGTGTGTGACAGTTAAAAAAATAATCTATTAATAGTTGAATATTCCTTTTCAAAATTTTCAGTGTATTTAATGGGCATATTTATTACCCACTGGGAAACACTGAGTGATGTATTCTAACAAAAAAATCTCTGTCACTTACCATAGGACATCCCCCAAATAATATCTTAAAAAGTCAATCACCAAAACTCTGATATTATCATGTATCTGCAACTTGAATTGAATTTTACTCTGCCCACTCCAATGAGTTCTACAAAAATATGCTGTGCTTGGCTAACCTCTGGGCACATAATCACATCTGTTTATTGTGAAGGAGTTTGCAAGTGCCACTTGCAAAGTGGATTGAAGGAAAAGCCTTTAGCAAGATAAGTCACAGCTAAATGCATCCTTGAAGATTAATTATCACTTGCATCTTTTCAGTTTTCAAATATACAATTGCATTAAGCATAAATTAACTACCTTGGAGCTGTATAATGGACACTGGGTAGAGGACTTTCACCTTTGTGTCTTTGGTTTGAATCTATCCCCAGCTTAAGATTGACTGAAAGTCATTATCCTTTGTCAACTGTTCAGTGACTTATGAGATGAGTTATTGGTCTTAGTTAAGTTCCTAGCATAGCCAAAAACGACCTTCATAATTGATGATCATCAGAAGCTGCTGGAACTCGAGAAGGAGGGTCAGAGATTTGATTGGTTGGTCACATAAATGAATTAGTGTCCCCCTGGTCCACCTTCCAAACATGTATTGAGGCTTAGTTTTGCCCTTCTCTAGAAAAGAACGATTTAAGTCTGTAGGGCTGCTGACTGGCCATCTTTCATTAGCATACCATGATAGAAACAATTTATGGCTTATTCTTCTAGCTAGAGCACAATTATCCCCAAGTGTCTTTCTTCACATAAAGAGATATCTGAGGCCTTAGTCATCTGCAGGAAAGGTTTTACTTTCATTTTTTTAAATCTCACAGAGTACAGAAAAAGCACCAAGATTCTATAACCTATCTCATCCTTATTGTCTCTCTGGAGGCAAGAACATGTTGGTATCAGATTGTTATTTTTATCTGTCTAGAAATAACATGGTTCCATAGAAAGCATCCTTGTCATGTGAAGGTTTTTGTTGTCTGAGTTTTTAGTTCCTGTTCTGCATCTGTTCATCAAACAGTTAAAGTTTGGGGCTTCAGTTTCTCCACAGATAAAGTAACGGACATTAGACTGGATTTCTCAAAGTCTTTTCTGACCTTATGAGATTCTAAGACTGACAAGTTTTCCATTTCCTGAAAGACCTTTAGTAGTCCTGGGACAATCTGGAAGCCTGAGGCTTTTCTCCTAGGAAGCCATTATTATTTCAATGGGTGATCTTTAAATGGGAGGTAGTTTCACTTGGAAGTCACTAACTGAGGAATATAGAAAATTTTACATTTAATGAAGAGTGGGAATTATTAGCAATGACAGAGAACAGGTGAATAAGAGCTAGAATTAGAGTTTAAATGGGTAAGAGAAGTTTCATATAATATCCCAGGAGGGAGAAAATGTAATTCAAAAATGCAGGAATCAGTCTAAGTGTAGAAATGACAATCAGAAGCCAACTGTAAAGATGACAGCTGAGTTGGAAAACATCAGAGGCCAATAATCAGTGTGTTGGAGTTTAGAGTTCAGATCTCTCCTGCTCCTCTCCCCTCCCCCATCATAAACAAATTATTTAAAAACCTAAGAATCATCTTCAATTCTTGATTTTTCCTCCACTCCACACATACACTCTACTATCAAGTTCAGTTGATTTAGTTGAATTTTCCTCTTGCATGCCATCTCTATTGCCACCATTTTAGTCTGGACACCTACCATCTCTTTCCCAGCTCCCAGGGATAACTTTCTCCCCGATTCTATTAATAATTATCCCTCTTCTCCATCTTGAATCCTTTCTCCACATTAGTGGTATAGGTGATTATTTCAAAAAATATGTTAGAAAATGATTTCCTTCTTAAAACTTCATAGATTCCATTTTCATTAAAAAACATCCACATTACTTACCATGACTTGTGTTTCCTGGTGTGAACTTTCACATATCTCCAACATTGTCTCAAGTCACTGAGGTAGGCAGAATACTGCCCATCCCTCAGCCCCTGCTACCAGTCTCCCAAATGTTCATGTCCTAATTCCCAAAACCTGTGACTATGTTATGTTAGCTGGCAAAGAGAACTTTGCATATCTAAAGCAAGGAACTTGAGATAGGGAGATTAGCTTGATTTATGTGGGTAAGCCCAATGTAATCACAAGGGGCCTTAGAAAAAGGAGGGAGGAGGGTCAGAATCCAAGAAGATGTGAGTACAGGAGCAGAGGTTAGCGTGACATGCTTGCCAGAAGGGAGACCACAGGGAAAGGAATACAGGCAGCTGCTAGAAGCTGGAAAAGGGAAATGGATTTTTCCCTGGAGCTTCTGAAAAGGATGCAGCTCTGAAGCATCCTTGGTTTTAACCTAGTGAGACCTATTTCAGATTTTGACCTTCATAACTATAACTTGTGTTGTTTTAGATCACTAAGTTTGTGGTAATTTGTGATGGCAGCAATAGGAAGCTAATACAATCTCTTTCCATTCACTAACTATGTCCTATATTTGTGTCTTCTTTTAGTTCTTGAAATACAGCACGCTCTGCAATCCCTCTGGGTCTTTGCATAGGCTGTTTGCCTGGCCTTGAGTGCTTTTGCTTGTAATCAGAGAGGTAGTTCCCTTTGTTTGTTTTTTGATATCAGTTTAAATGATATCACCTTAGGTAGGTCTTCCCCAACCTCTTCTTTCATTCTCTTTTCAGCTCCTTGTTTTTGCTTTTGTTTTAGAGGATGTCTTAGTCCTGGAAGTTGTTTTATTTGTCTGTGTAATACTTGGATTTTTTGTTTTGTACATTTTTTTGTTTTATTTTGTTTTGCTTTTTTTCTTTTCCTTGCTCTAAGTTCTATGACAAAAGACACTGTATCTTTCATGGTTAACCGCATATCTTTAGAATGCTGTCTGGTACATAGTAAATAAATACTGAATAAATGTTTGATGCCTACCTGACTAATAGAATGAATGATTTATGGGGATGCAGCATTCTTAAGAGGAGAATTTAGCTCTAGGAAAGGAAAATGATAGGGGCTGGCCAAGGACTCTCATCCATTACTAGTTTCTAGACTTGGATTTGGTGCCACCGTGTAGACCAGGCCTTAAGGAAGAAAATGTCAAGGAATGAGCCCAATCCAGTGGGCTAAGCAGATATAAGCAGGGCTGGTTGGTAAAGATGCTGTAGGGGCCTTGAAATTCTGATAGGTGTTTGCCCCTGAATAGTAGCTCCTTGGTCAGATGAGGCTCAGAGGCCACATAGGAACATAGCAAGTGGTCTAGCATATAACTCCCAGAATAAGGCAAAAATGAATATAAGTGGAAAAATGAGCAGAGACCATTACTTTCTTGTCCAACTTGGAATCCCCCAAATTTGGTTTAAATGCCAGGCACTTAAGGAATGCTTAATAAAAATAAGCAAGTATGAGCGTCAAATGAGTGAATGATTAACCCATGTGTGTAAAAGTAATTACTTGACACTTGACACATTATACACTTGACTTCTCTCCCACTCTCTCTCCTTTTTATAAATTGTAGCAAATGATAGAGTGGATGGTGCTTTCGATCTAGTCAGGGACAGATGTGGGATTGGGGGTGGCCTGTTGGGGAGCTGGCAGATCTCCCTGTGGGGAAGCTGGGAGGACAAAGACAGGGCAGTGAGGCAGGGTCAGCAGCACCAAGTGACCGCCGCAGGGAGTGGGATGCATTAAAGGGATATGAATACTGTCACTGCTCGAGGGACACTTCTTCAGGATTTTCTCAGAAAAGTGAGTTAGATTAAGCTTTGTATAATTAACCCTAAGAAATTAGCTTTAATCAAGTATTCAGTTCTGTAATTTCCTTGTCCCTTGATCTCTCTAGTCCTTCCTAATCCTTTTGGCACTCAATCCTATTTTGCTCTAGATTGATATCTGTTGAATCAATTTCCCTGGTTATCTAAATGACATTTGCTCTAAAGAAAAATAGCAGGTCTTAATTCCTCTAGTGTATTAGTTTCCTAGGCTGTCATAATAACAAAGTACCACAAACTCAGTAGCTTAAAACAACAGAAAGTTATTTTCTTACAGTTATGGGGGCTGGAAGTCTGAAATCAAGATGTCAGTGAGGCAATGCTCCCATTGAAGGGTCATGGAAAGAATTGTCTTTTCTCTTCCTAGCTTTCAGTGATTGTTAGCAATCCTTGACATTCTTGGGCTTGTGGTTGCACAATTCCAGTCTCTGCTCCTTTATTCACAAGGCCATTTCCCCTGTGCTCTTCTATTTCTGAATCATTCTCTTCCTATGATATCAGCAGTCATATTTGATGTTTGGGCCAACCCTAATCCAATATAACCTCATCATAGCTTGATGATATTTGCAAGGACCCTATTTCTAAATAAGATCACATTTACTGGTTCTGCCTGGATGTGAAATTTGGGCAAAAAATCTATTCAAACCAGTACACACAGAAAGAAGAAAAGAAAAGTATTGTTGCAGGATGGGCCCAGATGGAGGATCTTGCTGAAGAAGGCTTGGGAAATTTTTCACAGTAGGTAGTTTTGTTTCATAAATGCTTTTTCACAAGGGACTATGCCTTAATCATCTTTATAATCTTCATTTTTAAATGGTTTTATACACAGTGGATATTTATTGATAATGAAAAAGCAAACTTGAATAAATGGATGCTAATGATGACTCCTTGGATGCCCAGTTCCACGGCCCTCCAATTGTACTGATGTATCTTTGTATTGACTCAGGGCCTGAAAGTGCCTGGATGCAGATGCCTTGGTTTCCTGGGATTCCCGTACCTTATTCCTGACATGTCTGTCACATGGTTGATATGTTCAAGCTTCCTTTAGATACTTGAATTTTGAGGTAGTGCTTTGAGAAATCAAGCCTGCAGGATGAGGACTTCCTGTTCAATAATGTTACTAATGAACTCTTTTAAGGTAATATTTGTGTAGGCAATCTACTTAAAATAAGAGATGGTTGATACAAAGAGCTGTTCTTCAATTTATAACCAGCTATTTGGCTAAATTCAACTGTTTTGTTTTTTAAAAAGGCCCAAATAGCATAAATCTGAACTTGAAAACAAATGCCCTGGTAGAAAGCAGACAACACTAATAATGTGTTATATTTACATGACACTTTCTAATTAGCTCATTTGATCACTACAAGGTAAATAAGACATGCATTATTTTCTTCTCTGGACCAAACAGGAGACTGAAGTTCAGAGGTTAAGAGAGAGCATTAACAATAACAAGGGAAGAATGAGAGTGGCAACAATTCATGTCTTCATATCCTGGTCTTCCACTCTTTGCAGAATACCTCCCTGCTTCTTTTTGCCTAGAGTATCTGAATGGCTACATTATAAAGTTATTTTCACAAAGGTCTATTCAGCCTGAATAAGTTACAGCTCACGTCTTTATTTAATTTGGTCATACTGAAGATTTTATTCAGGGACTACTAGATTATTAATGTTCAATTTATTTTAGCTTTATTTTCTTTTTTTTTACTGTCTTGAAAAAAATCACATCTCAAATAAAAACATAAAATTAAAGAACAGGTAAGGCCTGTGCATTTGGACAAAACGTGCTAGATCTATAGGATGACAGCTTGGGTTTACGTCCTGCATGATTTGGGGTGAGCTGCTGCACTCTCAGGGAACACAGTTGTACTGAGCCAGTGTGGGTTCCTGTACTGGCCACCCCTGTGGATATTCCAGCATCTGGATGACAATGGAGGAAAGAGGTCTGGCAGGAGGAATTTAGAATTAAATTGGTCATTCTGGTTGCATTGCCAATTAGACGTAGTCCAGCACATGAACGACTTTAGGCCTATTGATATTTGCTGTGACACTTAAATGTTCAGCACAGTATTGATTCTAAATGTCAAGCCCTCTGCTTAGATGCTGTTTCTATGTGATGAGCAGATTACCACAGAATACTAATTGAACCATTTAAACACACACACATACACATACACTCTGTGTGCACAGTGCCAACAAACAGCAATTTAAGTGTATATTTAATCGGAATCTATTCCCAACCTTGACAGGAACAAAATAGCAATGTTTTAAGTGTTGCTGAATAGTTTGTGGTTAGTATGGAATGAAATATTTTTAAAAGATAAATTGCTTTCCACTAACATCTGTAATTTACTGCTGTAAAAGAAAGTTATGTGGTTCAAAATGGCACCCAGGACAGTTAATAATCAGATCAGGAACAATGATGAACTAGAATTCTAACCTGAGAGAGGAAAAATATCAATTATTTTCTCATGCATTGAAGGAAATGAAATACATTAAATAAAATCTAATTGATTTAGTTAGCACAGTTGAAAAAAAAACGAAGTTTCAAGAGTATTTCTGTTTTTCCAACTCCAGAAAACTTGATAAGAATATTTCATAACCATAATTTCAAGTAGTTGTAAGACTATTTATTGGTAAATATCTAACAAAGATATGTGAGTTGATTAATATTAGTCTACAGAGTTGTAATAATCATTCTTAATATTCTATAATTTATGACTTGGCATCTTGAAAGCCTGGGCCAATCTAACAGCCAAAGTTGTTTATATCCACATTATCTTGTGATTTCACAGGTGCATGAAAATTATATTAAAAATCCTCCAACCACAAACACCAACATCTGTGTTTTGCTTCCTGGCCAAGAGGGGATGTTTCCACTTAACAGCTTCCTGCCACTATAGTAATAAAGGCTCTTGTCTTTGCTTTCCTCTTGCTCCTTCTGTCTCCTGATCAACACTGCTGCTTCCCCATGTGGCCCTGCATAGTGTGGCATGCCTCCTCTCAAAGGTATTGACCTCTCTGGGCCATCACTCAGTCATACATGTAGATTAAACACCAGTACATTTAAAACAATTGTTAGAAAAGCACAATTTTTTTTTTTTTTTTTTTTTAGACAGAGTCTCGCTTTGTTGCCTAGGCTAGAGTGAGTGCCGTGGCGTCAGCCTAGCTCACAGCAACCTCAAACTCCTGGGCTCAAGCGATCCTTCTGTCTCAGCCTCCCAAGTAGCTGGGACTACAGGCATAAGCCACCATGCCCGGCTAATTTTTTCTATATATATTAGTTGGCCAATTAGTTTCTTTCTATTTTATAGTAGAGACGGGGTCTCGCTCTTGCTCAGGCTGGTTTCGAACTCCTGACCTCGAGCAATCCGCCCGCCTCGGCCTCCCAGAGAGCTAGGATTATAGGCGTGAACCACCGTGCCCGGCCTAAAAGCACAAATTTTAAATGATTCAGTTGTCAGTTCATTCACCTTTTTTGATATAGATAGATATGTACAAGCATATATACATAAAATCATTTTAAGTAAATACTTATAGAAGTTTACTTTAAAATTATCAAGAAAATCTTTAAACCATACCCACCTAAAGAAATGCAAGGTCTTTATGTCAAAGAATTGGAAATAATCTGATTAAAGGTAAACTAATATGTTTTATGACCTAACAAATTAACCGTGAAGTTCTACCAGGTCTGCAGATCATATGCAAGGTCTGGCTTAGTCCCCAGATCCTCTGATTCTGACATCATAATCAGGATCAGAAGAGCCTACAAATGGGAAATGAATTGAATTCTTTTTTTTTTTTTTTTTTGAGACAGAGTCTCGCTTTGTTGCCCAGGCTAGAGTGAGTGCCGTGGCGTCAGCCTAGCTCACAGCAACCTCAAACTCCTGGCTCAAGCAATCCTCCTGCCTCAGCCTCCCAAGTAGCTGGGACTACAGGCATTCACCACCATGCCCGGCTAATTTTTTGTATATATATTAGTTGGCCAATTAATTTCTTTCTATTTATAGTAGAGATGGGGTCTCGCTCTTGCTCAGGCTGGTTTTGAACTCCTGACCTCGAGCAATCCACCCGCCTCGGCCTCCCAGAGAGCTAGGATTACAGGCGTGAGCCACCGCGCCCAGCCTGAATTCTTTTTTTGTGTGTGTTTTGAGCAGGTTGTTCCATGTTTTTCTTAAGCATAGAATGAAGAAAAACAAAAAAACAAAAAACCTGTAGGCTGTTGGGATGCAGAATATGTTGGTTTACTATTATGCAAAAATAAAAATAACCACATAGAAACATACTCTACAACCGAAAATCACACCAGCAAAAGTATTATCTCTGTTTAAGGTCTATTTCCATAAATTATGGTTTGAAGTCTCCAGTTTCTCAAAGCTGAGGCAACATTGAAATCTTCAGTTAGTTTAATATAAAACAAGATCAATGCAGATATTTTATGGAATAAAAAATTCCTGGTTGTTATGGCTAGTGGAGTATCATCTACAATAGTGATGCGAATGGGTTTCACCACTGTGGCACCAAATTCACTCCTCGCATTAATAACACACAAAACCGGGAGCTGATATCGAGTGTTAAGGATGTCCTTTCATGTTCCTTCATGAAGATGAGGATTAACTGTGGCTTGCCAAGCATTTACAGGATAATCTTGTTTTTAACTTCAAAAGGGATGTTAAATGTGATAAAGCCAGATAGCACAGCACTCTTATTTGCAATGTTATCTCCTTTGGTGCATACACACAGCTGATGCACTTATGCCATCAGGGCACTTTAATAGGCCACACTACTAGAAAAAAGATGGAGTTTTAAAGGCTGTATTGGGGCCTGCTAAGTGTAATCCAATACGGTGGGTCTGATCCTGTCGAGTCCATGACATACTCCGGAAGTTGTCAGGCATTCTAAAGAGCCCCCTGAGCTCACTTGCTTCTGGTCCTGTGTGACTGTAAGGCCCGAGAAGACAATGGCCTTCAGTCCAGCATCACCAAGAAGGTGCCAACAATACTGTCAACAGAATAAGGTGTATTTCCTTTTGTTCTAAAGACTGAGAGATGCTTTTAAATGAACCTCCCAATTAGCTATTTTAAAAGCAACTGCATATTTGAATGAATTTAATTTTGTTTCTTTTTGTTTGTTTGTTTTAAATGAATTTGTAAGTATTTCTAGCTATCAGGAAAATATATCCTTTTGGATTCATTAGTATACGAGTCCCAACTCTGAGAAAATGAAACCCTGTTTTCTCAGTTTCTTTAACACTCTCTGTGGGTGGAAATAATTCTAAGTTTATGAATTCAGTTTGCAAGAAATATGATTTTCATTTATTTCCTTAAATCAATTCAATTTCCAAAACCGAGTCTGACTTGCTGAGGTTGGTGGGAAATTTTGCCTCGGGTCATTTGAGGTTCACACCCCACAACCTTGCCAAGTGTTGTGCCAAGTTTCCATATTTGTTCCAGGAAGGCTTGTCTAGTCATGGTCTTTTATGTCCATGCTGGTAGCTGGGGACAGGGCTGTTGGCTCAGTTCCCATGCATCCTTAAAGCTTTTTTTTTTTTTTTTTTCATCCTTAAATCTTGAATTACCACTCTCTCTGTGCCTTGACATAAATTTGGGCATGTTTTGGGTGAGACCTGGGATTTGCTTCATTCCATGCACCTTGGAGGCTTCAAAGTCCTTCCCCATTCCCCAGGACACTGGCAGAGGATAGGGAGAAGGAACCTGCTTCCCCAGGGGTCCTTTATTTTCAATTCTCCTCAGAAGGCACCCTCCCTTCTTCAAATCCAGTTTTATCAATTACCAAATCAAATGGCTCTTGAGGCCAAAGAAGCAATTTATTGAGTGAAGTGGGCAGATAGGGATTGTCCATACACTCATAAAAGAAGCATAGTCTTAGCCAATGTATCATAGGGGAAATGTATGCCCAGTGTTGCCAGAGTGTCGATGACCTTAATAGATGTCAGGAAGAGATTTCCATGTGAAATTTACCAATGTTTAAATATTGACAAGTTTAGTTTAAAAATAAATTGCTCTCGTGGCTTATAAGACTGTCTGCAAAATTGTCCAGGTCTAACATGGCCTCTGCCCAGAACACTTAGGATTATTTTTTCAAAGAGTGTGGGTTTTTGTTGTTGTTGTTTTTGTTGTTACGGAAAATGAAAGAGAGGTGGGAGTATGACCCCAACAGAGTCTGCCTTTCACCCAGTGACAAATCCTCTTGTCTAGCAATTCACTCCCCATCCCTCAGGACAAGGTGCCAGAACCTGAAACTGTAGTATAGAGGAATAGATAAGGGGAAATAAAAGGAAAACAACCTTAATGGCAGAAATGCATCCTGCCACACTCAATGACAGTAGCATCCCCTCTGATTCAGAAATACAACTTTGGAGTGACATTTTATTTCTTTATTTTTATTTGGAGTTACATTTTACTTCCCAATTGAACTTCCTTTAGTTTTCTTTTAGGGCACCCTCTCCCCATTCTTTGCTATCCTTCACTCTTCTTACCTCAATGGCCTCATACTGCATCAATTCCTTATTGAATTGGAGGCTTGGAATTGAAACTACTCAAAAAGAGAGGTTTAAGTCTATAATCTAAATATAAGCTTATAATGATTGCCTTGAGGACTTGGGCATATTCTCTTTTTCCCTGTGGCATTCCTAGTGCAGGTCTTCTTTCGTTGAATGAATGAATTTTGCCACTACACAAGCCATTATGATTGGAGTGTCAGTATAAGCCAGTGGGGGTTCATGATTTCCTGCAGTCCTTCAGACACATCTTTGCAAGGTCCATCTCTTTCAGTTCATATAAATCCAGTTTCTTGAGGGCAGTCTCTTTAATAAAAGGCTACATTTCCTAAAATCCAGCTGGGAATAGAACTGTCTCCCTATAGCAGCTGGGCTCTAATTGCTGCACGTAAACAAACATCATCTGGAACAGAGCCATCTTATAACCCTGGGTGCTATTCATTTTCAACACTACCAGGGCCATTTATTACTAATGACAAGAGTCTGTAGCTGGGTGGAGTTGGCAGAGTCAAGTTCCTATGCAAGCAGCATTTCAAATTGGCTGCTCACATCTGGGAAAACAAACAGCCTGAACTTATGGCTCTTGTGCCTTGATCTAATTTCCATGTCCTGCAAGAAGTCTTCACATGTCACAATATTATCCATTTGTTGTCCACATAGCAAATATTCATACAGAACTGTGTCTTAGTGTCTTATTCTTCTATTTATATTCTTATATGTCTATGTCATACATCTTTTGGGGATGAATGAGGTCCTTTTGGGAAGCAGCTGTTTCATACTTGAATTATTCAAAGCTGTAAGCATAGAAATTTGACATTTTTTAAGGTATAGAAATCAATAATCACTGAACCGTGTGAGAGGTCACCCAATCCTAACCCAGAGTTGGGAGTGAGAGAAAGGCCAGGGTGTCAGTAGAGCTCAAAGAGGAAAACAATCTGTTTGTTGGGCCCCCATGTTTCTTCCTTTCCAGAAGTCAAGGATTATTGGCTCAAATTTACACACTCAATCCTATATAAACAGTGATATGATCCCTATCTCAGATTAGAAGAAACTTAAGGAAAATTATGGCACAGAATTCAGTGTTCAGGGGCTCAGCCTTAACCTGGACCCACTCTAATCTTATAACTAGATTTTTAGTATTTACAGTTTTATTTCCCATGCTTCTTGGACCAAAATCTCTTAATGTGTATGCTATATTTCATAACCAACTATTAGTTTGTTTCCTTTTATAGTACAATAATAATATTATATATAATTATATATATTATGTAATAATATGTATACTATATTAATATAAAGTACAAGAAATAATATTTTTCAGTGTACATGTACTACGTGCTGAGCACCATTTTAAGTGCTTCATGTGTACTAACGTGTTTGATCCTCCAACTAGTCTATGAGGTAGGTACTATGATTCCATTTTATAGTTGAGAAAATTGAGGTAGAAAGAAGAATTCAAAGCCCGCAGCCAGATTCCAGATCCCATGCTTATGAACACCCTATAAATTTCTTTGACTTGATTTATAGAAATGGTACTAGTTGTTGCCTTAACAGACATAACTGGACCTGATCTAGGTCCTATTTCTGGAGTCAGGATATAGATGGCTAGAAGGTTAGGTGTGAAGGACTTGGTCAAAGTAGGTGCCAAGGCTGGTCCTCAATTGAATGGGAATATTTTCTCAACGAGGTGAAAAAAAGCAAGATCTGAGTGTCGATATGTATCACAGTCCAAGACAGAGGATAACAGTCAGTGTTAGAGGAAATACTTCCTGTATTAGATCTGAGGAATTAGAACAATCCATAAATACATCAGGAAAGGGATTTGAACCAATGATATGGACAAGTAATGAGGGTAGCATTAAGAAGTGGATGCGGCCGGGCGCGGTGGCTCACGCCTGTAATCCTAGCTCTCTGGGAGGCCGAGGCGGGCGGATTGCTCAAGGTCAGGAGTTCAAAACCAGCCTGAGCAAGAGCGAGACCCCGTCTCTACTATAAATAGAAAGAAATTAATTGGCCAACTGATATATATATAAAAAATTAGCCGGGCATGGTGGCACATGCCTGTAGTCCCAGCTACTCGGGAGGCTGAGGCAGAAGGATCGCTTGAGCCCAGGAGTTTGAGGTTGCTGTGAGCTAGGCTGACGCCACGGCACTCACTCTAGCCTGGACAACAAAGCAAGACTCTGTCTCAAAAAAAAAAAAAAAAAAAAGAAGTGGATGGAATGGGATTTAGAGGATGAGGCAGGCCAACCATAGGGAAAGAGATGAAAAAATTAGTATGGGAGATACTAGAAAGTCTAGTCGGGGACACAGCAGGTAGGCAGACAGACATAGCATGACTAGCAGAGAACTCTGCAGATAAGAAGCAAACCCTGTACAAACTGCAGGTTTCCAGAGCTAATCTCACTCCTTTTTTGGCCATCCAGGAGGAGAGGAGTAAGAGACAGAGTAGAGAGGGGTGAGATACCATAAAAAAGGTGGTCAGACAAAAAACAGGCTTAGGATCTTCATACATCTGCTTTTTCTCGGAAACATTTTCCTTCTGCCTCTTCCCCATCTTTTAGACAGGCTTCCTGTGAAGCTCCCCCCCCCCCCCCGCCATTGATAGTAGTTATCTCTGTCTTTCTCATGGCACCAGGTTCTTTTCCTATCACAATAGGTAGACTACATACTCATTTACACCCATGCATTTGTTTATTGTTTATCTTCCCAATTCAAATACAAACTTCTTGAAGTTAGCAACCATTTCTGTTTGGTTCACAATTGCATGCTCACAGCCTGTTTGTAAACAGGCATTGAGTATATGAATGTATGAGTATATGAATGCACGAACAGGGCTCAGCATAGGGAAAAAAGAGATAAGTTCATATAATGCACTGAATCTAGAGCTGAGAAGACTTTGGAAAGAAGAAAAGATCACTTACATTGAATTGCCATATCACTGTTATTTAGTACTGATGATCTATCTAAGCTCTCTGCTACTAGATATTACCGATAGATAATGAAGACAGAAGACAGACATGTTTGCTTTGGCCCTTTTAAAATGTTATCACTGGGAGGAGGTTCATCCCCTGATATAAGCTATTTGGAAATCCTGTTTACTAATGTGCTATATTCTGGTGAATATAGAATATTCACCAGAAAATGGATATACATTTAATTAGTATATTCTGTAAAATATCTTTGAAAGCACAGAATTAAAATTTTAATAGGTTAACTTATTTCATTTATTTATAAATGACGTGAAGTTTGAGAACATCATATTCTTTCTATCTGCTTGTCACACATAACACACACTAAATCCTCTCCTCCCCAGAGACCCTGATCTTTTTCATTAAAGAAAAATCATTCTTCTTGGGTTCTGCTGAGGGTGTGTGATTACAGATGACGCCAAGGAGCACTCCGGGAACCTCTAATGGGGAAGACACAAGATAAAGCAAATGGACAGTCATTTTTCCAAGAGATGGGCCCCCCTGCCATGAGGAAGCTCTTCAGGCTGCTTCTCCTTTTGTGTTTCTTATTTGATCTTTAATAAAGAATATTAAGACTGAGCTGACTGCTCTCTACAACTCCCTAAGCACAGACTTACTTGTTAGAGACTGTAGGGAGGGAATGATAGCCCCATGGAAAATGTGGAGCAAAGAAAACAGAGTGTACTTCTGATCCCTGTCTTAAGGCACAGTGAAAACAGGATGCCTCTTATTAAAGGGCTGCTGGGTATATGGGGTCTTGTTAGAGGTCTGTGACTACAATGGGCAGGCCTGTGCAGTTCCTATTTACCTATTATTGATGCCTGCTTTCACCTTCTTCCTTCTCAGAAAGGTTCTCCTTTTGCCAACCCTAACCCCCAATCTCTTTTTATTAGGCAACGGCCAGAACTAAAAACAAAGTCTGTGTCAAAAGAAATAAGTAATGCAAGCCTTTATATTAATTCTGAACATTTTTAAACCAGAGAAAAAGTAATGATTCGCTAGCATTTGCATTGATCACTTATCTATTAATATTTTCAGATTTTGATGAGACAATCATGTGATAACTTCTGAATTTTACTATGTGTACTTTTATTCAGTTCTCTTTTGTAGAACTACATCGAATGAATAGAGATGGTGAAAGAACTGTTTCATGATCCTGGAGTGGCAGTCATGTCACCTGCCCTCAATCCCCTTTCCATCCCTCTTAAAAAGAACCATTTGGTATACCATTTGACCCAGCAATAGCATTATTAGGCATCAGCCCAAAAGATCATAAGACATTCTATTATAAAGACATCTGCACCCGAATGTTTATGGCAGCACAATTCACTATTGCAGGGACGTGGAAAAAACCCAAGTGTCCATCAATTGAGTGAATTATCAAAATTTGGTATATGTTTACAATGGAATGTTACCCAATTCTAAGAAACGACAGTGAGCTAGCACTGCTTATATTATCCTGGATTGAGTTTAAGCCCATTATCCAAAGTGAGGTGACACAAGATCAGAATAATGGGCTCCACATGTACTTGCCATCAAATTGGTACTGACTGATTAACACTATGGTGCTCAAAGGATGGTGGTGTTCACCAGGGATTCGGGGGTTGCGGGGGTAGACCCACATCTGAGGGATGTGGTGAGCATTGTGGAGGGGAAGGACATACCTCTAACTCTTGCTAGGGAGAGACAAAGATATAAAATGTAACCAAAATGTTAAAAACCAAAACAAAAAACATTTATCCGGTCGGGCAGGTGGGAGGGGGGAGGAGAAGATGGATATTTACATACATAGTGAGCGCCTTGTGTACCGTCTGGGGGATGGACATGCTTGAAGCTCTGACTCGATGGGGGAGGAGAGGCAAAGGCAATGTACATAACCTTAACGTTTGTATCCCCATAATATGCTAAAAAAAAAAAAGAATAAGTGCTCAGGCATTGGAAGGAATTTTCCCAAGGAAGAGGCATTCCTCTTAAACTCTTGTCCAGACTTTGCCCAACTCTCTTCCAATTTGGTGGACAATTTGTTCAACAAAAGCTGCCCTTAGAAGTCCACACCTTAGTGTAAATGAATACCTCATGGGTTTGCAAAAAGCAGGAATTATAGTGAACAGAGAGAGGGTCTGTGAAGTCTGACCCCTCTAGGAAGGTAAGGAGAGCAGCCCAAGGAAAAGACATGAGAAACAAGAAGGATAGAGATCTGAGGGGCTATCCCTGACAGTAATGATGTTGTTCTAATTCACATTTTTGCCAAAAACTCTCTCTACCTTTATTCTAAAATTCAATTGGAAATTAGCACCAGAACCTTTTGTTCAGTGCTAGTGGTGGAAAAATATCTACTATTCCATGGAAGATGCTGGCTAGCCTGGAGCCCGGACAGGAAGGAGAGAGTGAAGGGCACAGCAGGAGATCCATTATGGGATAATAGGTAGTGTGACATTTAGATTTTGTTTTCAAATAGATTAACAATGTTCCACGTTTTTTTTTTTTTCCTTCTTACTTTCAGTTTTTTATCCCCCAAATATGCTGACACATTCTCCACCAGCCTGGATCTCCCTAATGTTAAGGTGAATGCATAAAAAACAGAGATTCTTTTTTTACAGCCCATGAAGAATAAGGTTTAGGAGTGGGTGCCAGAAAAGAATTGACCAGATAATCAGGTTGTGAATCAGTCTAGTCTCCCTGCAGCACTGTTTAGGCCACCTTTGTCTGCACACTTCAGTGTCTGCAGCAGCTGCTGCCACCTGTTTCCCAGTGCCAGGCCTTCCTCCTCACAGTAGTGGAGACTGGGAGATTATACCCATTAGAAAGATAAGGAAGTTTATTCCTTAGTCAAGGGTTGGTGCAAAAAGTTCATGATATGATGACGCTGGAAACATGCCTTCCAATTCATTGATCAGTTTTGAAAAACAAAAAAAAATTAATAGATAAGAAGAAAATACCGTTAGTTGTTGGAAATGTTGAGAGAACACTAAATGAGGAACTAGCATCCTATGTCAGCTACTACTTAGAGACCTGGTCCTGGGCAGTTGCTTATTGTGACTGATGATTAAGTTCATGTGCTTTCATGAAGGATTAGAAGAAGATAAATGGCTCTAATGTCTCTTCTATTCTTTGTGTGTGATTTCATGAGTTTTCATTGAACTCATTTCTGGGAGCTCTACCAACCTCTCAGAACTTGGCACCCATTTTCTCTCTCCTCTTTTTATATTTGTGTGGTGGGATAAATTCTCTGCAACTCACTAGCTGTTGCGGGTAGAAGTCACTGCCGTAATGACATCCTACCCAAAGAAAAGCTGTTAACAACTTAACTACCTCTTGTAAAGATATTTATATTGTATGATTCTTAGAGATGGCTCTTGAGACAGTGATAGATAGTGGAGTAGTTATTTTTGATCAGACACCATTTCTCATTAAGTTGAAGCTGTTCCAGTTCCTGCTAAGGCCAGTCATACTTAAATGACTCAGCTAAATTCAGCCTATGCCTCCATTCAGCCTGGTCTTCATTCCTTCATTTGTTTATTCAGATAACTTTTACTGATTGAATAATCAGGCAGGGTGTTCCTGGCCATGTGCTTGGTTTCCAGGAGAAAAGATACAATTTCCTGTATTTAAGGAAATTGCAGGTTTCCAACAACAGCCTCCTCCGAAATTGAAGAAGAGACGGATTGTTTTCCCCATTTGGCCCAGTTACTCCTCCAAATTGTCAGGAAAGGATGATGGAAAGTGGAGAGAAGTTTTCCCTGAGGGAAAAGGATAAAGAAACCAAATTTAGAATCAACAAAACATTTTTTATCAATATGAGAAGATTGACTGGTGGCTCACCCTGTCTCTTGTGAATTAATAAGCGGTGACATTGATCAAAGGTCCAACTGGGACATTGTCCTTGGCCCTTTGCAAGACAGAGCCTGATTAAGTACTATTTTGTGTAGTGCTACCTGAATTCATTGAAAAGGGAAATCAGAATAAGCTATGGTTGTCCAGGGAAATTTCTGGGTGCAGGTGGGTCTTGAAGGGTGAGAATAACACCAGGCAGGAAGGCAGTCATTCCACGAGGGTTCGTGGCATCAGCAAATTCAAGATTAAATGTTGCGCATGTATGGGATGAGCAGGATGGCTCATCATACTCTTGCACCTTGGGGTTGGAAAACTCAAACCTCTGCAGGAATCAGGCAGGCCATATAAGAGCAGAAGGGGAGAAAAAGAGGCTGACCGAGTATTTACCAGAATTTGGGTTCAGCATGGAGGAAGTGTTTTAGTAGTCAAAAGAATATAAAAAGTTGCCTTTATATTTGAGTGTGTGTACACTCTCTCTATTTTAAATGTTGACAATGTAGTTATATTTTTAAATTTTCTGGCACAAATATAATATGTGTTGGGTGAATCTTCTTTAAACACTACCAGCTTGCAACCTCTTCATGAAGGTTTAAGATTAGATTGGTGGATTTCCTTGCAGTCTTCTCAAGATATCTCTCAGATTAGGAGACAACATTGTGCTTATAGTTAATAATACTTTATGGTACACTTAAAAAATTAAAAGGATAGATCCCACATTATCTATGCTTACCACAATTGAAAAAAAATAGTGTGGGAGGTTGGTGGGGGATACTCCAAGTGGTGAGACTAATTATTAATAGAATGATGCTACTGGAATCTCTTTATACAGTGATAAAACAGAAGAGCAGAAAGGACAACCTTGAAAAAAACGGTTCTAGAGTGAAATTAAAGTACCTAGGAATATATTTAACCAAAGAGGTAAAAGACCTCTACAGGGAGAACTATGAAACACTGAGGAAGGAAATAGCAGAGGATGTAAACAGATGGAAATCCATACCATGCTCGGGGATCGGTAGACTCAATATCATCAAAATGTCTATACTACCCAAACTGATCTACAGATTCAATGCAATACCTATTAAAATCCCATCAGCATTCTTCACAGATATAGAAAAAATAATTTTACGCTTCGTATGGAACCAAAGAAGACCCCGAATATCAAGAGCAATTCTAGGCAACAAAAACAAAATGGGAGGCATTAATATGCCAGATATCAAACTATACTACAAAGCTGTAGTAATTAAAACAATATGGTATTGGCACAAAAACAGGAATATTGACCAGTGGAACAGATGTGAGAATCCTGATATAAAACCATCCTCATATAGCCATCTCATCTTTGACAAAGCAGACAAAAACATACGCTGGGGAAAAGAATCCCTCTTCAATAAATGGTGCTGGGAAAACTGGATAGCCACCTGTAGAAGGCTAAAACAGGACCCACACCTTTCACCTCTCACAAAAACCAACTCACGCTGGATAACAGACTTAAACCTAAGATATGAAACTATTAGAACTCTAGAGGAAAAAGTTGGAAACACTCTCCTAGACATCGGCCTGGGCAAAGAGTTTATGAAGAAGTCCCCAAAGGCAATCACAGCAGCAACAAAAATAAATAAATGGGACATGATCAAACTACAAAGCTTCTGCACAGCCAAAGAAATAGTCATGAAAGTAAACAGACAACCTACATAATGGGAGAAAATTTTTGCATCCTATGCATCCGATAAGGGACTGATAACTAGAATATACTTAGAACTCACGAAAATTAGGAAGAAAAAATCAAATAACCCCATTAAAAAGTGGGCAAAGGACTTGAACAGAAATTTTTCTAAAGAAGACAGAAGAATGGCCAACAAACATATGAAGAAATGCTCAACATCTCTAATCATCAGGGAAATGCAAATCAAAACCACAATGAGATATCACTTAACCCCAGTGAGAATGGCCTTTATCAAAAAATCTCCAAACAATAAATGCTGGCGTGGTTGCGGAGAGAGAGGAACACTCCTACACTGCTGGTGGGACTGCAAACTAGTTCAACCTCTGTGGAAAGCAATATGGAGATACCTTAAAGCGATCCAAGTGAATCTACCATTTGATCCAGCAATCCCATTGCTGGGCATCTACCCAAATGATCCAGTGACACTCTACAAAAAAGACACCTGCACTCGAATGTTTATAGCAGCACAATTCATAATTGCAAGGCTGTGGAAACAGCCCAAGTGCCCATCAATCCAAGAATGGATTAATAAAATGTGGTATATGTACACCATGGAGTACTATTCAGCTCTAAGAAACAATGGTGATATAGCACACCTTATATTTTCCTGGTTAGAGCTGGAACCCATACTACTAAGTGAAGTATCCCAAGAATGGAAAAACAAGCACCAGATATATTCTCCAGCAAACTGGTATTAACTGAGTAGCACCTAAGTGGACACATAGGTGCTACAGTAATAGGGTATTGGGCAGGTGGGAGGGGGGAGGGGGGCGGGTATATACATACATAGTGAGTGAGATGTGCACCATCTGGGGGATGGTCATGATGGAGACTCAGACTTTTGGGGGGAGGGGGGGAAATGGGCATTTATTGAAACCTTAAAATCTGTACCCCCATAATATACCAAAATAAAAAAAATAATTAAAAAAAAAAAACAAAAAAAAAAATGGTTCTATTGAAGATACGTCTTACATGTACTATGTGTGTTATTTCCGCAGGTCACAGTGATTAGCTTTGAGGTTGAAAACAGAGACAATAAGAAAACTATTTGGGTATGTTAAAGGCTTTTTCTCCCTTTACTTTTGTAAAAGTATCAAGTAATTTTATGGTATCAATAACTCTTCTTTATGCATTTCTGAACAATGACCTCTTGGGAAAGATAACATTTATTTGGGCGAAGTTGTAAAATGCACAATTTGTATCTGAAAACCAAAACTTGACAGCAAGTTGTTTGTATCTTTTTTTAATCAAACATTTCTGAACTAAAAAAATAACATTTCTCATTTTTATAGCTAGAAATGGGGTATTGCATAACGAGGATAGAGCTTTTCAATTGTGAAAAATGATGCCTAGAATGAATGGAAAAGATAAATTTTCCACACATGCTCACAAAATGTTACAACTTTCATGTCATATATATCTATTCTTCTAAGATGTCCTTAAGCTACAAGGAAATATATGTTTTCCCACAGAGAATAGGGTCCAGACTGCTTGAGTTAAATATCAGGTTTGGCTTTCTACAAGGTCCCACAGTTATGAGTATTCACCATAATGCCATGAAATCACATCATAAATCTACGTTACCACTTCCTTTTACATTCGTTATTTGGGAGCAGAGGCAACTCTCAGAATTAAAAGCAGCCTCTAAATGGTCTGTTAGGAGGGAAAGGCTTGTAAGACTATTTTTTTAAATAAAGTCAATTTGGCATATTGTACACTAATGAGAATATATTAATCCAGTTATAATAGCCATAATTTGAAAATGTTTCTCAGTTGATAAAAACATATTTAATGGATAGTTGATGTTATCTATAAATTTACATGGTATAATTATTGTTATTTCAATGATATAAAACAAATTTGGCTGCATTCATTTCATCAGTCAAAAATTAAAGTTGGAGACACAATGGGGTACATAATTAAAAATGAAGTATACAATTGCTACCCTCAGGACCAGCTTCCCAGAAAATTGTATTGAAGCAAAGTTTCCCTAGACTACATGTGTTGACATTCAAACTCCTTTTTCTGTGTCTTTGGGCCATCTCTGACTTACACCACCCTTTTCTCAGATCCCCTTCAGGAGAGAACATGCATATAATCTGTCACCCATCTCCCCTGTTCCCATTGCTCTCCAAATAGGCTTTCAAATTATTACATATTAAGACTTCAGAGTGTTTGTCAATCCTATTTTGAGGTATGTTTCTAACTGTGTAATGAAAATCTTTGGTTCAAATGGAATATCCGACATTTAAGTAAGAAAGGAGGAGAATATATTTAGGATAAAAGTAATCCTTTTTAAAGTCTCCTGAAGCCACTTACAAAATGTGGTCACCCTACTATTTTGCTATTATAGTATAATCTCAAGGAGTAGACAATCTAGAGCCATGATTGAGGTATGTGAAACAATGGTTAAACCAATTAATGTATATTTAAGTGTTGACTATATTGTGCTTGAGACTGTCATACAGAAAGGGGCTCAGTCGAGAAGCACTAGAGAAAGAGCCCACATCATCATGAAGGAATTAGAAAGGAAGATTTGAATATTGAATTGGCTTTTGACCAATTGTGTCCCCTACTCTCTCTGCCCCCTTATATAACAAGTCCTTAGGCTCCCTTAGCATTCTCTGAAATACCAGTCTTGTCTTGGAGTTCAGAAGCTGTAACCATCTCTCACTTAGGCTATTATAAATGAATTCTATTTAATTCATCAGTGAATCTTCATGCACTTCACCAGGCAGGTTCCAAGCCATTGGAGAATCTTCTGCTAGAAAAAGGAAACTATTCAGACACTAAAATAGATATCTGAAAGATACATTAACCCTATATTAAGTGTATTAAGTATATTCACATGTCTTATATGCCATTGTTTTAGTGTGGGATTGAAACACTAAACTCTCAGATTGAAAATAAATGTACCATGTCATATACTGTGGATAGACTTAGGACAGACACTAGAATCTCTGGGAACACATATGTAGAAGACTGAGTTGCTTTGTCCTAGGAATAAAGCAGGATAGTCCCAACATTTTGAATCTGTTGTATCTCAAAGATGATTTGTCCTTGTTGCGTATTACATGTGTGCATACATGGGAATGTGGGACTGTGTCTCTAATTTTTAACCCCACCCATCTTTTTCTCTCTACTTCTGTTAGTTACAGAAAACCCCCATGTTTCTTATGTTAATAAATAAATGAAACAAACTGCTCATATTTATCTAATTCCTAAATATATAGTATTTAAAAGAACAATAATTGAAACTGTCCACCTTTAAATATATTTATTAAAAATGAGAGGAAAAACTTATTTTCATGTCAAAATTTAGATTTGTGAAAACTTGATCAAGAGAAATTAGGTATGATGAAAATAACAAACATAAAAGTAACAACATAGGAGAGCTACATTTAAAATTAGATTGAGGTTTCATTGTAAAATTTAATCATGACTAATCTAAGTTGAAATGATTTTTTAAATAAAATTTAAAATAAAAGGATTTAAAGTAGCTTGTTCTGTGGAAAATTAATTATAAAATTAACTTGAGTTAATGGAGTTCAATCTGAAAAAAGTTCAATAACAAGTCATTGATATTCGCATAATGCAAATGAAAATGTCTTTACAATGCCCTCAGAATCAAAATATGAGCACCAACAGAGTGGAACACAACATACTCTCAAACTCAATTTGAGATAGATTAAAAATATAAGTATGAAATAACAACAAAGTATTTAGAAAAAAAATATAAGAAAAACACCATCATGACCTTGTAATTAAACAAAATACATTATCATATATTCACACAATGAAATACCACACAGCAACTAAAATGAATGAACTTCAAACACATGCAACAGTGTGGGTGAACCTCACAGACATATTATTGAATAAAAGAAGCTAGACATAAATGATTATATATATTTTGATTTCATTTGATTTCTTAAAAATCTTAAGAAGAGGCAACAATCTATAGCATTAGAAATTAGAGGTTTTCCTTAGTTGGAGTAGAAGATAGCTAGCAACCAGAAGGAATATAATAAGAAGGAGTGCCTGAAGTCTTGTAATGTTCTGTTTCCTGTTCTAGGTGTTAATTTCATAACTGTGTTCACTCTTTTTGAAAATTAATTGAATATGCTTTGTGTATTTTTCTTGAAAATTGAATATGATTTCTGTTCTTTTCTTGCATGCATGCTATATTTCAATAAAAAGTTGAAAAAAGAAACCCACAAAACTTACTGAGATCAGTATGTTCTATATGTCTCCCCACCTTACTCACAATGTCTGTCCTAGGAAAAAGTAAGAATAAAAGCCTATGATCACTGAGAAAGGAACATCCTATAGTACTTTCCTTCTCCCTTGTGTAGGTGCCTGGAATTTATTATGAGAAATGTGTTGTAGATGAACATATTCTTTTGTTGAAGGGGGGAAAGTTATTGAGAATCCCCAGTAAAAAATTCTGACATTTCCCTAAGAGAGGGGTGCCTCAGCCTGGAGAATGTGTGGCCTGCAGCAGGACCTCTTTTATTGTCATGGCGAGGAGGACAGGGTAGGTGAGTAAGGAACTCTAGATAGATAGTTGCTCCACTTTGTTCAACCAAACTTATAGCATCACAGCAAAGCTAGCAAAGGAACCAGAAGAAGAGGTATATGAAGGGATCTTCTGTGTGGAAAACTTTCGAAATGTTGACATGTAATAAAGAGATCTAAAATTCTTATCTAGGGGCCTCAACTGCAAAAGGAAGGAAGGCTATCGTGAATCACTCCTTTCCCTCTCTCCATACCAATTTCCATTGTGCATAAATTCTAGTGGCGTATTTTAGAATGTTTGCATCTGAAAATAAAGATTTATAAATCATCTGAAGCATATAAATTAGCACTCAGTCAAATTCTTAAATTTTGGCTTTACCATTTTTCTGTGGAATGACTAGGCTTCCATTATTTGCTTTTTACAGTGGTTGGCACTGGGAAGCCTTTGCTTCAGAATCCTGGGGTTTGACCACCTAGGAATCACCAAAATGCATGATACTTTCTGGGGGAAAAAAAAGCTGTTAGGATAAAAGCGTTCTTTATGGAGAGTTTTCCACAGAAACCTAACTCTCTGTCTCTATGTATTTTTTAATTACCATGATACAAAAATACTATTACACCACTTGGCATTGTCCATTTTCATTTCCTGGTTGTGTCTCATCTTCCAATAGCTTCCTTCATCCTCCCTTTGCTATCAATAGTCTAAGTTCTAATATCTGCTAGGTGGAGAATTGAGGCAATTATTCAAATAATTCAGGTTCGAAAGACAGCACACTCCACTGTTGACTGATTTCATTATTTCTCACAATATTGATTTTATTGGCTTGAATAACCTTAATAAGTGTCCACTTGGCCTTGAAATTCACATACAAAGACAGCTTCAAGCGATTATCAAACAAAAGATGAAATTTTAAAGTCTTTTAGAGCGTTCAATTTCTTTTTTGTCCTACAGCATGAAAGCCAGGCTTTATTTTCATGAGGCCATGCCAATCACTGTGTTTTGGATAATATGGCTTGGAAAATACAGAGGTAGGACGAAAATTTTCTTGAAGCTCTTACTCTTTCTACACCATGAAAAATTTCTTCATCCAAGCCTGATCAGCATTATCTCAGAAGACACATTTGTAAAAACTAATGATAATATCAGGTGTGCCTCAATATTTACATTTCCTATTAAACTGAAAATTAAACACCTCCTCCTCCTCCTCCTGAAAATGCTGGATATGTACATATTTAGATAACTTTTATTAGCTAATGAATTAGAATCCAGTGAAAGTCAGCATCTTCCAAGTCACTAGTTTACATACTTAATTAAAAATCTATTGACTTCATTTGTTATGCAAAATAATGATCTTGGGATTCGGATATTAGAAGACTTTTGTTGGGGAGTAGAATGTGCTGATATCATGGGCTTCCTTCATAGATTTAGTGAATCATATATATGGTAATGGCTACATACAATAAAGGTTTGAGGCAAAGAAATAAGGGCTCAGGGTTTGAGTAATTTTTGCCATATTCCCCCATTTATATGTATATAGTTAATTTTGGTCTCCAAGAAAAACAAACTTAAAACATTAAATGAGAACCTCTTTTTTTGATCAGGAGGTGACAAGGTTTTCAGTAGCTGTAGATAGGGACCCACCTGTCAGAGACCAGGTCACAGCATGGGGACATACCAGGAAGAATGGAGCCCTGTGATTTTTTAGGGCTTCACACTTAAGAAGAAATGTGTCTCCACTCCTTCAGTTATTTCTTGGCGTTGTTTAATGGTTTAAACTACTTCCAACATATTTAAATGCACATATTTTTACATTCCTCATCGATGATCCATGATTACAAGCTAGGCTAACTTGTGAACTCCATTTTTAAGTGTAAATACTGAGGTTTAAGGGTCCTGAGGGTTCAAAATGGTAGCTAAAGTCACACACAGAGCACAAGACGCAACTTATGTTTGGATACTGTCCCAAGTCTCTGTGGGTCTGGTGTCCGATGTCTTAAAAAACACCTTAGTGTGATTCACTCATGGAGTCATATGTAGCATAGATGAAGGGGAGAAG
This sequence comes from Microcebus murinus, assembly GCF_040939455.1. Taxonomy (NCBI): domain Eukaryota; kingdom Metazoa; phylum Chordata; class Mammalia; order Primates; family Cheirogaleidae; genus Microcebus; species Microcebus murinus. The sequence continues at coordinate 28,581,162 of NC_134120.1, read as the reverse complement.
AAAATTGAGCCTGGGTGTGTGGAATGCTCTCCGTACTCAATCATGGCCCTTTCAGAGTCAGAGGGGGAAATATTAGAACATTCTATATGTTTTCTTTTTGAGCTATGGTTATGGATGCTGATGTAAAGTGTTTGTGTTGTGATTGTTATTGCTGTGTTTTATAAGTCTTGCTATTTTTGAAGGTCATTAAATATAGTAGTAACATTCATTGGGTGTCAGGCCACTGGTGGGGAGGAAGGAACAGGTATATTCACACCTAAAGGGTTCGGTGAGTACTGTCCAAGGGATGGACACACTTTAAGCTCTGACTCAGGTGGGACAAAGGCAATATATGTAATACAAACATTTATACCCCCATAATATGCTGAAATAAACAAATCAAATATGCAAAAACATGTTTTTTAGGTACATGCAAGTGATAATATTGCGATTTACATAAGCATGTTATTTTTCTCCCTTTGATTACTTGCCTAGGTGGATTAGAAATTTGATAAATCAGATTATAAATAATTAGTCAAAATGTACTTATTTATAGTTGCTCTGTGCCTTGTTCCATATTATATACTGTACAAGATACAGAAAAATATAAATCATGGTCCTAATCTGGCACTGATTATATTCTATGAGGGGAGACATTCATACCTGAAGTCAAGAACATTTAAATACTAAAATACATTACTGACAATAAGATGGAGTAGGAAATCAGTACAGGGAGAGCTACTATCAAGTAGAGACTAAATTCAGGAGCCCAGGAACCAGACCATCCAGATTCAAACCCCAGTTTCAACACCCTCTAGCTCTTATGGCAGCACGTTTAAACTCCCTCTACCTCAGTTTCCTTTATCTGTCAAATAGAGATAATAATGTCAACTATGAGAGCTACTATTAGGGTTAAATTCATTAAAACATGTAATATGTAGCACATGATATGTATCCAATAGTTGTTTTCTATTATTAATATTATGGGCTAGGATACACTTAGAGGTCTTAGGAGATGGGACTTGGAGTAAATCATTTATAATGAAAGAATTTGAATGGATGAGAGACTGAATTCTGGGTCAAGTTAGCAACATGAATAAATAAATAACTATAATGAGAATGGGAGTAACTAGCTCATGGATTTGTGGAAAACCAAGTCACCTGGAGTAAAGGAAGCAGATTGAGGGGAAATAGTGCTGAATGGCGAGGGAAGTATGGAAGAACTGGCTAAGAGATTCATGAAGAGCTAACCTGGCCTACAATATGGAGTTACTAACCAAACTGCCAAAAAGCTGGAGCAGGAAACTTGCTCTGGCTGCTGCATTCAGTCTCTCATTGGATTCAAGGACAACCACTTACACAGATAAGCCTGGCTGCCTGGCTTCTTATTTAATTGTGAACTTGGTAACAAAGTTATTTGAAAGAAATGATTCAGGAATGATTCATCCAATTTTAAATTCTAGGAATTAATATTTTTATCCAGAACTGCCCTCCATAACCTTATGAATGAATGAATGAATAAAACCTCCAGTTCATGTGATGCTGTCTCCATGTGGCGTGTTCTCCTAGCACAGACCCTCATCGTGTCAACTAATAAGAGGGACTGTGACATATTTTAGAAGTAGGTGAGGTTACATGTGATGCTCTTTCATTTCTTTTTATTTCTACATCAGGCCTCTGACTCTCCTTATTAGTGTCCACTGTCTCAGACCTTTATATTATATGCTATTGTTTCTCCTTTTTCCCGAGTCAGCCCTCCTCCAAGTTAAACTTGTGTCTTAATCCCCAAGGTCCTTCTGAGAGATACTAGCTTATACAGCAAACTAGATCATGATTTTTTTTTTGTATTTATTTACATTGTTATTATTCATATTATATTAATTTATTTCTACATAATGTTCAAAACATTTTATGAAAGTGGTGTATATCAATGACTGTCTGTGGCAATATAAGGAACTTATATCAGAACATAAATCTAAACCCTATTGCCCTTCTCAAGAAAATCATGTTCTCAAAAAGTCAAGACTTCTTTTTTCAGCTCTGATATGTAAAGAGCTTAGAATTCATCATCCCATTCTTTGATTAATTAACCGTAACAAATATAGAATATGTTTATAATAGGGGAAAATTAGCATCGGATACATAGGAACTCTTTGCATGGTCTTCTTATTTTTTTCTGCAACGTAAAAACTGTTTGAAAATAAAAAGTTAAAAAAAAAAAGAAATTAACCAAACCAATGCACTTCATGACATGGAGATCTCACATGCTGGTGCAGGTATTTTTTTATATCACCAAAGACCAGTAACAAGCAGTTTTGGGTTCAGTGTTCTGCTCTCCCCTCACCTTTGTGTCTGTTCTCAAGTTCCATGGCAAGAACTACTCATATTATGTGAATGAGATTCAACAGAAACTGCACAAGAATTTTCCTGTGTGTCCAAAAGGAAAATGCAAGTTTACTAAACTGATAGAATTATCTCTGCCACATGGTTTCAAGGGGTCATTCTGGAGACTTTTGAGAAAAAGACTAAAATGGAGTCAGAGAGGAAACCAGGAGCCTGCTTAGCATTCTCCCTTTGCTGCTCAAAAAACTCACAGTTCATGTATAGGACTAAGTGTTACTTCACCTGAAGGGTTTCCCTGACCTCCGTAGGTACATTGTCTTGTTTTACTCTCTCATAGCACTGACACTACAATAGCAATTTTACATTTCTATGTATGACTAGATTACGTTTGTATCCAACATCAGGTTATACACTTCATAAGGACAGAAACTAGATCTGCTTTTGCTGATTTTTTTTTACCCAATGACTGATGAATAACAGATGCTCAATAAATATTTGTTAAATGGATGGACAGAAATTATTTTAAATGCTGTATTAGTTTGCTAGAGTTTCCATACAAAGTACCATAGATTGGGTGGCTTAAACCACAGAAATTTATTGTCTCACAATTCTGGAGGCTGAAAGGCTGAGATCAAGGCATTGGAAGGATTGGTTTCTTCGGAGACCTCTCCTTGGCTTGAAGATGGCAGCCTTCTGCTTGTTTCTTCACATGAATTTTCTCTTCTTATAAGGACTCTAGTTATGTTGGATTACAGCATGCCCCAACAACCTTATTTTAAATTAATTATCTCTTTAAAGACTCTGTCTCCAAACACACATTCTGAGGTACTAGAAGTTAGGACTTCAACCTATGAATTTGGGACACAATTCAACCCACATAGATGCGTTATTAGTGTGTGGGCCTAAAGGCAAACTTATGAATCAAGTTTATAACCTGTTAGGTGCCTCTTAGATTCCAAAGGTTAAGATTCCATCCTCATTTCTTCACTTTTGTTGTGTTCCTGTTATTTCCTCTTCTAATTAATTCTTTACATGTTTACTTTGACTTGAGAGGTTGGGATGGGATCTTACATTTGAATCTCTTTAATGTTTGCATCATTACTTTTCCTTTAATGAATGATTCTATTTACATGTGTACTTTTCAGAGGGTTTTTTTTCATTTGATGATATGTAGATACAATATTATTTTCTCCATTTTACTAATGAGTAATAGAAGAGAGTTGCTCACAGTCACATTGATTATTAACCAGGTAGTTGTAAAAAGAAACACGTCTTCAGAATCAGCAACAAGGTCTTTTTTAATTTTTATTTATTTTTTATGTATTTATTTTTGAGACAGAGTCTTGCTCTGTTGCCTGGGCTAGAGAGCCTAGCTCACAGCAACCTCAAACTCCTGGGCTCAAGAAATCCTCCTGCCTCAGCCTCCTGTGTAGCTGGGACTACAGGTGTGCACTGCCACACATGGCTAATTTTTCCTATTTTTAGTAGAGATGGGGTCTTGCTCTTCCTCAGGCTGGTCTGGAACTCCTGAGTTCAAGTGATCCTCCTGCCTCGGCCTCCCAGGGTGCTAAGATTACAGGTGTGAGCCACTGTGCCTGGCCACAAGGTCTTTTTTAGAAACTTTAATTTTTTACACGCTAATAGCTTTCATATTCCTTGGAGTCTTTCCAGAAATTCTGAAATAGTTTATGGAAGAAAAGTTCCTGGAACCCCAAACTTTACTAACAATCATTGAATTCCTATGGTATTAGTCCCTTTGTATCACTTTCTGCCTAAGGTGGAAATACCAGGATAAATGACAGTCCTTCACTTGCTTCCTACCTTCTCAAGATCAGTCTGAGCCATTTATTGTGAGGCAGGAAGGAGGTTTTAGACTTCTGATTGCTCAGAGAATCTGAAAGCCCAAGGCTCTGGGGTTTGTCGATGACTAATGAGACTGTAATGAAACCATGGGATTTCTGTGTCTCAGTGATGGCTCCCCAAGCTTCTCCCCTTGAAGCTGTTTCCCTTCCCTACTGCCTCAAGAGGTGATTTATGCATCCCTCTTGTGTCTATAGTCAGCCTCAAAGACACAGGTGACAGGAAGGGCTAAGTGTCCAATTCACTGATAGGCATTTTCCTGCTGTCGGGCATTCCATGTATGTGAGTTGCTAAGATGTCTGAAATATCGACTCACGTACAGATTGAATTCCTTTTTTGTTCTTTTTCATTATGACTAAGGAAAGGGAGGATGGGGTGATGTTTCTTTTTAACTTTTCTTTTGAAATAGCGTATTAAAATAGGATTCTCTCAATATTTATCTCCTCTACAAATGGGGCCACTGTATACTTCCTAATGTCCATCTAGACACCAGAAACCTCCCCAGCATTTCATTTCACCTCCAGGCATGATTCTCATTTAGAATTAAATGTGTGTGTGTGTGCGCGCGCGCCCACATGTGTGTTGGGGGTACATGTGAGCATCTGATTGTAATTCTGAGTGTGTGTGTTGAGAGACGCAGAGGAATTCTTTTTCTTTTTTTTTTTTTTTTTGCTTAGCAATGAATAATTGGTGTCAATTTATAGCAGGAACCTTTATTTTTTGCCATTTTTCAAAAGTAGACATTTGAAATGATTGTATTCTAAATGCTGACATCCTCCACTAACTCTCTGGGAAAAAATCTCAAAGGAAGTCTCTACATTTTAATTACTTATTTTTTCCTCTTGAGATATGTTATTTTTAAGGTCATCAATTTAGAGTAGGATTTTTTTTTTTTTTTTTTAAGCATTGGGGTAAAATGGAAAATGTCACTTTGGTAAAATTTTAGGAAAAACTCTTAAATTCCAACATTAACTGTTTATAAAGTTAGAGCCATATAAGAAATGATTATATAACAAAATAAAAACAAAAAAGTCAATGTAGAATGCTAAAGTTGTCTTCACTGGGCATCATGAGGGATTAAAAGAAGGTCCTTTCCTATCATAGACTGCAAATAAAAGAAACTGAATATGATTTAGTGATAAACAAAAGTAGCAAAGAGTGATCAGGGCAATGAAAAACACTTGTTCAGGCACAAGTGTTCACCAGGCCAGACAACTGTTAAGTGCTAATAGTTTTACTCCTGAATATTCCATCAGTAGGATAAGCTTTGTTCTTTCAATCTCAGTGACACTTTGAAGGTCTTTGCATTCATTACATTTATATATACTGCTTTTCTTTTTACTCCTTTTATTTCAGCCAACACACTAAGAAAGGAACAAGTTTATTGATATACTGCCCAATAAAATACAAATCTGTTGCAATACAATACATACATTTTATTAGCATTCTTGTTAGTTCTAAAAATCAATTCATCCATAGACATTTATTTCCAGCATTCAAATGATATTAAAGGGACAGCTCTCTTTCTACAAGATAGAACGTATTAGAAAAATGACCGAATTTCACAGTGAGGGATTAGTTATGATCAATTTCTGTTTCAAAATCATAGGTAAAATTTTCATATCTAATAGTGTATTTTAGGAAACCCAAGCTTGATCATTAAGACATAGTAACATTGAGCTAATATTTAAAAATAGATTTAAATATGTTTAATTCTGAAAAAAGGATTTCTGTGGTCAGGAAATAGCCCACTCTCATCCTCAATGCCCTTGTCAGAGCTTCAGTACGCTCTTACTTTCTCAGAGAAAAGTAAACCACTCTAGGGAAGATCATGGCACCAAATGGATCATTGCTCAAAATGAAGAATGGTCTCCCACTTTCTCTTGAGACATTTCCTCCCTAATTTGGGGATTTTTACCACTGCTGTTCTGGATGGCACACATGTTCTGCTTCCTTTTATCCCAAATCTCTCTCTTGGGTTAGGGCAAGAGCAGTTACTCTACCTAACAGCATTTTTATTAGACAAGAACATCTGATTTTATCTGAGGATAAGAAAGTGACATGAGCAAAGGCTCTTCTTATGTCTCTTTTTCTAAGTTATTTCCTGATTTGCAGGAGAGTCCTGGGTAGTGTAGTCTCTGATAAGGATCTCTCTGCTGTGGCTATCTATTCTTCTAGATTAAAGGCTCACAAAGCTTCTGTGGTCCACTTGCAGTTATCTTCTGATCACTGAAACATAGAAAAGTGAATTTTGACTTTACATAGTTAAATGTGTAGGAGTTATAGCCAAAAATTAAAATTAAAATTAAAAATTAATTTTGGCACAGTCCCTTCTTAAGAGGAAAAGTCTGTAAGAGACATTTGTCACTAGCAGTTATTATACGCTAGAACTTGAGAGTCCAAAAGCTGCTGAAAAGGATTATGGCCTTTGTGTCTTAAAGGTATTATCTGCTAATTGGATTAGCTATCCTTATCAGTTCTGGATTGAGAAATACCCTTGTAATGACAATCCTTCCATAATGAAGTGCCGCATTAATACCTATTGGGTGGTAAGTCAGAAACGCGTCTTTGAAGAGTGAGTAATGACAGTAGTCATATTTCCCAAACTGAATATAAAGACTTAAACTAAAAAAAAATGCTGTTTTTTTCAAATTTACCTACAAATAAATGTGTAAGATTAATGTATATTAGCAATGCATTTAATAAATTATACTCATTGAAAATAAAATTTATGAAATCACAACATTTTGAAAAGAATTCAGACATGGTAGCTCTGTATTATAGTGGATCCAGTGAATAAGTATTATAGAACTGAATCATGAGTGTAGCAGCCATCAGTTTAGCCTTTATATTTTACTAATGTATTAATTGTGCTGGTCAATCTGGAAGGGTATTTTCATTAAAACTTATTTTATTCTTTGATATTTTAAATACATTCATTTTTGAAATAAAATAAAAATATAAAAGATGAACAAAAATGTATTAAAGTAAAAGGATTTATTATGTAAAATTTGGATTCAGTCATAAGGCTTCACTTAAGGACCTGGAAGGCCATGTGTAGTCTTAAGGATGTGGTCGTAGGCTGCAGGTTCCCTACCTTTGGGAGTTTTGAACCAGCGCTTTAAGGGAATGAATTTTAACAAAAACTCAAGCAATTAAAATCATCAAATAGAACTAAGCTACCTGAGACAAGTGAGAGAAATGTGGACATTCACTCCTGAGTTGAAATGGAAGATAAAAGATTAGGACACAGAGTAGGTGGAAAGGGATAGATGTCGCCTGAAAAATGGCAAGAGGCCATGGTGGCCTTTGGAGGTGCACAGTCAGTCAGCAACTTCTGACTGGAAGGCTGACAGGACATTTACAAACAGGAGCATTTTCTCTACAGGTTGAAGGTGATTGTGTTGCTGCAAAGGCCCCGCCTCCTATTTACTATCTCCATTTTTTCAATAAGAATCATTACATTTTTAAATGCTTTCATTAAGAAAGTTTTTAAACATTGTTTTTGTTTTTGATTGTTTGTATGACAAAAAACTGTGTTGGTGATTCACACCTGGGCAGGTGCTGCAGGGAACAGAGAAAGCAGACTTGGAAGGAGGGGCTTGAAGGTAGAAGAAAACTTGAGAATCTGAGCCTGTACAAAACTAGTAGAAGTCTTGAGGACAGCTTTGCATGTCCACACTGGGTATATTAGTGTTTCTAGTCAATCTCATCTTAAGGATTTTGGAGGCCTGGAGGACAACTACATCTCATAATTAAACGTTGCCAATAGCCATCTCTTCAATTTGTGTTGTATCAGCCAGGGCCTCCAGAAGCTATCAGATGTTGTTGAACATTACTTCCTCTACAGATGGTCTCTCTTGAATAATCTCCAGGGATTTGAGAGGCAACATGTGTTGGGGACTGACATTATACTTTCTTGGGTTAAGAATTAAATTTAGTGAGTAATGTATGTGCCCTGCCCAGAAAGTTTAAGAGTAATGTGTTCCAGACAAGGCTGCTGCCTAGAGGCATAACAATAGGCCTGAGTTTTTGTGTTGAAGCAAGAGCTGCCCAGCCCCATGATAAGTGGAGGTCTGGAGGCCACACAATAAACACATTGTTCCTTTGATTGCTGCTTAGCCCCATAAGATGGCTGGTTAGTCAATGATGGGTAAGACTCCTCAAGGGAGGAGTGGTCTAAGCCAGGCACAGCCACAGGGGATTGGCCTAAGAGGAACTGGGGATCAAAAATGCCCTCTGTGGCTACCTTGCCCAACCTTGCTAATCTCGGTCTGTGATCTATGCCTGGCACCTCGAGCAACTGCCTGGAAACCTTGAGTCAGGAGATATCTGTGTCCTTAGGCTATGTGTTCCAGAATGTATGGCCATTGCTGCAGGGCCTGGGTGGTCACGTATAAGGAAGTAACTTCGATTTTTTAGGGTACAAAAATAAAATCACTGGTGTGTTCAGCACTGCAGTCTTGTACCATTTTTGTGTGTGTCTGTATCTTTTCTTTTTGTGTCTCTTTATGTTTTGTGTTCATCCCTTGTCTTTTAAACGGGCCACGACAAACAGGTTTGCATCCCTGAAGATAAATGTGCCATTGTTCCTTACAATCATCTCAGTCACAATGCAATATTGGCTAGTCCTCTAGTCTGACTTTCTCTGCCCAGCTCCTGAACCAGCAATCACCGAACAAGACAGGGCAGCTCTTTCAGGAATGGGTTTTGTTAAAAAGTCCAGAGATTTTAGCTTTTTTCTTTCTGATTCAATAGAGGTGAAAGAGTACAGTGCAAGGAGCAAGAGAAATGAGCAACATTTTCCTGCAGGCAGTGAGCAGAGTCATGAGATTGCTGATATTCTTAAAAATCATGTTAGCATACAGAAAATGTTTGACCTTTATTTATAATGAACATTTGAAGAAATTATTTCTTTGTGGGAAGTGAATAACTATGCCATCATTCATTTGGTAACCTGTACAGACAACTTTGTAAAGGGAATTGATTTTAGAGATTAGGTTAGTCTAATCTCCTTTAGTTTTAAGAGAAACTGAACTCCAAAGAAGTGAATAATTTTCCAGACCCATAGAGTTTTATTGTAGCAGATTTGGAATGCAAAATAAAAAGAGAGGATGGCTCACACCTGTAATACCAGCACTTTGGGAGGACGAGGTGAGACTAGTTCAAGACCAGCCTGGGCAACATAGTGAGACCCCATCTCTAAAAAAAAAAACCAACAAAATAGCCTGGCATGGTGGCACATGCCTCTAGTCCTAGGTATGTGGGAGGCTAAGGCAGGAGAATTGTTTGAGCCCAGGAGTTGGAAGTTACAGTGAGCTATGATTGTGGTACTGCACTTCAGCCTGGGTGACAGAGTGAAATCCTATCTCTAAAAATAAATAAAGAAGCTCAGGTTATAGTTTTTCCATTACCAGTCAACTTGTGATGAGTCAACAATATGCTGAAAATTAAAACAATATAAGTAAAGAAATCAAGACAATGCAAACATTCTCTTGACATAAATATACTCAAATTTATTGCAACTCTATAAAAAAGATATTTGAAGCAATTGCTTAGATAATTCCAGCCATATAACAATGGCATCATTTTTCTGAATTTCAAAATCCTGATTTAATAGATTATTTCCAGTTTGTTTTGTTTTAGCTTTATCTACACCAAATTTAAAAATCTGTTCTATTTTCTTAGCCATTGCCTTAGAAGAGTCTCTAATGTTCCCTTTTCCCAATCATGACAACTGCTTCCAAACTGGTCTGCTTGCTCAATCTGTGCTGTATATTGCTGCCATCTTCTAAAACATTGCCTGATGATGTAATTGCCCTGTTCAAAGCCCTTGATAATTTTACTTTACTAAAAGTTTAGTATACAAGCAGGATTAAGATTAGTCCAAACTACTCACAATCTCAGTTTATTATTAATACCACAGATTTTTTTTTTAACGCTTTGCCCTTCATTCTCTACCAGACTCATCTCTCAATATGTCATGCATTCTGTGTTCCAGGCACAGGAACTAGACATGATCCTTGAATATATTAAGTGCTATTCTTTCTGTACGAAAAGCCCTTCTCTTTTTCCAGATCTCTAAATCATTTACATCCATGAAGGCCAAGATTATATGTAACTTTTCTATTACTTTGAATCCTTTCTGCTTAAATTATTTGCCCTTCTTGAGCTTGCAATGTATATTTTCTATTTTTTTTCTGGAATGAAACTTATAAAAGTCTGATATAAAGTTAGTGTAATGTATATTTGTTAAATGAAATTGCTTTTTTAGAAAAAAATAAACATCAGATTCTCCAAATTTGACAACGGAACACATTTATTACTATAAGGAACTGATATATTTATATTAGAAAATATTTATGCTTCTAGCACCCCAGGATTCTGGAGCTGGGGTTTAAGTCCTGACTTCAACATTTAGCAGATTTGTGATGTTGGGCAAGTTCTTCATGATATGTTTGCCTCTATTTCTCATCTAAAAAATGAGGTGATAATACTACTGATATTATGTTCCTATAAGGAACAACTCAGTTAAAACATGCAAGTCACTTGGAATAACATCTGCCACTAATAAGTGAGGTATTAGGTGTGGATTTGCCTATCATTCTAAAGTATTGGCTATTGCAGGGACAGGTGTTATCCAAAATTTTATCTCTGTGGGAATAGATAGTTAAGTTTTATGAAGAACAGATTAGCAATGTGAATTATTGAAAGAAGATTTCTGTAGGAATACAGCATTTCTATGTGATATCATCTCAAATCAAAACAACTTGAATACTTTTTTGCAGGGAAAACTGAGTCTATATATGATATGTGTCAAAAAAAATCCAAGCATTTCCACAAAAAACTATCTTTTTTCAAAACATTTCTTCAAAATCAAATTTTGGATTAACATTTTCCCCAGTTAGCAAACGTCATTGATGAGCAGGATGATACATGAAAATCATTTGAAGAGTATGCAGCTGTTATAGACCTATTAATTGGAGAATACAATGAAAGGTTCAGTGACTTTGAGAATCATGGCATCACACTCAAATTAGCATTTCAGCCCCACCTCATTGATATCACCAAGGCACCTAAAGAACTACAGATGATATTTGATTGAGCTCTCAACAAATGACATTTTAAAGTCATTGGTTTGATGCTAAGAAAGGTCCAATGGAAATATGGGAAAAATGCAGAATACCTATACCTTTGGCAACATGCCTGAAAAGGGCTTTCTTGCTTTTTAACCACTTATTGCTGTGAAACTACGTTCTCCTACCTAACCCAAATAGAGAGATGCCCTTAAGGTCACAGATGACTGATACCCATCCAGAGGATCAACTGGGACTGTGGACCTTCATGCTGCAACCAAATATTCAAATGCTTTCCAACAAAAAGCAGGCAGGACAAAGTCATTAAAAGGTTAGTTAACTTTAAAATTAACAAATAGTTTTCAGTTTTAGGAATCATTAAGTACATAGTAGTTAGAGTTTTACAAAATAATGTACATTTTTAAGTAGATATAATAGAAATTTCTTAAATGTGGCCTTATTTGATTATAGCTAAATTATTGCAGACCTCCAACATGAAAAGTTTCCATACCCCTGTTTTAGAAAGTCAAAAACAAATTTGAAAATTACTCTCCTCTACAAGTCACAATACAGTGATATTATATATGGATATGTCTAATACAATGTGAAAGGTGCTATAATAGGTGTCTAGAGCAAGCGCCACTAGTTCTAAATGCTGTCCTTTTCCTTATTAGAGGTTTAGTCTGGCTTTAGGTAGGTGTGTTTATTTGTTTTTCCTTTTTGTTTTGTATTTAAAATTATAAGCAGTTTAAAAGCAGAAGTAACTTGTGAGCTAAGATGTCCTAATCCAGCTTTAGTGCAAGAGATAGACATTAGTTCAGGCATTTCAAACAGAAAGAGTTTTTTTTTTTTTTTTTTTTAATTATTTTTTTTTATTTTGGCATATTATGGGGGTACAGATTTTAAGGTTTCAATAAATGCCCATTTCCCCCCCTCCCCCCAAAAGTCTGAGTCTCCATCATGACCATCCCCCAGATGGTGCACATCTCACTCACTATGTATGTATATACCCGCCCCCCTCCCCCCTCCCACCTGCCCAATACCCTATTACTGTAGCACCTATGTGTCCACTTAGGTGCTACTCAGTTAATACCAGTTTGCTGGAGAATATATCTGGTGCTTGTTTTTCCATTCTTGGGATACTTCACTTAGTAGTATGGGTTCCAGCTCTAACCAGGAAAATATAAGGTGTGCTATATCACCATTGTTTCTTAGAGCTGAATAGTACTCCATGGTGTACATATACCACATTTTATTAATCCATTCTTGGATTGATGGGCACTTGGGCTGTTTCCACAGCCTTGCAATTATGAATTGTGCTGCTATAAACATTCGAGTGCAGGTGTCTTTTTTGTAGAGTGTCACTGGATCATTTGGGTAGATGCCCAGCAATGGGATTGCTGGATCAAATGGTAGATTCACTTGTATCGCTTTAAGGTATCTCCATATTGCTTTCCACAGAGGTTGAACTAGTTTGCAGTCCCACCAGCAGTGTAGGAGTGTTCCTCTCTCTCCGCAACCACGCCAGCATTTATTGTTTGGAGATTTTTTGATAAAGGCCATTCTCACTGGGGTTAAGTGATATCTCATTGTGGTTTTGATTTGCATTTCCCTGATGATTAGAGATGTTGAGCATTTCTTCATATGTTTGTTGGCCATTCTTCTGTCTTCTTTAGAAAAATTTCTGTTCAAGTCCTTTGCCCACTTTTTAATGGGGTTATTTGATTTTTTCTTCCTAATTTTCGTGAGTTCTAAGTATATTCTAGTTATCAGTCCCTTATCGGATGCATAGGATGCAAAAATTTTCTCCCATTATGTAGGTTGTCTGTTTACTTTCATGACTATTTCTTTGGCTGTGCAGAAGCTTTGTAGTTTGATCATGTCCCATTTATTTATTTTTGTTGCTGCTGTGATTGCCTTTGGGGACTTCTTCATAAACTCTTTGCCCAGGCCGATGTCTAGGAGAGTGTTTCCAACTTTTTCCTCTAGAGTTCTAATAGTTTCATATCTTAGGTTTAAGTCTGTTATCCAGCGTGAGTTGGTTTTTGTGAGAGGTGAAAGGTGTGGGTCCTGTTTTAGCCTTCTACAGGTGGCTATCCAGTTTTCCCAGCACCATTTATTGAAGAGGGATTCTTTTCCCCAGCATATGTTTTTGTCTGCTTTGTCAAAGATGAGACGGCTATATGAGGATGGTTTTATATCAGGATTCTCACATCTGTTCCACTGGTCAATATTCCTGTTTTTGTGCCAATACCATATTGTTTTAATTACTACAGCTTTGTAGTATAGTTTAATATCTGGCATATTAATGCCTCCCATTTTGTTTTTGTTGCCTAGAATTGCTCTTGATATTCGGGGTCTTCTTTGGTTCCATACGAAGCGTAAAATTATTTTTTCTATATCTGTGAAGAATGCTGATGGGATTTTAATAGGTATTGCATTGAATCTGTAGATCAGTTTGGGTAGTATAGACATTTTGACGATATTGAGTCTGCCGATCCACGAGCATGGTATGGATTTCCATCTGTTTACATCCTCTGCTATTTCCTTCCTCAGTGTTTCATAGTTCTCCCTGTAGAGGTCTTTTACCTCTTTGGTTAAATATATTCCTAGGTACTTTAATTTCTTTGTTGCTATTGTGAAGGGAATTGAGTCTTTGATTTGGTTCTCAATTAGATTGTTGTTGGCGTATATGAATGCCTCTGATTTCTGTGTATTGATTTTGTATCCTGAGACTTTACTAAATTCATTGATCAGTTCCAGGAGTTTCTTGGTTGAATCCTTGGGGTTTTCTAGATACAATATCATATCATCAGCAAACAGTGAAAGTTTGATCTCTTCTGCCCCTATTTGGATACCTTTGATTCCATTTTCCTGTCTGATTGCTGTAGCCAAGACTTCCAGCACTATGTTGAACAGAAGTGGAGATAGTGGGCAGCCTTGTCTGGTTCCAGTTCTAAGTGGGAATGATTTCAGTCTTTCCCCATTCAGTATGATGTTGGCTACGGGTCTGTCATATATGGCTTGTATCATTTTTAGGTATGTCCCTTCTATGCCTATTTTCTTAAGTGTTCGTATCATGAAAGGGTGTTGAATTTTGTCAAAAGCTTTTTCTGCATCTATTGAAAGAATCATGTGGTCTTTGTTTTTGCTTCTGTTGATGTGGTGAATTGCATTTATAGATTTACGTATGTTGAACCATCCCTGCATCCCTGGGATGAAGCCCACTTGGTCGTGGTGGATTATTTTTTTGATAAGTGTCTGGATTCGGTTAGCTAAGATTTTGTTGAAAATTTTTGCATCTATATTCATTAGGGATATTGGTCTGTAGTTTTCTTTTTTTGTTGCATCCTTTCCTGGTTTTGGTATCAGAGTAATATTCGCTTCATAAAAGGTGTCGGGGAGGTTTCCGTTCTTCTCGATGTTGTGGAATAGTTTCTGCAAGATAGGTACTAGTTCTTCTTTGTAAGTATGGTAAAATTCAGGTGTGAAGCCATCTGGACCGGGACTTTTCTTTTTAGGGAGATTTTTAATTGCTGTTTCTATTTCAGCTGTTGAGATTGGTCTGTTCAGGGAATCTATTTCTTCCTGGTTGAGCCTAGGGAGGCTGTGTGTTTCTAGAAATTTGTCCATTTCCTCCACATTTTCCAGTTTGTGTGCATAAAGATTTTTGTAGTATTCATAAATTGTATCTTGTATCTCTTTGGGATCAGTTGTGATATCTCCTTTTTCATTCCTGATGGAGCTTATTAGAGATTTCTCTTTTCTGCTTTTCGTTAGCTTAGCCAATGGCGTGTCAATTTTGTTTATTTTTTCAAAGAACCAACTTTTTGTTTTATTAATCTCCTGAATAGCTTTCCTGTTTTCAATTTCGTTTAGTTCTGATTTGATCTTGTTGATTTCACTTCTTCTGCTGGGTTTGGGGTTGGTCTGTTCTTCTTTTTCCAGCTCTTTGAGTCGTTTCATTAGATTGTCTATTTGTGATCTTCTTGCCTTTTGGTTATAGGCATTTATGGAGATAAACTTTCCTCTCAGAACTGCTTTAGCTGTGTCCCAGAGGAGTTGATAACTTGTCTCTCCATTGTCGTTTTCTTCATAGAAGTTTTTTATTTCCGTCTTGATTTCTTCATTTACGAAGTAATCATTTAGTAGGAGGTTGTTTAATTTCCACGTTTTTGTGTAGAAATGTGAGTTTCTGTTAGGGTTGATTTCTAGTTTTATTCCACTGTGATCTGAGAAAGTACATGGTATGATTTCTATTTTTTTAAATTTCTTGAGATTTTCTTTGTGTCCTAGGATATGGTCAATCTTAGAGAATGTCCCGTGAGCTGATGAGAAGAATGTATATTCAGTGGATTTTGGGTAGAATGTTCTGTAGATGTCTGTCAGACCCAATTGTTCTAGAGTTTTGTTTAAGTCCATTATTTCTTTATTAATTTTCTGTTTGGAGGATCTGTCTCGTGCCGTCAGTGGGGTGTTGAAATCTCCGGCGATTATGGAGTTGCTATTAATCCATTTGCTTAGCTCCAGTAAGGTTTGCTTTATGAATCTGGGTGCACCTAAGTTGGGTGCATATATATTTAAAATTGTTATCTCCTCTTGTTGGACTGTGCCCTTCACCATTATATAATGACCCTCTTTGTCTTTTACTACTTTTGTTGGTTTAAAAACTAAATCGTCTGAAATTAGAACTGCCACACCAGCCTTCTTTTGGTTTCTATTTGCTTGGAATATTGATCTCCACCCTTTTATTTTTAGTCTATGTGCATCTTTGCAGGTTAAATGTGTTTCCTGAAGACAGCATATACTTGGCCTGTATTTTCTTATCCATTCAGCCAGCCTATGTCTCTTGAGTGGAGAGTTTAAGCCATTCACATTTATTGAGAGAACTGATAGGTAAGGTAGATTACTGATCATTCTGTTGGGTTGGATGTTGTTGCTATGATTTCTGTCTTGAGCCATTGTAATATCTGGCCTTTAATATCTTTGGGTTTTGGTTGTTTTTATATCCGTGGATTATTATTATGATGTTCCGTGCGTAACGCTGTTTTAAGTACTTCTTGTAGGGCTGGTCTTGTCTTGGTGAATTCTCTGAGCCTTTGCTTGTCTGAGAATGTTTTTATTTCTCCTTCATATATGAAGCTTAGTTTTGCAGGGAATAATATTCTAGGCTGGGCATTGTTTTGTTTCAAAAGAGTGAGAATGGGGCCCCAGTCTCTCCTTGCTTGTAAAGTCTCATTAGAGAAGTCTGATGTTATTCGAATTGGCTTTCCCTTGTATGTCACTTGCTTCTTTTGTCTTACAGCTCTTAGAAGGGCCTCTTTAGTTGATACTTTGGTCAGTCTGATGACTGCATGACGTGACGTCTTCCTGTTTGCATTGAATCTCCCAGGGGTCCTCTGGGCTTCTTGAACTTGTATATCGAGATTTTGAGCAAGGCCTGGGAAATTTTCCTCTATTATATCTTCAAAAAGCTTGTCCAGCCCTTGAGTGTTGTCTTCCTCCCCTTCGGCTAAACCTATGACCCTCACGTTAGGTTTTTTCACATAATCCCACAGCTCTTGTAGGCTTTGGTCTTTTCTCTTGTTTCTCTGCTGTATTTCTGTGACTGATTTATTTAATTGGAAGGTGTTATCTTCAAGCTCTGAGATTCTTTCTTCTGCTTGATCCACCCTGTTCTTGAGACTTTCCACAGTATTTTGTAGTTCTCTGAGTTGATTCTTCATCTCCAGGACTTCGGTTAAAGTTTTCTTCACTGTGTCAATCTCTTTGTTGAACCTTTGTTCCATTTCTTGGAGGTTTTTTGTGTTTTCTTGGTGTTGGTTATTGAGTTGTTGTTGCAGCTGGGTGAGTGTTCTTATGATCCACATACGAAATTCCTTTTCTGTCATATTGGTTGCCTGATTTTGGTCGGTGTCCGTTTCTAGGGGGCTGGTGCTCCTCCTTGGGGGTGTGTTTTCCGTTTGGTTCTTCATATTTCCTGAGTTCTTTCGCTGACTTCTTCCCATGTCGATCAGTTGTTGTTTCTTTCCTTAGGTTATTGTTTGGGTATTCACACACCTTGTTTAGTTTCTGAGGCGTTAGGTGGTGCCTGTGGGTGAAATTGGACCACTCCCTGTATATTGAGTCAGTGGATGCCGTGGAAAGGCTGTGCAAGATGCCGCCCCTGTCAGTAGGTGGCGTTTGCTTGGAGGAACAGGCTATGGTGTTGATTTTGAGTCCTGTTATCAGCTCTCGTTCTGGGCGGAGCTGGGTTGGGTAAGCCTGCCCTCAGGCCGTTAGCAGGGGTCAAAGTTCTGTTCTCAGCTTACAGGGAAAGCTGTCAGGGCAGGGCTGGAATGGTCCCGCTCAGCCAGAAAGTCTGGAGGTGGGGGTGGGGCTGTCTGAGACCCGCAGTCTGCAGCAGGCCTCGCTTCTTTCCACCCTCCCCAACTCTGCAGCTACTCCTGGGCCTCTGCCAGCAGGCCAGACCACAAGCCACCAGGCCTCCCCGGACTGTGGTGCCGGCAGGGAGGTTCCCTGCACAGGAACGCCACCTGGGTTGGGCGCACGGCCTCCTCCTGGGAGGAGGGTTGCCCTCTAGGACGCCGATCCGCCCCTGGAGGCACACAGCCCTCAGTAGGCTGTTTGCGTATAATCCTTCTGTGCCCGGGGCAATGCTAGCCCTCGGTGCAGGGGATCTGGTCTGCAGGTCCGACCTCTGGGTCCCAGAGTTCAAACTGTATTCCCACCAGGGAGAGGATTTCCGGTCCTAATTCACCCACAGGGAGCCCAAGCTGGATCTATGTCTCTCAGCCTCTGAGTCGGCACCGTTTTCCTGGGAACACGGTGCCAGCAGCACCTGGGAGGGCGGGCGGGGTCCCAAACGGGAAGGTCCCGTTCCCTGGAGGTGCCTCCGGCTGGTGGCTGTATTGTCTCTCTGGGCAGCCGCGGGTAGGGTCGGCGGGGGGGGGGGGGGGGGGGGGGGGGGGGGGGGGGGGGGAGGAGGAGGCACTATGGCGCCTGCCGCGCGGCTCGGGTCCGTGCACACGGAGGTGCCCGGAGGAAATTGGTAACCTGGTGCCACGTCTGCTACAGGCTCACCGTTGGCAAGCGGCGGCAGTCTCTGGGCTGATGTCCGCAGGTCTCTCCACCCACTGGGGAGCCCGCCAGCAGTCCCGAATGCAGGGGAGGGGAAACAGCAATTCCACCTACCCTTGCCGCTGGTCTCCGGGCTGCTCCGGTGGTCTCAGCCTCCAGTTCTCCTCCGCAGCCTCCTCCCGTGGAGTCTCCCGGGGTCTCAGGTACCCCTCCTTCCGGCCCTTGTCCGCTGTATGCTCGTCTTCTTGCTTCTTTCCTCTAGTTTCTGCTAGAATTGGTCTTTTCTGTAGAGACCCTCTGTCTGGCGGTGTTATTCGTCCGCCATCTTGCTCCGCCCCCAGAAAGAGTTTTAATAGATGTATTTGGGTGCTCCAAAAATTATTACCACCTTTGAATAGTGGGTTTCCAGTTCTCACCACTCAGCCAGGTCTGGAGGTCAATAATCTGCTGATGCAACCACTGACACTTTTTCTTCCACCACAACTGTCCCTCTCTACCACCAAATTTTTGGCTAGATACTGGAACAGGCACTGCAAAGGCACTTCTCTCCAAATGCTACAGCAAAAGGATTAGCCTAGTCCACACTTCTGCTTTTCAGCTGATACTCAAATTAGGGGAACTTGAATGACATCCAAATTCCTAGTTGAAAGAAAATCAAAGAAATGTAGATTTTTTTTCACTTTCTAACCTTTTAAACTAAAAGGAAGATGGAATTGGAGTTTCAAGAACCAATTTAAATAGGTACTGTATAAGAAAATTTACTTAAATTATGGGTTGCATGAATGTCAGTAATTACCAAAAAAAAAGAAATTAAAGATATTGCTCCATCACTCAGGCTAGAGAGCATTGGGGCAATCATAGAACTCCCTGAACTCCATAGGTCAAGTGATCCTCCTGACTAAGTTTCCCAAGTTTCCCAAGTATTACAGGCACAAACCACTGTACCTGGCTAATAAAAAAAAAATTACAGAGATCAGGTCTTGCTATGTTCCCCAGGCTGGTCTTGAACTCCTGGCCTCATGTGATCTTCCCACCTAGACCTGCCAAAGTATTGGGATTACAGTATTAGGTATTTGAATTATGCTTCAGTACATCAACCTAGTTGAAAAATGGCTATTTTTACTAAAAGAATCTGACACAATGTTATGGTCCAAGCTGGGACAGTGTAAATCTCTGAAAATTATCACAACTCTCTATGCCATCAAAACACAGAGATAATATTGAATTAGTTGTCATAAATATCCAAAAATATAACTGTTTTGCAAGTAGTAGAATAAATTTAGGCAAGACATAAGCTAAACCCCTGTAGAAAATAGAAGCATTAGAGACCCTGAGTGCATATACATGAGAACTGATCATATCTCAACAGCCATACTAAACAGAATTGAAGCAAATGCACATTAATTTGAGTATATGGAAAAAGACAATAAAATGATCCCATACGTTAAAAATAATCACATGAATGAACTACAGATATAATTTTTTTTGTTCCGTCTCTTTGTCCCTTAACCCTTCTATTATGTCTTATGTAAACATTTACTTGGATAGTTCAAATAATTTTTACATGGTTTTCCCTGGTTTGAAGTTGGTTTGTGGAGTACTAAAGCTTCTTGGTGAAATTTAACTTGAATCAAATGGCCTGTCTTTTTCCATAGATAACAAAGTGCTTTATTTGCCAATAATCTCTTACCGAAGTACATTTCAAAGTGAGATAAAACTGGAGAATCTTTATGTTATTGGAATTCTAACATGGTAATTTTCACACAGGGCAGGGGAGCTGACACTAACATCAGGCAAGTCAATTTTCCATTTGCCTCACTCCTGCATGTAAGTAATGGTGGACAAGAGCTGCCTGCATGCTTGATACATCGACCCCTTTAGGGGAATACCTGCAATGTAGAATTAACTTGAAGATGCTGTATAATTTTTCCCCTCTAGAAGCAATACAAAACCCTCCTCTACTCTCCCATCAGAGACTTCCTGCTCTTATGAAGCCTGTTGGCCTTCCTAAAACAGGAGAATTCAATCTTATTAACAAATGTAAATGTAAATTGTAGTTAGTTACTTGATGTGTTATCCTTCCTTGCATATTGTATTTGAAATTCAATTGCATTATTCAGATATGGGTAAGAAAGATCTTTTTGGTCAAGACAGCTCCTAAATCACATTTCATAGATTGCAATATTATCTCCACCTGCTTTGCTATGTGGGTTCACTGGGTAATATTCATAAAGATCAGTTGTTTGTGTAGGCAATAGAGGCCTGCACAATCAATACACAGATTTATATTGATTGTAATAATATCTTGGTTATATGGAGCACATGAAATTATTTCATTTTAAAGACAAAACAGTGCAAATAGTGTATCTTTACAGGTTGACCATATCTTAAGGAATTCCAAAGCAAAACAACCTGGAAGGTGATTATTTACATCAACAAAAATTTATTTATTATACTAATAGTAAATTCCTCAAAGGATTCTTTTTAATAGAGATTATATCTCTAGTAGTAAATCTAAAGACCATTGAAAGCATTTTAAACTACCCTACAGCATTAGTAAATTATAGTCTTATTTTTTAAAATGGAAAGTCTCTTAATCTCATGTTCCACAAGATTATTTATTTTATCCAAGAAATATTCTGAGAACTGAATGAGCAATATTTGCAAGTGTTGCAATGTTCACATTGCATCTTTGGACAAAGGAAATGCTAGATTTGCAGAGCCCCAGTTATGAAGGAAGTATCAAAGGACAACCTTTTACATGGCAAATAAAGCATTAGTAATATGGCCAAAAATCATAATCTCTCAGCATGCTCTAAGCTTTAAGTAACTATCAAAGGATGAGACCATCAAGAAATACCCAAAATACGAAACACAAAACAGTAAAATAATGGATTCCTTATTTAAGTGAAAGAGGCTATGCTGGTCGAAAACACTACTTTGGAGCAGAGCAGGACTTTAATTTTATATATAAGATTTTATGTTTAAGATTTTTAGAAAGTATGAAATTCAGGGTCTGAGAAACTTTAAGAGGTGAGGTGGGAGTGGATTGATATTAACCATAGAAGGATGCATGATCAAGTGAGAATTACTCATGGGTAACATTCAGAAACATGTTCATAAGTATTATTCTATTCCTAATTGCTTAACTTTTATTTTATGCGATTCATAACATATTTTTCCTACAAGATCATTGCAGACAATTTTTATGCCTATTTCATAGATAGAGAGATTAAAAATATATAACATCACAAAAAGGTAGGTACAGGTTCAATCTTCTCAAATTGTGTTCCCTGAATATCATTTTTCTGAGATCTCAGTGGGTGCTCTCAGAACAAAATGATCCATGGCAAATGATCTTGGAAAATGCCCTTGGTGCAACTTAATAATAAACATACGCATATGTTAAAGGTTCTGAGAAGCTCTAATATATAAAACTAGGCAAGGGAAGGATAGAGAAATGAGAAATCGTAAGAAGAAAATCTGCTTAAAGATTAGATGAGGAAACTTAATTGTACCAAGGTAGACTTTTCCCCAGTAAACCCTTATAAACTTGGGCCCATGCCTTGACACTCACCCTCTCCACTCCATTCTCACCAAAGCTTTTCTCTGAATAGCAGTGTTGAGAAGCCAGACCTAGGGTGATTCATTAATAAAAGAGATATCAGCTGGGTACTGTGGCTCATGCCTCTAATCCTAGCAATCTGGGATGCTAAGGCAGGAGGATCACTGAAATCAGGAGTTCAAGACCAGCCTGAGTGAGAGTGAGACCCTATCTGTACTAAAATAAATAGAAAAAAATTAGCTGGCCAATTAAAAATAGAAAAAATTAGCTGGGCATGGTAGCATGTACCTTTTAGTCCAAGCTACTTGGGAGGCTGAGGCAGGAAGATCACTTGAGCCCAGGAGTTTGAGGTTGACATGAGCTAGGCTGGTGCCATAGCTCTCTAGCCTGGGCAACAGAGTGAGACTCTGTCTCAAAAAATTCAAAAACAAAAACAAACAACCCCCCCCCCCCCACCAACAAAAAACCCCAAAGCCCTCTCACAAATATCTACTGGGTTCCTGCTTTGTGCCAGTCACTGTGATGGGTATTAGCAATTTGATGTTGAATTGGAATGATGGATCCTGCCTGCCTCTATGAGAAGGGATTAGTAGAAAAACAAACAGTTGCAATGAAATATGATACAGATCACAAACATAGAAAAGTAAAGGATAGATCTTTCTTACCTATTCTAAGTAGACTTTAGCCTGCTATGATATTGGTCCTATTAGTGCTTTGTTACATATTTCTATAATAGCATTTACAAATTTGCTTGAATAAATGAGTAATTAAATACTAATATAATGATATTAGATAATGCTTAATAAATAAATGAATAAATGAGGCAGGAGACATGTAATTGTGTAACCTAAAATCCATAGATTTGTCATTTCTTTGGTTTTTAAATGATAAAAATGAAGTTGATACAAAAAATACATAATGAGTGTTATCGTCCAAGTCTACAAAATTAAAATGAGACATGTGAGAAAACTTTTTGGAAAAGGAAATTTAATGGGTAAAATATAATACCATATTATTATTATTCATTCACTCATACTTATTGTTTACCATGTCATAGGCACAGCTCATGGAGCATATTGCAATCTGGAGAATATGGTCACTTTTAAAAAAAAAAAAATGTCTGTGTCTATTCTTTATTGACACAAAGCAGCCAATTGGAGTGTTTTCTTCTCATTCACAGATGGACCTTCTCCTAAAAGTCTTACTTCCATGTCTCTTCCTTCTTCTTGGACTTTCAAGGCCAAAGACTTCAAGGCCAAGTACACTGGGGGTGAGGAGGGGCATTTTAGTTGCCCAGCCAGACAGCCAAGCTTATGTATCCCTGCATTTGGATGGAAGGTTTTCCAAGGGATCTTGGACAGATTGGACCCAGCACTGGCACAGGGTTGGCTTGGAGAAATAAGCTCCTGGAAACCTCAATTAGTGTTTGGTTGTATGAACATTAAACAATGCTGAATCTGGAAACAATACATCACACAGCAGGTCCCAGGAAATAAGCAGAAGGCTGGCGGCAGGCCAGGGCCAGGGGCCAAATCGCTCCTCAAGGACAATTCTTCATGGAGAAATGACAGCAGGTTTGAGGACAGCAGGTATGACCTGACGAGATAATGATATTAATTACATTTTGAAAATAAATGGGAAGAGGACAAAAGCAAAGTAGTTTTTATTTCCCTATATAATAACAGATTTTACTTCTTTTACCCAGATTTCTTGAGTCTGAAGAAATGGATTTGATAAAAATAAATTTAAAGGCAATACTAACATATACTAAGCATTATTGCACAGCAGATACTGCTACAAGTGTGTGTGTGTGTTAATGTGTATTGACTTAATTAGTCTTCACAACTAACCTGTAGAAATAGGTAGAGGTATTATTACCATTTTACAATGAATAAAATGGAAACTAGAGAGATTAGGCAATCTGTTTGGGGTCACACAGCTATCAATGATGGAACTAGAAATCAAACAAAAGTAATTCCAGAGTCCACTCTTTTAAACCTAATGCTATACTACCTCTGGGTAAGTTTACTTGCATGTCCCCGAGGTACCATAGTGTGGCATTATTCCATAATTCTAACCATTAAGAAAGGCCTACCTCTAGACCTTTCTTGGTACCACACCCTTTAATTTTTTTCCCGCAGTCAGTTACCTTTTCTTTAAAGCCAACTTCTTTTTCTACAAACCAGTGAGCCTAGTGTGTCTGTTCATACAGTCCATGCTTGTTATTGCATCTTCTCTGGTGATACATGGAGCATGTATCAGGCAGTATTAAATTATTATTGTTATCAATCCTTTATTCTAAAAGAGCCAGTCTTATTATTAACATAATCGTCATAATAACATGATTACCATCATCAACTTGGTAGATGTCACAGCATTAAAAGAGCTGATAAGTTTGCTTTGGTAATGACATGATAAGTGAGTAAAAATCACAAATACCAAGCCATTATTATCCTATCTTCTTCAGTGTCAAATGAGGCCTTTCTTAAACCACCCCTGCCATGTCCTCCATTGATCAGCATCACCACAAAGATGGTAATTTATTTGGAATTGATAAGCCATTAATTTGACATTTTTAAATGCCAATATTTAAAGCTGAATGTTAAGGCAGGAGGTCAAAAGTGGTATTCATGTATAGTGGCTTCTCAGGTAAGGTTTAGAGATCACAGAAACTCTCATATCCCAGGTTAGGTTGACCAGAAGACACTTTGGACACCTCAACTTCCTGCCTATACCACAGAGACTTGAATGTGTTACTTTAAGAAAACTGGACTATTTTGTTCTATTTTCTGTCTTTTTTTATGGAATGAGAGTAATATCTGCCCATTCCTTTTAATTTTCCTGTTTAAACACTGAAATTCAAATAAAATTAGGGCAGAAAGTATAGAGTTGGAAGACCAGACATGTAGTAGAGCTTTTCATCTAGGGCTGTTCCCATTAAATGATGTTAGATTATAACTCTTTCCACCTGACCTTATATTTTGAAGGTAGAGAATATGTTTTCATAGACAACAATTATATATTCTTAAGCAAATCAGTGAATAGATAATCAGCAAATGAATAAATGGATATAGGGTTTTCCTTGGTAAGAAGCCATGCTTAAATTTTTCATATATTTTAACCATTTAGAGAATGAGATAGCATGCAGTGGGGAAAGCAAACAACATTACCTCAGACTAGCAAAGCTGAACTAGTGAAATGAGTACTTGACAGTGGGATCTAGGGAGAAAGTTTTGCAATTCTAGCTGTCCTCTAGCTGTGACTTGAGAAGTAGATTCCTTTATCACTCAAGTAAATGGTGAAGGAAGGCAAGAAAAATCTATATACAAATGTTCTTTCTCCTCTCTTCCTAATGTCAAGGGCTCTGTCACATAGTCTTACCAAGATGCAAGCACAGTTTGGAAATGCAGTGTACTTATGTGCTCATGAAGGTTAAATGGGATTGGTAAACATCTAGTTACCAATGTTATGTTTTTCAACCTCTGGAGTTCAGTAAATACATAATCTGCTTTCCAAGTTATAGTAGCTGGTAGTATCAGCAAATATTTTACACTCAATAACAAGTATGTCCAGCAGGCCAATCTACTATTAATATATCTCCTCACCATCTGATGCTTAACTTCTAAGCCAATACCATATGTTTTAGGATTTTATTTCATTGGCATCTCACTTTGAATCTAATTTCTGGATTAGGTCAGACTATTCTGCAGCATCAAAGCAGCACTTCCCTCCCTTCAAAAAAATCTGATAACTTTACTCAATGGAAGGCTGTCATTAGCTCATATCCCAGTGTGATATAGAGGACAAGAATCTCACAGCTGACACACTTCCAAGCAGAGACTCAAGGACTTTGGCTCCTTTTCTAGGGTGGCTCCACTACAACATGCATGCAAATGAGGAAAAGTGAGTATGTGGAAAATCACAAAAGAGAGTTTATGACCAATTTCCTTTGGGCTACTGTATAGACAAATAGGCTATAGAAGTAAAAGGTGAGGAATGAGTAGACTATTTAGGAGACTGGAGACTATTGCAGCAATCCAGGTGAGAGTGATGGTGGTTGGAGAAGGGAGGTAGAGGTGGAGGCGGTGAGAAGAGACAAGATATTCGATAAAAATTTAGGGCACAGCCAATAAGTTTTGGTAAGTAAGAAAGAGAAGTACAAGTTATATGGCCAATAAATGGCAAAATCCAGATTCAGGTCTAGATCTCCTTATTCCAGTGTTTGAGGTTGTTGTGTTGTTCTATATGGCTTTAGCTTTACTCTTCTGCTTATGAAGATAAGCAAATATTTATAGAGTTTTGTTTGTGGCTCAAGATATAAAATTCTCCACTGCTATGATGGAACCTGGCAAGCAGGTTCACTATCAAGTCATTGATGGTGGTGGGGAAGGGCAGTGGGGAAGGGATCTCACCCATTGTATTTCTTATTAATGAAGATGCTATACCATTCAATTGCTCAGTCAAGTGTTCTTCTCATCAGTTCTCATGGATTTGGTTGTCTCATCTTTTTCTTGTTTTCCAAGAGGCAAGTCAGGTAGTCTGGAGTGCTGGCTTGCATCTCACTGGCCTGAAGATGAAATGTCTCAATTCCACTCCATTGTCGGGACAATGTACACCCCTTGTTCTTTAATTACTCCTACTTACTTTCACCACATATTGTGATTCATTTGCTTAAAACCACTGCAGTAGTTGCTGCCATAACAAATGCTTTCCTGAGAGTCAGATTAATGTTCCCCTTTGTTTCCAGCTTATCTCTAGCCTGTCTGCAGTAATATACTCAACCCAAACAAGCGTATTTTTCACTCACAGCCTGCCTTTTATGAGTCCCACTGACAGTTCCTTAATAAATAATGCATTTCTAAATGTTCCTAAGCTTTTCTCCTTATTAATAATTCTAGTAGCTTTCCCATGGCTGAAGGGTTTTATTTGGTCACTGACTAGATTTTATTCTTGCCTGTTTCTCTATATTTTACTTTTTGAGACTAAAAAGTAAAATATACCTGGACAACGAGGATGTTACAACAGTGATCCATTCATAGCAGGTGTTCAATAATTATGAGTTAGTATACAGTATACATTCAGATGTACAACATAGACTTTCATGGGTGTTTTTTGTTTGTTTGTTTGCTTTGTTTTTGTAGCTCTGGTTCTTTTGCCATGAGAACAAAAGAAAATCCTTAGGTTTCATTGAAAGTAACTTTAGGGTTAATTTTCAGAAGACATATTTGGCATTGTGTTCGCAAAATGCATTCCGATTATCATGTTTAAACATGAGAACTTTATTTTTGGTCTTCCTAACACACTATCTTTTCTGTATTTGTCTATTATTGTAAGTAATTATAACTAATACCTAATGATATGTCTTTGTTACCAGAACAGTATTGGCTCAATTAATTCAGGGAAAAAAAATCTAGTCAATTTGAGGAAAGAAAAGGGCAGATTCATACAATTACTCATTTTTTTTTTTTGCAACATTTTCCTCTGTTGTTTTGATAATACTAATCTGGAATGTCCATTTCATTCTTTCTTCATGAAACATTTTCTTCATAGCCCCTATCTATGGCTCCCTGTTCTGAAATCACTTGTTTATGGTTACCCAGAGCATGGATTGTTGTGTGTACTATCCTGAAGGATTTCCTTAATGTTTCATCATTACTATTTCTTCCAAGAATATTCCAAATTTGGACAATGGGGAAGCAAGGCTCTTGCTTAGTCACATAAAATTTAATTTGTGAATTATCAGAGAAAGGGCACTCAATAAATATGTTCTGATAAAATTGATTTGTTTACATCTATTTACATTTTATCTTTTTTATGTGTTTTGTATTTTTTTGTATGCTTGTCAGGTATTTTCTCTTTGGGTGGAAACTGCACAAGGCAGCAATTATGTTTTCAAGTTCTTTTGTATCTATGCTGACAACCAGTTTATTCTACACGTAGTAGGTGTTAATAAATGATGATAATAAATAATACAATAATAATGTAATAAATAACACAAGAGAGGGGAAATTTCACCATGATAAGGAAGTTGTTGAGTAAATTCCTCTTTCTAGCAAAATTAAACAGGTCTTTAAGTACTGACTATCATATGCCATACAATTTGTATGATGAGATTTCTTGTGCTGTTGTAAAACAAATTTAGCCCCTATGTTGCATATACTCAGCTTATGAAAAGAAAGGGAGTGTTACCAAAAAGAAAAACAAACAAACAAACAAACAAAAAACAACGACAACAAGAAAAGAAGCTAAACATGTTTAAATTCTAGAAAGTTTTGATTTGGAAAACAATTCTGATAATCCCATTATGGCATATGGAACCTCACAAAAGCATTCTGTCTTTGGAGGGGAGATGCTATTAATTCCCCACCCATATCCTTGAACCCTGTCTCCTCAGTGCTCACCAGTCAACTTCCAATGGCCAGCATCTGCGTTTTTCACTTGAACCCTCTCTCGTCACAGAATCTTCAGCTCTGTGCTGGTCAGGTGTGATAGTTCTAAGATGTGTGTCCTACACTAACTCCTATAGTCCCTCTGCTGACTCAATCTCCAGTCTTCTGCAGTGGTATTAATAGTTGGCTTGCTCACGTACCCTTTTTTGTTCCCTTCCCTTTCTTGTGCTTTCCTTCCCTGTCTCAATTCCCCACTTCCACACCAGCATCTCCTTCACTTTCCAAATAAAATACTTGCACTTTAATTTCTGAACCCATGCCTACTTCTAGGGGAGCTCAAACTAGGAAATTTACATATACTCCTTATTTCAGCAGAAACTTGCATTTTGATTTTAATTATTTGAATTTATTCATTTTGAGTTAATTTTGTATAGAAATACATCCTTCACAAATGTAGAGTTCTTCCTGTGAGAGCCCTAAAATTGCTTTTTTAAACGTTTCTTTTCACTTGAGAAATAATAGGAATAAGCCCCCTCCTGAGCAGAGTCTGCTAAAAGAGCTCAAAAGAGCTCAACTTCTATCCTTGTTGAGACACATGGTGTCCTATGTGCGGGGCTACTGAGAAAGGCAAATATTACTAAAAGCTTGAGTAACTAGCTCAGATTTGGAAGGAGACTCACTTTCAGAAACTAGGGTGAATTTCAGTTTTTGTGTTTATTCGGGGTTACAAAGGGGGTACAAGCAAACCAAAGGGCAGATACCATGGGCATAGTATCACTGAAACAAAAATGCAAACGTAAGTGATGCACTCAAAATTCCAAATCCCCTGTAACCCTCCAAGTTGCTTTTATTTCCATTTTAGGGCTGATCTAGAGATGCGTTTTCTTAGGAGTAGCTGATTAGTTGTCTGCAAATAGTCCCTGAAACTGCAGTTGGGAAGTGAGGCATTGGCTCAGTGAAGTAGAGAGATGGCATGAGGTACCCTGGAGCTGATTTTCTTGCCTGACTACATATATGGGAGCTTGATTTACCACTCGTTTATAATTAGAGTGTTGAGCAGTGTTCCCATCCACTAAGAATACAAAGCTAACATACCACATGCTACTCCAAATATAGATCCTAGATTAGAAGTTATTATGGCTTATATTTGGGGATCAAGTGGTTTTAAGTATGACGTTGTGTGTTGACACACATACTATTTCAACTCATGTAGCTTTGCTCCTCATGTGCCTTCTGCCCCACACTCTTTTCCTGCTTTGATATCTATTGAACATTATTTGAATTGCAATGCCCAAAGTCAGATGAAACCAGACTTTTCAACCCCACAAAGGCTTCTATTGCATTCGAAGTTCTTCTACAATTAATGTCAAAATTACTCACTTATATATCTTATGAGGAAGTTATCTTTTCATGGATTCATGTATGTCTTTTCTAATTTAATAGTAAAAAACTTGAGTTTTCACTTATTTTTATTTTAATAATGCCTAACACTCTTTGGGCACCTAACTTTCTCTCTCTCTCTCTCTCTCTCTCTCTCTTTCATATATACATATATGTATATATATTTAAATAAATGAACCATTCACTATATTAAAGCATCAGGTAGAACCTTGGTATCACTCACCCTTACTTGTTCTTTCTCTGAACATTCTCCTCAACAACTATTTCAATGTGTTCTCAATATCTGCAGACTCTTAATCAAACTTCTCCATCCCTGCCAGTGAGAACTCTGTCTTCCTGAAATTACTGCCCAATACACATACACATATGTTCTGTGTACCCAGAGTGCAGAAGTGTGGTTTTTATTCTCCAGTTTCAGAGAATGACCTATTGCCTCTCCTGCTCCACAGCACCCTTCCTGCCTGTGCATTTGGTTCTGTAACTCATTTTCCTATGCCTTCAGCTTCTCTGACTATAATGACCTCCTGCTCAATCCAGGAACACCATCTAATCTCTCATTTTATATCAATTACATTCATTTCCTGTTTCTCATTATCTTCACAAATAACTGGAATCCATTGTTAACCCCATTTCTGGACTTATTCTACGAGGTTCTCATCAAAGATACTAAATTTCCAGATGCAGGAGGCATTTTTTGTTCTTATGTTACTGGACCTTATTGGCTACATTTGATCTTGTTCATCACCTTCAATTCCTCAAAATGTCTTTTTTTCTATTCTCCTATTGCATAGCATTATTGCATAGTTTTGGCACCTTCTTTCTTTGTGATCTATTCTCCTCAGTGTTCTTCTCCTCTGGGCTCTTCCCTTGTATTTCTTCTCTATGTGTGCTATCTCCACAGATGATCTCATGTCTCTACATTATATCAATTAATATCCTTATGCTGAATCTCAATCAATATCTCTACTAGAGAACTCTACTTTAAACTTCAGGTTTACATATTCGACTGCATGTTAGATACATTCACTGGATATCCCAAATCCAATAAGTCCAAAATGGACTCACCACTATTTTGCTATTTGACTAATTTGACTTTTTATCAATCACCAATTGATGCAGAGCCTTTTCTCCCACATATCTCTTTAGTCCACATTTTCCTCTTTATCCCTATAATAATTCAGGCTTTCCATCTCTTACTTGAACTGCTCTCAATATAGCAGGCTCTCAATTTGTCTACTTATCTGTAGGGTGGTTCTTCAAATTCAATCTCCACACTCATACTATAAAGCAATATTTCTAAAGGATAAATTGAACCATGTTCTTTGCTAAAAATCATTCAATTTATCCCTTTTATGATAAATTATAACTTACTTAATGCAGCTTATAATGCTACCCACATTCTGTTGCCAGCCCATCTCTTTAGCCTCATTTCTCTTTAATTCTTATCCCAAGGAATTAAATGGTGTAGCAACATGGAACTCATCGGAGTTTTCTGCATATTTATTTCTATGCTCTGCTGGAACATCTCCACCTCTTCTATCTCAACTGAGCACACTTATCCTTTTTTGAATAGAAAATTTTAGAACAATTTCAGATTTACAGCAAAATTGAGAAAAATGTACAGAAATTTTTCATATACTCTCTAACTCCATATACATGGCCTCCCCTATTATCAGTATCTTCTACCAGAGTGGTACATTTGTTACAATTGATGAACCTACATTGACATATAATTGTTAACCAAAGACCATAGTTTGCATTAGTGTTGACTCTTGGTATTGCACATTTTATGTGCTTGGACATATGTGTAATGACATTATCCACCATTATGACGTCAATCAGGATAGTTTCACTGCCCTAAAAATCTCTGTTTTCTGTCAATTCATCCCTCCTACCTTCCCTCTAATTCCTGTCAACCACTGATATTTTTACTGTCTCCACAGTTTTGACTTTTCCAGAATGTCATGTAGTTGGTTTCATATTGTTCACAGCCTGTTCATATTGACGTTTTTCATTTAGTGATATGCATTTGAGGATCCTTCATGTATTTTCATGGCTTGATAGCCCATTTCTTTTAAACACTGAATTATATTCTATTGTCTAGCTTTACCACACTTTGTATATCTATTCACCTACTGAAAGACATGTTGGTTGTATTTAAGTTTTGAATATAATGAATAAAGAATCTGTGTATAGGTTTTTGTGTAAATATAGACTTTCAACTCCTTTGAATGAATACCAAAAATCTGATCACTGGATTATATAGTATGTTTAGTTTTGTAGGAAACTGCCAAACTGTCTTTCAGAGTGGTTGTACCATTTTGCATTTCTATGAAAGGGTTCCTGTTGCATTTGGTATTGTGAGTGTTCTGGATTATGGCCATTCTCTTAGGTGTGCAGCAGTATCTTAGTGTTTTAATTTGCAATTCTCTGGTAATATATTTTGTGGAGCACCTTTTCATACACTTATTTGCCCTCTGTGTGTCTTCTTTGGTGACTTATCTTTTAAAGTCTTTGGCTAATTTTTGAATCTGGGTTTTCATCTTCTTCTGGTTGCATTTTAATAATTCTTTGTGTGTTTTGGATAACAACTGGTCTCACTCTATTCCCCAGGATGGTCTCAAATCCTGGCCTTAAGCAGTCCTTCTGCCTTGACTTCCCAAAGTTCTGAGATTACAGCCATGAGCCACCATGCCCTGCTATTGCTGGAGTTTTGATTGGATTTCACTGAATCTATAGATCAATTTGGGAACAACTGACATCTTTATAATATTGAATCTTCCTATCCATGAACACAGAATATATCTCCATTTATATAGTTCTTTGATTTCATTTATCAGAGTTTTACAGTTTTTCTTATTTAGGTCTTGACTTTATTTTGTTAGATTTATACTTGAGTATTTTATTTTGGAGAATGTCAATGCAAATGACAAAATTAGAAGGAAGATTAAACTTTACACTCTTCTCATTTACCTCCTACTCCTCTGGTGTTACATTTTTGACCTAATTCATGCAAAAGAGAAGTGGTAGGCTGTGCAAGGGCCCACTCACCCTGCTTTGCTGGGCATTAGGTGTCGGAAGATTAAGAACAAATGCCAGAGACTGATCTACCTATTCCCTGGCCAGCTACCTCACTTGTTCTCTTGCCTGTGACTCTACCTATGGGTTTTTGTTCTATCTCTGAACAATGCAATTTCCCCTTTTACCTTGAAAAAGTTACTTTAGTTGAAACTAAGAGTTTAATGGGTTTCCTGAAAATCTTATCCTTCCTCATTTTTTGCATTTTTCCAAAGAGAAACAAAGTGTCTTTTATTTAACTTCTTATAGATAATTGACCAGAAAGAAAGAGTTCAGCTTTGCCTAGAAGCATTTATCTTAGATAAAATTGGAATATCTTATTAAAATATATTGACCTGTGGTAGCTAGAGGCTTTGGTGCCAAAATTATTGTTAATAAAATGAATCACATTTCATAACCAGAATAGAGTAGCTAAAATCCTGAGAGAAATGCCGATTGTTTAAATGCAGGAAATATGTGTGTATTTTTTCCCCTTGAAAGCTTTTATTGTTCTCTAGAAACAAATTGGCCCCAAGCCCAGAGTCTGTTAACTACCTTTTCAAGCTGGCACCATGCTAGAAATTTGTGTCGTTCTGTTTTAATCAGTTATGGGACTATATATTACACCAGGAGTTATGGGTGCAAAATACTATTGAAGAAGGATTGTGTTGTCATGGTAGACTGGGATTAAAGATAATTAGAAAGAAGTTAGAGTCCTATTTTGTCATTGGATCCCATGCCTCCTCACACTCTTACAACATAAACCAGCATGTATAATAGTCCCACCTCCTTTTCTCCTTCCATCAAATTTAGAAAGTGGTGTCAGGAAATCTATTGTATTGAAGCCAAAACCCATATTTTGTGTAATAGATTGATTCACATTACATCAAAATGCTAGTGATTCTCTTAGACTCACAGAAAACTACCATGAGGACAGAGATTAGAGAACTGTTAAATCTATATCAAATACAGACATTCCCTCCATCACTTCTTTATTCAGTGGCCATTCAACTGGTCTTGAACAATCTCACAGGGAAAGCA
This sequence comes from Microcebus murinus, assembly GCF_040939455.1. Classification (NCBI taxonomy): domain Eukaryota; kingdom Metazoa; phylum Chordata; class Mammalia; order Primates; family Cheirogaleidae; genus Microcebus; species Microcebus murinus. The sequence continues at coordinate 28,547,371 of NC_134120.1, read as the reverse complement.
TATTATGCTTTAGACAGAACTAAATCTTAAAGTTATTTTCCTTTAATGTACTTACATTCTGCCTCCTCATAGCTTCCACCCTTAGTTTTTGCTCTGCCCTTCTAGCCAAGGAGAAAAACTTGAATCTCTCTCCTGGTGGTCCTTTGCACCCTGAGAAAATTATTTTATGTCTCTTTTCTTCAATTTTCTCTTTGGAAAAATGCAGATTATTATTAATATCAAGTTGTAGGGTTGTGGCTATTACTATGAGTAGTAGTTGCAAGTTCTTAAGTAAGATGATTTGTATAAACAGTGTTTAGTATAATCCCTGACATGAAGTTAGCATTCAATAAATGTTGGCTATTTCTCCTATTATTAGAAGATAACACCATGATCTCATTAAGTCTTATCTTCTCTAGAATATACATTTTTACCGCTCTCAACTCTGTATGAATTTCCTGGAACACAAGTATTCCCTTCAATATAGCAGCTGCAATTGAACATACCATCTTGGTTGAGGCCTCAATGGCAGTACAGAGTGGACCACTTCTGGGAATGTGCTTCTGAGTACTGTAATTCTAGCAAACTGCTTCAACCAACGTTACCTTTTCTAACAGGCACTAAATTATATAAAGTGTCCTGTGGATTGAAACTCCTAAGTCTTCTTCATATGAACTTCACATGAACTGGTTTCTAATTTGTGCATTTTTTTATGGTCCGTCCTTTAACTTAAGGACAAAACTTTGCATTTATTTCCAATAAAGTTTATCTTATTATCTTATTTGATTTCATCCACTGTATCTTTCAAATAGCTAGCTATTTCTTTTTGTGTCAAAAAAAAAAAAAAGGAACAGATGAGCATGCTACTGATTTCAAGCATGTATTTCAAGTGATTTTCTATATAAACATAACCTGAACAAAAGCATTTGGATTGTTCTTGACCTGTATTCTCTATAACTGTCTTGTGCCTGTTCTGATATCAGGGTGTACTCTATTATCCAGAGATCAAATGCTTTGCTTCACTATTGGTAATTTTCACTTGAATATTCACTTGAATATAGCCCATATGAAGTATAATAAATAGATATAAATTTTCTAACTTTGGCCAATCCACTCCAGGTGCCAAGAAAGAGCCAGAAATCCAGAAAAAATTACTGACACGTCCTAGAAAGGGGCTAACCCTGCATATCAAGGTCCATGTTGATGGACCCAGCACTGGGGATGAGGAACACCCAGCTGTAGGCACCAGTTTGCTGAGGACACTTTAATGTCTCCCATAGGAAAGTTTGCTTTATTATTATATCTACTTTATATAACCTTTTAGCAAACAAATGTCCATTGGCACTCTAATCTCTAGGCTGTCAATTCAGCACTTAAATTGATTTGCCTCTTTTTTTTTTTTTTAAGAAAAATATCACAGGGAATAAAGGAAACAATCAATTTCACATCAGTAAAAGAGCTAAGGTTTCACCTTCTAGTTGGATTATTCCTGCACATCAATTTTGAAATGGTAATTGGAAAATTGTGCACTTAGGTGGTTAAAGACTTGTTCACTGAAGTACTCAACCAAAAAGAAATATTTAATACTCTGTCTGTTAAGCAAAGCATTTGCTAGGAATTCAGAGAGTCTGGCATTGACCATAGGGATTTAGAAGAAATGGCTTCTGAAGAAACTAGGTGGGGTGGTAAGTCAAATCTAGGCCTAGGATCTTCTTACTTCACATGTGGTATCTGCTGTTTCTAAATGTCCTTGATTTCTGCAATAGAAAGAAAAACATTGTGGTTTTAAGGCTAAAATCTTCTGTTCACACAGACACTTTTCTTCTATGAATAATTAGACAACATAGAGATACTTTAGTTCCATATCGCCCACAGCTCCCCCATGTATGGATGAGGTTTGTAATATTTTATTGCAACAAAGTATGCATAGCTTAAAATCTTTTCAAAAAAACCTGATGTGATTAATTTATCTCACTAAGCATTTTTAATATACCTAATATGTCCCGAGCCTTGGTATAAAAGTAATATAAGACCCAAAGGAAGTATAATGTAATGTCCATAGATTTTTCAAGACAGAAAATATTTGTAACAGGTATTGGTTAATGTCTTGGTCTAACAACCAACGGCACACAGCAATTTGATAGACTTTCCATTCCATTGATAAAATATACTCCCATCAGAAGCATTAGTAAAATACATGGATTTTTTTAAGCAGTTGGTAGGAGACATGGAAGGGCATTTTGCATACTGTGCCCCTCAATACATTCAGAAATGAGCCCCTGTTTGCATATCTCTTCTTGCTGGTTGACCCCTCTTCCAGGGGTCTGTGGCCTTTAATTTCCTCATTCTTTCTCCTTTCGTTTATAATGCATAATCTCCAGTAGATTTCACACTAAACTCTTTCTTATATGGAATGCTAGAAAACAAAGAAGCCTCCAGTGACCACTCTCCTTAGAAGAATGATGGAGATTATTAAGAATATAAAAGATAGCACAATACGTGTTCTCTTACATATATAGGTAGAATTCATGAAATGTTTAAAATCAAGGTGAGTGTATGTAGTTAGCATTTTGAATCATATCATTGAATTGGAATTTTCCCTTATAGCCCTTCCACCAGGCTTTGTGCTACAGGGAAAGGGAGAACAGATATCACTAGGTAAAATATGTCATCACTTAGATTTGAACTTCCAATAAGACAGATTAAGTGTCCTTATAAAACATAGTTTTAAAGGATAGCTGTTTTTCCTTGGTCAAGAGTAACTGTTGGAGCCTTGACCATTCTATAGCCAATGCAATTGCAGGACAAAAGAATATAAGTGGAGGTCATTTCATATAGGGGAAGGAAAATCATTCCCGTCATGGGAGGAGGTGCCAGGAAAGAGAGGAAGTAATGTGCAAGAGGTCAGAGGCTGATGTGAGTGCATGTGAGGAATTGGAAAATGCTAACAGTTTGGGAAGATTCGAAGACATCATGCCTGATTCCTAACTTCTCAGGCATCGCCAGGGGAGGACCCACACTTCTAACAAGACCCATATTTAACAAGACCCATATTTAGTAATTTAGTATGTTCAAGGCTATAGATAGCTGACTGTAGTTGAGGCAGTTATTAAGTTGGAAAGGAAAGACTGGCCGTAGACTTTAGCAACAATCTATATCATGTTGAAAAGATCAAGTGAGGCCAGCATATCTTTGGGACATCAGTTTGGGGTGATATGGATGAGGTGGCCCAAATGACACTACAGTGAACACAAGAGCATGAAAGAGAGTCCAGAATCCCTTCAGGGTGAGCCCCTGAGAGTCAACCATCCAAATCCTCCTCTAGGACCTGAGTTATATAAATTTCCCCTTGTCAGAGGATGGCCCTATTCTTAGAAAGGGGAGAAGAATATAAAAATCTTAAGAGAATGAGAGAAATCCTGAAAGGCCAAATAATTACCCAAACAAAAACAAATTGTAAATTGTAAGGGGAGTGGATATGAAAGAGATGGATGAACTTAGATACAGAACTTAAATGAGAAATTATGTTTTTGCAATCTGATTAATAATTTGTAAATTTTGATCCCACTAAAATGTTTATAATTAAGAGTCAAAATGACTTATTAAAAGAAAGTATTACATAAGCTGAGAGAAAACACATAATTTGCTAAGGTGAGAAAAAGAAGGATCATTAACTGAAACTATAAACTCAAAACACAAGAGAAGGTGTGTCAGAGAGGAACAAATCAGAAGTCAATACAATGAAAACAGCATCAAAGTAAAGTGAGAAGGAGTTAATGGTTCATTTAGCAAAAATATTATGAATTTCTTAGCTTTTCCTTTCCTTTCCTTTCCTTTCCTTTCCTTTCCTTTCCTTTCCTTTCCTTTCCTTTCCTTTCCTTTCCTTTTCTTTTCTTCTCTTCTCTTCTCTTTTCTTTTCTTTTTTTAATTCTCCAGGCTTAGGAAGGCCATGTGTGTTGGAAAAAGATGCTCTTATATGAAAATGTCTGATGATTAATTGTCTTTTCTCATCTGTCAAGATGTGGTTCCTTTGCAAAAGAAATTCCTCTGAATTAAAATAGAACCTCTGTGTTTCACATTTTCTCAGTGGGAACTGTTCTTAAATCATCAAGGCTGGCAAATTTCCTTTAGGCTAAATAGCTTACAAAATACTGATGGGTTCCTTTACTTACAGTTTTTGCATAAATGTGTAAAATTGAAAATAATTTATATGTTACAAAGGTTTCCCAAAGTGGGGCATGTTCAAAAGTACTAAACTTAACAAACAATGGAAAAGTATATGCTTGGAATCAAACTAAAGATTGGATTTTAGTCTGGTGGCAATAGGCATATAGTTATAACAGAGTGAAATTGAGCAAAAATATGACTCACTCATTTTGCTCATTGTATACATTTTTTTGGCACATTTTGTCATAGTAATTTCTCCTGATTCTAAGAGAATTGGTATTTTTAAACTGAGACTGTTGTTATATTCTTCATCTTTTTTTCCTAAGGTGATATTGATTTAGATTGCTGTTCACATACAATTTACTCTCCAAACATAGCTGATTTTCCTAGATGAGCTAGTACTGAATGTCTCCCTGTCACCAGTGGAAACTGTTATTTCACTCTGAGTTTATCAGTATCTTTTTAAAATCACTCACTCAGGGCCACTCCCCCCAGAAGTTTTAATTCCACATCATGAATTCAAAGAAATGTATGGATCTGTGTACCTATTTTCCTTTTTGGCACAAATTAGTCTCTTTTGTCTGCTCCCAAGCTGGTTAAAGAAGGTCTGATTTCTCACTACAAATGAAAGCAACTCATGTATTTTACCATTTCATGGGTAGTTTGGTTCAATGCTTATTCAGAATGGTTAATCAATCAATCATTGAGTGAATCAACAAATATTTATTAAACACCCCCATAGTAGTATGCAGTACACATTCCAAGGGAAATGAATCAAAAACAAAGCATAGTTTCTGTACTCAGGGAGGGAGGACCCAAGATTTGTAATGTTTTTATTGGAAAAGGAGACCTTGAGAAAGTGGTTCTTAAAATATAGGTGGAATGTACAGATGCTGAATGATGGACAGCACAAACTAGGTGAATAACATGAACAAAAGATAACCTAACAGAACCTAATGAGAATAATGAGAGTGACTCCCAGAGAGTCAACCATCAAGAGCATTATCTGTTTAGTGTTGAGGTGCATTAGATTTTTTTTTTTTTTTGCTCCTTACCAGATTAACTTTTTCATTTAGACTTTGTATTAGTTTCCTATTGCTATTTCAATAAATTACCACAAATGAGGTGACATGAAACAGTACACATTTATTCTCTCACAGTTCTGAAACCAGAAGTCTAAAATCAGTTACACTGGGCCCAAACCAATGTGTTCACAGGGCTGAGCTTCCTCTGGAGACTCTAGGGGAGAACTGATTTCTTGCCTTTTCCAGCTTCTAGAGCAGCATTCCTTGCGTCATGTGGCTCTTGACACCTTTCTCAGTCTTCAAAGCCAACAGCACAGCATCTTTCCCCAGTGGTCACATTGCTTTCTTCTTCAGTGTCAAATCTCCATCTGCCTCACAAAGTCACCTGTGGTTGTATCCAGGTCCACCTGGATAATCCAGGCAAATCTCCCCATCTCGAGACCTTTCACATATGCAAAGTCACATTTGCCATATCAAATAACATACTCAGACTCTAGTAATTAAGATATTTCTGAAGAGATATCAGTCAATTACAGACTTCTATTGAAATGATTTCATATTCTAGGAGAAAATATTAACTGAGAAAGAAAATTGATAGTGCCTCTGCTGGCAAGATGTGGAAGTGTGAAGAAGTATATCCAGAACCAGGAAACAGAAAAGCAAATAATTTAGAATGGATTGTGAAAGCGTGTGTTTGGCCTTCTGGTTGCCTCTTAGACACCACTGAGATTCTACAATATTTAGCCTATATGTGTGGGTCCCTGTGAATACTCTGAAGGCATTGACTCAGGCCATCTGGATAGGTTTATTGAAGGACCCACGTAATGTCTCTGATGTTACAGTAGGAGCCACCTCCTTTGCAGTCAAAAAGGACTCCACCAACTCACACTGCCATTCCTCAGTGCCTGGTCTCTTGCTATTTGTGTATTCAGGAGTTAGAATGATATTCAGATCTAGGGTTTCTATTCAGTCATTCACTCTGCCTTAGATGTTTTTACTCTAAGTCAACATTTTTTGCCATGCTCCTAGCCAAATTCATCATTGAAGCCCAGTACATCATGGCTTAATACAGCCTATTTCTTTTTCATTCTTTTTATTTTAGAGACAGGGTCTTGCTCTACCACCCATGCTGGATTTCAGTGGCATGATCATAATTCACTGTAACCTCAAACCCCTGGGCTTAAGCAATACTTCCACCTCAGCCTCCTGAGTAGCCAAGACTACATTTCTGGCTGAGTTTTTAAAATCATTCTTTGTAGAGACAGGGTCTCACTATGTTTCCCAGGCTGAACTTGACTTCCTGGCCTCAGTGATCCTCCTGCCTTGACCTCCCAAAGCACTATAATTATAGGTGTAAGACACTGTGTCCCACCCAGACAATTTACCAAAATAAGATATCACCTAACTCCAATGAGAATGGCATTTATAAAAAAAATCCCAAACAACAGATGCTGGTGTGGATGCAGAGAGAAAGGAACACTTACACACTGTTGGTGGGACTGCAAACTAGTACAATCTGTACAGAAAGCAGTATGAAGATACCTCAAAAAACTAAAAGTAGATCTACCATTTGATCCAGTAATCCCACTACTAAGTATGTATCCAAAGGAAAAAAAGACACTTGCACTTGAATGTTTATAGCAGCACAAGTCACAATTGCAAAGATGTGGAAACAGCCCAAATGCCCATCAGTACATGAGTGGATTAATAAAATGAGGTATATATATACCATGGAGTATTACTCAGCCATAAAAAATGGTGAACTAATACCTTTTGGAACAACCTGGATGGAACTGGAGACCATCCTTCTAAGTGAAGCATCACAAGAATGGAAAAACAAACACCACATGTACTCACTATTAAATTAGAATTAATTGATCAACACTCATGTGCACATATAGTAGTAAAATTCAATGGAATTCAAGCAGGTAGGAAGGGGGAAGAGGGGATGGGTAAATTCACTCCTAATAGGTATAATGCACACGATCTGGCTTATGGACATACTTATAACTTTGACTCAAACTGAACAAAAGCAATTCATGTAACATAAATGTTTGTACTCCCATAATATACTGAAATAAAAATTAAAAAATTAAAAAAAGTATATCCACATGCATTTTCACTCATCCAGAACCCATGGTCTATCCTTGTTCCTTCACATATGACATATCAGCCCAGGGCATATACACTGCCACATACTCCCATGGTTTACTGTTGATCACTGCTCCCCCACTCCCAGGACTCTGAAAAATTATAAGCTTTTCAAGTGCAAACATTTTTACATCATATTTTTATGTCTTCTTAGCTATTGACAGCATCTCATCACACCAAAGTGAATACTATTTCTGCTGTATTAATACATAGCTGTGGGCTCTTTGATAAGTCAGTTCCTGACTGTAAGTTTCAGTTACATTATCTGCATATTCCCCATCATAACTAGTGTAGAGGGTTATGGTCAGGGTCAAAGAAGGGTCATGGTTGAAGAGGGATTTTGGAAGATAATATTAATTTAGGTTATTATTATGACAGTAATTGTCACTGTTAAGTATAGGAATCATATAAAATATTTCTTTAAGTTCAACCAAAATAGCTTTTTTTTCTGAATATTGATCAATAAATAAAATTTTTACATAGGAAATGATTGTAGGTATTAAATGGTCAATATCCCTGAGAAATAAGACAACTTCTATAGGGTCATAGACTAGTTAGGAGCAAAGCTGGAAAGGAAGTCCAGATCCTTTCAGTTTAAAGCCGTGGATATTCTACCACTCCATAATACTTACAATAAAAAGTAGGAGTGAGTTCCTTATATGCCATTCTTACGCTCACATGAATAATGCTTTACTATTGCTGTGTTCACAAAGTAAAAAAAAAAAATTCTGTTTCATGTTATATTTAAATATTTACTCAGTTATTAATGTTTTCTCATTATTTTATTTTGAAGGCCAAATTGTTTTGTTGTTTCACCTTCGCAAATTACCATTTATAAGAGTATTTGCTTTATAAGCAGAATGTTGTTGTTTTGAAAGGTCAGTTTCTTTGTTCCCTTTTATTGTAATCATTTTGGATGGGAATCTTGTAAATATAAACTATATTAGTTTTTGTTTGTTTTTTAGAAATGGTAAAATGAAATTATTGTTGCTCTCCGGTGACTGATTATATACATAGAAAACCCAAAATAATTTGTAAGCTATTCAGATTAGTAAAGTAGCTAAGTTTATGGGTCCATGACCACATGACCCCCTTGTCCCACCATAAAGCAACATTTCTACATGTGAGAAAAAAATATGGGGAAAATATTACATGTATCAAAGGGGAAAAAGAAATAAAAAGTTTACAAGCGACTCCTACAGAGCTTCGTTCTCATGGTCTCATTGTTGTAAAGTTCTGAGTTCCCACCCTGAATGTGTGAGAAGGGGGTGGGCCTCAGCTGCTGTGCGAACCCACCTGACTGCAACTTAATACCTAATGAGTGTCTTTTCATACCTCAGCTTTCCTGGACCTCATCTGAAGTCTGGTGGAAATAGTTGTTCATTTTCATTGCTGAATAGAACTCCATTGTATGACTATCCAATAGTTTGTCCATTCTACCACCAATGGACAAATAGGCTGTTTTGTTTTTGTGGCTATTGGGTTAATATTTAGAATTATGAGGTCACAGGTAGGTGTATCATGCCAAGAATTTGAAGTGTCCTAGTTCCCTTTGCTACACAGAATACCTGGCCTAGGGTGAATGATTTGTTTCTAGGTCTCTGTGGCTGCATCTCCTCAATTGAATTCATGAAATCATGGATCACATATCCTACTATGTTATTCAGATATTTAATTAATTAATTGGGGTAATAACTTCAATCCATTTGTATATCTGCAAAGCTAGAAATTTCTACTCATCTTCCTGAAAGACTATAAAATTAGGCTTATATATATTTGCAGTGGGCTTTGAAAAATTGCAGTGCCAAGGAAGTGCTAAGTTGTATTATTATGCAGGAAACATATTTGGGGCTGGTGTATAAATTGTGATAATCCCAGAATCGTTCAAGGAACCAAGGGGAATGGATAGATCTATTTTTTAATCGGTTTGGACAGCTGTCTACACAGCTGCATCCTGGCTATTTATCTTTACCAGTCACATGGCCGAGGACATCTGCCTATGCTACTTCCTACCCCTGAGAAAACTAATGAGGTCGTCAGATATGCATTTTAGCCAGAGCTGGAGAGGATCAGCCAACACTGGGATGACTGCTGGCCTGTTTTTTTTTTTTTTTTTTATTACATTGTAGGCACATGTTTTGTAAAATATCTCATTATTTTTAGAGTGGCAATTCCAGAGCCTATGACATGGGGCACATCTTTTGTTTGGAATGAGCACAACATTTGTTTCTCAGTTAGCCTCAAATGCTGGCTACTGCCACTTGAAAAGCTGAATTTTGACAATGAAAGCAATTGGCTCTCTCTCTTCTGGAAAGGATCTCCCTTGTGAATTGGTATAAATCTGCTGGATGAAGAGACCAGGGATGCCTCCTCCAATTTGCAGTAGCTAAAAATGTGACATGCCTATCCTCACCCTGGCACCAAAATCCTGACCCTTAGACATTTATAAATATTTGCTTCCCTTGTTCTCCTCACCTGAAAAATATATCTCCTTCTACCCCTCTTACCTGTATTGCTGGCCTTTGTCCCTCAGTTCTTCCCATCTAAATCCTGTTCATCCTTTATAACCAGTCAAAATGTCACCTCCAGTGTTGAGCTTTGTCCACTCCCTAAGTATGTTCATACTCTTTTCCTTCAGAGTTTTCATAGAGCTTTGTTTTCATTAATTGCTATTTGTGTTCTCCATATTTGTGTTCTGCGTGCCCCCCTTCCTTACTAGCAAAGAATGCTGAGATAATGCCATATTCATCTTTGTGTCTGACATGTTATAGTATCAATGAAGAACAAGGTCCTGATACTTGTTGAATTATTTTGTATTTCAGAGTGACTTATGGAAGAACCCACTGAAATCATTAAGGAAGTCCTTTGTGTAAATATCCTGCAAAAATATGTAATTTAATTGTTAGAGTATTCTTGGGCAGATAAGCACACTAAATATTGCCATCTGCAAAATAATTATATGATTATTATAAATCTGGCAACTGAATGTAATCCTACTCCATTAACACCAGGGACAAATTGCAGACTTAGGCCAGGAGATGAGCTGCAGAGGCACAAGTCCAAAGAATATGAATGCAGAATGGCATGTTTCTGGAAAAAAGTTATGATCCAGGTAATGTTTCAGGGATGAGGTGTTATTGAAAGCCTTCCTATAAGTGTGTTTCTCTATGCATATCTGAGCTTATTTGGAAAAATTCATTAAGATGGGTCTTTTGGTTCTGTACAAGTTCTCTGGAATGGAGATGGTCTAGAAAATGAGACACTAATATGCTCTTCATAATTAATAAACAGCTGTCATCATTGGAGCAGGGTGACATCTCAGTGGAATCAATGCTAGGGTATCCTTGAAGCAGGCGGAAGAAAGTAGGGTGGATAAGGGAGGAGTTTTCCTACTAGTCAGAAATAAAAGAGGTTTGAGGGCCCATATTTAGAGTGGGGGGGGAGGTTGGGAGATGGTCAAACATGCTTCCATCTGTTGAAGGCAAATTACCTCCCCCACATGCACATATACTGATTATACATGTATAAAATATCAAACTATGTGGTGACAAACAGGAGGGGAAGGGAGGAGAAGGTCAGGAGGAAGGTTTTGGCAGGGAGAGAACCATGGCCAATGGACTTGGAAACAGTGTTCACAGATAACCAATTCATTAATTTTTCTTGCATTTTATTTCCCTATTCCACTCCCAAGGCTTTAGAAAGTTTTGCTAAATTTTCAGCCTAGTGTTTACTGTTCTGGGTGGAATAAAGGGAGGAGCTTGAGGTGAGGGGAAAATGGAGACCCATAGCATTGTGGACCAGGAAAACAAGAGTAGGTCAAAGGAGGATGATTAGAGAGACCAGAGACAGATAACCAACATGAGTGCTCTGCTTGCTGAGTCGGACTCCTACCTAGACGTACCTAGGAATAGAGCTGCCTGCAATGAATGAGTGGCAGGCTTGAATGGTAGTGACTGGGTATTAAAGAGAGATGATTTGAAGGCAGGGCCATAATAGAGAGGACACAGGAGACAGAGAGCCAAATCTCTGGGAACAATGGCCATCCACTCCTTTTCTCTTAAATAGCCAGTCCGTAAGTAGGGAGCATGACATCATTCAAGAAGGAACTAATATGATAATATGATTCATTGGCTGCAAAAGGGCAGGTAACATCTCAGTGAGACTGACATTGAAATAGACTGGAGAGTGGAGAAAAGGGGAAAATGGGGAATATTTTTCTATCTGTTGGGTCTGGGAAAACATTAGATGAGCTGTGCCCCAGTGAAGATGGCTTAGCCCTTTTTATCACTGCAACATTATGTGGAGAACCAATCAAAAAACAGCAAAAACAAAAACTCATCAAATATTTAGGCAATATGTAATAAGAAGATCATTTGCTTCTTAATTGCCCTGTTCTGGAGGATCCCATTTTTTTATCGTTTGACCTATCGTGGTTGTTGGATCTGCTCAATCGGGTAGGAAAATCTCTGAGAACAGACTTCCTCTTGGCTCCTATGGTGGCAAGCCATAGCTCATGTGTGACCTTTGTGGTTATATTGTGGGGTTTCCAGCACAGGCCCTGGCTGGGGCTAGCAGGCACAGATGCTCTCTACTGAAAGCACTCAGAAACACAAAGCAAGGATGGGCCAAAGCAAGAGGCTCCTGGCTCTGCACATGCTAGCAGGATGAAGGTGGAAAATTAGACATAATTGCCTCCATGTCATCCAAGCTCAATGACATGAAAAACCTACATACAGATTTTGTTTCCCTTTTTGATTGTTATGGTTTTCAGAGGCATCTGTGAGCACTTGTGGATATTCAAAGCAGGATACCGTGGGGCAGTTTTGTAAAAATTTTGTCTTCTAGTAGAGAAAGCACTGAGTTTGGAATCTGGATACCACGACCTTAAATCTTGGGTTAGAGTGCCATTTCTGCTGAGTAAATGTGTTACCGTGGACAAATTGCCATAATTCTGAATCTCAAGATTACACAAATGTAACATAAACTAGCAATGCATTTTACAAAACAAACCAATCCTGTTGCTCATGTTCTCATGATCAAAACACTTCAAAACCATCAGGCACCTCCCTGCCTGTAAGACAAAGTCTAACATCCAGTGCTGAGTACTGGGAACTCTCTGGTCTTCTCCTTCTGTCTCCAATCTTGTTTCTCACTCCTTTTCCATCCCTACCTCTCATAATGTCCTTCTCTCCAGCCATCCTTGCTGCTTTCATCTGACACCATCATGCCACTCTGTTTCCTGCCTTTTAGCATCTGTTTCCAGGTTTATCTGTGCCTAAAACAGGACTTTGCTTCCATTTTTCCTGTTCAACTGATAATTCTAGGTCTATTTTGGAGCCTCTTACTTAATTAAGTAGTCTCTCTACCTTTTTTTTTAATTCCAAAATAGGAATAACCACTTCCTTGAGTTCTTTGTGACTTAATAGTTTTTGTGTTCTAGTGTATAACACTGAACTTAGCACAAAGAAAATGCTTCATGCTTTTTTTGAATGGTTGGATCAATGAATGGGAAGTGAGAAGTCATAGGATCATATATTCATGATGCAGAAACAAGTCATATTGTTCACCAGTTTGAGCACCACCCTCATGCCTTGGCCTTTAACATTCACTATAGCATTTTTATCAAGATTAGAGCGGTGGCGACATCAGAAATGCTAAGAGAAAATGTGGGGCTTGAGTCAGTCCTTTTGAGGAAGATCATACAGGGATGCCAGCACAAGTTCAGATGAGAAGTCAGATAGATATCAATCGAAATAGCTTCAAGGCAAAATTGTTGTTTGCTAACTCACAGACCTCTGGCTACTTGAATGTGCCCATCAGAGTTCTGTCCACTGCTTAGATGAGGAATGCAGAGCCCACCACTCACAGAACCCTCCATCCCTCATGCTGTGAAAACAGAACACTGCCATCCATTCTTCCATATTGTAGGTGAGATCACTTCTGTTCCAAGCTAATTTCTCCTACGCCTTCTCCTGCAACACAGCTCTTTATTCTATACATTAAGGTACATGACTATGTTTTCTTCTGCATGAGCTATGAGCATAACAAAATTGCCCTCTCCTCACACAGTGGGAGAGAACAAGCTAGACTAGAGGTGAGCATGGCAATAGTAAGGCAGGGGGTTGAATAATGCCCACTTCTCCCCCACCAGCCTATCCCCTGCCCAATGTATGCATACGCATCCATGTTCTGCTCACTTTAACCACGTGCATTTCTTGCCTGGTCCTAGAAGGCTTTGGAGATTTTATTTCTGACTCAGAAGGTTTGGATATTGTCCTTCCAGGAAAATAAAAAATGTTGGAGAGGAATAGGCAATACATGAAGGAAATAAAGTTTTCATGAGAACAAATAGAAATTGTGAGTATAATGTTCGTGTTACCATTTACACAATGTTCAAATATATCTTAATTGAAATTTAAATGCAAATGTTATGAAATTCCTGGTATATTTCTTTGGAACTCTAGATTCTCCATATCAGAACTTAAAATCCAGTTATTATCTACACCATCTCTCTAAAATGAACTCAGTGCATCAGAAACAGACTATGGACAATGTAAAGGCCTTCACCAGTGTACAATTTCATTTTCTAGGATTTGTCACAAATCCTTGTTAAAACTAAGACTATATTTTTACAAAGCCAAAACAACTAGTCAAGTTAATTTCCAAAGACTTGCTTCACTTAAGATATTTGCCTTATGAATTAAAAAAGCAACTTTTGATGAACATATTTGAACCTCTTCTACCAGCCTTTGGGTATTACATGAACACATCCTTGGGAAATTATATGTGTGTGTGTTAAAGGAAAAAAATTATTCTTGTAGCAGCAATTTATCATACCACGATAACAGCATTGGGATTCTTGACAAAAAATATCTAGCCAAACCCAGGAAACAAATGATGCATGAAGCACAGTGAATTCTCTAGAGATCTGAAGTATTTGGAAGTATGACCTTGTGTGACCCACATCATACTGAATGTCTGTTGGGGCAATGTGCACTTCTTAGTTTTATTTTTGATATCTAGAAAAGAAAAACACAAATCCATCTCTCAAAATCCAAAGAGCAGTCATGCGAATAAGACAGGGTGCTTCCATTACCAAAGTTTGCTTTCTTATTCAATGGAAATCTCAGCTATATTTTAAATTATATTTACTCTTACAGAAGTAAGGAGTGACATGCTTCCATTCAGACTTGGATTTGCTTTCATATGTTGAGAATAGATTTTGGGTTTTTTTTTAACGTGAGAGTCACTGGGTGTACTCGGCAATTTATTTTGGTCAGGTCCATTTGCCTGTCGTTCTTTTTCCTTGAAATGAGTGATGTTGGGGATTCAGACGACATATTTCAAGCTGTAACCAGGTTCCACAACGTGACTTTCAGTGGTCTAACATAGACTGTGTGCATACTTCAGTTTTAAGTAGCTTGTTTCAGAGTTGGGGTGCCAGCCCAAATACCATATGTTTCCTAGAAGCCTACTTGCCTACTGTTTGTAGAGAACAAAGACATTTTTGATTTATTTAAAGAGTAAAAACTGGCTTTGTGTAAATATTAAAATCTGAATCTAGAAGCATATTTCTTTGGTTTCTTACTAGCAAAGCAGTTAGGTGTCAGAGGTCCCTAGTCATTAGGAGGAAATTAATTTAGAGGGGGAAAAGGGCATTCTATAATTCTCTAAAGTTGGATGTTCCATGAAGAATGGGAATTGCTTTAAAGGGCTGATGGAAATATTCATGTCAAGGGTTAAAAATACTTAAAACTAGAGTTTTGTAATAGAAACTATATGACTGGGGTGATCTGATTCTACTTTTCTCAGCTACCACTTGGAGCTGGAGCTCTTAACTCTAAGTGGTCTCTGTGTTACATTTCCTTGAATTCCTTACTCCTCCTGGGTTTTAAACTCTTAACATTGAATCTGATTGCCCAAGACATCTCTGTGGTTTTTTTGAGCTTTACTTCTATGTTCAATGGAAAAGGACGAGGCTTGGAATCAGGATTCCAGGGTCATCCCTTGACAGTGTGTGATCTTGGGATGTTACTTAGTTTTTAAAGCATGGTTGTTGTAAGATTTAAATGAGTTAGTGCATGTAAAAGTGTAGCCTACAAAAAAGTGGAAAATATTTAATATCAGTATTTTGGGGCCAAGTGCAGTGGCTCACACTTGTAATCCCAGCACTTTGGGAGGCTAAGGGGAAAGTAGTATTTGAGGCCAGAATTTGAAGACCACCCTGGGCAACATAGTAAGACTCTGTCTCTGCAAAAACAAACAAACAAACAAACAAACAAAATGGCTGGATGTGGTGGTGCATGCCTGCAGTCCCAGCTACTTGCGGGGCTGAGGCAGGAGGATCACTTGAGCCCAGGAGTTCAAGGCTGCAGTGACCTATGATCATACCACTGCACTCCAGCCTTGGCAACAGAGAGAACCCCTGTCTCTAAAAAAATATTTTGGATTGCAACACCCTATGATAGGAAGCGGGTGAAGTTCAGTAAAGTAACACAGAAAGGAGGCATAGTCAGTGACTTCTAAAAAGTGAGACCTACTTTTGCAGTTAACATTCAACCTAAAGGTTGTTTTCTCAGTGCCAAAGGTCAAAGTTATGACAGTGTTTCTCAAAATATAATCCAAGTCCAGTAGTACCCAGAATGGGGAGGACAGCAATCCATGCAAGTGAAGTTATAAGAACAACCATTTCCATTAGCAGGGGGACCTTTTTACAAAAGGACACTTAAAACTATACTGCTCCATAAAAATGTATGGCAATGTTAGAATAAACATGAATTGCTTCTTGACTCTTACTTTTGAGCCAATGGTATTAATGTAAACTCAGTCCTTCCCTGAAACAAGTGTATGCTTTTATTAAGCAGAACATTATTATCAACACTAAAGAATTAAAAATGTGATTGCATTTTTCCTCCATTTGTCATGATTCTGTTCAGCTGTCAAACTTGTCATCTTTGCATTTCTTATATTGACTTGGCTTTTCTCGGAGAGGAGACTTGCATCTGCTTCGGTACTGGAGGAATGAAGTGCAGGCAGCCTTCCTTGGGACAGTCCCTCACTCAGACTGTGGCGGGGCTGTTCTCTGCCTACCTTTGGGCTTACCTGTAGGAGAGGAAATGACTGGGCAGCCTCTCAATGGCAGTGGTACTCTGTCACCTGCTCTGAAGTAAGTGTGAGAATGCTAAATTTCAGATCTAAATACTATAAGGATGAGGCTCAGCTGCATCAGACAACAAAAGGCTGATTTCGTGCTGGAGCGGAGCCAGGGAGTGGCCGTTTCACGGTCAGGTTCCTCTAGTTGTCTTAACCACTGCATTGTCGCCAGCTTGCAGAGATAAGATGGATTGCTAGGAGGCTGACTTGCACATAGTCAATGCAGTCAGCCATACACACACAGGCAGTGTAAAATGGAGGTCAGCGCTGCACACTCAGCTGGCAAGCCATGAAGGGTTCTGCGGCTCCAGGTCATTTATATGAAATGAGCCCCACGGTGAAGGGAAGAAGAAAACTGCTAGTCAAGAGCACTGACATCTGGAAATTATAAGGATTTTAAAAGGAAGCTTGAAGAATGTCTAGTCTAACTCCTTTCTGTTATGTAAGGAAACTGAGGTAAAGGGAGATTAAACTGACAGGCATCACTAGAGATAAGGAGAGAGCCAGGACTAAAATTCAGGATTCCAATCCAATTCAGTGCCCTTATTGTACCCAGGGAAAGGTGCTCTGCATTTCCTTTCAAACTTTTCTCTTCCTAAAGTTGCGGCTGAGGTGGTCTTATATTCTACTCTACGCCAAGGCTGGTGTGACTCAATGAATGTGTACATAAGAGGAGGAGGAAAATGTCAGTCTCACCCTTATGATATCCACAGGACAGTCATAAAAGGAGAAGACTGTTCTCCTCTAGATAGGAGGGATGTTTAGTCTTCAGTTTGTAGTTTAAAATTAGACTCCATTGTACATCTAGTTGCACCCATGTTTAGCACTGAGGAAGATAAGGTTTCAAAAACTATCGTGGATGTCATGCAGTTTTTGTATTAATTAATTGTCACTTAAGTGATATTCAATGCTAATAATATTTCAGAACAGTGGACTTCATGATGTTCAGTAGGTAGAATTAGGAAGTGGATGATTTTCCTATTACACCAGGACTGATTAGACAGTAGGAACATCCTCTGCTTATAGATAAACCCTAGTCCATGACCTCATAACACATTTGCAAAAGAAAAAGCTTTTGCCTTTGTACGTTTATTCCCATAATATTCAATTTACATAATCAGCAAATAAGAAACAAAAACGAAGTGAAACATGAAAAAAAACAAGTAAAAAAACCCCTAACAAAGTAAATACTGCATTTTATTGGCCAGGGACCTTTCTTTTTGGTAATTATACAATATGCAAGCTTCCCTAAATTTTTTGTCATTGCTTGAAAAAATATATAAAACATGAAAATATTTGAAATTGCATTTATTTTTCTTTACTTTTATGTTTATCAAATCATTGGTTAAAACAAGTATGATTTTAACTTCTAAAATCTTATGATTTTTATTTCTACTTACCCTCTCCCCTAATGAAGCTACATTCTCCATTATATTTATGTTCTTCACATTGTCTAAGAACCTTAATTAAAAATTCACAAAGGAATCAGAAAAATTGATGAATACCTGTAAGAGAAAAGTTGTACATTCTCCTGATAACTACTACTATAAACTTGGGAGTTTTTAAGAAGGGTGGAAAAAAACCCAACCAAACAAAAAACCAAGAATGACTTTTATAGCCATGCTGCTATACCTGCATTTATCATAAGTGTCAGAATGCTATCAGTGATAATGTCTTACTGAATAAGCAGGTAGCTCACCCAATCTCCATCTCCACAGCACCTAATAGATATTGCAGGCACACAGATAAATCTCATTTTATGTTATGCTTGGTCACAAAAAAGAATTAGATTGTGTTGTTCTAAGGGGCACGAGGATATATATCCATTGTAATCATCCGTAAAAATTACTTTAAGTTAAGCCACTATGAACTTGTTGGGCACATGCAAAATCTGGATAGCATGTTTTGGACCATTTCATGCTGAATTGAAAAAAAAAATTATACCTCTGGGTTATTTGCCACCAGACCTTTAGAAATGAGACAAATTTGTGGATTTTCTTCCTGAGAAGCATATTGCAAAAGAGAAGTATTGATTTTATTTCATTCAGGCAAAATTGGTTATTTATTTTTACTTATGACCATTATAAAACAGGGCTGAGCTGCCTTGTTATGATCAAATAAGAATGATCTATAATGTTTTCCTGAGTATTGAATAGAATCCAAACCATATTGAGGTCAGCAGTGTTAGACAATTTCCCAGCATTGAGAGGTGGCAATAGGACGAATGTAGCTTGTGGACAGCATGTCTCAGTCAGAGCAATAAACTTCGGCTGTGTGTGCACTTCCATTAGGAGCACAAAAACATCAGAAGCCTCATTTCCGACATGATAATGACATGGACTTAGATGGCCATAATAAACTTGTAATTATTTTTCAGTCAATTGATTATTCGTGGAATGAAACACTCTTTACTGGCTCCACATTTAGCAGACACACACACACAAGTGCAGCTAAAGAAAGCAGCATGTTCAGTGGCTCCGGGTCATGGTCCTCAAATGTGGCTCAGAATAAATCTCTTTAAAATTAAAAAAAAAAAAAGAAAAAAAAGAAAGCAGTATGTTACTGCCAAATGCTTTTGACTTTTGATACCCCAAAGTAGCAGTGCCCAACCTTTTTGGCCTCAGGGACCAGTTTCATGGAAAACATTTTTTCTATGGACTGGGAGTGGGGGGGTGAGGATGGGTTTTGGATGATTCAAATGCATCACTTTTATTGTGCAGTGATTGTGCACCTCTCTGCTAATGATAATCTGTATTTGCAGCCACTCCCCAGTGCTAGCATCACTACCTCAGCTCCACCTCAGATCATCAGGCATTAGATTCTCATAAGGAGCGTGCAACCTAGATCCCTCACATGCACAGTTTACAGCAGGCTTCACTCTCTAATGCCACTGCTGATCTGAGAGGAGGCGGAGCCTATGCAGTGATGCAAGTGATGGGGAGCAGCTGTAAATCCAGATGAAACTTCACTCGGGTGCCTGCCTCTCACCTCCTGCTGTGCAGCCCAGTTCCTATCAGGCTATAGACCAGTACTAGTCCACTGTCCAGAGACTGAGGACCACAGCCCCAAAGGACAGCAGATCTAAAACTATGTGAAATAAAGTTTCATACATATTCACCAAACATTTATAGAATATCTGATTTTATAATTCAATGCTATAATATTAAGGATGATGAAACAGAGGCCTGTTATTAAGTCTATTATTTTTCCCAAGTCCCAAATCAGAACTCCAGCCACTAAGCAATACTGGTTTGTTCCTGGGTCTATTGTAGATATTGTAGGAAATAACTCAGGGCAGTTTTTATCCACATTGCTGCTTCAATCTGGCTTGGTTTTATACACTTTGTTCTCTCATTTTAGGGATCAGCCTCAGTGTTACCCCTTAGAAAGACCTGCATTGATGCTCTTATCATCCATCACTATATTACTATTTATTATGGCATCCTGCCTATTTTTCTCCCAGAATTTAGGAAGAACTGTAATTATTTTTCTTATATATTCATCTTCAGGTTTATTTCAGTCTTCCCACCATTATGAAAGATCCCTGATGCAGGGTCTTCATTTGTGTTTTTCACTCCTCTCTCTTTAAAACATGAAGAGTGCCTAAAGCCATGTAGGGGCTCACTTAATATTTCATAATTAAATAAAATAGAGAGAATTGGGAAGAAAAAAGAAAAAAATTAATAATGTATAAAGTTCAAGGGGGAAGAGGTCAAGGATGTTAATTGAGATAATAGTATATAGAATATATATGTACCCTAGAGAGACATAAAAAATGCTTTTATGGTGGGGGCAGGGTTAGTAGATGAAGGGGAGATTGAGAATATCTGGATGAAATCAGAAAGGCTTGATCAAAGAGGTCTGTGGTAGGCTCCCCAAAATGTCTGTATCCTGATCCGTGGAACCCATTAATGTGTCACTTTCCATGGCAAAGAAAACTTTGCAGATATGATAAGGATCTTGAAATAGAAATATTATCATCATTTATCCAAGTGGGCCCAAAGTAATTGCAAGGGTGCTTATGAGAGGAAGTGGAAGAGAGTAAGAAGAAGAATGTGATGACAGAAGCAGAGAGAAAGAAAGAGAGAGAGAGAGAGAGAGAGGGAGAGAGAGAGAGAGAGAGAGAGATTTGAAGATGCTACACTGCTGGCTTTAAAGAAAAAGCTATGAGTCAAGGAATGCAGGTGGCCTATAGAAGCTGGAATTGGTAAAGAAATTAATTCTCCTTTAGAGCTTCCAGAAGAAGTACCATGCCCCTGCCGATCCATTTTGGACTTTTAACCTCCAGAACTGTAAGATAATAACATGTGTTGCTTTGAGCCACTACGTTTGTAGTAATTCAGGAACAGGCAACTAATACGGGATCCTATTAAAGACGTGCCTTAAAGGATAGTTCCTTTTCTCTTTATAAATTAATGTTTGAATAAAAATAATACATCCTCATGGCAGAAACTGGAAAAATTCAAAAATATATACAAGAAAATAAAATTATTCTTTAATTTCATTACCCAGATAAAGAAGTATTAACATTAGGTGCTTTCTTTTCATAAACACTTTGATCAGGGAAGATAGGGAAGGAGAGTATTAGACCTGACACTAAAAGCACTTTTCCATGTTAAAATACAGACTTAGTTAATTTTTAAATTATGTCATATTTAATTTGACATTACATTCTTAGCCCTAAATATGGTAGAAGTCAGTGTGATAAAGAAAAAGTATTAGGGAAACCCTATATCTACTACCCTCCCATTTACCTGGATGAATATCCATTAAGAAGGCTTAGATACGGCAGAGAAAACATCATCCACTTTGTTCACTTACCATGACATCCAGTTTCAGGGGTCATGGTGACCATCAGCCCAGATTTACAGAGTGAAATGTACAGGCTTGGAGCCCTGCACTGTCTGTAGCAGGCCATGTGACTCACAAGTCCTTTGTCTTCTTCTCAAGGCCTTTTCTAGCTCTAACTTCTAATGTTTGCATTTAAGTCTTTCTAAAAACCTATATTCTTTCAATTTTTGTTGACCTCATTTTGTTTTCAAAGGGCTTTAACTCTCTCTCTCTCTCTCTCTCTCTCTCTGTCTTTCTCTGTCTTTCTCTCTCTCTCTCTCTCTCTCTTTAAACTCGTCTAAGTGTCACTGCAGAGGTTGTAATCCTTTGGTGATCATACAGTTGACTTTAATGTTGTGTTGCATTGAAGGATTGTATTCCATAACTTTTTCCTTTAATATTGGTACAGTTCAAAATACTTTGGCAAATTTTGGCAATAGTCACAGTTTTTCTTCATCTTTCTCTGCCAGTGTAGATGACTCAAGTTCTCCCGCTTCTTCATTTGTTAACACTTTGTTAACATTGCCACTGGGAGGCTCACAGTTTAATGGAATCACAGCCACATAATAAATAAGAGCATTATAATATGGCAAGTACCAAAGACAGACATGGGTAAGGCACTATGAATGTATGGAGGAAGAATTAAATAATGGCATATGGTAAATTCAGAAAGCATTGAATATGAGATGTGATATGAGATGTAAATATTGAATTCACATTGAATTGAATTCTCATTGAATATGAGATGTGAGCCCTAATTTGTATGATGAATTGGAGTATTCAGGAGGAAAATTATTGTGGGAAGGGGTTTAATCCTAATAGAAGCTGACTTTGTATGTGCTTCAAAGTAATTTTTGCAATCAATTAACAGTGTACAATTTTATTCATCTAGTTGTTGGTGTTCACGGGGTTAGGAGAGAAATAAAAGGGCATAAATTTGGAAAGGAGACAAGAGCAAGATTTTAAAAGACATCATGTTCCAGTGTAAGGATGATGGATTTAATCCTTTAGGCAACATGCAGCCATTAAAACTTTAAAAACCAAGGAGGAATGAGATAATGATACACTTTTTCAATTTTTAGAGAGATCACTGTGTTAGCATTGTTGATGGTGAATTATAGGTGAGAAAGACTATTTTTAAGGGGAATGCATAGGAGACTATTTACTTCAAGTCCAAGTGAGAAATGGAGAGAGTTTTTAGCTAAGACAGCAAAAGTGATGATGGAAAGGAAAAGGTAAATCTAAAGGGAGAAAGTTTAAGTTCACAGATACATGTGAAGTATAAGAGATACAGAGATGGCAAGAATGACCATATTGATGGTTAAAGCTTAGATTAGCTGTTTTAATTACTGATATTATTAATCAAGGTAGGGTATATAGATGTGGCTTGTACTGGGAAGTGGAGACACATATTGTATTCTGCTTTGGAAATGATGAATATGAAGTGGTTAGCTTTCCTAAATGAGGAAAGTCATGTGCCAAGTGCTATTATAAATGAGAGACTAACGGGAGAGGTCTTGCATGACCATGCTTGCCTGGGGCTTGTTAGCCTACAGGAGTTAGATGCAACCTAGACAGTCAACATACTTCACTGGAGATGGACTTGAAAAGAAGGTTCAAGGAGCAAACCTTGTCTTCCATTAATGGAAGGAAGCACCTAGATGCTCCACCTACATTTAAGTAAGTGAAAAATAAATGTGGTAAAATATCAACAGTAGATGAATCTCTGGAAAGAGTACACAGAGCTCCTTTTAACTATTCTTAAAATTTTTCTCCAAGTTTGAAATTATATCAAGATGAAAATGTTGCCCAAAAAAATCCATAACTATGTCAACAGAGACACTATCAAATAATTACTCATGAATGATTTCCAATCTAAAATTTGTATAGCATGGAGCAGATTGACCAGGTTGATGAAATCTGTTTTTTTTTTTTAATTGAATTCTTTTTGCTAATGTTGCCAATGTAAAATCTTACCTTCTATAAGTTCTCTGATATGAATTAATGGAAATCTACTTAATTTTGTGGTACTGAGAAATTTCCTAGTCATCTAGAGTGAAGAATTAAGTGAATGTGATTTTCTTTCAGTAAATGGATTACAATCAGACTTCCTTGTGAAAATGCAGGAAGGAACTGAGGGGACAGGTAACCCAACCAAACTGAGGAAGTGCAGCTATGGGAATCTAACTTCAAGGCTGTAAGTTTGACACTGTTAGATGAATGTTCATATTAACAGAACTCAGCTCATTTACAATCTGTGACTTGGGGCTCTTACTTGGTATATGCCATAAAAAATGACACAGCCCATTTTTTTTGGTAACAATTTCCCATTTCCTTTAGCTTGAGAAAATCTATTGGAGCCCAAGGGCTTAGAGAAGAACCACATTCTTATCTGTTTTCTTTGGGAGGACATGTACAGAGACAAGTTATTTTAGTTCCCTAAATGTGGCCATAATGTACCAGTCAGAAGGGTTTTATGGGTCTTCCAATATAAGATAAAGTGGATTTTGTTATTAGAATATTGGTTCCAGTAAAGATCTCTCTTAAAATTAGCTATTTAACATTGTCCTCTGCCATTTGGCTTTTAAACACAAATATATATTTGAAAAAATCCACAGAATTAATTTTTAATGAACTCAAACATCTGAAAGAACATTTTCATTTAAAATTATTGAGTTTTCAAAGAGTATTATAATAATAAAAATTTTATTTTATGTGAAAAAATTTACATAATTTGCATCAAACCTTACATTTTTTCTTAGTAATCTCATCCTGTGGTTGGCTTTTTGATATAATTATTTCATATACAGATTTTAGTAACATTGGCAGGTTGCATAGTCCAACAGTGTTCTTTTTATTAGTTACATGGCTTTGTGTGAGTTATGGAATCATTCTAAGCCTCAGTTTCTGCCAAATGAAGACAGTAACAGAATATATGCCATCAGCTCATTGTGAGTATTGAATGAGATAATGCATGTGAAATATTTAACATGATGTCTAGTCCATTCTAAATGGTCAATATATATGTTATTTTCTTAAGATGAAAGCTTTAACAATTTCATGCTTTCTGACTCATGTATCTATTAGTTTCATGACACAGTAAATCAAAATAGTCACATTCATCAATAGTCTGAATTGAGCCTTTTTTATTATTTGGCTAATCTAATTAAATTCATAATGTCATTTTGTATACTAATCAATTAATCATATAGTCAGTCAATATTTGTTTTTGAAAACCTCCTGTATGTCTTCTGTCTTAGCCATTGTAGAGGATATAATATTTATATATTTATATTTATCCCTCAAGCTTATTCTTTTAGCTAGGAACTGAAAACATGGCTACTGTATGAATGGTTCATGATGAACTTAGTATCTCTCTCAATTATATTTCAATTCTATTTAATTCAATAAATAGATTATGTTCTATTTTCATACGTGGAGATATACAGATTATAAGGCTCAGACTATATCCTTAAGAGTCAGTCTTGTGGGGAAAAACAAATAAATGATCATAAGATAGTGTTCTATGTAGCACAATAAAAGTACATAAATGGTAAGAAGCTAGCAGATGGTAATGGAGAAAAAAATGATCAGTTATATCTAGTAGGTTCCAGAGGGTTGGAACGGAGAGCTTTAACTAGGATTCGATCTATGTATGGCCACTCAGTTTGGAATTCCAAGCAGAGGAATGCCTATGTAAGTTCATGGAAGAATGAAATAGCAAGCACAAGCAGAAGAGCTACTTGTTATTTGGTTGCAGAAGAAAAGTATTAAGTGGATGAGGAAAAGGAAATGGAAATGATTATTTCCATTGCCATAAGATTTCTTTATGAGAAATCTAGTTCTCATTTCTCTCTGGACTTAAAATAAAATACAGACACTTTCTCCTATCTGTTCTTTCCCATTCTGAATGAGATGTCTACGTATATACTCCATCATGGGTGATTTCCTTGGGTGGAGGGATTAGAGAATGGAAATCTCCAAGCCATGAAGCATCCTTTTCCAAATGTTTCACTGCTGATCCCTAATGGAGCTTCCATTCATTATTCCAAAAGCTGCAATGACTACTCCTATGGGACCTTGACGGTTTCTTATCCCCTTCAACAATTCCAAATCAACTCCTGGTTTTTCTTCAAGGGCTCACTGAGGAGCTTCATGTAGGAGCTGCTTGCTGCCTGTCATTATTATTCAAAGTTTCTTGTTCTTTCCTCTGAGAAATTAGTCCATGCTGTCATACTCCCTACACTCCTTGTTGACTTTTCATTGTTTTTTGTTTGTTTGTTTCATTAGTAGATTAAGGAAAGTTCTAAAGTTATCTAGGGGAGTCTGCTAAAGGGATGACTACTTAGCAACACATGAATTCTGTTATAGGGTGCCTAGCCAAGGCACATGTTTCATTTGCAAATAGTAGCTCCTCCATTCATGGAGGGCATAGAAGCATCTGAATAAATACCTGGAGCAGTACAAAATTTCCTGTCTTTCTCTGAATTGGACAGAAAAACAAGTGCAGATTTCTGAGTCTCATTCTTGACTAGCTGAATCTATTTCTCATGTAGAGGAAATGGATTTGCCTTTTAAACAAATGCCTAATGCATAGTGATTATTTTTCTTGCTAAAATTTTAGGAGCTATGATATAAAGGAAAACATTTGAAGATATCGAAGGGTTTTGAAAGTTGTGCTTTGGGCAGATTAACATGCTAGCATAGAACAAGATAAATTATATCAAGGAGAAATTGGAGTTCATGATGTACTTAGAAAGTTATTGCACTTCTAGAACAGGTCTAAGGGCATGGGGACAGATATTAATCTGGTGTCTGGGTGAATATGTGGCTCTAAATCATGATAATGAACAGAGGAGATTGTTACACAAATGTGTGGTTTTGATGTGCTTAAAAGACCTCCTCTAGCATAATAAACCCTGCCTTATCATTAAGAAATAGTGAAGGGATGGGCATGTGCTTTAACTTAAAGGGGCCAAATGTTCCTCATGAGTGTTGACAAGAAATTGGGAATTGAATATGACCATCCAACTTATCCAAGAAAGATGTGCACTGAATTAGCAACATAGAGAAAGCTCACTCTTGCCATAGTTGTGAATGCGACCAGATGGCCAGTCACACATGCTACTGAGAAACACTGAAGTGGTTTTGTTTTTTTTTAAACCAAGCTAGGTTTTGATTATTCCAACATGAAAGCTATTATGTAAAAAGTTCATTGAGATAGGCCAACAATAAAACCAACAGAGAAAGCACAAAACAAATAAAAATTAGGATTTCCATGGAGTCAGGCACAAAGACAAAATGGGATGCAAATCTGCTCTAATTACTCAGGTAAATGTAATTTTCGGATACAAAGCTGAAAGGGCCTACTGAGGCTCCACTGCCGTTCAGTATACAGATGAAAAAACAATAATTCAGAGAGGTCAAGGGACTGTTTTTTTAAATTTGCAAACTAGTTAATGACAAAGACAGAATAAATGCTTCATTTCCTAAAGACTTTCTTGTGTCCTTTCACCTATATCACAACAGTATTCTTATTTTCTTCAAAACTAATACATACCATGTCCACCTAAACATTTGCATGTTTTCTATATTATTGATTTTTTAGAGTAAATTTTTTACCAAAATATAATAGATTCAGGAAAATAACACCCAAATTTTAAGTATTCTAGCTGGTGAATTTTCACAAAATGCATTATGTAAAAATAATTCAGTAAAGACATAGAGCATTATCAATAATTTAAAGTTCTTCTCATCCTCTTTCTCATTGTCTATTCCGTTCTTTTTGAATTAAAATTCAAAAGACTAAGAATTTCTGATGTTAGCTATTCTAAGGTAAACCTATCCTAAATCATAATCCCTCTTTCCATTTATTTGTTAAGGTGGCAGCTTAATTTCCAAAGTAAGAAAATATATAATTAAATCAGTGTTATGGAATATTCCTTCTTCTACTCTTAGGAGCACTGGATCTGTTCCTGAAGGTCATTTGCCTGCCAGATAGTGATCTTTAGGACAGGTTCATCCAAAGCTGGCTAACTGGCACTTGAGGAGGGCTACAGTTGAGACTGGGGCAAAGTAAGTTCACCATCAAGAATATTCTTGCTGTGGACTTTTGGAAACTTTACTGATGTCTGACTCTTTTTCTTACAGTCCCCAGACACCTCTTCTTTACTGATTATTTTAACAGGACTTTTTATCATTCATCTTTCTCTGAAGCAATCTTGGTTGTTGACCATTTTCACGGACAATTGACTCCTGGACTTGATCTCTTCTTTGTGTAGCCTCATCCTTATTGTTTTCATTTTTGTTTACATGGCCTCTGGCCTGTTCATTTCATGTGTACTCAGCTTCTTGCAACTGGCTCCTTACTTAGTCGTTTAAACTCCTCTCCCCTAACTTAGCATGATCACTGTGAATGAACATTTATATGCATGTGGCAAACATTAAGTTGGAGATATTGGTTTTGTAATAAGTAGCAGAGAGAGACAGGAAAAAGGCAGGAAAAGACTAGAGATGAAAATGGCCAGAAAAGAACATGAATAAATAGTGAAAAGAGTGAAAGATACTAAAAAAGAAAGTTGCTTAGAGATGTGATGGAGTGAAGAGTGCTCGAGAAGTGTTACTCAAGAAGAATAGCTGTGGGAGATGAGAAGAGGGCATTAATTAGAGCTACAAGTGTTAGAAAGGACAGTTTGTAGAAGGGTAATATCAAAAACAAATGTTTAAGGATTAATACATTTGTCTGGTGTAAAGCCCAGGTTTAATTTCTATTAATAGCAGAGAATGTACTTTTGTCCTAAAATTGAACTGGACTTAGGACCCAGAAATATATGGCAATACGTCCTCAAACACCAAAGTAAAGCATCATCCCATTGCACATTGTATATTAAACTGATTCTAGTATATGCAGTAATGATGTTACAACCAATAATAGAAATTGAGAAAGAGATACAGGGTAGTAATTTGATAAAAATTTTCCATTGGCTAGATGATATGAGGAGGCTTGCTGGAAATTAAATGAAAGGACAAGTTGTAGGCATTCATGGCAAGCCAAAGCAAACAATCACATTGAAATCACTGTGTCATCATTGACATCCCTGGACTTCATGGGAAGTTGTCTTCTCTCACTCCATTATACCATCACCAGCATGACTCAATATCCTTGCCTTTGTCCCTTTCTCTTTTTCTTCAACAAATATGAAGCTCTACACTTAGGTATTGAGGATACACACAATGACTGCAAGCATGGAACCTGTAGTCAGGACTAATGGTGACACAAAAATCAAATATATAATTGGTCAATTCATTGTGAAAGTAAGTCCTATAAAGGGGAAGTGCAGCTTGCTGAGGAAGTGTGCTATTGAAGAGCTAATCTGAACTGGGAATTCGAGGAAAATAAATATGAGTAGTGATAACTATGCTGAAATCAGCCTATCTGGAAACTCTTAGCCCACACAAAGTGACATCCTTCTTCTACGTCTTCCCAACCCTTTGCTTGTCCTGTTCCCCATTTGGAACTTGTTCCTTAGCTCTCACGGTACATTCCCTGGTAACTTTCTTGGAATATTTGGCTACACATTCTCTGAACAGACTGGAAAGCTGCACGTCTAAGTCATTTTTGATCTATTCCATGAGAATTCACCGTTTATTTTATGCCCTTGAATATCTCACATCACTTTAAAGCATAGTGTTTTACTAAAAAAAATTAAAATTAAAAAAGTTTGTAACACACAATGAAAGATTTGAGGAAGAGAAGATTGCGTGTCATCTATTACAATCTCCAGTATGTGGTCAAAATAGACTTTAATAACTGCAGCTAATGTAATTAACAGTGAATTCTGAGTATTTTCTTCTTGAAGAGTTTATCCAGTAAAAATTTTCTGTCCTCAGAACTACAGTGATTACTCAACAAGATTAAAGAAACAGAACATGCAAAGCATGAGGTTGAATACAATATACTCAAAGGGTGCCAAAGAAACTCATTTAGGCTGACACAATGTCCTGTCTCACTGCAAGGGAAGAATAAGGCAGCATGGTAGTGTTGCAGTTGGGAGACTAGACTTATGATACAGTAGCCTGGGTGAAATTCTGACCTTTTCACATTATCGGCATGAACTTTCACAGATTACTAGCCAATTTATGCCTCAGTTTATCTATTTATAAAATAGGGATAAGTATTTTGCCATGATAAGATTGCTTTGAGAATTTAATGGGATATTACAAGTATAGCATTTAGCTCAGAAAAGGACTATACTAATGCATAATACTCCTGCTACAAATGATTGAAAGTCAATTTAAATTGGTTTATATAAACAAACAAACAAACAAACAAACAAGGGTTTGTACCCTCATAATATCCTGAAAGAAAAATATAGCAGAGAAGGACAGAGGTGGGGCTGGGCTGCAGGTCTAGAGAATCTAGGAAATCAAATTGTCCTTAGGACTGCCTCTTCATTGTTCTCATCTTGCTCCATCGAGTCTCAGCCTCATTCTTCCCTGATACAGACAGATTTCTTCTGTTTGTTTCTGTTACATTTCATCCCACCTTTCCACAGTGATGTCAATGGTGAGGAACTACTTTACACATCCGTGCTTCAGCAATATACGGATATCCTAAAGGACTTTGTTTCCCTAGTCTTGGCGCTACAGGTCCACACTTGTGGTGGGGGAATTTAGATTGGAATCCCTAGCAAAACAACACATTTAGAGTGGGAGAAGAACAGTAGCCCCCAGAAGGAGCAGGGAGGTGTAGTCACAGGGAGGAGAAAGCAGCATGATTGAGGAATTATATATATTGCTACTAATAGGGGAATGCTAAATAGATGCCAAGTTTCCATTATGGCAGAAACTAATCACAAAGTTTAGGAATCCTTGGGCTAACAAAATGGTGCTATGAATGGCTTCTTTGTACTAGAAAGGAGCCAGTTCAGCCATTCTTACTTTTCATTTCGTAATTCAGAATTTTCCCAAAAAGGATAGGTGAGAGAATATATCTATAGTTGGTTGAATAAAATAGTCCCCCAAAATGTCTGTGTTCTAAATTCCCACAGCATGTGACTATGTTACTTCCTGTGGCAAAAGGGACTTTGCAGCAGCAATTGAGTTAAGGATCTTGAGATGGGAAGATTATCCTGGATTATCTGTGTGAGTCCCATGTAATCACAAGGCTGCTTATAAGTGAAAGACGGAGCAGGGAGTTAGAGTCAGTAAAGAAGATGCAAGAAAACAGAGGTAGAAGTGATACAGTTGCTGGATTTTGAGATGGAAGAAGGGACCATAGCCAAGAAATGCACATAGCCTCTAGAATCTAGTAAAGGCAAGGGAATAATTTTCCCCTAGAGACTCCAAAGGAGCACATGCTGCTGACACATTGATTTTAGCTGTGTCATACCCATTTTGGACTTCTGATCTTCAGAGCTGTAAGATAATAATATTTCGTTGTTCCAAGCGTATAGTGATTTATTACAGCAGCCATAGGAAACCAATATAAGATTCATACATGTATTATAACTTCTTTTTTTCTTCTCCCACTCTTCTTCTCTGTCACTCTCTCCAGTTTGCTAGGTCTTCCTATAGTTTGAAGTCTGATGTCCATTGGCTCATATGAAGTCAGATGAATAAACTAGTCGCTTGTGCTGTTTTTCTTTTTACACTCATGAGCAATGGGCTTCTCCTCCTTTTGGCAAGCACATCTAGATAAAATTCCAGGTTAAACACAACCAATAGATGATTTTATATTCTCAGGTCATGCAGCTTAGATAAATACATTTATTTTGAGGTTTCAAGAAAGTGTCCCCAGAAAGATTTCAATTCAGAGGAACTTGTGGGAGGGAGAGAATGGTCCACTATGGGCAGAAGGATGGCACAGAGTTACCACGGAAAGAGTTGTAAGCATACATGGAAGATATGAGTTCTTCCTCACCTTTGTCCCTGTCCAGCAGGCTGCTGTCAGAGTAATCACTGGATCTCTTTACGCCTCTGTTTGCTAATTTGTACATAACTGGTATATTGAACAAGCAAGGTTCGTGAATGCAATCAGAGCACAAATTTATTTTCTCCCATTGTCCCGGTTACTTTGCTTAGGAGGTAGAGAGTTGCTTTTTCCCTTACTCCAGAGGAAAACTCAGGCAGATTCAAACTTTTCTGAGCTCTTAATTTATTCAACATCCTACAGTCAATTTGAGTCAAAAAACAGATATTTCAGGACTCAGAATGGTCAATTCCATAGAATAGTCAGATTTATTCAGAGTTAAAGCTATTTTACCTACTTCCCCAGCTGGAGATTGCTGCAGTTGGTGAAAAAACGTGATGGGTTCTTGTTTCTTCTTTTGATCCTAATAAACTTGCAAAACCTCGCCTTTGTCACATTGACGTTCCACTCCACCAGCCTGAGGAAAGTGGCACATGCTCCTTACCTCTACCCTGATGAGGAGGGATTCCCAGCAGAAAAACACTTCCTTCCAGGGAAGTGTTCTCCAAAGTCTTTCAATCTCCAATGACCAAATGCTCTTATTCTCTGCATTTCTTTGACTTTTTTTTTTTTTTTTTTGAAAATTTGCACTTTCGGTAACTCACTTTGCTGCATCTTATCTGTTGCATCTCGTGCTTTCAACAAAATTCCTAACTTTATATCCTATCCATATAAGAGAAGAGGTTGGAGTACATGATTTCTAGAGTTTCTTTTTGCACTAGTTTTCTCCATTATCTTTGCACTCAGTTTCTCCTGGTCTGGATCATTTTTATCCTCTTAGATGTTAGATATCTCATGTTTGCTATACGAATTGGTTCTGCTTGTGAAATTGCTTAATAAATGTTCTTATAAGAATGTCAGAGTTCTCACCTGAGTGACTACAATAGCTACAAAGAAGCAAAATTATTTTTAAAATATGCAAGAATATGTGTATCCAACAATGGTGTATCTCTCTAAAAAATTATTTTGTAAAAACATAACCCTCCTTAAAATTCTCTAAAGCTCCCTACTGCTTACCAGATAAAGTACAAAATCCTTAGTAGGGCATTCTTACATTCTATGATCTGGTCTTTGCTTACCCCTCTCAGTTTTAGCCTATTCCTCCTCAACATGTACCTTGGTTTTGGCCATTATATTTTCAAAGAAATTAAGCTACTTCATGACTTCATGCCTTCATGCCTTTGCTTATTCTAGTCCCTTGTCTTAAATGCCTTTATTGAACATATCCAAGTGGAAGAAAAGTACTCATATATTAAGACACAAGTTGAAAAATCTCCTGTTCTACATAGCTTTTGTTGAGGTTCCATCATCCCCTTCCCCCAGAGAGCTGAAGCACCCTCTCCTCCCTTCATTCTTCTGATGATTCTTAAATTTCATGGATTCTTGCAAACACTGTGGAATGGCATTACAGAAGAATGACTTTAATTATTACTTACTCCTACTTGATTATAAAGTCCATCTCCCTCCACTAGACTATAAGTTCTTTGAGGCAGGATCTACACCATTTTTTTTTCTGCAACCCCTGTAGCTGGTTCAGTACCTTGTACATGACATGTTCTCACTCTATGTTGTTCAAAGAGTAAATGAATGGTATGCAGGATCTCCCTCTATGTGGTCACATTGGGATTGAACACCACTCTTCTGTTAATATTGGCAGTAGCTAAACTCTTTGGGGAAACCCAATTTTGAAATTCAGAGTCATTTCATAGCCACACAAGGAAGCAGTCTTGGTTTTACATGGTTTTTGGTTATTAGAAATAAAATTAAAAATACTAGAATAAAATAAAAGAAGAAAAAAGCCCACCCAGAAGGTAAGGATTGATATTCTTTGAGAAGATTCAAAATAAACATTAAACAGGAATTGTTTGAAAGGGAGGAAATGGCAGAGATGAATATATCTCTATAAAGACAATGCTTTACATTATCTATTAGACTGTTAAGAACATTTTTACAGAGAAAAAGGCAATCTTTGTTTCTATAATTATAGAGTCCTGATTTGATATTTTCTTCTATATTTTTTGAGCAATATTTGCAGAGTATCTTAAAAAGTTCATCCCATTTCCCACTAGGTATTATAGGCTCTGAGGCCATTTTAATATATTACCATTTTTCTTAATGAAATAATAAAATCATCTCTTTAAAACTTTTATAGAACTTGACAGATTTTATTCTTATTTGATAATTTTAATGTATAGAGGAGGCTACTATACACAAATGGAGCAATGGCCAAACCCCATATAAAAATAGAACTCTGATCCATAGCCTGCAGAAATCTGCCAAGAAAACCACCCTTTATCTACAATAAACAACTCAGGAAGTCAACTTACTATAAATCAGACTTGCAGGAAGCCAGATTTCTATGTCTAGCAACAATTCAGGAAGCTAAACAGGAAGTTCTGTAACAATTGGCCCCCAATGGCCAAGCTTTGATTAATAACTGACAACTTCCCTATTTTTTGTCCCTGCTTCCAACTTAGGACCAATCAGAGAGAGCCATGTATGTACCCCTAACCAGTCATATAGATGCTCCACTTGTGGTTAGCCTGTCTACAGTTTCCTCACCCCAGTAGCCTCCATCAAGGCACACCTGAAGCCTTCCCCCTTTCCACTACAAAGCTCTCCTACTCCTGCACCTGTCTTTGAATCTCTGCCAAAACACAAGTGATAGTGGCTGACTCCCTTGTTATAGCAAGCTCTGAATCAATAGCCTTTGCTTTTCTCATTTGGTTGGTTGGTTTTCATTAATTTTTATATATGTGATGCTCATAGTTCTTTTTTCCTTCAGAACATGATAAATATTAGATACCTTAAAGTTACTCTACTTGTTTTCTATAATGAAAAAAATGTGTGGAATTGTGACCACAATTAGCAGGGCAGTTCCTTTATTTTTAGACTATGGCAGACTAATATAGAATCTGGTTGGATTCCGATTTAGCGTAATAGCTCTTCCCAGTTTTGTCTCTTTTATTCTTCCTGTTCCTGATTACTTAGTCACTAATTACAGTTTTAATTATACTTTCATGTCTTCCAAAGATCAGGAACATTTTTGAAAGAAGATAAAAATAAGAGTAGTTAATTGTCTGTTCACAAGAGATCCCTTAATATATTTCATTTTTATGAATCAGCAGTACCCAGTTCTTTCTTTGAAGCCCATGTTTGAAATGTTGCCTGACAGATGAGGAAACTACAGTACAGAGTGTTGAACATGCAAGGCACTAGTGCTGATAGATGGGAAATTGCAGAGTGAACTGCTGTGATTTGTAATGTGCAAGCAGCAGCAGAATAGAATGCCATTCTGGCTTAATTGTTTCCCTGGGTAGATGGTGTCCTTGGGATGCTACTATAGCTATTTTGGAACCATCCTCATCCTGGGAGTTATGATCTTGAGATCTCTTCACTGTTAGTCTGCTGACTTGTATATAATGTTTGATCAAATGAAATGCTCTAAATGCTAGCTAGATTGGGTACTCCAGGCTATATATACTCAATTAAAATGCTGTGTGAATTTTTCTTTTTCTTTCTGAAAATGTGTTTAAGATAAGATGAATCTTTTTTGAATTGAAGTTGTATGGCAGAGTAAGACTTACCATGATACTTGGGTTATACTTTAATAGGTTTTGCCCTTGATAATCTGATGTGGGCTATAGTCAATAGATTTCATTTAAAAAACAGAAGAAGGAAAGAAGAAAGAAAGAAAGACAAAGGAAGGAAGGAAAGAGGGAAGGGAGGAAGGAAGGGGAAAAAGCAGATATCTAACATTTCAATTACAAATCAATAATTTTCTAGTTTTGACAGTGTGTCTTTTACTATTTCAGATCATAAAGGAATTGAAAGAAGTTTATACTTTGAAGAACAAAGACACATGCAAATACAACACAGATAGAAGATTCTATAGTTTGTGCTTACTGTCTCTACTCTTACATTTTAATTCTTCAGAACACCTGCATGTGCCCTCTAGAAACAAGCAGCCCCCTCTCTTAAGGTATTTACTCCATCGATCTGGCTACTGAGTCATTCAGCTCTCTGATCACACTGCTCCCTCTTGGGCAAGGCATCAAACTCTAAACCTTTTCACCTTTCTCCCCAAACCAAAACTTAACACTTTCCATTCCCCGGAGACAAGACCTCATGAATGTGGTTCCAAATCAGTTTATACTGAAGTGTTTAGGGGATTATCCAAGTTTTACTCGTTATACATTAATTTATATTTTAACAGTGAACTCTTGAGAAAGGTTGTGGTTCCTCATAATGGAAATTTAAATCCCTATTGAAGGCCAGAAAGGGAGAGGTTGTTCTAAGAGGCTGTTGGCCTGCCCTCAAATGATATTATGATGGGCCTTCTATCTTATCGGTGCAAAGCCCATCCTTGATCATAACCTCATACAGAATCAAATATGATTCCAGAAAGTCTGAAGGGTTCGTTCCTCAAAACTTAGCCTTCTAAGAAACCTATAGAATGAGAATTATTAAACCTATAGGTGAGAATTATGGTTTGATATATTCATATTCTCTCTGTTATTTCCTTCTACTCCATCTCTAGGAAGTTCTTCCAAAGAATGTAACACCTTCCAGAAAGGGACTCCCTGAACACACTCAACAGGATCTAGGATCTTGTTTATTCCCTGTTCCAGAGACATTGGGTGAATACTGGCTCATCCATCCTTAGCATGGTTTATAACAGAGGGCCTAAAGTCTTGGTTGTAGAATTAGGACTCAATTTCAGTGTTTCTGTAATTTCTAATTTCAGAATCTAATGTGAGTTTCCAGATAAAGTAGAGGATGCCCAGTAAAATTTGAATTTCAGATAAACAGCAGATGTTTTTAGTATACTTATGTCTCATGCAATATTTGAGACATTCTTATGCTAAAATATAATTTGTTGTTTATCTAAAATTCAAATTGACCCAGTATCCTGCATTTTTATTTGCTAAATCTGGCAACTCTATATTTTTAGGGACTCTCTATTATTATTGGAGACATTTAACTTCAGTTTTTTTGAGGTAGGTGATTCTTTCTATTCAGACAGAAATACCTTGGATATGATGCTGGATTCTGGCTTGCTGGCCTCTTTAGTACCTTATTGGATAAGATCTAAGACAAGTTCACACTGCTATTCTGTTATTCTTGGCCTACATTCAAGCTGGAAGAAGCAGCCATGCAACCCTTTCCCTAGTTAATGATGGTAGTGTAGGTCACTGATTTTTAGAGTCTCTTTTTGTGCTAGTTTTCTACATTACCTTGGGACTCAGTCCATCCCTTGCTATGTTTGCAGTATGTACTGCACCTGACTGGGAAATCAGGGTTAGGTTTCAGATTCCTACTGCTCCTGCTTTGTTCTGTTGTCTGTCCTTCCTACCCAGCACCAGATCTGTGGGACACAGATCTTCCTTTCAAGCTAGGGTTGCTGCCACCTACCTTTCTATCTCAAGAGGCTTTGAGTCATACTCAATTGAGATCTAATCATAAACCTGCAGGCTCATTGGGTGACCTGGGCTAGTAGATTAGTTTTCCCAGCATTATTTTGTGGTTATCTATCTTCAAACTGGAGCTAATAATACCTACTTTGGAGGGTCTTTGCAAATATTCAAAGCACTGTAAAGTGCGTAGTCTGCTATATGTGTTCGGCATTCAATAAAATTGTTCTTTAGGCTTTGCTTTTTATCTTGCTGACCTCTTTGATTCTGAAGACAGATAAAATTAACAAAGCATTTTTTTAAGATTGAACTAAAAGTTTGCAAGGTTATAAAGCATTAACAAATTATAAAACAAGGTCAAAGAACTACTCTGATTTTTCTGAGTCATTCCTGAATGACTTAGGATACTTCAATATGCTATGATTAGATTTATAGGTGGTGCCTAAAGGGTAACTGGTCTTCAAAAATGACAGACTATGTGTGTTGAATTTTGAGGAGTAAAGAACGAACCACTGATCCAAAGTTTTTCCTTTACTGACTATGAATCAGCTAGAGTCAGGAGTGGATGGACTCCTGATTTATTGGCTTCAAAGTTTTGAAATTGGTGAAGTTTGTCTTTAATATCCTGGCCTCCTCTTTCTGATTATTTTTTTCCAGCTACTCTTTCTTTCTTTCTTTTTTTTTTTTCATATGTCCAGTGGCCTCATACCTCTTCTCTTGCTTCTTAAAAACTCGTTAGAAATTGGTAACTGCTATTCAAATGCTATCCATTATAAATCACTAATTTCCTTCTCTCAAGGACATTTGCATTTTTAACTTTATGTATAGGAGTAGAAAGAAGATTGGTCTTTGATTGAAGGGATTTGAGCCACTTTCAAGCAGGGCAAGAAAATGTTTAGAGTAAAAGGGAAGCCCTTTCCCAAATCCCTGAAATAAGCCATCAGTAATGTTCAGATTTGACATATCTTTTTTAAGGACGTGGATTTTTGAATCTGTTCCATTGAAAAGATTGGAAGATTTGGATCCAATCATGGATGCTTTAAGAGCTACACATACCCCTAAAAAGACCAAAAGAATAAATTCCAAGACATGTGGCAAAAACATACTGTTATGCAAGGCATGTCCAGAGACAGAACAGCACAGCTGTGTTACAGTTTCAATAACTGTAAAATTAGAGTAAAATTATTAAATATGAAAGCATAAGACAATAAACACAAATATGATTGAAGACCATGTCATGCCTATGGGACTGAAGCAAGGGAAGTTTCATAAATCAGTTATCAGCATGTCTTCCTAAAGTATGGACTTTTGAGGACATAGGAATAGATCTTCTTTCTTTTCACTTGAGGGTAAGTGAAAAGAAAATAAGCTTGTGTTTTCCTGCAATAAATACCATTTGTTTGGGTAATTTTGGCAGTAAAACTACATAATCACAATAAATGCTTTAATGACCCACTGTAGTTTTGTTGGCACAAAGAAATCAATTATTTCCAATAAAAATATATTTAATAAATAGAACTCAGTATTTTTAGATGAGCTCATTTAGATGAGCTTGTTTACAGTATTTGAGGCAACTCCTCCGACATGCACATGAAATTGCATCAGTTATTGTTCAGGATGAAATTTGTACTACTGAAAGGATAAACCCTCAATATGATTAAATGAGATTTACTTGTTGATTTTGATTTTAAAGCCTTATTTTGGTTTAAGTGTAGTCTTTCGATTTGATTGGAATTGTGCTTTTATGGGTATATCTGGTGCATATGCTTATAGATATGCAAATGAGTCTTAAGAACCTCACTTAAGTTTGAAAAATGCAGAAGTACTTTTATTTATAAATGTATGTAGCAATAAGTCAAAGTTTCTTAAATAGATAATTAGCCTATGGAGTGGAAATGTAAGAATATGCATATTTATATTAAATCCCTAGCTCTTTTCCTGCTATAGACATTTGGCCACTAACCCCAGGTAGCCAAGTCTATTTCTAAACTCTATATACCAAAGAGGTACAAATGTGGGAATTTTGAATTTAAGACAGCAGGTAAGGCTGATTATGAACCCGGGAGATTTT
The DNA here is from genome assembly GCF_040939455.1 of Microcebus murinus. NCBI lineage: Eukaryota > Metazoa > Chordata > Mammalia > Primates > Cheirogaleidae > Microcebus > Microcebus murinus. The sequence continues at coordinate 28,508,611 of NC_134120.1, read as the reverse complement.
TAAAGATTCTACTCTGTATTTATATAAACATCTCCACAAGTAATTGTTTATATAAAGAGAGGGCATCTTAGTCCATTCCTGCTGCTATAAGAACATACCACAGGCTGGATAATTCAAAAGCAACAAAAGTTTATTTTTAATAGTCCTGGAAGCTGGGGAATCCAAGATCAAGGTGCTGGCAGATTCAATGTCTGATGAAGGCTCCCTCTTGGCTTCCAAGGTGGCATCTAGTTGCTGTGTTCTCAAACAGCAGAACGCAAAAGGACAAAAGGGCATGGCAGGTTCCTGCCAGCCCTTAAATAAGGGCATTAATCTCATTCATAAGGACAGAGCCTCATGACCTAAGCATCTCCCCAAAGCACCACTTTCTAATACCATCATGTTGGGGTTTAAGTTACCACACATGCATTCAAACCTTAGCAGAAGGTTAGTGATTCCCTTATTTGATATATATTGACCACACTATGAACCAGGCATTCAGAAGACAATGGCGACTAAGACCTAGTTCCTGCCACAAGGGTTACAGTATTTAGGCAAAGACTGACAAGAAAGTGATGGTTACAGAAGAGATGGATATTCTGTGATGATGCATCATGAGACACATAATGCAGCTATTGTGGGGAGGTGTGGAAGTCATCCAGGAGGAAGCAAAGGTTAAAATGAAAGAGAAGAGGGCAGATACAATGGAGTCATGGCTCTAGAGAGCTGTATGCAGAAGGAAAGGATATGCAAGGCCCAGAGGCAGGGGAGATAGAGCAGATTAAAAAAACTGGGTAAAGTTGAAGGGCAGGTGGTAAACTGAGGCTGATGGAGACAATAAGGGCCAGGTCATGTGAGGTCTTTCCACTGACCTAAATAGTTCAGAGTGCATGCTGAGGCAATAGAAACCATTGAAAGATATTAAGCATGGAAATAATCTGACCAGAATGGACTCTTAAAAGAGCACTCAAGCTGCAACATGGAAAATTGATTTTTAGGAATCTGAAATTAGGGTAGAGGATAAACCACTTTGAGACTGTAATTTTTGAAAGATTATTGTTAGCCTGAGATAAGATTGTCTACTAGTAGTGCAAAGAAATGCACACATTTCAGAGACACTACCCATGAAGGCAGAATCAGAAAGTCTTTGTGAAAGATTGAATGAAGGGAATAAAAAAAGTAAAAGCCAAAATTGATGCTCAGGTTTTTGATTTAAGTAACTGGGTTTATAGTGGCATTGTTTATTGAAATAGGCAGGATTTTAGAGAAATTGTGCAGTAGGGTAATTAACACATTGATTGCCACACTAGAAAAAAAAAATTCCTTAGGGCCATGGTGTTTTATTATGAAAATAGAATAAAAACTTTAAAAACAAAATAATCCTTCCTAATTTAATGAAAAAAAGTTGTTTTTATTTTTTTCTGTGTGTGAGTTATATGCAACTTGAAAAATAGTTCTGTGGCTCCCAAAGTGAAGAGATGTGTGAGTTATATATGCTTCACAAGGCCACAGGGTCAAAATTAGTGCGAGTTAAATACAACTCACATGGCAGTTAATGTGTTACTGCTAGATGTTATAAAAAAACAACCCCAAAACTCAGTGGTTTAACAAAATGGAAGAATTTGTATTGTTCACTTCATAGTTTGATGAAGAAAAGATAGTTTAGCTCGAATTTACTCAGGGATCTGGGTTCTCTTTCTCCTTACACCATTTCAGAGCCTTTCAATTTCATTTGCACTGGGGGAGGACAGAGAAAGATATATATATAAATTATTTTATGCCACTATTTTTTAATAGTAGATATTGTTATCCTGACAAATACAAAAGTGGGATGCTATCATTAAAAAAAAAACCCTTAAAACATGTGGCAAGTATTAGTGATGAGGCAGCAAACAGGGAGAAATCTGGTATCAGAGATTGAGAAAAAATGCCTATACATGTTATGCAGTGGCAAAAAGTTTGGAAAAAGCCTGTTCCCTGCAATAGCTTGAGAAGCAGACTATATACCACAAGTGAAGGGGCAGCTTTAGGTAGAGTGGTCAGTTGTGCATGCTTGTGGTTAGTGGCTGCCTGGGGCAAGGTGGTGAGATGCAGAGGAGACCTCAGGAAACACTTGGCCACGTTTTAAGCAGAGAGAGAACAGAGAGAGGCGAGTAACTGGGGGGGCTTTCAGGGTTGGGGAAGTTGACTTCTTCTAGACCCCAAGTAATAATACCTAAGATTTCAAAAGGTATTAACAACAAAGGTTCAGTCATATTTCACAATTGAATATTCATGGACTCGAGACAAAGGTCAGATTAAAGATGTGGGCTTACTCAGGAGCCCACATCCTGAGTAAGGACTCAGGACTGACACATTCAAGGTGATCAGCATTTAGCTAAGAGAAAGGCATGTATGTATGTAGCAAAGAAAACAAAGACATGAAGCAAACCTGAGAACTGTATATAAGAAAAGTCTTTTGGTATAATTATGGGTACAAGAAGACTGGAAGAAAATTGATTTTTGAGAAGAAAATATTTTCTAAGAAGCGATAAGGCTAACGTTAAATGAAAATCCTCCTGACTGTTTGCAACATAAAATTATCTTTAGTATTCCTACTTTTCAGGAAAAGAAGGTGAGTTTTTAAAGTCCATAGAGCACCCAAGTATATGAAAAGGGAGGAGACATTTGGGCAGGCAGAAAAAACACATTTTCCCTTCCCCATTGTATCTCAGTGGGACCATGTGACAGTTCTAGCCACTGGCCTGATTCAGTTGCCAATGTAACTAAAAATTAAAGACCATAGACAGATGAAGCTAAGATTGGGAGAACAGTATTAAAAGAAGAGTCCCCTGGGGTGGCTAAACAATATTCACTGACTGTGATGAACATGAGGAAAATATTTCCATGTGCTAAGCTACAGGTGTCGGAATTTATCTGACAACACAGAATCATCCAGTTTTTTTGAGCTATAGGTTTGACAGAGAAAATGTTTTTTTCAGGTTAAAACATTTCAAATCTGTAACCCCTCTGGGATGTCCAGCATCCAGCATGTAGGTATATTTGAAATTGTAGGAGTGGACAACATCACCTAGGAATTGGGTGTGCAGTGAATGCGAGAAGGAAGTCATGAGTTTGATTCCCCCCCTTACCCGCCACCCAAGGAACTCTATCATTTACAGACAGCCTGAGAATGCGGTCAAAGGAAGAAACTAAGAGCTGGTTATGGATATAGAATGAAACCCAGGAGCCTATGTTGTCACCAAAAATAGGAGAAGCTGGTGCTTCAAAGAGGAAGCTACCCACTATGCAAAACTGTGCAGAGATGTCAAAAACCATAAGAGTTGAAAAGTACCCATTGGGTTGAGTGAAGCTATTATTGATGATCTTCAAAACCAACAGTTTTATAGAAGTAGTAAGGTGGCTCCAGATTTTGGAGGGCTGGAGCCTGAGTGGAAAGGCTAGAGCCTTTTCCACTCCTTGAACGGTTTTCAAGGAGCTTGGATAAGGGCGAAGAACAGGTAATACTGTAACTAGTGGAATGTCTAGGGTGAAGGCAGGGTTTTAATACATGAAAGGATAAGAAATGGGTGAATGACTGACAGACAGCTCCTCATCTCAACAGGTGATGCTAGGGAATCCTGTCTTACACACATTCTAACTTTAACTCCATTTTTAATCCTGAAACAATTTCTACACTTTCTCCTATAGGCCTGGGAAGTTAGATTGTAAACTTCTTTACTTCAGAGGGTATCTTCTACCTCTATGTGTTCCCCAGGGCTAAAGGGACATTGAACACAATAAGAGTGTAATAAATATTTTATTGCACCTTAACCACAATAGACATTGAGATTTCTTGATGGGAAATGAGATTCTAAGGAAAACTCATGGTATTACATTTCAGAAATAGGGATAGGTTAGAAATTTGGAAAAAAAAAAACCACAATTATTTTCAAGAATTGCAACGGAATGGAGGGAGTGGTTAGAATATTCTTCTGTAAATATTTTTAATATTATTAGTTTCCAGGCCTCTAGCAATTCCTACAGTATCAGAATATAAAACTACATAGTAATATTATGTCATAAGATACTTATATATTCTTATAATTTTATTTTTCCATGTTACCTTTTAAATTTTAGTTTCATCTATTAATCATATTAATGTTAATAAACTATTAATACTGATAATAAACTATTAATGCTAATAAACTATTAATAAGAGTACCTTCACTTTTATCATGTTTAACTTTCACATTAGGCATCTATTCCTGATACAGCCCAGGAAGATAGGCTAGGAAGATATTATACATTTATTTCTACATAGTGACAGGCTGGGATTAGATTTCAATTTCTCTTCTTCCCAGTCCAAGGATTTTGCACTATATAAGCTGAAAAAATGCATTTGTGACATTTAAGTCTCAAGTATTTGGCTGTATACAACCTTGCCAGGTTTTGTGTTTGCCTTCTTTTCCCTGGTTTCTCTGCATTTTGATATGTTTGAAATGAAAGATAATTATTTCACCTAAATAGAAATGACTGTTTAACACGTCCAACAAACATCTATTTTTTAGATGGCTTATAGATAGTGAAGATTTGAAGACTACTTCCATCTGAGAAGCACATTCAGGTTGTCTGTAACCTTTTTCACTTTACAGGGCTAGTGCTTAAGGTCTTGGGCTCTGTGTCCAATCTCAGGGACATGAGTCTCAGGGAACCACACTGCATTTGCTAAATCATAGAAGCACCATGGCTCTTATTAATAACCTTGTTCGTTGGGTAGGTGGGGACTGGTAAGTCGGGTAGGGATACTCTCTGTGCCCCTGAAACCAGTTGATGCTGCTGCTGTCTGTAACTATAAAGCTTCTCTGGTTGTTCTGGCCATAGTAGAAAAGTGATAGTGGTAAAAGTAGTGGATCAGGAAGACAAAAAAACTTCAAACTACAAGAAATTTTAATCTTTAGAGTTTGTCTTAAGAATGGATTTAGATTTAAAAAGACGGCAACTGATGCTAATAGCTGAAGTTATAATATGGTAACTCTACTTTTACTATCTTGGCAATGGTCAATCTGCATTTTAATTGTCTGTTCTGTTGTCAAAATGCAGTTGATGACCTGTCCTTTTCATGAAGATAGAAGAAAATATGCCTTTGGAAATAAACAGAAAAGGACATGGTCTAATGAGAAATTCAAGTGAGTGATATTGAGCTGCTGAGCTTGTGCCCAATACTATACTCTAAATGGCATATTCTTAGTAATCAGATATTTTCAAAAATTATTTTAAAATTATGAAGAAAAGATAATTAGTTGTCAGCTAAAGATATTTCAGAGTTTTTCAAGCCAATTTTGAACGAAGTCTTGTACATAACTTCCAAATACTTTGAAACTATGCTTAAATTGGAGAGTTTATCTTTCCTAGAGAATATTATCATTAAATTTCCAGGAGAAGAATGCCCCTTAGAAATACAGCCCCTGGTTTCAATTGAAGAGATCTGGACTGATTAAAATTGTGCGTTTTACAATTAGATCTACCATCAGATGTCTATATATTTTTTTGAGAGGAATCATTGAACTTTTCCATATGTAAGTTTTCTCACTTATAAAATAGGAAAATAATACCTGTGCTTTTTGCAGAAATCCTAATGTGTGAAATGTACATTTTCAATGGAGTAAATATTTGGAAAATATACTATCATTCAATGATTCAAGGTTTATCCTTATTATGTCTTATGTTTTATATATTATAATTAACTAGCCATTGTGGACCCGTGGTACTTTGACATGTGGTACACTTTTCTTTTCTTTCTTGTTTTTTAAATTCTATTTTCAAAATTGGCTCACAGCTTGGATATATTTGAGTAAAGCAGCTCTTCCTTATGTCCCCAATCATATGGCTCTTGAGCATATAGGGAAGAGTGTGAAAGGAGAGGGTGGGAAACATTACATTAAAGATTCAAACTCCTTAGAGTTTTCTTGGTGTTTAGTTATTATTTTTAAAAAGAAGAAAAGAACAAAAGGAATAATGGTCAATTAAAACATCTTCTATGATCAGATTTACCTCCCTGAAATCTTTTTTAACTTTCCTAAATTGCCACTGAGAAATTAGGTTAGATTAAACTTCATTAATTTCTCCTGAGTTTTGATGGACTTTATATACCCATTCTGAAGCAGGCACCTGCCTTTAAAGAGAAAAGCCCCCTCCTCCCCATGCTTTGTTCATTGGTTGCCTTGTTTCAGATTCTGTTTTGCATCTATGTCACCTGTTAAAATGTGTGGGCTCACAGAAATTATCGTTGAGGGAACGCACCCTGTTTGGGTGTAAGTATCTCAGGGAAGCAAACGTAGCAAGTGGCATTTGGTTTCCTAGATAATGGTGCCATCTTCTTGGCATTGATGGAGACAATGAAATATTCATGAGTCTCTTAAAGGCTTTTGGAAAGAATGTGTGCTGGAATGGAACATTAATGAGCCAATCTCTTCTGGTTTCATGCCAGGCAGGGGGCTGTTAAATAATTAAGGTGTGACAAGCCAGAGTCTACACAGGAGGAGGTGGAAAGAATCAGTCGTTCAGCATTGGAAATGTTCCCCTGCCATATTGAAATGAACACCCATCTGGTCCAAATTCTTTTACTTTCCTTGGAGTATTCTCTTTAAAAACCTCATAGTATCCAATGCACTGAACTGTTTTGATAAAAACCTGCTGGGGGAACATCGAACTACTTCTAACATGTTTGAAAATCATTCAATTAGCCTTTATTGAGTGTGATCAGGATTGCGTTAGGCACTGGGGTGAAAAAACAGGACAATTGTACCTCAAGATTCCTACCTTCCAGTATCCTCAAACTAGTTGGAAAGCTATGGAAAAAAAAATACTTTGTGATAGGTTGTAATGATTTGGGGAAAGATAATTTAAGACCTGTTAACTCAAGGAAATTGCTATGGAAGACAAAAGATCTTGGGCATCTTGGGCCTTGGAGAAGATATTAGTACACTTGCATGAACAGAGAAGAAATAAGGATTTATCTTAAAAGGAATAAACAAATGAACAAGAGTATAGAGGAAGGAATGCACAAAATGCGAAGTGAAAATATTCTGTGATGTCAATATTATTCATGGTCATATAGAAAATAATGTCCCTGTTTTTCACACACTAAAATATATAAATGACACAAGCATATGTTCTAGAGGAAATTTTGAGTTGATTGGGTGAAGTGTTGACTCACCAGGGTGTACAGACTTTGAAAGATAAGGGGGTTTCCCAGCAGATACTGACTCAGTCTTTCAACAAAGTAGACAAATTGAAGTCTGAGGAGATTTTATGTGTGTAGATTTTTCATATCAGGTCACGAAAGCAGGCATTTTCACAGTTTTGCATTAATTATGCAATATCTCATGGTTCTTTCATAAGTGAAAGTATTCATGCTGTTTCCCTTGGTCACTCATATGTTATCTTCAGAATTGTTAGTCTCTGTTTTTTTCTGCAAGGCTGGGCTTTTCAGATCTTTAATGACTACATTTGCCTGTTTATATTTCTGCTTTCATTTAAACAACTGCTACTAGGCACCCACTGTGCAAGGTTTTCAAAACCCATCTCTCTCTCTCTGGCTTACAATCTAATAGTTTAGAGAAAAATGCAGGTATGAAAATTCATCAAATGTCACCCCATAATCTTATTAAATAAATCATAGCTAAATATTTCAGTGAATTTTCATTTAGCTTTTTAATCCTATATTGTGTGTATAGATTATTTATTTATTGTTTTACTTTTTAAAATTGTCACCTTTTCATATATACAGTTTGTGTTCTAATTTTTCCACCCTTGTGGTAGGCTAAGAATGTTTCCTGTTCATTTGCAAAATATAGTTAATTGCCAAATAACACACTATAATTTATTAAAATCTTTCTTATTGAATTTTACGTGTATATTTTATTACTGCCATTAACATTTTGATAAATACTATATCAATCTATCATTTACTGCTTATTTTGTCAGAGAAAATTCCCAGATGTGAAATATCTATTTCAAAATGTATCAGCACTTTTAGTGATTTTGGCACATATTACCAAATTTTTCTAAAAATACCAATTCATCATCCATTCAATGTATGGGAAGGCCCATCTACTTCATAAAAGATTCCTTGTCAACTTGGATACGATCTTTTAAAAAGATCTTTGCCAATTTGGTAAGTGAAAATAATGACATTGTTTTTGCTTGCATTATTTATAAAGTTGAACGTTTTCTCATTTATTTAATGGATTTTGTGGGGTTGTTTTTATTTGTGTATATGAGTTGTTTCTTTACGATCTTTGCCTACTTTTCTATTTTTGTAAGTAGGATTTACTAACTGCTAACTTTTAATTTCTGTAAGTAGGATTTACTAACAATGACTCTTTTTTGAAGTCCCCATAAAACTTCTAATAAAGACCAATTTGATTTGAAGATTAATGAAGAATTATAGCCACAGCTTGTTTACACCAAAATGCATGCAGTATAGGAAGAAAATTAAAATCTCATGACCTTTTCCTTTTTCCACATTTTAAAACAGGCTCCAATTGCTAGGCATAAACTTTAGAGCCTGGTCATTTCTTCTAATAAGTAGGCATTTTCTTTTTTGAGACAGAGTCTCACTGTGTTGCCTGGGCTGGAGTGCTGTGGTGTCAGCCTCAAACACCTGGGCTGAAGTGATCCTCCTGTCTCAGCCTCCCCTTCCCAAGTACCTGGGACTACAGGAGCATACCACCACACCTGGCTAGATTTTTCCTTTTTAGTAGAGATGCGGGTCTTGGTCTTGCTCAGGCTGGTCTTGAACTCCTGACCTCAGCAATTCTCATGCCTTGGTCTCCAGAGTGCTAGAATTGGTCATAGGTGTGACTATCTTGCACCTGGCCAAATAAGTCGGTGTGATTTTCAAATCCAAGGTCCAGTGTTTATTGGCGTTTATTGCTTTATAACACACAACCTACCACCACCTGGTAAGAGCTATTGAAATTCAGATAGAATCTTAGGAGGAAATGCCTGTTTTTGTGGGTTTTTTTTTTTTTTTTGTGTGTGTGTGTGTGTGTGTATGCTTTTAAAAAAACAACGAAAGATACATTTTATTATATTAAAAAGGGAGAATTTTTCTTTAAATGCATGGAAATATTTACTAAACATAATTCTAACTTGGATTCTTGGGCTTGCTCATTCATCTCCCTGTGTTCTACAAGCCAGAGGCAAACGTATCATTCCTTATAATCTTACTTTCCTATTACATTCTTCCTCTTCCCCCAAAGTCATCCATGACTTACCGTCCTTTTTTTTTTTTTTTTGCTAATCTTTCAGTATAACATTCTGATGGTTATTTGTTTTTTGCTCTATCATTTGCAGCTTCAAAAAATTATTTCCTCAAACAAGAGAAAGGGGTGCTCTGCCCCCAAAATACTTTGCACATTTTTTTTTTTAGAATACCTAATTTGTAAACTTAGGAAGAGGGAGTCTTACTCTTCTACAATGTCCTGAATCATTCAATATAATGCAGCAAAGAAATTCCAATTTTACCCTCTGCCTAATTGTCTAGAAAAAAATATACAAGACAATAGTCGTGTGCAAAGTTGCCAGATGATCAATTGGTAAGGGGATGATGTATTTATTTATTCTTATTCCATATCATTCCACTCATTAAAGCAACTTAGAAAGGGTAAGAGAATGAAATTAGGAGTGCAGGAAAAGAGACATATAGAGACAGATCAGGAAAGGATGAAATTAGCACATATAACTGCAGGCAGAGGTTGCACATCTAGCTTTAATCATCTCACTGCTAAAAGCAAAGATGGAATACAGATCAGCTCAAGTTTCGGAATGGCCAAGAAAGCAAACAATCTGATCCAAGAAGCAGGGCTTTTCCTGATGCTGAGATGTAACACATCCTGTGTTCATGGAGCTCATCGAAAATATCCCTTTTCTATATCTAATACCAAGAAGACATGAATAATAACTTGATGCCAGGTGAGCACTCTGACTGCAGGCAAAATAACTGGGGATACCATGTATATGACTATCATTCCATATCTTCCCTTATCAAAAACTTTTCACACTGTAAGTCCTTGTATAGTTTCCTGTTTCCTTGTCAATTGGTATACTCCACGATAACTATTTTATCCTCATTGCCTAGTACATAGTACGGCAGTAATAAATATTTGAGAACAAAGGAATGAATAAATGTTAAGATAAAAAGATAAAGCCATTTTAGGATGTGGGCTGAGACATGGTGCTTATTGCAGCTGGAATGAGTGACCCAGGAAGGTAAGCAACAGGTTTGGTTTAATGGTGAGTATATCAAGTTATAAAGACAATGGGAATATTGAATAAACATCAGTCAATCAAAAGACTTTCTACTCTGTATTGCAAGTTGGGCCAGCTCAAGCGCAGTTCTGGTTCTAAAGGTCAGTAAATGGACATGGCACAACTTAGCGAAGGAGTTAAATTTAATAAGCATTGTTCTTAAATTCTAGAATTATTGGACACACTAGTATGTTCCCATTCCTGGGTGGTGCCTATACCCAGAAACAGTGCCTTTGGGCCTAGAGTGAGTGTCTCAACCCTAACCCTGAATTTTGTCCCCTGCCTCACTTGAATTTTGATCACCTTTGTTTATTATTCCTTTATCCAGAACCTACATTTTGCCAACATTTTCTGGATAATTGGAGTAAAGTGAAAGAGAGGTCTGCCCTGCCCTCAGATAGCTTGCGTTCATAGGGAAATAGACAGATAAAGTTGAAGAACTGAAACTTTCTTACAGCATATGAGATAATTTCTTGGCAAACCTAGTGGGCTTCTAGCAATTGCCTCTTTACAAGGCTGGATATTTTTCCACTTTGCACTGCTGACTCAAACCAGAGCCTTACTTGCCTCTAATTGAACTTGTCATGCCAGGCTCCCTATTTCTTACCTTGAGAATCAGCCTTCCAATCAAGTGTCTCACCAGTCTGAGGATCATTTCCAGCATGCCAACCACTGTCCTAGTGTAGGCCATTCTCCACCTTCTTGGCCTGTTCTGTTTTATTGCTGCTAGTAGACAGTATGGTTTATTGTACTTGAAAGCTCAGAAGAACTCAGCTGTGATACTTATCAGGAGTATGACCTTGCAAAATTATTTAACCTTTCTGATCCATGGTTTGTGAATAGGAATAATAATGCCTTTCTCTAAAGATTTCTGTGAAGGTCAGAACAGATGAAATATTATTCTCTCTCAGCACCTAGCATAGCAGCTCTTGTTTCCTTTATCAGTTTCTGAGAGCATAAGTCTACCCAGTAAACTGTGCCTGAAGGAAGGAAGTAGAAGCCTAGGAAAACTGAACAAGAGTTCACAGAATTTGTAAGCTGGGATGATTTCCCTAGAAAGTACCCTTATATAATCCATTGAAAGCTGTAATTTATTAGTAATGTCTGGGATAGAGCCACTTATCCTTTGGGAAATGTAGATGATAATGTAGTTCTGATAATCATCGGTGTTCATTTCTTTTATTTATTTCACACTTCAAAATACAGCAACCTAAACAAAATTATAGTAACAAAATTATAGTAACTAATAACCATGATTATGAATTGTTTTGAACTCAAATCTATCAAGATCTTTATTAGCCCATCTCTGCATAACATTCATGTAAACCATTTAGCAATTAAATACAAAAATTCAGGAAAAAAAAAAACTTTGCCCCAAAGGAGAAAAAGATAGTTTCCTCTAATTTTTATGGAATTATGCTAATTTCTGTGTGTATGTAGTTTTGAATTGCACTAAAGTTTGGGGTGCCATTGTACTCTTTAAGTGTCAATTTGTGAATGGACAAATTCCTGGAATCCTTCAGCTAGTGTAGTCTAAAGTGGCAATTTGGTTATATTTTTATTCAATCAGTTCCCCACACTTGCTCACAGTTGCTGTTCCTGGGGCTATGAGCCTTTATTAAGGTTATAAAATGCTTCGACCTTCATCAAAGGCACAGTGACTTCCCTTGAGGTCCAAAGCATTAATGATGAGGTGAAATGCAAAATCATTATCTGAGGGCAGCATCTCTACTACCGCAGAAGCTATTCAAATCATCCAATTGAAAGGCAAACCTATCCAAAAGCTAATAAAGAATTCTCCCTGGCAGTTGAAATATTGGACAAATTGCTTTTCAACCTATGATAGGATGTTAACTTGATGACAGCCAAATGATGCTGCTGGTTCACTATATTCCACCTCTGTGAGCTGGATAATTGATGGTCTTTGGGTCCAAAGGTCAACAGTTGTTGGTGAGTTTGCAATAAGAAACTTCACCATGGAAATGGGCCAGTGGTGAGTGTGTTTATGACTTGCCATTGTTTCAGCATCAAAGCCTCTAAGAGTACAGCCATGCTTCATTTAGGGTTAGTGTCACATTTGAATTTAACAGTTTATGAAAATGTGTAAGTGCATTGGTAGAAAATTAAATGCTGACAACATGAGAAAATGTCACTTATATGAAAATCAATTTATAAAGGCTGGGTCTCATTTTCTTCCCTTCAAAAGCAAAGCAGTGTGCACCAATGTATATAATACTCATGGGTGACAGTGGTGACAAATATGTGTCTCTAGCAAAACCAATCTGTTTATTTGATCCCAGATTTGAAGACTATAGTAAAAAGAGGCCCCTATATTTGAGAGCTAGATAAATCGTGAAAGTCAATTTCGACCAGCCTTTATCCTACCTTCATATATATAAACTTACTCAGTTGTTGCATGGTAAAAGAAAAGAATGTTGCTTATGAATACATCACAATTCAAATTCCTTACTGTCAGCATGTTTATAGCTGGGCTTCTATTGCACAATACAATGATTTGATATGTACTATCATAAAGACAAAGAATGTCCTAGTTAAAAGGGATCTAAATAAGCAACTACTTTATGGGTACTTATTTAGTTCAGGGGTCCATGAGGACCTGGATCTATAAAGGCAGAAACATAGGTTGATAACTATTTTTAACATTTCATAAAATTTGCTAGAAATCATACATTTACTGATTGATGGAAGGATCAACTTTATTTGCTTTTAACACCATCATCAGTCTTCTCAGTATTACTTGGAAGCTCTGACTGGCAGTAAAGTAACTTATGAGAAGTACATAGAATCCGAATTTTCTGTTCAGGCTAGAGAACTAAACTTAACTCTTAATGATTATGTAGTTATCGATACTGCCGAAACATTTTTTTAATGTAAACTAGGCAATGAAGCATAATGCATAGGACACTGGACTAAGAATCAGAAGACCTGCTTCTAGGAATGACTCAGACAATTATCTATGACAAAATTTTTAAGTTGTTTTAGTTGCCTAGGTTTTTAATCTCTTATCATAACCACTTAGTGGTTTAGATAACCACTAAGGCCTCTTCTAAATTTGAACTTCATGATGAAATTACATTCTTTGTCACTGAATGTACATATTACATACTAGGAAGACGTTAGACAGACATGACACCAGGATTACGTATACTGGGACTTTGGGCATATTGAAGGTAGGAGCTCTGCTTCCTAAAGACTCGGCAATCTATTTCCTCACTTTTGGGGGAGTAAATATTTTTAAGTGCACACATGAAGAAATTACTAATAAAGAGAATTTTAAAGTAAATTGATCTTGAACCTACTTAGATTGTAATTCCCTATGAAGACTTAGGGATATAATTGACTACAGACTGGGCAGAATTTTGGCAATGCCTTCTTAAAACTACTTCCTGCAGGGAGTGTTTGAACTCCAATTTCTCATGGAAAAGAGAAGTGAAAAAGGTAGGTGAGCTGAAGGACTAGTGGAGCTTATGTCTGTGTCCCTCAGTATTTCCTGCAGGATAATCCAGAAAATAAAAGAAACAAAACTAACCTTGAACAACGCACTCAACATACTTGAAGATAAAGGATGATTTAATTTCAAAATAACTGTAACCAAGAAAGAAAGAAAGAAAAAGCAAATGATCTCTTCTGCTCCTGCCATTGAACAAGACGTTGAGGTCAAGCAAGAGCAGTCATAGGAAAAGCTCAAGGAAGAAACAAGAGGGAAGCTGTAACGGGATTAAAATGGAGTCAGAAACAAAGACCGGAAAGACTAAGTAGTTCCACTCTACAATGAATCTCAGTAGACCAGAGCACAGGTAGCAGGAAAAGAATTTGAAAGCACACGTTGGTCACCTGACATGGCAGTGCCCAGGAGCTTCTGGGGAATAAAAAGACCAAAAGTGAGAGAGAAATACCTTTTTACAATTTAGTGACAAGAGGAAAAGCAAAATGCAAAATCTTACGTCAAGATGAAAGGGAACAAAAAACAGTGGAGGACATCAACCATAAAATAAATAAATAAAATCACTAAATAGTCTAGACTTTGATACCCTAAGAGAAGAACATGCCATTTTAAGTATTTATTAATCTTATGAACCACTCCAAATCCACAGAATAAACAGAAAAAGATGAATAAATCTATAAAAATTACTGAAAAATATCAGAAAATGTGATTTGGCTTACTTCGGCTGATAGAGACCTTTTTCTCTATAAAAACATAAAGAAGGCCTTTCAGTTTCTGGTTTAACATGTAAGAAGCTTGGAAGCTGCTGAAAAATCAACTCTTCTTAGATCCAGAAGAGAAGTAAGGTCACTGGGCAAACCACTGCCCCCTACATTGGAAAGACAGACAAGCTGGATACAGAGAATCAGAACTTCGGAACAGAAACCCATGAAAAGAAATCTCCACAGTAACCAGTGCAGGGGTAGAAAAACATGAACTGTAATTGTTAAATTGCTGGAAGCTCAGTGCAGAAGTAGAAAGTAGAATAAGCTTATAGATTATTGTATAGCTAATAGGAAGTATTTAAATGATACTATCAAAAACTAACCAGAGAATAAAGTGTCAAATAAGAAAACAGCAGACAAGGGAAATAGTAATGGTAAAAGTAGAAGTTAACAAGTTAGATTATAGAAAAACAAAATTTGTGAGTGTGTGTGTGTGCACACAGGAGTAGGGGGGGCATGGCCTATGGGAGGTGGTGCAGTGAGAACTGGGCCATGTCTTCCTTCGCACTTGAGAAAATACTATGAAAAACACAGGTATCACTAATATAGAGCAATTTTCGTGAGTGTGTCTATGTATAAGTATATACACACACATACATTTTTCTCTGTAATTCATTGCTTTACTCTTGAAATTGAGAATGTATGTGATTTTCATTACTTGAATTATGATTACTTACACTGAAATGGCAAGTGGAACTAACACCGTGTAAAGCCCAACCACAGTTGTGTTTGTCTCTGTAGTAGCAATAATATGATTAAGGGAATATAGAATGTGTAATATATGGGCTAGCCACAGTGCTGGTGGCAATAGGAAAAGAAAGGACATTACTCTTGAGCAAATGAGAGATATAATCAATGCTGGATTTCTTCAGGTATATTTGGGCTTTAGAATTATATTCGTATAGCTTTCTTAACACCTACTATTATTAAAATTCTTTCGGGGAAAAACACTTCAATATAGTGAATCTGCAATACTTACTTTAGCCTCACACACTGTTTTCCGTGAAGCACTCTCATAAAATGCTTTATTATCAAACTATTGCATCTTAGCGGAACAAACATTTTAATTGGATGAGTTGACAAAAGGTGAGTTATTTTCTTAGAGAATATTTTCACAACCCAAGTCTGCACAGTTGCTCTTAGGGTTGAGATTTCATCTTACATTTCAGAGCCCTGCATGTTCCAGACTTTCAAAATAGCTAAAAAATAAATATAGCAAAGAGTGAACAATTTTCCTTTTCAACAGTTTCTATGTAGATACAGTTTTTCCTCCTTTTAACACATTACAGGTTGTCAATTCCTTGTGTTGTTTACATCTCAACCCCCATGAACAAAGGAATATGCTAGTTCTACAGGGCTAAGCTCAAATTATTTTTCCTAGTCAGAAAAATAGTTTAATTATTTCATAAACTTTTCTCATTTAAAACAAATTTATTCTGTGTCTTTGATGCTCACCATAAATTGCAACCATGTTTCATTCTAATATATTCTATTACTATTTGGCTCCTCAGAAGATTTAAAGGATGCCAATTTCCTGTACAATTTATCAGAAAATATTTAGCAATTCTGTTTAGAGCAAACTTATAAAAATACAACTTACAAAAGATTTATCACAGTGTTTGCATTTTAGCATGTTTCCTGAAATGGTAACCTACTTCCTTCTTGCCTCGTTTTGACAAGAGTAAGTTTAATATTAAATATTAACCCTCCTTCCCCTAAAAAGACAGATATTATTTATTTAGGATGCATCTGTTTAAAAGTTATTTATAGATTTCATATTTTCTACAATGCCTATATAAGGATCATCCTTCCTTATTTGGTTTGATTGTCTTTCCTCATAAATTTTATTTAGTAGCCCTGTCACTTGCTCCTACCAGGAAAAAAAAAAAGGACACTTTCCTGAGTGGGAGAGGGAAGATTCAACTTTTTTTTAGCATCTCTTTCTTTGTTTCCCAAGGAAAAGATATCTAAGTAATCTGATGGATCAAATCCCAGGACATTGATTGGGCCATGCACACTCAGGTGTTAGGTTTCTGTGTGTTTGAAGGCCATTCCCTGCTGTGACAGTTACTTTTATGTGTCAACTTGACTAGGCCATGGTGCCCAGTTGTTTGGTCAAACAGCAGTCTAGATGTTGCTGTGACATATTTTTTAGGCTTGATTAACATTTGAACCAATAGTCTTTTAGTAAAGCAAACTACCCTCGATAACGTAGATGGATCTCAGTCAGTCAGTTTAAGACCAGTAAAAGCAAAGATTGAGATTTCCGGAAGACTGTAACATCAAGAATACTCAACACTATAACATCTGCTCTAACCTAAATCTTCAGTCTCCCAACCTACTCTATGAATTTCAGACTTGTCAGCTCCTGTAGTAGCTTAAAATCCCTACAATTTCTTAAAATCTCTCCCAGCACCCTTTCTTTTGCTCTAGATATATGAGGGTTATTCAGAAAGTATCCCAGCCATGTAATATGAAAAGTATAGACATTTATTGAAGAAGATATAAGATACAAGACACATTGTACATAGGAGAATGACACCTCAGTGCCCTTCAAAGTAGGCACCTTGGAACCTCACACAGTTCTCCCAGTGTCTCTTAACCTAGCCTGTACGTGTTCAACATTCTCAGGTGTTCTGCTTGTTGCAGGCTTTCCAGAACGTGGATCACTTTCAACAGATTCTCAACCATCTTTGAAGCATTTGTGTCACACTTTTATTTGCACTGCATTGACTGCATTGTCCCTGAAAGCCTTCTGAATCATCCAAATAGTTTACGCGGAGGAACGTTCAAGCTCAGCACAAAACCTGATGCAGATTCGTTGCTCTACTCGCTCAGTCATTTTGAATGCAGCGGCCACACAGCATACATGCTCACTCAATGGCATCTAGCGCCCCACTGGCCAGTACAACAAAGTTGTTATTGTTCACGCACGCGCATTACAATCCACTCTCCTTGGCTGCCAGGTTACATCCATGTTGCACAAACTTCTTGTTATATTAACAATGGCTGTATGGTTTCTGGATAGCCCTCATATATATGTCTAAATATATATCTACATATAAAATAATCTATCTATCATCTATGTATATATCTATATATTCTATTGCTGCTGTTTCTGTGAAGAACCCTGATAAATACCCCTGTTAATGACTCTCTCCTATTTTCTCCTTTCATTTGTCTGGCCAGCCCTTTCACTTATATTCTTTCTATCTCATCATACCCCTTCTTATTTGAGTACTCTACCAATGAATATCCAGATTTTCCCTCAGAGGGAAGGAACCTCAGGTTATGAGTCCAGAGACTCCCGCATTGAGTCTTGTACGTGCCTTGCTAAAACAAAGTGATCCTCCTCCTGGTGTGTGTAGCTCCCTTGAAACCACAGGCCTGTTTGGATAAAGCCAAATATCATTGAGTAGACCTCTATTTCCTACCTGACCTGCTAACATATCCTAATCCTAAAATTTGTGGGAAGTTGAGAGGGGTCTGCTCTATGTGGTCTAAAGCTGTATAAATCTGGTTCCAACACAAGATGGGACCTCCCTGGGCAGAAGATGTGGAAAAGAGCAGCACAAAATCTCATCTGCTGATCGTACACATTGTGTCCACCACCGCTTTGTGCTCACTTTATTATATTGTTTAACATCATTAAATTTGCACCACAAGCCTGTGAAATAAACATTGTTCTGAGAACACTTGAGATAACACAGCCCCGAAGTGTCAAAACTGCAACAGACACCAACTCCCATAAAGGAACATCCCCCTCACAGTTGTCCCTGTTGGTTGGTCTAGCAGCCAAGCTAATAAGGGTCCCATAGACTCACATCAGTAATGAGGACTGCCCTTAAATTTTAAATCTCTGTAGGTATTTGTATTATATTCTTCTAAAAATGTATATACTTCTAAACACATAATAAAGGAGAATGAGGTCTACTAAAATCCATGTTCTTTCAAAATTACAGTTGGGTTGAGATTCATCTATCTTATTGGGGACCACATATCTCAGCCCTCTTTGCAACAAACATTTCCATGTAAATTAATTCACACCTGACCTCATAAAATTTGCATGTCTTGCCATGCTCTTTTCTATCTTTTTACTGGCTAAGATGATGACAGCATGACCACTCATGAAATTATTTTCTGCAGATGGCAAAGCCACTGTCCCCATGTGTCTCTGAATCATGGCAAGAGAGGAGCTGCCCACTTGCCAAGAACATCTACCTTGGTCTATCACATGAGTAAGAAACAGACCTCTTTATTTCTTAGCTACTAAATTATTGTTGGGTTTCTTGTTACAGCAGAATACCTTAGTCCATCCCAACCAAAGTGTATTCTATTTATATTTTTAGTTAACTTAGTGAACATATAGCACTTTACTATGCACAAATATAGTATGCTATAAATAAATTTGTTTCATTGGTGAACTTATCATGATGATTAAATTGACATCTTTATGCATAGCCAAAATTAACTGTCAAGGGAATAAATTGAGGGAAAAAAGATTACATCCAGTTGGTGGGTGGTCAATGTGTAAAAAAAGAAACCGGTAATTTTTAACTGATTTTTCCTTCCAACTCTATTTAAAACTAACGTGTGGACTTAACACCAGCTCAGATGTTTACTCACTTGCATATGAGCAAGAGTATTTTTATTTCTTTGCTGCCCTTCATTGTAGCTATGTCTTAAGTTTATTTCAAGCAAATTATATTTCAAAAAACACTAAGAATTAAAAAAACTGAAGACAACCATCTCCACCATTTTCTTGTTTATTTAATTCATATCATTAACTCAACCTCTCTGATGGCCTTTAATTTAGCAGACCTTCTTTATTAATAATCAGGTTGATGAAGTCTTGCTGAAAACTGGGCAATGGGATAGATGAATTATCATAGGCATTTATAGTTTTATTTGACTGTGATGTGGTTATTTTTATGAAAAAAATATTACAGAAAGATGTCTTTCCAAACTTTCAATTTTTTTATTTCCTCTCATAACAGATTAATTTGGTGTCTCAACAATTCACTTAAATTTGTTTTCATAATCTTAGAACAGGTGGGCACATATTAGGAAATGTCAAACTCCATCAGCCTGGCTGAATATAGATGTTCCATGTGGTGATTTTCCACATAGTGGGAGGGAAAAAATTGATCTGGCAAAATAGCAAAGGCAGTATTGAGTAATTTCAGTCTTCATCTCCCACCTTATCCCAACTATCCACTTTTTAAAAAACTTATATCCTCTACTTTTCTCTTTTCATGGTCCTTGAACTCTCATCTGTGAGATATAATTTGTGAAAACATCCATTGGATCCTATTATATTTTTAATGAAAACCCATTGCACTTGAAGAAAAGGATAAAAAATTCTCAACTTGGCTTCCAATAAGCATGATTTGGCCTGTGCCTACATAACCTCCAGCTGTGGTTCTATACATTATCATCATTCTTAAGCCACAGTGACCCTTGTGTTGTCAGTTTTTTTAGAGTTCTGAGTACTTTCCTCCCCTAAAGCCTCTCACATACTGTGCTCTTGGAAGGAATACTTTTTTTATACTCTACACTATGCTTCAAGTTAAATGACACTTGCTCAAAAAGGCATTTCCCAACCTTCTAATAAGTTGCACTGTTATAACTGAGCTTGTATCAGGATTGTACTTTTGTGTCTGATATTAGTTTAACACTTGTCAATTTCCTGCAGTGAATACGTTTTGGTTTGTTTGCTCGGTATTTCTTCCCACTTTCTGTGAGCAGAAATACCATTGTGGAAACTTCTTCCCCCAGTCCACCTATGTGATTGCTCCCAAAGATGTCTTTTCTATTACACAATTGTATTCCTGCCTCAAGTACGATTGTCTAGTAGAGTGATGGACACCTAAATCTGAGCACCTTCTGCTAGTCCCAGTTGATTGAAATAGAGACCAATCGGAGGTTTTTTAAAACTGTAGTTATCATAGTCAAGCTTTCCTCATGTAGAACTCTGGTGCTGTTAGCAGCCTTTTCCCCAAAATTTGGAGAAATACTAGATGTCTACAATGGAAGAAAACAAGGCTGACATGAGGAAAGAATCAGAAATTAGAAGGGGATTGAGAGTACCAGGAGTGTTTGAGTGCCTGAGGCTAGTTCTTCCAGAAGCCAGGTTACAACTCCAATGTTACACATGGACTGATTTTATGAGATATTCCTGTGTCTAGTTAGTTTGAGTTGGATTGCTGTTAATGATAAATAAGATTGCTGATTATTAGTAAGTCTTGGGAGATGTATGTTTGACAAAGACACCATGTGTGTCTGGACAATATG